>NC_139684.1:24422100-25794873 GCF_964106915.1 Podarcis gaigeae
GTGTCTGCAGCCAGTTTGCCTTTACCCGCTTCCTCCTGAGTTTCCGGAATCCAAGAATGGATCCCAGCCTCTCTGCCAAAGATCTGCATTTTGACGGGGTTCCTGTAAGGGTTTATCAGCCCAAAGCACCATCTGCTGGCCCAAGGAAAGGATTTGTGTTCTTTCATGGAGGTGCTGGGATGATTGGAAGCATCGGTAAGAGATTAAAGCTGTCAGCCTTTGAACACCTATCTAGAGGCAAGCCCCATTGAACTCAAGTAAGCCCATGTACAATTGTGGAATAGTAGAGTTGGGAGAGATCCCAAGGGGTCATTTAGGTCAACACTCTGCAATGAAGGAATCACAGCTGAAGAAGCCCTGACAAATGGCCATCCAAGCTCTGTTTTGAAACCTCCAGTCCAAGAGAGCCCACCACCTTCCAATGGAGTCCGCTACCTGTTGAACAACTCTTGTCATCAGAAAGGGCAAGTCCCATTGAACTCAATAAACCCATGTGGAATGGTTTGCAGGGCTGAGATACAAGAGTGCCGGTGATAGTTCCAGAAGAGACAAGGGGCAAGCAAGACTCTCCTGGCTTCAGCGAAAGCAACGCGAAGCCTCCGGAGTGCGGAGGCAGCGCTCCCTCTGCGCTTCAGAGGCTTCGCTTTGCTATCACTGAAGCCAAGGAGCCTGCATTCTCTCCATAGGACGCACACAAAATTCTCCTTAATTTTTGGAGGGGAAAAAGTGCGTCCTATAGAGCGAAAAATACGGTACATTATGTATCGGAAGACTGCTGTTCAAAAATGTGCTTTTTAAGGCAGGACTGGAGGCAGCAGATAATTACCTCCCTTTTAAAAAAATTTCCTCTCATCTTGCTAGAGTCCTACCAAGATGTCTGCAGCAAAATCGCCAAGGAGACTGATTCAGTGGTTGTGTCTGTTGGGTAAGTAAATGCAACCACCTGTCTTTTCATAGGTAAAATGTGTGTGTGTGTGTGTGTGTGTGTGTGTGCTTTGCACCCAGCATGTTGTTGCATTTGTTGGTGGCATCCCTTGCCATATTCCTTGCAGGAGAAAGAGGTTCCCCATGAAAGCTGTCAACGTTCCGCTCTGTGATTGAAAATCAGAGCTAACCAGTTCAGTTAGGGCTTTTAAACATACAATCAGGAAGAGACTGGGAAATGCCCCCTGCATCTAAACAGGAGGAGGAGGGAAAGTTGCAAATGGTCTTCCACCAGCTGGATCCAATCCTGCAGGGTTCTGCTTCCCCAGCATTCCCTACACTCTTTTGCTAGCTGGTAAAGTCATTTTTTTAAGGGCAAAAGCCAGCTGACTTTCACCTGCATTGTATCTGCTATAACTGATCCAGCAGGCTCTTCTTGTAATTCTATGTGATCACGAATGTGTTTGGAAAAGATTCTGGAAGCTTAACACTCTGCTTCTGTTTTATTCTGCAGCTACCGCCTGTCTCCTGAGCATCTTCCTCCCGCTCAGTACAAGGACTGCCTTGCTGCTACCATACACTTAATTCAAAATGCAGCTTCCCATGGGGTGGATCCTTCCAAGATCATCGTTGGTGGGGACAGTGCGGGGGGCAATTATGCTTGTATTGTTGCCCAGAAATTGGTGGAGAGATCAGATCTTCCAAAACTACGGGCTCAAGTGCTCATCTATCCTAATACACAGGCTATGGACATCAACCTGCCTTGCCATCAACAGAACAACTCAATGCCCATCTTGTTCCGGGAAAACGTTGTTTACTTTGGCCTGAAGTATACTGGAAAGGACACTTCTTTGGCAGGCCAGCTCCTGAAGGGCTCTCATGTGCCAGATTCAATGAGGCTGAAATATGGGAAGTGGTTGAGTCCAGACAACATTCCAGAGAGATTTAAGGTGAGAGGCTACAAACAAGTCCCACTTGCTCCTTATGAACCTGAAGTCTATAGGCAATTGCGAGAGCTATTGGAACCTGATATTTCTTGCCTTTTTGCTGAAGACTCTGTCATCCAGAAGCTTCCTGAAACCCTATTGGTGAGCTGTGAGTATGACATAATACGAGACGATGGACTGCTATACAAGAAACGTCTGGAGGACCATGGGGTGAAAGTCAACTGGTTCCATGTTGAGAATGGGTTTCATGGGGTGATAAGCCTCTTTGACTCAGGTGTCTTCACAGTCCCCGCTGCAGTTGAATTAATGGACAGCATCATAGATTTTGTCAAAAACTTATGAGAGGAAATCTCTTGAATTTGTGACTCATTCATAAGGAGGCGAGAATCTGCCAACTTCAGCTTCTGATCGTTTCTCATTTTCCCAATATTATATTCATTTCTCCATATTTCTGCAACAAAATGTGGTTCTTGGGGGCAGCAGGGAATTCCTCATGAAAATTCACCAGCACTTTAGTGTGAAATTTTCGTAATAAATACGTTTACTTTGTATGGAGTTTTGACTAATAAACACATGATTCCAAGCCATTTGCTCTAATATAATGCATTTCTCTATTGTTTTCACTAACACAATGGTACCTCGGTTTTCAAACGTCTCAGTTGATGAACATTTCTTTTTTCAAATGCCATAAACCAGGGAGTAAATGCTTTGGTTTCCAAATTTGCCTCTGAAGTAAGGCGTACCATGTGGATTCCGTATTGAGTTTTCTGTATTGAGTTTTCTGTATTCAGGCTTCCGTGCTGAGTTTTCAGATTTCGAATGTTTTCGAACTCGAACGGTCTTCTGGAATGGATTACATTTGAAAACCGAGGTACCATTATATATGAATGGTAAATGTAAATCCATTTTGTAAATGGATAACTCAACCTTCTATTTCCATTTTAGTATTTATTGGTTGGCTGGAGATCTGCTCTGCTAATGGTGTTCTAGGCTGTATCAGTGCCATGACACACACGTCCTTGATATGCTCCAAAATTATGGTCATGTCATTCTGGTGAGATCTCACTGGAAATCAATGCCAATTCTGGTACTGCTTCCCCGCTGTTGGTGAAGACAGTGGAGTACCAAAGGATGCCACCTTGGGGTCTTACATCACCTGAGGTGTCTGTTCCACCTACCCCTCCCACCCCCAATCCATGCATGATGGAGGGATGCCTGTATAAGCAATCCATTTATCAACTTCAATGGAGGTCCATAGAATGGCCACCAACCTAGATGGCTTTAAAAGATGATAAGACACATTCTTGGAGAAGACTATCCGTGGCTACTAGTGTGATAGAAAAATTTAAGGATGGCTTTTACAGCCCAACTCTCCATCAAGGGATTCAGTGTCTCCTACATCCATTATCAACCAGAGGAAAATGGATGGAGGCAGGAACCAGTAGAAGGAAAGCAAGGAAAACCTTTATTTTCGCTTTCAACAGAATCCCTCCCTTGCGACTAGGTGAGGGCCCCAAACAAAGGTGTGTAACAGCTTTTAGAGGCTTTAGAAATTGCCCAACCCCTTAGCCAAAGTCCACCCAAAAGCATCACAGAAGTATCACAGAAAGAGGTCTACAGCAGAAAGTTGAGAGTGTGGCTTGTCTCCTGTTTGTCAAGATACCTCATAAGGTTTTCTGATTGCCTTATCCTGCAAATCCGGGCCATTCTCTTGAGATGGCAAATACCTTAGTTCTTGAATTCAGTTCACAGGCCTACCCTATTCACACACAAAATATGCCCGTTTTTCAGGATTGATTCAATTTGTATGTGAAAACAACTATGGGGAGAGATTTTCCAGCATATTTCTTTCTGCAGAGGAAATATTTGGGATCATTAAGAGCCAAGATGGCTTCAGGATTGTTCTCCTGTACTATTTCAGTCTTATGTACTTATGCATGTGTGTTTATCTTGTACACTTATGAATATTCACCTTAGAATTTGTATAACAATTGACACAATGGCTACACTCTGCTTCCACGGATGGAATGCTTCTCAATACCAGGTCCTGGAACCTACAGGAGAGGAGAGTGCCCTTGTGTCCCAGTGGGTTGCCATATTTCAAGAAGTTTAAAATCCAGACACAAACACATTGTTGACCTTTTTTGAGAAAATCGCCAAAGTTGTTGAGCTTTTGTTTTTGAAGATTCCCAGAGTTGTTGAGCATTTCGGGGGGGGGGGGGGGAGAGGAGGCGATTTTTCAGTTACGTTGCTGAAAATCCAGGATTACACTTCACATGGCAGATGTGCAGATAGGGCAAAAACATAAAAACAGCCCTGCTGGATTAGATTAAAATGCTCTCCCAAGAGTTAGAAAAATTCAGCCGCCCTGCTTGACTGGGTGGAGAAAGTTGCATACAACGTGGGTGTATGTTGACACATTTTACATTTACTGCCAGAGCAACACTTGTTGCGCCAACCACTTTAGACCTTTGTCCTATCCCTGGAAGGGTTGCTCATGCAGCCGTTGTATTGAAAAAGGCTGCTCCCTCCTGGCTCATCGAGACCAATTCCCTGTTCCCTGCAGTAGCTAACCAGCGGTGTAGCATGGCTTGCTGGCACCTGGGGCAGGGCAGGTGTTGCACTCACTGGTGGACTGGGCAGCTGGGGAGTGGGTGTGAACCCGGGGAGTGTGCAGAGTCCACACGGTGGGTGAGAGGAGCCCACCTCCAACAGGCTCATTCCCCACTGCCTCCACCCACCTGCTCACTAGACCAACTTGCCTTGTCTGAAGTCCCTTTAAAGCCATCTAAATCTGGTGATCGTGAACAAATCCTTAGTTTTGTAAGGTGATTTTTGGGGGATGGAGAAGCACCCATGCAATTTCACTGGCACCAGAATGCTAGCCTACATATCTGCGCTGTTTAATCTTGAATTACCCTTACAATAGAGAATTTAATAAGTCGGTGGCAGGAGGGAAATGGTTGTTGATGTCCTATCTGCAATATTTGAACAACTCGTGAGCAGTTCCCAGCTTCTCCAGGTAGGGTTGAAACCCTGGAAAACCACTCCCAGCCATTCAGTGCAGACAATACTGAGCTAATGTGGGACGCAGGTGGCGCTGTGGTCTAAACCACTGAGCCTCTTGGGCTTGCTGATCAGAAGGTCAGTGATTCGAATCCCTGCGATAGGATCTCCCGTTGCTCAGTCCCAGTTCCTGCCAACCTAGCAATTTGAAAGCATGCTAGTGCAAGTAGATAAATAGGTACCACTGCGGCGGGAAGGCAAATGGTGTTTTGTGTGCTCTGGCACTTGTCACGGCCCTCTGTGCGCCAGTAGCAGTTTAGTCATGCTGGCTACATGACCTGGAAAGCTGTCTGTGAAGAAACGCCGGTTCCCTTGGCCTGAAAGCAAGATGAGTGCTACAACCCCATAGTTGCCTTTGACTGGACTTAACCGTCCAGGGGTCCTTTACCTTTACCTTTTTACCTACATCATGGAGCAATGGTTTGGCAGCTTTAGAAGCCCAGTTGGAATAGGTGGCTCTTTGGTCTGATCCAGTAGGAATGTTCTTATGATGCCTTTTCTTAGAGTGGCAACATTTTTCACCAATAATGATTGAGAACACCTTCTTCTTCTTCTTCTTCTTCTTCTTCTTCTTCTTCTTCTTCTTCTTCTTCTTCTTCTTCTTCTTCTTCTTCTTCTTCTTCTTCTTCTTCTTCTTCTTCTTCTTCTTCTTCTTCTTCTTCTTCTTCTTCTTCTTCTTCTTTTCTGTGAGCACACCAAAAACAGACAATTTTAATTTTTGGCAAATGCAAACACTTGTTGGCTTTGCTTGTAGTGCTGAACATGTCTTGCTGCCTTGCTTGTGACTCTTGCCTCACTCTAATCTGTTGTCTTTGGTTTCGGCAAACAGGTTTCTACAGCTCAGTGAGGAACATTTCCTCATCCTCCATTCACCTAATGCAAAATCACAATGCTTGCTTTTCTTTGCTGTGGCCACTAGAGGTCAGAAAGGAAACCCAGGCCATTTTTTTTAAGCCGGACCTCATCTACCCCCCACAGATATTTTATTTAAGTTGGCATCCTTGCTATAAGAATATTAAAATGTGATTTTATCGAAGGATGATATAGCTAACACCTTGCTGACCCTTTCAACCAAGTGATCAATGCACTAATCCTAAAGACACTAATTAATAAAGGTGGCAGAAATCTACTTCACACATTAGAGCATAAGGCTGCAGTCACATTAGGAACCAGGAACAGCAAATTGTTTCCGTAAACAATTGTGTCATAAATCTCTGTATGACAAATTCCTACCCATTCACCAACAAGCATTCACCTACAATTAAATCATTTCATCTAAATGACACCTGCTACCTAGAAGGCTAACCCTAAGGCGCAATATGATCAGAATATGAACATTATGATAAGAAAATGGAGGTGATGTATGTGCTTTTGTAACCCAAGAAAATCTTACCGAAAACGTTCTAATGAAAACTTCATCTCAACACGGACTTGCATTTAGCTATGAGGCCCGTACCTCAGAAGAAGAGCCTATGCTTTGAATATGCAAGGGCTTAAGTTCCATCCCTGAGGTCTCTGGATAGGAATGGGACTCGTGTCTGAAGCCTTGGAAATCTTGGGCCAGGCAGTGCACACAAGTCCTCTTCCACCTCGGACAAGGACTCCCACCATTCCTGACTACAGGCTTAAGCTGGCTGGGGATGTTGTGAACTTCAGGCAATGAACACCCGGTATGTAAAGCCGAAGAGCTCTGGGACAGATACTATGGAACTGGATTGATCAGTGGCCAGAATGGACACTCCTGAGTAGAACATCACACATTGCTCCATTGCCAAACCCATGAAATGGCTGTTGATGTTCCGATGGATGAAATATCTGCATGGGAGCATGCGTGCTTATTGGGAATTACTTAATTAACCAGCCTATAGCCTATTTAGTAGCGTAGATACCTCTGGTGGAGCCACACAGTAGAAATTCTTCCAGTGTAGACTCAATGTTTCCCTTGCACTCTTTGGAACGGTGAAATGGGGCTTCTTCTGGGCCTCCTGCTTGGGGTGATTGGAGTTATAGGAATTCTTTTCCTGTTGCTTCTCTCCTTTGCAATTTATTATGATCTTTCCAGGAGTAAAATCCCATCTGGATTTGACAGTCCATTAAAGCTTCGGGTCATTCACTGGACTGTCATTATTGCATTTACTGCGGTAAGTTGGGGACTGGACATGCCGTTATGTGATGGTTCTTCTTATGTGAAAGATGATTAAGAAATGTGCTGTAATTATTCTTACTCTTATTAGTGATCTTCACACATCTTTAGATGCCAGGCAAAAACATTTCTAAGTCCATTCAAATTTGTTTGAGGGAGGGGTGTTATTAGTTTCTATATCTTTTATGTATAACATTTCTATATCTTTTAAAGGCGTAATTGATTTGCTTTGTGCTTGTTTTTGTTATGTATTTTGTGTTTTTATCTTTTTTATGCTGTGAACCACCCTTTGATCCTTCCATGAAGGGCAGTATTTTTAATTAATCATAATCACAACAGTTTATATATTTAAGTAATTCATATACTGCTTAATCCAACATGCATAATGAAATCAGTAAAATCAATGAATTCACTTGATGATGATGTGAAGATATTATCAAATTCAACAAGGGCTTCCTTTTCAACCTATAGAGGGACATACATAAAGACAAATGTATTATTCACACCAAGCCATGGTTTGTTTGCATCATGGTTTCTTCAGGAAAGCAAGTATGGTCTCATAGCCAAGGAAGCAGGTTGTGGATTGTTTCTCCAAAGCTTAGCTTGTTTCCCAGCTTCTTTTGCCTCTGTACCTTGGCGGGTGTTTCGGTTGGGTTAACCAATTCAAAGCTAACCAATTGAAATTAATGGACATGGTTAACATGGGCTCATTCATTTCCATGGGCTTCTTTAAATAGGACTTATTTGGATACCACCCCTTGTGAATAGGATGGAAATGTGGGCACTGTTTTCATGAGACTTTTCCTTTGCCCAACAGGGGAAGTGTCTTGAACTGCTGGGTATCTGCAGACAGGTTGCCTTTATCCACTTCCTCCAGAGTTTCTGGAATCCAAGAGTGGATCCCAGCCTCTCTGCCAAAGATCTGCATTTTGACGGGGTTCCTGTGAGGGTTTATCAGCCCAAAGCACCATCTGCTGGCCCAAGGAAAGGATTTGTGTTCTTCCATGGAGGTGCTGGGATGATTGGAAACATCGGTAAGAGATTATGGCTGTGAACCTATGAACACTTACCTAGAGGCAAGCCCCATTGAACTCAAGTAAGCCCATGTAGAATCGTGGAAAAGGACAGTTGGGAGGGATCCCAAGGGGTCATGTAGACCAACACCCTGCAATGAAGGAATCACAGATGAAGAAGTCCTGACAGACGGCCATCCAACCTCTGTTTTGAAACCTCCAGTCAAAGAGAGCCCACCACCTTCCAAGGTGTTGAGCAACTCTTGTCATCAGAAAGGGCAAGTCCCATTGAACTCAATAAACCCATGTGGAATGGTTTACAGGGCTGTGATACAAGAGTGCCGGTGATAGTTCCTGAAGAGACATGGGGCATATATGTATTTTGAATTAGCACATGTTAATTTATATGCATATTTGCTTACTTAGCTCAACAGGAAGAACAAAATATGGAGGCTCTTGTTATCATGGCTTCCCAGGTCTCACATCTCCACTGGTCAGTAGTCAGGGATCAGGGGAGATGGGGGAGGGACAGAGCCCCCCACTGCTGATTCATTTTATAAAATACATACGCCACTTGATTTTATAGAAGCTCAAAGAGGTTCAAAAACATGCATATAATAACTCGAGGTTGCTGCTCCTGATCGCTCTGTTTACCAACCCGACATCAGTAGCCAAGATGTCACCCTCCCAACTCCAATTTAGGAGGTCTTCTGGTTCAGGTTGTGCTGTGATTTATGTCCATGCATGTCAGTGGGTCTGCTCTGAAGAGTTAGATGCAAACAGCACAGGTTTGCCAAAGAGCTCCATATTTAGAATTTCCCTTCCAACATTTGAGCGTCCTACCAAGATGTCTGCAGCAAAATCACCAAGGAGACAGTGCAGTACATGAGCTGTGTGATGTGCACATGTGCATAAAAAGATTTACGTCAGTAAAAATTGCATGAACAAATACATTATATATTAGAAGACAGCTGTTCAAAAATGTGCTTTTAAAGGCAAGACTGGAGGCAGCAGATAATTACCTCCCTATTTAAAATTTCCCTCTCATCTTGCTAGAGTTCTACCAAGTGGTCTGCAGCAAAATCGCCAAGGAGACTGATTCAGTGGTTGTGTCTGTTGGGTAAGTAAATGCAAACATCTGTCTTTTCATAGGTAAAATATGTTTGTGTGTGTGTGTACTTTGCACCCAGCATGTTGTTGCATTTGTTGGTGGCTTCCCTTGCCATATTCCTCACAGGAGAAAAAGGTTCCCCATGAAAGCTGTCAACATTTTGTTCCATGATTGCAAATCAGACCTTCATGCACCTAAGACATTCCGTGGGGGGACTACGAACTGGGCATAAGGCCTTGTTTATTCTCCAGTTACTGCCTGTCTCCTGAGCATTGTTTTATCTGTGCTCCCTTGTGTCTTTATTTTTTTTGTGTCTTTATGACCTTTTACCGTGTCAATCAGCTTTTGGTGATCCATCAGCATTGGAAGGGCTGGATGCACACACCTATGTGAAGCAGGGGGTGGACCCTTCAGAACCAGGGTTCAAATGTCGCACACATTCAGTCAGCTGTGCCTCTTGCCTTCAAGACTCATGAACAACAACAACAACAACAACAACAACAACAACAATTTATTATTTATACCCCGCCCATCTGGGTGGGCTTCCCCAGCCACTCTGGGTTGCTTCCAACAAAACACTAAAATACAATAACCTATTAAACATTAAGAGCTTCCCTAAACAGGGCTGCCTTCAGATGTCTTCTAAAAGTTTGGTAGTTATTTTTCTCATTGACATCTGGTGGGAGGGCGTTCAGCAAGGCAGGTGCCACTACTGAGAAGGCCCTCTGCCTGGTTCCCTGTAACTTGGCTTCTCGTAGCGAGGGAACTGCCAGAAGGTCCTCGGTGATGGACCTCAGTGTCCGGGCAGAATGATGGGGGTGGAGACGCTCCTTCAGGTATACTGGGCCGAGGCCGTTTAGGGCTTTAAAGGTCAGCACCAGCACTTTGAATTGTGCTCGGAAACGTACTGGGAGCCAGTGTAGGTCTTTCAAGACCAGTGTTATATGGTCTCATGGTCCGCTCCCAGTCACCAGTCTAGCTGCCGCATTCTGGATTAGTTGTAGTTTCCGGGTCACCTTCAAAGGTAGCCCGACATAGAGCGTATTGCAGTAGTCCAAGCGAGAGATAACTAGAGCATGCACCACTCTGGCGAGACAGTCTGCGGGCAGGTAGGGTCTCAGCCTGCATACCAGATGGAACTGATAAACAGCTGCCCTGGACACAGAATTGACCTGCGCCTCCATGGACAGCTATGAGTCCAAAATGACTCCCAGGCTGCTCACCTGATCCTTCTTTCTTTTTTTAAAATAATTTTTATTAACAAACCAATCAAATCACATTAGTTCCAAATTACAAAACCAAATTTTAAATTTTTGTTGGGGGTACCCATGTTTCGAGCTCAGAAAGGGTCCAATCATCTCTTATTTCTGCTGCTTTGATGTTCACAGTTCTGTCCATTCATCTCTTTGTTGTTTTCCTTTACATATCATCTTTCAATTTTCTTGTTGTTGCCGTATTTTTTTCCTTTCTTTTTAACCTCTGAAAGTTTCCACAAGCAAGTTGAAATGAACGTTGTTATAGTCATGTGTGGATTTTCACATTAATCCAAAAGTCGTATTCAGGCGGCAGACGCCATTTCAACACTTCCATAAAATACAGTCTCAGCGTCTGCTCATTAGCTTTTTCAGACCTGTTGCTCCGACATCAATCTTTTCAGGGGGTTCTGCCAGATCAAACACAGAGTCAAATATGATAACAAAGCTGCAGCTTCCTCCCCCTCTTGACCATCAATCCTGCAACAGAGCCTGTCTTGTCATGGCGGTTCTCTTTTAGAACTGCATCATTCCAAAAGCCTTCCATTTCCTTTCCAGATCTTCCACAAAGCAAAGCCTTTAGTTAATGATTCATTTCCACACAATTCATTATTCCATCTCACTTGTTATTGGTTATTGCAACGGTTCTTCTTGGGGGGGGGGTTGTTAGGTAATCACATAGAGAAAAAAAGGAAAGTCCCCCCCCTTTCCACCCCGCTCCGACATACCGACATCTTTGATGTAGTCTTCTTTGATATATTTTCCTGTTCAGTCCAACCCATCGCTCAGCTTCAGAGAGGTCACTTCAGTTAGCAATCATTACTCCCTTTCTTCACTCGAAACATGGAGCACTTGGTCCTTCAGGGGCACAGTTACCCCATTCAGGACCAGGGAATCCTCCACACCCGCCCATCTCCTGTCCCCCCAAAACAGTACTTCTGTCTTGTCAGGATTCAACCTCAATCTGTTAGCCGAATGCCACTCTTCCTCCCCTACCCAGGCCACACCCTTCTTTTCTGGGATGTTAGCATCCCAAATTCATATATATGTAAAGGGTTAATTGCAAGAGTTGTATAACTCTCTGACGTCAGACACCCTGTGGCAGTTATGACTGTTATGGCAGTTGGTATGGCAGTGTCAGCTATTAACAGTCTTTAGTGTGAGAGCAGCTGAACTGTTGTTCTGCTGTCTGTCTCAGGGTTAGTTAGTCTGTTACAGTTTAATCTATGTGACACACTTTTTAGACGTGCATCATTTTGGGACATTACTGGCCCCATTCCAGATCAGGGAGTAGCTCTAATGTAAGATGAATTAGCAATTTAAGAAACATTCACCTGCATTGTATGTTTAATCTGCAGCTGCAAGTGCACTAAGTACATACACTCCAACATTTTGCTGATGAAAATAGGGATGTCCCATTCCATAATGATAATTTTATTAGTTATACTCCACAAATCTTACTGGGTTGCCCCAGCCAGTCTGGGCAGCTTCCAACAGATACAAAATATAATAAAATATTAAACATTTTTTTAAAAAAACCTTTCTAATACAGGACTGCTTTCAGACGGCTCAGGGGTTGGGTATCTCCATACCTTTCAACATTTTACCAATGAAAGTAAGGAAAAGCAGTACATTACAGAATCAAATCAGCTTCTCTAAAACAGGGATGTCCCTGGAAAATAGGGACACTTAGAGGGTCTGTAAGTAAAAGTTGTTATTTAAACTTCAAAAGAGTGTGTCTTGAGTAGTTTTTATATGAGGAAAAAGAGAATTAATAAAAGGGTCAAACCACTAAGGGCTGCCTTCCGCATATTCTGCAAATGGGAACTAGTGTCTAATTTCCACATCACTGACCTTGTCTTGTGCCCTCCTCCTTTGATCTTATGTACCTGGAATGTGTTCTTGACCTGAGGTAATGCCTCTTGAAGAGGATTCCGCATGTGTTTGATGGTACACATAACGAACGAGACTCTGGCATGCTAACTAGTTATGCGACCCCCGAGCTTGAGATCATATACGACGGACTGTGGTACAGACCAGACTGTAATGGTTGGCCCTCAGTTTGAACTGAAAGGATGGAAGGATGACATTATGCAGGGTTCTTTGGATTGTTGGAAGATGGATATGTGTTTGGAAATGTATGAAGGGGTTGGGGCTATCAGATTTAGATGCACTGGGAAATATTTTTGGAAAGATCTCTTAAAATACAAATTTGAAAATTGGGTTGAAGGGTTCAGATGCAGCAGCTATCACGTGAGAATGGGATCCCACAGAGAGGGGTTCTTGACAATTAAAGAGGATGAACAAAACTGCCGGAAAGGGTTTAGGGGGGACCCAAGAGCCTCTGACATTAGGTTCCCGGACTAATGAGTTTGAGGCCATCAACGGAAAGGACTGGTAATTTTTTTTTTTTTGGTGTCCAGGGGAAGAGTTGTGGGGAGAGGTTTGGGAAATTTAAAGTTTTTATTGAAATGTGTTACAAAGTTATAAAGTGTTATAAAATTTAAAAATTATTTTAAAGTAAAACAGGTTGTAAGAGAAATTGGATAATGGTGGATAGGTATCCATAGGTTTAAGCAGAGGTTTGTGGAAAAAGTTATGTACTTACAAGTTAAGAATTTAAAGTCAGTAAGGTTAAGGAAAGTATGTTATATATATGTCAAAATTTGGAAAGATGGAAAGGATTTGCTAAAATATCAAATTGAAGCAGAATACAAAAAAGGGAGGTGAGAGGAAGCCAAAGAACTAAGCTAAAGAAAGATACATTATTGAAGTGTATTTGATTTTTATGTAATGTTTTGTCTTTTTTCTTTTTTTCTTTGTGTTTGTTGTTTTTGTGTGATTGTTTTACCTTTGTTATATTGTTGAAAATCTAATAAATATCATTAAAAAAAAAAGATGATACACTATCTGCACAGGTCTTTTTTCAGGGGGAACGCACAGGAACTCAGTTCCAGCCCCCCCTCTCTTTTTTTTAATAAATAATTTTTATTATTTTCCAATACAAAACACAACAAGAAAAATACAATTATGTCAAATTTTCACAAATTTTCATAAATTTGTTGCTTTTTGGACTTCCTTTGGATTCTCTGAGAATCATCCATGTTTACTTCTCAGTTTATGCATTTCTCTGTTTATATTGCCATTCAACTTCTCTCCCACTCCTATTTGTGTTTTTAACAATATATCTCTGTTTTTACAGTGCTTCTTGAAACCCCACCAGTGTTGTTTGCACATCACATGTTCTTTTCAGATATTCAACAAACTTCCCCCAGTCCTCGATGAACTTTTGGTCTTGGAGATATCTAATTTTTCCGGTTAGTCTGTCCAACTCTGCATAGTCCATCAGCTTCATTCTCCATTCTTCTATTGTCGGTAGCTCCTCTTGTTTCCATTTCTGGGCCAGTAGAATTCTTGCTGCTGTGGCTGCATATTGGAAAAGTTTACAGTCTTTTCTTCTGATTTCGTTCCCTGTAATTCCTAAAAGAAAGATCTCTGGTTGCTTTGTAAATGTATATTTTAACATCTTTTTCATCTCATTATAAATCAACTCCCAGAAACCCCTCACTTTTTTACATTCTCACCACATATGGTAAAACGTACCTTCTTTTTCTTTACATTTCCAACATTTGTTGTACGTCTTATACATTTTTGACAGTTTTACCGGTGTGATATACCATCTATAAAACATTTTCATAACATTTTCTTTAAGTGCTGTGCACGCCGTAAATCTTAAATTCTCATTCCACAGTTTTTCCCAATCCTCAAACTGGATATTATATCCAAAATCTCTGGCCCATTGTATCATTACCGATTTAACTTCCTCATCTTTGGTGTTCCATTCCAGCAATATTTTATACATTTTTGACAACATTTTACAATTGTTGTTTATCACCTCTATCTGAAACTTTGAGTCTTTTTCACCATATCCCCTTTCTTTAATGTCTTTTTTGAACATTTCATTTACCTGTAAATAGTGCAACCAGTCATGTACAAATTCTTTCACTTGTTCATGAGGTTTTAATTTCCATTTTCCTCCTTCTTTAATTATCAATTCACCGTATGTAATCCATTTACCCCTCATATTTATTTTCTTTACACTCATAACCTCTAGTGGCGATAACCAGTGCGGAACTTTCGGTTCTAATAGGTTTTTATAACTCTCCCATATTTCGATCAATGAACTCCGGAAAATGTGGTTCCCAAAACCTTTGTGGACTTTCTTCTTTTCAGCCCATAGATACGCGTGCCATCCAAATCTGTTATCAAAACCTTCTAGGTCTAATAGTTCTTTATTTTCTAATTTTATCCACTCTCTCAACCAGCAAAGACCTGCTGCTTCGTAATATAGTTTCAAATCTGGCAGGGCAAAGCCACCTCTTTCCTTTGCATCTGTTAGTAATTTAAATTTAATTCTCGGCTTCTTGCCCTGCCAGATATATCTTGAAAGCACTCTTTGTCACTCTCTAAAGATAGCTACCCCCTTTAATATGGGAATAGTTTGAAATAAGAATAACATTTTTGGAAGGACACTCATTTTTATCGTAGATATTCTTCCCCAAAACGATAATTTCATTCTTCCCCACACTTCCAGGTCCCTCTTTATTCCGTTCCAAACCGGTATATAATTATTTTGAAACAAGTCAATGTTCTTAGCGGTTAACCAAATTCCTAAATATTTAACTTTTTTCACCACCTCAATCTCTGTCCTTTGTTGCAGTATTTCTATTGTACTTTGATCCATATTTTTTGTAATTATTTTAGTTTTTCTCTTATTTAATCTAAACCCTGCCACATTTCCAAATTTCTCAATTTCATCCAGCACTTCTTTTACACTTTCTAATGGTTCTTCAATTGTAATTACCAGATCATCAGCAAAGGCTTTTACTTTATATTGATTCTGACCAACTGTTACCCCTTTTATTAGTTCATTTTGTCTCATTGACCTCAGAAAGACCTCTAGAACCATTATAAATAATAATGGCGAAAGTGGACACCCCTGTCTGGTTCCCTTTGTTATTTTTATATCTTCTGTAGTTACGTTGTTTACAATTAACTTTGCTTTCTGTTCCGAATAAATTGCTTTTATCCCATTAAAGAACTCAGTTCCTACATCCATAAACTCCAGATTCTTCAACATAAAATCCCACGCAATATTGTCAAAGGCCTTTTCTGCATCCACAAACATTAATATTGCTTGTTTCTCATTCCTTGCAGACAGATATTCCAAAATATTAATTACATTTCTTATATTATCTTTCATCTGTCTGCCTGGAAGGAAGCCGGCTTGGTCCTCATGGATAATTTCTTTAAGTATTTTTTTCAGTCTGTTTGCTAAAATCCCTGCAAATATTTTGTAATCTGTGTTAAGCAGTGAAATAGGCCTGTAGTTTTTTACTTGTGTTAGGTCCGAGTCTTGTTTGGGAATCAATGTGATGAAAGCTTCTTTCCATGTTTCTGGGATGTCTCTTTCTTTTAAAATGTTATTCATTACTTCTTTCAGTGGTTGTATCAAAGTCTCTCTCATTTCTTTATAATATCTTGCAGTAAATCCATCTGGTCCTGGAGCTTTACCTATTTTCAGTTCCTTTACAGCATCTTTTACCTCCTCAGTTCCTATTGGGGCATTCAGTTGGTCTCTTTTTCCTGTCGGGAAACCTACCTCTCAGGTAGGTTCTGGCACCTCTTAGGTGGGCATCGTTGCCAATCTTAGAGAATGAGGGAGGTGTTCATGGAGATTTCTGGACCTCTTTTTCTAGAAAAATAGCACTGGGTGTACATCCCAGTTGGGTTGCACATCCCACATATACAGTAATGCCTGAGCAAGAATTTGAAGGGCAGTCCATGGATACTTGCAGGAGTGCTGCTGAAGACCAGTTTCTGGAAGCAACAGGCGGGAAGAGGGCCTTGTGCTTGGGCCCTGCTTGCAGGTGCCAAATAGAAAGCTGCTTAGACCTGGTGAGAACACAGGATGCTGTACTAGATGGCCATGAGCCTGATCTAGCAGGCCCTTCTGGTGTCCTTATGTGCTCATGAATGTGTTTGGAAAAGATTCTGGAAACTTACCTCTTTGCTTCTGTTTTATTCTACAGCTACCGCCTGTCTCCTGAGCATCTTCCTCCCGCTCAGTACAAGGACTGCCTTGCTGCTACCATACACTTAATTCAAAATGCAGCTTCCCATGGGGTGGATCCTTCCAAGATCATCGTTGGTGGGGACAGTGCGGGGGGCAATTATTCTACTGTTGTTGCCCGGAAATTGGTGGAGAGATCAGACCTTCCAAAGCTACAGGCTCAAGTACTGATCTATGCGAAATTCCAGGCTATAGACTTCAACCTGCCTTCCTATCAGCAGAACAGTTCAATGCCCCCCTTGTTCCGGGAAGATGTTGCTTACATTATCATGAATTATACTGGAAAGGACACTTCTTTGGCAGGCCAGCTCCTGAAGGGCTCTCATGTGCCAGATTCAATGAGGCTGAAATATGGGAAGTGGGTGAGTCCAGACAACATTCCAGAGAGATTTAAGGTGAGAGGCTACAAACAAGTCCCACTTGCTCCTTATAAACCTGAAGTCTATAGGCAATTGCGAGAGCTATTGGAACCTGATATTTCTTGCCTTATTGCTGAGGACTCTGTCATCCAGAAGCTTCCTGAAACCCTGATTGTGAGCTGCGAGTACGATGTATTACGAGATGACACACTGCTGTACAAGAAACGTCTGGAGGACAATGGGGTGAAAGTCAGCTGGTTCCATGTTGAGAACGGGTTTCATGGGGTGCTAAACCTCTTTGACGCAGGTGTCTTCACAGTCCCCGCTGCAACTGAATTAATGGACAGGATTATCGACTTTGTCAAAAACCTATGAGAGGAAATCTCTTGAATTTGTGGGTCATTCATAAGGAAGGGAGAATCTGCCAACTTTAGCTTCTGACATTTTGTCACTTTTTCCAGCTATAAATCAGCTCTCCACAATTCTGTTGTAATTTGTGGTTCTTGGGGGCAGCAGGGAGTTGCTCATGAAAATTCACCAGCACTTTTGTGTGAAATTTTCCTAATAAACACTTTTACTTTGTATGGAGTTTTGACTAATATACTCATGATTACAACCTATTTGCTCTAATATAATGCATTTCTATATTGATTTCATTAAGATATGAATTTTGTAAATGGACAATTCACCCTTTGGTTGCATTTTAGTACTTATTGGTTGGCTGGAGATCTGCACTGCTAATGCTGTTCTAGGCTGCATCAATATACGTATAGTGTCCAGATCAAGAGAAGTATCGGTTCCACACCATTTTGGCTTGACCAGACCCCACCAGGAGGACTATGTCCAGTTCTGGGTGCCACAATTTAAATATGATAGTGATGAGCTGGAATGTGTAGAGAGGAGGAAGACCAAGATGATCAAGGGTCTAGAAACCAAGTCTTATAAGAAATCACTGATGCAGTTGGATATGTTTAGCTTGGAGAAGAGGACAGTGAGGTGATATAGCAGGCATCTTCAAATATATAAAGGGCTGTCCCATGGGAGATGGAGCAAGCTTGTTTTCTGCTACTTCAGAGGGTAGGACTTGAACCAAGGGATTCAAATGATAAGCAAGGAGATTCAGACTATACATTAGGAATAACTTGCTAAGGGTTAGAGCTGATTAGCATTGGAATGGATTAGCTCAGAAGGCAGTGGGACCGCCTTCATTCAAAGTTTTTCATCAGAAGTTTAATGGTCACCTGTTAGGGATTTCTGGGTGTGATTCCTGCATTGTAGGTGGTTGACCTAGATGACTCCATGGGTCCTTTTTATCTCTTTTCAGGTATCTGTTTCGGTTTATTGGCCCATATCTAATCCATTAGCCCATCCAAGGCACAGTCTAACACTTCCACTGCCTTTCCTAATTTAGATGGAACAGAGTGATAGAGATGGGTGTCACCCACATGTAGATGATCCCTCACCCTAGCAACTCCCAGCAACATGATAGAGATCTTTAAATACCATGAAACACCAGATTCTAGTTTCAACAATTGCAAACAGTTGTGGCATAAAACTCTGTATGGCACTTTCCTATACATTCACCAACAAGCATTTACCTTCAATGAAATCATTTTGTCTAAATGACACCTGCTATCTGGAAGGCTAAACCCAAGATGTAATATTGTTGACAGGTGGCAAATGAACTGAATAAATAAGTTATGTTAAGCAATTATTTACCGATCTTCATACAAATACTTGTTATGCAGTTGCCAATGAACCGTGAGCAGTTCAATGTAACAAAATAAGAGGATTCTATCACATATGCTATCTCACACAACCGGATGACTCATGTTGCTTCAAATTTTTATGTGGTTCCTCAAGGCATCTTAAAATTGTGAAAACACTGTAAATCCTTAGTCTTTATTGGATGTCTAGCTTCTCCTATTGCAATGAGAAATGCCATCCAGCCCAACCCCCAGCCATGCAGGAATTTTTCACCCAACGTGGGGCTCAAACCTACCACCCTGAGATTCAGAGTCTCACGCTCTACTAACTGAGCAATCTCAGCACTGCGAAGGAGGCAGTCTTGCACGTATTTGGGACCTGAGTCACGTGGGACTGTGAACACCAACCTGAACACCTTCAACTGGGTGCAGAAATGTACTGGCAACTCATGCAGGTGTTTGAAAACAGGAGGAGCTATACAATATCTAAGCAGAACTGCAGCCAGTAATCCGGTTGCTGCCTTTTACGTTCCTGGACTTCTAGACTAGGCAGTTACACGTCATCAATGGCTAGTAACCATGAAGGCTATACTCTTCTTCTACAGTGGGAGGCAGCAATGCTTCTTCATAGCAGTTGCTGGAAGCGGCAGGATGAGAAATTTTCTTATGCTCAGGTCCTGCTTGCATGTTTCCCACAGGCATCTAGCTGAATGGTGTGAGAATTGGATGTTGGGCTGAACGGACCATTGGCCGGATCTAAATGGCTCTTCTTATCCCCCCCACCTCCCCACAAATAATAGGACAGAAGAGATAGCTTTGAATAATAATAATAAAGTTGATTATTTATACCCCTCCAATTTGGCTGGGTTTCCCCAGCCACTCTGGGTGGCTTCCAGCAGAATGTTAAAATACAATTATTCCTCAAATATTAAAATCTTCCCTAAACAGGGCTGCCTTCAGATGTCTTCTAAAAGTCTGACAGTTTTTTATTTCTTTGACATCTGATGGGAGGGCATTCCACAGGGCAGGCGCCACTATCGAGAAGGCCCTCTCCCTCTTTCCCTGTAACTTTGCTTCTTGCAGTGAGGGAACCGCCAGAAGGCCTTCAGTGCGGGACCTCAGTGTCCAGGCAGAATGATGGGGGTGGAGACGCTCCTTCAGATATACTGGGCCGAGGCTGTTTAGGGCTTTAAAGGTCAGCACCAACACTTTGAATTGTGCCCGGAAATGTACTGGGAGCCAATGTAGGTCTTTCAGGACTGGTATTATGTGGTCTCAGTGGCCACAAAACTTACGGCAGTCAACTGAAGGCAACCTACCATGCCCTAGGCCCCCCAACTGTAGTGATCAGGTGGGATTGCTATGAGGAATTATAACAAATATAGAGTAAGCCATCTGTGTCAGCAATGAAAGCATTGCGTTGACTGGGTTTAAACTATTTTGATATGATTCTTGATCAATCCACACCTCTGCATTCCTGTTCCATTTCTCTTTCTTGACCAGTCACGTACACTGCCAGTTGCTTAGCCAGGCATGTATCCTGGGCCATCAAAAATAGTGGGCAAGCTTCTTTTGATGTAGCTTTCCCAATATGTTAATCTCAGGATGTTGATCTTAGGGCCTGGAAATAGTTTCACAGGAAGGTGATAAAGATGTCTATCTCCTTGCCATCCTTCCATCCTCTCTTGTTTACTTCTGTTTGGTGTTTCTCTAGTCCTCTTTTAATTACTCTCAGATTATGTATGCATGCTCAGAGTAGTCTTTGTAGTTAAAAAAATTTCTTTTGATCTAACTTTGTCCCCACGTGGGGTGTGTTGAAATGCTCAGAAGAAATCTGATTGGTTCTTACGTACACTCTGTAAAAAGTTATTTTGTGAATAAAACGACCTGGGCCGAGGGGTGGAGGGAGACAGAGATTATTATACGCACCCTTCCCAGAGTCTTCTTGGTTCAAGCCTCTGTGTGTATTCTTATTAATCAGAGTTCAATCCTTCCTTTACTTTGTGAATGCCTCACCCAACCTCTCTCAATGTCAATGAAAACTAATAAAAGAAATGAAATGTATTTGGTTTTGTTGTACCTGTATATTTGAAAAATCAAATAAAAACGGTAAAAAAGAAAACTAATGTATGAAATGATGAAACGACACTGATACAAAAAACATGGCACATACAGTATGTAGAAGAATGAAAGTTTACTACTCCCTCTTCCCCTACTCTTCCTCCGCACTTCTCTTCTCCCCCAACCTTATACCGTATACAAGATTAAGGCTCACATTGAATATAACCGATCTGTAAAAAGGATATTATTATCAGAAAACGGAGGTGATGTATGTGCTTTTGTAACCCAAGAAAATCTTTCCTGAAAACGTTTTAATGAAAACTTCATCTCAACACGGACTTGCATTTAGCTATGAGGCCCGTACCTCAGAAGAAGAGCCTATGCTTTGAATATGCAAGGGCTTAAGTTCCATCCCTGAGGTCTCTGTATAGGAATGGGACAAGCCTTGGAAATCTTGGGCCAGGCAGTGCACACAAGTCCTCTTCCACCTCGGACAAGAACTCCCACCATTCCTGACTACAAGCTTAAGCTGGCTGGGGATGTTGTGAACTTCAGGCAATGAACACCCGGTATGTAAAGCCAAAGAGCTCTGGGACAGATACTATGGAACTGGATTGATCAGTGGCCGGACGTGACATTCCTGAGTAGAACATCACACATGGCACCATTGCCAAGAGCCATGAAATTGCTGTTGATCTTCCTATGGATGAAATATCTGCATGGGAGTATGTGTGCTAATTGGGAATTACTTAATTAACCGGTCTACAGCCTATTTAGCAGCGTAGATACCTCTGGTGGAGCCACACAGTAGAAATACTTCCAGTGTAGACTCAATGTTTCCCTTGCACTCTTTGGAACAATGAAATGGAGCTTCTTCTGGGCCTCCTGTTTGGGGTGATTGGAGTTATAGGGATTCTTTTCCTGTTGCTTCTCTCCTTTACAATTTATTATCATCTTTCCAGGAGTAAAATCCCATCTGGATTTGACAATCCATTAAAGCTTCGGGTCATTCACTGCACTGTCATTATGGTGGTCATTGTGGTAAGTTGGGGACTTGTTGAGCCATTATGTGATGCAGCAGGTTATTCTTATGATCTTATGTGAAAGGTGATTAAGAAATGATTCTGATGATGCTGATGAGAAGAAGAAGAAACATCTTTATTTTTTTATGATTTTCAGTTATATACATTTCAATAGTTTTACAGTCATTTTAACATTTCAAAACTTGCCATTATGGTAAGTTGGGGGCTGGATGAGCAACAGGTGAAGCAAGAGGTTCTTATGTGATTAAGGTGATTAAGAAATGTAATTATTCTTATTCTTATTAGCAATCTTTAATACATCTTTAGGTGTCAGGCAAAAACATTTCAAGTCCTTTTAAATGTGTTTGAGGGAGGGATGTTTTTGTTTTCTATATATTTTATATATACCACTTCTATATCTTTTAAAGGTGTTATTGGTTTGCTTTGCACTTCTTTTTATTATGTATTTTGTGTTTTTATCTAGTATTTTTATTCTGCAAACCACCCTTTGATCTTTGTATGAAGGCCGGTATACAAATTTATTTATTTAATAATAATAGTTTATATATTTCAGTAATTCATATACATACTGCACAATAGAGCATGAAATGAGGAAAATCAATGAGTTTACTGTACTTGATGATGATGATGGATGAAGATATTATCAAATTTAACAAGGGCTTTATTTTTAACCTGTAGAGGGACACACATAGAGAGAAATATATTATTCACACTAATAATATGGTTTGTTTACATCATGGTTTCTTCAGGAAAGCACATATGGTCTCATAGGCAAGCAAGCAGATTGTGGAATGTTTCTCCAAAGCTTCTTTTGACTCTGCACCTTGACTGGTGTTTGGGTTGGGGTGGCCAAACAAAGAATGATTTAGGAAAGCTTTTGGGTTTCGACATCAAGCCAAACCATTGGATCGCTTATTGTGACCCAGGGCTGCCTCTAATGATAGTCCCATTCTAAGCAGACCGATTGAAATTAATGGACTTGGCTAACATGGGCTCATTCATTTCCATGGGTCTACTTTAAATAGGACTTATTTGGATACCACCCCCTGTGAATAGGATGCAAATGCGGGCACTATTTTCATGAGACTGTTCCTTTGCCCAACAGGGGAAGTGTCTTGAACTGCTGGGTATCTGCAGACAGGTTGCCTTTATCCGCTTCCTCCAGATTTTCTGGAATCCAAGAGTGGATCCCAGCCTCTCTGCCAAAGATCTGCATTTTGACGGGGTTCCTGTGAGGGTTTATCAGCCCAAAGCACCATCTGCTGACCCAAGGAAAGGATTTATGTTCTTTCATGGAGGAGCTGGGATGATTGGAAGCATCGGTAAGAGATTAAGGCTGTCAGCCCGTGAACACTTATCTAGAGGCAAGCCCCATTGAACTCAAATAAGCCCATGTAGAATCGTGGAATAGGAGAGTTAGGAGGGATCCCAAGGGGTCATGTAGACCAACACCCTGCAATGAAGGAATCACAGATGAAGAAGCCCTGCCACCTTCCAAGGGAGTCCGTTCCCTGTTGAAAAACTTGTACCATCAGAAATGTGTTCCTAATGTTTAGCTGGAATTTCCTTTCTGGGTAGAAGTGTTTAAGATATCAATGTAAGAGAGGTTTGCTGAGCTGAGATACAAGAATGTTGGTGGTAGTTCCTGAAGGGACAAGGGGCACACGTGTGCTTTGGATTATTTTTATTTATATGCATATATGCCGTGGGTGGCACTGTCTGTTAAACCACAGTGCCTAGGGCTTGCCAATCAGAAGGTCTGCGGTTCGAATCCCCGCAACAGGGTGAGCTCCTGTTGCTCGGTCCCTGCTCCTGCCAACCTAGCAGTTCAAAAGTACGCCAAAGTGCAAGTAGATAAATGGGTGAAGGTAAACGGTGTTTCTGTGTGCTGCTCTGTTTCACCAGAAGTGGCTTGGTCATGCTGGCCACATGACCCGGAAGCTGTACGCCGGCTCCCTCGGCCAATAAAGCGAGATGAGCGCCGCAACCCCAGAGTCAGTCACGACCGGACCTAATGGTCAGAGGTCCCTTTACCTTTACCTATGCTGACTTAGGTCAACAGGAAGAAACAAACAAATGGAGGCTCTTGTTATCATGGCTTCCCAGACCCCACATCTCTATTAAGGATTTTTCGTAAGGTCTTGAATTTAAGCCACACTTTAAGTTTTCACAGTCGGAATCTGGAAAGAAAGTGCGGCTTATATTTGGGCCAATACAGCATATAATAATTGCTGCTCCTGATCGCTCTGTTTACCAGCCCAGCCACCCTCCCTCCCCTGGCCACCCCTTCATTTACACCTGACCCAATCCCTCACCTCACCTCACCCCACTCCACAACCACCCCACCCACTATGCTAAATAAGTCAACAAATCAACAAACTGCACTTGCACCAGCTTTCATTTGCAAGACCAAATGCTATTTCACAAGTTAGCAATTAATACTGATACTCTTGGCTACAGATCACAGTGACATTGCATTGCAGCAGCTTGTAAAGTAGCAACCTAGTAATCCCATTGCACCAGAAGTGGTTTTAGTCATGCTGGTGACATGACCCGTAAAGCTGTCCGTGGACAAACACCATTTCCCTCAGCCTGAAGCGAGATGAGCGCCACACCCCATAGTCACATTTGACTGGACTTAACTGTCCAGGGTTCCTTTACTTTTTTTACCTATAACTTCAGGAGGAAGGAAGACTAGAATCAAGTGGGGACTCAGGAGAGCTTGCCATTATTAGAGACATTGATATTGTGGTGGTGGTGGGAGACAACTGTGCCCCTCGCAGAGCTTGCTTCCTGAAATGCAAGAGCCATGATCCTGGACCATTGACCATGCTGATTGGAGAAATGTTTTTTGAGGTGGGCATTTGGGGGGTTATGATAACAAGTCCCCTCCCCCCGTTTCTGAAAATGGACCTAAGTTTGCATCTATGCATATCGATGATAACATGTGAATTAAATGAAAGCTTGCAAACCATTGGCTGGGTAACCCCAAATCTCTTAAGGCTAGGATTTATCTGTTTGTAATTGGATTGAGTTTGCTTTTATAGGTGAACCTATTTAATTTGCCTTTTGCAAATCCATTTGTGAACCCAGAACCAGTCTCTGAAGCTTACAATGCGAAAGAGCTCCATATTTAGAATTTCCCTTCCAACTTTTGAGCGTCCAACCAAGATGTCTGCAGCAAAATCACCAAGGAGACTGATTCTTACAGTGCAGTACATGAGCTGTGTGATGTGCACATGTGCATAAAAAGGTTTATTTTAGTAAAAATTGCATGTACAAATACATTATATATCGGAAGACTGCTGTTCAAAAATGTGCTTTTAAAGGCAAGACTGGAGGCAGCAGATAATTACCTCCCTATTTAAATTTTCCCTCTCATTTTGCTAGACTGCTACCAAGATGTCTGCAGCAAAATTGCCAAGGAGACTGATTCAGTGGTTGTGTCTGTTGGGTAAGTAAATGCAACCACGTATCCTTTCAAATGGAAAATGTGTGTGTGTGTGTGTGTGTGTGTGTGCGCGCGCGTGCGCTTTGCACCCAGCATGTTGCTTTATTTTGATGGCATCCCTTGCCATATTCTTTGCAGGAGAAAAAGGCTCCCCGTGAAAGCTGTCAACATTAATTTTTATTAGTTTTCAGTTACAATAATCCAATAATACCCTATTATAACAATGCCAAATTATAATGCAATTAGTAATACCAATCATTCAGATGCCAAATTATACAATTTAGGTACCCTCCTGTGTGCTAGAATTAATGACTTCCATTTGTATTGACACATTAAATTATTTATAAACTACAGGTGAAGCATTCAAACACTATACTTGTTCTTCCTGTGTGCTGCAATTGTTCTGTCTGTAATGTTTCTTTCTGTCCTTGCAAAATATTATGTCTATCTTTTGCCAGTTGTTGCTGTTCTCCATCATGCCTTGGGCAGAGCTAGTGTCCCATTGTTGTTTGAGAAGTTCTCCATTGCTCCATCCTGTGCTTCATTGTTTTGCAACTTTAGCAGCAGCTGCAAACATCACACTGTCCCAATAAATATCCTGTTTTCGCCATTTTTCTCTCATCCTTGGAAGGAGAGTAAGCTGTTGAACTTCAAATAACTCAGTAATGAACCTTATCAACTCCTTGGCAAGCTCACAGATTCCTCTCATCCCTCCGTTCAGCCGAAGTTAAGCGATTACACTTCCAATGTAATTAAATTCCCAGTCCTTTTAGCATTATTCAGTTCAGTCTGAGGATAATAAAGAATAGGGAAGAGTCAGCTGTAAGTTTCCATCACAAACATTTTGCAAAATAGAGCTTCCCTCCCTTTTTTCCTTTTTTGTTTTGTTTTACACACAAAGTTCCATTTGATGCTATATTCCTTTTTTTAATATAATTTTTATTAACAAACCAATCAAATCACATTAATTACAAATTACAAAACCAAATTTTTAAATTTTTGTTGGGGGTACCCATGCTTCGAGCTCAGAAAGGGATCCAAACATCTCTCTTGCTGCTGCTTTAATATTCACAGTTCTGTCCAAATAATATTCACAGTTCTGTCCAATCTTCTCTTTATTGTTTTCCTCATCTTCTTGTTGTTATCATATATTCCTTTCTTTGTGACCTCTGATAGTCTCCACAAGCGGGTTAAAAACAAACGATGTTATGACCTGTGTGGATTTTCCATTCCTCCAAGAGCCATATTCAAACAGACAGACACCATTTCAACACTTCCGTACAAAACATTGTTAAAGTCTGTCCGTTAATCCTTGCAGGCCTGCACTCTCTCCTCATTCTTCTTCGGGGGTTCTGCCCGGTCAAACTCACAGTCCGATATAATAACAAACCAAGGTCTCCTCCCCCTCGATCATAAATCCTGCAGCCAGGCCTGCTTCCTAACGAGTCTCTTTTTATAACTGCATCATTCCAAAGGCCTTTCATTCCTTTCCAGATATTCCACAAGCCAAGTCTTTGAATAGTAATTCATTTCCACACAGATCTTAATCAGCCCGCTTATAATCAGTAATTGCAATGATTCTTCTTGGGGGGAGGATTGTTAGGTAATCACATAAGGTAAAAAAGAGAAAAGCTCCCCCCCATTCCATCCCGTTCCGACATACCGATCCTTTGATGTGTCTTCTTCTTAATATATTGTTGAATCCAGCCCGTCGCTCCACTTCACAGAGGTCACTCCAATTAGCAGTCTTAACTCCCGTTCTTCACTGTGCATTTGCTTCTCTCTAATTGTTTATTTTGAGCTCCTGCAACCAGGCCACATGATCAGAGACAGCGTCTGAGAGAGCCGTCCCACACGAGTGCTGTGCGCCTTGTGCCTTCATCCCCTAATTTCGAACTCGGGGGTGATTTATGGCAACCGCAGGCGAGGCAGTGTTCACCATTCCCTTGGGGTAACAAGGGAGGCTGCATACTCCCATATCAGCCTCTTAATTACCTCGTGTGAGCCGGAGAGATGGTATTGTCGGCCATCTTCCAACGCGCCCCTAGCTCCCCCCCATTTGATGCTATATTCCATAGCTGCTATCCAGTTTTCACCGTCTTCATCTGTACATCCCTAATTTGAACTGGCATTTCAAAGGAGAACTGCCAAATCATAAATGTATAGAATAAAACTTTATCTAAAGAAGCCGTAGGCTCCCCTCCTCCCACCATCTTTTATACTGAATGAAGTCTTCTTTCAAGTTCAAACCTTAATGAACTTGCAGCTGCTTCAATTCTGCAGTGTATGATCTCATCTCTTCTAGCATGTGTCTGTACATTAAACTGTAATTAACAGTCAAAATTAAACTCTAATTAACAGAAGAGCCTCTGCTTCGTAATGGCGGCATAGGAGGGTTATTGGCACGTGAAGTGCTTTTGCACTCAGCGCCTCCCTGCCTCCCACTTTCCATGCTGGAGCGAGAGCCAGGTACCGAGACAAACTGCAAGTGAAGCCCATTCCCCCCTGTCCCTGGGGGGGGGGGGAATTTGCAAGAATAATTACTCTCAATCATCCATGTTTGCTTCTTCACCAACGATCTCCTGCTGTTGTGGGAGCTGCCTCCATTGAGGCAGACCGGAAGAGGAAGCCGGAAGCAATCAACATTCTGTTCTGTGATTGCAAATCAGAGCTTCGTGCACCTAAGACATGAAAATGCTCACTTCTGTGGGGAGACTATGAGCTGGGCATAAGGCCTTGCACAGCACCGCTAACCAGGGCCTCCAGATCAGCCTCAACTTGGAGACCACCCAACCCAGATCCAGCCTACAATCAATTCAGAGATGGGGCTAATAATGTTCAGTTAGGGCTTTTATAGAGTTGCCATATTTCAAACAGGGAAAATCCGGACAGAAAAGTTGTTGAGTTATTTTTATGGGGAAATGGCAGAAACGGCACTGCTGACATGGACTGCCATATGTCCGGATTTCCCCCGACATTGTTTCTGATTTGTGCCTGGACATTGCTGTATTATGGATGTGCCTGGGAAATTCTGGACGTATGGCAACTAAATCTCTCATTAAACTTAGAGTCAGGAAGGAACAGGTAAATGAGAGGTCATGCCCCTGCATCTAAACAGAAGTGGGAGGGAAAGTTGCAAGTGCAAATGCTATTGCACCACCTGGATCCAATCCTGAAGGGTTCTGCTTCCCTTTTGCTAGCTGGAAAAGTCAGTTTTTTAAGGGCATGATCCAGCTGACTTTCACCTGCATTGTATCTGCTATAACTGATCCAGCAGGCTCTTCTTGGAATCCTATGTGCTCATGGATGTGTTTGGAAAAGATCCTGGAAGCTTAAAACTCTGCTTCTGTTTTATTCACCGCCTACCGCCTGCCTCCAGAGCATTGTTTTATCTGTGCTCTCTTGTGTTTTGGTTTTTTAAAATTATTGTTAGTGGTATTTTATGACCTTTTACTGTGTCAATCAGCTTTTGGTGATCCATCAGCATTAGAAGGGCAGGATTCACACACTCTTCCTCCCCTACCCAGACCACACCCTTCTTTTCTGGGATGCTAGCATCCCAAATTCATATATATGTAAAGGGTTAATTGCAAAAACTGTAGAATTCTCTGACATCATACACCCTGTAGCAGTTATGACAGTTATGGCAGTTGGTACGGCAGTGACAGCTATTAACAGTCTTTTGCGTGAGAGCAGCTGAACTGTTGTTCTGCTGTCTGCCTCAGGGTTAGTTACTCTGTAACAGTTTAATCTATGTGACATACTTTTTAGGTGTGCATCATTTCGGGACACAGTAATTCAGTTAACCAAAGGTTAAACTAACCCCATTCCAGCTCCAGGAGAAGCTCTAAAATGAATGAGCAATTTAAGAAACATTCACCTGCATTGTATATTTTAGCTGCAACTGCAAGTGCACTAAGTACATACCCTCCAACATTTCTCTGATGAAAATAGGGACATCCCATTCCATAATGATGATTTTATTTTTTATACCCCACACATCTTACTGGGTTACCCCAGCCACTCTGGGCAGCTTCCAACATATACAAAATATAATAAAACCTTTCCTATACAGGACTGCCTTCAGATAGCTCAGGAGTTGGGTAACTCCAAAACCTCCAACATTTATCCAATGAAAGTATGGATGTCCTAAGGGAAAGCAGCACTTTACAAGATCAAATCAGAAACCAGGACAGCCGCTCTATTTTTTTAAAAAAAATATTTTAAAATTAATTTTCCAAATTATTACAAATCAGACAAAATTCCTTAAATTTAATACAATTTCTTAAAATCAGGTTTCTCGCTCCTGTTGCAAACATGTGTTGATCATTCCTCCCCATAGCTGCATCTTCTCTTGTTTAATATTCGGTTGTCATCCTTCACTAGACGTTAGTACATCCTTGCAGCTGACTGGTTTTTCCTCCTTACAAACAGTGCCTCTGTTACATCTTATAAATACCGTAAATTTCGCTCTATAACACGCAGATTTTTTCTCCTAAAAAGTAAGGGGAAATGTCTGTGCGTGTTATTGAGCGAATATGTGGTCCCTGGAGCTGACTCGCTGGAGCACAGGGGCAAAAATAGGCAAAAATCAGATTGGGCGGTCGGGCGGAGGGAAGGCAGAAGCTGCTGCTTTCCTGCATTCTGCCTCAGGGTCTTACTGCCCACCCGCTTCTGTTGCTGCGTTTGCTCAAACTCAACAAAGAGCAGGGAATCCCCTGCCCTCCTGGCAAGCAGAGGGTTAAGGAAAGGATCGAGTCCTTCCTTCTAATTCTTTCCTAGTCACACTGCGTGCAGGCTCCAGCCCACCACCTCCTCCTCTCCGTGCTCTAGGGACTCGCAGGCAGCCGAAACACATGCAGGTGGGAGAGAGAGGGGGGGGCTAGCTTGGGGGGGGACTTTTGCCTTCCTTTCCTCCCTCCCACCCTGTTAAACTCCTCCCCTGCATTCTTAGCCAGCTGCTTCTTCGCACACCCCTCTTGTGCTTCTTGTCCCTTCTGTGTTTTTCCTTCCCTCCCCATTTAAAACGTGGTGACAAAGCACGGATCCACATGGATCCTCAGGATTTTTGCATTGGGTCACCCCAAATTCACCATCAGATCACATAGCATGTCCATGGCTACATCTTGCACCAAAAAAATCACGCACCCACTGTTGCCTAGGGTCACAGTGGTGCAAAAACGTGGTTACAAAGCATGGATCCACATGGATCCTCAGGATTTTTGCATTGGGCTACTCCAAACTCACTGTCAGATCACCGGTCTGTGGCCACAGCATGAACCACAAAAATCATACATCCACTGTTTCATTTAGAATATTTTTTTTCTTGTTTTCCTCCTCTAAAAACTATGTGCGTGTTATGGTCTGGTGCGTGTTATAGAGCGAAAAATATGGTATATAATCCATTTCATGTGTGTAGTCCTTCTTTTACATTGTTGTTTCAGACCTGGTGAGCTGAGAGAATTAATTACTATCTTCCTTTGTTCTGTTCTTTGCCAGCTTATCTGGGTGGTACGAGGTCACATTCCATTCCTTTCACTGTTCACCAACTAGCATACTGGCTGCAGCCTAAATAACTCACAGAGTACATAAACAATCTTAATCTTAAACAATGTTAATCTGCCATTAACATTCCGCTCTGGAGTTCTTTCTCGGCAAACAATAATAATAATAATAAATTTTATTTATATCCTGCCCTCCCCAGCTGAAGCCGGGTTCAGAGCGGCTAACAACAGTAAAATGATAAAACTTTCTAAAATCTTTCATTATAAAATTAATTCCAATCAAATTAATGGCAACCATAGGGCTAGAAGTTCTGTGAGGATTGCCAAAGGAGGGAGTCAGGCTGTGCCCTTGCCAAAGGCCTGGTGGAACAGCTCTGTCTTGCAGGCCCTGCAGAAAGATGTCAAGTCTTGCAGGGCCCTAGTCTCTTGTGACAGAGCATTCCACCAGATCGGAGCTACAGCCAAAAAAGCCCTGGCTCTGGTTGAAGCCAGCCTAACCTCTCTGTGGCCTGGGACCTTCAAGATGTTTTTGCTTGAAGACCGTAAGTTCCTCTGTGGGACATACCAGGAGAGGTGGTCCTGTAGGTACGAGGGTCCTAGGCCGTATAGGGCTTTGAAGGTTAAAACCAGCACCTTAAACCTGATCCTATACTCCACCGGGAGCCAGTGCAGCTGGTATAACACCGGGTGAATGTGATCTCGCAGCGAGGACCCCATAAGGAGTCTCGCCATGGCATTCTGCACCTTCTGGAGTTTCTGGGTCAGTCTTGAGGGCATCCCCACATAGAGCGAGTTACAATAATCCAGTCTGGAGGTGACCATCGCGTGGATCAACAGTTAAAGACAAAGTATTTTCTCAAGTTCAGTCTCTTGTCAGATCTATTCAGCAGCCATTCATTCTCCTTGCTCCACACGGTTCCCTCACACTCCTGGTCCAATCCAAATATAATTTTAAATAAAGTCCATTCAACCTCGGTTGAGGTGGGAGGGCATAAAAAAAAACCCATGTTAAATTCCTGTTAAGCATAAATCAAAAGCCTCCCCCCTCTTTTCCAAGGTGACAGACAGAATAACAGAGCCAAGGCTACGCACGTCTCTTTCATTTTACAGGGGAGGACGAGAAAAAGAAGACAATTTAGAAACCATATGAAAGCACAAAGCACCTTGTCCTCCCGCTTCCTTTCTTGGCTGTTGTGTGGGTTTTCAAGCTTCAGGAAAAAAACATTCAGATACCTTCAAAGAGCCAAGCTCCATTCTTTCGGCAACTGATTGATTGCAGCCCATTATCATATGTCGGTCCAGGAGTGCCTCTAATCAATATTCCAAATTGCCTCTAATCAATACTCCAAATTGCCTTTAATCAATACTCCAAATTGAGGAGGAACCAACCACAAATCATGCCCAAAACGGAGGCTCAGCCATGGCAGGGACACACTCCCGGGTCACACCCTTTCTGTCTTTCAAGTTGGCAGACATGGGCTAAAGTGGCACAGCAGGATGCAGTGAGCTCCCCAGACCACACTAGGGACATTGCCAGGTTTTTTGCCTCATAAATATGTGAGGGCAGTGGGGAGCAACCACCATTAACTGGTGTCCCAGGTGGAAACCGGGAAAGCTTCTCTAAATCAGGGATGTCCCTGGAAAAGAGGAACATTTGGAGGGTCTGGAAGTAAAAGGTATATGTTATTTAATTGTTAAAAGAGTATGTCTTGTGTAGTTTTTATAGAAGGAAAAAGAGAACTAATAAAAGGGTCAAAGCACTCAGGGCTGCCTTCCACATACCCTGCAAATGGGAGTCTAGTTAGTGTCTAACTTCCACATCACGCACCCTGTCTTGTGCCCTCATCCCTTGATCTTACCTGCCTGGAATTTGTCCCTGACCTGAGGTAATCCCTGTTGAAGAGGATTCTGCATGAGTTCAAAGGTTAACCATCTGCAGATAGGGTGTACACAGGGCTATTTTTCAGGGGGAACTCACAGGAACTCAGTTCCAGCACCACTCAGGTGGATTCTGGCACCTCTCAGGTGGGCACCATTGCCATTCTAAGAGAATGAGGGAGGTGTTCATGATTCATGGAGATTTCTGACCATATTTCTGGACTTCTTTTTCTAGAAAAATAGCCCTGGGTGTACATCCTAGTTGGGTTGCAATTCCCACATACAGTGGTACCTCGGGTTACATACGCTTCAGGTTACAGACTCCGCTAACCCAGAAATAGTACCTCGGGTTAAGAACTTTGCTTCAGGATGAGAACAGAAATCGTGCTCCGGTGGCACAGTAGCAGCAGGAGGCCCCATTAGCTAAAGTGGTGCTTCAGGTTAAGAACAGTTTCAGGTTAAGAACGGACCTCCGGAGCGAATTAAGTACTTAACCTGAGGTACCACTGTATATAGCAATGCCTGAGCAAGAATTTGGAGGGCTATTCATGGATACTTGCAGGAGTGCTGCTGAAGACCAGTTTCTGGAAGCCACAGGCGGGAAGAGGGCCTTGTGCTTGGGCCCTGCTTGCAGGTGCCTCATAGGAAGCTGCTTGGACCTGTTGAAAACAGGATGCTGTACTAGATGGCCATGAGCCTGATCTAGCAGGCCCTTCTGGTGTCCTTATGTGATCATGAATGTGTTGGGAAAAGTTTCTGGAAGCTTACCTCTTTGCTTCTGTTTTATTCTGCAGCTACCGCCTGTCTCCTGAGCATCTTCCTCCCGCTCAGTACAAGGACTGCCTTGCTGCTACCATACACTTAATTCAAAATGCAACTTCCCATGGGGTGGATCCTTCCAAGATCATCGTTGGTGGGGACAGTGCGGGGGGCAATTATGCTACTGTTGTTGCCCAGAAACTGGTGGATAGATCAGACCTTCCAAAACTACGGGCTCAAGTGCTGATCTATGGGACTTCCCAGGCTATGGACCTCAACACGCCTTCCTATCAGCAGAACAGTTCAATGCCCCCCATGTTCCGGGAAAATGTTGCTTACTTTGGAATGAAGTATATTGGAAAAGACACTTCTTTGGCAGGGCAGCTCCTGAAGGGCTCTCATGTGCCAGATTCAATGAGGCTGAAATATGGGAAGTGGGTGAGTCCAGACAACATTCCAGAGAGATTTAAGGCAAGAGGCTACAAACAAGTCCCACTTGCTCCTTATGAACCTGAAGTCTATAGGCAATTATCAGAGACATTAGAAGATGATTTTTCTTGCCTTTTTGCTGAGGACTCTGTCATCCAGAAGCTTCCTGAAACCCTAATTGTGAGCCTCGAGTACGATGTATTACGAGATGACGCACTGCTGTACAAGAAACGTATGGAGGACAATGGGGTGAAAGTCAGCTGGTTCCATGTTGAGAACGGGTTTCATGGGGTGCTAAACCTCTTTGACGCAGGTGTCTTCACAGTCCCCGCTGCAACTGAATTAATGGACAGGATTATCGACTTTGTCAAAAACCTATGAGAAGAAATCTCTTGAATTTGTGGGTCATTCATAAGGAAGGGAGAATCTGCCAACTTTAGCTTCTGACATTTTGTCACTTTTCCAGTCATAAATCAGCTCTCCACAATTCTGTAGTTATATGTGGTTCTTGGGGACAGCAGGGAATTGCTCATTAAAATTCACCAGCACTTTTGTGTGAAATTTTCCTAATAAACACTTTTACTTTGCATGGTGTTTTGACTAATATACACATGATTAGAACCCATTTGTTCTAATATAATACATTTCTATATTGTTTTCACTAATATATTAATTTTTTGCACATTTCCCCTTCCATTTTCATTTTACTACACACTGGTTGGCTGGAGATCTGCACTCCTAATGCTATTCTAGGCTGAATCAACAGAATTATAGGGTCCAGATCAAGAGAAGTAACAGTTTCACTCCATTTTATCTAAACCAGACCTGACCAGTAGGACTGTGTCCAGTTCTGGGTGTCACAAATTAAGTAGGATATTGATAAGCTGGAATCTGTGCAGAGGATGTAGGTCAGTCTGATCAAGGGTCTGGAAACCAAGCCTTATGAGGAATCATTGATGCAGTTGTATATGTTTAGCTTAGAGAAGAGAACAGTGAGGTGATATAGTAGCCATCTTCAAATATATAAAGGGCTGTCACATGGGAGATGGAGCAAGCTTTTTTCCTGCTACTTCAGAGGGTAGGACTTGAATCAAGGGATTCAAATGATAAGTAAGGAGATTCAGACTATACATTAGGAATAACTTGCTGAGGGCTAGAGCTGATCAGCATTGGAATGGATTAGCTCAGAAGGTAGTGGGACCGCCTTCATTTGAAGTTTTTCATCAGAAGTTTAATGGCAACCTGTTAGGGATTTTTAGGTGTGATTCCTGCATTGCTGGTGGTTGACCTAGATGACGCAATGCGTCCCTTCCAGCACTACAGATGTATGATTCTATAAGCTTTTTATCGATTCATGGGCTGTATTCAATGGTAGTGCTGCTCAGAGGACTCTATGGCATCAAAAATGGAACAATGTTGGGGCCCAATTAACTTTTAAGGAAGAGAATTCCAAAGAACTGGCGTGTGAGTGCTCCAAGCACATGCTCAAGTCCCACCATGTTTTACTGCAGGGATACATGGCACCATCAACAGATCTTCATCCAAAGTACTAAGTAACCAGGGTTGGATGGGAGAGGGAAGAATTGTCTTCTCATACCCTGCCCAGAACCAGAACCATCCTATAAAGTACAGTGCTTCTCCCTACTTTGTGGAATTTAGGGCTTGACCTAACCATGTGCACCTCCAAGGCGCAGCCAAACACCTTGACTGTCTTTCTTAATTTAGATGCAACAGAGTGATAAAGATGGGTATCACCCAGATGTAGATGATACTTCACACCATGTCTCCTGATAACAACTCCCACCAGCTTAATAGAGATGTTCATATAACACGGAGCAGAAATTCCAGTTCCTAAGCCACCAGGGAATGTCCTCCCATAAGTAGTTTCAAAAAATGGCTTTGGTGGTAGGAGTGGAACCATTGACACACAGTGACCCAACCCACACATCCTTAGTATGCTCCAAAAACATACCATGGTCAACAGCAGGACTTTTTTTTAGCTGCAACTCACTAGAACTCAGGTCCAGCACCTCTCAGGTTGGCCCCATTTCCATTATAAGAGAACAAGGGAGATATTCCTGGTGAATTCCAGCACCTCTTTTTCTAGAAAAACCACACTGGTGAACAGTATCAAAGGTGCTGTGAAATCAATCAGAACAAGGAGGATCACAGTCCCTATATCTTTCTTACAACAAATGCCAGGGTCACCAAGGCAGTTCCAGTGCCATGGATAGGCCTGAAGCCAGACTGGAATGAAGCCAATTAATCTGTTTCTTATGAGGATATGTGGAGCAGCATTGCTACAACCTTCTTTGCCCACAGAGGGGATATTCAGCACTGGTAGCGTTGCTGTTGTCATGTGTCCTCTTTTTCCAGGACACGTCCTCTTTTTCAGGGATAAAATTTGATACAAGTTGCCTTTATTTGCTTTTAATGGCCGCCACAGCATCCTCTGTTTTGCTCTTCAAAACATGGCAACCCTATGCATTCGACCATAACTATTTATCAAATAGTAAAAATCCTCAAATCTTGGTCTGTAGCAAATTGGCAGCCATGTGGCCCTTAAAATATTCCCGAGAAGGTTCACCACCCCTGATCTCCGAAGCCATTGCAAAGATGGAAAAAGGGATTGGAGGGAGGAGAAAGAAAGCAAACTCATGCACAATCGATTTGTAAGTGAAAAGAACTATGGGAAGAACTTTTTCAAAGATATTTCCTTGTGCAGAGGAATCATTTAGTGTCATTAAGAGTCAAGATGGCTTTGTTCTCCTGTATTATTTCAGACATGCGATACTTAAGGGACCCTGAGAATCATCTAGCCCAACCCCCTCCAATGCAGGAGTATGCAGCTGTTCCATATGGGGATCAAACTTGCAACCTTAGCATTATCACCCCCAACTGAGCTATCCAGGATAACCATATTTTTTGCTCTATAAGACTCACTTTTCCCCTCCTAATAAGTAAGGGGAAATGTGTGTGCGTCTTATGGAGCGACTGCAGGCTGCGCAGCTATCCCAGAAGCCAGAACAGCAAGAGGGATTGCTGCTTTCTCTGAGCAGTGATCCCTCTTGTTGTTCTGGCTTCTGAGATTCAGAATATTTTTTTTCTTGTTTTCCTCCTCCAAAAACTAGATGCGTCTTATGGTCTGGTGCGTCTTATAGAGCGAAAAATACGGTATGTTCTTATGCCGCTCAGAACGTTTACGAAACGACTCTAAGGACATGAGAGTTTTGATTCACCTTTCTAGGTCTTATGGGTGTAACCCAAGCTTTGAAGCAGCCTGCTGAGTAACTTAGAATAACATGTGTCAGAGCCACCCGAGGTCCCAGCTCACAAGAGACCAAAATCCAGTCCAAGTTATATACAAAAGGTTTTATTGAAGAACATTGTTGTCGTTACATCCAAGCTCCGTGGCTCAGCATCTGTTACCCTTAGATGTTAGAAGTCCCCTCTGAGTCAGTCCCGCCCCTGCACCAGCTTAAGAGGCTTGTACTGCTCCACCTTTTCCTCTCTTTCCTTTTCCGCAGGGTCTTCCTGCCCCCCTGTGCTCCCTCCCTCCGGGACTCCCCCGAGGCTGAGTCTTCTGCCGCCTGCTCCCCCCTCCTTCGTGCTTTGGGACCAGGCTCCTCCTCAGGGCTCTCCTCATTTCCGCGCGCCTCCACATTTGAACTTGGCGCGCGTACGTTGCCTCTGACCTTCCTTTCGACCGTTACGCTACTCTCGGTACTACACTCCTCCCCTTCCGGCAGGACGTTTTGCTCCGAACTCCTTCCCCTCTCTGCTCCCTGTTCTGCTCTTTCTGACACACTGGCAACTCCACCCCCTTCACTCCGTTCCGACGGAGAGGCCGGTCCCGATCTCCAGCCCCCACTGGGGATTCCCCCTTCGTTCCCCTGCTTCTGACTGCCTCCCTCTCTACTGCCCCTTGGCCTGACCAGGGGGGCTCCCTTTTGGGAATCCTCGGATTCACTTGACGGACTCACTGACAACCTCGGGTCGTCGTCGTCCTCTTCCTCGTCGCCCTGGGACCCCTCCCCCTCGCTCTCTGTCCCTGAAACCCTGACAACATGTTAAGTTAAGAACATAAAAGCAGCCCTGCTGGTTCAGATAAAAGGTTTCTCCCAGGAGCAAGAAGAATTCAGCCACCCACTTCAGCAGCCCTGCTTGACTGGGTGGAGAAAGCTGTGTGGGTTGTGTGTGTATATTGTTTTTTTTTTTAAAATAATATTTATTAAAAGTTTCCAATTACAACCAAATAAAAAACAAAACATCCAAATTTAAAATCTTGTTTTCCATAACATCTTTCCAGGACTTCCCCTCCCCTCCCCCTCTTGTATTCTAATTCTTACTTATAAATTCAGCAATTTCTTATCCCAAATTTTGAACTTATTGTCATTGACCCAATTTAAAAATATTTTCCCATCTCCTAAAATCGACCTGTTCCCTTCCACGCGTTCCCCCCTTTAACCTACATTACAGATTAGAATATAATGAAATAAAATATAGTTTAACACCCTTTGGATTCCAAATTTCCCTCCCCCTTTTCCCGGTTGCGTTCCCAAAATTTATCAACATCTGATGTCTTCCTGGAGCTCCCACAATTTATTTAAGCCATAGCCCTTTACCAGTCATCTTTAATTTCGAATGTCCAATCTTGGAAGGAGTCTGTCTCAAAAAGGCCCATTTTTTCCATCCAGATTTTTATACATTAGGAGTAAAAACTCCAATTTTATTTCTTTAAACCTTTCAGGTCTGGATGTCCCAAATGTTCCTTCTTTCAACTTTATCCAATTCTTGTTATTCTTGTTATTCTTGTTGTTCTTGTTGATCTCTCTCCTTTTCTCCCCCCCCCCCTGTTTTCCTGCACAAATGTTCTAATTCCAAAAGCTTCAAGTTCAGCTGCAGAGGCTCCGTTATTCAGGAATGAAACATAATGCCAAGTCCCTTCCATTTTTCAATAGATAAGTCTATTGTCTTCTTTAATATGTCAGCCTCTGTAGTCAAAATAGTGTTCCATTTCTGCAGTTTCCCAGGAGATAGAAAGTTCTATTCAAATTCCATGTCAACAACTTGTAATATCCCTCGGCTCCTCTAGGTGGGTTGCAATAACTCAGTTCCCTTCCAGATCAGCCCAATTAGTCCAAATAGCTTGTTATTCCTTGTTTTAAACAATTTGTATCCAATTTATAACAAATGTAACCGGCAAAGTCCTTGTAACAAAGTTCTCATTTTGTTCTTCTGCTTTGACAGCTCTTTGACAGCTGTCAAAACCTCTCTTTGTCTTCTCCCGGCGCTCTCGCAAAACGCTCCCTGGGTTCCGGGGGGGGGGGGGGGTTACTTTTAAATCAATTCCACTTTTCTCCTCCAGCTCAGTCTTATGGTTTTCCGTCGCGAAATTAATATCTTTGTAAAAATAGGGTTGCACTCGATCTTAGATGTCAAATCCTTTGCTTTAACTCCTCTACAACAGGGGGGGGGGGCTGACTTCCTTTTTGCGCCTCCCCCGCTCGCTCCGAATTTTTTTAAAATTTGTCCCCCTTTTTAGTCCAGGTTCCAATTACTCACGGGTTATTCTTTTAGGTCCAGATTTTCAATAGAAGAAGTCAGCGCTCTCCGTCGAATGGCATGCGGCTTCGCTCGGCAGGGGAAGCGGAGGACTCAAAGCACCCCCCCCCCGTCACCCGTTCCGTAGCCTTTAAAAAGGCTCCTTCGCGGGCCGGGGGGGAGCGCAAAAGGTGCCAGCCGAGTCACCATGTCCATGGGTGGGTTGTGTGTGTATATTGAAACAGTACCCTTTTATTGCCAGAAAGACATTTGTTGCGCCAACCACTTTTGACCTTTGTCCTATCTCTGGAAGGGTTGCTCATGCAGCCCGTGAATTGAAAAGGTCTGCCCCCTCCTGGCTTATCAAGACCAATTCCCTGTTTCCTGCAGTAGTAAACCCGCAGGTCATAAGTGCAAAGCTTTCTCCCTCTACCACTCAGAGGATGTTGCTTTTGATCCTAGGGATATTATATATTATTTGGTAATCACTTGTAACTGAGTAAGATTGTCTTCCATGAATATTGTCTTAGCAGTGTGTCTGTAAGTGACTGTGGAGGCCAATTCTGGATCCGCACATCCTTCCACAGGGGGGACATAGGTTTTTGGGCGGGAGCTGATCACAACGAGGGTTTGCCAAATGTGCCTTCCTCTTAGCACATTTCTCCCTTTTGTCCTGAGTTCATGCTTCTTCAAAGTCCATGATGCCTTTGGTAGAGACTATTCTCCAATTGGAGCCCTTGCAGGCCAGTGATTCCCAGTTGTCAGTGTTTATACTATATATTTTTAGATTGGATTTGTGAGTGTCTTTAAAGCATTTTGCTTTCCATTCTTAAGTTGGGAATACAGTGGTACCTCAAGTTACATACGCTCCAGGTTACATACACTTCAGGTTACAGACTCTGCTAACCCAGAAATAGTGCTTCCGGTTAAGAACTTTGCTTCAGGATAAGAACAGAAATTGTGCTCCGGCGGTGCGGTGGCAGCAGAAGGCCCCATTAGCAAAAGTGGTGCTTCAGGTTAAGAACAGTTTCAGGTTAAGAACAGACCTCCGGAATGAATTACCTAAGTACTTAACCCATGGTACCACTGTAGAGTGGTTGCTTTGGAAGACGATAATCAGGCATCCAAACAACTTGACCAGTCCAACAAAGTTGATGTTGAAGAATCATTGCTTCAACATGGGTGATCTTTGCATCTTCTAGATACTATCTATCATCTATCTATCTGTCTATCTAATCTCCACCATATCGAGTAGCCATTGATAACCCCACTCCCTACAAACTTGTCTAAAGCCCCTTTTAAGCCATCCAAACTGATGGCCATTACTACCAGTTTTACTACAAGCCCTTTGTTTTGTAAAGTGATTGGGGGGGAGGGGCGAGAAGCATCCACACAATGTCACTGGCACCAGAATGCTAGCTTCCATATTCTCCCTGTTTAATCTGAGATTGCCCTTTCCATAGACAATTTACTAAACTGGTGGTAGGGGGGAAATGGTTGCTGACATCCTGTTCAAAATATGTGAATGACCCGTTTGCAGTTCCCAGCATCTCCAGGTACCCCAATTCCATATGTAAAAGAAATTCCAGTCAGGTTGCTAGAGCTCAGTGAGGAACATTTCTTCATTCTCCTTCCACCTTGCTTTTCTTTGCTGTGGCCACTAGAGGTCAGAAAGGAAACGTGGATTAAACTCCAACATAGCAGAGGTTTTCAACCTTTTTGAGTCCACAGCTCCCTTAACCAACTACATTCTTTCTGTGGCACCCCTGTGGGGCTCAGGAGCCCAGTTATTCCACTCCTTCCTTGCAAAGCTGGCAGCCTCCCACCCTTTTTGAAACACTTATGGAGTGTTCCCTCAGCCTCCTTTCCCCTCTCCTTGGGAGTCGTCCGGGCAGCAGCAGCTGCTGTCCCTGGTCTCTGAGCTGCCCCCACCACTCCAAAGAGAGGTGCCTCCTAGAGTCACCATTCGCCTGGGGAGCTTGTAGCCAGATCTGCTGCAATAAACAGCTGCGCAAGCCTTTGGGAGGCAGAGACGTGAGAGGCCATCAGAGGAGGGAGGGAAGGAAAGAGGGACAGAGGCCAGTGTTGCCCATGGCACCCCTGATCATCAGTCAAGGCACCCCAGAGCGCCATGGTACACTGGTTGAAAACCACTCCTATAGAAGATTAACTCCTATCAATTAGAAACATGATCTGGCTTTGATATGTTTCTGATAAGCAACGTGGAAGATTTGCGGTTGCTGCCCCAAAACTCAGAAGAATGTTCCTCAAGGATAATATGGTGAACTGTAATTATCTGATCATCAATGAAATATAGAAACTCTTGTGTTTTGGTTGCATTTTAAGATACAGTGGTACCTTGGGTTAAGAACTTAATTCGTTCTGGAGGTCTGTTCTTAACCTGAAACTGTTCTTAATCTGAAGCACCACTTTTGCTAATGGGGCCTCCTGCTGCTGCTGCGCCGCCGGAGCACGATTTCTATTCTCATCCTGAAGCAAAGTTCTTAACCTGAAGCACTATTTCTGGGTTAGTGGAGTCTGTAACCTGAAGTGTACGTAACCTGAGGTACCACTGTATATGTGTATGTAAAAATTGGCTAACGCTTCTTTTAATGGTGTATCTATGTGAATTCTGCATGGTAATGATAAATATATATGTCTTTGTAGTGATGGTTAAAATGACCATGATGGTTGCAACAACAAAATAAATTGTATTGAGAAAGATGGAGTTGTAGCCCATACCATCTGACATTGCTCAGATGAAAATTGAGACATTCACCGCTTGAGCATTTCTTCCTGCTCAAGTACAAAAGTTATTTTAAGCACAGAATTCTCTAAATTTAAGAACTGCACATAGGGAAGCCAGAGGGGAAATAGAAAATCCCACATCAATTATAACTAACCGTAGATGTGTATGTATGGGTATGTGTGTGTGCGCGCGCATAAATTTAACAATAAATTCAACATTACAAAAGTAAACATTATTATAAAATAAGCAAACAAATAAGTACAACATAGGTGAAAAGTCTTCATTACAAACAGTAATGAAACAAAACAAATAATTGCTCTTCTGTGTTATTGCTTCCTCTTCCAAATGGAGTTCTTAAACAACAAAACTTCCTACAGAACCCTTACAGAATATTTTTGCTACTATTGAAGGCCATAACGTGAGCACAACCAATCCCCATTTCAACTTAAGTTTTCTGAGAGGTTTGCTCTTTTCTTGCCATCAAGCCTCTGTATGAAATGGATTTTGCTTTGTGGGTCAGTCTGTGCATTTGGAACTGTGCAAAAATGAATTCTGGCTACCTTTCTTTATTTCAGGAGTCTTAAATTAGTGAAGAAACTAATTTTTGTTGGTCCTGTTAAACAATTGAAAGTATAAAATGTTTCCTGACATCCAGCAAAATATATACCAGTAGATCTTGATTTGCCTTCCAATTACCTTTGCATTATAGGGCACAGTTGGCAGGTCCCTTAGGAACATTTTGAGCTGCAAGAGCAGTTTTACATACCCTGCAACCATCCCAATTTCCCCCGGGACATTCCGGGAATTACAGAAGCCATCCCAGCTTTTGATTAGATCCTTGAATATCAATTCCCCCCACCTCCAGCACTGCCACCACTGAGCTTGGGGAGGAAGATGAGTTTGCAGGCAGCGCTGATGCTTGCAGTGGAGTCACGCTTTCGTGCGAATTGGCTGACTCCCGAGAGAGTGCAACACCAAAAGATGCGCATCCTGATTTCCTGGAATGTTGCAGGGTTTCAGGCATGAGGAATTCTCTACCTCCCTCACTGGCAGCAAGAAGTGTAGCACCCTGCTTGTGGTTAACGCTTAGCTGGAATGAAATATTCAACGCAGCAATAGAGAAATTAAAATAATAATTTATTTGTCAGACAAATAAATGAGAGGCTCAGTGGTATATGGTTACCAAGCTCTGGCCTGGCCTCTTGCCATCCTGGCCAGCACTTATATTCCCTTAATCCAGCCCCCTTTGCTCCTCCTGTGGCTGCCTCTGTCCAATCAGCCTGGTTGAAATTCCTATTGGCTGTTTGGTAGAACCAATCACAAAAGATACACCCACAAAAGATACACCCACTTCCTTGCCCTTATAAGGGAGACAAAGAGCTATATATAAATGACAAATAAGTAATAATATATCTTACATGGAATCTTAATTACCAGCTCACCTCTTTGCCCTCCTTGCCCTATTGCCTTCTAAAACAAATGTTTAATCTTACATTTTTATGTTCAACAGATGTCAAGGATCTCGAGTTTCACATCAATATTGAAAGATTTCCTTCATTTGAAAGTTTCTAAACAAATGCCTGACAACCATATATCAGGAGTGCTCTATGGCGTCTCCTGTCTGGCAGGGGGCTAGGCTGGTGGCTGACTTAATTTCAGGATAAATACAACTCTTACAACCATATGAAATAAGAATCTAGCATTCCTTAAATCCTTTGCATAATTACATTTAAGCCAATATATTTAAGCTAATATATTTCATTCACTTATCATAGGTAGCCTTTTAAAAGAATAAAGCCTTTGTAAAGTAAAAAGGAACTCAGTAAAAAACAGCTTTTAAAAAAGAAGCCTCTTCAGTTTACACCTCCCCCCTTTCCCCCTCCTTTCCCAGCCAGCTAGATGCTTCTTCTCCAGCCAAGCCAGTTGCCTTTCCCAACATTTAACCTTTTTAACTCTCTCAGTTTAAGAAAAAGAAACAGCTTTTAAAGATTTCTTTAAAATGCTCTCTTTTTCTGCCAGCTAGATGCCTCTCCATTGCTCTTGGCCTTTTTAACCTTGGAAAGAAGATCTGGCTCATTTTACTGAGAGGCACTTTGGTATTATTTTACTATTTACCCTTGCCTTTAATTGTGTTTTCTCAGTCTGCAAGGGCAGCATATGTAATTCTCCCTTTTTATGACTTTGAGAATTGTTTTTCTACTATAAATCAATGGGGCCCCCTTGTCTTAGGAGAAAAACCTCTTGCCAAGGTTCTTTCTGCCTGGCATGAAACATTTGAAAATCTTTTTAAGCTCATTTTTAAATACAAGCCTTGATAAAATATAGAAGCTCTGATAAAAAATGCAGGCTTATGACTAGATGCCTCATTCCCCCCTTTCAAGCTCAAGGACCTTCATCCCAAGTGTCCTTGATAGCTTGACCTTCATCATATTCCTGAGGTAAAGCTCTGTATAGGGCCATGATATGAGGTAGAGTTTCATTTGAAACCATCTTGCTAATTGTACTTCTAAAACATGAAATGATACATGGCATCATACACAAAACCATTACCACTACTGTCAAGAAAAACAAGCAAGACAATAGTATCCCTTTGAGTCCTGTGACATTAGGTAACCAATTGGTGAGCCATCCCATATCCCATCCTTCCCATGTTTGTACTGGGACATGTGCTATATTCTCCATCTTTGTGGCCAACACACGGATTGCCTCACCATTATCTGAAATGTTAAAGCAACAGGCATTCCCTGTCAAGTTCAAGACTCCACATAGGCCTCCCTGCCTGGCAAGTACATAATCCATTCCCATTTTCAGCTGCAAAATGGCGGCTCTACTTTCATCCAACTGTTGTGCAATAAGTCTCAAACTCTGGGCCGTTGCATTGGTTACAAGTTCCACTACTGCTTGCAATCGAATTATTCTGTTTAGATTATAAATAGGATCCCGTGCCCCTTGTATGAGCTCACCAGGATTCCAGGAGGCAGGATCATAATAGGCTATAATGCGCTCTGGCGGCCAATCATCAGTACCGCTCCAACTTTGGGTACTTCCTCCTGCTATATGAGAAATATCAGCATTCCTTCGTGTTCGCCTGGCCGAACTAGTGGGCATAATCCACATTGGTGGTAATACCCAACCCAAGAAACAAGTCCCACTCCATTTGGAAGGGAGCTTTTTGTATGCCCATTCTCCACATATCCACCACAACCATCGGGTCTGAGGTTTTTGGTACGTGGAGTACAGAAGGCGAAATACCAAAAGAGGTAGAGAGTTCACAGTGCAGTATGTTAGATTGCCTTTTTCTGTCACAGTTATGTTCCACACCACTTTCCATGCGTGAATAAAAGGAGGTGCACAGGGCAAGGTATTCCGAGTTCGATAGGTAGTACCGTGTGCCCAGGTATGACTATTCTTAATATAATCCCAAGTATAGTGACAATGAGAAGAGCCTATCATGGGAGAATCAGCTGCATCTGATGATTTATGTACACAGAATTCCCCTTGTACAGGTATAACTCGTAATGGTTTAGTTGAGTTCCATCCGGGGAAATTCTGTATTTCTGTTTGGTGTGGCATTTCGCTTACCATACCAATGGCATCTAATGGTATCGGTAATAAGGGCATACCTCCCTCTGAATCATCTGGCCCAAGAGAGCAAACAAGGCAATTGGTCCTATTTGCAACATTGGCTACCATCTCAGCTAAGCCTACCCACATATTGTGGTCATGGCTGAATCCATATTTAGCCAATTTGGTCAGATTCAAGGACCCTTCCCCTTCCCAAGGGATCAGGATTAATAATAAAATCATGTTGATGTCTAGTATATGCATTCCTTCCACAAAAGATTACCTTATTGTGATAGCAAATAATTATTAGCCCCAATATAATTCCCCCAGTGACAGAAATGGGGAACCACCAAGACCAAAACATATATCCCGAGGATCCCCAATGAGTAATATCTCTGATAATTGTTCCACAAGGGGGCAGTCAATCAATTGTATTAGAGAATCTTTCCGTTCACAGTCGCTGGTTCAGACGCTCCTCAAGCTTCAGGCGTGCGCAGGTCAGCCAGCTTCCAGGTTGTGGCTGCAGCAGGCCGGTCGTCAAATGTTGCCCGTGACCTAGCCCGTTCCCGGTAGGGCTAGATACAGGGGTTTTTGGAGAGAGTTAGTTTTAAAGGATTAGAGGGGTCACCTTTGCACGTCCAACTGCCTTCGGACTTCTTCAAACGAGAGTGATGAATCCAGGGGGTCACCTCAGCTACCTTCACTGCTGTTGGAGTAGAGAGCAAGACGGTGTAAGGTCCACGCCACTTTGGTGCAAGTGGATCACGTTTCCACTCTTTCACCCATACGCTATCGCCAGCCTGGAACTGATGAATCGGCTCGGCAATGCTGCACGGCGTGCGTTCGAGGGCCCACCTGTTAAGAGAAACAAAAACACGGGAGAGAGATTGCACTTGTCCCTGTGTCACATGATCTCCTATTTGTTTAAGGTCAGCTGGAATATCCTGAACAAAGGAGGGCGGTCTCCCATACAGGAGCTCAAAAGGTGACAACTTAAGTCTTTTTGTGGGTGCACACCGAACACGAAACAGTGTTATGGGTAACACATCTACCCATCCCAATCCCGTTTCCTGGGTTAATTTTGCCAATTGGGTTTTCAGAGTCCGATTCATTCTTTCAGTTTTCCCTGAACTCTGAGGCCTATATGCTGCATGCAGTCTCCATTTTACTTGTAGGACTCGACATACATCTTGTACTACTTGATCAATGAACGCTGGCCCATTATCACTTCCAATGCATCTAGGTAATCCAAACCTTGGGATCAATTCAGTGAGGAGTCTCTTAGTTACCTCTCGTGCCTTTTCAGTTCGGGTGGGAAAAGCTTCAACCCATCCGGTAAGAGTATCTACAAACACAAGGAGATACTTGAATCCCTTAGAAGGGACCAGCTCTGTGAAGTCCACAATTAGGCTTTCCATGGGGACATATCCCACATGCTGAATTCCAGGAGGTTGTACTGGTCCCTGCCTGGGATTGTTTTTAGCACAAAGAACACATTTCTGTGAAATGCAAGTTGCTAATTGTGATAGATTAATAATATACAACTTCCGACTGAGACTCTCTCTGGTTGCAGTACCGCCAAGGTGAGTAGATTCATGATAATTTCTTACAATTGTGCCTGCTAGATGATGAGGTACATAAATCCTATTGTCCGGCAGGATCATCCAACCGTCCTTCATAACCGCTCCTTCCTGTTCAGCCCACTTCCTCTCTTCTGGGGTATAGTGAGGTTTAACTTCTTCTGGAACTACCTCTGGTATGAGGGCTGCTATAAATCCTCCCACAGGCTTTTGGGCTGCCTCTCGGGCTGCTTTGTCAGCAGCATGATTTCCTCTGGTTATTGGATCCCTTCCTCGTCCATGACCTTTGCAGTGCATTACAGCAATCTGTTCTGGAGCCCATACTGCTTCTAACAGGATTTCTACTTCAGGTCCATATTTCAAGGCCTTCCCGTGGGCTCCTATTAGACCTCTTTCTTTCCATAGAGCTCCATGTGCATGCAGGGTTAAGAAGGCATATTTAGAATCAGTATAGATGTTTGCCTTACATCCAGCTGCCAATTGCAGAGCTCTAGTTAAGCCTATAAGTTCAGCCTTTTGTGCTGATGTGCCAGCAGGCAAAGCTTCAGCTTCCACAACTTCCTCATTGGTGACCACAGCATATCCTGCTCGTCTGGCACCTTCATGCAGGTAACTGCTACCATCCGTATAATATACAACATCTGGATTTTTCAATGGTTCATCTTTCAGATCAGGTCTACTGGAATAAACTTCATCCATTACTTGGAGACAATCATGTGATTCCTCATCATCTACCTCTGGTAGGGGCAGCAAAGTCGCTGGATTGAGCATATTCACTACTCGTAGATGAATCCTGGGATTTTCACACAATAGGCCTTGGTATCTAGCCATCCTTGGGTTCGTTAGCCAATAACTACCCTTATATTCCATGAGTGTCAGAACAGCATGAGGTACATTCACATACATCGTCTGGCCGAAGGTAAATTTATCAGCTTCTTTGACAAGGCTTGCAGTGGCCGCTACTGCCCTTAGGCATGGAGGCCATCCTTTTGCTACTGAGTCCAATTGTTTAGACAAATAAGCTACTGGGCGGTTCCAACTTCCTAATCTCTGGGTCAGGACTGCAGCTGCAATCCCATTCTGTTCATGTACATACAGCTGAAAGGGTTTTTCCGAATTAGGCAATCCAAGGGCTGGTGCCTCCATAAGTCGTTGTTTGATAACTAAAAAGGCTTGTTTCTGCTCAGGTCCCCATACGAATGGGTCCTTTTCTGCACCTCGAGTGCTTTCATGTAAGGGCTTGGCCAGACTGCTGAAATCAGGTATCCATAGTCTACAAAACCCTGCTGTTCCCAGGAATCCTCTAAGTTGTTTTCTTGTGGTAGGTTCCTTGATAAGGCAAATAGCTTCTTTCCTCTCTGGTCTCAATGCTCGTTGTTGGTGTGAGATGTCAAAGCCCAAATATTTGACCTTTTCTAAACATAACTGTGCCTTTTTCTGGGAAACTCGGTAGCCAGCTTCCCAGAGCAAGTGGAGCAGTTCCTCTGTCCCTTCTTTACAGGTATTAAAATCCTTTGCCGCTAGTATAAGATCATCTACATATTGCAGAACCACCTTTTCTCCCGGTATTGAGGGGTAACTTGTTAGATCCCTCGCCAAGGCAGTGCCAAATAAAGTTGGGGAATTTTTAAATCCCTGGGGCAATCTTGTCCAGGTTAGCTGGCCTTTTGTTCCTGTCAAAGGGTCTTCCCACTGGAAGGCAAATATAGGTTGGCTCTGTGGTGCCAGCCGGCAACAGAAGAATGCATCTTTCAAGTCCAATACAGTAAAAAATGTTGCTTCTGGTGGGATCAAACTCAACAAGGTATATGGGTTTGGTACATTTGGGTGCAAGGTCTCGATAGCCTGGTTTACGAGCCTCAAGTCCTGCACTGGCCTGTATTCATCTGTCCCAGGTTTTCGAACAGGCAAAAGGGGTGTGTTCCATTCTGATTGGCAAGGCTTAAGCAGACCATATTTTAATAGGCGGTCCAAATGTTTCTGGATGCCCTCTGCTGCTCGCCGGGGTAAGGGATATTGCTTTACAGATACGGGGGTAGCCATAGGTTTTAGGGTTACTACAATTGGAGCTATATTCTTAGCCATTCCTGGTGGGCTATTTTCGGCCCATACTCCTGGTGGCACTTGTAGAGTTCGGAGGAGCTTGTTTAATTCTGTATCCAATGTGGGTTGGACTTGCAGGGCTGACATTAGGCGCCATGATTGTTCCTTAGGTACTGAGAGGGTAATTATTCCTGCTGCTTTTGATGGCAGTTTCATTTCTGGACCTCGAGGAGTGAAGGTGATTTGGGCCTGCAATTTGGACAGCATATCTCTGCCTAAGAGAGGTATTGGACACTCAGGTATATACAAAAACTGATGGGTTAAACGATGTCCCCCAATCTGGCATTCCAAAGGTTGGAGGAAAGACCTCTTAGCTGACTGTCCAGTGGCACTTTTAATGACTACACTTTTGGATGCCTTTTTCTGCAATAGTTCTGGGAGTACTGAGTATTCAGCCCCAGTATCAATCATAAAGTCTATTAAATGGCTCCCTAATTGAATCGTGACCGTGGGCTCCTGGAAGCCTAACTTTATGGAGTCCGGTCGTTCCTAGTCTTGAGTAAAATCCTCTTCTGCCAGTCCAATGAAATTGTCTCTATTCTGTCCTTGTCCTGGTCTCTGATATCTTCCATTTCGGATCATTCCCCGTCCCCGTCCCTGGTTTCTTAGGCCGGAGCCTGGGCCTGGGCCTGGGCCTGGGCGTACTTCTTCCAACCTCAGGGGTTCAGGACACTCCCGCTTCCAATGACCCTCCTTCTTGCAATTTGCACATTGATTCCTTCCCAGTGGTGGATTCCTTCCTCGCCCTCTCCCTCCATTTAAGGGGCGGTGGTCTTGCTTCACTGCTGTGGCTAGCATTACCATCTTTTCCTTCTGCCACTTCTTCTTCTCTTGCTTCTCAGCCTCATCCCTATTCCGATAAACTCTGCGTGCAATGGCCATAATTTGGCTCATCAGCATCCCTTCCCATCCTTCTGATTTCTGAATTTTCTTACGAATATCAGAAGCGCACTGGGCCACAAATGTAGCAGTAATCATTCTGCTGTTTTCAGGGGCTTCAGGGTCAAAAGGAGTCCATATACGATAGGCTTCTTGCAGCCTCTCTAAAAAGTCTCCTGGACTCTCATTTGGTTTCTGTTCTACTTCTGAGACTTTAGACATATTAGTGGGCTTCTGGCATGCCCTGCGGATACCTTGCACAAGTGTCTGGCGGTGGTAAGTCTGGCCAGATGAATTCCATTGTTTGGATCCCAATTAGGATCTTCCAAGGGAAAGTTATCTTGGAGATGACGGTCAATATTAAAAATATTTCCCACTCTGGCCTGCTCACGCAAATATATCTGTGCCTTTTCAATTATGTCTCTCCTTTCCTCAGTGGTGAAAAGAGTATTTAGGAGCTGGCGACAATCTGTCCAAGTAGGGCTATGAGTATTTACTATTGAAGTCACCAAGTCCATCATAGCCTGAGGTTTTTCTGCAAAAGATGGGGTGTGTGTTTTCCAATTCATCAAATCTGTAGTTGTGAATGGAATATATTGCAGGGTCGAAGTTCGAGGTGGCCGTGGTCCGGGTTGCCCGTTAACCAGCGCAGGCTCCTCAAGTGCATCAAATACTCTTCTAAGAGGGGCTACTACGTGATCTTTCTCTTCGCTTTGCTCTAGGGGCCTCAAATCATAGGGGATGGTATTTGTCCCAAGGCGTTCTTTTAGCAGCTTTATACGCCTGGCTGTATTGCTTGCTGACCGATTAAGGTCTCCCTGTAACTTCTGTAATAATTCTCTAGGACTTGGATGTACAGGGGTTTGGGGTGGGCAATCAGTTGTTCCACTAAAGGAGACTGTAGATGCAGGTCTATTAGGAGTCACAGGTGGAATAACCACTTCTGCTTGGGCTTTATTATAGGACTCCAATGCCTCCTGAAGATATTTATCATAATCTATCAAGGAATCAAGCTCTGTGACTCCACTCCCATTATTCATTCCACTTTCTTGCCTTGGGGTTACAACTGGCGGAGTGTTTGAATTAAGCTCCCTTCGATGTGGAGCATAGGGTGGAGGTGGAAGCACCTCTTCCTCTGGTCCCTCAAAAATGGGTTTGAGTTTATTTGGCAAGATTCCTTTCCTAGCTTCAGCTTTTACAGCCAATAATTTGCATCGTTTGACTTTGCATTCCCTTATCCATGGAGGATTTTTATTTAATGTGCTCAGCCAGGAATCTATATATGGAAATTGTTCTGGGCACCCTCCAGTTTCTTTGGCGATGTTAGACCAAAGTTTGCTTACTAAATTTATATCAAAAGTTCCCTGAGATGGCCATTCAGTACTTTGTTTCGGCCATTCTAGTTCACATAACGTTCTCAAGCGCTCTGGCGTCATTTTGACTCCATATGCCCCTGAGAAGGCTTTCTTAAAATTATTTAACATACACTCAAGAGGTGTATTTTCCCCCTTTGAACCCCCAACTCCCATTGTATGGCCCTGTGAAGTATCCACTCAGTCACTCACACACACGCTTTGTAAATTTTCCCTTTTCCTCCACCAGACCAACATCTGATGTACCCAACCACCTAGCGTACTCAGTTTCCCCTTACTGAGACGCAGAAGTTTGATCAAGACTTCTCTTCCTCCCAATTAATTGGAGGGCCAAAAATCCCTTTGTGCACTTACCCTTGGTTGGTTCCCTGTTTCCCCCGGTCCGTCGCCGCCAGTGAGCAGGGTATCAGACAGACGAGTCTTCTGCGTTCCCCCTGGAAAAATTTACCAGTGCGCGCTGGGTAAGCAGTGGTCCTCTCTCTTGTACCCTGCCCAGTAGGGCGAAGGGGCTGCGTTCCAGCAGACCACTTATCCGAGTCACAGTGGCACCATAAAATGTAGCACCCTGCTTGTGGTTAACGCTTAGCTGGAATGAAATATTCAACGCAGCAATAGAGAAATTAAAATAATAATTTATTTGTCAGACAAATAAATGAGAGGCTCAGTGGTATATGGTTACCAAGCTCTGGCCTGGCCTCTTGCCATCCTGGCCAGCACTTATATTCCCTTAATCCAGCCCCCTTTGCTCCTCCTGTGGCTGCCTCTGTCCAATCAGCCTGGTTGAAATTCCTATTGGCTGTTTGGTAGAACCAATCACAAAAGATACACCCACAAAAGATACACCCACTTCCTTGCCCTTATAAGGGAGACAAAGAGCTATATATAAATGACAAATAAGTAATAATATATCTTACATGGAATCTTAATTACCAGCTCACCTCTTTGCCCTCCTTGCCCTATTGCCTTCTAAAACAAATGTTTAATCTTACATTTTTATGTTCAACAGATGTCAAGGATCTCGAGTTTCACATCAATATTGAAAGATTTCCTTCATTTGAAAGTTTCTAAACAAATGCCTGACAACCATATATCAGGAGTGCTCTATGGCGTCTCCTGTCTGGCAGGGGGCTAGGCTGGTGGCTGACTTAATTTCAGGATAAATACAACTCTTACAACCATATGAAATAAGAATCTAGCATTCCTTAAATCCTTTGCATAATTACATTTAAGCCAATATATTTAAGCTAATATATTTCATTCACTTATCATAGGTAGCCTTTTAAAAGAATAAAGCCTTTGTAAAGTAAAAAGGAACTCAGTAAAAAACAGCTTTTAAAAAAGAAGCCTCTTCAGTTTACACCTCCCCCCTTTCCCCCTCCTTTCCCAGCCAGCTAGATGCTTCTTCTCCAGCCAAGCCAGTTGCCTTTCCCAACATTTAACCTTTTTAACTCTCTCAGTTTAAGAAAAAGAAACAGCTTTTAAAGATTTCTTTAAAATGCTCTCTTTTTCTGCCAGCTAGATGCCTCTCCATTGCTCTTGGCCTTTTTAACCTTGGAAAGAAGATCTGGCTCATTTTACTGAGAGGCACTTTGGTATTATTTTACTATTTACCCTTGCCTTTAATTGTGTTTTCTCAGTCTGCAAGGGCAGCATATGTAATTCTCCCTTTTTATGACTTTGAGAATTGTTTTTCTACTATAAATCAATGGGGCCCCCTTGTCTTAGGAGAAAAACCTCTTGCCAAGGTTCTTTCTGCCTGGCATGAAACATTTGAAAATCTTTTTAAGCTCATTTTTAAATACAAGCCTTGATAAAATATAGAAGCTCTGATAAAAAATGCAGGCTTATGACTAGATGCCTCAGAAGCAGGGAGGAAACAAGAAAGTTGTTAGTTATTATATTCAGCCAGTACGGGGAAAGATGAAGAAATCACCATCCCTGAGTTCCTCCCCCTTCCAGGGGCCAAGGAAGAGGAGTGTGATGAGGGCGGGCCGCCCCGGGTATCATCACTGAGGAGGTGACAAAATGCTGGGCAGCACTCACTGCGGGGCCTGCAGCGCACCTGAGTCATGCGTCTCTCCTGGGAGTGGTTCACCATGGTTTCCACAAGTTTACATGGGATACAATAATCCACTAAACACTGATTGGAAAAATGTGGTATCACCCATATTTAATCCACTGATATGACTGCATCCTGTCAATCATATAGAAGCGTGGCAATGATTCCCCACCCACACCCCAATATCCCTGCTGGTGTCCATCTTCCTTCTTCAGTGCCTATGCGTCATTCATTATTTGCCATTAGATAGAATTTCAAAGTAGATATTAAAGCCTCCCATCAAATCTATTTTTCTTCTTATGCAGCATTGCTACATAAGAAAACGGTGCCTGCAAGTCTCTACCAATGGTCTCAGCGTAGCATCTGCACAATGAAAGCACACATTGGTCTTGCATTCACTTACATGCAATTTCAAGTTGTAACAATCCCAAGCCAGAAGGAGCTACTTTTCATTTTGGAGAGTTGGCAGCAATTTACCAACCTAGCCACCCTTCCACTCCCGGCCACCCCCTCGTTTATACCTGACTAAATCCCACACTCACCCACCACACCCACATGTGCTAATTTATCTCCATACATTCAATGCAAGAAAATAAGAGCACTCTATCTCATATATTATCTCAAACATCATTGGTTCAAATGACTGGTGATTTGCATAGATTTTGTTGGCAGGAAACTTTTATACTAGGGATAACTGGAGCAGATATCCCCCCAAACCCAGTTAAATCTATTTCCTTATGCAACAATGGCAGAATGAAAATCAGATGCACAGAAATGGTGATATGAGGTAGTGCCTACCAAAAAATAAAAGGACAGCTGAAATTGATAGACTATGTTGAATTGGCAAGTTTGACGTGCAAAATCAGAGATCAGAAAGACTGATTTTAAAGAAGATTGGGAAATGTGGGCAGAATACTTAAAAACACAGTGTAAATTTTAATTATTATTTTTTTGCTGAGCACTTTGGGTCAAAAGAAATTTTGGGTTTTTTTGTTAGATCATTTATTAATTTTCCAATAAAAGACATCCAATTAACATATCAAATCTTAATCCAATATAAATAAAAAACTAAAATAAAACAAGAGGTTGAATTATCTTCCGAATTGTAATTTTTAATTTTACGGCTTCCTATAGACTGAATCTTGAGCATGTCCAAATCTCAGACCTGCCTCTTGTTGATATTTCCATATTTCCACATCTTGATTTTAACTCTCTGAACTTCTTTGTCTCTGGCTCTGTGATCCTCAATCATGTCAGAAATCATTTAAGCTTTCATCCCTCGAATGCAGATTTGTTTGTGTAATGTACCTTTTCAACTGTTTTTTTACTAGCGTCATTTCATCTGGCTCCATTCCAATCCGGGGTGTTATCCAACTCTCTGAACTTTAATGTCTTGGCAACTCCCAAATCGTTAATCCTTCTCGTCCAGGCTGTTGTCAAAACCTTCCTTTTAAAAGTGGAAAGGACCTAACAGAAGCAGAAGACATCAAGAAGAGGTGGCAAGAATACACAGAGGAATTATACCAGAAAAATATGGATGTCTCGAACACCCCAGGTAGTGTGGTTGCTGACCTTGAGCCAGACATCCTGGAAAGTGGAAAGTCAAATGGGCCTTAGAAAGCACTGCAAATAACAAGGCCAGTGGAAGTGATGGTATTCCAGCTGAACTATTTCAAATTTTAAAAGATGATGCTGTTAAGGTGCTACACTCAATATGCCAGCAAGTTTGGAAAACTCAGCAGTGGCCAGAAGATTGGAGAAGATCAGTCTACATCCCAATCCCAAAGAAGGGCAGTGCCAAAGAATGCTCCAACTACCGCACAATTGCACTCATTTCACACGCTAGCAAGGTTATGCTTAAAATTCTACAAGGAAGGCTCAAGCAGTATGTGGACTGAGAACTCCCAGAAGTGCAAGCTGCATTTAGAAGAGGCAGAGGAACCAGAGACCAAATTGCAAACATGCGCTGGATTATGGAGCTGGATGGTTCGGTGACTGGATTTGAAATTCCTGAATAGTGTACCACTAATTGTGACAACCTAACCCATGAAATTGCTGTTGGTATTCTATTGGATATCACATCTACATGGAAGTGTGTGTTGTAATTGGTAATTGATGTGTTCATCAACCAACCTACAACCAGCTGTGTATAAATACCACTGGTGGAGTTAAACAGCAGCAAATGCTGACAGTTTAGGCTCGGTGTTTGCGTCTCACTCTTTGGAATTGAGAAATGGAGCTTCTTCAGAGCCTGCTGCTGGGGTTGATTGGAGTTATAGGGATTCCTTCCCTGACTCTTCTCTCCTGGGCGATTTACTATGATCTTTCCAAGAGTGAAATTCCACCTGGATTTGACAGTCCATTAAAGCTTCGAGGTCTTCACTGTCTTGCCATAATGGCATTCACTGTGGTAAGTTGGGGACTGGATGAGCCATTAGTTGAGCCAGCAGGTCCTTCTTATGTTCTTATGGGAAAGGTGATTAAGAAATGTATTATTATTATTATTATTATTATTATTATTATTATTAGATTTAATAATACGTATCTGTTGGCACCATGCAAAAACATTTCTATATCTTTTAAAGGTGTTATTGGTTTGCTTTGTTCTTGCTTTCATTGTGTATTTTGGGTTTTTATCTTATTTTTCTTTGCTGTGAACCACCCTGAGATCATTTCATAAAGGGCAGTATATTTAATTAAAAATAATAACAGTTTATATATTTAGGTTATTCAAATAATGCTTAATCCAACATGCATAATGAATTCACTTGATGATGATGATGCAATGAAGATATTATCATATTCAATAAGGGCTTCCTTTCAGCCTATAGAAGGACACACATAGAGAGAAATAAATTATTCACACAAAGCCATGTTTTCTTTACAACATGGTTTCTTCAGCAATATTGCCTCATAGGCAAGCAAGGAGATTGTGGATTGTTTCTCCAAAGCTTAGCTTGTTTCCCAGCTTCTTTTGCCTCTGTACCTTGGTGGGTGTTTGGGTTGGGGTGACCAATTCCAAGCTGACCAATTGAAATTAATCGACTTTGCTAACATGGGCTCATTCATTTCCATGGGTCTACTTTAAATAGGACTTATTTGGATACCACCCCTTGTGAATAGGATGCAAATGTGGGCATGTTTTCATGTGACTTTTCCTTTGCCCAACAGGGGAAGTGTCTTGAGCTGCTGGGTATCTGCAGACAGGTTGCTGTTATCCGCTTCCTCATGAATTTCTGGAATCCAAGAGCGGATCCCAGCCTCTCTTCCAAAGATCTGCTTTTTGACGGGGTGCCTGTGAGGGTTTATCAGCCCAAAACACCATCTGCTGGCCCAAGGAAAGGATTTGTGTTCTTTCATGGAGGTGCTGGGATGATTGGAAGCATCGGTAAGAGATTAAAGCTGTGAGCCTATGAACACTTATCTAGTGGCAATTCCCATTGAACTCAATAAGCCCATGTAGAATCCTAGAAATGGTGTGAAACCTCTATTGTCAAACCTCCCTGTCGAACAACTCTTACCATCAGAAAGGTGTTTCTAAAGCTTAGTTGGAATCTGCTTTCTGGGTAGAAGTGCTTCAGATATCATTGGAAGAGAGGTTTACAGGGCTGAAATACAAGAGTGTTGGTGGTAGTTCCTGAAGAGACAAGGGGCACACATGTGCTTTGGATTTTCATATGTTAAGTTATAGACATGGAACCTCTTGTTGTCATGGCTTCCCAGATCCTACGTCTCTAGTGGTCAATGGTCAGGGAACTGGGGTGCTGCACTCCAGCAAGCAGTCCCTGGGGGAGGGACAGATGCCCCCCACTGCTGATACTGGGGGTATGGGGGGGCACCTTTGCCCCTCCAAGATCTTGCTTCTATGAATGCAACTCCCATGCTCCCTCGCTTCTACGGCTAGACAGATTTCTTCTAAGGTGGAGATTTGGGAGGTTCTTATAACAAGTTCGTTTTTCCTGTCTCTGAAAAGTGAAATATGTTTGCATATATGAATACAAACGATAACATGTTAATTAAATGAAAGCTTGCAACTCATGGATCTGTGTGTAATGATCTCAGGCAGGCAAACAGCTCTGATAAGAATTAATGAGCCTCTGGAAGATTTATGTATGTTTATTTACAGTTTCTCCTGCCAACCTAGCAGTTTGAAAGCACGTCAAAGTGCAAGTAGATAAATAGGTACCGCTCAGGCGGGAAGGTAAACGGTGTTTCCGTGCGCTGCTCTGGTTTGCCAGAAGCAGCTTAGTCATGCTGGCCACATGACCTGGAAGCTGTCTGCAGACAAACGCCGGCTCCCTCGGCCAATAAAGCAAGATGAGCGCCGCATCCCAAGAGTCGGCCACGACTGGACCTAATGGTCAGGGGTCCCTTTACCTTTACCTTTTTATTTACAGTTCAAAATCACGGAGCATGCCAAACGCCTGTCATTCTCCAATAAATGCGCTCAATCTGAGTTTCCGTTTCTCAGACAGCACAAAGGGAGACAAGATCCGGTCTTTCCCCTTTCCCCCTTATTTAGCATTTTCACCTTCTCCTCCATCCTGCTGCACGGAGAATTTGGGCATCCTCCCCCCTCACTGTCCAGCGAAGATTCCTCTGAGAGCTCTACTCTAGTATCCTCTTCCAGGACATCTCCCCCCCAACATTCTGAAGCCACAAACTCCCTGCCTTTGTTGCTCTGATGGCTTCATAAGACTAAGAAGGAAGGGGGCTAAGTAAACCCACCCTTGCCATGCCTGAGACTGCGATCTCTCATTCTCAGAGTCAGCCTCATTCTCAGAATCAGACCACTCCCAAGCGTCTCACCCTGCTGGATCCCCGACACCATGCCCCATATCTCTTAAGCTGAAGATTTGTTTGTGTCTGGGGGAGGGGGGTGGGAGGTTGTAATTTTGTTCAATTTGTTTTTATATGCGAACCTATTTAATTTGCAGTTTGGGAAGCAATTTGTGAACCCAAAGTTCTGGGAACCCAACTCTGACACTCACAACACAGCACTCAAGAAATGGGATATGCACGATGCATAAAAAGGCTTATGTCAGTGAATATTGCATGTAGCCATATTGTATGAAAGGGAAGATTACTTTGCAAAAATGGAAAGATTGGAGGCAGCAGTGCTTCTGCTTAGCAGTTGCTAGAAACCCTGGGCGGGTAGAGAACTGAAGGTAAGTGTGACATCCCTGCCTGTGACTCCTGGGAGTTGCAGTCTCACAGCATGTAGAGCAGGGGTAGCCAACCTAAGGCCTGTGGGCTGGATGTGGCCCAATCACCTTTTCAATCCAGCCCATTGACGGTCTGGGAATAAGCGTGTTTTTACATGAGTAGAATGTGTCCTTCTATTTAAAATGCATCTCTGGGTAATTTATGGGGTCTGCCTGGTGTTTTTACAAGAGTAGGATGTGTGCTCTTATTTAAAATGGATCTCTGGGTTATTTGTGGGGCATAGGAATTCGTTCATCCTCCCTCCCATATAGTCTGGCTCACCACATGGTCTGAGGGACGGTGGACCGGCCCACGGCTGAAAAAGGTTGCTGACCCCTGATGTAGAGCAATGGAAGCCAAAGGTGTCATCCTTCGGGTTCTGCTGTGACTTATGTCCATGCATTTCAGTGGGTCTTCTGTGAATGCATCACCCCTGGGTTGTGAAACAGCTTCCTTTCTTTAGGTACATCTTCCACATAATTGTTTTCCAATTTTGAATTTCCCTCCCAACTTGCTAGCATTCTACGAAGATGTCTGCAGCAAGATTGCCAAGGAGACTGATTCAGTGGTTGTGTCTGTTGGGTAAGTAAACACAACCCCATGGCCTTTCATAGGGAAAGCGTGTAGGGGCCCAGCATGCTGCTGTATTTCAGGCTGGCATCCCTGGCCATATTCCCTGCAGGAGAAAGAGGCTCCCCACGAAAGCTGTCAACACTCTGTTCTGTGATTGAAAATCAGAGCTTCATGCACTTATGACATGAACACGCTCACTTCTGTGGGGGGACTATGAACTGGGCATAAGGCCTTGCACAGCACCGCTAACCAGGGCCTCCAGATCAGCCTCAACTTGGAGACCACCCAACCCAGATCCAGCCTGGAATCAATCCGGGAGTGGGGCTAATGTTCAGTTAGGGCTTTTAAATGCATAATCAGGAAGAGACTGGGAAACGCCCCTGCATCTAAACAGATGGACGAGGGAAAGTTGCAAGTGGCAAATGGTCTTCCACCAGCTGGATCCAATCCTGCAGGGTTCTGCTTCCCTAGTTTTCCCTACACTCTTTTGCTAGCTGGTAAAGTCTTTTTTTAAGGGCATAAGCCAGCTGACTTTGACCTGCATTGTATCTGCTATAACTGATCCAGCAGGCTCTTCTTGTAATTCTATGTGATCATGAAAGTTTTTCTTAAAAATACTGGAAGCTTAACACTCTGCTTCTGTTTTATTCTGCAGCTACCGCCTGTCTCCTGAGCATCTTCCTCCCGCTCAGTACAAGGACTGCCTTGCTGCTACCATACACTTAATTCAAAATGCAGCTTCCCATGGGGTGGATCCTTCCAAGATCATCGTTGGTGGGGACAGTGCGGGGGGCAATTATGCTTGTATTGTTGCCCAGAAATTGGTGGAGAGATTAGACCTTCCAAAGCTACGGGCTCAAGTGCTCATCTATCCTTATACACAGACTATGGACTACAACCTGCCTTCCTATCAGCAAAACAGTTCAATGCCCATCCTGTTCCGGGAAAACGTTGCTTACTTTGGATTGAAGTATACTGGAAATGACCCTTCTTTGTTAGGCCAGGTCCTGAAGGGCTCTCATGTGCCAGATTCAGTGAGGCTGAAATATGGAAAGTGGGTGAGTCCAGACAACCTTCCAGAGAGATTTAAGGGGAGAGGTTACAAACAAGTCCCACTTGCTCCTTATGAACCTGACGTCTATAGGCAATTGGCAGAGACATTAGAAGCCAATTCTTCTTGCCTTATTGCTGAGGACTCTGTCATCCAGAAGCTTCCTGAAACCCTAATTGTGAGCTGCGAGTACGACGTAGTACGAGACGACGTACTGCTGTACAAGAAACGTCTGGTGGACCATGGGGTGAAAGTCAGCTGGTTCCATGTTGAGAACGGGTTTCATGGGATGATAAACTTCTTCAAAGGATTCATCTTTGCATTCCCTGCTGCAGTTGAATTAATGGACAGCATCGTAGACTTTGTTAAAAACTTATGAGAGGAAATCTCTTGAATTTGTGAGTCATTCATAAAGAGGGGAGAATCTGCCAATGTCAGCTTCTGATAGTTTCTGATTTTTCCAATCTTCTGTTCAGTTCTCTACGATTCTGTAGAAATATGTGGTTCTTGGGGGCAGCAGGGAATTCCTCATGAAAATTCACCAGCACTTTAGTGTGAAATTTCACCAAGAAACATGTTTACTTCATATGGATTACAAACAATTTGCTCTAATATATGTCATTTCTATTTTATTTTCAATAATATATGCATTTTACGGAGATTTCCTCTTCCATTTTCCATTTAGTACACATTAGTTGGCTGGAGATCTGCACTGCTAATGCTGTTCTAGGCTGAATCAACAGAATTATAGTGTCCGGATGAAGAGAAGGAATTGTTCCATTCCATTTTGCCTTGACCAGGAGAACTGTGTCCAGTTCTGGGTGCTACAATTTAATTAGGATAATTGATAAGCTGGAATTTGTGCAGAGGAAGGAGATTGGGCTGATCAAGGGTCAGGAAACCAAGATGACAGCAAACACTACAAAAAAACTCAGTAGAGGCAATTAGAATAATATCTATGATTTGATGAACTTTTGAAGATTCCTCTGCTTAAAAAATATATCAAAGGAAAGCCTATTGGTTCACATATTTTATCGATTCTGTCATTTGTATTGTTGAAAACCTCCAAAAATGGGCCACCTTGGGCCACCAGAACTGTCTGGTGACTAGTAGCATGGTCTAACAACAACAACAACAACAACAACAAAAACAACAATTTTTATTTATACCTCGCCCTCCCCAGCCAAGGCCGGGCTCAGAGCGGCTTACAAGCAATAATAAAAACAAGTTGAATGATTACAACTTAAAAACAAAATTAAAATACAACATTAAAATATTGAAACATTAAAATATTAAAATGTAGCCTCATCGCAGGAGAAAAAGGAAAAGAAAAAAGAAAGAGAGGAAGGGAATCAAATTGGCTCCAAGCCAAAAGCCAGGGGGAACAACTCTGTCTTACAGGCCCTGCGGAAAGAAATCAGATCCTGCAGGGCCCTAGCTTCATGAGGCAGAGCGTTCTACCAGGCCGGAGCTAGAGTTGAAAAGGCCCTGGCTCTGGTTGAGGCTAATCTAACTTCCTTAAGGCCCGGGACCACTAGGGGGTTGCTATTTATGGACCTTGAGGCTCTCCGTGGGGCATACCAGGAGAGGCGGTTTCGTAGGTTCGAGGGTCCTAGGCCATGAAGGGCTTTAAAGGTCAAAACCAGTACCTTAAATCTGCCCCTGTACTCCACCGGGAGCCAGTGCAGCTTAAAAAGCACTGGGTGAATATGCTCCTATGGCAGAGACCCCATGAGGAGCCTCGCTGCAGCATTCTGTACCCACTGGAGTTTCTGGGACAGCTTCAAGGGCAGCCCCGCGTAGAGCGAATGACAGTAGTCAAGCCTGGAGATGACCATCACATGGATCACTGTGGCCAGGTCGGGGCGGGAAAGGTAAGGGACCAACTGTTTGATGCGGCGAAGGTGGAAAAATGTCGCCTTGGCTGTTGCTGTAACTTGCGCCTCCATGGAAAGGGAAGCGTCAAGGATTACACCCAAAGTCCTAACGGAAGGCAATGGTACTAATTGGCCCTCGCAAGAGAAGGGAGTTGGTCAAAATGCTCGGCTGTGGGGTTGTCATGGAGCTGCCTATTTTGGCCCTCAATGCCTCTCCCCGTGCATACAGTGCCCCTTTGTAGTACAAGAGCCCTCCTTTTTCCTCAAACCCCCCATTTCCCCCTTTCCATCTCTGAGCTCCCTAATTTAGTCGGAGCAAACTCATTGTGTCTGGTGAGCCCAACCAGTTCTTGCTCCCCTACCAGTCCCCTACCACACGACCATCAGTCTTCTGGGAACATGGCCCTGGCCACAGGAGGTACTTTGCCTTCCATATACTCAGGTTTTCTGGAAAGTGCGTCTGCCCTCACATCCCCCCCCCAGGAACGTATTGTATCTCAAAGTGATGCTGTGAGAACGTCTGCGACCACTGGACCTGTTTCTGGTTGAGCACACGCACTGTCCGCCAGTATTTCAGGTTCTTGTGGTGCTGTCAAGTGAGCAAAGTTCTTGATGAACTTCCTGTAGAGGTTGCTGAACCCTAGGAACCTCTGCACATCCTTCTTTGTTTTAGGGCTCTTCCATTCCAGCACTGCTTTCACCTTCTCCGGGTCCATGGCCACCCCTTGTCCGACAGTCGGTACCCCAAGAACTCCACCTCTCGAGCATGGAATTGGCATTTCTCCAGCTTGACCCACAACTGATGCTTCTTCAATTTCTTTACCCCATGTCTGACGTCTTTCACGTGCTTCATTTTCAGATCAGAAGGTCATCCAAAAAGGCCACGCAATTCTTGTACAACAGGGGCCCCAACACGTGGTGCATAAAGGCTTGAAAGCAGATGGATCCCGATTGCAATCCAAATGGCACGACGAGATACTCAAACGCCCTCAGGGGTGAACTTGGTCATCTTCCATTCATCCCCCTCTCTCACTCTAATCAGATTGTACACTCCCCTTAGGTCCAGTTTGGTAAAAAAATTCCCCTGCCTCACACGCATCAAAACATCGTCAATTCTGGGCATGGGGAAGGCTACGGGTTCAGTTACCTTGTTCAACAGGCAATAATCCATTACAAGGCGATGCTGATTCATCATTTTCTTGTCCACAAAGAATACTGGGCTCCCCCCTATGGCCTTCGATTCCCTTATGAAACCCCTCTTTAAGTTCTTGTCAATAAACTGCCTCAACTCTTGCATCTCCTGGTGGAACATGGAATACAGCTTACCCACTGGGAACTAGGCCCCCGGAAGCAGGTTGACTTCGCAGTGATAGGGCCTGGGGGGGGGCAACTTTCTCTCGGTCGCCAGCAAACTCCGCTTCTTGTAATTGCAACGTGTATTGTATCTCTGTCCGGAACGTGTTGTAATCTTGGGGCTTTCCTCCAAACTTATTCACGAGCCCTGGGACCTTCCTTCCAATCGGGGTGGCTCTGGCCTGACCATCCTGTGCTCGCCTCTCCTCCAGCCAGGCTGACAGCTTAGCAATGTGTGCCTCGAGGTCTTTGTTCCTCTCAATTAGCCCTTGCACCATAGCTTCCTGCTCCATCTCCGCGGCTGTTTGGGTCTGGCTCATCGTGCTACCTTCACACGGGTACCCTCGAGCAAGGTCAGGGACTCTCAGATTGCTGTAAGGGTATCAGGGGGTTGCTCAAGAGCAATCAGGCAAATATCTCCCTGGTCTGTTGTAAAGCCTTGTTATTGGTGCAAAAAAACCCACAACCTTCACCATGCAGAGCGCCACTATTCCATGGCTCGCTCATTCACCGGCAGAATCTGAGAGTGGGCAGTCCTTAAACCTTCCCCAACAGAGTAGTTTCTTGACGCCTAGTCTGCGCTTCCCCTCTCTGCATGGAAGCCTACTGCGCAAGGAGGGTGTGGTAACAGAGGACCTCTCTCCTCCCCGCTTTGTTCAGGCAAGGTGTCCTGGCACCACCTCATCTCCTGCGAGCCCTGCAGCTCCTCTCCACTAGAGGCGTGGCTACTCTCCTCTGCTGAGGAGGTCTGCTTCCCACAATCTTTGTGGGCTCTCTGTAATCCATCTGGCTTTCCCCCTCTCACCCTTCAGGTGATGGCAGCTCCCTGACAGTGTCAAACCACTGGGTTTGTTCCTCAGCCAGTGTGGTGTGGTGGTTAAGAGCAGTAGATTCATAATCTGGGGAACCGGGTTCGCGTCTCCGCTCCTCCACATGCATCTTGGTGTGTGGAGTGCCGCAGGGCGCAATTCTCTCCCCGATGCTTTTTAACATCTTTATGCGCCCCCTTGCCCAGATTATCCGGAGCTATGGGCTGGGCTGTCACCAATATGCTGATGACACTCAGCTCTATCTGCTGATGGATGGCCACACTGACTCGGCCCCGAACACACTGACCAGATGCTTGGAAGCTGTGGCTGGATGGTTTCGTGGGAGCCGATTGAAACTAAATCCTTCGAAGACAGAGGTCCTATGGCTAGGTTGGGATGGCATGGGGATGAGGGACCAACTCCCTTCTCTTGCGGGGGCCCAATTAGTGCCATTGCCTTCCGTTAAGAGTTTGGGTGTAATCCTTGATGCCTCCCTTTCCATGGAGGCACAAGTTACAGCAACAGCCAAGGCGACATTTTTCCACCTTCGCCGCATCAAGCAGTTGGTCCCTTACCTTTCCCGCCCCGACCTGGCCACAGTGATCCATGCGACGGTCATCTCCAGGCTTGACTACTGTAATTCGCTCTATGCGGGGCTGCCCTTGAAGCTGTCCCAGAAACTCCAGCGGGTACAGAATGCTGCAGCGAGGCTCCTCACGGGGTCTCTGCCATGGGAGCATATTCACCCAGTGCTTTTCAAGCTGCACTGGCTCCCGGTGGAGTACAGGGTCAGATTTAAGGTGCTGCTTTTGACCTTTAAAGCCCTTCATGGCCTAGGACCCTCGTACCCACGGGACCGCCTCTCCTGGTATGCCCCACGGAGAGCCTCAAGGTCCATAAATAATAACACCCTAGTGGTCCCAGGCCCTGAAGAAGTTAGATTGGCTTCAACCAGAGCCAGGGCCTTTTCAACTCTGGCTCCGGCCTGGTGGAACGCTCTGCCTCATGAGACCAGGGCCCTGCAGGATCTGATTTCTTTCCGCAGGGCCTGTAAGACAGAGTTGTTCCGCCTGGCCTATGGCTTGGAGCCAATTTGATTCCCTCCCTCTCTCTCTCTCTTTTTTCTTTTCTTCTCCTCTTTCTTTCTTTTCCTTCTCCTGCGATGAGGCTACATTTTAATATTTTAATGTTCCATTATTTTAATGTTGTATTTTATTTTTGCTTTTAAGTTGTAATCATTCATCTTGTTTTTATTATTGCTTGTAAGCCGCTCTGAGCCCGGCCTTGGCTGGGGAGGGCGGGGTATAAATAAAATATTATTATTATTATTATTATTATTATTATTATTATTATTATTATTATCTGCTGGGTGACCTTGGGCTAGTCACACTTCACTGAAGTCTCTCAGCCGCACTCACCTCACAGAGTGTCTGTTGGGGAGGAAGGAAAAGGAGAATGTTAGCCGCTTTGAGACTCCTTCGGGATGTGATAAAGCGGGATATCAAATCCAAACTCTTCTTCTTCTTCTTCTTCTTCCTAGAAGGTAGTTTCAGAACTTGAGCAAAATCCTGTGGCTCTGTACAATTAACATGACACACTTTTGTTGCACCAAAAGTCAATTTATCAGGGGGAATACCCGTGTGGACCTCCTAGGAATAACCACTGGGCTTTCCTTCTCTTGTTGCTCCTCCAGTTCATCATTTTGTTGTTCCTCTGATTCACTGCTTGTGGCACTTTGCAAAGTGTCAGTGTCTGAGGGCAAATTTTCCCCACTTTCTAGCCTTTCCTCAGCAGCTGGCTGACTAAGAGGCTCCTGTGGCTGTTCTGAGAAAGGAATTAAAATACTAGTATTGGCATGAACCTGTTCCCAACTATCCTGTTCAGCAAATTCAGCATTTCGTGAAATGACTACTCACCCATGTCCCAAAGCAAAATGATAATGCCTGCTAGAATAGCCCTGATAGCCCTGATAGCCAATGAAATGTAGCTTTCTGGTTTTAGGCTCACCTTTGCCTCTCATAGACTTGGGGATATGAACAAAAAGCCCAACCCCCCCTGTAAACCTGCATAATCCGGTTCCTTCCCAAAAAGCATTCTGTAGGGAATATCACCCGTGGCAGTAGTGAAAGTACAGTTCACTAAAAAAATGGCAGTCAAGAGAGCTTCTCCCCAAAGCAGTAAGTAATTTTATTTAGGGCCATAGGCCCATACAGGTAAAAACGACACATAAATAACAACTTGTGCACGTGGGGAAAACAGCCGCTAAAACACCACTATAACAATAAAATACTATAAGACAGAATGGCATACTACGCCTTAGTTAGCTTGTAGTGCTCCTTGGCGTCGCTTTTGGGTAAGGACAGCGACCAGGAACCTTGCCACTTTCAGGGTCGTATGAGTATCCTTATCCTGCAAGATTTGGGCAAGGTGGAATTTTGGTGGGGTACCCTCTAGTTTCTGTATGATTGATCCCAACAAATTTGCCCGTGGCACATTGAACAGGGGGCAAGTGAACATAATGTGCTGGAGCGACTCCGGTGTCTCCTTATCACATTCGCACATGGCGGGGGCTTGGCCCTTTGAGAATCTATGTCTCAGGACGTTGGAGGGAAAAACGTTGAACCTCGCTTTGGTGAAGGCCAGTCTATGGGCAACAGTCGAAAGGGAGGAGAGGTATGATGGAACGCAGTAGGTTAAAGTGATACCAATGTTCTGAGGCGAACAAACACCTCCCCCCAGCATATAATTTCGCTGTAGATCGATGTCATCCAGTCTTTGGCGGATCAGTCTTTGAGCAGTAATTTGGTCTAGTTTTAGGGAATCTGAGGGAGAGATTCCATAACTCAGGAGTTTGGCATGAATTCTACTAGTCCAAGGGCTAGAGAATTCATCTCGCCATAAGCAATGGACAAGGTAGTGGTTTGGTAATCTATGCCACAATGATAGCCAATAATTGAAGACTTGCTTCCACAGGCAAGTTTCTAAGGATGCGATCTTCAATTCTAGTCGCATGGCTGCGTTGCTTACGCACAGGGGGAGCATTAGGAGCCGATGTAGGAATTGATTTTGCAGTGTTTCGAGAGGAGCAAGATCTGTCATCACAGCGCAAAGCGGGGCAGCATAAGCAAGCACGGCAACCACTTTTGCCTTGAACACCTTTAGGGCCGAGGGAACATGCAAAGCTCCATCCGAAAGAAAGAATCAGAGGAGCGCATATGACAGAGTTTTGGCCTTGTTAAGTAGGTGTTGAATTTGAGCTTTCCACCCCAAATTGTATTGAAAAATAACTCCTAGGTATTGAAATTTTAGAACTTGCTCTATTTTTGCTCCACCAAGCTTCCATTCGTATAATCTCCGGCTTCTGGAGAAAATCAGAATCTTGGATTTGACATGGTTGGTGATTAATTGGTTGAGTTGACAATACGTGGCAAAGATCTTCAAAGCTCTGGTTAGTCCAACACGTGTATAAGATAGAATTACCGCGTCGTCAGCATATAAAAGGAGTGGGCAGCGGTAGTCTGCTAGTCTAGGCACGTGTGTACTTAGAGAAGAGTTAACTAGGGGTGCTCGCATGTCGCTGATGAATAGGTTGAAAAGACAGGGAGCCAATATACATCCTTGGCGCACTCCCTTGTTTATTGGTATCGAATTTGTGAGGTCGCCCGCAGGAGTAAGTCTCACTCTGGCAAGGGTATCTTTGTGGAGCTGACTTATAAGCCATAAGACTCTTCTATCAATGCCCTGTTTCGCAAGTTTCTCCCATAGGATATTTCTAGGAACGCTGTCAAAGGCTGCCTTTAGGTCTAAGAAGGCAGCACAGAGGTAGCCCCGGGGAGGAGAGGTGTACTTCCGTGCAAGATGATAAAGAACTATTGCATGATTGGTTGTAGAGCGTTTAGTTCTGAACCCTGCTTGTTCGTGGCCAATCTGATTAGTCTCATCTACCCATCGCAATAGTTTAGTCAGCAAAAAGCTGGCATAAATTTTCCCTATGATCGAAAGGAGGCTGATGTTACGGTAGTTTTCCGGCTCCGTTGGAGAACCTTTTTTATGAATTGGTACTATAATGGCCTCCTTCCATATTTTGGGGATGAGGCCAGAAGCGTTGATTGCATCGAAGGTTTTGGCCAAGATGCCAGCCCACCATTTTGGGTGTAGTTTAATGGCTTTGGCAGGGATCAGATCGGGCCCTGGGGCTTTACCCGGTTTCAGCTGAGCTATTAGCTTGGCTATTTCGTCAGGATCGGTGGGAGGCCAAATAGGTAAGTGGGTAAACAGATGCGTCAGGTGGTCAGAGGGAGCATCCGCCTGTGAGAAGCATTTCTTCAGGAACAATTCCCATGTCGGTGCAGGGATGACTGCCCTTGGGTATTTCCTCACCCTTCTATTGATCAAAGACCAGAATTCCCTGGATCTGTGTGGATTTGAAGCAGTAATCAAAGCCTGCCAGCGATTGTGTTGCCACTCACGTTTGGCCATTTTCTGCGTGCGTTTGTAAACTAGCTTGGCTTGTGCATAACTAGCTGGCAGAGTAGATGCACCGGAGGTCTTATATACATTATATATAGCACGAAGGCGCTGTCTTGCTTGTTTGCACTGAGAGTTATACCAGGGGGCACCGTAAGTATATTCGTTTCGATTTAATATTTTGGGTGGTAACCTGAAGAAGGACGTAAGATCAGTCGTAAGATGGTGGAAGCATTTCAACACTATGCTATGCTCGTCTGAGGCAGAGCCTATGTTGGGATGGGGCCCAAGGATTTCTTTTTGAAAGAATTCCTGATACCTTTGAGCCTGGGTCTCCGACCATTTGATTCCTCTTACTTGGAGAGATTCGTTGGTTACCATCTGGGTCGCATGTCTATGAGCCTCCGACTGCCAGTTCAGGGAAAGCTTGGCTACAAGGGGAAGATGATCACTAGATTGTACATTCTCTATCTTAAAGGTGGAAATACACTTAAGTAGATCCCTGGAAACCAACAGGTAATCGAGGACGCTGTTTGATTTAACGCTCAGGTGGGTAAAATCCCCAGGAATATCAGGGAGGCATGTGCCATTTAAGGGGACCAGATTTAAATGGATGGCCATTTGATAGAGGAGTACTCCAGCCTCATTTACTCTGTGGTCTTTAGAAGTTCTCCTCATGATATGTTCCAAATCATAATTATCAAGGTTTGGAGTAACCCACCATTTGGCTTTGGTCAGCGAGTCCCAGTTTGCTGCTGTGCGGGCGTTAAAATCGCCACCTATTATGGCTGGGGTATTAGGAAACTTAACATAGCATGAGAGCAAATGCTCTTCTAGCGAGCCCCATTTAGAGCCAAGTTCGGGGGAAGAACCCCCAGGTGGCAAGTAGACATTTGTAACTAGAAGTGAGATCTTTCCCCCCGCAATCAGCCCGTAAGGAGGCAAGGCCTGTACTAGAGTAAATTTAGAATGTAGGTTGAGGGAGATGCCTATTATTAGGCCCCCTTTAGGGCGGCCTCCTTTCAGGGAGGGGCAGGCAGGGAGTTCTAGAAGCTCAAAGCCATTTAGAACAATTTTCTCTACTTCCCACGATTCTTGCAACAAGATGATATGAAACAGGTTAATATACTCCAAGAATTCTGGATCAAGTTTTTTTCCCCTCCAGCCCGCAATATTCCAGCTGAGGACTGATAGGGGCGAGTTCCTGTTGTGTCCAATTCGCTGTCATTTCAGGGAGAGATGTGTGTCCTTAGGGGGCTTCTGATTGTTAAATCTCAGTCTGTAATGCATAGTGCCTTTCAACTAGTGTGCTATGCGTTTCAGAACTTTCCAATCCTTAACAGTAGGATTGTTGACTTGCCTGCTTAGCAAATTACAGCTAACTGCAATGTCCGGTCTTGAACATCTGGCGATGAAATTTAGTTTGCCTAGCACACTTCTATATAGTGTAGTGTACAGTTTTATTTCTAGGTTACGCAGACAGAACAGACAACCTCTCTCTATGAAAGCAGAGAGCAACTGGAACAAAGGAACAAAGGAAACAGGCAACCAGTAAACATCACATCCATCTCCTGCCTCCGTGAGACTTCCAACAGCCTGGAAGGTCTCTGGAATGTAAAAAGAGTCCTGTGACTCTAAGCAGCTGCTCAGTGGCAAACAGAAACTAACACAGTTCTGAGTATGATGCGCTGACCAAAAGTGGAGATCAAGCTCTGTTGGGATTAATTGCCCTTGGCATTTTACAACACCCTTGGGTAATGTGTTTAGAGCCACTTTACATAGCAGCAGAGGATTGCACCAGGGATTTGGCATTGCTGCACAGTAGATACCCAAACCATGAGGCTCTGACAGGGACCTGGAGACCTTCTGTCTCCTTCCCAAACCCAGGAAAGTGAGGCATGTTAGATGCTTTCTTCCCAAAAACATACAGCTCTAAAACTGAACCAGCCACCCAACCACCCCAAAGAAAAGCAGCTAAGAGCATGTTGACTTGCCGATTTCCTCTAAAGTGGAAGTGACCTTACCTCCAGAGTAGCATGATCCTAGAATCCTCCTGGTCCTTCTCAAAGCCTTGTAAGCGCTTTCCCAGGTTTGGAAAGATGAAGGGAAGGCTCTAGGACCCTACCAGAGCCTAGAGCTCAAAGCCCTGTGCCAGCTCTGCCACTGCTCCCTCAAGCGAGGGTTGTCACTTAAGCCCCTGTGCCCTACCTGGTTAAGCTGGCCATTATGGGCTGCATCACATAACTAACTCCCCCAGCTAGGTGTTGGCTGAAGTTGTTTAGATCAAAAGCAAATGCTTGTCTATCTTTGCTATGTGGTGTGTGATTAATGGGAGTTTCCCTCTGTGAGTTAAGCTTTGGGTTATGATAACATACTGAACATATTTCAATTTCCCTTAATCTTGTATCTGTATTTCTCTTGCATCCCAGCGGTTGATGATGCCTTATTTGTGTTGCTTCATGATGGCCTCTAGTCTTCATTGTAAATTGCTACTAAAAATCCCAGTTGTGCTTGGCTTAAGTTGTGGGCTAGTCTCAAAGTCTCTGAAAATCTTTAAATGAAGCGAGGTACCAAACTTTGTACGATGAAAGATAAGCTGTGAAGCTTTTTGTATTCAGCAAATAAAATGTCCAACACTGAACAGAGATTCCGGATATTGACTGCTGTTTTGTAGATCTTCATCAGCATGGTGGGAAAATACAGAATTATTTCATAAACTGAAAATAAAATTTTACAGACGATGACCTGCATGACATATCACTTTACAAAAATTATAAACTGTAATACAAACAGTAATGAAAAAGAGTACACACCCCATCTTATTTCGAATGAACATATGTGAATGAAAATATCAAATGCTGTGGTGGGTTGAAGCCCCATGTTGGGTGAAAGGTTCCTGCATGGCAGGGGGTTGAACTAGATTACCCTCATTGTCCCTTCCAACTCTACAATTCCCTACAGGCCCTTTCAGGTGCTAAGGTGGGCAAGGGGAGCTCTCTTGGTAGCTCCACTGCCCTCAAAAGCTCAGGAGGCTTGGGGAGGGCACCCTCCGTGGTAGCCCCTAGGTTGTGAAACTTTCTCCCTGCAGAAGTGCATCTGGCACCTTCAATAGAAAACTCAGGTTAATGTTGAAGATGCACCTCTTTACCTCGGCTTTTCATACTTCAGATGTATATTTTTTGAGCCCCACTTTATTTCTGAGATGGTCAATTATTTTAACCTGTTTTTAATACTTGTTGGAGATTACAGGGAGGAAATCCTGACTGAAACCAATAGAAGATATAAGGAGCCAAGTTACCAATTGATTACAGTATCTGTTATGTACTGAAGTTCTCACCCTGGGCCAGCAGGGGGATACTGTAGGTAGTTTTCACTCAGGTCCACATATGCAAATAAGGAATTGAAAGTGACATTCAGTGATTGGATAATTACAGAAAGTTGTTACTGTTGCTTTGTAGTTGAGCTGGTTGGCTGAACCCTTCAGCCCAGTTCTGTTCTGGGACTTTGAATAAACAAGAGCTGTTTGAAGAATCGCTGTGTCATCTGATATGTTCACCCACAACTTAACAGTATCATCAGTTATGTGATGTGTTTAAGTTCGATTTTAAAAACACGGATTCCTGGACCAAAGCTTACAATTTGAAAGACAAGTTTTACAGAATAAGGACAAGCTATTGTCCAAAATGTATAACTTTTTATTATAATGAGAAACAAAAGACGAGCTAGTTAAAGCCTAAGCGACACATTGGGCAGTAGATATAGGACACAACATAGATTTAAACCTCTGGGAGAAACTTTGGAAGAATGATTTGAAATTTACTGCATGTTACTCATTGAAAGAGAACTATATGAAAATGATTCACAGATAGTATTTAACCCTGCATTGATTGGCTAAGATGTATAAGGCAGAATCAGATATGTGTTGGAAATGTAAAGAAATGAAGGGAACGTTTTTTCACATGTGATGGACATGTAAAAAGGTAAAAGAATAGACTGTGATATGGTTTATGAAATAATGATATTGGAAACTGCTATATATAATTACTAAGAAATTCAGATGGAAGAGATTTGAGGAGGCCAAATAATATGTTTATGAAGATGGATTTTAATTAATTAATTAATTGATAGTCAAGTGATGATCTGTTGTATTGTATGTTTCATATTCTTTTTCCTTTTTCTTTTTTTACTGTTTCATTCTTTTTCCTTTATTATTGTCAACTTTTTCTTTTTTCATTATGTTTATGTATTAAAAATAATAAATATTATTGTAAATAATAATAAAAAGGTAAAAGAATATTGGGAAATGATCTATAATGCGTTGAAAAAAATGTTTAAAATAACTTTCCCAAAAAGACCAGAGTCCATTTTTGTTGGGAATAATCCAGACTGAAATTCCTAAGTGTGAACAAAATTTATTTATGTATGCAACAACAGCGACCTGAGTTTTGTTAGCCTCAAAATGGAAAGTGAGGGAGGTCCCAGGCAAAGAGGACTGGCAACTTAAGATGGTAGAATATGCAAAGCTTGCAGGTTTAACATATAGAATAAGAGAGCAATAAGAACATATATTCAAAGAAGAGTGGAAAATATTTACTGAGTATATGGAAAATAACTATACATAGCTGGAAATGCTGACAGCATTAAGATAAAATCAACAGTGTAATGTTGGAGTGATGTAAAAGTGGAGAGTCGACTAATGTGGTTGTAGCAAAATATGCAGGAATGAAAGATTCATAAAATGAACCAAGGAAAGAGAAGGAGGGAAGTCATTGGATATTTAACAGTATGTAAAATGTTTCTTTTAAGATGTAAAATTGAAAACTTAATAAAAGCTATTTTTTTAAAAGCAACAACAACAATAACCTGTTTTTAATAATGTGCATCATTCTGGAGCAGAAAGCTGGGTCAGACTGCAAATCTGCTGAAGGCATAAGTGCCCTAACTGGCATTGTGAAGGGTAATTATGACGTACAAGTTGTGATCCTAATGAATGGTTTCATCCATTTAATTTACTTAATGACTAAATGGCTAATTACAGGAGGTGGACGCGGGTGGCGCTGTGGGTTAAACCACAGAGCCTAGGACTTGCTGATCAGAAGGTCGGAGGTTTGAATCCCCGCGACGGGGTGAGCTCCCATTGCTCGGTCCCAGCTCCTGCCAACCAAGCAGTTCGAAAGCACCTCAAAGTACAAGTAGAAAAATAAGTACCGCTCCGGCGGGAAGGTAAACGGCATTTCCATGCACTGCTCTGGTTTGGCAGAAGAGGCTTAGTCATTCTGGCCACATGATCCGGAAGCTGTCTGCAGACAAACACCGGCTCCCTTGGCCAATAAAGCACCACAACCCCAGAGTCGGACACGACTAGACCTAATGGTCAGGTGTCCCTTTATCTTTAACCAGGTTAAACCTATGTTAGTCACTTGACAGGGCAAAAAATGTTTCTCAGTGTAATAGCAGAAGATAGACAGTCTCCAATACAGTCTATGGATTTGCAATGTTTTCATACGTTTGTGATGTCAAAGAGAAAAACAACTACCAGACTTTTAGAAGACATCTGAAGGCAGCCCTGTTTAGGAAAGCTTTTAATGTTTAATAGACTATTGTATTTTAATATTCTGTTGGAAGCTGCCCAGAATGGCTGGGTGAACCTAGCCAGATGGGCAGGGTATAAGTAGTAAATTAGTAGTAGTAGTAGTAGTAGTAGTAGTAGTAGTAGTAGTGAGGACTTCCGGTCGGCGCCAGCGCTTAATGGCGGTCCTCCCTTCAAGCTCCGGAGGAGGACTGCTTCACGAGTTCGGGTCTGACCGCTACGGCGAAGCGGGGACCCTCAAAAATCACAGGCGCGGAAGCCTGTGAGCAAGGAGACTCGGCGGGCACCATTTGTGCCCCCCTTTACTGCAAAAGAGCCTTTTTAAAGGCTCCGGAGCGGCATTGAGTGTGCGCGCGGTGCTGAGAGTCGCTACCCAGCCCGTGGAGTGAAGCCGCGTCGCTATGAGCAGAGAGCGCCGATTCCTTCCTGAAATTTGGAATTGAACTTGAATACCCGTAAGTAGGATTGAAAGGCTTACTGGGATTTTAAAAACATACTTGAAATTTGGCCGAAAACGGGAAGGTAAAAATTAAGGAAGTCTTCCTTCCCCGGACTGCATGACAGCTAAAACAACGAAATTACAAAGCTGCAATCCGATGAAAATTAAATCAAATTGAAAACTGTCTAACCTGGACATTGAACTTGAACCTCCCCCTAGCAGGCAGGAGCAAGGGGGAAGAGAGGTGGACTTTGCATAACCTGCATGGAAAAAGTGAAGGGAAAAGTTTTCTGCCGTTTTAGACTCTTGGAACGGACTGCCTATAAGAGCAAGGCACTGAGACAGTGAACTGTCATTTGGGATTTGCTACAAAGTTGGGACTTTATTTGCTACAAGTTTGGGACTTAATTGAAACTATTAACTGACAGCTTTGACACATTGGAAGATTGTTACTAAAAAATCCTTTTTAGAGACTTTCTGTTTCTTTGTTCCTTTGTCTATTGGATACTCTGGACTACCCCCTCTAGAGGGCTGAGAGGTAACAGTTGCAAAACAGACTGTAAAGAAGTCGTCAGTGGATTTTTCCATTTAAAAGCTGTTCCTGTGGGAACGACCTTGGGACATGAGTGGCCCAGCAGAAGAGATAACAACAAGAGCTAAAAGTAAAATTGCACAAAAGAAAAGGGGCTCAATATCAAGCCTACTGCCAGCAGGTCCAGCTGGGCAGGAAAAAGTGACAACTATTCCTATGGATCCAGTGACACAAGCATTAGTCAAAATAAATGAATCTTTAGAAGCCTTGAAAAAGCAGAGTACCGAAAATACTAAACAGCTGACAGAACTTTCAACAAAATTAGATTTGAATACTAAAAGCATTACATCTAATACAGAAATTATAAATAAATTGATTGAAGAAAATTCCACAATTTGAAAAATTGCTGAAGAAGCTAAAACTACTGCAGAAACTACACAGGAAAAATTAGTACCAGTCTGTAAAAAGTTGGATGAACATGAGGCGGCCTTGTCTTTGCTGGAACTACAGAGGAAGGAGAGGAATCTGAGATTGAGGCTAGTCCCTGAAAGTGAAAAGGACAACTTGGTGGACTTCCTCACAAAAGAGCTTTCGGAATTTTGGCAGGTAAACTTGGAGGAAGAAGAATTTAAGATAACAGCTGCCTTCAGACTGGGTAGGAGACAAAATAGAAAGAGTCCAATTGAAATACAAGTCCAAGGAGAAAAATTTTTGACAGTCGGAATTTATGCACCAAATGAAGGGAAGGCAGAATTTTTTAAGAAATTGCATGAGATCTTAATGGACTATCTGGATTATAATGTAATCATGTTGGGAGATATGAATGGTGTGGTCTCTACAAACATGGATAAAGCACAAAGACAGGTGGTCTCTAAGGATGGGAGATTACCAAAGACTTTATTTGAAATGACTGAAAATATGGACTTGATTGATATTTGGAGAACAAGGAACGCTCTTGAGAGAGAGGGAACCTTTTTCTCTGAAGCAAAAATGACATGGACAAGAATTGACCAAATATGGATTACTAGTGGGATGGCTCCAAAGATAAAAAAGTAGAAATCTGCCCAAAGACTTGCTCCGACCATAACGCTGTAAAGATGGAGATGAAACTAACAACAGCTGGTTCCTTCAGATGGAGAATGAATGACACCCTATTTAGAGATGAAGAGATCTACAAAAGGGCCCAAAAAAACTTTGAAAGACTACTTTGAGATAAACCTGAAGACAGAGGTGGAGAAAAGAGTGATTTGGGACGCAAGCAAAGCCGTGATGCGAGGCTTCCTGATACAACAGAATTCTTTAAAGAGAAAGAAACAAAATGAAAAGAAAGATAAGATTTTGGAAAAGATAAAAGAAGGAGAAAAGAAACTGAGGTCAAAACCAAAGTCTCATGAGATTCTGAGAGAAATTAAGTTTTACCAGATGCAGTATATGGAACTGATGAATCAACAGATAGAATGGAAAATTAAGCAAATGAGACAAAGGACATTTGAATCAGCAGATAAATGTGGGAAACTTCTTGCATGGCAACTGAAGAAGAGACAAAAATTGAATACAGTTACAAGTTTGGAGGTGGGTGGAAAGAACATTTATAAACCAAATGAGATTAGCAATTGTTTTCAGAGTTATTTCAGAAGACTATATGCACGAGGGCCGGAGAATGAAGGAGAAATAGATGATTTTCTTAAGAAATATGGACTACAAAAAATTTCACAACAAAGTACAATGGTCTTGAATGAGAAAATAACAGAACAAGAAATAGAGGGAGCCATTCAAAGTATGCAACTGGGGAAATCTCCAGGACCAGATGGACTGACTTCCAGATACTATAAAGTTTTGAAGGAATGGTTGATACAACCGTTGAAGGAGGTCTGTAATGAAATCTTAGGACTTCCGGGTCGGCGCCATCGCCGAATGGCGGGCTCCCTCCGAGCTCCGGAGGGAGCCGGCTTGGCAGGGGCTGGGTCCTACCGCACCGGCGATGCGGGGACCCTTAAAAACCATGGCCAGATTGAGGCTGTGGACATGGAGACTCGGCTGGCACCGTTAGCGCCCTCCCGACTCGTGAAGGAGCCTTTTTAAAGGCTACGGATCGGGTGCCGGGGAGAAGCGTGGTGCTTTGAGTTCTCTGCTATCCCTGCCGAGCGCAGCCGCATGCCATCCGGCGGAGAGCGCTGACTTCTTCTATTGAAAATTCGGCTCTAAAGAAGAACCCGTGAGTAATTGGAATATGGACTAAAAAAAAAAGGGGATAAATTTTTAAAATTCGGAGCGAACGGGGGAGGTGGAAAAAAGGAAGTCAGCCTACCCCTAAATTGTAGAAGAGCCAAAACAAAGGACTGGACAACTAAGATCGAGTGTAACCTTATCTTGCCGAATCAGCAACTTCGCGAGGGAAAATTATAAGATTGAGCTGGAGGAGAAAAGTGGAATTGTTTTAAAAAAAGCAACCCCCCCGGAATCCCTGGAGCGATTCGTGAAACTGCCTGGAGAAAAGTGATGGAGGTTTTGACAGCTGTCAAAGAGCTGTCAAAAAGGAAGATTAAAATAGAGACTTTGTTATGAGGACTTTGCCGGTTATATTTGTTACAAATTGAATACAAACTGTTTTAAATATCGGTCAACAAGCTACTTGGTCTGGTGGATGTGATTCTGGAAGGGAACTTTGTTACTGCAATCCACCTAGAGGAGCCGAGGGACATTGCATGTGTTTTTCACAGGAAATGTGAACAGTTGAATGGAACTTTCAATCTCCTGGGAAACTGCAGGAATGGAACACTATTTTGTCTACAGAGGTCTACACACTACAGGAAACAATGGAACTATTTGTTGGAAAATGAAAGGAACATGATGTAATGCTTTGCTTCATGAATAACAAACCTCTGCAGAGACACTAGAAACTTTTGGAAAAAGAACATTTCTGTGGGAGAACAGAGAAATAAAAAGGAGGAGAATGATTGATAAGAACAAGGAAACAACAAGAACTGGACAGAACTGGGGGAACATTTGGGATATTCAGGTTTGACAAGCTTATGGATACAAAATTGGAGTTTTTACTCCTGGATATAAAAACCTGGATAGAAGAAATGGGCCCTTATTTGATAGACTCCTTCTACGATTGGACATCCGTAATTAAAGACTGGCAAAGAACCGGAGGGACATAGTGTAATGTGGGAACTCCAGGAAGATATTAGAAGTGGAGGGATAGGTGAAACGCAAAGGGGAAAGAGGGGAGGGAAAATTGGAATCCAAAGGCTGTAAAATTATTATTTATATTTATCTTATTTTCATCTGTACTATGTTCGAAAGGGGGAAACCCGTGGAAGGGTATAGATCGATCTTAGGGGATGAGAATTTGGATAAATTGGGTTATTGACGAAGAGTGTAATTTGGGGATAAGAATTTGTTGAATTTAATTGCTTATTTGGAAGATTTGGAACACAAGAGGGGGTAGGGAGGGGAAGTCCTAGTTATTGGCAATAGATTGGATTTAATTTGTTTTGATTTGTTCTAATTTGGAAAACCTTAATAAAAATTAGAATAAAAAAAAATGTAATGAAATCTTAGAGGGGAAAAAGGCACCTGAATCGTGGAAAGAAGCATTCATTACACTTATACCAAAAACTGAGACTGAAAAGAATCAGATTAAGAACTACCGCCCTATATCATTACTTAATGTGGATTACAAAATATTTGCTGACATTTTAGCAAAAAGATTGAAGAAGGTGTTGGTGGAAGAGATTCATAAGGACCAGGCGGGCTTTCTCCCAGGGAGACGTTTGTCAGACAATGTGAGAAATATAATAGACATAATAGAGCTGTTAGAAGTCAACATCAACACGAAGGCTGTATTAATATTTGTGGATGCGGAGAAAGCTTTTGATAATATTTTTTGGAGTTTTATGAAGAAGAATCTCCATGGGATGGGGGTAGGTCAAGGGTTTGAAAATGGTATAGGTGCAATATATTCTGAACAAAAAGCAAAGTTAATTGTAAACAATGTGGTTACTGAAGAACTTCCTATAGAAAAAGGGACACGACAGGGGTGCCCAATATCCCCACTGCTTTTTATATCTGTCTTGGAGGTTTTGTTAAATATGATTAGGCGGGACCAGCTGGTTAAAGGAATTCAGGTCGGAGCCAAACAATATAAACCGAGGGCCTTTGCAGATGACTTAGTATTAACTTTACAACAGCCAGACACTAGTACGAAAAGAGTTCTAGACCTAATTCAAGCTTTTGGTCAGGTAGCAGGATTCAAGTTGAATAAGCAAAAAACTAAAGATCTGGAGAAAAACTTAACAAATGATGAAAAATAGAGGTTTCAAAATGAAACTGGATTAATGGTGGCAAAGAAAGTGAAATATTTGGGGATTAACATGACATCTAAGAATGTGAACCTATTTAAAGACAACTATGATAAATGTTGGACAGAGGTAAAGAAAGATCTAGAAATATGGTCAAATCTGAAACTTTCCTTGTTAGGCCGAATTGCTGTAATTAAGATGAATGTATTGCCTAGAATGCTATTTTTGTTTCAGACATTACAGATTGTGGACAGAATGGACTGTTTCAGGAAGTGGCAGAAAGATATATCTAAATTTGTCTGGCAGGGCAAAAAGCCCAGAATAAAATTTAAGATATTAACTGATGCAAAAGATAGAGGGGGGTTTGCCCTGCCGGACTTAAGACTGTACTATGAATCGGCAGCTTTCTGCTGGTTGAAAGACTGGCTACTTCTTGAAAATACAGACATTTTGGACTTGGAAGGATTTGATAACAGATTTGGTTGGCATGCATATATATGGTATGACAAGGTAAAAACTCATAAAGGATTTAAAAACCATATTGTCAGGAAAGCACTATATAATGTTTGGATTCGACATAAGGATTTGTTGGAAAATAAAACCCCTAGGTGGTTGTCACCAATGGAAGCAAAGGAGGTGAAAAAACTTAACATGGAATCGAAATGGCCAAAATACTGTGAAATTTTAGAGCAAGAGAGTGGAACAATTAAATTGCAGAGTTATGAAAAAATGAAGTCTAAAGTACGAGATTGGCTTCATTACTATCAAATATTGGAGGTGTTTAAACAAGACAGGAAAATTGGCTTCCAGATGGAGAGATCAAAACTAGAAACAGAATTGTTAGAACCCAATACTAAGAATTTGTCAAGAATGTATAACCTGCTGTTGAAGTGGAGTACACTAGATGAGACAGTTAAATCAGCTATGATTAAATGGGCACAAGACATTGGTTATGACATCATGTTTGCAGACTGGGAACAGTTATGGACCACCGGCATAAAATTCATGGCATGCAATGCCTTAAGAGAAAATATTATGAAAATGATTTATAGGTGGTACATGACCCCACTCAAGCTTGCAAAAATTTATCATCTGCCCAATAATAAATGTTGGAAATGCAATGCGACTGAAGGTACCTTTTATCACCTTTGGTGGACTTGCCCGAGAATTAAAGCCTTCTGGGAAATGATTTATAATGAAATTAAGAAGGTACTTAAATGTACTTTTCATAAGAAACCAGAGGCATTTCTCCTGGGCATGGTCGGCCAATTGGTGTCAAGGAAGGATAGGACGTTTTTTATGTATGCTACCACAGCAGCAAGGATTCTTTTAGCAAAGTATTGGAAGACACAAGAAATACCCACACTGGAAGAATGGCAGTCGAAGGTGATTGACTACATGGGACTGGCGGAGATGACGGGCAGAATCCGTGACCAAGAAAAAGAGACGGTGGAAGGAGATTGGAAGAAATTTAAAGTATATCTCAAGAACTGTTGTAAAATTAATGAGTGCTAAAACGTCAAGGGAAAGGAGAAAATATAGAATTACAGCTGTAATTGACTAAGTATGAGAAGAAGCTTAAAAAAGAAAATGAGCAATTAGTTAATTGGAGTGAGGGGTTGTTGAAGAAATTTTAAAACAGGGATGCAGAAAAGGGGAGGTAAGGGGAAGTCTGGGAAGTAAGGTCTATGAAAAAGAGGTGTTGAAATTATACATGTTTATATGTTTTGTTTGTCTATGTATTGTGTGTTGTTTTGTTTTTTAATTTGTGTTGGAAAATCAATAAAAATTATTATATATAAAAAAAGAAAAAACTTTTTTTTTTTAAAAAAAAGTAGTAGTATTGTGGTACCACACAAACAACTGAAGCAACGTGAGTCATCAGGATGTATGAGATAGCGCACTCTCATTTTGTTCCATTGAGCTATTTACAGATTATTGGCAACTGTATAACAAATATTTGGATGAAGATTGGAAAAATAACTGCTTAAAAAATAATTTATGTATTCAATTCATTTGCCACCTGTCAACAATATTGCGCCTTGGGGTTAGCCTTCCAGGTAGCGGATGTTGTTTAGATAACAGAGCTCATGGGGAAATGTGGTGTGATCTCCCAAGAGTAATCAAATGAAACTTTAACACGTGGCATGATTTTTAAAAAATAAATCAATCTGTAATTTTATCAGGACAAGTTATTTGTTGTTTACTGTTGTAGACAACTGTTTTTTCAAAACTGATGTTCTGTACCATGAAAATAAATTAAAACAGTATTTATTTATTTATTTTATATTTTTTTTATTTAGAAGATAGTGGGTTGCACAACAAGTGTCGCTCTGTCAGTAAAAGTAAAATGTTTCTACATGCACCCATGTTCAACACACATTGTTCCACTAAAGTAGGCGGCTGAACTCATCTTGTTCCTGGGAGAGGCTTTTTATTTGATCCTGCAGGACTGCTTTTATAGTCTTACCTAATCTGCAGGTCTACCATGTGAAGTGTAATCCAGAGTTACCGTACTTGGGAGGCTATTTAAAAAACTCAGGATACACCCATATTGTGGGAATGGAGCATCCAAAATACAGTGGTACCTCAGGTTAAGTACTTAACCTGAAACTGTTCTTAACCTGAAGCACCACGATTTCTGTTCTTATCCTGAAGCAAAGTTCTTAAGCCGAGGTACTATTTCTGGGTTAGCAGAGTCTGTAACCTGAAGCGTATGTAACCCGAGGTATCACTGTACTATGCAACCAGTTAATGCTGTCACACAGAATCTTGTGCTCTTCCTCTCTCTCTCTCTCTCTCTCTCTCTCTCTCTCTCTCTCAATATAATTACCACAGAGAAAGGGGTACGTGCCAAGAACCCAAAATCCAGAAAGAGAACCTGGAAATCCAAAAACCAGAAGCAGAGTTGCAAATTAATACTAATATTAATATACTAATATATTAATATACCTTGCCCATCTTGCTGGTTTCCCCAGCCACTCTGGGCAGCTTACAGCATATATAAAACATCAAACATTAAAAAAAACTTCCTGATACAGGGCTGCCTTCATATGCTTTCTAAAAGTCAGATAGTTGTTCATTTACTTGACATCTGAAGGGAGAGAGCTCCACAGGGAGGGTGCCACTACCGAGAAGGCCCTCTTCCTGGTTCCCTCTAACTTCGCTTCTCGCAATAAGGGAACGATGGGGGTGGAGAAGCTCCTTCAGTGACCATTTTGTACCTCAGAAATGGAAGTTAAACTTCTGAGCTCTTGATGGCTGTGTTCTTTTAATCTTATTCTCTCAGAAACAATTTTTAAAGGCAGATTGAAAAATGGAAGGAATTTTTTAGGCTGGATAGAGGAGATTTTTTTAAAAAATTCCAGACTACCCACCCTTACTGAGGCAGATATTATACAGTGGAATAGGAGACTAATTCAACACACACTGCAAAATATGATTACCACATATAAGAACTAGGAAGGTGAATATAATCTCTTATGTTTTTAGAGTCATTTCAGAAATATTCTGGGGGGCACAAGAACTTAAGAAGCCAGAGTCATGGCCCAGCTAGTTCACTACCCAGAAACAGGACCCAGGACCCAGGAACAAGAGCAGTTTCCTTTTCAGTGGCTGATATTGAGAAACATTCCAACCATGGAAGCAGAGTGCAGACATCATGGCAATTGTTATAAGAATTCTAAAGTGTCATAAATAAAATGAATGTTCATAAGTGCACAAGTTACATTAAGTACATAAACCATATGGCATAAACAGTACAGGAGATCAATCCTGAAGACATCGTGACTTGTAATGGCCCCAAATATTTCCTCTGCAGAAAGGGTCATATTTTAGGTATGAATAGGGTAGGCTTGTGAACTGGACTCAAGAACAAAGATATTTACCATCTCAAAAGAATGGCCTAGACTGGCAGGATAAGGTAATCAGAAAACCTTATCAGGTATCGTGACAAACAGGAGATGAGCCACAGTCACACTTTTCTGTTGTAGACCATCTCTTTCTGTGAGGACACTGCTTGGTGGCTTAGGAACTGGAAGTTGGTGCTCTGTGCTATATAACCATCCCTATTAAGCTGGTGGGAGTTGTTATCAGGAGAGGTGGCAATGAGGTATCATCTACATGTGGGTGACACCCATCTATTGTTCCCCATGCCATTAGACATCTTTATGAAGCTGCTGGGAATTGTTATCAGGAGAGATGCTGTGAGGGATCATCTACATGAGGATGATACCCATCTCTATCACTCTATTGCATCTAAATTAAGAAAGGCTGTTGAAACAGATTCAAGGATATAGGTGTTATGTCTTCCAAGACCTTGATTCCACAAAGTGGGGAGATACACTGTCCTTTATAGCAGTGTTTTTCAACCACTGTTGCGCGGCACACTAGTGTGCCGTGAGATGTTGCCTGGTGTGCCGTGGCAAAAATTGAAAAATTCGAAAGATTTAAAAATAAAGTATTTTATAATTTTTCATATTTCTGTTTACTTACTATTTCATAATAAAGTAACGATAAAATACTTTCTTTGTGTTTATTTGATTCCTATTCAAGAGAATTACTTTATATATAGTCAATATAGGCACAGAGTTTCTAATGGTGGTGTGCCTTGTGATTTTTTTTCATGAAACAAGTGTGCCTTTGCCCAAAAAAGGTTGAAAAACACTGCTTTATAGGATAGTTCTGGACAGGGTATCTGAGAAGACATTCCAATCAACCCTGGTCACTTTGTACTTTGGATAAAGATGTGTTGATGGTGCCATACATCCCTGCAATAAAACATGGTGGGACTGTGTGCTTGGAGCACTCACGTTGCCACTTCTTTGGAATTCTCTTCCTTAAAACTTAATTGGGCCCCAACAATGTTACATTTTCTGTGCAATAGGCTCTATTCTGAGTAGGATTAGATAGAAACTTTATTTGCATTAGCCACTAACCATAGCAATAAGATAACACATACTAGAGACAAAGCTAATAGTTAGCTATACAAAATTCATTTGTGGAGGTTTACATCAATACAAATGACAGAATCGATAAAATATGTGAACCAATAGGTTTTCCTTTGATATATTTCTTAAGCGGTAGAATCTTCGAAAGTTGATCAAATCATAGATCCTATTCTAATTGCCTCTACTGAGTTTTTTGTAGTGTTTGCTGTCACCTTGGTTTCCAGACCCTTGATCAGCCCGATCTCCTTCTTCTGCACAAATTCCAGCTTATCAATTATCCTAATTAAATTGTAGCACCCAGAACTGGACACAGTTCTCCTGGTCAAGGCAAAATGGAGTGGAACTATTACTTCTCTTGTTCCGGACACTATAATTCTGTTGATTCAGCCTAGAACAGCATTAGCAGTGCAGATCTCCAGCCAACTAATGTGTAATAAAAGGAAAATGGAAGAGGAAATGTTCATAAAATGCATATATTAGTGAAAAAAATATTGAAATGACATATATTAGAGCAAATTGTTTGTAATCCATATGAAGTAAACATGTTTCTTGGTGAAATTTCACACTAAAGTGCTGGTGTATTTTCATGAGGAATTCCCTGCTGCCCCCAAGAACCACATATTTCTACAGAATCGTAGAGAACTGAACAGAAGATTGGAAAAATCAGAAACTATCAGAAGCTGACATTGGCAGATTCTCCCCTCTTTATGAATGACTCACAAATTCAAGAGATTGCCTCTCATATGTTTTTGACAAACTCTACGATGCTGTCCATTATTTCAACTGCAGCAGGGAATGCAAAGATGCATCCTTTGAAGAAGTTCATCACCCCATGAAACCCGTTCTCAACATGGAACCAGCTGACTTTCACCCCATGGTCCTCCAGACGTTTCTTGTACAGCAGTACGTCGTCTCGTACTACGTCGTACTCGCAGCTCACAAGTAGGGTTTCAGGAAGCTTCTGGATGACAGAGTCCTCAGCAAAAAGGCAAGAAATATCAGGTTCCAATAGCTCTCGCAATTGCCTATAGACTTCAGCTTCATAAGGAGCAAGTGGGACTTGTTTGTAGCCTCTTGCCTTAAATCTCTCTGGAATGTTGTCCAGACTCAACCACTTGCCATATTTCAGTCTCATTGAATCTGGCACATGAGATCCCTTCAGGAACTGCCCTGCCAAAGAAGTGTCCTTTCCAATGTACTTCATGATAAAGTAAGCAACGTTTTCCCGGAACAAGATGGGCATTGAGCCATTCTGCTGATAGGAAGGTGTGTTGAGGTCCATAGCCTGGGAAGTCCCATAGGTGAGCACTTGAGCCCGTAGTTTTGGAAGGTCTGATCTCTCCACCAATTTCTGGGCAACAACAGTAGCATAATTGCCCCCCGCACTGTCCCCACCAACGATGATCTTGGAAGGATCCACCCCATGGGAAGCTGCATTTTGAATTAAGTGTATGGTAGCAGCAAGGCAGTCCTTGTACTGAGCGGGAGGAAGGTGCTCAGGAGACAGCCGGTAGCTGCAGAATAAAACAGAAGCAAAGAGGTAAGCTTCCAGAATCTTTTCTAAACACATTCGTGATCACATAGAATTACAAGAAGATCCTGCTGGATCAGTTATAGCAGATACAATGCAGGTCAAAGTCAGCTGGCTTATGCCCTTAAAAAACTGACTTTACCAGCTAGCAAAAGAGTGTAGGGAACGCTGGGGAAGCAGAACCCTGCAGGATAGGATCCAGCTGGTGGAAGACCATTTGCCACTTGCAACTTTCCCTCCTCCTCCTGTTTAGATGCAGGGGGCGTTTCCCAGTCTCTTCCTGATTATGCATTTAAAAGCCCTAACTGAATATTAGCCCCACTCCCGGATTGATTCCAGGCTGGATCTGGGTTGGGTGGTCTCCAAGTTGAGGCTGATCTGGAGGCCCTGGTTAGCGGTGCTGTGCAAGGCCTTATGCCCAGTTCATAGTCCCCCCACGGAAGTGAGCGTGTTCATGTCATAAGTGCATGAAGCTCTGATTCTCAATCACAGAACAGAGTGTTGACAGCTTTCGTGGGGAGCCTCTTTCTCCTGCAGGGAATATGGCAAGGGATGCCAGCCTGAAATACAGCAGCATGCTGGGCCCCTACACACTTTCCCTATGAAAGGCCATGGGGTTGTGTTTACTTACCCAACAGACACAACCACTGAATCAGTCTCCTTGGCAATCTTGCTGCAGACATCTTCGTAGAATGCTAGCAAGTTGGGAGGGAAATTCAAAATTGGAAAGCAATTATGTGGAAGATACCTTTGGCTTCCATTGCTCTACATGAGGGGTCAGCAACCTTTTTCAGCCATGGGCCGGTCCACCGTCCCTCAGACCATGTTGTGGGCCAGATTATATGGTGAAGGGATTAATGAATTCCTATGCCCCACAAAAGAAACTCAGAGATGCATTTTAAATGAAAGCACACATCCTACTCTTGTAAAAACACGCTTATTCCCAGACCCATCCTACTCTTGTAAAAACACGCTTATTCCCAACAGGCTGGATTGAGAAGGTGATTGGGCCACATCCAGCCCACAGGCCTTAGGTTGCCTACCCCTGCTCTACATGCTGTGAGACTGCAACTCCCAGGAGTCACAGGCAGGAATGAGTGAATCCTTTCTCATTTTTCCACACTTACCTTCCATTCTCTACCTGCCCAGGGTTTCCAGCAACTGCTTGGCAGAAGCACTGCTGCCTCCAATCTTGCCTTAAAAAGCACAGTTTTGCAAAGAAACCTTCCCTTACATAAGATATTGGTACATGCAATATTCACTGACATAAGCCTTTTTATGCATCGTGCACATCCCATTGCTAGAGTGCTGCGTTGTAAGTGTCAGAGACTGACTTTGGGTTCACATATTGCTTCAAAAGATGCAAAATAAATAGGTTCCCATATAAAAACAAAATGAATCAAATTACAACCTCTCCCCCCCCCCAAAAAAAAAATTCTCCACCTGGCAGAGTAACAAAGGCAGGCACTTTGCTGCTTCAGAATGTGGGGGGAGATGCCCTGGAAGAGGTTACTAGAGTAGAGCTCTCAGAGAAATCTTCACTGGACAGCAAGGGGGGAGGATGCCCAAATTCTCCTCACAGCAGGATGGAGGAGAATGTGAAAATGCTAAGTAAGGGGAAAAGGGGGAGGACCGAATCTTGTCGCCCTTTGTGCTGTCTGAGAAACGGAAACTCAGACTGAGCACGTTGTATCGGAGAATGACAGTCGTTTGCCACATCCTGTGATTTTGAACTGTAAATAAACGTACATAAATCTTCCAGAGGCTCATTAATTCTTACCGGAGCTGTTTGTCTGCCTGAGATCATTACACACAGATCCATGAGTTGCAAGCTTTCATTTACTTAACATGTTATTGTTTGTATTCATATTTGCAAACCTATTGCAATTTTCAGAGACAGGAAAAACAGGAAAAACAAACCTGTTGTAAGAAACTCCTCAATTCCACCTTAGAAGAAATCTGTCTAGCAGTTGAACTGAGAGAGCATGGGAGTTGTATTCTAGGAAGCAAGATCTTGGAGGGGCACAGGTGCCCCTATTCCCCCAAATATGAATTTCTGTAGCAATAACAAGCTCTTGCAAGAGGTTGTGTCACCAGTCTCCTGACTCCCAATTTCTTCATGTGTAACTTGATCCTAGCCTTCCTTCCTCCCACAGTTCCTGCTTCATCGGCTGTTGCAATGGAAGGCTACTGAATGGGACTTGTTAACTGCCAACCTGTAACATTGCAATTGGTCTTGCGAGATGAAACCTGGTGCAAGTCCAATTCTCTCAACCACTCATATTGTCCCTAAGAGATGGGAAAGAGCCATTCTGGATTAGGCCAAAGACCCAGCCAGCCCAGCCTTGTGTTCTGCCCAAGGCCAACCAGATGTCAGCAGGAAGCCCACAAACCGAGCCTGTCTACAACAGCACTTTGCTCACCTGCATGGGGAAATTTCAGGTGTGATGGCAAGAGATCTGGGGAACTCTGATAACAAGTTTGTTGTTTTGTGTATCTGAAAGTGGCACTGCTATTTGCCAGCTTGTAAAATTGTGATTGGTTTTGTGAGATGGAAACCTGGCGGAGGTCCAGTTTCGGGTTACGGGTTTCGGAAAGTTGACCTGTGTATACAGATAAATTAGCACATGTGGGTTTGGTGGGTGAGTGTGGGATTTGGTCAGGTGTAAATGAGGGGGTGGCCAGGGGTGGGATAGCGGCTGGGTTGGTAAGCAGAGCAATCAGAAATAGCAACCTATTAGATACATGTGTGTGAACCTCTTTGAGGTTCTATGAAATCAAGTGTTATATGAATTTTATGAAAGGAATGAGTCAGTATCAGCAGTGGGGGGCATCTGTCCCTCCCCCAGGGACTGCTTGCTGGAGTGCAGCTCCCCGGTTCCCTGACCATTGACCACTAGAGAGGTGGGATCTGGGAAGCCATGACAACAAGAGGGTCCATGTCTATAACTTAACAAATGCAAATCCAAAGCACATGTGTGCCCCTTGTCTCTTCAGGAACTTCCACCAACACTCTTGTATTTCAGCCCTGTAAACCTCTCTTCCAATGATATCTGAAGCACTTCTACCCAGAAAGCAGATTCCAACTAAGCATTAGGAACACCTTTCTGATGGTAAGAGTTGTTCGACAGGGAACCGCCTCCCTTGGGAGGTGGCAGGCTCTCTTTGACTGGAGGTTTGACAATAGAGGTTTCACACCATTTCTAGGATTCTACATGGGCTTATTTGAGTTCAACGGGGCTTGCCTCTAGGTAAGTGTTCATATGTTCACAGCTTTAATCTCTTACCGATGCTTCCAATCATCCCAGCACCTCCATGGAAGAACACAAATCCTTTCCTTGGGCCAGCAGATGGTGTTTTGGGCTGATAAACCCTCACAGGCACCCCGTCGAAAAGCAGATCTTTGGAAGAGAGGCTGGGATCCGCTCTTGGATTCCAGAAATTCATGAGGAAGCGGATAACAGTGACTTGTCTGCAGACACCCAGCAGCTCAAGACACTTCCCCTGTTGGGCAAAGGAAAAGTCTAAAGAAAATAGTGCCCACATTTGCAACCTATTCACAAGGGGTGGTATCCAAATAAGTCCTATTTAAAGTAGACCCATGGAAATGAATGAGCCCATGTTAGCCAAGTTGATTAATTTCAATTGGTCAGCTTAAAATTGGTCACCCCAACCCAAACACCCGCCAAGGTACAGAGGCAAAAGAAGCTGGGAAACAAGCTAAGCTTTGGAGAAACAATCCACAATCTCCTTGCTTGCCTATGAGGCAATATGTGCTTTCCTGAAGAAACCATGTTGTAAAGAAAACATGGCTTTGTGTGAATAATTTATTTCTCTCTATGTGTATCCTTCTATAGGCTGAAAGGAAGTCCTTGTTGAATCACATCATCATCAAGTCAATTCATTATGCATGTTGGATTAAGCAGTATTTGAATAACCTAAATATATAAACTGTTATTATTATTAATTAAATATACTGCCCTTTATGAAATGATCTGAGGGTGGTTCACAGCAAAAAAATACAAGATAAAATCCCAAAATACACAATGAAAGCAAGAACAAAGCATACCAATAACATCTTTAAAAGATGTAGAAATGTTTTTGCCTGGTTCCTACAGATACGTATTTTTAACAGTAATAATAATAATAATAATAATAATAATAATAATAATAATAATAATACATTTCTTAATCACCTTTCCCATAAGAACATAAGAAGGACCTGCTGGCTCAACTAATGGCTCATCCAGTCCCCAACTTACCGCAGTGAATGCCATTATGGCAAGACAGTGAAGACCTCGAAGCTTTAATGGACTGTCAAATCCAGGTGGAATTTCACTCCTGGAACGATCATAGTAAATCGCCCAGAAGAGGAGAGACAGGGAAGGAATCCCTATAACTCCAATCAACCCCAGCAGCAGGCTCTGAAGAAGCTCCATTTCTCAATTCCAAAGAGTGAGATGCAAACACTGAGCCTAAACTGTCAGCATTTGCTGCTGTTTAACTCCACCAGTGGTATCTATACACAGCCGATTGTAGGTTGGTTGATGAACTATTTCACAATTACAACACTGACTTCCATGTAGATGTGATATCCATCAGATACCAAGAACAATTTTATGGGTCTTGAGGGTGGCACAATTAGTGGTGCCCTATTCAGGAATTTCTAGTCCAGTCACCGAACCATCCAGCTCCATGTAAAGATTTTCAGTTTTACATACCCCAGTGTTTGTTGACTGAAGTTCCAAACATCCCCACCCAGCTTAACCCAATAGTCAGGAATAGTGGGAGTTCTAGTCCATGGTGGAAGAGGTTTTGTGTGCACTTCCTGGCCCAAGATCTCCAAGGCTTCCGACACGAGTCCCATTCCTACCTAAGCCCCTGTATATTCAAATCATGGGCTCTGCTCCTCATAAATAAATGCAACTTCATGTTGAAATGACGTATATCTGAGCATGGACACAGCCAGGATTTCTGTTGGGGTGACAGGACACCCACCTGCCATCGTCCTCTGTCTGGCTCTGTCTAGCAGATTCCAAATGAGACGTCTCAACAGCAGTTGCTTTAAAATACTTCCTTTTCACCCAAAGTACTCAGCAAAAAATTAATAAATAAATTACACTGAGTATTCTGCACAAATTTCCCAATCTTCTTTAAAATTGGTGTTTCTGATCTCTGATTTTGCACGTCAAACTTGCCAATTCAACATATTCTATCAATTTCAGCGGCCCTTTTATTTTTTGGTAGGTACTACCTCATATCACCATTTCTGTGCATATGATTTTCATTCTGCCATTGTTGCATAAGGAAATAGATTTACCTGGGTTTGGGGGGGATATCTGCTCCAGTTATCCCTAGTATAAAAGCTTCCCGCCAACAAAATCTACCCAAATTGTCAGTCATTTGAAAACTAGGAAGGACAATAAAACATTAACATCAGAGATTCATGTGATTAATGAGTATATTTTGCAAAATTACAAAGAACATGCCTTTTTATATTTCTTTCTTAAATAAAAAAACTCCTTTCTCACATTCCTTCTTTCTTTCCTATGCACTTTTGCGTGAACACTCCGTAAGTATAACCTATGTCTGTGCTCCACTGTCATCATTGACCTTATCCAGGTCTTTACTCTCCACCAGGTATTGAATAACTGCTCTACAGTACAACTGGTGCATGTCTTGGCAAGAGTCAGGAGATGTTTCAGATGTCTAATAGAACCATATTAAAATGTGAACTGATGTGAGCAATCATGATGCTTAAGATAATATATGAGATAGAGTACTCTTATTTTCTTACATTAAATTGCTTAATGTTAATAATAATAATAACAACAATAATGATAACGATTATTTTATTATTTGAACTCCATCCATCTGAATGGATGGATCCAGCCAATCTTGGTGGCTTCCAACATACACACACACACACACACACACAAACACAAACACACACACATAACAAAACATTAAACATTAAAAGCTTCCCTATACGGGGAAGCCTTCAGATGACTTCTAAAAGCTGTGTAGTTAACTGTCATGTAACAAAGACTCATGAGAGCAGAAGCAGCAAAGCAGGCTGGGAAGTGCTGGGACTGCACAATCATTTGGGCCTACTAAAGTTATTCAGGCCTAACTGCTAACTGATGAGTCACTCTGACATGTGACTTAGCAGCCAGTTTCTTTTTTGTGCTCTCTGTAAGATTTCAGTGAGAGTTTGTCTGCTTCAGCTGTGAACAGAGTCAGTATGTAATCTCAATGAAACTGTTTGGAACCATGATGTTTATGAAGAAGTTTATTTTAACTCAGTAAAGCTTCTATTCTTTAAAACTCTGCATTATTAATTTACGCTGCACGTCAGGTTATGGGACCCAGTGTTTTATGGATGGTGAATAGCTAAAGCTGGAAAATCGGGGTGCTGTTGGTGAGGACCTCGAAGGGACTGAAGGTCCAGTGGTGAGGCCGCGTACCAAAAAAGCAGACCCGGTGCAGCAAGGAACAGAAGCCATGTCAGCTCAGCAACCTGCACAGTTTATTATTAATCTTGGCAACACTGACCAGATGGAATGTCTGAATGGTAAGAACTACCTGACTTGGGCTCTCAAGCTTGAACTGGTTCTAAAACGTGATAGACTTTGGCACTGTGTGGAAACTTGTTTGAATCCACAACCCTCTGAGCAGGAATGTGAAGAGGGTGACAGAGCCAGAGCGTACATTTTGTTGGCTCTAGAGGAACCACAGGTCCTGCACATTGCAGATTTGGACTCTGCCAAAGAATATTGGGGTCGTCTACGTCAGATACACCTGTCTGACAGTGCTGGTTCAAAAATTGGACTAATTAGGAGACTATACAGAACTGTGCTTGCTACCTGAAGGTGGATGTTTAACCACACACTCTGAAGGTGTGCACCATGTTATTCCTCCAGTTGCAAAGGAGAGGTAAAAGATTTCCAGACCTGGATCAAGTCTATATCCTGCTATCCAGTCTCCCACCAAGCTTTAATATTGTGATAGCCTTTCTTGAAAGCATGAGGCAAGATTTATCGATGGCGTATGTAACAACCCGTCTACAGGAGGAAACTGAAAAGTGTGTGGAAAAGCTGAGTGAGGAGGCAGACCAGAGCAGTTTGAGTCGCCCTGCTAACCAGAAACCCAGATTCTCAGGAGGAGATGGGACCGAAGAACGCTCCACGGATCGTGCCATGTTGGCAAAGAAATGCTATCAGTGTGGCAAGCTCGGGCACATGAAGAAAGACTGCTGTGTGAAAAACCCAGGAAAAGCGAGCGATCCACATGAGACAGAAAAGCAGACGCATTTCGTCTTGGCAGCCACAAGAAAAGAAAAGACAATTTCTCCAGACAGCTACATTTTGGACTCTGGCTCTGCCAGAATCACAGTGAACAGCCCTGACTGCTTTACAACACTCAGCCAATTGCCAAAAGGGAAGGACAGCATTTGTCTTGCTGATGGACGGCATTGTCCAATATCAGGTATAGGTACGTGTTATTTGCCATGCCTAGATGCAGAATTGAGGGATGTATTGTTTGTTGAAGAACTAGAATTTTCTTCATTGTCAATTTCGTGCCTTACCAATGTTGGTTTTGAATTTATTTTTGAGGGTGATGAATGTTTGATTAAGAAGCAGGGCAAAGTAATTGCTTCTACAAAAATGGTGCATGGCTTGTACCCTTTACAGCATTCTCCGCCAAGTGATGGGGTCACAGAGGGACCTAAAGCTGGAAAAAATGATGTGTTAATAACTTAACTATGCCAGCAAAACTCTAATTGCCCACATAAAAACTGCATCCATGCTTTGCACTGAAAAATGGGGCATGCAAGTTTCAAATATCTAGAGAACATGCAAAATGTATGTGTCAGGGAACTGCCATCGGAGCCAAGAGTGGAGGTAAGGCTCCCTAGCGATGCAGGAGAAGGGCCCAGCCGGGAAAGAGGGAACACTTCCTCTGAGGAAGGAGATCAGCGTGACACCAGGAAGAAAGGGGAGCAGGGAAGGACTTCGGAGAGATGGCTCTTCCATCTCTTCCACAAAGACCAGCGGGGAGAGCCCAGGACCTCCGCTGGCCACACCCACTCTGCACAGAAAACTTCCGCGCAGGGAGGCTAGGCGGAGACTTGTGTCAAAGAGCTTTTATGCTGGAAGAAGTTCAGGAAACACCCACTGACGGATTCTGCCAGTGACTGACACAGCCACGGAGAAAGGGCTGTCCAGCCACGGATAGGTTTAGCCAGACAACGTTGCCTAGAGCAGCGGCCACTTACGCACGAGCAACCCCAATTCCCTTTACAGTATGTAAAGATTTAAATGTTAACCAGTGCAGCACATACCTTAATTGTGCTATTTGCAAACAAGCAAAATCAAAATTGCAACAAATACCAGGTAAAAGTGATAGAATTTCTCTACATGCTTTGCAACTTGTTCATTCTGACTTAATTGGTCCTTTTTCTAGAGAGTGAGGGAGGATCTAGATATGGCCTAATTATTGTGGATGATAAACAAGGTATTCATGGCTATATCTAATGAGAAACAAATCAGAATGTGCTGATGCTTTTAAGTCCTGGAAGGTATGGACAGAAAGACATTTTCAAAGGCCACTTATTCAACTACAAACCAACCGAGGAGGCGAATATTTAAGTAATCATTTCCAGGCATGGCTTAAATGCCATGGAATAATGCATCGTCTCACATGTCCAAATAGTCCCTGGCAAAATGGAGTTGCAGAGAGACGAGTGGGTGTCTCTCTGTAAAGAACAGCTTATTAACTGATGCTGGATTGCAAAATGATGCAAAGCTCTGGGGAGAGAGGCAGGAGAGAAAGTACCTTGCTCGGGGGAAGATGGCGATGAGGTAAGACGCATTTGCCGGAGCTCATTTTGAATCCTCCCTAAATTTGTGTTGTGGCTCCCAGCCTTTCAAGTTCTTGCTGAAGATTGTACCAGGGTGTTGGAGTCCACGCTAGGAGTTCACATTGCCGATAACTGTAAAGCCTGCATCGTAAATCAGCTTTAATGAGCAGATAATTGTATTCTCCGGCAGCCTTGGAAGCAGCCTTCGACTCACTGGTTTTCCGCCAGCTCACACTCAGCTGTATTTTTATTACCTTTTATTACCTTTTAATCACTGCTATTTTAAACGACTCATAACGATGGGTCAAGGCAAACGCCTAAGGGATTGTGACGAGGCTTTGCCCTCCCCAAGAGCCAAACAACCAAAAACCGACCCCCCCGTGTCTGGCAAATGGAGTGGCCCCACTGAACACTGCTATAGGGTGAAAACTCAGAACCGTTTCTACCCATTAATGTCCCCAGAAACAACGTCAACACCAGAGGAATTGTTTTCACCCCAGATTAAAACTGCAAACGGCAAGCTTGGAGGAGGAGAGTGTCCCACTGAAGGTGGTACAAGACACCGGAACTGAGGACTGCGCAAGACAAGAACAACATGAATATCTCCATCTTGTGGTCAGAACCCTTAATTGCATATTCAAGAAGATTGATGTGCTATCCTCCCAGCTATGTAACCTCGGGCAGAAAATTGATAACTTCTGGTTAAAGTCTAAGCCAACTGTAGATACGGGGGAATTGAAGTTCCAGAGAACCTTACCCTCAACCAAAAAAGGAAGTGTGATTCCTAAATATAGACCAAATCCTGCACTGAAACATCAAGCATTGTCCCTGCAACCCAAGAAAATCTGCCTAAACATCCGGGCAGGGTCAGCAAGGTGGCTCACTCTGGGTGGGGTCAAAAAGCATCTAAGCAATCTCCTAAACATAGAAACCACACAATACGACCTCATTGCAGTATTACCTTTGAACCAGCACTTCAGGACAAGAAAGTGATGCTTGCGTTTTACTCCCCAAGGATCCCTTCAGTTATCATCAGGCAGAAATCACTCTTGGCTAGGTATGATATCACCCCAACAAGAGTTTTTATGGACAGTAAGCTCCACCCCCTTCTACTCGCCGGCCACGGCAAGGAGCAGACTCTGTCGGAGAGGTCGGGAGCACCTCGGGACATCGAGCCTCCTCTCCCGGAGGATACCCATCTGCACCGAAACTGGACTTACTCTACGCCCTCACGAGCTCTAAAGAAACCTACCGGCGCAAGTAATCCTCTGACCCCGCCGGAGGAAAGAGAGCTTTTAGCCACCTTTGGCGACCTCCCACCGAGGGAACAACAAGAAATAATTGATAGACTAGAAGTACTTAATCATCAGCTCATACATGTCCAGAAGAACGGAAAAGTCCTGCTCACTTCTCAGGATAATCCTGTCAGCTCTTCGGAGCCGTGTTTTAAGGAAGCAGTTTAGTTCAGTTCCTAAACCCATGCCTCCCCCACTTGAGGGCAAAACCCACCGATGCTTGGCAGACCCAGGTTTTGTCTCACAAGTAGGCCCCTCATCTCTACTCTTGAAAAATTTTGACTCGCCCTCCAAGAGTTCCCCGCTGAAGAGTGTAGCCCAGAGTTCTTTCCACCAAAACAATTCCTTACCAACTAATCCATCAATGCCGGAACTGGAGTCCTCATATTCCCCTGAGCGGCATAGACCCGACATACAAATGGTACCAATACGCCAAGCATCCCCAGTATCTTCGCCAGCATCAGGACAGGGGAGTGTTCCACCTACAGCAAAAAATGGCCCGGATTTGATTGAAGACCCGGCCGGACATATAAATCAAATGGTTTCATCGGCGATCTTTAGACCTCGCAGTGGGGCAGTCTCAGCAAATCCTGTGGAGTTTCCCACTGAAGTGTCCGCCCTTGGGCTAGTCTGCAGGAGACCCGTCCTGTTGCACCAGTCAGAACACCTCACTACCAACTTCAAGACTAGGTACCCCCAGCAGGTGCCAGCCCTGCAAAGTAAAATAACTGACTTTTTTGAAGTCTGGTGGTCTTGAGATATTTGCTGATGCGAGTTTTGGAAGTGACACTACAGACAGGAAAAGCACGTCTGGAGTTTGCTACATGTACCACCAGGGTCTATTTGATTGGTTGTGCAAGAAGCAAACAACAGTTAGCTTAAGTACTTGTGAAGCTGAACGGAATGCACTGTCTTGTGGATTGTGAATGGTTGTTACAATTGTGTAAAGACATGAGAATTCCTGTAAAGTGTCCAATCCAGGTTTATCAGGATAATAAAGCATGTTTGGCTTTGCTGACTTCTGAGGGATGTAAGCAAAGCACGAAGCACTTGCAATTGAAGCTGCAGCATGCTAGAGAATGTGTTCAGAAAGGACTCGTAACAGTGTCCTACATGCCAGGTAATGAAATTCCTGCTGATTTATTGTCCAAGGTTGTTCCGAAGGATCAACACTGCACCTATGTACAGAAATTGGGTTTGTACTGAGATTGTACTGACACGCTGCCCAGTAGTGTTCACAGAAAGGGGGAGGATGTTAGTTTCTGTTTGCCACTGAGCAGCTGCTTAGAGTCACAGGACTCTGTTTACATTCCAGAGACCTTCCAGGCTGTTGGAAGTCTCACGGAGGCAGAAGACAGATGTGATGTTTACTGGTTTCCTGTTTCCTTTGTTACTTTGTTCCTTTGTTTCAGTTGCTCTCTGCTTTCATAGAGAGAGGTTGTCTTTTCTGTCTGCATAGCTTAGAAATAAAACTCTTTGCAATGTAGCCATAAATCTCATCACTTCCCTGTACTGGATTCTCTGCTGAATGAGAACGTGCCTTGGAGCCTCATCAAAGGCTCGAGGTCATTGATTATTTGTCGGGAGGGCGATTCCAGAGACTTGGCCGGAAGATGAGCTTTAGCAGCTTGGCCGAGTGGAGACTCCGACAAACAGTGTGCACCTTAATTTGTTTTATCATATTTTCAATATTTTATTGGAAGCTGCCCAGCCAGATTTTGGGGAAATAAATAAATAAATAAATAAATAAAATTATTACTTGCAGTCACACTTCCTTTGTTACCATAACAGCCCATAATTACGTGGCATTAATTCACAAAGAAACTGGCCTGGCTATTCCAACAATTGAATTCTTGCTGGATCCAGCAATTAGAAGGGGGCTCAGGCATGCAGCCAAGCTCCGCTCCCAACTCACAATGATATATTAAAAGTCAAGTTCAAATCCAAAACAGGGGTTGTATTCAATGTTAGTGCTACTGTGAGGAGACCCATTGAAGTTAATGGACATGACTTTCATAGCTGCTTTGATTTTAGGGTGCATTGATTTCAGGGTCTATTCTGGGTGTAACTTAATTGGACACAACTCACAGACTGGGGTAAGAATGAAGTGTTAGGCTAATTGTTGGAAAGCTGTGCAGTAGGACTACGTTTCAGTACAAGTTAGACTGAAGGCATGGTAGGAAGACATTTTGACTCTGGGGAGCAGTTCAGATGGAAGGTGTAATGCCTACAGCAAGTAATTGCTTAGACAGAGAAATGATGATGCAATTGGATAAGCTAATTATAAAGAGCGGGAATCAGGGTAGAAATGATACTTGGAAATCAAAACACCTTACAACACCGAACTCTGTTGTGTAACTGACCATCTGCTTAAGCTCATCTGCAAAAAGAGCATTCAGTTCATTTGGACTTCTCAAGGAAGAAGATTGATCTCTCCATTGTCCTGCTGACTTGTTTTCTAACCAACCTGGTGGTGTTAATTTCTTATGATATCTGAAGAACAAATTTCCTTCCTGGTATCTGCGAACCTGCCAGATTCCTGTTGTTTGTGGTTATTTCACAGACGTTTTTGTGTGTGGTAAATTGATTGGGCTTTAAACCCGGAGACAATGAAAGATTGAACCAAGAACATACAGGGATCAATTTTTTATTTAATATTGTGGGGATTGGGGGGCAGTTGCCTAGCCCATTTTAATCTGAAAGGGATTAAGCAGAGTTTAACATTGCAGCTTTTGCCACCACCCTGTGTGTGTGTCGAAATGTTTTAGGAGGTGCAACCCCACTATCCCAATAAATCAATCAATAAAAGCAGGACCCTTCATGGTGGATGACACTCTGCCCCAAAGTCTCTCCAAATTTTCCATCCTTTTTGTCAACAACAACAAAAAATATTTGGTGGAGTGAAGCAGCACCAATTTCTCCAGTGGGGAGGAACAATTGCCCATTTTTTCCATATCATTTAGCATTGAGTCATTTCTCAGGTTCAATGCTAGCTGTGGCAGTAGCACAACTCTCCCCCAAATTCACCAACAATGGCATAGGGTAGGTCCTGAAAACACATATTGTGGGTGTCAGCAGGCTAAAGAGGTGCAATCAAATGATGCAGTGAAAAAAGGCAGAATATGCAACAAGGTGTGTGTGTGTGTGTGTGTGTGTGTGTGTGTGTGTGTGTGTTTGGGCTTCTTCACTGCAACAGCCATCTAGGCAGTGTAAAAAACACACACACAAAACCCCCTCTGGAATAGTGTATTTAGGATAACATAAGATAACACCCTGGTTACAACTTGCAATACACTCTGAAATCAGCTTTCTTCTGCTATCTGAGTTTGGACGTGAGTCTTAATGGACTTAGAAGTGGTGGCAACTCTTCAAGTGACAGCTAGAATCTGCATCACTAAAGTGTGATGGATCCTTTTCATCAGCTATTGGAATGAAAGGATTGGAGATAACATTGCCCCATGGCCCATTTTAAACTCTCTTTCCTCTGTATCTCTCTCTCTTCCTCTCCAAATTTTCCACCCATTGTTAAAATGACAGAAGGGAAGGTTATCCTTAGCAAAGACTTGTTTTTTGCTGTCTGATGCAGAGAATATCTAAATATTCAGAATATCTAAATTTCTTGATAAGGCTCTACATATCCATGCTATTAAACATAAAGGGGGGCATGAAAAATGATTTATTCTTTAACAGTTATGGAGCAGAAATGTAAATATCTATTATTTATTATTATCTTTATCTTTATCATTTTCATGTGTAAAATGGCTGTCTGCTAAAACTTGACTTGACAAACACACACACATATTTCCCCCTTTCTCTTGCGCTCACTTTTCTTTCTCCCTCCCCTCTCATCTTTCTGTGATGTCCTCTCTTATGTACCCTACCTAACTTGCTCATTACTGTTATTGCTATTGGTTTTATTTCAATTCACCTCTACTAATTTCCTTCATGAATGTCATACCCTCCAACTGTCCCGAAAATGCTGGGATCACCCCAAAAACCCTCTTGCTATCACGGCTTCCAACGACGTCACAAAGAGTCCTGAATTCCTAAGTCAGAGTGGTCCAACATGAGGCCCTTTGCTAAGTTCCAAAGTCCTGAAAATCTTGTAGCCAATTAAAACTCTATTTATCCAGAGTTGTCACTAATTTACCATCTTTACATCACAACTTTATTCCAAGGAGCTCAAGGTGATGTGCATGGCTCTCCCTTTCCACATGAGATAGATTAGGCAGAGAGAGAGATTTGTTTGGACTGCTGATAATACGGCAGCTTATGGAAGGACTGCTATTTTCCTAGTATATCTGTATATCTGCCACTCCCCTGGTGTGCTGCCTGATGTGGTCATTTGACTCTGCTTACTAATGATATGGCCAGCCCTCCCACAGGGTGCTTCTGAGCATGTGCAAACCGTGATTTAGCGCTTCTGCGCATGCGTGACTGCAAAAACCCGGAAAAATGCAACCTGAAGCTTCTGTAACCCGAGGTATTTGCATTAGCTACAGCCACCCAGCAATGCAGAAAATCTAAACTCAAATAAGGAATTTACAGGGACCTACAACAACAACAAAAACATACCACAGAATAAGACTGGGCAGTAAATTTAAATTGCAGTGATAACATGCAGGGGTGCTGACTCCCCCCCCCCCATTATTCATTTTCCATAATTTTAAACAAATTGCCACCAAATTCATACAAATTGATGCAAATTTAATGCAAATTTAAAAGCTGACCCCCTCCGCAATACTGATGTTCTCTCTGTTTTCCTCCCTCCTTTGCTACTTCCAGTACAATAACTTTCCCAACTATCATTTCAAAATACATTCACCCCTTCTCCCTACACATCACCTGTTCGATTTACCAATCTCTGCTAGGACTTTTATAACTTTTCCTCAAAATAGTCGGGTAGAGGAAATCCTCTTCTAACTATCTATAATAACCATTAATCAATTTTGAAACATACACCCCTCCGATACCTATTAAGTAACACTTTGCCAGAGAAAAACAGCGGGATGGTTGGATTCTGGTGAGATCACAGCTTTGGGTCCTCTTCACATTTTTCCTCAATGCTTAATTGCCTCAGTTTGTGGAATATGTGGCCACAATCTCACCTCTCACACACAGCCCAGGGAATGCTGCACCCTCAGATTCATTCCCCTAAAGAAAAAAGGGGAGGTGGACGACCTTTTCTCAAGGCGGGAAACCACTACTGCGATGGATGGTCAAGGCAAAGCAAAGTTTGATGGTACAATACAGGCAGAATTCCACCAGAGTGATATAGCTCTCAATATGCTCAGCTAGAGCTTCCCTCTGATTGGTACAGCTAGCCAGAAGCAGGTGAAGACATGACTCTGAGCGGGAAAAGGGAGAGAAAGTTTTGGTTCCTGGCATTCAGCTTGGTAACAGCATAAACTCTGAGCCCAGAGGGAAGGTTTACACTCAGAGAAGGCAGTCTCTGGGCTGGCGATTAGCCTGAAAAACATGGGTATACAGACATGAAAGAACTGGGAAGCTGGATTTTGGGTGAGGAGAAGTGGAGTTGTGAGGGAATGCTCTACTTACATCCCAGCTCAATAGGAAAGAGATATCTCTCTCTAGTGAGAGAAGAATAATCCTAAACCAGTTAAAATAGGAGTGTGTGCTGATCCTCTACTCTGACAGACAGGTTCTAATAGAGGAGCCTCAGGTGTGAAATTTCTAAAGGTTGGGAATATGAAGGATATTAGGCAGGTTAGTACTTGCCTGTTTTGTAACCTACATATTGTTGAAACCTAAGATCTAACTCCTCTGTGATAAGCTTAAGCAGCTGAAGTAAACCTAAGCTGTATATTGATGATTTTAGCATCTTATTAAAAAGCTTGTGATATCTACTGAATTCAATATATATAGTTTACTGATTCTTTAAAGATTTCCAACTCCTCTTTTCACCGTTCTTGTTGTGAAATAAAGAATGCCGCTCCTCAGGGGGTCATCGCTGTGGGAGCACATTCATCTGGTGCTATACCAGCTGCACTGGCTCCTGGTGGAGTACAGGATCAGGTTTAAGGTGCTGGTTTTAACCTTTACAGCCCTATACGGCCTAGGACCCTCGTACCTACGGGACTGCCTCTCCTGGTATGCCCCACAGAGGACCTTAAAGTCTGCAAATAATAACACTCTGAAGATCCCAGGGAGATTAGACTGGCCTCGACCAGAGCCAGGGCCTTTTTGGCTGTAGCCCCAGCCTGGTGGAACGCTCTCCCACAAGAGACCAGGGCCCTGCAGGATTTGACATCTTTCTGCAGGGCCTGCAAGACGGAGCTGTTCTGCCAGGCCTTTGGTCAGGGTTCAGTCTGATTCTTTCCTTCTGTATAAGAACAAGCATTAAAGATGCTTCCTAGCCTGCTCACAGGTCCTTTATAAGACCAGTGGTAACATTTGGCCCTGGAGAATTTTAACCATTCTCAATTTTACCCATGGACTGCCATCTGTCCAGATTTTAATTTGTTCTGAACTAATTTTAAGATGTATTTTAATTAATTGATTGCCTGTTTTTATGTTCTTATGTTCTTTGCATACTGTATTAGTTTTATGATGTTAGCAGCCCTGAGCCGAGCTCCAGTCGGAGACATATAAAATTATTATTATTATTATTATTATTATTATTATTATTATTATTATTATACAGTGGTTCTCCCATCAATTTCAATACTGCTTAGTCCAAGGTATACCTTCCACAACCTACTGATTTGTGGACTAGCAGGAGTCCAAATTAGACCACTCAACTTTCAGGGACCCTCTAGGACTGAGATGTGCCTCAGCGATCTCTCCCTTCTGCAAATCCTCAGCCAAAAAAACGGGAAGGACACTTTCCCCCAGAAGCCTCCATGACCCCCCCAAATAGTCCAGAACACTGAAATCAGAATCAGAGCCCATTTCCAATAACTCACACCAGCTGTTTCTATAGCAGCAGAATTTATTTAAGCTAGGAAGAAACAGGAAAGATTCTGTAACCCAATGCAAAATATATAATTTATTTTAAAATCAATCCTATTAGAGGTTCAGGAACATTTGAATCCCAGCACCAGAACACAATAAAATAAGGAAGATTTTACTAGCTATTATGATACACTTTTCTCATAAACCTCAACCCACTCCTGAAGTGAGATTGGCTTGGTGCATCACTGCCTGAAAAAGCCAGCAGAAGCAGATTTGTAGGAGAACTGAGTGGACAAAAAAACCCACCAAGTTAAAGAATGTTTTATACATTTCCCTGAGACACAACTCTCAATGGCCCTAACCCTTTCAAGAGGACAAGAGGCTAGACTCATTTTGAACTTTAGCATGAAACATCCCTGTGATAAGTCCTGCTGCCAAATGTTACATTAAAGAGATGGACTGCAGTTAGGGCATCCTTGAGTTTTGTGATACCAGCCTCAGGTGACAAGGTGGCTGTAAATTTCTAGGCAGGAAGCAGTTACTTATATGAGTATAATTCCTAGGGGTCTCATATAATTCCTAGGGGTCTTAAGGTTTCCCCATAAACCGCAGCTGCCAATGAACAAAAGTTCGGCTCAGTACTGTCCCCAAGTTCCCAAATACAGGCTAAGGAGTAAATGCTACACAAATCTGGAGTGGCATCCCTAAGATGGTTAGATGGCTCCTTCTATACCTCTTTCCAGCAACCCTTGCAGCTAAGCTGGTGACAAATGTATTGCTCTGCTTTCCTTTGGACCCAGTGGCGTAGCGTGGGTTGTCAGTACCCGGGGCAAGGCAAGTAATTTGCACCCACTAACCCGTGGATTTGTGCCCCCTAACCCTAACCCCCAGATGTTGCGCCCGGTGCGGCCGGCCCCCCCTGCACCCCCCACCCTACGCCACTGTTTGGACCACATCAGTGAGGCTGATAGGGAGGTCTTGTCGTCTAGGCGGTCCAGGACCTCCACATGCATCGCCCAGGCTTGCACCCCAGAGAGATCACTTTGGTTTGACTTCATCCTCGGAGGTGCACTCCTTTGTCTCTCAAGACAGATGCCAACAATTCTGCTTAGGACAAACATTTTATATATAACTCTCTGAGATTAGGCCAAATGTAACATACTATATCGGCAGACCGGTTCCCATGCACAAGCAATCACAAATAAGGAATCCTTTTCAGAATTATGAGCATTCTACAGCCCTAAATGAGGCACCCTAAAGTTGGATGAGAGGTATATTATTATTATTATTATTATTATTATTATTATTATTATCATTATTATTATTATTATTCCATTTAATGTTATACATTCACATCGTCATTATCCACTATACTGCCTTGGCTCTTTCTTTCTTTCCCTTCCGCCTCATGGCTTTCGAAACTAACCTTTATATCACAGCAATTTATGTTTTCAATTCTAATTCTAATTAGACTTATTACAGAATGTCTCAAAAATTAAATAAAAATAGAAAGGTAGAAAAATTCTCATTACAAGTCATCGGACAACCCTGTTAGTCATCTGCCACTCTTTCTTCGTTGGTACTTCTTGTTTCTTGCTGTTTCCATTTTTTGGGCTAAAAGAATTCTTGCTGCGGTTGTTTCATACATAAACAGTCTTTTATCTTCCCTTAGTATCTCTTCACCCACTACACCCAGTAAAAAAGGCTTCTGGTATTTTAACAAAAAGTATTTTTAAACATTTTCTTTAACTCATTATATGCCATTTCCCAGAAAGCCTTTACCACCACCACATGTAGTAAAAGATACCTTCTGTCAGGGAACTGCCATCGGAGCCAGAGGCGGAGGCAAGGCTCCCAAGCGATGCTGGAGAAGGGCCCAGCAGGAAGAGAGGCAGCTCATCAGCTAGGGAAGGAAATCAGCGTAACACCAGGGATAAAGGGGAGCAGATGGGGGAATTGGCAAGGGGGCTCCAGGACTCCTCGCCGGAGACCAGCGGGGAGAGCGCGGGTCCTCCGCTGCCCACACCCACCCTGTGCAGAAGACTTCTGCGCAGGGAGAGTAGGCGGAGACTTGGCGTCAAAGAACTTCTTTGCTGGAAGAGGTTCAAAAAACGCCCACTGATGGATTCTGCCAGCGACTGAAACAGCCACGAAGTGAAGGGCTGTCCAGACAGAAAAGGTTTAACCAGGCAACCTAGCCAGGAGTGGCGGCAACTTACGCACGAGCAACCCCTATAACCATTACACCTTCCCTTCCCTTACATTTCCAGCACTCGTTAGTTCTTGTCTTGTACATTTTAGCCAATTTAGCTGGTGTTAAATACAATCTGTATATCATTTTCATAACATTTTTTCGAGTGCACCGCATGCAGTAAAATGAAAGGTCTTTATGCGGGATAGAGAACAGATTTTTGATCAGAATCGTTTTATGAAGCTTGTTACATGCTCTGCTGCCACCCTTCCACATGGCCATTCAAAGAACCAATCCACTGAACTTACAATCCCATGGAATCCTTCCTTTGCATGGTGCCAAGTTATGGGCACACCGTTGTCCTCCAAGCGTTTTTTGTATAGCAGTCCATCATCCCTAAGCACATCATACTCGCAGGTTAACATAAATGTCTCGGGGAGCTGACGCACAATGTCATCTTCCACTAGAAGAGCACAGTGCTTGGGATCAAAAGAAAGCTTCATCATTTCGTGCAGCTCCTTTGAAAACGGGACTGGCGGGGGTGGTTTGTAGCCCCTGACTTTAAACTCATCCGGGATATGATCTGCATGGATCCATTTCTTGTATTTCATCTTCATTTCTTCAGAAACATGGGCCCCCTTCAGGAATTGATCCAAATATGCTAGCTTCACATTCATAAACCTGAGTTCAAATTCGGCAGACCATTTTGTGAACAGGAGGGGGACATTTCGGTTTTGCTGATAAGATGGCAAGTTGTAGTCCAGTGTTTGAATATTTGGGTAGAGCATGATCTGGGCTCTGACCTTTGGGAGATCCTTTCTCGTTAACAGATGTTGACAGACAAGGGGAACAATTCCAGCCCCAGTGCTGTCACCAGCAATGACAATACGATGAGGGTCTACCCCATAATCACTTGCATTTTTCAAAAAGTATTCAGTGGCGGTGATGCAGTCCATGATTTGTGTAGGACAGCGGTGCTTAGGAGCCAAACGTTGCCTAGAAGATGATGGAGAGAAGGGGCAGGGGAGAAAGTCAATCCTATTCTTAGTTAAAGACAAACCAGTCTAGTTCACACTTTCTAAAACAATATGTAAAATGAAAGATAGTCAGCGTTTGGAACCTGCCCTTCTCCAACTTTGGTAGGACTGTTCCCCATCCAAGTGACATGTAGAAAAATGCATAGAGTAATGTCTGCACTGATGGCTCAGGCTATGGGACATTCTAGTCCAGCACCCAGTTTTCACAGTGGTAACCAGATGTTTATGGGAAGCCTTAATGAACTTCCAAAAGGTCAACAACTTCGCAATGTAATTTAATTTTAAATTTCAGTAAACACTGCTGTGGTTCTAGCACTGCTGTGGTACACATGTCATAAACCAAAAGAGGCTCGCTTAATTAAAATTTACCATCCTGAGCAAATGATTTTTACACCCTGGGCAATTACACAGCAGACATGATGTCTGCCTTAGAGCATGGGATTCTTTCATAAAATATTCAATATGTCAGATACATGTTTCCACTATATAACTGTAGCAGTGAGTTGCCATAGAAATAGATTAGGTGTAACAGGGTGCAAAACCTAGACTGTAATTGTCTCTTACTGTTTCAGGAACAGGTACAGAAGAAGAAAAACCAGAAACATCAATTTACTTTGTTTTGCTGATTAATAAAGCTGATGATATTGTCAAAGCACTTTATATATAGGGTATCTTTTTCAATATTGCATTGACACTTGGAGATCTGCAAGCCTGCAAACAGTTTGAGACAAGGAGGCAAATGGCTGGTTCTGTTTTCTTTATTTTTATTTTCTAGAATATTCATTGGTCTTATAATAAGATGACATTGATCAACTCCAACAATACCCGTGTTACATGAGTTCCCCAGTCACATATAAGAAGGACACTGCCACATAAATGAATCACTGAATGCATTGCAAAGGCTTCATCTATATGTGGCACAGCCTCTTTATAACTCAGTATGTGTGCCTGGTGGTCTGCCACTGACATCTGTTCACACAGCTGATCTACACCTTGTCAAAAGGGTCATGTTTAGTTTGGCCTCTCTGTGCTATGTAAGATGCTTGAAGAGAGCCAAACCTCAGACTTCTCCTTGCTATCCCATCATAGATGGACCTTTGAGATCTTTCCATTGGGAAATGGGCAGCGGTTTATGTATAATGAGAGCATCAAGATCAGGATCTAGTGGCAGACGGGCCGGAGCAGAGTTTGCGTTCAGGGATAGACCAAGATGAGAAAAGACATCAAAAGTAATTTGCCCAAACCCAGTAAGCTTGTCACACTGCCACCCGCAATGTATGGGAGTCCCTCCCTTGCTTGCAGCCCCCCCAGCATTGTGGTGAACTCGCAGTGGTGATGGGAGCGAGCTTGACTGGAGCCCAGACTTCAGCCTAGCCTTCTGGACCTTGGGTTCCTTTGCCACAGTTTCTTATCCCCTTGCCTTCAGAGGATTATTCTGCCCTGGTGCAATTCTGTGCCTTGGCTGCTGTTAGAAGAACTGTCAAGAAGTCAGCTTTCCCACACACCTGTTAGAAAATTGTCGTAACAGACGTATCATGAAGAAACTGCCTTTAATACAGACGTAGCAATCGTGGTGCCCTGCAGATGTAGTTGGACGACAACTCTCATAAGCCCAGACCATAAATCATGCTGACTTCACATTTAACAACACTTGGAGGACACTGCATTGGCTAACTCTGTACCATCTAGTGGCAAATCTCCCCACTGCATTTGGGAGTAATTTTTTGGGGGGTGTCACTTGCTTCCACACTTATCAGCTGTTCAGGATATCCAGGATGAAGGCAGGAATACGTAGACTTACCCAACACACACAAGCACTGATTCACTTTCTCTGGAAAAGTAGCGGCACAGCTTCCGATAACCTTCTGGATAGTAAAAAGACCTTCAGTGTATTAATACTTTACACAATGGCATGCACATTTCTACATTAATGTGGATGTGAGACGAGTACGACGCAACCCCAAGTCTTCTTTATGGCTCTGTTTGTATCTGAGCCAGAGGAGAATCCCCATCTTTCCTATTTACCCAGCCTTCCACCCATCCAGATCCCAAGGCCCCAAAGTCAAACTAATACCCTCGTTGTCAAAGATTGTTTCCCTCCCCATGGAATTTCCTGCATGTGCCTCTTTTTTCTTCCTACTATACGACAAACAGATAGATCCGGCTTCTGACTCTCTGAGCCAGGGGTTGCCCTTCAGATAATAATAATAATAATAATAATAATAATAATAATAATAATTTATTATTTGTACCCCGCCCATCTGGCTGGGTCTCCCCAGCCACTCTGGGCGGCTTCCAACAAAGATGAAAGATACACTAAAATGTCACATATTAAAAACTTCCCTGAACAGGGCTGCCTTCAGATGTCTTCTGAATGTCAGGTAGATGTTTATCACTTTGACATCTGATGGGAGGGCGTTCCACAGGGCGGGCGCCACTACCGAGAAGGCCCTCTGCCTGGTTCCCTGTAACTTGGCCTCTCGCAGTGAGGGAACCGCCAGAAGTCCCTCGGAGCTGGACCTCAGTGTCCGGGCAGAACGATGGGGGAGGAGACGCTCCTTCAGATATAGTGGAACAAGGCTGTTTAGGGCTTTAAAGGTCAGCACCAACACTTTGAATTGTGCTCGGAAACGTACTGGGATTATTATTATTATTATTAGAGTTTATATACCAACCCTATAGCCAGAGGTCTCAGGGCAGTTCATAGAAAAGATTGGACTACATTGGATGTCATTGGATTACAACTTCCATCAGCCCCAGCTATCCTAATGGTCCAGGAGGAGTTGTAATTCACAAAGGCTGGAGGGTACCGATTTGGCAATACTTGCTTCTAGCCTTTCTCACTAGTTAGAAATCTGGTCACCATAGTTCCAATTTGGTATCCATCGATTGTGCTAAGAGACTGGAAGTAAGGAGATAAGAATAGGATTTAATCAGGAGTGCTTTATTAATTATACCTTGAGCTACATAGAAAAAAGGATACCATGTGTGTGAAATCATCTTATCTGTTTATCCATTTCTGAAATGCACATACTTAGCAGATACCTAATGTGGAATATTTCCCCCCCATATACATTGAACTCTTCTTCTCAGGGTTACTTTATCTCTCTCCGGCCTAAATGACCTCTTTATTTAAATTATAGTGACAACTGCAAAGCTACATATGATGCCTTCATTACCATCACAGCTTCTTTCTTCACACCAAGTCCCCCAGGAGTGTGCTGCTCACTGCCTCCAACACTTGTCACCCATGCACCATCTGGAAAGAGCAGGGATACTGCTGCTGCCATTGTTCCTAGCCAGCCTCCTTTTTTCTCCTCCACTGCCTTCAGTGGGCTGGGGCTTCCCCAGGTCACCTCCAGTTGCCGCAGGTGGCAGGGCGTTGGGTGTGTGTGCCATGTTCTGCTTTGCCTCAGGTGGCAAAATATCTAGGGCCGGCTCTGGATATTCCATAAGAGCGGTGCCCTGATTAGAATTTCCATAAACGACCTAAGTAATGGATAAGTGGCCTTTCAGGTAACCTGCTCCCGAGTTGTCCTGATCTTAACCACAAGACCTTGAACATGCCCCGATAGTTGTTCAGCAGCCAGTGCAGTGGCTTCAGCACAGGTGTAATATATGCTTGTCCGGTTGGTCTACTCAACAACCTGATCCCAGCACCGCGCACAAGATGCAGTTTCCAGATCAAGCCCCACACAGATCTCACTGGTTGTAAGTTAAATTAGAATGACTCACTTATGCTCCCGAATAAGCCAGCTCCTCCATACAGGTAGATAATTCCTCTCTGCCCTGTGGATAGGCCCTTTGGCTGATAAATCCTCACAGTCACATTGTCAAATTTTGTGTCGATAGTGTATCTGGGCTCGCTCCCTGCTGGCATTGCAGAGGAACTCCATTTAAGGAATGTCGGTTTTGTACAGATTCCCAACTTCTCCAAAATAGATCCCTGTTTGGGAAAAAACAAAAAAGCAACAGAAGCTAGTATCAAGCATAGTTAGCTTTCAGTTTAATAAGGTTTTCGAAAGGTCTGTTTGTAGGAGTAGTGTGGGGTGAGAAATGCTTCGTTGATTCATTCAGAAGTTTAATTGATTTCATTTCCATTTCATAGAATCATAGAATCATAGAGTTGGAAGAGACCACAAGGGCCATCGAGTCCAACCCCCTGCCAAGCAGGAAACACCATCAGAGCACTCCTGACATATGGTTGTCAAGCCTCTGCTTAAAGACCTCCAAAGAAGGAGACTCCACCACACTCCTTGGCAGCAAATTCCACTGTCAAACAGCTCTTACTGTCAGGAAGTTCTTCCTAATGTTTAGGTGGAATCTTCTTTCTTGTAGTTTGGGTCCATTGCTCCGTGTCCGCTTCTCTGGAGCAGCAGAAAACAACCTTTCTCCCTCCTCTATGTGACATCCTTTTATATATTTGAACATGGCTATCATATCACCCCTTAACCTCCTCTTCTCCAGGCTAAACATGCCCAGCTCCCTTAGCCGTTCCTCATAAGGCATCGTTTCCAGGCCTTTGACCATTTTGGTTGCCCTCCTCTGGACATGTTCCAGTTTGTCAGTGTCCTTCTTGAACTGTGGTGCCCAGAACTGGACACAGTACTCCAGGTGTGGTCTGACCAGAGCAGAATACAGTGGCACTATTACTTCCCTTGATCTAGGTGCTATACTCCTATTGATGCAGCCCAGAATTGCATTGGCTTTTTTAGCTGCCGCATCACACTGTTGGCTCATGTCAAGTTTGTGGTCAACCAAGACTCCTAGATCCTTTTCACATGTACTGCTCTCAAGCCAGGTGTCACCCATCTTGTATTTGTGCCTCTCATTTTTTTTGCCCAAGTGCAATACTTTACATTTCTCCCTGTTAAAGTTCATCTTGTTAGTTTTGGCCCAGTTCTTTAATCTGTCAAGGTCGTTTTGAAGTGTGATCCTGTCCTCTGGGGTGTTAGCCACCCCTCCCAGTTTGGTGTCATCTGCAAATTTGATCAGGATTCCCTTGAGTCCATCATCCAAGTCGTTGATAAAGATGTTGAATAAGACCGGGCCCAAGACAGAACCCTGTGGCACCCCACTAGTCACTCTTCTCCAGGATGAAGAGGAACATTGATGAGCACCCTTTGGGTTCGGTCAGTCAGCCAGTTACAAATCCACTGAGTGGTAGCATAGTCAAGACCGCATTTTACCAGCTTCTTTACAAGAATATCATGGGGCACCTTGTCAAATGCCTTGCTGAAATCAAGGTAGGCTACATCCACTGTGTTCCCTTCATCTACCAGGCTTGTAATTCTGTCAAAAAACGAGATCAGGTTAGTCTGACATGACTTATTTTTCAGAAATCCATGCTGACTATTGGTGATCACAGCATTCCTTTCTAGGTGCTCACAGACTGTTTGCTTAATGATCTGCTCCAGAATCTTCCCTGGTATTGATGTCAGACTGACTGGGCGATAATTATTTGGGTCCTCTCTTTTCCCCTTTTTGAAAATAGGGACAACATTTGCCCTCCTCCAGTCTGCCGGGACTTCGCCTGTTCTCCAGGAATTCTCAAAGATGACTGCCAGTGGTTCTGCGATCACATCTGCCAGTTCTTTTAATACTCTTGGATGCAGTTCATCTGGCCCTGGAGACTTGAATACATCTAAACAAGCCAAGTATTCTTGTACTATCTCCTTAGTTATTCTGGGTTGTGTTTCCTCTGCTGAATCATTTGCTCCAAATTCTTCAGGTCGGGCATTGTTTTCTTTATCGGAGAAGACTGAGGCAAAGAAGGCATTGAGGAGATCAGCCCTTTCTGTGTCCCCTGTTTGCATTTCACCATCTTCTCCTCTGAGTGACCCCACTGTTTCTTTGTTCTTCCTTTTGCTACGGACATACCCATAAAAGCCTTTTTTGTTGCTTTTAACCTCTCTAGCAAGCCTGAGTTCATTCTGTGCTTTAGCTTTTCTGACTTTGTGTCTACACATGCTGGCTATTTATTTGAATTCCTCTTTGGTGGTTCCCCCCTTTTCCATTTTTTGTACACATCCTTTTTTAATCTTAACTCAGTTAAAAGTTCTTTAGATAGCCACCCTGGCTTCTTTAGGCACCTTCCATGTTTCCGTCTCATTGATATTGCCTGAAGTTGTGCTTTTACTATCTCCCTCTTAACAAACTCCCAGCCATCATGAACTCTCTTTCCTTTTAGTATTACTGTCCATGGGATCTCACCCAGCACTTCCCTAAGTTTTATGAAGTCGGCTTTCTTAAAGTCAAGAAATTAAGTCCTAGTATGCTTGGCTGCTCCTTTCCGCTGTATAGTAAACTGCAAGGCCAGTGAGGAATCTGTTTGACCTTATGCTCTTGGCTGAGTTTGACATCCAGCAAATATCCGGGTAGTTGAAGTCCCCCATTACGGCATGTAATGCCCTAAGAGAGAATATTATGAAAATGATGTACAGGTGGTACATGACCCCAGTCAAGCTTGCAAAAATATATCATTTGCCCGACAATAAATGTTGCAATGGTATTGCTGCATCCGCAGCAACTGCTGCCTCCAGGTGACCTCTGCTGCCTCCAAGTGAGACAAATTTTTCTCAGAGTATCGTTCTTGCCCGCCCCGCCCGAAGATTCGCCATCATTTGTGTGCGTGACTCGAGGTTTGTGTCATTGCGGAGGATGTTTACCAGCACAGACATAGGCATAGAGGGGTGGTGTGTGCCAGGGAGCCGTTGCCCCGGGCGCACAAATGGGGGGGGGGCGCAAACCAGGCACGCCCCTTGCAGAGATCCCTGCCTGGATGATCCAGCGGCCAGCCACCGCAACGCGCGAGTCCACCCGGCGGCGGTGAGGGCTAAAAGTGAAGAGCCGTTGGAGCCGGCTGGGATGCTGGCCACTCGCCACCAACCGTGGCTGGCGGGGCGTTGGAATCTCCCAGCGCGCCACGGGCAGGCAGAAGAGCTGCAAACAGGTGGGTCCCGCGTCGGTGGGAGCCGCTGTATGAGAAGATGCCGGGGCAGCGTCTCTATCTCGTCAACCCCCACCTTTTGGGGGGCGGGAGGGAAGGGCAAGAGGAGGGAGAACTCGAGAGGGCGCTTTCTCTGTTCACTTCATCGCGCGCAAAGACGCACCGAGCACCCAGGGTGAGACAAAGGCAAAACGTTCGGATAGTGTGGGGAAAATGGGAAATGACTGCTTTCTAGGCAATGGACAAGCAGAAAGGTGGATGAGCCCCAAGATAGAACTGCATGACTAGTGGCATAACGTGGGGTGAGGCGACAGGTGCGGTTGCCCTGGGTGCAAAATTTCAACACCCGGTGCTGCCTAAATACAGCTGCATACTTCTGTCACTGGGCTCTGTTGAAAATGGCTTCTCTGTGTGACTTTCCAGATAGCAGAGAGAATCTTCTTCTCTTGTTTCTGAGGCTGTGATCTCTTGGGTGATGCAGACACTGTTAGGCAGCTGAATGTGTGCTCCATAGTCCCCACCTCACCCCACACATGGCCCCAGATGCTCGCAACCCACGCTATACCACTGCGTGGGACAGTCTTTGGCAGCATGGTCCTGCTAGCTGGGGATGCTAGAAGACGTAGCACAAAGCATCCTCCAGAAGTCACATTGATGATCAACACTGTATTTGAACTGTGGAGGAGAGAGATGTCCTTCCACAAACAAGCGCTCACAAATAGAACTGGAAATTTGGGAGAGGGTTTTTTGCACAGATCTCTAGTTATAATTGTTATAAATTGTTATAATAGTTATAAATTGTGGGACGCAGGTGGCGCTGTGGGTAAAACCTCAGCACCTAGGGCTTGCAGATCGCATGGTCGGCAGTTCGAATCCCCGTGGCGGGGTGAGCTCCTGTCTTCGGTCCCAGCTCCTGCCCACCTAGCACAGGGGTCTGCAACCTTTAAGACAAAAAGAGCCACTTGGACCCGTTTCCGAAGAAAAAGAAACTGGAAGCCGCAAAACCGGGAAGGTGACGTCGGGACGGTGCGTGACTAACGCACGCACCACCCCCATGCGACATCACAGCCAGTACAGCGCCCGCCACAGTGGGAAGTGTCGGGGCGCACAATGCGCCTCCTCCCCTCGCTAGTATCCACCCCGGAGCCGCAGCAAAGGTGTAAAAGAGCCACATGCGGCTCCGGAGCCGCGGGTTGCAGACCCCTGACCTAGCAGTTCGAAAGCACCCCTAAAGTGCAAGTAGATAAATAGGCACCGCTTTCTAGCAGGAAGGTAAACGGTGTTTCTGTGTGCTGCGCTGGTGCCGGCTCGCCAGAGCAGCTTTGTCATGCTGGCCCCGTGACCCGGAAGTGTCTCTGGACAGCGCTGGCCCCCGGCCTCTTAAGTGAGATGGGCGCACAACCCTAGAGTCGGACATGACTGGCCCGTACGGGCAGGGGTATCTTTACCGTTACTAGTTATAATACATGAATCCTTCAGGCTGGCTAGCTCAGTAGATAGAGCATGAGATTCTTAATCCTAGGGTCCTGGGTTCCAGTTCCACATTTAGTGAAAGATTCCTGCCTTGCAGAGTGGTGCTTGGGTTTGTGGTCCCTTCCAACTCTACAATTCCATTTTTCTATGATGGGGTGGGTGGGGTTGCACCTCCTAAAACATGTTGCCTGTTTGAACCATTTCTGGCTGGCCAGCCCCCATGCAACTAAAAAAATAGCAGAATCATAGAATTTGTAGAACTGGAAGGGACCACAAGGGCCATCTAGTCCAACCCCCTGCAATGCAGGAATATTTCGCCCAACGTGGGGCTCGAGCTGTTAACCTTGAGATTAAGAGTCTCATGCTCTAGCGACTGAGCTGCCCCACAGAAACTCCAGGTTCAAAGTCCATCCAACTTACCATACGCAAGGATGAGCGTGCCATAATGGAGATTAGGAGGAGTTTGATAGGTCCATCGATTCCTGGAGGGAGATCTGTTCTTCGGACATCACGATAAATGAGCACCACCTGGGAAAGGAGGAAGCAGATCACAAGTGTCAGCATCACCATGGAGAGATCCATCTTCTTTCCTGAGAAGCCTTGGAGGAACTGAATAACCGGCTGATTCCTGGCAACTGTTTTCTCTGCTGTCAATCAATTCCAACTTCTGTCGTCACAATTCTGTAGCAATTGATCACACCCTTGTTTTTCCTGGGATTTCTTATGCAATGCTGTTCTTTCTTCTGAATAAATAAATGCAATTGTGTGTTCAGTTATGTATGCAAATGGTTTGTATTGAACTTTCAAACTGCATTTGCTTTTGCATTGTGACACTAAATCCTCTGGTTGATTGGGAAGATTCCACACCCCCCCCTTGCATCTGCCCAATGCTAGGCTGATGAATTTTCTCATCTTTTCCTTGTGGAAGAGTGGGGTGTGTGGATCCTGCTGGCAGGCCATCTCCTGGTTGCCCCAATGCCAAAGTTGCAGGTTCAATCCCCATATGAGACAAGTGCATATTCCAGCATTGCAGGGGTTGGACTAGATGATCCTCAGGGTCCCTTCCAAGTCTATGATTTTATGAATTCTATGAATGAAGACCTTCTCCTTTCAACCAGATTTTGAAGTGGAGTTTCTGTGAGTTGTATCCAATTAATCTATACTCATAATAGCCCCACAGAAATAGATGCAGCCAAGCAAAGTCATGTTCATTAACGTCAATGGGCCTTCTCTGAGTTAATGTTGGCTACTATTCCTGACCCATCCTGAATTTGAAATGGACATTCATGATATAGTTGTGAGTTTGGGGGCGGAGTTTGGCTGTATGGCAGAGTCCCTTCTAATCAGCAAGGATTAAATTGTTGGAATAGCCAAGCCAGCTTCTTGGTGAATTAACGTCACGTAATTATGGGCTGCATAATTCCATCAAAGGTTGTTATGGAAGCAAAGGACTGCAAGAACTCAGGGTTCCATTTTCAAATTGTTTGCAGCTTTCTATAGGACTGTCTAAACTCTTTAAAAAAAACACACCCACATGTAAAATAATTGCTTGACCTCATAATATGGTACATCCCAAACCTTCATTCCCCTTGTTTCTTTTCCTATGCAACATATTTCATCTGATTCTGCAAATATTTTAACTGAGTTAGATTATCACAGGGCGGAGACATGCATGCAGGAACAAAAAGAGCCCACTTAGTACTTAGTACTTAGCCTCCTGTAGTGATTAGGGTTTAGCAATGAAGACATATAAGATTATGAAATTATACATGTTTAAATGTTTTGTATGTTTTTGTCTTGTGTTTTGTTTGCTTTTATTATGTGTTTGAAAAATGAATAAAAATTATTTTTTTAAAAAAGAAGACCATTGTCAGCAATAGTAGCCTTCTTCACTACTATCTAAGGTATCCTGGCCCTCGTGCATCCTTCTACACATGTAGGGACTTAAAAGGGCAGTGTAAGGAGAATCTGCTGGCAGAGGTGGTTATAGGGCAGCGTAACTGGTTCAGCTGCACTTGGAGTGCAAGAGGCAGGGGGCACCGAATTTTACCATTGCACACTGTGCCGCTGCAATTTGAGAGTCCCAAATATGCCATGCTGCTACCACAAGATACCAGGCCTATTTCAAATGGCCTACTTAGGGATTTACACCATTCTGAGCACGATGTGCTGACCAAAAGCGGAGATCAAGCTTTTTGGGAGAAACATTGTCCTTGGCTATATTTGTGTTTCTATGCAAATAAATCTGAAACTTTTGTCATCTTTGGAACCTAAGTTGTGCTGCCTTTCTTTTCTAGCTTCTGCTTGGAAAATCTGTGAGAATGTTATTTGCCCCCAAAAGGGAAAGATGATGGAACCCCGACAAAAGAAGAATGGGTACAAAAACTTATGGACTATGCAGGAATGGAAAAACTTACCGTAAGAATATGAAATCAGGATGGTAAACTTTTTATAAAGGAATGGAAATGGTATGTTGAATATTTGCAAACAAATTGAAAACAGATAAAAAACATTGGCAGGACTAATGTGATAAGCTGCAGTTTGAAAAAAATACAGTGGTACTTCCAGTTGCGCACAGGATACGTTCCGGAGTTCCAGTCGCACGCAGCCCCCTGGATCCCAGTGTGACTCCTGGTAGTTTAGGCTGGTTTCATACTCCCCAGGCTGGATACCCGGAGGTCTCCTCCTACCTCAGCCAATCGCCCAATCCCACCTGGGGAGGCATTGCCAGGGAATTGGCCAGGTAAGGGGAGGGACCGTCCTGCCCACACAACAGAAGGTGAATTTTACCTGCAAAGCGGCAGTCGGCTCCAAAGCTTCTCCCACCTTCCCCTCCCTCAGTTAAATCTTCTTTCGCAGGTTAGCCTCTTCTCCACAGGTACCCAGGCGCTGCTACATCAGGGTCACTGTTGATGGGCTGGAAAGGAATTTTCCTGCCTTGGCAGGTTTTGCTTTCCCCGTAGCAAAACGTCACAACTTTGGTGGTTTCAGGCCTTGGGTGGAATCCTTTAGTCTATCTTCCTAAATGGGTGTGTGTGTGAAGTTGTGACTACCCCCCCTTGTGGTGGTGATACCAGGGTTCCCCGTTAAAAGGGTCTTGAGGAGGAGGCATTGGCCATACACCAAGAGGTTGTCATTGCTCTCCCCTCCAAAGGCAGTGAAACGGGGGTGGGGGCTCTCTCTGCTTGAACATATGTTCTCCTGAGCCAGCCCAATCCCCACACATTCTGGATAACCCTGAAGTCTCCCAGATCCTTGGCTGGGGACTGGGAAGAATAAATGCCCAGTGCCTGAGCCAAGGTCTCCCTACATCTGAAACTTAATAGAGTTGTGGCCAATTTTAATCCCATAGCATGTTGTCTTGAGTCATTACTCCGCTCAGGGGTCGCCTGGGGTTGGGGGGACCTTTTCACGCAATAGATGAATAAAAGTATGATTTAATATAACTTAGAATATGCAGGGAATGGTGATTAAAAAAATTAACGAACCACAGAAAGAGGGGGAAGGAAGTCGAGATTTGAAATGTCTGAATTATTGTTAAATTACTATTGAAATGTACATAAATGAAAATCATTTTTAAAAAGAAAGATCTTAAACCAGGCATCCGCAATCTGCAGCCCTCCAGATGTTTTGCCCTACAACTCCCATGATCCCTAGCTAACAGGCCCAGTGGTCTGGGATGATGGGAATTGTAGTCCAAAACATCTGCAGGGCCAAAGGTTGGGGATGCCTGTCATAAACCATTCTGAATCTTAAAGTTTGCCTACACTGATTTCAAAGTAACAAGTGGAAAGAACTGGATTGTATCAGCAGGGAATATATGACAGAGACCTTGCCTTTCTGGGTGCTTCTACTTCTAGATATTCTGAAGGTTTCAGGGCTACAGTAGTTATACTGTGCACAAGACGGTCTTTTAAGAGGCTGATAAATTGGTGGATACGAACCAATCCATTCCTGAATCTTCAAGGTGTTCCAAGAGTTGTGAGCCTGTAAGTGACACATTGTTTTCATAACAGTCTTGCAGGCAATGGAGTCCCACTATGGAAAGAGTAGTAGATATTGAACCTAGAATTGTGATATATAAGGAAGCGGGACTAAGGGTGAGGGTATGGATGCTAGTTTCTTATCAACTGTGCCACACCTCTGTATGTGAAAGGGTTGGAGAAAAACTTCTCTATACTGACCTCATTTGGGGCAATAAGGGGAAGGGTCTTAGTGGGAGGGAAGTGGAATCTTGTGCCTCCAACACAACCCTAGACGTTAGCAAGTCTGTAGAAATCATAGGAATGATTTGCTGCAGCTGGAAGGAGTCAACATCCATTGGTATGTGATCGGACTCCCCAGCCTCCCAAACTGGTTTTATAATGCAACAGTGAGGAAGATAGCCTGGACTATCTGGATTGAAATATAAGCCTATTAAGAAGGAGTTGCCAAGAGGTAAGGCTGTTACACCATCTTAACGAAACAATGAGGTAAAGATGGGACATATCCAACACATGCCATGAATCCAGAGGAAGAGTAATGTTTTTGGCATGACCTGTGAATATAGGTTGCATTCAATTCAGTGGGCCCGAAATGAACAGATCCAAGTTAGTTGTTTTGTTTAACTTGAATGGGTTTACACGGCACAGGAGCAATGCTGGTTGCAATTTTATGAGATGAGGATTTGGTAATGTAAGGTGTGTTCATTTGTAACAGATAATTAGTGCTCTCCTTCTTGCTCTTGTCAGATAAGCTAAAGGTCTACCTCCCACTTACCTTACAAGAGGCAGAAGAAGTTGCAATGAAAGGGAATGCGATTGCACAGCTTTCCAATGGTTTAGCCTCATAGAAACCCTGCAGGGTGGGTTAGGCAAATGGGGCTGTTAATCAAGCACATTTGTACAGTCTGAGATCTAGTTCTCAGACCCTTACAATGAAAAGGTTTAGCAAACCTATCGAACTGCACATCTGTATAGAAGTAACACCAATTAACATACATAAATATCCCAATGAAGTAGATAAATGAATAAGCAAAACTTAAAACCCACAGTTTCTCTTGCAAGACAAAGCATTCTCCTTTTCAATAAACGGGGGGAGGGGGAATCCCTACCATCAGTTATTTCTGATAAAAATATTGCAGTATTTGCTATCTTAAATTCCCTAGAATTATAAATTTGCATTGTTGTCCCAAAGTCTTTTGACCATTGCAGCAGGAGTCCAAATTAGACCACTGAACTTTCAGGGACCCTCTAGGACTGAGATGTGCCTCAGCGATCTCTCCCTTCTGCAAATCCTCAGCCAAAAAAATGGGAAGGACACTTTCCCCCAGTAGCCTCCATGACTCCCCAAAGAGCCCAGAACATTGAAATCAGAATCAGAGCCCATTTCCAATAACTCACACCAGCTGTTTCTATAGCAGCAGAATTTATTTAAGATAGGAATCCCAGCACCAGAACACAATAAAATAAGGAAGATTTTACTAGCTATTATGATACACTTTTCTCATAAACCTCAACCCACTCCTGAAGTGAGATTGGCTTGGTGCATCACTGCCTGAAAAAGCCAGCAGAAGCAGATTTGTAGGAGAACTGAGTGGACAAAAAAACCCCACCAAGTTAAAGAATGTTTTATACATTTCCCTGAGACACAACTCTCAATGGCCCTAACCCTTTCAAGAGGACAAGAGGCTAGACTCATTTTGAACTTTAGCATGAAACATCCCTGTGACAAGTCCTGCTGCCAAATGTTACATTAAAGAGATGGACTGCAGTTAGGGCATCCTTGAGTTTTGTGATACCAGCCTCAGGTGACAAGGTGGCTGTAAATTTCTAGGCAGGAAGCAGTTACTTATATGAGTATAATTCCTAGGGGTCTCATATAATTCCTAGGGGTCTTAAAGTTTCCCCATAAACCCCAGCTGCCAATGAACAAAGGTTTGGCTCAGTACTGTCCCCAAGTTCCCTAATACAGGCTAAGGAGTACCGTAAATGCTACACAAATCCCGAGTGGCATCCATAAAATGGTTAGATTATGGTTACCAGATTTTTTCCCCAATGAATCCAGGGACACTTTTTAATTTTTTTGAAGCTGAGTAGCAACAGGAAGTCGGTAGTGGGGATGGTGAGGCAAAAGACCCTGGGCCCAAGAACACATGCATATTGTATAAAGGTGCAAAGCCCTTCTTTCGCACCCTGTGAAACATAAATGCGCAGAGGTTTTTTTAAAAAACTGGGCAACGGCTGCCCGCCTGCAAATCCCAAGCCTTCCCCTATCAGTCAAAACAAAGGAGGGAGGGGACAGGATATCTATACTGCCGGACGTCCCCGGCTCCCCTTTGGCAGTGACGGCAGCAGAGGCAGTCAACAGCCCGGAGCCAGCCTGGTCGCTGCTCGCTGCTGTGGTGCCTGCCATTTTTCCTCACCGGAAGTTCCAACAAGGAAAAATGGTGGGCGCCACGGCAGCGGGCAGCTCCTGAAGCCAGCCAGGCCTGAGGCTGCCGCTGCCACGTTTCCAGGGGACATTCCGGGGATGGAATTTGTCTGGGGACAGATTTGCAAATCTAGGGACTGTCCCCGGAAACCGGGGACATCTGGTAACCCTAGGTTAGATGGGTCCTTCTACGCCTCTTTCCAGCAACACCTGCAGCCAATTTGGTGACAAACGTATTGCTCTGCTTTCCTTTGGACCACATCAGTGAGGCTGAGAGGGAGGTCTTGTCGTCTAGGCGGTCCAGGACCTCCACATGCATCGCCCAGGCTTGCGCCCCAGAGAGATCACTTTGGTTTGACTTCATCCTTGGAGGTGCACTCCTTTGTCTTTCAAGACAGATGCCAACAACTCTGCTTAGGTCAAACATTTTATATATAACTCTCTGAGATTAGGCCGAATGTAACATACTATATCAGCAGACGGGTTCCCATGCACAAGCAATCACAAATAAGGAATCCTTTTCAGAATTATGCGCATTCTACAGCCCTAAACGAGGCACCCAAAGTTGGATGAGAGGTATATTATTATTATTATTAGTATTATTATTATTACTATTACTATTAACTATTATTACTATTATTATTCCATTTAATGTTATACATTCACATCGTCATTATCCACTATACCACCCTGGCTCTTTAGAGCCCATCGATTTCTTTCCCTTCCACCTCATGGATTTCGAAATTAACCTTTATATCACTGCTATTTATAAGTTTTTCAATTCTAATTCTAATTAGACTTATTACATAATGTCTCAAAAATTAAATAAGAATAGAAAGGTAGAAAACTTCTCACTACAGGTCATCGGACAACCCTGGTAGTGATGTTAATTGCTTACAATAATCTTTCAAATATCGTATAAATTTACTCCAATGCTTTTGGAATACTTGATAGTGCTGGTTTTGGATTTTTCCTGTCAGCTTTGCCAGTTCTGCAAAGTCCATCATCCTCAATGCCACTCCTATTCGTTGGTACTTCTTGCTGTTTCCATTTTTGGGGGGCTAAAAGAATTATTGCCCCAGTTGTTGCATACATAAACAGTCTTTTATCTTCCCTTAGTATCTCTTCACTCACTACACCCACTAAAAAAAGGCTTATGGGTTTTTTTAACAAAAAGCTTTTTTACCTTCCCTTCCCTTACATTTCCAGCACTCGTTAGTTCTTGTCTTGTACACTTTAGCCAATTTAGCTGGTGTTAAATACAATATGTACATCATTTTCATAACATTTTCTTCAAGTGCACTGCATGCAGTAAAATGAAAGGTCTTTATGCGGGATAGAGAACAGATTTTTGATCAGAATCGTTTTATGAAGCTTGTTACATGTTCTGCTGCCACCCTTGCACATGGCCATTCAAAGAACCAATCCACTGAACTTAGAATCCCATGGAATCCTTCCTTTGCATGGTGCCAAGTTACGGGCACACCGTTGTCCTCCAACCGTTTTTTGTAAAGCAGTCCATCATCCCTAAGCACATCATACTCGCAGGTTAACATAAATGTCTCGGGGAGCTGACACACAATGTCATCTTCCACCAGAAGAGCACAGTGCTTGGGATCAAAAGAAAGCTTCATCATTTCGTGCAGCTCCTTTGAAAACGGGACTGGCGGGGGTGGTTTGTAGCCCCTGACTTTAAACTCATCCGGGATATGATCTGCATGGATCCATTTCTTGTATTTCATCTTCATTTCTTCGGAAACATGGGCCCCCTTCAGGACTTGGTCCAAATATGCTAGCTTCACATTCATAAACCTGAGGTCAAATTCAACAGTCCATTTTGTGAACAGGATGGGGACATTTCGGTTTTGCTGATAAGATGGCAAGTTGTAGTCCAGTGTTTGAATATTTGGGTAGAGCAGGATCTGGGCTCTGACCTTTGGGAGATCCTTTCTCGTTAACAGATGTTGACAGACAAGGGGAACAATTCCAGCCCCAGTGCTGTCACCAGCAATGACAATACGATGAGGGTCTACCCCATAATCACTTGCATTTTTCAAAAAGTATTCAGTGGCGGTGATGCAGTCCATGATTTGTGTAGGACAGCGGTGCTTAGGAGCCAAACGTTGCCTAGAAGATGATGGAGAGAAGGGGCAGGGGAGAAAGTCAATCCTAATTTTAGTTGAAGACAAACCAGTCTAGTTCACACTTTCTAAAACAATATGTGAAATAAAAGATAGTCAGCGTTTGGAATCTGCCCTTCTCCAACTTTGGTAGGAAGAAGAAGAAGAAGAAGAGTTTGGATTTGATACCCCACTTTATCACTACCCGAAGGAGTCTCAAAGCGGCTAACATTCTCCTTTCCCTTCCTCCCCCACAACAAACACTCTGTGAGGTGAGTGGGGCTGAGAGACTTCAAAGAAGTGTGACTAGCCCAAGGTCACCCAGCAGCTGCATGTGGAGGAGCGGAGATGCGAACCCGGTTCACCAGATTACGAATCTACCACTTTTAACCACTACACCAGACTGTTCCCCATCCAAGTGACATGTAGAAAAATGCATAGAGTAATGTCTGCACTGATGGGTCATGCTATGGGACATTCTAGTCCAGCACCCAGTTTTCACAGTGGCCAACCAGATATTTATGGGAAGCCTTAATGAACTTCCAAAAGGTCAACAACTTCGCAATGTAATTTAATTTTAAATTTCAGTAAACACTGCTGTGGTTCTAGCACTGCTGTGGTACACAAGTCATAAACCAAAAGAGGCTCGCCTAATTAAAATTTACTATCCTGAGCAAATTATTTTTACACCCTTGGCAATTACACAGCAGACATGGTGTCTGCCTTAGAGCATGGGATTCTTTCATAAAATATTCAATATGTCAGATACATGTTTCCACCATATAACTGTATGTGTGCCTGGTGGTCTGCCACTGACATCTGTTCACACAGCTGATCTACACCTTGTCAAAAGGGTCATGTTACTTTGGCCTCTCAGCACCCTTCTGTGCTATGTAAGATACTTGAAGAGAGCCAAACCTCAGACTTCTCCTTGCTATCCCATCATAGATGGACCTTTGAGATCTTTCCATTGGGAAATGGGCAGCGGTTTATGTATAATGGGAGCATCAAGATCAGGATCTAGTGGCAGAAGGGCTGGAGCAGGGGTTGCATTCAGGGATAGACCAAGATGGGAAACGACATCAAAAGTAATTTGCCCAAACCCAGTAAGCTTGTCACACTGCCACCCCCAATGTATGGCAGTCCCTCCCTTGCTTGCAGCCCCACACGCACAACAACTCATACGACAACTCACATAAGCCCAGACCATAAATCATGCTGTCTGGGGTTGATGGGACTTGGCATTTAACAACACCTGGAGGACACTGCATTGGCTAACTCTGTACCATCTAGTGGCAAATCCCCCCCACTGCTTTTGGGAGTAATTTTTTTTTGGGGGGTGTCACCTGCTTCCACCCTTATCAGCTGTTCAGGATATCCAGGATGAATGCAGGAATACGTAGACTTACCCAACACACACAAGCACTGATTCACTTTCTCTGGAAAGGTAGTGGCACAGCATCCGATAAGCTTCTGGATATTAGAAAGACCTTCAGTGTATTAATACTTTACACAATGGCATGCACATTTCTACATTAATGTGGATGTGAGACGAGTACGACGCAACCCCAAGTCTTCTTTGTGACTTGTTTGTATCTGAGCCAGAGGAGAATCCCCATCTTTCCTATTTACCCAGCCTTCCACCCATCCAGATCCCAAGGCCCCATGTCAAACTAATACCCTCGTTGTCAAATATTGTTTCCCTCCCCATGGCATTTCCTGCATGTACCTCTTTTTTCTTCCTACTATACTACAAACCAATATATCTGGCTTCTGACTCTCTGAGCCAGGGGTTGCCCTTCAGATTATTATTATTATTATTATTATTATTATTATTATTATTATTATTAGAGTTTATATACCAACCCTGTAGCCAGAGGTCTCAGGGCAGTTCATAGAAAAGATTGGACTACATTGGATGTCATTGGATTACAACTTCCATCAGCCCCAGCTATCCTAATGGTCCAGGAGGAGTTGTAATTCACAAAGGCTGGAGGGTACCGATTTGGCAATACTTGCTTCTCGCCTTTCTCACTAGCTAGAAATCTGGTCACCATAGTACCAATTTTGTATCCATCAATTGTGCTAAGAGACTGGAAGTAAGGAGATAAGAATAGGATTTAATCAGGAGTGCTTTATTAATTATACCTTGAGCTACATAGAAAAAAGGATACCATGTGTGTGAAATCATCTTATCTGTTTATCCATTTCTGAAATGCACATAATTAGCAGATACCTAATGTGGAATAGTTTTCCCCCCATATACATTGAACTCTTCTTCTCAGGGTTACTTTATCTCTCTCCGGCCTAAATGACCTCTTTATTTAAATTATAGTGACAACTGCAAAGCTACATATGATGCCTTCATTACCATCACAGCTTCTTTCTTCACACCAATTCCTTTAAAATATGTTTATATATATATTTAAAAAAATTAGAAAGCATTTATAAACCACTTAATATTCCAAAAATCCCTGAGCAGTGTACAGTCCAAAAAGGAAACGAAAAACATCAAAACGTTAAAATACAGCCTAAAACCAGTAGAGTAGCAACATAAAAACATATAAAAGGTTAGAAACATATGGGTTGCCATATCTTGAAGAGCAAAAAAGAGGACACTTTTGCCAACTTCTACTTTTAACTATGGATCGATATGGATCTCTACCCATTAAAAAGAGGACATGTCCTGGAAAAAGAGGACACATGGCAACCCCAATTACAGGGTCAAAGTCATGGGCCAGGGAAAGCCAGGGCAAAAGGAACAGACTTCACAAGATGCCTGTAGCAACTGCTGGTAGCTGCTTCCTGTGTGGAAGAGGGAAGGGGATTTCACAGTACAGGGAGAACAACAAACAGAAAATGCCTGTTTTGAGGGACACTGCCCCATGATATTCTCAGAGCCAGCCAGCCCATTAGGCTTGGGTGAGGCAGTCTCCTCAGGCAGCAGGCTGGGGAGAGCTGGGAAGTCCCCCAGGAGTGTGCTGCTCACTGCCTCCAACACTTGTCACCCATGCACCACCTGGAAAGAGCAGGGATACTGCTGCTGCCATTGCTCCTATCCAGCCTCCTTTTTTCTCCTCCACTGCCTTCAGTGGGCTGGGGCTTCCCCAGGTCACCTCCAGCTGCCGCAGGTGGCAGGGCGTTGGGTGTGTGTGCCATGTTCTGCTTTGCCTCAGGTGGCAAAATATCTAGGGCCGGCCCTGGATATTCTGCAGGATGCGGTGCTCTGATTAGAATTTCCATAAACGACCTAAGTAATGGATAAGTGGCCTGTCAGGTAACCTGCTCCTGAGTTGTCCTGATCTTAACCACAAGAACTTGAACATGCCCCGGTAGTTGATCAGCAGCCAGTGCAGTGGCTTCAGCACAGGTGTAATATATGCTTGTCCGGTTGGTCTACTCAACAACCTGATCCCAGCACCGTGCACGAGATGCAGTTTCCAGATCAAGCCCCACACAGATCACACTAGTTGTAAGTTAAATTAGAATGACTCACTTATGCTCCCGAATAAGCCAGCTCCTCCATACAGGTAGATAATTCCTCTCTGCCCTGTGGATAGGCCCTTTGGCTGATAAATCCTCACAGTCACATTGTCAAATTTTGTGTCGATAGTGTATCTGGGCTCGCTCCCTGCTGGCATTGCAGAGGAACTCCATTTAAGGAGTGTCGGTTTTGTACAGATTCCCAACATCTCCAAAATAGATCCCTGTTTGGGAAAAAACAAAAAAGCAACAGAAGCTAGTATCAAGCATAGTTAGCTTTCAGTTTAATAAGGTTTTTGAAAGGTCTGTTTGTAGGAGTAGTGTGGGGTGAGAAATGCTTCGTTGATTCATTCAGAAATTTAATTGATTTCATTTCCATTTGTTCCAATTGCATTCATTAAATGTTCTCTTTGTTTTCATTCCCCCCTCCCTTAGTTTTCATTTTCCCTTTGGTTTCAATGGGAGACTCAGACAGCTTTATGCAGTCTGTAATGTCTTCTGTGACATTTTGGTATGAAAATATGATTACTACATCTCCGAACTTGCTTCCTCCCTCTGCCTCTTTACCTTTTGTGTCATTTCATTTTGGTTGCAAGTCTGAGGACAGGGATTTTTCTCATCACTGACAACTGTTGAGATACTCCAGGAGATTTTTTTTTTGGGGGGAGGGGGGTCGTGCAATTTGAATGCCCCTATCACTCTAATATGTCATCTGAATGGGACGGATTGGGGCTCATTTGTTTTGTTCCCCATTCAGTTTAAAAATGAATGAACAGTGACATCCGGCGGATGCTCTTTGCTTTACACCTGTGCGGGATAATCTCCACGAGGGCATTGCAACACTCCATCGGCGTTGCTTTATTTAAACCACTTACCTTCTTCCTGTGGGATGTAAACACAGGAGCAGTCAATGACAACATTCCTAGAGTGTACATGTTTGAACATGGGGAGGGATGTCTGTCCAGCAAGCAGGTAAACTTCCTGGGGACGGACTTCCTCCGCATGTGACCAGAGGTGGGTGTGGCCTCACCTGTGCAGGTAAATGATAAAATCACAGGGCAGGCAGCCATCTCTCTCTCTTGCCTCTTGCCTCTCTGCCATCTTCATCTTCTGAAGGAGCAACATGCCCTCTTGGCTCTCAGCCAAGAGAGGACAGTACTATCTTCCTATAAGATAGTTTCTAAGTGTATGTAACCTTTTTAAGCCTGCCTACCTTCTGGGATCATATTGTGAACAGAACGTGAGTAAACTCTTTTATACTTTTACAAAGACTGTGTCGTGTCTTGTGTTTTAAGAGGGAACAAAGGGGAAATTACCAGAGTAATTATTATAGAGGTTCTAGCGAACCTGTGCAAGCGTTACCGTTGCGTACTTAAAGGGGAATGTCTATAAACTCTGCTGATATTTTGGGAACTTGTTAGCACAAGTTGGATAAGGATATAATTAGTCAATATATCCTCTCCTGCACCCCAGAACATTCCCACACTTCCAAGATCTCTGCGTGGTGTTGCAATGGTATTGCTGCATCCGCAGCAACTGCTGCCTCCAGGTGACCTCCCACACACCTCTAATCAGAGGCGAGACAAATTTTTCTCAGAGTATCGTTCTTGTCCGCCCGCCCCGAAGATTCTCCATCAGCTAGCCCTTGCCCTGGGCGCGCAATATGGGTGGGGGGCGCAAACTAGGCACGCCCCTTGCAGAAATCCCTGCCTGGATGATCCAGCGGCCAGGCACCGCAACGCGAGAGTCCACCCGGCGGCGGCGGTGAGGGCTAAGAGTGAAGAGCCGGTGGAGCCGGCTGGGATGCTGGCCACTCGCCACGCAACCGTGGCTGGCGGGGCGTTGGAATCTCCCAGCGCGCCGCGGGCAGGCAGATGAGCTGCAAACAGGTGGGTCCCGTGTCGGAGGGAGCCTCTGTATGAGAAGATGACAGGGCAGCGTCTCTATCTCGGCAATCCCCACCTTTTAGGGGGCGGGAGAGAAGGGCAAGAGGAGAGAGAACTCGAGAGGGCGCTTTCTCTCTTCACTTCATCGCGCGCAAAGACGCACCGAGCACCCCGCGCATGGATGGAGGGAACCTCCTTCCCACCCCGGCTGCTGATTCACTTGCACAAGGGGGTGATCCGTGGGAGGGAAAACCACAGGGGAAGTTGCTAGGCAGAGAGCAGTGGCATAGCGTGGGGGGTGCAGGGGGGGCCGGCCGCACCGGGCGCAACATCTGGGGGCTAGGGTTAGGGGGCGCAAATCCACGGGTTAGGGGGTGCAAATTACTTGCCTTGCCCCGGGTGCTGACAACCCACGCTACGCCACTGGCAGAGAGGGGAGGAGGAGGACCCTAACCGGCTAGGGACTGTATGTGTTTTTACTCGGAGGAAGCAAGAACCGTTGTCCCGAGTTCGTGCGCGCAGAGGAGCGGGCTTCAAAGCTCCGATCCTTACTTGGAAGCAGCAGCGCTTGAGTGAGCGAGTGGTAGCAAACCTGAACCCCCTTTACTGAAAGGAAGCCCGGTGATTTTAGCGGAGGCATGGGATCATCAAACTAAAACCTAAGCTAGAAAAATCAAGACACACACCCCATGCCTCCCTCCCTTGCTGTGCACAAGCCCCGTCACCAAACCCACCTTCTTCTCTTGCTGGTTACTGTGGTTTTAACATGTAGACACCCCACTTTTGCACGCTTCCCCCTGCCTAAATTGCAGGGTGGTAGGCTGCAGCTGTTGACTTTCTCATTGGCATAGGTGTTGGAGACTTAAAGCTGCTATCATGCCACATCCTCTTGCTCAGCACCCCAGTTTCTTGTAACAATGGTATAACAAGCAGGGAATTCAATTGGTCTTGATTTTTCCAATACAGTAATGGAATAGTTGCACCTGTTGGATATCTGCCTTATGCAGATTTAAAAGCCTTAGATCTTTTAACAGGGAAATGGTTGGAAACCTACCTCCAGTTTCTGCCATAAATAGCCCATCTTCCAAAGGACTGTGATTGCCTTGTTATGTAGACTGTTCACCCTTATTGTGAACATTTTCTTTGACATTTTGATCTGGCAATACTATTTCCCACTTATTCATGCATGTTTGTTTGTGGCTGCCATAACACATAACAGCATCACACCCACTTGTTAAGCCTATTAAGTATTGGGTTGGAGGGGGGGGTGTCCACATTTTAGTCCAAAAGGACCACACTTGTGGATGAAGCAGAACCCTTCCCACTTTTTTGCTTGCTGAGTTCACTTCAATCCATTAAGTTAGAAGTTTGGAATCATAAAGTTGGAAAGGACCATGAGGATCACTTTTGCCCAACATGGAGCTGAAACTCAGGACCCTGAGATTACGAGTCGCATGCTTTACTGACTGAACCATCATTTTAATGGTGACATTAAATCATACAGGCATGCATTTGTTGCCGTGGGGTATTGTTGTTTTTGCTGTCTTATTGGAGTTATTCAGTCCAGGCAGCAGTGGAAATTCATTGGCTCAGGGGCTTAATGCAGTCCTCTAAATCTCTTTCTGGCCCTCAAGATCTCTTCCTAGGCCATTTTCCCATCTCTCAGCCTCTCCTCCTTCACTGGTCATCCTCTGCACTCTTCTCAAGGGTTTTTGCATGGTTGGAATATGCATGTCATTGACCCATGATGTAGTATGGGAAAGTGCCCGAGGGCAAAGGGGGCCCCCAGTGCACAACTGATCCCGCAACTCATCCCCAGCGGCCCAGTCCACCTGGAGGCACAACCCCCTGGGCACACACGCTACGACACTGAGCACAGCTGCTTTCAGCAAACAAAGGGCATTTGCCCTGGCACTCCCTCACCCCAGAGAAACCCAATCTTTATGTCTGAATTGGAAGAAATAGCATTCAGGTTTTCTGGGGGAAATAATAATAACAACAACAACAACAACAATAATAATTTATTATTTATACCCCACCCATCTGGCTGAGTTTCCCCAGCCACTCTGGGCAGCTCCCAATCAAGTGTTAAAAACAGTACAGCGTTATGTATTAAAAACTTCCCTGAACAGGGCTGCCTTAAGATGTCTTCTGAATGTCAGGTAATTGTCTATCTCTTTGACATCTGATGGGAGGGTCTTCCACAGGGCGGGCGCCACTACCGAGAAGGCCCTCTGTCTGGTTCCCTGTAGCCTCACTTCTCGCAATGAGGGAACCGCCAGAAGGCCCTCGGCACTGGATCTCAGTGTCCGGGCTGAACGATGGGAGTGGAGATGCTCCTTCAGGTATACAGGACCGAGGCCATTTAGGGCTTTAAAGGTCAACACCAATACTTTGAATCATGCTCGGAAACGTACTGGGAGCCAATGCAGATCTCTCAGAACCAGTGTTATGTGGTCCCGGTGGCCACTCCCAGTCACCAGTCTAGCTGCCGCATTCTGGATTAATTGCAGTTTCTGGGTCACCTTCAAAGGTAGCCCCACGTAGAGCGCGTTGCAGTAGTCCAAGCGGGAGATAACTAGAGCATGCACCACTCTGGCGAGACCGTCTGCGGGCAGGTAGGGTCTTAGCCTGCGTACCAGGTGGAGCTGGTAGACAACTGCCCTGGACACAGAGTTAACCTATGCCTCCATGGACAGCTGAGAGTCCAAAATGACTCCCAGGCTGCGCACCTGGTCCTTCAGGGGCACAGGTACCCCATTCAGGACCAGGAAATCCCCCACACCCACCCGCTCCCTGTCCCCCCAAAACAGTACTTCTGTCTTGTCAGGATTCAACCTCAATCTGTTAGCCGCCATCCATCCTCCAACCGCCTCCAGGCACTCAGACAGGACCTTCACTGGTTCTGATTTAAAGGAGAGGTAGAGCTGGGTGTCATCTGATGAACACCCAGTCCAAACCCCCTGATGATCTCTCCCAGCGGCTTCATATAGATATTAAAAAGCATGGGGGAGAGGACGGAACCCTGAGGCACCCCACAAGTGAGAGCCCAGGGATCTGAACACTCATCCCCCCCCACCACTTTCTGGACACGTCCCAGGAGAAAGGAGCGGAACCACCGTATAACAGTGCCCCCAGCTCCCAGACCCTCTAGACAGTCCAGAAGGATGTTATGATTGATGGTGTCAAAGGCCGCTGAGAGATCCAGCAGAACTAGGAAACAGCTCTCACCTTTGTCCCTAGCCCACCGGAGATCATCAACCAGCACGACCAAGGCAGTTTCAGTCCCATGGTGAGGCCTGAATCCCGATTGGAAGGGATCCAAATGGTCCGCATCCTCCAGGCATGCTTGGAGTTGTTCGGCAACCACCCGCTCAATCACCTTGCCCAAGAATGGTAGATTTGAGACTGGGCTATAGTTGGCCAAATTGGCTGGGTCTAAAGATGTTTTTTTAAGAAGCGGTTTAATGACTGCCTCTTTCAGCAGGTCTGGGAAGGCTCCCTCACAGAGGGAAGCATTCACCACCCTGCAGAGCCCATCGCCCAGCCCTTCCCGGCTCATTTTTATCACCCAGGATGGGCAAGGATCAAGGAGACAGGTGGTTGGTTTCACTCGTCCAAGCAGCCTGTCCACATCCTCGGAGGTAACAGATTGGAATTGATCCCATGTAACAGGACCAGACAGAACTCTAGCACTCTCCTGCCCTGGCCCTGCTCCCACAGTGGAGTCTACCTCCTTCTGAATCTGAGCGAAATATCTGCAAAAAAAAAAATTGCAACAGCATTGCAGGAGATCTTGGGGTCCCTACCAGGCCCCGGTGGTGCAGGTGGTTCCGATAGGTTGCGAACCACCTGAAAAAGTCTCCTGCTGCTGTTTTCTACAGATGCCATGGAGGCAGCAAAGAAGGCGCTCTTCGCCGTCGCCATTGCTAATTGGTAGGCTCGACGTTGAGCTCTAGCCCATGTCCGGTCTGATTCAGAATGAGTTTTCCACCACCGGCGCTCTAGCCGTCTCAACGATGGTTTCATCGCCCTCAGCTCCAGGGAAAACCACGGGGCTGTCCAGGCTCCATGCTATTGGAGAGGGCGCTTCGGAGCCAAACAGTCAATAGCCCTGGTTAACTCTGCATTCCAGCGGGCCACCAGGGAATCAGCTGAAAGCGGTGAGACAAAGGCAAAACTTTCGGATAGTGTGGGGAAAGTGGGAAACGACTGCTTTTTAGGCAATGGACAAGCAGAAAGGTGGATGAGCCCCAAAAAAGAACTGCATGACTAATGGCATAACGTGGGGTGAGGCCTCAGGTGCGGTTACCCTGGGTGCAAAATTTCAACACCCGGTGCTGCCTAAATACAGCTGCATACTTCTGTCATTGGGCTCTGTTGAAAATGGCTTCTTTGTGTGACTTTCCAGATAGCAGAGAGAATCTTCTTCTCTTGTTTCTGAGGCTGTGATCTCTTGGGTGATGCGGACACTGTTAGGCAGCTCCATAGTCCCCACCTCACCCCACATATGGCGCCAGATGCTCGCAACCCACGCTATGCCACTGCGTGGGACAGTCTTTGGCAGCATGGTCCTGCTAGCTGGGGATGCTAGAAGTCGTAGCACAAAGCATCCTCCAGAAGTCACATTGATGATCAACACTGTATTTGAACTGTGGAGGAGAGAGATGTCCTTCCACAAACAAGCGCTCACAAATAGAACTGGAAATTTGGGAGATGGTTTTTTGCACAGATCTCTAGTTATAATTGTTATAAATTGTTATAATAGTTATAAATTGTGGGACGCAGGTGGCGCTGTGGGTAAAACCTCAGCACCTAGGGCTTGCAGATCGCATGGTCGGCAGTTCGAATCCCCGTGGCGGGGTGAGCTCCTGTCTTCGGTCCCAGCTCCTGCCCACCTAGCAGTTCGAAAGCACCCCTAAAGTGCAAGTAGATAAATAGGCACCGCTTTCTAGCAGGAAGGTAAACGGTGTTTCCGTGTGCTGCGCTGGTGCCGGCTCGCCAGAGCAGCTTTGTCACGCTGGCCCCGTGACCCGGAAGTGTCTCCGGACAGCGCTGGCCCCCGGCCTCTTAAGTGAGATGGGCGCACAACCCTAGAGTCGGACACGACTGGCCCGTACGGGCAGGGGTACCTTTACCGTTACTAGTTATAATACATGAATCCTTCAGGCTGGCTAGCTCAGTAGATAGAGCATGAGATTCTTAATCCTAGGGTCCTGGGTTCCAGTTCCACATTTGGTGAAAGATTCCTGCCTTGCAGAGTGGTGCTTGGGTTTGTGGTCCCTTCCAACTCTACAATTCCATTTTTCTATGATGGGGTGGGTGGGGTTGCACCTCCTAAAACATGTTGCCTGTTTGAACCATTCCTGGCTGGCCAGCCCCCATGCAACTAAAAAAATAGCAGAATCATAGAATTTGTAGAACTGGAAGGGACCACAAGGGCCATCTAGTCCAACCCCCTGCAATGCAGGAATATTTTGCCCAACGAGGGGCTCGAGCAGATAACCTTGAGATTAAGAGTCTCATGCTCTAGCGACTGAGCTGCCCCACAGAAACTCCAGGTTCAAAGTCCATCCAACTTACCATACGCAAGGATGAGTGTAACATAATGGAGATTAGGAAGAGTTTGAAAGGTCCATCGATCCCTGGAGGGAGATCTGTTCTTCGGACATCACGATAAATGAGCACCACCAGGGAAAGCAGGAAGCAGATCACAAACGTCAGCATCACTGTGGAGAGATCCATCTTCCTTCCTGAGAAGCCTTGGAGGGACTGAATAACCGGCTGATTCCTGGCAACTATTTTCTCTGCTGTCATGCAATTCCAACTTCTGGCGTCACAATTCTGTAGCAATTGATCACACCCTTGTTTTTCCAGGAATTTCTTATGCAATGCTATTCTTTCTTCTGAATAAATAAATAAATGCAATTGTGTGTTCAGTTATGTATGTAAATGGTTTGTATTGAACTTTCAAACTGCATTGCATTGCTTTTGCATTGTGACACTAAATCCTCTGGTTGATTGGGAAGATTCCCCCCCCCCCCCCCCGCCTTGCATCTGTCCAACTAGATGTTCCTCAAGGTCCCTTCCAAGTCTATCCTGGCCCTTGTGCATCCTTCCACACATGTAGGGTCTTAGAAGGGCAGTGTAGGGAGAATCTGCTGGCAGAGGTGGTTATAGGGCAGCAAAATTGGTTCAGCTGCACTGGGAGTGCAAGAGGCAGGAGGCGCCGAATTTTAGCATTGCACATGGTGCCGCTGAAATTTGAGAGTCCCAAATCTACCACTACTGCTAGCGGAAGACACCGGGCCTATTTCAAATGGCCTACTTAGGGATTTACACCATTCTGAGCACGATGTGCTAACCAAAAGCGGAGATCAAGCTTTTTGGGGGAAACATTGTCCTTGGCCATATTTGTGTTTCTATGCAAATAAATCTGAAACTTTTGTCATCTTTGGAACCTAAGTTGTGCTGCCTTTCTTTTCTAGCTTCTGCTTGGAAAATCTGTGAGAATGTTATTTGCCCCCAAAATGGAAAGATGATGGAACCCCGACAAAAGAAGAAAAACCTATGGACTATGCAGGAATGGAAAAACTTACCGTAAGAATATGAAATCAGGATAGTAAACTTTTTATAAATGAATGGAAATGGTATATTGAATATTTGCAAACAAATTGAAAAGAGGAAAAAAAAACATTGGCATGACTACTGTGACAAGCTGCAGTTTGAAAAAAAATACAGTGGTACTTCCAGTTGCGCACAGGATACGTTCCGGAGCTCCGGAGGTGCTGTTTCTGCGTATGCGCGCAGTGCGGTAGAGCACTGTAGAGCACTTCTGCACATGCGCGCATGGTGAAACCCAGAAAACTACTTCTGGGTTTGCCGCGTTTGCATCCTGAAGGATACGCAACCAGAGGTGTGTGTATCCAGAGGTACCACTGTATAGATATATGAAAATGACTGCTCCCACATCAAATGGGGGCTCCTTTTGCGTGGTCGCACGCAGCCCCCTGGATCCCAGTGTGACTCCTGGTAGTTTAGGCTGGTTTCATACTCCCCAGGCTGGATACCTGGAGGTCTCCTCCTACCTCAGCCAATGGCCCAATCCCACCTGGGGAGGCATTGCCAGGGAATTGGCCAGGTAAGGGGAGGGACCGTCCTGTCCACACAACAGAAGGTGAATCTTACCTGCAAAGCAGCAGTCGGCTCCACAACTTCTCCCACCCTCCCCTCCCTCAGTTAAGTCTTCTTTCGCAGGTTAACCTCTTCTCCCCAGGTATGCAGGAGCTGCTACATCAGGGTCACTGTTGAAGGGCTGGAAAAGAATTTTCCTGCCTTGGCAGGTTTTGCCTTCCCCGTAACAAAACGTCACAACTTTGGTGGTTTCAGGTCTTGGGCGGAATCCTTTAGTCTATCTTCCTAAATGGGGGGGGGGCAGGAAGTTGCGACCCATGCCTCCCTTGTGGTGGTGATACCAGGGTTCCCCGTTAAAGGGGTCTTGAGGAGGAGGCATTGGCCATACACCAAGAGGTTGTCATTGCTCTCCCCTCCAAAGGCAGTGAAACGGGGGTGGGGGCTCTCTCTGCTTGAACATATGTTCTCCAGAGCCAGCCCAATCCCCACACATTCTGGATAACCCTGAAGTCTCCCAGATCCTTGGCTGGGGACTGGGAAGTATAAACACCCAATGCCTGACCCAAGGTCTCCCTACATCTGAAACTTAATAAAGTTGTGGCCAATTTTAATCCCATAGCATGTTGTCTTGAGTCATTATTCTGCTCAGAGGTCGCTTCATGTTAGGGGGACTCTGCCTGTCCACACAGTAGATGAATAAAATAATGATTTAATATAACTTAGAATATGCAGGGAATGGTGATTAAAAAAAACGAACCGCAGAAAGAAGAGGAAGGAAGTCGAGATTTGAAATGTCTGAATTATTGTTAAATTACTATTGAAATGTACATAAATGAAAATCATTTTTAAAAAGAAAGATCTTAAACCAGGCATCCGCAATCTGCAGCCCTCCAGATGTTTTGCCCTACAACTCCCATGATCCCTAGCTAACAGGCCCAGTGGTCTGGGATGATGGGAATTGTAGTCCAAAACATCTGCAGGGCCAAAGGTTGGGGATGCCTGTCATAAACCATTCTGAATCTTAATGTTTGCCTACACTGATTTCAAATATAAGTGGAAAGAACTGGATTGTATCAGCAGGGAATATATGACAGAGACCTTGCCTTTCTGGGTGCTTCTATTTCTAGATATTCTGAAGGTTTCAGGGCTACAGTAGTTATACTGTGCACAAGACGGTCTTTTAAGAGGCTGATAAATTGGTGGGTACGAACCAATGCATTCCTGAATCTTCCAGGTGTTCCAAGAGTTGTGAGCCTGTAAGTGACACATTGTTTTCATAACAGTCTTGCAGGCAATGGAGTCCCACTTTGGAAAGAGTAGTAGATATTGAACCTAGAATTGTGATATATAAGGAAGCGGGACAAAGGGTGAGGGTATGGATGCTAGTTTCTTATCAACTGTGCCACACCTCTGTATGTGAAAGGGTTGGAGAAAAACTTCTCTATTGACCTCATTTGGGGCAATAAGGGGAAGGGTCTTAGTGGGAGGAAAGTGGAATCTTGTGCCTCCAACACAACCCTAGACGTTAGGAAGTCTGTAGAAATCATAGGAATGATTTGCTGCAGCTGGAAGGAGTCAACATCCATTGGTATGTGATCGGACTCCCCAGCCTCCCAAACTGGTTTTATAATGCAACAGTGAGGAAGATAGCCTGGACTATCTGGATTGAAATATAAGCCTATTAAGAAGGAGTTGCCAAGAGGTAAGGCTGTTACACCATCTTAACAAAACAATGAGGTAAAGATGGGACATATCCAACACATGCCATGAATCCAGAGGAAGAGTAATGTTTTTGGCATGACCTGTGAATATAGGTTGCATTCAATTCAGTGGGCCCGAAATGAACAGATCCAAGTTAGTTGTTTTGTTTAACTTGAATGGGTTTACATGGCACAGGAGCAATGCTGGTTGCAATTTTATGAGATGAGGATTTGGTAATGTAAGGTGTGTTCATTTGTAACAGATAATTAGTGCTCTCCTTCTTGCTCTTGTCAGATAAGCTAAAGGTCTACCTCCCACTTACCTTACAAGAGGCAGAAGAAGTTGCAATGAAAGGGAATATCATTGCACAGCTTTCCAATGGTTTAGCCTCATAGAAACCCTGCAGGGTGGGTTAGGCAAATGGGGCTGTTAATCAAACACATTAGATCTAGTTCTCAGACCCTTACAATGAAAAGGTTTAGCAAACCTATCGAACTGCACATCTGTATAGAAGTAACACCATTTAACATACATAAATATCCCAATGAAGTAGATAAATGAATAAGCAAAACTTAAAACCCACAGTTTCTCTTGCAAGACAAAGCATTCTCCTTTTCAATAAACAGGGAAAAAATCCCTACCATCAGTTACTGCTGATAAAAATATTGGAGCATTTGCATAGGTATCTTAATTTCCCTAGAATTATAAATTTGGATTGTTGTCCCAGAGTCTTTTGAACTGTCTATTTAAAAAATAATAATCGTTGCTAACATCTCCCAAACACAATCATTCATCTGCTGTAAGTAAACTTCATTTCTTCCAGTGATTTTATTGATTTGAAATTATTGAGGACTGTGAACTTAAACTAACAGCTGAACTGGAGATAAAGAAAATAGAAAGTATCATACACCACAATGTGTTTGAAAGTTTATTTATATTTTAGATTTCATTATTTGAAATACACAATATTTTAAAATGGCTATCTGCATTCCTATTCCATATTCAATTTTCCTCTCCCTTCCTTTGCCTGAAATGTCTTCCCCTTCTTGCACAGGTTGGTTCAGCTTTTTTTCTTTTTCTTTGTATTGGTTAGAGAAAATATATAAAATAAATAAGACGCTTGCAGCACAAGCAATACACATGTTTTTTCAAGTAAAGAATGGGATAAATTATTGCTCTTATTTAACTTGCAGTTTTACTTGCCCAGAAGCCCATGCCGCTATCCTGCAGATCACCCAGAAATCTAATACTGTATATCTTGATCTACTTTGTAGATCTCCTTTCTATGTTCAGTCTTCTGGTGTCAATCAAAACTGCAGAATAGAACTGCATTAAACCTTACTTATTCCTCAATCAATCAGCTTATTATGGTCATAGACCAGCAGTTTAAAACTGGCTGAAAATACAATAATTATAACAACAAGATACCATAATTAGTTAAACAACCCAGAATAAAAGCAGGGAGGCAAGAATCACTCACCAACTAGAGTTTTTACTATTACTAAAACAATACAAGTAAACCTTACTTATTCCTGGTTTTTCCAGTTAATCGTTTTAAACTAACTCGCTTTGAACTTGGCTACCTATTTTGTTTTCCACTCACCTTCCCTGAATGGGGGCAGATTCCAGGGATGGCAGTACTTCAGTTATGGTTTTTTTTTTTTTTTTTGGAGGAGACCACTGGAGAGCTTTTCTTCTGTGCTTCATCCCCCACTCAGATGTTTCCTTTCCTACACCATAACGTACGCTAAGAGATGCTCATCAAAGGGTTGTGGAACAACCAAGGGAGCTGCCTCTGGCAACCTTAGCACCTGACAGGGTCTGTAGGGAAGGAAACAGATTTTAAGGTATAGGGTTCCTGAGTCGTTTAGGGCTTTAAGCACTAACCTTAAGGCAGCCCTATCTTAAGGCGGCCCTGTTCAGGGAAGTTTTTAATATGTAACACTGTACTGTTTTTAACACTTGATTGGGAGCCGCCCAGAGTGGCTGGGGAAACTCAGCCAGATGGGCGGGGTATAAATTATTATTATTATTATTATTATTATTATTATTATTATTATTATTACCTGAGCCCCCTGAATCGAGCCCGGAAATGAACTGGCTCTCAAAGCAGCTGTTTTAAAACTGGGGTTTTATGTAAGGAATATCAAGGTATATTGTCTTTTAAGATAATGGAACTGCAACTGCTGAAAGAATGCTGAGACTGATAGGTCACAAGATAACAGATAACACATATTTAGCCAAAATTTGTGGTTAAAAAGTTCGTAAGTCACATAGCCTGTGGTTGGGACCTAGACACGAAGCCTGTTTGCACCTGTGATTAGAACAGCTGGTGGTCAAAATGTGGTTTGCCCTTTTGGCTTCATAAGATATAAAACTCGTTTATGCTTGCATTTGAAACAAATAGTGGTGTAACACGTGTAACTAGAACAACTTGTGGTTAGAATACTTATGTAAATAGACAAATGTTAAGGGACTTTTGACCATATTTGTACAATGATATTCATGAGGATTGGGTGCCGAGGGTCTGGAGAGGGTGAGATGTAAACAAGGAGGAGAATTTAGTATTTTAATTAGGCAGTCGTGATAGGCTGTGACTTTTGCAGGCCCCTGCCCAGTGGGCAGGCAGAGGAAGAAACTTTGTGCTCCATGAAAGGATAAATGCCTGCATTGTACTGACCTGAGATGTGCCTCCTTTGGACACCCATTCTTGCAGCTATGTTTTTGTAATCAATAAACTTTTGCTGCTTCACCAATTTTACTCAGACTTTATTTCAAAGGTCCTTGGGACCGATTTTTATAGCTCATGTTTTATGAGATCTAAAAGGAACCCCAACCAGCAATCTGCTGTCACCAGAAGAGCCAGAGGCTAGGTGAAGCAAGGGTCCTGAGAGCTCAGTCTTAGAGTTTGTGCTTTGTGTGCAGCAGGCTCCAAATTCTGTCCCTGGTTAACCATTATTGGTTCCAACTAACAACTAAGTTGTTCTGGGATCAGGGGCATATGAAGGGGGCGGAGGGGGCGGTCTGCCCTGGGTATCATGCAGGGGGTGACATGATGGCCCGCTGCCTCCCCCCAGCTGTAGAGCAGCTGAGGGCAGTCCGTATGTTAGCCGCCCTGAGCCCAGCTTTGGCTGGGGAGGGCGGGATATAAATAAAATTTATTATTATTTATTATTACAGATGTCACATGTGTGCCACTGGGTGGTTTGCCCCACCCCTTGGCGTCCCACCCCGGGTGCCAGAGAGGGTTCCTTCACCACTGTCTGGGATAAGGCCAAGTTAGTCAAACCACAGCATTGCAATGGTATACTTTGCACCCTTCCTTCCCCACTATTTGTCAGTGATGAACTGGACTGCATTTCAAGGTGATTTCAAGGTCCTTGAAAGTTTGATCTGTAGTGGATCACAGGAGAATGGGATCAAACATTCCCTCGCTTGTTGACCTGATATGGAGAGAGTTGAAATACTAACTTGGGTTTGGTTATAAGCCTCCCCATGGTGGGTGTAATGAAAGGAGTTCAGTTTACTCAACAGGTCTTACTTATGTCACACGTGGAATCATTCTGCGCAAGTGCTCCTTCTTATTGCTAAATGTTTCACCTCTTGCAAATGTGGTTGGAATTTTGTTTTGACAGTTTCTGGATTTCACAAGGAGAGAGAGAGAGAATCTGACAATGTGTTCAATACAGCCATACCTTGGAAGTCGAACGGAATCTGTTCCAGAAGTCTGTTCGACTTCCAAAACATTCAGAAACCAAGGAAGCTCTTGCAGCCAATCGGAAGCCACAGAAGCCGCGTCGGACATTCGGGTTCCAAAGAACATTCGCAAACCGGGTTTGCGGTGTTCAGCAGCCAAAACATTCAACTCGCAAGGCGTTTGGGATCAAAGGTATGTCTATATTCATTAGGCTATAAGTAAAGGTAAAGGTACCCCTGCCCATACGGGCCAGTCGTGTCCGACTCTAGGGTTGTGCGCCCATCTCACTTAAGAGGCCGGGGGCCAGCGCTGTCCGGAGACACTTCCGGGTCACGTGGCCAGCATGACGAAGCTGCTCTGGCGAGCCAGCACCAGTGCAGCACACGGAAACGTCGTTTACCTTCCCACTATAAAGTGGTACCTATTTATCTACTTGCACTTAGGGGTGCTTTCGAACTGCTAGGTGGGCAGGAGCTGGGACCGAAAGACGGGAGCTCACCCCGCCGCGGGGATTCGAACCGCCGACCATGCGATCGGCAAGCCCTAGGCGCTGAGGTTTTACCCACAGTGCCACCCGCGTCCCCATTAGGCTATATCCAATGTTATATCACAGCCAGGGGAAGACCCACTGACAAAAATGGATATGGGTAACTCAGGCCCATTAATTTCAAGGAGTCTAGTCTGCTTAGAACTTAGCTAGCTGGCTGGCCACTACAGCAGCCCGTGTTTTGTTAGCCCAAAAATGGAAAACGAGCGAGGCAACTTAAGCTGACGGAATATTGTGCACCTTTCAAACTTAACATATAGAATAAAAGAACAATAATAACATCTGTTTAGAGAAGATTGGAACATGTTTATTGAATATATGGGAGGGTTGTGTACACTTAGAAACGTTGTCAGCATTAAGATGAATTCAACAGTATAAATAAGTTTTGATGGATGTAATTATGGAATACTGAATGGTTTAGTTTATGTAAAAAATGCAGAGATTTATGATATGCAAAATGAACCTTGGAAAGAGAAGAAGGGGGAGTCATTGATATTTTAAGGATGTTTAAATGAGTATTCTAAATTGTAAATTTATATATATATATATATATATATATATATATATATATATATATATATGAACTAAAATGCGTACATCCCACTAGATGGCCCACCAGGGGCCATCAATGGGTCCAACAGCAGAGGAAGACAAAGAGGAAGAAGTTTTCCTCTTCTCTCTCACTAACACTAGAACTCAGGGGCATCCTATGACGCTCTGTGTTGGGAGATTCAGGACAGACAAAAGAAAGTAGAAAGGAAAGAGCATTATTGATTAAAATAAAGCAGGCATAGCTTAAGTTGTCATCAAACCAGTTCGCAAAGACCCTCGTGGTCAGATAGAATTCCTAAGCATTTGTTGCTTACTGGTTTGAGAAGGAAGTATGCAGTTAACTTGTGAATCTGGCTACTGCAAGGGATAGTGATGGTCAGGAACATGGATGTACTTAAAAGAGGATTAGACAAATTCATGAAAGAGAAGGCTAAGTTCTTCTTCTACAGTTAAAGGCAGCATGCTTCCAAATGTCAGCCACTATGAGCTTTCTCAGGCACTGCTTGTGGGTGTCCCAAGAGGCATCTGTCAGGAATGAGCCAGCTCCCAGTGTAGCTTTGCATCCGGCTGCTGAATACAGTCAGGAACAGAGAAGTTTGGAGTTGACGCCGGCTGAGCAGAGCACACAGCTGCCAGCATCGACTCCCTCTAATCTTGGACGGCCAGTTGCCAAGGGAACAACTGAGAGCGGGCTGGAAAACAGCCAAAGGTCTCAGGAAGCGCAGAAGGCTTGAAAAGCCACACAGACAGTTTTTCGGAATAGGAAGAGGCTGTAGCTGACAAAAAAGTCCAAGGCAGAGGCGAATTGGGGGGCTGCTAGACAGGAAGCAAAATAAGAGACGTAAAGGTCGAAAGTTCAATATCTTCTGTTGACACTAGAAGGAGTCTTCAGAAGGGTCATCTTGAGTGATACTGCCGATGGCTTGGCTAGAGCCATCCAGAGTTATCTGTTTGTATTTACAATATATCCTCCTTTTTAATTACCTACGCTTACTGTGTTATCAAGCTGGGAACCTGGACTCTTGACAGCATCTACCTGGTCATTGTGAGAACAGTATGCTAGACTAGGTAGACAATTGGCCTGAATCTGTAGGGCTTTTCTTATGTCCAGCACATTGACTTTAATAAATTAGACTGTGCCAAACATTTGATCTGACTTTCAGTTTTTTTAATGTTATGATTGGGAGAGCAGGGCATGAAAAAGAATATGCCTGCACAGAAGGGGAAGACTACCAGTGCCGGACAAAACAGGCCATTTATTTCTATATACCTTTTAAGAAATCTGCTACGTGCTGCAAACATTTCCTTGCAGCTGGAAATTCAAATGGCCCCAGGCCAAAAGTTACAGTCATTCCATGGAACCCATCCTGAAGATGACACCATGTCACCGGCACACCATTGTCCTCTAGACGTTTCTTGTATAACAGTCCGTCGTCCCGGATAAGATCATACTCACAGGTTAAAATGAAAGTCTCAGGGAGCTGGCAGATGATGTTATCCTCCGCTAAGAGGGGGGAAAACATTGTCTCAAAACCTCGTTTGCAGAGTTCATGAAGCTTTTCTGAAAATGGAGGAGGTACTGCCGGGACATAGCCCTTGCCCTTAAACTCTTCTGGGATGTTGTCAGCACTAATCCGTTTCCGGTGCTTCAGCCATATATCTGCAGAGACATGGGCGCCCTTTATGATTCCATCCACATTGATCATCTTCCCTGTGAGATACTTGAAACCATGTTTGACAGCTCGTTTCCTGAACAACAGAGGAATGGAATGGTTTTGCTGATAGGAAGGCAAATTGAAGTCCACTGCTTGGAGGAAAGGGTAGACCAGGAACTGAGCTTGCACTCTTGGGAGATCCTTCCTTGCCACTAGTTGTTGACAGACGGCTGCAGCATTCGTGCCCCCGCTACTGTCCCCTCCAATGGCAATTCGGTTGGGGTCCACTCCGTATTCCTTTGCATGCTTCAAAAAGTGGATTGCAGCAGTACAGCAGTCCAATACCGGAGTTGGATACAGATGCTCAGGAGCTAACCGGAAACTTACATGAAAGAGAGAGATTTTATAAATTGAACAGTGTACATTGCATAGAAAATGAGCATGTTTCTTCATGGCATATTGAAGGTTTGTATGGGGGGTGTCTTTTTTTACCCCATGGGGCAAATTCCTGTCTGTGCAACCTTCTGGGGACTACATAATGGGTGGAACCAGAGCCTAAGCAGACATAAAATGCAAAGTTTATCTTTGTACTCGTAGGCTACTTCCTATGAACACCACACATTCCTCCAACTTTGCAAAATATGCACATTCCAGCCAGGCAGATGAAGTGTGTGTGTGTGCATGCGCGCACAAAACAGGGACTATGGAGGTGGTCATCTGGGGTGAGTTCTGAGGGACAGAGTGCTCCATTCAGCCCGCATCCCTGAGGTTTCCAACCCTGGTATATTGCTTTGAATTTTCAAGCTATCTGGGTTTTATTTTAATCTCTCAGTTTAGGGCCACTGTTTTTAATTCTCTCATCAAAATAAAGCACCCTCAGATTATACTTGTATACTGTGGAGCTAAATAAACACCACAGCTCATCTCCAACTAAGAGTAAAACAGTGGAAATCTGAAAAGAAAAGTTGCTGATTTTCCTGGACATTTTGTCAATTTCCACCCCGACATTGCTGCCGATTGCAATATTTTGGATATGTCTGAGAAATTCCAGACATATGGCAAACCCTAGAACTCCAAAAAAAAAAAAGGTAAAGCTGAAACATGAAAACAACAATAGGGTTAAGGGGTAAAGGTAAAGGACCCCTGACAGTTAAGTCCAGCTGCAAAAGACTCTGGTGTTGCTGCGCTCATCACACTTTACTGGCCAAGGGAGAGACGTTAGTCTGCAGACAGTTTTTCCATGTCATGTGGCCAGCATGACTAGGCCACTTCTGGTGAAACCAGAGCAGAACACGGAAACACTGTTTACCTTCCCGCTGGAGCGATACCTATTTATCTACTTGCATTTTGAAGTGCTTTCATACTGCTAGGTTGGCAGGAGCTGGGACCAAGCAATGGGAGCTCACCCCGTCGTGGGGATTCGAACCACCGACCTTCCAATCAACAAGCCCTAGGCTTAGTGGTTTAGACCACAGCACCACCCGCATCCCAAGAAGGGTTAAGGATTACCTATGTATATTCTGCGGTATTCTTGCAAACTGTGCTATGCCATTATGATGTCTGTTTCTACTTCAATTGAAATGAAACAAAAATATCTATATGACACTGAGAAAGAGAAATGATAGTTGTGGATTGAGATTCTATAAGATTTTATGGGAATTTTGCTCCTCTCTTTCTTTTCATGCTCCACCTTGGGTAGCGTTGGGGAAGAAATTCCAGTTCAGTTCACCTCTGCAGATAAACACACCTACTGTATTTTTTGCTCTATAAGACGCACCAGACCACAAGACGTACCTAGTTTTTGGAGGAGGAAAACAAGAAAAAAAATATTCTGAATCTCAGAAGCCAGAACAGTAAGAGGGATCGCTGCACAGTGAAAGCAGCAATCCCTCTTGCTGTTCTGGCTTCTGTGATAGCTGCGCAGCCTGCATTTGCTCCATAAGATGCACACACATTTCCCCTTACTTTTTAGGAGGGAAAAAGTGAGTCTTATAGAGCAAAAAATACGGTAATTTGAAGTTTCCATACACAGTGCACAAACAGAAACACAATCATCCTTTGAAACATACACAGTGCAGTTTTCCAGCCGAGGAATGTATAGAACTAAATGCTTTACTGGGGTAAAGTGGGCATAAAAATGCATATGTATATTCTTGAAAATAACATACAAAAATAAGGGTGAATTCAAACAAGAATTCAAAGTTTTTATGAGGACTCTTTTTTAAAGGCAAGCTTATGTGGAGAACTGAATTTAAGACTTAAGCAAAAGGAAGAAACCGAGAAAAAATGAAATGGACAAACTAGAGGCCAGGGGTCAGCAATTTTTTTCATCGGGGAGGGGGGGGCGGTCCACTGTCCCTCAGACCTTGTGTGGGGCCGGACTATATTTTGAAGGGGGGAAAACAAATGAATTCCTATGCCCCACAAATAATCCAGAGATGCGTTTTAAATTAAAGCACACATTCTACTCATGTAAAAACATGCTGATTCCCGGACCATCCGCAGGCCGGATTGAGAAGATGATTGTGCTGGATCTGGCCCCCGGGCCTTAGTTTGCCTACCCATGAACTAGCCCATCGGTCCACACTAGGGGTAGGAGAGGTCCAGAGGTTTCAGATCATTCCCTGAAAGTGGCTGTGCTTGAATAAAAGCTACAGATGGTGCAATATGCACCTGAATACGACTTTCTGAGAATCACAACTGGGGAGAGGGCTGTCGCACTTGGTTTCCGCTTGCTGGCTTCCCATGGGCAACTGGTTGCGAACAGGATGTTGGATTAAATGGGCCATTCACTGACCTGATCCAGCAGAACTCATCCTATGATTGGGGCCTGGAACATAAAAAATATCCAAATGCAAAACGGAATGTCCATTTGAGAGGTTGGCCAAATCGCTATGTAAATTTTAGCAGGCTTCCTCCGGGCTCAGGTCTTAGGAAGGATTAGAAGCTGAGGGGACTCTCACACACCCTTTTTTAACAAAGAGAATGTAAGCACTTACTTGACATTCACAACCACTGACTCACTTTGGTGGGCAATATAGCAGCATGATCTTTCAAAGGCTCCTGGGGGGTGAAAACACACAGAAACACACAGTCAACAGCTATAGGGGGCAGGGAGCGTCCATAACAAAATTTCCTAGTCATTCATATTGAAATCATTTTGAGTTACAGCCAGTGTTAGCCTTCCTCAAAGTAAATCCATTGAATGAATGAATGAACTTGAGGGGCCACCAGGTGGCGCGTTGGAAGATGGCCGACAATAACATCTCTCTGACCCATACGAGGTAATTAAGGAGCTGCTATGGGAAGTATGCAGTCTTCCTACCCCCCCAGGAGACGGGGGGCACTGCCTTGCCAGCGGTGTTCACAATCACCCCCTGATCCGAGGGGGGTGCCGAACACTTGGCACGAGCCCTCGGTGAAGTCAGATCTTCCTGACGCTGATTCCAATTAGCACGTGCTGGTTGCTTCAGCTCGGAATTATAATTGGAAACATATGATTGGAATGAAGCTGAAGCACATACATCAAGTAATGTTCAAGAGATAAGACTGCTGATTAATGGATCTCTGTGACCGGGAGTGACGGATGGATAAGTAAAACTTCTGATGAATCACCACTAGGAGACTGTATATTTGGAATGAAGGGGGGGCGTGGAGGGAAAAACTTTTTTTTCTTTGCACAATGTGATATTAATAACCCTTCACCCAGATAGAAATAAGATCGTTGCGTTTTTATTAATCACAAGCAGTAATTCAAGAACTGTGTGGGATGGATTATAACAGGAGAGAGTATTGGTGAACAGTGAGAAAGAGGAAATTTTTTATGACACAGTTAAAAAATGGCGTCTCGCCAAGACAGGCTTGCCGGAGAAAGAAGGACAGGGGGAGGAGAATCAGGATTGTTCGAAAGAGAAGGAATGTTGGAACTCAAACTTGACCTGACAGAGCCTCCTGATTCATTTGATTTATTTGGCAAGCCTGAGAAAAGTAAAGGACAGGCCGAAGATTAATTTTTTTTAATGGAAGCATTGAACAGAGGCTGTCCCTGAGCGATATGATCTTTGAAGAGTACAAAACCCACACAGAGGATGGCTATTTTCAATCTGCTTGTGAAAATTATCAGAGATCGCAAAGAAAGGAATATACGTTAACAACGAGAAGAGAAAGAAAGTAATAAAGGACTATCTGGATTGAACTGGATAGAACTGTCTAGTTAAAGCAGTAATATAAGTGATGTTTGGAATCGTTCAGAGTTTTGGACTCGTGCAGAGCTTGATGTATGGGTATCCCCAACAAAATTTAAAATTTGGCTGTATAATTTGGAACTAATGTGATGTGATTGGCCTGTTAATAAAAATTATTTTTTTAAAAAAAGAATGAATGAATGAACTTTATTACATTCACAGACCAGGATAAAAAAACAAATATATATATAAATAAAATAGCAGTTAGGATTTTTTTAACTGATAAATGTTGGAGCAGATAAGGACAAAGAAACAAGCATAGGAGAAAAACATATGAATAAAATACAAGATTAAACATGGATAATGGATGGATAAAAACTGATAATTAAAACAGATAAGAACTAAAAATAAATAAAAACATGCAGTTAAAACAACTATAAGAGGCTGCAGAGTAGAAGCCTCTGAAATAGAGGACACTCACAACATTAGAAACTGATGTGCAAATATGGTTAAAACAGACAATTAAAACAATGTACAACAATAAATTTAGAAACAATGTACAACAATAAACTATCCCAGGGAGTTGACTCACAGTCACCCATGGAACCGAGTTTGGGGATTTTCATGCCGGACTATTTTGAATTGGGCGATGGTCTGCGCCTGCAGATATGTAGACAGAATCTGGCAACCATCCAGGTCATCTTCTGATCTTTGCCTAACAGCAAAAGGTCAAATATTTGCTTTTGCGGGAAGTCGGCGAGCCTCATCAGTAGAGGATCAATGAACTTACTACGTGCCTCTTCGTAAAAGGGACATCTAAAGAACAAGTGTTCTGGGCTTCCTATCTCTCCCAATGGACAGGTGCAAAGTCTCTGAGCATAGGGGATTTTTCTAAAGGCTCCATCCAGGACCGGCGAGGGAAGAGCCAAGCTTCTGGCGAGTGTAAAGACCCTTCTTGCATCTCTAGATACGAGAAAGAAGAGATATGCTGCCGGTGCGGCTATATATCTCTTGATCTCTCCAATTTTATAGTCGGGGCACCTTGCACAGTCCTGTTGTCTCTCGGTATCTAATATTCTTTGCCTGACCGTGGCTTTTGCCTGGCCCAAGTCCAGACTTAGAAGGGCTTGAGGGGAAAATCCAGTTTCTGGAGGGTGTTCAGAACTGCAGTCTGCCAGCCTGACTGGAATTGGTCGCAGAGGATCAATGGGGCTATGCCTCGGGGGAGCAGAGTCAATGTCAGCCATTTGTAGATTGATGTTAGGCAGATGCTAGCCTCCACTCTCATCATCCCCATTTCCAATCTCACCCAGGCCTCACTATACCCTGCCTTCGTTGACCTAAAAGCAGCCTTTGATACAGTCTCCAGAACCAGACTTTGGGACAGACTACAGGGTACCAATATACATAGAAGGCTCCTGCTCAAAAAAAAAAAAGTAAATCCATTAAAATTAACAGATATGACTAATTTGGGTCTATTTATCTTATTTTACTTATTTATTGAATAAAATTTTATTTAATAAAATTTATAGGCCACTGGATTGTAAAATAAAAAGGAAAACCTTTTTATTACCTTTTTTTTATTACCTTACCTTTCCCGCCCCGACCTGGCCACAGTGATCCATGCAACAGTCATCTCCAGGCTTGACTACTGTAATTCGCTCTACGCGGGGCTGCCCTTGAAGCTGTCCCAGAAACTCCAGCGGGTACAGAATGCTGCAGCGAGGCTCCTCATGGGGTCTCTGCCATGGAAGCATATTCACCCAGTGCTTTTCAAGCTGCACTGGCTCCCGGTGGAGTACAGGGTCAGATTTAAGGTGCTGCTTTTGACCTTTAAAGCCCTTCACGGCCTAGGACCCTCGTACCTCCGGGACCGCCTCTCCTGGTATGCCCCACGGAGAGCCTCAAGGTCCATAAATAACAACACCCTAGTGGTCCCGGGCCCTAAGGAAGTTAGATTGGCTTCGACCAGAGCCAGGGCCTTTTCAACTCTGGCTCCGGCCTGGTGGAACGCTCTGCCTTATGAGACCAGGGCCCTGCAGGATCTGATTTCTTTCTGCAGGGCCTGTAAGACAGAGTTGTTCCGCCTGGCCTTTGGCTTGGAGCCAGTTTGATTCCCTCCCTCCCCCCCTCTCTCTTTTCCCCCCTTCTTTTCCTTCTCCTCCTGCGATGAGGCTACATTTTAATATTTTAATGTTCCATTATTTTAATTGTTGTGTTTTATTTTTGTTTTTAAGTTTGTAATCATTCATCTTGCTTTTATTATTGCTTGTAAGCCGCTCTGAGCCCGGCCTTGGCTGGGGAGGGCGGGGTATAAATAAAAAATTATTATTATTATTATTATTATTGTTAAAACAAAACCATGAAACCTAATGAACCTACTGTGGGAGAAACTTAGTTGGATTGAACCAAATAGATATAAATAAATATAAATATAAATATATAAATATAAATATACATATACATATATATATATATATATATATATATATATATATGCAGGTTTTGGTGTCCTCGGGTGTCTTCCCGTGTAAAAGTTGGGGTGTCTAGGCGACGTTTCGACGAGGTCTCACTCGTCATCTTCAAGTGAGACCTCGTCGAAACGTCGCCTAGACACCCCAACTTTTACACGGGAAGACACCCGAGGACACCAAAACCTGCATTCCTGTACCCGTGAAAATCTACGAAAGCAAATATATATATATATATATATACAGGACCAAGGCTTAGTCTACATTTCTGCTTAGTTATTTCTGACCATTTCTGGAACCTCTTTTCAAATCATTTGGCGTACAAAGCAGAAACATGCTCTTTGGCATTTTAAGGATTTTTCATTGACCATTAAGACTGGTGAGAACACAGAATTGGTCACCAGTGTGAATGGATTTCTCTGTCTCATTTTCTTGTAATAGAATCCCATCCTGCCATGTGAATTTAACTTGAGCTGCATACAGAGGCAGTACAAACCACTCCCACCACCCTCCATGGCAAACATTTCAGGACTCCCAAATTATCCTAGAACAATATAGTTTTAAGATGCTTTCAAAGAACTTACGCATTGTTCCGAAGAGAGCAATACCTCCATGAAAATACATCACTCCTCTCCTGTTCTCAGCAGGTGATGTTTGGGGCCAGTGCACCCTGACTGGCACCCCATCGAAAACAAGGTCCTTTATTACCAGCCCTTGGCAGTGTTTTGGTGATATTGAAACATCTAAGATCCTCCAGATCATATACCTGTGGCAAATGCCAAGTTTTTCCAGGAGCAGCCCCTATTTGGACCAAAACATTTAGCATTTATGATCCGCTTCGGATCTTTTTGCATTCACAGTGAAAAGCCCAAAGCCCAACCTCCCGCCATGGAGAGAACCAGAACTGAGAGGCAGAGAAATGCCAACGTCCACCTTAGGTAAAGGTAAAGGGACCCCTGACCGTTAGGTCCAGTCATGGCCGACTCTGGAGTTGCGGCGCTCATCTCGCTTTATTGGCCGAGGGAGCCGGTGTACAGCTTCTGGGTCATGTGGCCAGCATGACTAAGCCGCTTCTGGCAAACCAGAACAGCGCAAGGAAACACTGTTTATCTTCCCACCGGAGTGGTACCTATTTATCTACTTGCACTTTGACGTGCTTTTGAACTTCTAGGTTGGCAGGAGCTGGGACAGAGCAACAGGAGCTCACCCCTTTGTGGGGATTCGAACTGCTGACCTTCTGATCGGCAAGTCCTAGGCTCTGTGGTTTAACCCACAGCGCCACCCGCATCCCAACTTAAAATGGCACAAATCAATCACATCTTTCCCCCTTGCCAGCCCTGACCCTAATAGTTGGGATCACTCTCATTTCCCGAATCTCTTCTGGCTTCACCCACTTTTTGTCACCTGTTGCCTTTAAACAACAACAACAACAACCCTACCTAAAGTCTTACCTAATGACATATGAAAATACAGCACATTAAGGTCCATTGCTTGCAAATATGTTTATTCTGCACAACTGAGCAGAAATAATAGGAGGGATATTAGATGCTTAGGAGCCAAATCCTAGGGACCAAGGTCCCTACCTTAAAATATTGAAAGCCCAGGTTGATGGGCTTTCAAATATGTCACATCCCAATATTTTATTCAAGTTGGCACCTCTGAAGAAGTATGTACTAAAATGCTCATGCATTTTCACAAGGATTAACATTAAATATTAAGAGGGGGTGGGGAGAAATGGAGAGAAACCAAACCTGAGCGCTTTTTTAAAAAGGTTGGGGTGGGCAGGATAAGTAGCAGGATGGAGCACAGGATTCAGAATCAAAATGCAATGGAAAGAGAGGTGGGTTTCCCCCTTTAGGTAGGAATGTTCTAACACCACAGTAGGATACAGTCCTCTTTTTATGCTCCACAGCCGTATTTACCTGGGGGTGCAAGGGGTGCGGGGTACCCGGGTGCTGAATTCTGGGGGGCGCCAGGTGCCTGCCGCTGAAGCTGCCTAAGCTCTTAACTATCTACCTGTTATGAAATTATAAATAATTTTGATCAAGCTAGAGAAACAAAATACATATATACCTAGGTATTACCGAAATGTATACCTACTGTTTCACTAAAGGACTTTCAATTTTGTGCGCTCGTTTACCAAAGATGAGCCGCACCAGCGGCGCCGCTTGTCATTTACAATGGTGGCGCTTGTCAGACTCAAAGGCAATGCCTGTCATTCACAATGGCGCTGTGCACGCAAAATTAACTCTTACATCAAAATATTATGGTATGTATTGCATAGAGCTGCTATGCGGCAGTGGCACCTTTGACACGACTGATGTTTCTCCTAAGTAGGTGCCTAAACAATACTTATGTTAAATGTGGTGGTGTTGTGTACTTAAGTCTAAGTGTATTGTAAATAAATGAGCAAATAAAAGTTTGTTTCTTTTTCCTCCCTTCTCTCATAAACAAGAGATAAGGCATGGTGACTGACATAAACATAATAAAAGTTAATTTGGGGGCAAAACTAAATTTGGGGGCGCTGAGCGAATCTTTGCACCCCGGCAGCGCATATGCTAAAGACGGCCTTGCTCCCAATGGAAACACGCCGATGGGGACAGATATAACCCTGCTTTAGCCATTTACATACTGTCTTCTCTTGTATATTAGTTGCTACAAAACTCAATGACTAAGCTATTTAGGGGCAAAACGTCGGATTACTGGAACAATGTCCGAGCACTGAACCACTGAGATATACACAAGTGGGGCTCTTTATTACTGCATTTTCAGAGGGAGAGACTTGGAACACTGTAAATATGACAGCTGGACGGAATTTGTGTAAGTGCTCTGAAAAGAAGAACCGCTACAGTACTCAGGCTGCATGCAAGAAAAAACACGAAGAAACCCTCATTTGCTTGAAGTGTGGAAGGCATTGTCACAATGTGGTTGGGGAGTGGAGATATTAGAAATGGGCAGAGTAATTCACAAGACACAAGTTGGAACTCAAATATGCTCCCTCTTCCCTTGACAGAGGCTGACACAGGCAGTCTGTATCCCATACAAGTTGCTCAGTAGGAGAAAATGATCATACACACACACTTACCAGTCCGAAGAGATATCCCGAAGCCATACTGATAATTTGTAATTTTGCACCATGGGTGATTTCTGGAGGAATATGGGTCCTGGTGAGATGGTAATAAACTCCCCATGCAAGCAGCAAAGAATGGATTAAAATGGCCACATATAATGTCAGCATCCACAGAGTTTCACCGAATGCCATTCTCCTTAAGCGAAGAAGCACCGAAGAAGGGAATTTCCTTGTAGCCGACGCAGGTGCCTTTGGCATGGAAGTACTTCATGCCTTGTGAAACATAGCATCCCTTGCCATCCCACACAGATCTCAGGTGAGAGGGGGAAAACTAATCACTTTAATAGGTCACACATTCCAGGCCATCCTTAATTCTATAATAGCACAGCTATTCTTCAGATGGGAAGTATGGGTGTATCAGGAAAGATGAGTGCTGTGTGGCTGGAATAATGGAGCCAATCCTGCCCTGTCAGCTTGCCAAAGACCAATTGCTGCTCATACAACTCCAACTGCTTTTAGAGTTGGTTAACTTTAGAGTTTAATCCTTATGCTGAAGCCCAAACCCCTGCTGCAAACACAGTGATAACAACACTGTGCAGCTTTTATTAAGTCACTGGGTTACAGTAATATGTTTAAAACCGACAGATTCTGAAGTGTAACAGATTCAGCGTGAGCATTGCACTTCATATTTCTTTCACAAAGATGTCAGAGCTGAATACAGCACTAGCCATCAATCCAGGAACAAATGCACTGGAATAGAAGAAATGCAACAAGATAGCTACACCGGAAATACAACAATTTAGAAAAAGAGTGAACATGAAAGGGGTCCCCACTAGCTCCCAAAAGCATGCGTACAGTTGGATCTAACTATACAGCTCTACATCAGTTTTCTAGAAACTTAACAAAAACACTGGCCAGTACAGTCTTTGGATATTTAGACAAAGGACATCCTCAGGACAGTGCTGCAGAAAGTTTACCATCTCTTGGGATGGTGGCTCTCCTGTGAGCCATATCTGATGCCAGGAGAACTCTTTTGAACCAGGAGAAACACAAAGAGGCAGCAAGCACACAGATATGCCTTCTCTGGGCTCATCAATGGCTTTGTATCCAGAGCACTCCAATGGACAAATGCTTCGGTTTCTATGTACAGCTGTTCCGTGCATGGCACACTGAACTCCACAACACTGTGGTTGGTGATCTCCTGGGCAGAGACCTGAGGGAACCATCCTTCCTCCCTGTCATATAGCTGCTACCTTAAGTAATAGCCTTCTTCCCTCGGCAGGAGCAAGATAACATTATCTTACCTTTCCCGCCCCGACCTGGCCACAGTGATCCATGCGACGGTCACCTCCAGGCTTGACTACTGTAATTCGCTCTACGCGGGGCTGCCCTTGAAGCTGTCCCAGAAACTCCAGCGGGTGCAGAATGCAGCAGCGAGGCTCCTCACGGGGTCTCTGCCATGGGAGCATATTCACCCAGTGCTTTTCCAGCTGCACTGGCTCCCGGTGGAGTACAGGGTCAGATTTAAGGTGCTGCTTTTGACCTTTAAAGCCCTTCATGGCCTAGGACCCTCGTATCTACGGGACCACCTCTCCCAGTATGCCCCACGGAGAGCCTCAAGGTCCATAAATAGCAACACCCTAGTGGTCCCAGGCCCTAAGGAAGTTAGATTAGCTTCAACCAGAGCCAGGGCCTTTTCAACACTGGCTCTGGCCTGGTGGAACGCTCTGCCTCATGAGACCAGGGCCCTGCAGGATCTGATTTCTTTCTGCAGGGCCTGCAAGACAGAGTTGTTCTACCTGGCCTTTGGCTTGGAGCCAATTTGATTCCCTCCCCCTCTTTCTTTTTCCTTTTCCTTTCTCCTCCTGTGATGAGGCTGCATTTTAATATTTTAATGTTTCAATATTTTAATTGTTGTATTTTAATCTTGTTTTTAAGCTGTATTCATTCAACTTGTTTTTATTATTGCTTGTTAGCTGCCCTGAGCCCGGCCTTGGCTGGGGACGGCGGGGTATAAATAAAAATTATTATTATTATCAAGTGGAAGGGAATCTCACCTGTCTGCTTCACCAAGTGAACTTATGGAATCGCCCCCCACCTGAGCTCTCCACCCATGTCTTATTTGTGCATCAAAGTCATGATCCATCAGTGCAATCACTCGGGTATTCTGTGTCCACAGAAGTCTTCTGTTTGCCTTCACTGTCCTTGCTCATGATCACTCAGACACATGATTTCGGTGCAAAGTACAACCTGAATCTGGCTCGGTAGCATCTGGGTTTTCAGCTTTCTCTACTGATAGCTAGCTGAGTGTGGCAATGCTGAGGGCCGGGCAACTCTCCTCGCTCTTTTTCTTGGTGATAATCTGTAAGAGAAGCATAGCTAACATGAAGAGGTAGCAGTTTCCTCATTTAGAGCCCTTCTGGACTGCCTCCCTTTCGCCATGCTCAAGGAGAGGTTCTTTCCCCCCTGTTTTCAGCAGCCACCGGGAAGCAAAAATGAGTGGGGAAATTCTTAATTTTTATGAAATCCAGCTGCTTCTGCAGTGCATGTTCCAATAGTGGCCATTAGTAAAATAGGGACCTCTCCCCAATTACATGGTATTCACCAGGAGCATGGAAAAAGACAAGAAATTTTCATAGGTGTACATGTGTACAAAGAACACCTCAACCACTAAAGACAAACATATCACATTTTCGTCACCACAAACGGATGTGGCCCAGACTAATTCATGCAGTTGTGGTGCAGGTATACATTTAATGTAGATTGTAATGCCAACACTAAATAAGTCAGAAGGATGGAGAAAATGGGTGGGATGGGAGGTTGTGTTATATTCTTGTGTAATCTTCTCCCACAGAAATTTAGGGAAAACCCAGCCCTCTGCTCATCTGCTGAGCTATGTGTGGAGTTTTATAATTTGTGTCTATTCTGACTAACTGTGGAGATCAGGCAGGCTTGATAGGATGGAATGTCCTGCTTTGCCCTCCCGAAATGTTGGACGGTATGTGATTCTATTTCCTTATGTAATTGTAATGATCTCAGGCAGGCAAGCAAGTAAGAATGAATCAGTCTCTGGCAGTTTTATGGTACGTTTATTTACAATTAACACCAAGCTAGTGGCTCCGAGCTTGCGACTCTTAGCTATGAGTTGGTCACCCTGAGTCTCTGCCCCTTTTGCAGCACAAAGGGAGTTAGGGGGAGGCGGGGGGATGCTATCTAGAGACTGTAAATCTGTTAACTCTCTCTGTCTTCTGGTGTTTCTTCTGCTAGCTGTTCTCCATCCAGTGTACCCCAGCTTCTGCCTTCTGAACTATGCCCCTCTGCAAACCACTGTTCCAAATCTATACTGTCCTCCTGCTCCTGAGAAGATTCAGGATCAGTGTGAGGGGTGGCTCCCACCATTCTTCCTTGGTGCAGCCCTCCTCAGAATGGTCCCTGACAGTGCCAGGGCTCTAACAGGATGTTGGCGTCCTCCTGCCTCTTTCCAAGGAGGCACCAGGGGAACATTTAGGGGACTAGCCTAGTCCCCTTAGTCCATTGACCACACACCACTGATGTCAATATTAAATAGCACCAGATATAAGAGAGTCCCAGGTGGTGGCTAACACCCCAGAGGACAGGATCACACTTCAAAACGACCTTGACAGATTAAAGAACTGGGCCAAAACAAACAAGATGAATTTTAACAGGGAGAAATGTAAAGTATTGCACTTGGGCAAAAAAAATGAGAGCCACAAATACAAGATGGGTGACACCTGGCTTGAGAGCAGTACATGTGAAAAGGATCTAGGAGTCTTGGTTGACCACAAACTTGACATGAGCCAACAATGTGACGCGGCAGCTAAAAAAGCCAATGCAATTCTGGGCTGCATCAATAGGAGTATAGCATCTAGATCAAGGGAAGTAATAGTGCCACTGTATTCTGCTCTGGTCAGACCTCACCTGGAGTACTGTGTCCAGTTCTGGGCACCACAGTTCAAGAAGGACACTGACAAACTGGAACGTGTCCAGAGGAGGGCAACCAAAATGGTCAAAGGCCTGGAAACAATGCCCTATGATGAACGGCTAAGGGAGCTGGGCATGTTTAGCCTGGAGAAGCGGAGGTTAAGGGGTGATATAATAGCCATGTTCAAATATATAAAAGGATGTCACATAGAGGAGAGAGAAAGGTTGTTTTCTGCTGCTCCAGAGAAGCAGAATGGAGCTGCTCCAGAGAAGCAGAACGGAGGAATGGATCCAAACTACAAGAAAGAAGATTCCACCTAAACATTAGGAAGAACTTCCTGACAGTAAGAGCTGTTCGACCATGGAATTTGCTGCCAAGGAGTGTGGTGGAGTCTCCTTCTTTGGAGGTCTTTAAGCAGAGGCTTGACAACCATATGTCAGGAGTGCTCTGATGGTGTTTCCTGCTTGGCAGGGGTTGGACTCGATGGCCCTTGTGGTCTCTTCCAACTCTATGATTCTATGATTCTATTCTATGAAATCAAAAGCATTTGCAGATGAGGCGGTGATTTCTGTAGAAGAACCAATAGTGTCAAATCTGAAAGCATTAGGAGAGATAAAAGTTTTTGGAGAAATAGCAGGTCTTAAGATTAACCAAGATAAAACCAAGCTCCTGGTAAAAAAACATGAATGACGAGAGTAAAAATGAATTGCAAATATATATGGATATAAAATTTACAGCATATTACGGTTTAAGAGAAAATTATAATGTTATATTGATGGTATTGAACACCTAGTAAATGTATAAATAAAAGTCAAATAGATGTTGGAAATGTAAAGAGAAAAAAAGCACCTTTTTCACATGCGGTGGTCTTGTAATAAGGTTAAAGCTTACTGGAAAATGATATATAATGAATTGAAAAAGATAACATTCATTTAAAAAATCCAGAAAGAAACTTTTCTTTTGGAAATTATAAGATTAGAACTACCCAAACAGTATAGAAATTTATTTATGTATGCAACTACAGCTGCAAGAATATTATTTGCCCAAAAGTGGAAGGATGAAGAGGCCTCAACAAAAGAAGATTGGATACAAAAACTAATGGAGTATGCAGAAATAGTGAAACTTATCAGAAGAATAAGAAATCAAGACTACAACAGAAAACAGAATGAACAGAAAAAAGGTTCTTGCTCCATCAGAGTCTGCTGAGCTGGTGCAGAAAATCTGAAGAGACAATACTGAAACAAACAAGGGAGGAACCTAGGAATAGGATAAACTCTTAATTCCTCATAATTCCAATGGCCTTTATCTGAAAAGACAGCATTGGGCAATTCCGACTGCTCCGTCTGGAAGATATTCCTGCCCTTAATTGAAGATTAGATACTGTATAACCAGGTCAGCATGCCATTATCCTTGAATTATATGGACATAAAGCAGCAGGGTTTAATGGACCAAAAGTTCACCTAGATGAACATGTAAACATGTTTGTAAGGATTGCAGTAGTTGGAAATTAACGTAGATACATTGGATCAGTCAACCTGGCCTAGGGGATCAAACTGGGCCAATTTGATTTGAGATCTGGGCTCTGTCTGGAATCCAGTGCACAGCCCTATTTGTCATGGAAGGATCACCTCATGGCGAGGTATGGATTGGTTGTGACTGACTCTCCTCACAGGGGTGGTGAACTAGTAAAGGTAGTCCACCGGAGAAACGGATGAAACCTCAGGGATTTCTAAAGGCTCTGAGGTATTTTCCAGGCAGCACAACTGGTGCTCCTTTTGAGACCCTAGTTTCAGTGTGGAATGTTGGGATGGAGTGGGTTGTTGACATTATTGCGCCAAAGCATCTTGAGGACTCCAGGAAGCTCCTTAGATTTCTGAGCAGCCCTGGGCAATAAAGCGGGCATGATTGTGCCAAAGGGCAGGTGGCATAAGTCTCTGCAAGAATCCAAGAGAAAAGAAGAAGAGGAGGAGTAGGAGGAGTTTGGATATGATATCCCACTTTATCACTACCCGAAGGAGTCTCAAAGCGGCTAAGAATCTCCTTTTACCTTCCTCCCCCACAACAAACACTCTGTGAGGTGAGTGAGGCTGAGAGACTTCAGAGAAGTGTGACTAGCCCAAGGTCACTTAGCAGCTTCACGTGGAGGAGCAGGGAATCAAACCCGGTTCACCAGATTATGAGTCCACTGCTCTTAACCACCATACCACGCTGGCTGAGGTACGGTCACATAGCCTACCATACAGCAGTGATGAAAGCAAATATGTTGTGTCCTTCAGCCTCTAAAGCACCTTCAGTGATTACCCAGCAAAACTGTTTATAACACATATAACACAACACCAGCCTTAAAATACCTACATTGGCTCCGAGTATCTTTCTGAGCACAATTCAAAGTGTTGGTGCTGACCTTTAAAGTCGTAAATGGCTTCGGCCCTGTATACCTGAAAGAGCATCTTCAAACCCCATCTTTCATCCCAGACATGGAGGTCCAGCTCCGAGGGCCTTCTGGTGGTTCCCTCACTGTGAGAAGCGAGGTTACAGGAAACCAGGCAGAGGGCCTTTTCAGTAGTCATGCCCGACCTGCAGAACGCCCTCCTGTCAGATGTCAAGCAAACTATCAGACAAAGAGGACATCTGAAGGCAGCCCTCTATAGGGAAGTTTTTAATGTTCGATGTTTTGTTGTGTTTGATGTGGTGGCTTCTTCTTCTTACTATTATTATTATTATTATTATTATTATTATTATTATTATTAACAACAACAACTGGTGCCGATTCTATTTTATTTTTTAATCTGGTGCTGAAGTGACATTACAATCCATTACAATCTATTGCAGCCCAGAGGATGTTCCCTCTGGAATTTGTTACACACACACACACACATGGTGCACACACATGGTGCACACACATATACATGAATTTGCAAATCTTTTCTTGGCTACACAGAGCTTAAATACGTGACCTTTCACACACCCTTTCAAGGATCCCTAACTCAACAGAGAAAGAGAGAGGGAGGGGGACCTGAAATATAAGACAAAACCATATCAGTATTGGATATAGCATTTTACACTGGAATATGGGACATTCTTATTTTATACAGGAGAGGGGTAGCCCTACTATGCTGTGCAGGATTTAAGTTGGACTTAGTTTATATATATATATATGTTTCATCAGGATTCATTATTTGCACAGTGTTTCAGTGTTTTTATATAAAGGTAAAGGTACCCCTGCCCGTACGGGCCAGTCGTGTCCGACTCTAGGGTTGCGTGCTCATCTCGCTCTAGAGGCCGTGAGCTGGCGCCATCCGAAGACACTTTTGGGTCACGTGGCCAGCGTGACAAAGCTGCAGCTGGCGAGCCAGCACCAGCGCAGCACACGGAAACGCCGTTTACCTTTCTGCTATAAAGCGGTCCCTATTTATCTACTTGCACTTAAGAGTGCTTTCGAACTGCTAGGTGGGCAGGAGCTGGGACCGAAGGATGGGAGCTCACCCCGCCGCGGGGATTTGAACCGCCGACCATACGATCGGCAAGTCCTAGGCACTGAGGTTTTACCCACAGCGCCACCCGCATCCCGACTTAAAATGGCACAAATCAATCACATCTTTCCCCCTTGCCAGCCCTGACCCTAATAGTTGGGATCACTCTCATTTCCCGAATCTCTTCTGGCTTCACCTGTGACCAGGATAAAAAAGAAAACACAGACCAGGATAAAAAAGAAAACACACACACACAAAAACCCATATAAATAAAATAGCAGTTAGGATTTTTTTTTAAACTGATAATTGTTAGAGCAAATGAGGACAAAGTAACAAGCATAGGATAAAACATCTGAATAAAATACAAGATTAAACACGGATAATGGATGGATAAAAACTGATAATTAAAATAGATAATAACTAAAAACAAATAAAAACATGCAGTTAAAACAACTGTAAGATCATAAGAACTAAAAGACTTGCAGTTAAAACAACTATAAGAGGCTGCAGAGTAGAAGCCTCTGAAATAGAGGACACTCACAGCATTAGAAACTTATGTGCAGATATGGTTAAAACAGACAATTAAAACAATGTACAACAATAAATTTAGAAACAATGTACCACAATAAACTATCCCAGGGAGTTGACTCACAGTCACCCATGGAACCGAGTTTGGGAATTTTCATGCCGGACTATTTTGAATTGGGCGATGGTCTGCGCCTGCAGATATGTAGACAGAATCTGGCAACCATCCAGGTCATCTTCTGATCTTTGCCTAACAGCAAAAGGTCAAATATTTGCTTTTGCGGGAGGTTGGTGAGCCTCATCAGTAGGGGATCAATGAACTTACTACGTGCCTCTTCGTAAAAGGGACATCTAAAGAACAAGTGTTCTGGGCTTCCTATCTCTCCCAATAGACAGGTGCAAAGTCTCTGAGCATAGGGGTCTTTTCTAAGGGCTCCATCCAGGACCGAAGAGGGAAGAGCCAAGCTTCTGGTAAGTGTAAAGGCCCTTCTTGCATTTCTAGATACGAGAAAGAAGAGATATGCTGCCGGTGCGGCTGTATATCACTCGATCTCTCCAATTTTATAGTCGGGGCACCTTGCGCAGTCCTGTTGTCTCTTGGTGTCTAATATTCTTTGCCTAACCGTAGCTTTTGCCTGGCCCAAGCCCAGACTTAGAAGGGCTTGAGGGGCAAAACCCAGTTTCTGGAGGCTGTTCAGGACTGCAGTCTGCCAGCCTGACTGGAATTGGTCACAGAGGATCAATGGGGCTATCCCTCAGGGGAGCAGATTCAATGTCAGCTATTTGTAGATTGATGTTAGGCAGATGCTAGCCTCCAGTCTCATCATCCCCATTTCCAATCTAACCCATGCATTTGAGACACATCTGGGGACTTGTAGGAGAGCTCCAAGAAGTCTAGATTGAACTCTCTCAAGGGGGGAGAAAGCAGAGGAAGGCAGACCCAAAAAGGAACCATCAAGGAGTTGTGCCAAAGTTTTGGCCTTGTATAATTTTAGAGCTGTGGAGACAAAGAAGCCCCCTTGTGCTCTGAAGAATTTAAGGATACAATTTGTGGTTTTTCCCACTGAACTCCCGATGGAGTTTATGTGTAGTTTATTGGTTCCTGAGGCCTAGATACTTGTAGTTTGTGACTTGTTCTAATTTATGGCCTTGGAGTTCCCAGCTTCTAAGCTTTGGGTTTTCCCCCAAAAGTGAGTATCTTGGTCTTTTGCTAGTTGATTTTGAGACATTCAGATTCACAGTATGCTGTGAGCTTTCTTAGTGCTCTTTTGAGTCCAATGGGGGTTCTAGATAGAATTACTGCATCATCGGCATATAGCAGGACTGAAATATGCCGATTTGCCACCTTCGGCGGGTGGAGTTCTGAGTCATTGAGTGCAGATACTAAGTTATTTAGATAGAAATTAAATAGTTGTTGTTGTTTAGTTGTATAGTCGTATCCGACTCTTCGTGACCCCATGGACGAGAGCACGCCAGGCACTTCTGTCTTCCGCTGCCTCCCGCAGTTTGGTCAAACTCATGCTGGTAGCTTCGAGAACACGGTCCAACCATCTCGTCCTCTGTCGTCCTCTTCTCCTTGTGCCTTCAATCTTTCCCAACATCAGGGTCTTTTCCAGGGAGTCTTCTCTTCTCATGAGGTGGCCAAAGTATTGAAGCCTCAGCTTCAGGATCTGTCCTTCCAGTGAGCACTCAGGGCTGATTTCCTTAAGAATGGATTGGTTTGATCTTCTTGCAGTCCAAGGGACTCTCAAGAGTCTCCTCCAGCACCATAATTTAAAAGCATCAATTCTTCGGCGATCAGCCTTCTTTATGGTCCAGCTCTCACTTCCATACATAGTGATGTATGGGAAAACCATAGCTTTTACTATACAGACCTTTGTTGGCAAGGTGATGTCTCTACTTTTTAAGATGCTGTCTAGGTTTGTCATTGCTTTTCTCCCAAGAAGCAGGCGTCTTTTAATTTTGTGGCTGCTGTCACCATCTGCAGTGATCATGGAGCCCAAGAAAGTAAAATCTCTCTCTGCCTCCATTTCTTCCCCTTCTATTTGCCAGGAGGTGATGGGACCAGTGGCCATGATCTTCGTTTTTTTGATGTTGAGCTTCAGACCATATTTTGCCCTCTCCTCTTTCACCCTCAATAAAAGGTTCTTTAATTCCTCCTCACTTTCTGCCATCAAGGTTGTGTCATCTGCATATCTGAGGTTGTTTATATTTCTTCCAGGAATCTTAATTCCGGCTAGGGATTCATCCAGCCCAGCCTTTTGTATGATGAATTCTGCATATAAGTTAAATAAACAGGGAGACAAAATACAGCCTTGTCGTACTCCTTTCCCAATTTTGAACCAATCAGTTGTTCCATATCCAGTTCTAACTGTAGCTTCTTGTCCCACATAGAGATTTCTCAGGAGACAGATGAGGTGATCAGGCACACCCATTTCTTTAAGAACTTGCCATAGTTTGCTGTGGTCGACACAGTCAAAGGCTTTTGCATAGTCAATGAAGCAGAAGTAGATGTCTTTCTAGAACTCTCTAGCTTTCTCCATAATCCAGCGCATGTTTGCAATTTGGTCTCTGGTTCCTCTGCTCTTCTAAATCCAGCTTGCACTTCTGGGAGTTCTCAGTCCACATACTGCTTGAGCCTTCCTTGTAGAATTTTAAGCATAACCGTGCTAGCGTGTGAAATGAGTGCAATTGTGCGGTAGTTGGAGCATTCTTTAGCACTGCCCTTCTTTGGGATTGGGATGTAGACTGATCTTCTCCAATCCTCTGGCCACTGCTGAGTTTTCCAAACTTGCTGGCATATTGAGTTTAGCATCTTGACAGCATCATCTTTTAAAATTTTAAATAGTTCAGCTGGAATACCATCACTTCCACTGGCCTTGTTATTTGCAGTGCTTTCTACGGCCCATTTGACTTCACTCTCCAGGATGTCTGGCTCAAGGTCAGCAACCCCACTACCTGGGGTGTACAAGACATCCATATCTTTCTGGTATAGTTCCTCTGTGTATTCCTGCCACCTCTTCTTGATGGCTTCTGCTTCTGTTAGGTCCTTACCACTTTTGTCCTTTATTATGGTAATCTTTGAACAAAATGTTTCTTTCATATCTCCAATTTTCTTGAACATATCTCTGATTCTTCCCATTCTGTTGTTTTCCTCTATTCCTATATAAGGTAAATAGTAGAGGGGCCAATAGGCATCCTTGCCTGACTCCTTTGAAGGTTTTAATAGGGTCCATTAGGCGGCTGCACCTGACTCTAAGAGCCGTGTTTGCATGCAGTGCCTGAATTAAGAGCAGGAGCCTTCTATCTATATTGGTACCCTGTAGTCTGTCTCAGAGTCTGGTTCTGGAGACTGCATCAAAGGCTGCTTTTAGGTCAACAAAGGCAGGGTATAGTGAGGCCTGCCCTCCTGATTTGTAGTTGTCAATGAGATGTTGTAACATTAGGCAGTGATTTGTCATGGACCTTCTGGGTCTGAAGCCCGCTTGTTCTATTGGCCAGGATATCTTCATTCTCTAGCCATTCTGTAAACTTATTAAGGAGGTGCTTTGAGTAGAGTTTACTAATCACACTTAATAGGCTAATCGGCCTATAATTCGCTGGGTCCCCTCTGTTACCCTTTTAATAGATTGGAACTATTATGGCTGTTCCCCATTCCCTTGGGATGCGGCCAGTGTCATCTATGTAAGTGAAGAGGGTGGCTAAGAAAGGTGCCCACCAATCCGCCTTGATGCACACTTCCAGTGCAAACCTATCAAGGCAGAGCCTGAAATTCTTACATTTGCTCACCAGGGGATGCTCCCATAAAGGAGACAATTTGATGCCTCACGAGAAATGTAAGCGCTGGAGAGAAGAGCAATTTCATAAAAGTGCATCATTTTGATGATGATTCCATTTTGTTTTGAGCCTATGACCTAGCTAAACTGAAAAGGCCTGTGCTTGCCTACCTTTTACAGTACAGAACAAGTACTGTACATAGTGAATGTCCGTTAAGTTTGCCATATTTCAAAAAGTGAAAATACAAATACAAAAGCTGTTGAACTCTTTTTGGCAAAGTTGTTGAGCTGTTTTCGCAAAATCTCAAAATAATTATAATGATGATAATGATGATGATGATGAAGTTTTTGAGCTATTTTTAAGGTAATTCAGCAAAATTATGACTTCCGAGGGTTGCCATAGGTCCAGATTTTCACAGACATTTAAATGATTTCCACCCAGACCCTTCTTTTGACTGCTCTATTCCAGCTATGTCCAGGAAATTCTGGATGTATAATAATAATAATAATAATAATAATAATAATAATAATAATAATTTATTTATACCCTGACCATCTGGCTGGGTTTCCCCAGCCACTCTGGGCTGCTTCCAACAAAAGATTAAAAATACATTAAAACATCAGTCATTACAAACATCCCTAAACAGGGCTGCCTTCAGATGGCAACCCTAATGTCCATTCCAGAGCACTGCAAAGAATAAATTCTAGGAATCATGACCACTGTGTGCATGAAAAGAGAATAATCCAGGCATGACAATTGTGATTAACCCTGAATTGTTTTGTAGATAGCTGAAAGAGGATACTAGGAGACATTTAATGAATAGGAAAATTAGTCAAAATCTTAATAAAGAAAGACTGTGAAATGGCAGGACATTATGATGAGGGCTGGTTCAGAATGTGGACATTGTGTTGCAACTATTAAGATTGTGACGTTGTGTTGCAACCATAAGATTGTGACATTGTGTTGCAACTATTAAGATTGCTGAAATCCTTCGATGGGTGACTAGTAATCTGCAAGTGTATTTAAAAATATATTGTTTTGGATGTGGTTCTCTGCAGCCACCTCCTGAATGTTGAGACTGTCCCTACGCACATTTGTATTTCAGCAATCTTTTCACTCGGAGCCTGCATCATTTTCTTTTGGGTTTCTGAGAGGGATACCTTCAGTCTAGGAACCCCTTTTTAAACTTCTCCAAAAGTTTGGGGTCAGGAGTGGGATGACTGGAACCCTGTGGAGTCTCAGGAACTGGACTGGATTGGGGAGACTGGGACTGGTAGAGGTGCCTCAGAAACAACCAGAGTGGTAAGGGACCCCATATTTTTTTTAAAAAAACTCACTCTTTGCCTGTCCTGCCCTCACCATCATTCAGCTCTAGCTTTTCAGAGGCTTGCATGAAGGTAAGTCTTAATTCCTATGTTATTTAATGCAGGCTTTAACTGCAAATTTCTTTCATTTTGTTTCACAAGGTATTTTCGAGCTGGTTTGTTGTTTTTGTTGAAATAACGTTTTAGTTGTTGCAGGTTATATTGCTGGATTTGCTGCTTGTCCTGGATATGGAGGGTTGCAACCAAAAGAATTATATAGGGGAATTTTCTGTTGTTCTGATTTGTTTTGTTACTATGAAAACCACAGATAAAATACAAAAAGCTAAAAAGGTGCTGTCAGGACTGCCGCTAGGTCCCAGCTCACAGAGGACCAACGCCCAGTGGATATTATATACAAAAGTCTTTATTGAAGTTTAGTTTCCATTTCCAAGCTCTGGGCGCGCAGGCCCACGTCTTAACGCTAGACCGGCTAAGTCCCCTCTGACTCACTGCTCCACCCACACCAGTTTAAGATTCTAGCCCGGCTCCACCTCTTGCGCTGCTCTTTCCTGCGTTGGGTCCTTCTGCCCTCTGGGGTTCCCTCCTTCCTGGACTCCTCTGACGCGGAGCCTCCTGAGTCTTGCCCCTCCCTCCGGCGGGCTTTAGGACCTGGCTCCCTTCCCGGGCTCCCCGCTGTGCCGCGCTCCTGTACATTTGAACTTGGCACGCGCGCCCAGCCGGTGACTTTCCTTCTGACCGTTTCCCCGCTTCCTGATGTGGGTGTTGCCAAACCTGACTCCTCTCCTCCCTCTGGTGGTGAGGACACTGGTCCCGACTCCTGGGACTCCCCCTCCCCACTGCGCTCTGGTGGAGACGCTGGCCCTGATCTCCAGCTGCTGTTCAGGGACTCCCCGCTGGCCCCTCCCTCTTGAGGTTTCTCCCTTGGAATCTCCCTTGCTCTGGCCACCGGCGCTCCCTTCTGTGAGTCCTCCGATTCGCTAGAGAGGCTTGTGGAATAACTCTGGCCACTGTCACTGCCTGCGCCCCCCTCGTACTCCTCCTCCTCACTCTCCATTTGCTCCCCCTCCTGTGTCTCTCCTTCTGAACCCCTGACAGGTGCAAAAGGTTATCATTTAAAAGTAATTAAACCCCTATGGAATTAAACCCCCCAAAATCAAATCTATTAAAATACAGATAATAAAAACAGCACTACACTATTAAAAGAGCTTTCCTTAGTTCCCAAAAGCCTATCAAGAATAAAACAGTCGTTGCTTGCTGGCAGGACAACAAGTAGGGAGCCCAGTGCAAAATCCCCTAGACCTATTTGTTTGGAATTGAGTGACTATTTTTCATCCCCCACTGAGCCTGCAAAATTCATCTAAAAGCAGTTATAACCATTTTTAAAAGCAATAAAAATTGCCATAATAATTGGGGAAGCATAAAGCTTCTGTTCACTCCATTGAGATTCAGATTCAGTCCTGAGCTAAATCAAACAGTTCCCTAATCAAATCAGTCCAAGACAAATCAGGTTGTTTTCCAGAGCACCAAACGGGTGTCGGAAATGAATATTGTCATCAGCACACCCTACTACTGACTATCATGTTCACTTCAAAACTCATCAGTTTGCTGCATCCAGTGCCAGTCCTATTCAGGGTTGACCCACTAAAGTTAACAGGCACAGCTAACTTGAGTCTATTCATTCCAGTGGGTCTGCTCTGAGTAGGGCTTAGTTGGCTACAAGTTGGCTTCCTGCAATATGTTTTGCAGGAAGCACCTGCATAGGTAAAAATGGACATATTATCATCCCAAGTTAAAGGTGTTAGAGTGTTGAGTTTGTGTGCGAGGAAAGGTTGCTGCCTGAATAGCTCAGTTGGTTAGAGCATGGTGTTGATAATGCCAAGATTGCAAGTTCAGTCCCCCTATGTGGAAACTGTATATTGCTACATTGTAGGTCATTGAACTAGAATTACTAGATTATTCTCAGGGTCCCTTCCAACTCTACAATTCTATGATTCTATGATTTGAGGGTGGCCATGTAGCTTGTTTCACAGAAGACAGCCCTCAGTTTGAAGGGCTACTAGAGGATAGGCTTCTATCTGAAGGGGTGATTTGTCCAAGTCTGGTTTAAACATACAGAACTTTAAGAAGGGAGAAGAGGGAGGCCTTGAAATTGTCTGTCAACAGGTGCGGTGCCGAAACTATGGGCGTTTAGGCAGGAATTTTGAGCAGGGTGAGGCCTCCAGAGGGCGCCACTTAGAATTGTTTCACCAACTCTCCCAGTATCTTTGCTGAGCTTTACCCCTCAACCTTGGATGCAGTTCCTCCTCCGCTTCAGCTCACAGAGACAATCCTGCAGCTTGGCCTTCTAAAGGTTAAAATTAAGCCGACTCAGTTCGTACTGAGGATAGGAAAGGAATGTGGGAAGGAGGAATAAACTTGCAGAGGAAATAGTATTTTCTCTCCTCCCCCCCCCCCCCCGTCCTTTCCATGGCCTTGCATCACCTTTGAACTCAACAATTCCTTTCCTGCCAGCTTCCTGGCCAGTGTGAAGTGGCTTCTGTCACTCCTGAGCACTGCATGAGCTACCGGGCCCGATCGCTGTGCCTTTGGGTGAAGGGGAGTCCCAGGGCTGCAAGGATCTGCAAGGCAGGAAAGTGAGGAGGGGGATAGAGACAAGGGTGGGTGGTAGTGTTGGAAAATTCCATTCCACCTTAAGTTGCAGACGTTTGAAATTGTTACATGCACTACAGACTCAGGATCACTAGTCAGAAGTCTAGGGATCTTGAGATGTTTGCAGATGCAAGTTTTGGAAGTGACACCACAGATGGCACAAGCACTTCCAGGGTGTGCTACATGTACAACCAGTGTCTGTTGGACTGGTTGTGCAAGAAGCAGACAATAGTGAGCCTGGGTTCTTGTTAAACTGAATTCAATGCACTGTCCTATTCACTTATGGATTGTGAATGGTTGTTGCAACTGTTTCAGGACGTCAGGGTTAATGTGACGTGTCCTATACAGGTTTATAATGGCAACAGGTCCTGTTTGGCTTTGCTAGCTTCAGAGAGTTGCAAGCAAAGAACCAAGTACTTGCAGATAAAGTTACATCGTGCAAAGGAGTCTATTCAGAAAGGACTCATTCAGGTGTCCTACATGCCAGGAAATGAAATTCCTGTTGTCTAAAGTTGTTAACAGGGAACAGGTATATGTACAACAGTTGCAGTTAGGTTGAAATAGTGCATTGCAGGTTACATGGGAAGGGGGAGGATGTTGGAAAATTCAATTCCACCATAACTTGCAGACGTGTGAGATTGTTACATGTCACATGTCTGTTTACATTCCAGCACAGTTTGCTGGGAACTTCCATTGTGTGTAGCTTTTGACTCTCTCTGAGGAGACAAGAGATGACCTGTTTCCTTTGTCCTGATTTATACTCAATAAATCCGTAGCTTGTTAATATGTTTCCACAAGCCTCACGCCACTTCTGTTTGCGCAGTATGCTCTGCTGATATAGTGTGCTCAAGCTTTGAAGTCTGAGTCGCTGATTTACGTCGCACCAGAGGTTGGGGGATCGTCACGGCTGGAAGGGCATGATCCTGCTGGGGGCTAGCCAGCTAGCAACTCATCCCCCGAAGGATGCCGACAGGTAGATGCCTGGATTTTGACACCAGGCAGTGAATGAAGGAATAAATGGGGGACTAACTGATTGGGAGAGCTAATCAGGTGCATCTCATAGGATGGGAACCTCCCACCACAACACCCACATCAGAGCTTCTACCTTTCCTCTGCCTATGCTGTTTCCAGATGCAACAAGGAAATGTTACTTAGTTTAACTGTAAATATATATATTTAAATGTCTAGAGGACACACACATGAAACCTAGGTTTTCTGCATATGTGGATAATGTTATGCTTCTCTGGTTATTCTCAGATCCCAGAAGATGCAAGCCTCTCGCCAGTGCAGGCAGGGTCATAGCCCAAATGCAGCAGAACCCCAGAACCAAACAAGGTCAAGCACAGAGAATCAGACTAGATCCAACCAGGATCCAGAAGCAACGTGCGAAAAGCATCAAGGGTGGGCCCCCTCAGCACTGTGGATTGAACTGGATGAATCTCAGGGTCCCCAGTGTGGGGAGAGCCAGTGTGGTGTAGTGGTTAGGAGTGGTGGACTCGTAATCTGGTGAACTGGGTTCGCTTCCCCACCCTTCCACATGCAGCTGCTGGGTGACCTTGGGCCAGTCACACTTCTTTGAAGTCTCTCAGCCTCACTCACCTCACAGAGTGTTTGTTGTGGGGGAGGAAGGGAAAGGAGAATGTTAGCCACTTTTGAGACTCCTTTGGGTAGTGATAAAGCAGGATATCAAAACCAAACTCTTCTTCTTCTTCTTCTTCTTCTTCTTCTTCTTCTTCTTCTTCTTCTTCTTCTTCCCCTCCAGCTCCACAATTCTACAATTCTTTGGCCTTGCCAGATCATCTGGGTCCTTGACCTGGGGACATGACAGATGTCGGATCATCTCAGATTTCTTCAGTTGAGTGCCGGCTTTAACTCGAACCCATCTCTAGGTAGTTTAGTGGGAGTGAGGCTGAAGAGAATATAAGGCAGAAATGATAGAGAAATGTCCTAGCTTGGGGCTCTGGGTGCAGAGAGGAGGGAAGCTCAGTATGAGGCCTTGAAACTTCTTGTTATAGGTTATGTTGGATATATTGTTGTGTAATACAGTGGTACCTCAGGTTACAGATGCTTCAGGTTACAGACTCCGCTAACCCAGAAATAGTATCTCGGGTTAAGAACTTTGCTTCAGGATGAGAACAGAAATTGTGTGGTGGCGGCATGGTGGCAGCAGGAGGCCCCATTAACTAAAGTGGTACCTCAGGTTAAGAACAGTTTCAGGTTAAGAACAGACCTCCAGAACGAATTAAGTTCTTTTTTTAAAAAATATTTATTAAAGATTTTCTTAATACAATAAAGAAGAAAAAACAAAAGAACAACAAAAAAGAAAAAAGAAAAAGCACTTACACCTTATACAAAAAGCATACCACAACCAAATCAATTAGATAATAACCATATTTTCTTCGCTTTTTGGACTTCCTCACATCTCTCGTTCCTGCGTTCCTGGTTTATAAAACTTTAACCAGCAATTTATCACCTTGTTTCAATTCTTATTTTATAATTTTCCAATATTGTGTCCCTAACTTTAGATACTTTTATCCAAACCTTAAATACTTAATTTAGACATAATATTTATCCAAAATTTATCTTTTCTTAAATTTCACTTGTCTTCATATTCTTTTCAACTAGCTTAGTGGTGCCATGTTATTTACAATCTTGCATCTTTCTTAACACTCATACAATTTGCAATGTTTTTGTAAATAGTCCTTAAATTTCTTCCAGTCCTCTTCCACTGCTTCCTCTCCCAGGTCTCGGATTCTGCCAGTCATTTCTGCTAGTTCCATATAGTCTATCAGTTGAATCTGCCATTCTTCCAGTGTGGGCAAGTCTTGGGTTTTCCAATGTTTGGCGACAAGTATACTTGCTGCTGTTGTTGCATACATAAAGAATGTTCGGTCCTTCTTTAACACCCTCTGGCCAACAATGCCTAAAAGGAAGGCCTCTGGTTTCTTAGGGAAGGTATACTTAAATACCTTTTTCAACTCATTATATATCATTTCCCAGAAAGCCTTAACTCCAGGGCAAGTCCACCAGAGGTGAAAGAACGTTCCTTCAGTTTCTTTACATTTCCAACATTTATTGTCAGACAGATGATATATTTTTGCAAGCTTGACTGGAGTCATGTACCACCTGTATATCATTTTCATAATATTTTCTTTCAAGGCATTACATGCCGTGAACTTCATACCGGTGGTCCATAACCTTTCCCAGTCAACAAACATGATATTATACCCAATGTCCTGTGCCCATTTTATCATAGCTGATTTAACTGTTTCATCTTGTGTATTCCATTTTAACAGCAAGTTGTACATTCTTGAGAGTACCTTAGTCTTAGGTTCTAACAATTCTGTTTCCAACTTTGATTTTTCCACCTGGAATCCTATCTTTTTATCCAAATTAAAAACCTCTTTAATCTGAGCATAATGTAGCCAATCTCGCACTTTATCTTTTAATTTCTCCAAACTCTGCAGCCTCCAATTGTCTCCATCTTTTTCTAATATTTCCCAATATTTCGGCCATTTGGCCTCCATATTGAGTCTTTTCCGAGCCTTGGCTTCCATTGGTGATAACCACCTTGGGGTCTTGTTTTCCAATAAGTCTTTATATTTTGTCCAGACATTAAACACTGCTTTCCTAACAATATGGTTCTTGAAAGCCTTATGACTTTTAACCTTGTCATACCACAAATATGCATGCCATCCATAAGCATTGTTAAAACCTTCCAGATCTAAAACATCAGTGTTTTCAAGAAGCAGCCAATCTTTCAACCAGCAAAAAGCTGCTGATTCATAATACAACCTTAAGTCTGGCAGGGCAAAGCCCTCTTTCTTTAGCATCAGTTAATATCTTAAACTTAATTCTGGGCTTTTTGCCCTGCCAGACAAATTTGGAGATATCTCTTTGCCACCTCCCCAAACACTCCACTTTATCCACAATCTGTAAAGTCTGGAACAGAAACAGCATTTTTGGCAATACATTCATCTTTATAGCAGCAATTCGGCCCAACAAGGAAAGTTTCAATCTTGACCAACCTTCTAGATCCCTTTTAATTTCTGACCAACACTTTTCATAGTTATCCTTAAATAAGCTCAGATTCTTGGCTGTTATGTTTACCCCTAGGTATCTTACTTTTTAACTACATTTAACTCTGTCTCTTTCTGAAACCTTTCTGATTCTGAAGATGTCAATTTTTTTCCCAATACCTTAGTTTTTTGCTTGTTTAGTTTAAATCCCGCCACCCGACCAAACTCATGAATCAATTGTAATACCCTTTTCGTACTAGATTCTGGCTCCTGTAAGGTCAAAACCAGGTCATCTGCAAAAGCTTTAAGTTTATACTGTTTCGCTCCGACCTGAATTCCTTCAACCAACCGGTCCTCTCTAATCATATTCAAGAGCACCTCCAGGACCGAAATGAATAACAAAGGAGAAATAGGGCAACCTTGTCGTGTTCCTTTTTCAATTTTAAACTCTTCTGTCACCACATTGTTAACTATCAATTTAGCCTTTTGTTCTGAGTAGATTGCATCTATCCCATTTTCAAATCCCCGTCCCACTCCCATCCCTTCCAGGTTTTTCTTCATTAACTTCCATGAAATATTGTCAAAGGCCTTCTCCGCATCTATAAATATTAACACTGCTTTTGTATTAATATTTGTTTGCAAAAGTTCCAAAATATCAATAATGTTCCTTGTGTTAGCAAACAAATGTCTACCTGGGAGAAAGCCTGCCTGATCCTTATGAATCACTTCGTTTAAAACTTTTTTAAATCTACTTGCTAAAATGTCTGCAAATATTTTATAATCCACATTTAGGAGGGAGATGGGACGGTAGTTCTTAAGTTGTGTCTTTTCAGTTTCTAATTTAGGTATCAATGTGATGAAAGCTTCTTTCCACGATTCCGGTGCCTTCTTCCCCTCCATAATTTCATTGCAAACCTCCATTAATGGATGTATCAAATAATCTTTCAATGTCTTATAATATTTGGAGGTAAGCCCATCTGGCCCTGGAGATTTGCCCAATTGCATATTCTGAATGGCTTCTTCAATCTCTAGTTGTGTTATTTTATAATTCAGGATTGCCCTATTTTCTTGAGACAACTTTGGTAATCCATTCCTTATCAAAAATTGTTCTATCTCAACCTCATTTTGCGGCCCTTGAGTATATAATTGTTTGAAATATCTCTGGAAGCACTTTCTGATCTCCACGGGATTCTGAATATTTCTTCCTTCAATCTCTAGATTTGTAACAGTATTTAATTTTTGTCTCTTTTTCAACTGCCATGCTAACAGTTTTCCACATTTGTTTGCTGATTCAAATGATCTTTGTTTCATTAACTTAACTTTCCACTCCACTTCCTGATTTATCAATTTGGAGTATTGTGCTTGATAAAGTTTAATTTCTCTCAAAATCTCCTGTGACTTTGGTCTCGATCTTAACTTCTTCTCACATTCTTTAATTTTCTCCAAAATCTTGTCTTTTTTCTCATTCTGTGCTCTTTTCTTTATAGTGTTCTGTTGTATCAGAAACCCCCTCATAACCGCTTTACTTGCATCCCAGGTGACTCTTTTTTCCACCGTAGTGTTCAAATTTATCTCAAAATAGTCCTTCAAATAGTCCTTTTTGGTAATCTCCTGATCTCTAAACAAATTGTCATTCATCTTCCATCTAAAGGAGCCCGTTGGAGTTAGTCTCATATCCATCTTTACGGCATTATGGTCGGAGCAGGTCTTTAGGCAGATTTCCACTTTTCTTATCTTAGGTGCCAGACCTCTAGTTATCCATATTTGGTCGATTCTTGTCCATGTCAGTTGGGCTTCAGAAAGGAATGTTCCTTCTCTTCCTAGGGGGTTCTTTGTCCTCCAAATGTCAATCAAGTCCATATTGTCAGTCAGTTCATAGAAGGTTTTAGGTAGTCTGCCATCTTTTGTCACATTTTGGCTATGAGACTTATCCATGTTGGTTGATGGCACCCCATTCATATCCCCCATCATAATGATGTTGTTATAGTCCAGATAGTCCAGCATTATCTTGTGCAGCTTCTTGTAAAATTCCGATTTCCCCTCATTTGGTGCATAGATTCCTAATATCAAAAACTTTTCTCCTTGATTTTGTATCTCAATTGCCAAAATTCTTCCTTGCTCATCTTTAAATAAAAATTTTGGTGAATTAAGTTCTTAACCTGAGGTACCACAGTATATTTTCAAAAAAACTTTGTATTCATATAAAATACCTTTTATGCCCTCTATGAATAAGTGTGTGTTTTCTGTGTGTGTGTGTGCATGAGTCTTTGACCCAGGTGGGAAAAAAAAGCCTAGTTTCATCACTGGATAGTTCGCACCTGGAAAAGGGACTGAATAGGCCCATAACTCCCTTGGCAGACCGGAAGTCCAGTGCTGCGTTACGTTTTTGGATGATTAGATTTTTGCAGCTGGGGAGAAAAAGTTTCAGAGGTGTGCTGAAAAAGTTGCAACCTACCCTTAAGGTCCAACTCTTTCTTTCTCTCCACTGGAGGTTTTTAAACAGAGGTTGAATGGCTGTCTGTCAGGGATTCTTTAGCTGTGATTCCAGCTTTGCAGGGGGTTGAACTAAGTGATCCCTGTGATCCCTTCCCACTCTGTGATTCTATGATTCATTCACACCCTGCATATTTTGCTTGTCTGCCCTGCTTTTGTAGGAGCCTACAGCAGTACGAAGCTAAGATCTTTGTCCATTGCCGCACCTAATTTGTTTGTTTGTTTTGCACCAGGCCCTCCCTGCCACCCTTGGCCTGTGCCCTCCTGAAAAGTTGCCTAATGGGGAATCTATGACCTGGGCTGAGGAAAAAGGATCCCCTATCCCTCGCGGGTGGCGCTGTGGTCTAAAGGACAGAGCCCAGGGCTTGCCGATTAGAAGGTCGGCGGTTCAAATCTCCGTGTTGGGTGAGCTCCCATTGTTCAGTCCCTGCCAGAAGTGGCTTCGTCATGCTGGCCACATGACCCGGAAGCTGTACGCCAACTCCCTTGGCCAGTAAAGCAAGATGAGCGCCGCAACCCCAGAGTCATCCACGACTGGACCTAATGGTCTGGGGTCCCTTTACCTTTAGCCCTTGCTTTAGGACATCAACTTGCCATCTCTCTGCAAACAGTTTAAGGGGCTATGGTTGGCTTGATCAATCTTGTATGCATTGCAGCTGTCTCACATTTAGATGGCTACGAGAGATTATTGCGGCATATTGCCAAGGAATGTGGAGTGGTGGTTGTAGCTGTTAGGTAAGTGCCATCTCCATCTTGCCATTGCTCCCTGATTACGCTCTTAAAACCCAAGGCATTTCAGCACCTGTGGCGAAACACCCGCTGCTGCACCTGCGTTGGGAATGCAATCTCCTAAAGGAGTCTCCCCTGCTCTCCTCAACAACTGGGGAAGTGTTTGTTCCAGAGAGATCTTTTGCCAGTCCCCCTAGAGACAAGGGAGACCAGAAACGCTCTTTTAATCAAACCTCTAAATTTGAAAAAGAGCTGTTAGAAAATAAGATTACGTTGCTTTCGAAAATGCATAAATTAATGCATACAAAAGATAAACAGGTTACATCAGCTATGATACACTGGGTGAGGGACTTCGGAAATAATATACAACTTACAGCATGGCAGAAGGCATGGAACTGAGACTTGAGGTTTACAGCATGTTATACTTTGAAAGAAAATTGTATGAAAACGATGTATTGTTGGTATTTAACTCTTAGTAAATTAGCTAAAATGTATAAAACAAGGTCACATACATGCTGGAAATGTAAGGAAAAAGAAGGTAACTTTTATCACATGTGGTGGACTTGTAAAGTAGTAAAAGAATTTTGGGAGATGACATATAATGAACTGGAAAAAAATGTTTAAAATAACATTTCCTTTAAAAACCCCTAAACTTTCCTTCTAGGAATTCTGGGTGCCGAAATACCAATGGGTCAGAAAAGACCATTTATGTACACGACCACTGTGGCTCGGATGTTACTAGCGCAGAGATGGAAAGAAGACATACCAGAGAAGAATGGCAAATTTAACTGATGGCGTATGCCAAAATGGCAAAAATGACCAGAAGAATTAGAAAGCAGGAAGACCAAAATTTTAATAAGGAATGGGGAAAATATATTATTTACCTTAAAAATCACTGTAAACAATTGAAATTATTATTAGGATGGGAATGATACTTTCAGTTTAATGTTGAACTTTGCTTGTAATGGAGATTTAACAGATTTGGATTAATAGAGAAGAAGCAGAAGGAAAAAAGTTAACATAAGGACCCACAAAGGGGAGGAGGGAAGTTCAGGGGCAACTATGGAATTCTCTTTTTATTGGTTGTTTGATCATTGTTTGTAAATTTCAAAATTAATAAATCTTATCTAAAAAAAGACATTCATTTCTAAATCAGCATATGCAAATGTTATAAGAATCACTGTCCTCTTTTCTCCTTTCCTCCCACCCATGGTGTTTATGGTGATCCCTGCTTGGCCCCTGAGCTGACTATTCAGATGTCATTTTTTCAGATGTAATTCTCAACTGATTTCCCCCCTCCAGATTGATGCTGGAGTACCAGATCACATCCACGTCTTTTTGAAGTGATGCATTAGAATTTCTTCGTTGTTCTCCCCATCCCACTCACTTTTCATCCCACTGTTGCTCAGTTTTGTTGTTGTTCTGGTTGCTAACTTTTGGATTCTGCAGCATGGAAGGCCACTTTCCCAACACGACACCTTTGTTGCATCCACAACAACTGCATTCTATAACATGCATTGCTGAACACATGACGTATAGATATACAATGACCATGATACAAGCCAGAGTTTATTAAAGGTTTCATTTCAATTAAGCTCTCTTTACTGATTCGTATCGGTGTGGAGGTTGAGAGAAGCAGCAATTATGTACACTTGAGAAATTTGCTTCCTATATGACACATTTGGGGAAAGTCTAAACAATTCAAAAGACAGGTACATCCATACCTCTTGTTACGTTCGGTTCAGGTTACGTCTTTTCAGGTTGCGTCCCGCGGAAGTACCGGAAAGGGTTACTTCCGGGTTTCGCCGCTCGCGCATGCGCAGACACGCAAAATGACATCATACGCATGCACAGAAGCATCAAATTGTGACCCACTCACGCGCAGACACAGGTTGTGTTCCTTTCAGGTTGTGAATGGGGCTCCGGAACGGATCCTGTTCGCAACCAGAGGTACCACTGTATTTGAATTCTGGACAATGATTTCTTAAGAAACAACCAAAATACTCCAATATTCCATTCCAGCTTCACTGCAGATTTGTTTACTAAATCTTTGGGACAATCAACTGAAAGGTTTCAGTTCTCAGGAATTCTTGATGTGGGTGCTGATGAGTGCCAGAACTTCAATTGACCCCAAATGAAAAACTTACAGGAATTGCAACTTTCGCTCTGGGTTAAAAATATGTGGCATTTCGCACTAGCTGAAAAATAACACATAAACTACATGTCGACCAAGGCTTGGAAAATCTCAAAAAAATCTAGGCTGTTTGGTCAGATTTTATCACACACACAACAAATGCAGACACACTGGAGTCCTTCTCAAACATGAATCTTGGCTTTCCTGATGGTCTTAAGTTCTCTACCTGCCTGATTTAAGTCTTTTCCAGATATTCTGCACTGTCCTATTTTGTATTTGTGATCATGAAACACAAAACCTCATTCTCTTCTCTATCTACTCAATGAAAGCAGAATATTGCTGAAATTTTTGCACGACAGAAAAAATTGTTTGTAAATTTATAACCTTTAATAAGGTTACAAATGTACTGAGTTAATGAAGACATACACAAACAGCATTCATTGGGGAATCATAGCTATGTCATAGCGTTACCCTGTATACAAACTCAGAACAGTTTCTTCCGAGCTCATTTGGATGCAAACTTAACAATTAAAATCATTAAGCCACATGTTATCATTTTCAGTGCAGAGAGTGCTTATATAAGACAACCACTGGGGACATTGTTGACTGTAGATCATTCTTTATCCTTTTTTATCTAGACAACAATATTTTGCCAGTACAGCTTGTAACCATTAAACACAGGAACAATCTGAACATTGTTTCCACATTTGCAAATTTTCTCCTGGAATATTATTTGATACATATCTTGTGGGGCTGAAAATTTATTTTTCAGGTTAAGCTTGCTTGGTGTACAAGTGGAACTGCAAGAGTTCATCAGCCAGAACAAGGTCAACATCATTTGAATACTCTTGCATCAACATCTCAATGCCATTGTGAACCTGTTCCTTGGTTGTGGCAGGTTTATCAAAAATAAAAAACTGCCAGCCGCACTCCTTTACACTGTTGCTCTTCTGTCTAGGTTGGCTTCCAGAACTACCATGACAGGGATAAATGAATTTATCCTAAAATTGTCTCTTGCAGAAAATTTGTCTAAGGCTTCAGGTGCTGTCCAATCATTGGTGGGTGTTGTGTGTTGTTGTTTTTTTGTACTCCCTTCCTTCTTTTAATAGTTTTGTACTCTGCATCTGATAAGAGTAAATTTTGCTTGCTGTTCAATTTCATCTCAAATCCTATTCTCAAAATGGAACTGCCTTTTGGTCTTGCAAATATTTCATGATGTCTTCTTTCTAACTATACCATTGTTTTTTGTGTTCATGAGAGAGGCATTGGATGTGGTTCATGGCGGCTTACTCTGCCAGATCGGAGCCCCATTTTCCATAAACCACTGAACAGTTGACTTTGCTTGAAATGCATTGAAAGTGACACATTTCCTTTATAAAATAATAAGAATAAGTATAATTGTATTATTTATTCCCCAATATGCTTTGTTTGACCTCACCCAGACAAACACCCCAGGTATCTGTGCTTTGGGTTGTCCCTTTTAAAAATAAAATTAAATGGGGGGGGTTATTGGGTTGTTTTTGTTTTGATCATGGATTTTTTGTTTTTATATTTGTGATACAAAGCTCATTGTAGCGTAGAAGCAGCTGTATAGTGGCATGCCACTCGTGGCTTTGTGTCGGAGGCTGTGGACAACTTAGGGTTGTCTGCCAAAAGTGGGAGTTCCTGCACCTCTTTTTCTAGAAAAAGAGCTCTGGCAATTAGTAATTACCAAGCAAACCAATGATGATGTTGATGATGATGAAGATGATGATGATAATTTATTTGTACCTCGCCCATCTATGGGGTGGCCCCAGCCACTCTGGGCAGCTTCCAGCAAATATAAAAGCATTATAAACATCGAACATTAAAAAATACCTGAAGGGCTGCCTTTCAATGTCTTTGTTTGACATCTGATGGGAGGGCATTCCACAGGGCGGGCACCGCTACTGAGAAGGCCCTCTGCCTAGTTCCCTGTAATCTCACATCTCACAGTGAGGGAACTGCTAGAAGGCACTTGGAGCTGGACCTCAGTGTCCGGACTGAATAACAAGGGTAGAGCCACTCCTTCAGGTATACAGGGCTGAGGCCGTTTAGGCCTTTAAAGGTCAGCACATATATGAGCTGAGGGAGTGAGTTCCATGGTTTAATTTCACATGGAATTGTACTCACTATTGATCCAGAGTAGATTCCAATGTATAGTTAGCAGTTGTTGTTGTTGTTTAGTCGTTTAGTCGTGTCCGACTCTTCGTGACCCCATGGACCAGAGCACACCAGGCACTTCTGTCTTCCACTGCCTCCCGCAGTTTGGTCAAACTCATGCTGGTAGCTTCGAGAACACTATCCAACCATCTCGTCCTCTGTCGTCCCCTTCTCCTTGTGCCCTCCATCTTTCCCAGCATCAGGGTCTTTTCCAGGGAGTCTTCTCTTCTCGTGAGGTGGCCAAATATTGGAGCCTCAGCTTCAGGATCTGTCCTTCCAGTGAGCACTCAGGGCTGATTTCCTTCAGAATGGATAGGTTTGTTCTTCTTGCAGTCCATGGGACTCTCAAGAGTCTCCTCCAGCACCATAATTTAAAAGCATCAATTCTTTGGCGATCAGCCTTCTTTATGGTCCAGCTCTCACTTCCATACATCACTACTGGGAAAACCATAGCTTTTACTATACAGACCTTTGTTGGCAAGGTGATGTCTCTACTTTTTAAGATGCTGTCTAGGTTTGTCATTGCTTTTCTCCCAAGAAGCAGGCGTCTTTTAATTTTGTGGCTGCTGTCACCATCTGCAGTGATCATGGAGCCCAAGAAAGTAAAATCTCTCTCTGCCTCCATTTCTTCCCCTTCTATTTGCCAGGAGGTGATGGGACCAGTGGCCATGATCTTCGTTGTGGGCGTGTGGAATGAGTGCAATTGTGCAGTAGTTGGAGCATTTTTTGGCACTGCCCTTCTTTGGGATTGGGATGTAAACTGGTCTTCTCCAATCCTCTGGCCACTGCTGAGTTTTCCAAACCTGCTGGCATATTGAGTGTAGCACCTTAACAGCATCATCTTTTAAAATTTTAAATAGTTCAGTGGAATACCATCACTTCCACTGGCCTTGTTATTTGCAGTGCTTTCTAAGGCAGAGTAACAACCTAAACACGTTGCAGGATTCCCAAACTATAGACCAGAGGCAATTGTGTTTCATCCAGCATAGCTTTACTGCCACTGAAGGCAAATCAGCATAATGGTCACAAATCCAATACATTCAGGATTGACACTGTCCATAAGAAATCCAGTTGCAGCAGACTTCACTTAAACTATGAGCTCCTAGCTATAGCAACCACAAATTAATTGCAGAGCTATCTTGAGTGCCAAGATGGTGTAAGCATAGCTTCCGGAACAGTTCACTTTCGGTGCAGCACACATTTCAACCGCTCGGCCTTCAACCACGAAGAGTTGAAATCACAGATGTTAAACATGTGTAAATTGCGCACTACCTGTACTTTATCAACGTTGTCCACCATTGCTACTGAAGACTACCTTCTGGACTGAACTCCATGAAGGTAGAGTGCCAACGACAGAGGTGAAAGATCTCATGGGGTTTAGAGAGGAGGGGACCGGGGACTAAGGGAAAGCAAACAAGTGCAATGGGTCAGTGCGTCTGATGGTTAACCAGACGTTTGGTGGTTTGAGCCCACCCAGGGACAGCTGTGGGCAGTATTCCTGCATTGCAGGGGGTTGACCCTTGAGGTTCCTTCCAACTCTATGTCTATGATTCTATGAAAATATCAGCAAAGTGCTCTACAATGAATGACCCGATGCCCGCATACACTCCTGCTATTTTTCTAACTTGACCATAAGGTGTTGGGGAGGAGATATGGGAGGAAGGGGACAGGAAAGGGTTGCATTCTTATCCCCTTATGTGCTCTAGGGTAATTGTTGATCGCCCTAATACGCTGCTAATGGATAAGAGCAGAGTGTCTGAACAATGCCTTTCAGAACATTGTAATTGGAGTGCTATTTTGTATCATGCCATTCTGTGACTGGACTTCTGCTACTTGTTATCCAGTCTGTATAACACTTACTGCACATGTAACTTGTTAAGATAGAGTTGTACATTTATCCACTCCATGTTTACATTATCTCCAGGCTTTGTCTTGCACGTGGCACCTTAGTATGTTTGTTGTTTGAATGGTTATAAGTCTATCTCTGGTCTAGCTATTATTCTAGTAAATTTGGTTTTATACTTTTAAGCCAGTTTGTGGTGGTGTTGTTTTGTTGTATTTCAGAACGATCTGCCTTTGAGAAGGGTACAAAGTTTTGAGGTCATCAGGATGAACTAGGATTATCTGTTCTGTATTATACAGATTATGTCTTGTACGTGTCAGGTCAGAGCATAAAAGTGCTGGTGGAAGAATGAATGAGATTCAGATCTGGGATTGGGAGGTTCTGGATAGATGCTCTGATAGTGAAGATTCCTTATGCCTAGGTCACACTTGCTAGTTTACAACAGTGGAGGAAGTATTATTCTCCTTTGCCCAGGGCTAATATCCCAACCCTGCAACCAAGCCACAATGATGCCCAGGGAAATTTCTATAATGACCACATGTTAGTCATGCCCATTAATTTTTATAAACACCTTAGACAGGCCAACTAAACCAGGTGAGGGTAGCTGATGAGTCCCAAACCCTCGGTGAGTTAGGGACTTCACCTGCATGAGAAAACAGGCTCCAGCGGATTGAGTAAGCAATACCAATAGTGGGCCCAACGGTCAAGGAGCTGGTTTTTGCATGTGCTGTTGAGGAAAGTGAGATGCAGGTGGGGCACATCAATCTAGGACGCTAACCCATCTAGTAGAAGGAAAACTCTGGGACTAAACCTAAGCTGCCTTTCAGGAAATCTTTGGGAGAAGAAAAGACTAAGGAGTAAACCCTACACAAATTCTGAGTGGAGTCCCTAAGATGGTCGTATGTCACCTTTTACACCTCCTTCCAGCAACTTAGAATCAGCTTGTTAAAATCAAGGAATCATTCACTATCAGAGTTTACGGCCAAGAGATTATTTATGGGAGGGAAAGCAGCACCAGGAAGTTCCTGAGTGCAATGATATCAGGAGGTTCTATTTACCAGAAGCCTCACTTGTGCAAACTCTGTGTAATTCAACTGGGTTTTGCAAGAGTTGCTCCTTATGGCTTTCAGCTTGTGATTAAAGTGTCAGATGTGACCATGGTCATTAAGCATAGGTATGGAAACAGTAATTAACTATGAAACATATACATGGGGAAGCTGTGATGACACATCTTGTTTTATTGATTTATAGCCTACCGTATTTTTCGCTCTATTAGACGCACCGGAACATAAGACGCACCTAGTTTTTAGGGGAGGATAACAAGAAATAAGAAAGCAACGCAAAGCCTCATGAGTGAAGATAGAGCGCTCCTCCCTCTCCGCTCAGGAGGCTTTGCGGGGCTATGCCTGACGCTAGGAGAGCAAGCAGGATCGGTGCGCACCCATCCCTCTTGCCCTCCTGGCTTCAGCGAAAGCAAGCCTCCTGACTTTCCCCCCACCTCCCACAAGAGCCTCACGCTCTGTCCCTTCCCCCACCTCCCGCAAAAGCCAGTGATAACCGCACAAAGCCTCCGCGGGGTAGCGGGATGAAGGCTCCCCGCTGCCCTGTGGGGCTTCACGCCGCTAAGGCAGAAGTTAGAACAAGTAGAGGGAGCACTGCGCAGCGCTCCCTCTAGCTGTTCTGGCTTCTGGGGTAGCCCACGAAGCCTCCGCAGGGCAGCGGGGAGCCTTCATCCCACTGCCCTGCGGAGGCTTCGCAGGCTACCCCAGAGCTGCTCAGGAGCGCAGGGCATCTGCGCACAGCCTGCCCGCTGCTCCCAGGGCTCAAGGGGGAAGCCCGGGTTTCCCCCGCCAGCCCCAAAGAGCAGCCCAGGAGCATGCCGCACTCCGGCAATTTAGCTCCAGGGACCACACATTCGCTCCATAAGATGCACAGACATTTCCCCTTAGTTTTTGAGTGCGTCTTATGGAGCGAAAAATACGGTACTTTTCCTCCAAGGTTCTTACCCTTCCCATTTTCATTCCCACAACAGTACTGTGAGGTATGAAAAGTTGGAAGGGACCCTAAGGGACCATCTAGTCCATCCCCCTGGCAATGCTGGGATCTCAACTAATGCATCCCTGACAGGAGGCCATCCAACCTATGCTTAAGAAAACCTCCAAGGAAGGAGATCCCATCACCTTCCGAGGGAAGTCTGTTCAAAGCTCTTACCATCAGAAAGTTCTTCCTAATATTAGACAGAATCTCCTGCTTTGTCCTTTGAGTCCATTGTTTCAGGTCCTAAGCTGTGCAGCAGCAGAAAACAAGCCTTCTCCATCTTCCATGTGGCAGCCCTTCAGATATTTGAAGAAAACCTCTGTCTTCCCTTCTCCAGACTAAACATACCCAACTCCCTCAATCATTCTTCACAAGGCTTGGTTGCCAGACTTTGTTTTGTTTTTTAAAGCACAACTTTGGCTAAAAGTGAAATGATCTTGGAAAGGCACCAGAATAAATACTCATTAAAGGGTGTGTCCTACTCAGTGTGGACCCATTGGGCTACTCTGAGTAGATGAACCCTAAGAATGCAATGTGTCTAAACAGCAATAGGCAGCCTGTAGCCTTCTAAATGTGGTTGGATTCCAACTCTCATCGTCCCTACTCATTGACCATGCCGGCTGGGGATGATGCGACTTGCAAATCAGACATCTGGAGAGCCACAGGTTTCTGACCCCCGACTTAAAGACACTCACTGGTTTGTAGAACGCGCTTGAACTCATTGTGGCTTTTGAGAGAGGACATGTTCATAGGACTGTAAATCATCCTTGGCTTGGTTTATACATGGCCTCATTAATTAAGAACTGATAGGCATATATGCAAATACAACACCTTTATAAGACTGTTTGGCCTGATAATGACATGGCTTGGTGTGTTTTGCAATCTAGGACTTATTGTCATCTAATGGGAGCATGATATTAGTCTTCACACCTACCGTTCAGGGGGAGGTCAGTAGTACAGTTGTAGAACATCTGCTTTGTATACAGAAGGTCCCAGGTTCAATCCCCAGCATCTCCAGGTAGGAGATACACCACAGTTTCCCAAACTTGGGTCTCCAGCTGTTGTTGGACTACAACTCCCATCATCCCTAGCTAGCAGCACCAGTGGTCAAGGATGTAGTCCAAAAACAGTCTCCTTTCTTGTGGCTTCCAGCAGCTAGTATTCAGGACCATTGCTGACTCCAATGGGGCTAGTAGCAGTTGTTAGTCTTCTCCTCCATGGATTTGCCTAATTCTCTTTTACAGCCATCCCTGCCTCCTGAGGGAGCGAGTTCCACAGTTTAACTTCTCGTGGAATTCTACTCAGTATTGATCCAGAGTAGATTCCAAGGTATAGTTAGCAGAGTAACAACCTAAACATGTTACAGGATTCCCAAACTATAGACCAGAGGCAATTGCATTTCATCCAGCAGAGCTTTACTGCCACTGAAGGCAAATGAGCATAGTAGTCACAAATCCAATACATTCAGGATTGGCACTGTCCATAAGAAATCCAGTTGCAGCAGACTTTACATAAACTTACAATAACATATAATAAGTGTAAACCCTAACACTAATTATACTATGTGCAGAACACCACACCAGAAGGAAAAGAGATAGAATGAGAAAGTGAAACCCAGGCTCCTTCTGGCTTTACTTTTATAGTCAGCATGACCTTGACAGAAAGAGATAACAGAAGGAGTTTAAGCCATCTGTACTCAGCTTCTCTGAAGGAATAACCCAAACATCATTAGCCTTCTGCCTGTTTCTTTCACACAGAGAAGCTTCCAGAAGCTTCTAGAACCCTCTTGAATTAATTAGAATAGGAAAGATCTCTACACATCAGATCAATACTTTCTGTACTAAGACATGCAAACTGACATAACTAAGCACTGCATGAAGAAGGAAATCTTTTAATCCAGCCTGAATTTTCCAACATCCAGTTTTCTTGAAGGCCTTCTCTGAAGGCCTTCTGAATGTTCACAGCCAGCTCTACCAAACATTATGCTGTAGCTATATCAGATGGGCTCCATTCCTGGCACTGTTGAGTCAAGGAACATGCCACCAACAGAGTCTGCTCTTTGTCATTGCAATTATGGGGTGAGTTGAGAGGACTCATCACCTGGCCATTCCACATCCAGAGGCAGGTTGTAGTTAGGAGAAATAAGCCAACTGCACTAATACTACAGAAATGCTCCTTTGACCTGACTTGTCCTACATTCTATGGCGAATCCATTAGCTCACTAGCACAGGTCTACTATTATTACTTTCTTTTGTAAACAATGAACACTGCCACACAGGCAGTATTTATTTATCGTTTGTTTCAGAAAATGCTTATATTGCTGTTTTTTAAACACACACACACATACACCAACCTCAAAGCAGTTTGCAAAAAGATAAAAGACGAAAATCAAGATGTGTGTGTGGGGGGGGGGGGACCTAATATTTTAAAACAATGCAGTGGTTAAAATACAATAGTTAAAATACTAAAGCAGATTAAAATTACCTCAACTTCCTAGGCAGGCTTGTCTAAAGAAGAAGGCAACTGAAATAGTACAGTGAAGGCACCTATGATCTCAATAGGCAGGGAGTTCCAAAGTGTAGGTGCTGCGACACTCAGCAATTGCAGACTGGGTATTATGTGACCCCCGAAGTGGTGTAGGGTTGCCATACGTCCAGATTTTCCCAGAGACGTCCTCCTTCTCAGGCCTAAAAATTCTATGGGACTGTGCTTTGGGGGACTGAACTCCAGGTTCCCTGAACCTGGATTGGCTGCAGAGGCAGCTACCTGGCCTGACATGGCTGGCTGTATTGAACCTGAACCTGTTAGACTGCTGGACCACTCGCTAGCATTTGCTTTTGGGACTGTGTACATCAGTGGGACTGGTTGCCAGTGGCGTAACGTGGGTTGTCAGACCCGGCGCAAGGCAAGTAATTTGCGCCCCCTAACTCGTGGATTTGCGCCCCCTAACCCTACCCCCCAGATGTTGCGCCTGGTGCGGCCAGCCCCCTCTGTACCCCCCACGCTACGCCACTGCTGGTTGCCAGGTACGATGGGGTTCAGGGCATGCCAGAATGCAGTCCTGAAGTGTGTGAAATCCTGTGGCAAGGCTTTACAGGTCCAGGAATGGCTGAAGCTGTCAAACTATCTGCACTTGGTCAAAGGCACTTCTAGCCACAGAGACTACCTGAGCTTCCAGTGACAGAGCTGGATGCAGAAGCACCCCAAACTGCGAACCTGCTCCTTCAGGGTGGGTGCACCCTGCGTAGGCAAGATACCATGGTTGATGATATTGAATGCTGATGAGATAGTAAGAAGCAGGAGCAAGGTTGCACTCCAATAGTCCCGCTCTCTGCATCAGGATGACCAAGGCCAATTCAGTTCCATGACCAGGCTGGATTGGAATGGATCTAAACAGCATGACAGTGCCCATTTTAGGTTAGGATCCTACTAATTCCTCCTTAGATCTCACTTGACTTCACTAGGTTTACTCTGAATAGGACTAATGTTGGCTACAACCTATTATGCTGAAATGACCTCATGAGAAGGATCTGTTCTCTTGTCTTCTATAAAGCAACCTGCACACTAATGGTGATGTCCGTGTATAAATACAGAGAGACACACACTTTCTAGACCTGTGTTTCCCAAACCTGGGTCTCCAGCTGTTTTTGGACTACAACTTCCATCATCCCTAGCTAGCAAGACCAGTGACCAAGGATGATGGGAATTGTATCCCAAAAACAGCTGGAGACCCAAGTCTGGGAAACACTCTTCTAGACTAAGCAGGGATGAGCAATATCTGTGTCCCTGAAGATGATTTTGGACTTCAGCTCCCATGAGCCCCAGCCAGCATGGCCAAGAGCGATGGGAGTTGTAGTCCATCAACATCTGGAGGGCCACAAGTTCCCCATCCCTGCCCTCTTCATATCTCTGTCTATTTCTCTATATAAAGATATGAGTGCAAAATTAATAAATAATAAAGTTTGGAATATTAATTTCCTTAGAAATGAAGTCCATTTCCCCTATCTAACTTGCTCCCCATTGCAACCTCCTTTGATTTATTGATGAGCAGCTCTTTGTTATCATATGGGTGTTTTGCATCATGGGCAGAGGTGGAGTCAGGGTGATACTGTCATTCTAATTTGTCCACCAGACCTTTTGCCCTATGACAAATATGTGTCGAAGCTCTTTCATCGCCTACATAAAGGATCAACTGGTTGACACGGCAGGAGGAGCTGCCATAACCACAGCCTTTGCTTTGCCCACAGCAAAGTGGAAGGATGTCCTTTGGCAGGTTCATAGCATCTGCTCTTGTTATAGTTTGCATCTATCCAGCCTTGTTTCTGGTCTCCACTGTCATCCACTTTGCCCAAGCTGTCTTGCCTCCTGGAATTGACCAGCCATTAAAGCTCCATCTTTGTCATATTATATTCATCTCCTTGTTCCCTCTGGTAAGTTTTCCTTAATTCTGAGTACTCAGAAGCTCTTAATCTCAGATTTATAGGTTCAAGCCCCACGTTGGGCAAAAGATTCCTGCACTCCTAAGCCTATTGCGGAATGGTATTATAGCCTCCAGGGTCAGGGAAAGTCTAGCCGTGCCTATTAACTATTTGAGAACATTAGCAGGGTAGGGTTGAACTAGATGTACTCTTGGTCTGAACTGGAATGGGAGGGACTGTCAATTTTGTTTTCTCACCTTTCCAATCTTAACTTCACTCTACTTTTGCCTCAGTTTCTGGTGCATGTTTGCTTGTTCTTTTTAGAAATGTTTTCAAAAAAACTTCATGCATATTTTTGAGCTCATTTGCTCATTCTTAGTGTCAGTGAAGTTAATCCTCTTTATTCAAAGAAGCAAAATAGCTCAGGAGGCCAAGTGAGCACAGCAACTCTTCCCCAAAGAGGGGAAGTTCTTGCCCCAATGAAGCTGTTGTGAGGACTGAAGGTCCCTGCCTTCCCACAGATCCCTAAGTCTCTTCCTCCACCCAGGTCCTTCTCAAGCAATCTGAGACTCCATTGCCTTATCTGTCTCTGCTCTGCTCTCTTCATACCTCTTCTGGTCCTGGGAAACCAGGGGAGAGGGAAGCTGATTGCAGCAGGAGGGGAAGACTCACTGTCTTCTTCAGCAGCCTGCTTGGCCTCCCTCCCTTGTAGCCTTTGCTTCTACCTCTGCTTCTGGACTCTTCCTGCTCACCAAACCCTGTTACCTCTTCAGCTCCCGACACCTCTTCTGCTCCCTCTTCTCCCTCTGACCACGTATTGTGGTCCCACTACAACTCTCCAGAACAAGATAGAGGACCGGATGAACCAGCGAGCTAGTCTTCTTGTGTCCTTACCTGTCACCTTACCTGTTTAGTACAACCCCTATCATCTGCAACCTTCAGCCATGCTGGCTGCAACTGATCTGAGTTGAAATCCTGCCACTGGCTCCCCAAATTTGATTTGTATAATGGAAATGAAAGGGAGGGCAAGTTGATGGCAAAACACAAACAGGATTCTGCTTGCTTCAGTTTTCCATTTATTGCAACTCTTTTTTATGCTTTATTGGTTGAAAACTTTATAATGGAAATATGCAATAGATGTTACAGGCAAAATGAGAAATACAAATAAACAATTATTCATTCTTTAACTAATATTTGCTTTTGCAGATTTGACAAGACCTCCAATCTTCCCCTTGCATTCCCAAATTAAGTTCCTTAAATACACACTTAAACTTTACTTTCTCTATGTTATTTGACTTACTATAAATTTTATTTTATAAAATTAACCTAGTTACACATCAAAGCTAAATCAAGACCTGCCAATTGATTTTTTTGACAGTGTTCTTTTACATATACTCTGTATGTATCCCACTTTCGGATACATTTTTCATCTGTAACATCTCTTAACCTTTCTGATCTCACCAGCTCAGCGTACTCTCTTATTTTGTTTTGCCATTCTAATTTAGATGGAATCTCTCCCTTCCAGCCTTTTGCAATTAGCATACTAGCAGCAACTATAACATACATAAAGACTCTCCTGAACTTTTTGGGGATTTCATTACCCATAATTTCTAGCGGGAAGGTTTATTAGGGAAGGAGCATTTGAACATTTTCTTGAGCTCATTATAAATCATTTCCCAAAATTGTCTGATCTTTTTACAGTTCCACCACATGTGGATCCATGTGCCTTCAGCCTCCCTGCATTTCCAGCAAGCATTTGTCTTAGATCTGAACATTTTGGCAAGCTTAACAGGCATTAGATGCCACCTGGAAAGCATTTTCATGCAATTTTATTTTAAATCATAAAAGGGTAAAGGTAAAGGGACCCCTGACCATTAGGTCCAGTCGTGGCTGACTCTGGGGTTGCGGCGCTCATCTTGCTTTATTGGCCGAGGGAGCCAGCTTACAGCTTCCGGGTCATGTGGCCAGCATGACTAAGCCGCTTCTGGTGAACCAGAGCAGTGCACGGAAACACCATTTACCTTCCTGTCAGAGCGGTACCTATTTATCTACTTGCACTTTGACGTGCTTTCGAACTGCTAGGTTGGCAGGAGCAGGAACCGAGCTACGGGAGCTCACCCTGTCGTGGGGATTTGAACCGCCAACCTTCCCTTCTGATCGGCAAGTCCTAGGCTCTGTGGTTTAACCCACAGCGCCACCTGCATGTTAAATCATAACATGCTGTAATTTTGATGACTTCCTTCCAGAGTCTCTCCCAACTTTCCATGTAGATGTTGCAGCAGCGGCGGTTCCATTTATTGCAACTCTATAGTCATCGAACCTTCTCAAACAAATAGTTCACATCTTCTTTTTTTTTCTTTTTGCAAACAGGGAGCAATTGGGAAGAAACTGGGACTGTTCTCTGTTTTGGATCTTTTGAGACTTGTAGCAAATGGATTCCCACTCTCCCCGGATGCATCCCTTCTAATTCAGAACCAGCAGTTTGACGAGGTGCCGGTCAGGGTTTATCAGCCTAAGAAAACAACTACTGGGAAAAGGAAAGCTTTTGTTTTTATTCATGGAGGGTCTGGTGTCTTTGGAAGTCCTGGTAAGAAAAAAAGGCTTCTTTAGATGACGACTGAGCAAACAAAATTACAGAGTGTTCTTTTTAGGTCAAAACGAAAATGAAACCCCATCAGTGCTGTGCTACATTTTTGGGTGATTTAGTTTTTTCAGTTGGGGGGGGGGAGCTGCAGAGGTGTGCTGAAAAAGTTGCAACCTACCCTTAAGGTCCAACTCTTTCTTTCTCTCCTCTGGAGGTTTTTAAACAGAGGTTGGATGGCCATCTGTCAGGGATTCTTTAGCTGTGATTCCAGCTTTGCAGGGGGTTGAACTAAGTGATCCTTGGGATCCCTTCCCGCTCTGTGATTCTATGATTCATTCACACCCTGCATATTCTGCTTGTCTGCCCTGCTTTTGTAGAAGCATATTACTTCTCGACTGCCTATCCCTAACCCACACACCCTCTCCTTAGGCCACATCTTTCCCTTGTTCTGCTCCATGCTCTCCTCAAATATACAGGGATAGCTCACTCAGTAGAGCATGAGACTCTTAATCTCAAGGTCACGGGTTCACGTCCTATGTTGGGCAAAAGATTCCTGCAGCAGGTTGGACTAGATGACACTCATGGTCCCTTCCAACTGCACAGTTCCATGATCCTAAGTGTCCTGAACTGTGATGAAGCTTCCTGCTTGACTATCTGCATGGCATGGACCTCTAAGTCTAACTCTGGCTGTAAGATCTTTGTCCATTTCTTCACCTAATTTGTTCGTTTAGTTGGATGTTTGCATCAGGCCCTCCCCACCACCCTTAGCCTCTGCCCTCTAATAATAATAATTATTATTATCATAATAATAATAAAATATGTATTTATTTATTTATTTATTTATTTATTTACTTACACATACATACATACCCGTCTGGCTGGGTTTACCCAGCCGCTCTGGGCAGCTTCCAACAAAGATTAAACATACATTAAAACATGAGGCATTAAAAAGTTCCCTAAACAGGGCTGCCTCCTAGAAAGTTTCCTAAGAGGGAATCTAGGACCTGGGCTGAGAATAAAAGATCCCCACCCCACCCCTCACTTTAGGACATCACCTGGGCATCTCTCTGAAAACTCTTTAAGGGGATATAGTTGGTTTGATTGACCTTGTATGTATTGCAACTGTCTCACTTTTAGAGGGCTACGAGAGATTATTGCGGCATATTGCCAAGGAATGTGGAGTGGTGGTTGTAGCTGTTAGGTAAGTGCCGTTTCCATCTTGCCATTGCTCCCTGATTACGCTCTTAAAACCCAAGGCATTGCAGCACCTGTGGCAAAACACCCATTGCTGCACCTGCGATGGGAATGCAAGCTGCTAAAGGAGTCTCCCCTGCTCTCCTCAGCAATAGGGGAAGCGTTCCAGAGAGATCTGTTGCTAGTCCCCCTAGAGACAAAGGAGACCAGCAGCAAAGCTGCGTGCAGGAATGGGTTTGCTGCCCCTTCAGGGTTGCCGCCTGAGGCAGCCATCTCACCCAGCCTCATGTGTAGGTGGACTCTGGTGAGGTGGCCGATCAGATGTTTGTGGGAACCAGCAAGAAGGATTTGAGGATATAAAAGCACTCTGGCCTTCTGTGGGTCTTCCAGCAAGTCCTATTCAGAAGCATTGCTACGTCCAACTATGGAAGCAGAGTGGAGACATCTTGGAGAGTAGCCCTCAATAGCCCCCTCCTCTATTAATTTGTGCAATCTTCTTTTAAAGCCATCCAAGATGGTGGCCATCACTGCCTCCTGTGGGATAGCATTCCGTAGATTAACTATGCACTGCATGAAGAGCCCTTCCAACATTCAGCTTCACTGAATGTCTACGAGTTCTAGCGTCACAAGAGAGGGAGAAAAACCTTTCTCCATGTTTTACCTCTTACCTTGTAAGAGCCAGCTGTGACCATCAAACTCTAGCCTGTCTTCATCTCCCTCCTCACACCAAGTTTTTCTATTTCATAGCTTAAAAATGGAACATGTGTGCCTTCGCCAGACCTTACTAGGGATGCGGGTGGCGCTGTGGTCCAAACCACTGAGCCTCTTGGGCTTGCCGATTGGAAGGTCAGCAGTTTGAATCCTCTTGACAGAGTGAGCTCCTGTTGCTCTATCCCAGTTCCTGCCAACCTAGCAGTTTGAAAGCACACCAGTGCAAGTAAATAAATAAGTACCGCTCCGGCGGGAAGGTAAAGGGCGTTTCCATGCGCTCTGGTTTCCGTCACAGTGTTCTGTTGCACCAGAAGCAGTTTAGTCGTGCTGGACGCATTACCCCGAAGGCTGTCTGTGGACAAACGCCAGCTCCCTCGGCCTGAAAGCAGAGATGAGCGCCGCACCCCATAGTCGCCGTTGATTGGACTTAACCGTCCAGGGGTACTTTACCTCCCCCCCCTTTACTGGGTTCATGGTATGTTTTCTGAACCAGGATGTTTATTTAAAAGAGAGACCAAATGTTTCTGAGTACTCAAGATCACCTCCATGCCCGTGGCTGCACTGCTCTTGGAGGATCAGCCCCTAGTTCTAATTTCAGTACCTCTACCACCAATTGAAAGGGACGTGGGTGGCGCTGTGGGTTAAACCACAGAGCCTAGGATTTGCCGATCAGAAGGTCGGCGGTTCGAATCCTCGCAACGGGGTGAGCTCCCATTGCTCGGTCCCTGCTCCTGCCAACCTAGCAGTTCAAAAGCACGTCAAAGTGCAAGTAGATAAATAGGTACCACTCCGGCGGGAAGGTAAACGGCGTTCCCGTGCGCAACTCTGATTCGCCAGAAGTGGCTTAGTCATTCTGGCCACATGACCCAGAAGCTGTATGCCAGCTCCCTCGGCCAATAAAGCGAGATGAGCGCCGCAACCCTAGAGTCAGTCACGACTGGACCTAATGGTCAGGGGTCCCTTTACCTGTACCACCAATTGAAAACAGGATAATAATTCTTCTGCACATATGATAAGAAGGAATGACTCCCCTTTTTTTCTCTCCAGGTATGGGCTTGGTCCAGAGAACCCTTACCCAAACCAGTATGCCGAATGTCTCAGGGCCCTTGTGTACTTCATGAGGAATGTTGCTGATTATCATGTGGACTCCTCCCGTATTATTGTTGGGGGGGACAGCTGTGGGGCCAATTTTGCCACCCGGCTTTGCCAGTTGCTGGTGGACAGAAAAGATCTCCCCAAGGTTCATGCCCAGATGTTGATTTATCCAGCACTGCAGGGAATGGACTTCAACCTGCCTTCCTATCAGCAGAACAGCCAGGTGCCTATCTTGTTCAGGCAGGTGGTAGGTCATTATATATGCCTTTACCTGAATAAGAATACTTGCCTTGCGAATGATGTCCTGGAAGGCTGCCACGTTCCTGAGCATATCAGACTGAAGTACCAGAAATGGGTAAATGGAGACCTCATTCCTGAAGAATTCAAAGTCAGAGGCTACAAACCGCAAGACCCCAAAATATGTAAATTTAAACCTAAGGTGTATGAAGAAATGAAACAACTATTGGAGTTGACGTTTTCACCACTTTTTGCTGAAGATGCTGTCATCTGCAAGCTTCCACAGACATACATTTTGACCTGTGAGTTTGATGTGCTTAGGGATGACGGGCTTCTGTACAAGAAGCGGTTAGAGGACAATGGTGTGTCTGTAAAATGGGTCCATCTTGCAAATGGCTTTCATGCGGTGGCCGTTTGTTTCGGCTATGGGAATCTGTCATTTCCGACGGCAGATCAGATTGCAGAAAGTGTAGTGGAATTTGTCAAATCTTTATAAGGCAAAGGGACAAGGAAACAAATTGTCTTGTCCCACGCTCTCCTGAAATGTTGAGCCCACATTACATCTCTAAAGAAATGGTGTTGGCTAAGGCCCCCTGCCACTCACCAAAATAAAATAAATAAACAAATGGTGTAGTACAAATGGTTGTATCCAATTAAATCCAACACAAAGTAGACCTATTGAGATGAATGTACCTAAGTTAGTCATGCTCACCAATTTCAGTGTGTCTACTCCGAGTAGGGCTATCATAATAGAAACCAAATTGTTGGCATACATCTGTCTCGGGAGACAATGGAAGAGTGTGCCTTTGATTGTGAGGTCAAACTGTTGGAAGGTTGCAGTGCCTGCTGTGGCTGTAGGGACCGATGCAGGAGGGACATGTTTTGTTGCATCTGGGGCAGATGGAGGCATCCGGTTGTGCTGCTGTAGATACACCATGGTGTTTCTTCTCTCTGAGCTCCTCCCAGGGAACATTCATCCTCTGGTCACTGCTATGGACACAACCTGACTGTCTGTCTCCAGGCACTGTGGTTGTCCTCAAGGGATTATCACACGGCTGGGTTGATGTTGCCAACCTTCACAACTTTGTTTGGGACTCTGTCCTGCCATGTGATACCCCAAATCCTCCTGAGACAGTGCATGTGGAAGGTGTTCTGGCATTGCTTGACTCACTTCCATAAAGCAGCATGCTCAACACACAAGCGGTCCTGTATACCTGAAAGAGCATCTCCACTCCCATCATTCAGCCCGGACACTGAGATCCAGCGCTGAGGGCCTTCTGGCAGTTCCCTCACTGTGAGAAATGAGGTTACAGGGACCCAGACAGAGGGCCTTCTCGGTAGTGGCTCCCACCCTGTGGAACACCCTCCCTTCAGATGTCAAGGAAATAAGCAGCTATCTTATCGTTAAAAGACATCTGAAGGCAGCCCTGTTTAGGGAAGTTTTTATTATTTAATGCTTCATTGTTTTTAACACTCGATTGGGAGCCTCCCAGAGTGGCTGGGGAAACTCAGCCAAATGGGCGTGATACAAATAATAAATTATTATTATTATTACTACCATTATTATTATTATTATTATTATTATTATTATTATTATTATTATCTTGGAAGACCTTCATCTTGATATTGGATGTTAGTATCATATTCTCCCACACCCTTTTGGAGAGGTGAGTCATTGCCATAATTGCCTTGCCAATATGCTTGTCCAGTTCAACATCGATGGAGAGGTTGCTGGTTATGGTGGAACCCAGGTAGACAAATTTGTCTGCCCTCTTGTCTACTCTGAGCTAACATAATAGAAACCAAACAATGCATTATTTATTCAGGGACAAAACAGGGATTTCTTTCACCTAGGTCAAAGACTCAGATCAGCACTATCCCATGTGTGATTGCATGCACATGTACACACACACAGCTCAACAAGTTTGTTCTTGAAGGGCATAAAAAGTAGGCAATATGATATTTGAATACACACAATTTTTATTGGTTTCCAACATAATTTAAGCAACAAAATATCCAACAGGATATTTGGGGGGTGAATAGGAGTCGCAGGGGAGGGTGCCTGAGAAGGGAAGACAGGGCAGAAGAGAAGCCCAAACAGTAAAATAGTTGGGAGGCTGAGAGCAGCTATGGCGCCTTCTGAAGGCTTCACCCCGGGCAAAATTCCTGGCTAAAATGCCCTTAGTTATGCCACCGATTTATTTCTTTAACATATTCCTATCCGCCTTTCTCCCAAAGTGGGATTCAAGGAAGCTTCCAACATATGAGAAACATTATAAAATACAAAGCAATAAAAACAAGCTAGTTATAAGCAATAATTAAAATAATGTACATAAAGAACACATTTAGAACCAGCAATCAAATTATAACTTGGCCTGACAGCATTGTAAACGGTATTTCCGTGCGCTGCTCTGGTTCGCCAGAAGCGGCTTAGTCATGCTGGCCACATGACCCAGAAGCTGTACGCCGGCTCCCTCGGCCAATAAAGCGAGATGAGCGCAGCAACCCCAGAGTCAGCCACGACTGGACCTAATGGTCAGGGGTCCCTTTAGCTTTACTATTTTCAAGTGTTATTTTCTTCTTTGGATAATGTACATTTTTAAGTACTGGTTTTCTTTACCTTTTTTTAAAAAAATGTTTTTATTAACAATTTCAACATAACAAATTATCAAAACATATCATATTCATTATTTTCCCCCTTTTCCCCACCCTCCTTCAAACCGCCTTGCCTCCCATGACTTCCCTCAGCTTCTCTCTCTGATTTCTCAACACAGATTATTCTCTGCATGTTATAAAATTATACATATCCTTACTATTATCAACCAATGAATTTGTGTATGTTTATTCAAAACCTGCCAAGGAGTCCAATTCATTTTGTTGTCTTTTTAGATAAATTGTAAAAAGCTCCCATTCTTCCTTAAAGTCACAATTGTCCTTGTCCCACAATTTGTATGTCAATTTAGCCAGCTCTGAGTAGCTCATCAATTTTTCTTGCCACTGTTCTTTCATTGGGATTTCCTCATCATTCCATCCTTGTGCTATCGACTCTTGCCACTGTTGTCGCATACATAAATAAGTTCTTTGTTTTTCTTGGCAGGTCTTGTCCTACAATCCCTAACAGATATGCTTCTGGGTTTTTTTACAAATGCCGTTTTAAACATTTTTTCCCAACTCAAACTACTGGTTTTCTTCATATTTGGAATCAGCTTGCTTTTAGCTTCTTGTGAGATATAATTTCCAAGTGTATTTTATGCTTAATGTAAAATATGCTTAGTGGTTTCAACAATCAAGCATGATACAAATCTTGTTAAATAGATAGCTGAACTTAAGTTACATGTGCCCATTCCTTTCAGTGGGTTGAAAGCATTTCTCTATAAGCAGGCCTTTGGGTAGTTAACATTCAATGGCCTTTTCAAATGCGGGGGGGGGGGGGAGAGAAGGATATTGGTTTATTTTATTTTATTTCTGAATATTTTTTTATTAACCGACCAATCACATCAAATCAAACCAAATTACATAAATTCCAAATTACACAGCCGAATTTTAAGTTTTTGTTGGGGGTACCCATATTTCAAGTTTCAATGGGGATCCAATCAACTTCTTGCTTCTTGCTGCTGTTTTAATGTCCACAAATCTAACCTTATGATGTTCACAGTACTATCCAGTCCTTCCTTATTGTTTTTCCACATCTCTTGTTGTTATTTTCATATATTTTTCCTTCCTCTTTGTGACCTCTGATAGTATCCACAAGCTGGTTAGAACAGTTTGTAATCCTGCGTGGATATTATTTTTTTTTATCCAGTAGCCATATCCAGACGTTTTCCATATAACATCACTTCCATACATCAAAACAGTCTTAGCGTCATTAATCTTCACCAATCTGCCTCTGTTCTCAAAACCTTTGAGGAGATTCACCAGGAATGCAGTCTGAAAACAAGTCCGTTCTGTCCTCCCGGCTATAAATCCTTTGGGAAGATGGCGACTCCGAATTAATTGCTGCACCATTCCAAAAGCTCTTATTGCTTCTCGATCTCCATAAAGCATACTTTTGGTTAAAGTTTATCTCCACACAGACCTTAATCATCCTGCTTGGGTCAGTTCAACCAACGATTCTAATGAGGAGGGGTTCTTGTAAATCACATAGAAGGAAAGTAAAAAAGGTCCCCCCCCCCATTCAGTCCTGTTGTCAAACATACCCAGCCTTTGGTGTATCTTCATCGTAAAATATTCCTGTTTCTCCAACCCGTCGTCTTCTTTCGCAGAGGTTACTTAAATTAGCAGACTTCACTCCCCTTCTTCACTTGAAATATGTGCATTTGCTTCTTTTGTAATTAATTATTCCAAATTGCTGCAACTAGTGCGCGATCAGAGACAGCGTCCAGGAGAGCCGAGGTCCACACGGGGGCATTCTGCCTAGGGCCCTCACCCCCTTCTTTCAAATTAGGGGGTGATTTATGGGCACAGCAGGCAAGGGCAGTGTTCCCCATTTCCTTGGGGCAACAAGGGAGGCTGCCTACTCCCATAACAGCCTCTTAATTACCCCGTGTGGGTCGGAGATATGGTATTGTCGGCCATCTTCCAATGCACCCCTAGTGCCCCCCCCCCCGATATTGGTTTATTTTAGTTTTAGTTTTATTATGTATTTTGTGTTCTCGTTTTGTATTTTTATGTTGTGAACCACCCAGTGACCTTCAGATTAAGGACGACATACACATCATAATCATAATCACAAACACAAACACAATCATAATCATATACAGTGGTACCTCAGGTTAAGTACTTAATTTGTTCCGCAGGTCTGTACTTAACCTGAAACTGTACTTAACCTGAAGCACCACTTTAGCGAATGGGGCCTCCTGCTGCCACCGCGCCGCCGGAGCACGATTTCTGTTCTCATCCTGAAGCAAATTCTTAACCCGAAGTACTATTTCTGGGTTAGCAGAGGCTGTAACCTGAAGCATATGTAACCTGAAGTGTCTGTACCCCAAGGTACCACTATAGATGATTTAATGCTCAGGTCTGTGTGACAGAACAATGCGCCTCCAAACTTGGCAGCTAGTAAAAGTGTGCATGGTCAAACAGCCAGTTTGCCCTGTGCGGAGCTTCCTGTATACAGTGGTACCTCGGGTTAAGTACTTAATTCGTCCCGGAGGTCCGTACTTAACCTGAAACTGTTCTTAACCTGAAGCACCACTTTAGCTAATGGGGCCTCCTGCTGCTGTTGTGCCGCCGGAGCACGATTTCTGTTCTCATCCTGAAGCAAAGTTCTTAACCTGAAGCACTATTTCTGGGTTAGCGTAGTCTGTAACCTGAAGCGTATGTAACCTGAAGCGTATGTAACCTGAGGTACTACTGTATGAGAAAGTCTGGAGACACAGAAATATTTGCCACTAGGTGCCGCCAAAGAACTAACAAAAGTTAAGCATGCTCCTTATATTCCGCCTACAAGCAAGCACGTGTGGGAACTACATTCTCATATTCAGGAAATGCAGAAATACAACACATGAATGGAGCCTGCGTTAATGACCACCTGGGGTCTACTCCCTCTCCTTTTCCACTGCCCTCCACAAGTTGGAGGACAACTGTAATGATAGTGTTTGTAACTTATTGACACTCCCTTAGTGTTAAGGACGTGGAGATTTGGGGACTTCCCTTGCATCAACATGACCTGGCCAGTTCCTTAGGCAGTTAGCTTCCATTCTTGCAGAAGGTCTTTGAGGCTCCTCTGAATAAAGCTCTCTTTATAAACCTATTCCTCATTCTTAGTGCCTGTTATTGGCCCCATGAGCATTGCATGGTGTCAGAAGGTGGAGAATAAGGGTTGCATTAACCGGCAGCCAGTTTCTGGTTGCAGGGCTACAAAGAGAAGATAAGAAGCTGCAGCCGCCATGCCCAGTGGCAGTAATAAAACAGTCATAGATACTGTCAGGTCTTTGCAAACATGGAAATATTGTAGCCTTGCAAGGGCTATTGGACATAATTGGAAGAAGTCTGGACAAAGGTTTGAACTGCACCTGGCAGCAAAATGGTTAAGATCATATCCTTCATGTGGTGGGAGAGGAGGCTCTAAACATCTATCAAAAGGTCTATCAAAACTGATACCAGCAAATATCAAAGTTACTGGTTATTGTGCAACACATATTCCAATACTGGAGAGATGCATTGCAAGCACAAAAATGCCACATACAACTTGTTCCTTATTGTACTGAAGAAAGTGATACCCATCCTAGGTCCAGCAGCCTGTGGAAAATTAAATGTGGAAAAACATGTATTTGCATTGCAGGACCATATTGAGCAAGGGTATGAGATTCTTATAGCTGAATATCAGGACTTGTTTGTTGGTTAGGCTGCTTGCCAGGTGAACACTCCACCCAGATTAATAAGGCATTGCCCTCCAGTTGCCCAGTCATGCAGGAAAGTGCTATTTGCTCTTCAAGACAAAACTACAAACTGAGATGGCTGTTGTTGTTGTTAAAATTTGTATACCGCCCTTCATCCATAGAGCTCAGGGCAGTTCACAGGGTAAGATGACTTGGAAGTAATTAAGAAAATAAATGAACCAACTGGCTGGTTGAGTCTTGTGGGAAAAGCATAATGGCCACGTGGGTATATGCTTAGATTCAAGAGATCTCAACAAGGCAATTGTAAGAGAACTCTTTGAACTGCCAACTTGAGGGGAGATAATGATGCAGTTTGCAAATGCACTTTTTAAAAAATGCAAACAGGGTGCCATTTCAGGATCCTGGCAACTGAAGTTAACAGCTCATAATTATGGGCAGATTTTTATTATTGCCATTTGCATTTGCACCCAAAGTCTATCATAAAACCATACATATTCTCTATGAGCACATCACTGGGGTGGCTATCTTTGTGGAGGCCATTATCATTTGGAGTGCAACTAAGGAAGAGCATGATCAACAGCTCTAGGTAAAGGTAAGGGGACCCCTGACCATTAGGTCCAGTTGTGACCAACTCTGGGGTTGCGGCGCTCATCTCGCTTTATTGGCCTAGGGAGCCAGTGTACAGCTTCCGAGTCATGTGACCAGCATGACTAAGCCGCTTCTGGCAAACCAGAGCAGCGCACAGAAATGCCATTTACCTTCCTGCCGGAGCGGTACCTATTTATCTACTTGCACTTTGACATGCTTTCAAACTGCTAGGTTGGCAGGATCAGGGACAGAGCAACGGGAGCTCGCCCCATTGCGGGGATTCAAACTGCTGACCTTCTGATCGGCAAGTCCTAGGCTTTGTGGTTTAACCCACAGCGCCACCCCCGTCCCTGCAACTAAGTGCAACTAAGTGCAACTAAGGAAGAGCATGATCAACAGCTCTAGCAAGTCCTCAATACTGTGAGAGCCTGAAAACTCAAGCTGAACAGGGATAAACATATTTTTGGTGTTAGAAAATTTGATATTTATAGGAGCCGTTTTTTCTGATGAAGTTGTGAAACAAGCACAAATAATATAATGGTTATAAACAAGATGCATGTGTGTAGAGGATATTTGCCATTACTTACTACAATGTCCACTATATGCAGACCCAGGAAATCGATTCATAAAACCCATTTTCACAAAGGAAGCAAATCTAACCAGGGTGGGGTGGTTCAAATGGCTCTATGACTTATAAGGTGGTTCTCTATGCCCTGGCAGCTAGGAAGATTAGGAAGACAGAACTGGCTGGACTAGCAGTCAATTGCAAAGGGGGCTCTGAAATCTAATCTGCACATTTTATTTGTCTAATGAGAACTTTTGGTGGATTTGACCATGGTTTTTCTGCATATGTAGTGACTGCTGTTTCTCTCCCCCCCCCCCCCACCTCATTTGAACATTGCTATAGCTATAGCCTTTGGCTAGTGCAATAAAATATCTGAAAATTATATATATATATGCCATGCTCAACATTCAAAGAAGTATGTTCAAAGATTTGAGGGGGCAGAGATTACCTTGGGCGGAAATCCCCCTAATTTATCCACAGCAGCAAAACTTCTTTGGCAGCTTCTGGAAGTGAAAAATGAATGCTGGGATGAGGAACAGAAGGCTTCCAGGAATGTTTTGAAGCAACACCATAGAAGACAGCTGGTGTTAAAGTTTACTAACCAACTAGACCTATCCAGATTTCAGCAGCTGTCTCATGGTCTAGCTTGGGTGCTGGGCTCTTACAAAAATATTGGCATATGATGTTTGGCAACCAGTAGCATATGTCTCAAGGTCCCTCGCTGATGCTAAAACTCAATATGCACAGATTGAGAAAGAGCTACTTAGTATATTGTTTTCCTGTGAAAGATTTACTGGATATATATTAATGCCCAGCGACTGTGGAAACAGATCACATTTCTCTCACAGCTTTCTTCCACAATCCCTTGAATACTGTCCACTACAGATCCAACAAATGATGCTCAAGCTGCAGAAGTATCACTTAGAGGTGACTTGCACAGTTGGGGAAAAATTGCTCACTGCAGGCGCACTTCCAAGAGAAGGAGAAGAGTGTGGATTTAATACCCCGCTTTATCACTACCCGAAGGGGTCTCAAAGCGGCTAACATTCTCCTTTCCCTTCCTCCCCCACAACAAACACTCTGTGAGGTGAGTGGGGCTCAGAGACTTCAGAGAAGTGTAACTGGCCCAAGGTCACCCAGCAGCTGCATGTGGAGGAGCAGAGACGCAAACCTGGTTCCCCAGATTACGAGACTACCGCTCTTAACCACAACACCACACTGGCTGTGCCTTCCACTGAACTAGTAGAAAACAAGAGGCAGGAATGGGAGCTTGTGTAGATATGTTTATTGCTTCCCTTCCTGTGGCAAATGAAAAATTATAACAACTCAATGAGGACACTGATAAAGACCCATCACTGTAGATCCGGAAACATGTGTGATTTGAGATTCCTCAAATTGCGGGCATGAACTCACAGTGTTAGATGACATTGTCTTCAATCGAAACTAAGTGGTGATAACTAGTAGCCTCTGTAAAGAAATGTTACAACTAATCCGTGAGAGTCATTGTGGCATTAGGAGGTGCATGAGAGCTGATGTATTAGCCTAGGTTTAAGAAGGAAATAGCAGCCATTGTAGGAGGTGGTTCCCCCTGCTTAAAGTGTAACTCACAGCAACAAGCAGAGCTAGATGATGAATTGGGCCTACTAGAAGATAGGAACTGATTTATTCTCATGGCATTCCAAGGACTACCTGATAGTCACAGATCTCTCCAGAAATATGCACACTGCAAAGTACCAGCACTTAATCAGTGATTGCCAGAAAACCAGATGCATGCCCTCTGACATTTCTCCAAAGAAAATAGGAATGTCCTATTCCATAATAATTCCACTCTGGGTGACTTCCAACGTATATAAAAGCATAATAAAACATTAAACATTAAAAAAAAACTTCCTTATACAGGGCTGCTTTCAGATGTCTTCTAAATGTTGTGTAGTTACTTATCTCCTTGTCTAGGGGGTCGTATAACTCCATACCCTCCAGTGAAAATAGAGACATCCTACCATACCATCCAACATTTCTCTAAAGAAAATAGGGATGTCCTAAGGTGAAAGACCCTGATGTTGGGAAAGACTGAGGGCACAAGGAGAAGGGGATGACAGAGGACAAGATGGTTGGACAGGGTTCTCGAAGCTACCAGCATGAGTTTGACCAAACTGTGGGAGGCAGTGGAAGACAGAAGTGCCTGGTGTGCTCTGGTCCATGCGGTCACGAAGAGTAGGAAATGACTAAACAACAACAACAAGGCAAAAAAGAACATTCCAATATCAAATAAGAAACCAGGACAGCTTTTGTAAATCCAAGAGTGACCCTGGAAAATAAGGACACTTGGTGGGTCTGCAGTTGCTTTCTTGACAGCATGAAAGCAAGATATCAACTCTATGCGCAATATTAGCTCTATGCTTCTGTAGTGAGGAAGAAGAGCAGAAAAAAACACACATCTGGCAACCAATGCACCCCTTTGATTTCAAATAGTACATGGGTAGAAATGTATACTTGATTCTGACCAAACTAAACCCCCGTAGAGCACAATATATATCAGGAGGCTTAGTCTGGTCAGAACTGAGTAAAATGGTTCCTTTGTTGTCGACTGGCTTGGCTCCCAAACAAACTGGCTCCTGAACGTAGCAAACCCAGAAGTGAGTGTTCCAGTTTGCGAACGTTTTTTGGAAGCCAAACATCCGACATGGCTTCCATGGCTTCCGATTGAGTGTAGGAAGCTCCTGCAGCCAATCAGAAGCTGCACCTTGGTTTTCGAACAGTCCTGGGAGTCGAATGGATTAAGTTCGACAACCAAAGTTCCACTGTATACACTTTTAGAGTTAACACTAAATACATTACTTCTGGTAAATGAACCACCATTGCCGCTAGAGCAATGCTTGAGCAAATGTGAACATTTGTGTCCTGGGCTTCTTAGACTCGTCTACCCATGTACCATTTGAAACCAAAAGGGCACATTGATTGCCAGATTTGAAATATGCAGTATACTGCCTCCGATAGTAAAAGTAGTACACTTGTCCAGTAGGCGGCAGTCATTGTCGCTACTAGCCACTCATCCTATCACTTATTTCCCCTTTATCTTTCCTTTTCTCCCCATCAGCCCATTGCTTTAATTTTTGTATGACTGTATTTTTTTCATTGATAGGAATAGGCTTGTTTTGTTTTGGTTTGTTTTCAAAGAAAATCTGTGGATCCTTATTATTAACAGGCTGTTGAAGGATGATTGCTCAAACTATACAGATATAGAAGGAAAGGTTTGATAAGAGAATATACGGATACTGAAGACTGGAGGAGGATCCCAGAGGATCAACTGTAGGGGGAGCTCTTTGTGCTGCACCAAGGTCCAACTTGGACCCGGAAGTCCAAGGCTCAGATGGTGTGGGCCTCCCAGATGCATCAGGTAGGACACTGTGGGAAGCAGGATGCCAATGTAGTTTGGTCTTTGATGTTATTAAGCAGGGTAGCTCTTGGACTCATAAGTCATCTGCACTAAGCCTTTGAGAAAATGCCCTTAGGTGGCTCCTTGAACAGTTGCATAATTGGAAGCTAAACCTGCTGGGGCTCATTTGGAGGTGAGTGATGGCGGATGTGCATTGTATTCTTCCAGTCACTCCCAACATCCCTGCAATGTCACTGAAATGCAACTATATTCTGGCATCACAAAGATTATAAACACTATTAATTATTACAATTTTATGAATGCAGGAATCATGTTTCAGATAAGTCCCGAGGCAACCTGCAAGCATGCAATAAAAACAACTTAAATAAGTTTAAGAATAGTATGAACAAAATCTAAGATTGGCTTTAAAAAACAACACAAAGAAACATTCAAGGCAGAGACTTAATCTCTCTACAAATATTACTGCTCCCACAGCAGGCAGCAATTGGCGTTTGGATGAAAATGTTCCAGAGGTCCTGTCAAACACCATTAATAATTTTTAAAACTCTCTCTCTCTCTCTCTCTCTCTCTCTCTCTCTCTCTCACACACACACACACACACACACACACACACACACACACACACCACACTGATGGAAAAGATAAATGATCTACATGTGTTTCCAGAAAGATCAGATAGTGGATCTCGAGAAGGATGCTGTTCCATTAGGGTTGTCAGGTCATGATCATCCTGAGAATTCAAGGCCTAAACCTGAAACCTGGGAGTTGCTGTGGGCAACAGAGGCAGCAGAACCTAACTCCTGCTGCCGCTCTTCACATATTCTGCTCACTTCTGCCACTCTGCACTAGATGCACAGTCAGACTCATAACCCCATCCTCCCTTTGAGCCTAGCTCAGTTCTTTTCCTTTCCCTGCACTCCCTCTGAGCCCTGGAGTCAGAGGTTACAGTAATTGGGAAAAGGGAGGAGGGCAGACTCCCTGGAGTATCTATGCAATAATTTGCAGAGGCGGAGGTTAATTGGGAAAGAGAGTCTATGAAGTAATCTGCAGTTGACGCCTGCCAGGCTGAAGCTACATGCACAGTCTACTTTTTTTTTTTTTTTAATGGCATTATCATCCACTTGGAGAGACAAGCCCTCCACCTGTGACCTGGAAAGGGACAGGCAAATTTTGAGACTTCAGCTCAGTCCTGGAGGTCTGGCAACCCTATGTTCCATGAAACAGAGGAATGGGAGTGGTTGTGGCGTGGACTTTTTCTATTTAAGGGATCGTGTTACAAGCATATGCTTTTGGGGACCACAGTCCACTTTCTCATATGCATGGGATGCCATCCTAAATTGGCAAGTATATGAATGTGGCCCTCTTGGCTTCTCTGTGTGGCCCTTCGAACTCTCTCCAGACCACACATCTCACCAGCTCTGTTCCAGGTCCTCCATGAGTGACTAAACTATGTCTCTGTGGAAATTCCTCTTCCATTTGTTTGTTTGTTTGTTGTCCTTTGCCCTAACATCAGAGGGCTGTTTACAGCATAAAATTTAATATTATCTTCTCAAACAAGGTTGCAAGTCCTTGCCTTTCCCCATAATCTAAATTACCCCTGGAGCTGGTTCTAGCTCAGTTCATGCCAAAAAGGCAGGCATAAACTGCTGTTAGCTCCAAGAGGGTGGAGAGATTGCAGCAGGGCAGCTCAAACTCTAATTTGGACCCAAAACATGAAAACAAAGAGGTGCATGCTCTGCTGGGTGCTATAAAACTTGAGGGATCTAGAGGAGCCTTCCTCAGAGGCAACATTAGACACAGATCCCCTACCGTGTATTTCAGCCACATAAATCCAGGTGGTGGCTTACTTGCTCATTACAGAAATTAGGAGAGGGTTCTGCCCCTTTGCACCACTTGCTCTACCCCTCCGCATCCATTTTCACAATCGCCCTTGGCATTGCGATGCCTTTGAAGTGAGTAACTTGGGGACATGCTTGTGCTTAGCAAGGTGTTCCTGGACCACTTCCATTGGCAGAGAGGCACTGGAATTTGCTCTTTCCCAGAAGAAAGCAACAGCACATGGATCACAGGACACGTGAGCTGGGATCAAAACAGTCATGTTTTCCTAACCTTCCTTAGTTGCCCGATTCTTCGACAGGGCTTGCACAACCTTAAAAGAACTCCAGCGGCTCGCTGGCCAACTTCTATTTTCAGACGCTCTTGGGCTTCCTGTGTGTTTGCTGCAACCGGAGCCTAAAAAAACTGCAGACACCGGAGATAACAAGCATCTGGAACCAGGAGATAACAAACAACTGGAAGCACCCATCCAACATTGGAGAACATGCTGCTGATCTTCAACTTTTTAGTGATTCTCCTGCAAATACTGATCATTTCCTTTGCCCTGCTGATCACTTGGGCCATTTACTGTGATCTCTCCAAGTCTGAGATTCCTCCTGGCATTGACCAGCCTATGAAGCTTCGCATTCTTAACTGGCTCTTGATCCTTGCATCATCCCTGGTAAGTTTTTCGTGTGTTTTTTAACGATGGAACCTTTTTGTTTTTAAATTGCCTCTGTGATTAGGAATATAGCAAGCTGCCTTAGAATCACAGAATTGTAGAGCTGGAAGGGACCCCAAGGGCCATCTAGTCCACCCCCCTGCAATGCAGGAATAGTGAGTCAGACCATTGGACTATTTTGCTCGGTATGCTCCACATTGACTGGAAGGGTCTCTTCCAGGTTTCAGGCAGGAATCTTTCTCAGCCAGGGATTGAACTTGGGACTTCCTGCACACAAGGGTGATGCTTTAACACTAAGCTACAGTCTGACTCAAGCTCACATCCATTAGGATATCAGGGTTGCATGTTATATGGAACAGGAATGGACCTTTAAAGCCCTAAAAGGCCTCGGTCCAGTATATCTGAAGGAGCGTCTTCACCCCCATCGTTTAGCCCGGACACTGAGATCCAGCAGCGAGGGCCTTCTGGCGGTTCCCTCATTGCGAGAAGTGAGCTTACAGGGAACCAGGAAGAGGGCCTTCTCGGTAGTGGCGCCCGCCCTGTGGAACACCCTCCCACCAGATGTCAACTACCAGACTTTTAGAAGACATCTGAAGGCAGCCCTGTTTAGGGAAGCTTTTAATGTTTGATGTATTACAGAATTTTAATATATTTTTTTGGAAGCCGCCCAGAGTGGCTGGGGAAGCCCAGCCAGATGGGTGGGGTATAAATAAATTATTATTATTATTATTATTATTATTATTATTATTATTATTATTATTATTATTCTGGACTCCAGCTCCCACGAGAGCCAGCGGAGAACATGGGCACTGAAGCCCAACAACAGCTGGAGGTCTCAAGCCCCCATCCCTAATACAGGACAACTATTTTAACTTCTTGCAAGTCAGTTTGGAAAGAGAGATGGTTTGGTATGAAGCTGTTTCCTATGTCTATAGAATACCCATAGCCCAGTAGCTCAACAACCGCTTTGCATGCAGAAGGTCCCCAAATTCAATCCCAACCATCTCCAGGTTGGTCTGGGCTTGGGATTGTCCCCTACCTGGAAAGCCACCACCAATCAGTGTAGATACTGAGGAGCCAGAGAGACCAGTGGTCTGACTTAGTATAATGAAGCTTCCTGTTTTCAGATGGAATTAAATACGATAGGAACGGGAAGTATGTAGGCTGAATGAAAGAAATATGTAAATACAGTTGTGCATGAGATCTTCCCTGGCATAATCTTGAAACTCATCGTAGAGTATTTGTGTTGCACGAAGAAGGTCCCAGATTCATACCCCAGCTTCTCCCACGGCCAAAGCAGGTGCAGGCAATAGTGAACTAGGTGGACTCCACAAAAGCAGCATCCCATGTGTCAATAGGAGGTCATAAAAATTGCATGGTGCAGAGAAAGCGGATAGGGGAAAGATTTCTCCCCTTCTCTCATAACACTAGAACTCATGGACCTCCAAGAAAGCTGAATGTTAGGAGATTCTGGACAGATAAAGGAAAGCACTTCTTCACGTAGTGTATAGTTAAGCTATGATACTGCCTCCCACAGGAGGCAGTGATGGCTACCAACTTGGACGGCTTTAGAATAAGATTGGACAGATTCATTGAGGATAAGGCTGTCACTGGCTACTAGCCACAGTGTCTATGTTCTGCCTCCATGGCCAGAGGCAGTAATGCTTCTAAGTACCAGTTTCTGGAAACCACAGGAGGGGAGGATGCTCTTGAATGCTCCTGTGTGTTCAAGTTTCCTTCAGGTCCACCATGGTGAGGCCAAGGTGCCGGACTAGATGGGCTCTTCTTATGTATGCCTGTTGACCATGTGGCTTTCTGGGCTCCATCAAGGGGGGAAAGGGTGACGTATGCGTTCAAAGAATCCATCCTTTCTGATTATACCCCAGAACAAAGGACCATGGCAGGGACTGTGGAGCAGATGGAAGGTTTGGTTCAGAAAGAAGCTACGGAGGAAACGGCAGCCCTAGCAAGGATTGCAGTGGGCAGTCTTGCTTTCCTAGGTTGATGGTTCCCTTGAGCCAGAAGGAGAACTGCTGATGAAAGAGGTAGTGGTGGCAGGAAGAGAGCATGCCTGGAGAGCTGGAAGGTTGGAGAGGCTACGGCCAAAGGGGTGCTACAAAGGCCAGCCCTGTTCCATATATAGTGGTACCTCGGGTTACAGACGCTTCAGGTTACAGACTCCGCTAACCCGGAAGTAGTACCTCAGGTTAAGAACTTTGCTTCAGGATGAGAACAGAAATCGCGCAGCAGCAGCGGGAGGCCCCATTAGCTAAAGTGGTACCTCAGGTTAAGAAGAGTTTCAGGTTAAGAACGGACCTTCAGAATGAATTAAGTTCTTAACCAGAGGTACCACTGTAGAGAAGCCAACTAGACTCAACAGCCTCGGTCATGTATACCTGAAGGAGCATCTCCACCCCCATCGTTCAGCCTGGACACATATCCAGCACCGAGGGCCTTCTGGCGGTTCCCTCATTGCAAGAAGTGAGGTTACAGGGAACCAGACAGAGGGCCTTCTCAGTAGTGGCACCCACCCTGCTGCTGGCAGTGAAGGAGTATCAGGTAGGCCTGAGGCCTGGGCGATGTACTGATGTATGAAGGGCAGGCCGTGAAGGCTGCTTCACCAGGCGGTATATTACAGGCGAAACCGCCTCTGCTCCGCTCCGCTACCAGTGTCACTTTCAACACCGGGCCGCTGGTAGCAGAGGGACTCAGGAGCAGCAGCTGCTTCACCCGAAAGTTACGGTTGGGTGAAGCCGCCATCGTTCTGCCCCTCACACCGCAGAGGGAGAAGCAAGCTGTAGTGCCAGGCTGATACAGCTTGTTCCTCCCTCCGCTGTTTTAAACTGCTCTCACCTGCCAGCTAAGTGAGCCCTGTGTGGTGTAGTGGTTAAGAGCAGTAGACTCGTAATCTGGTGAACCGGGTTGGCGACTCCGCTCCTTCACATGCAGCTGCTGGGTGACCTTGGGCTAGTCACACTTCTCTGAAGTCTCTCAGCCCCACTCACCTCACAGAGTGTTTGTTGTGGGGGAGGAAGGAAAAGGAGAATGTTATCCACTTTGAGACTCCTTCGGGTAGTAATAATGTTGGCTATCAAAGCCAAACTCTTCTTCTGATGCCTCGCATGCAAGCTGGAGAGGCATGGGGCATTCTCAGTTGGGGGGCAGAAGCAGTTCCCGCCACACGTGTGCAAGTGTCAGGGGCCTGGGGGCTCGCTCAGCTGGGAGGAGGGAGCCCTCCCACTCCCCAGCTGAACCTCGCAAATAAGTTGCATTGTCCTGGCCCACGAGGCACTGGGGTGAAAAGTTCCTCAGCTCCCATGGTGAGAGTTGTGGCAGTTTCACCCAGCACCTCTTGGGCTGGGGCCAATGCAGCTTGTAGTTTCAACCTCACGGTGTATCGCCAAACCACAATGCTTGGCTGATGATACATCATGATATTGAAAACCTGACATCTCCCAGCCCTAGTGTCTGGGATTGCTTACTTACGAAGAGACACCTCACTCACAAGTAGACTCAGTGTTGGCCTCAGGGGGCCCTGCCTGCTCCTCAGTATCCTCTGACTGTGAGGTGTCTAGTTCATCAGCTAAGAACTCAGAATCTGGCACTCTGCTAGGGCTATACATGACAATGACAGAAATAGGGAATATAATCATCATCATAATAATTTTTATTTGTATCCCGCCCTCCCCGGCCAAAGCCAGGCTCAGAGCAGCTAGCATCATATAAAGAAGAAGAAGAAGAGTTTGGATTTCATATCCTGCCTTTCACTCCTGTAATGGTTATAAGGGGTTACTTGTGCGTAAGTTGTCGTTACTTTTGGCTAGAGTGCCTGGCTAACCATGCCTTGGCTGACAGCCCTCACTCCGTGGCTGTTCAGTCGCTTGCAGAATCCATCAGTGGGCGTTTCTTGAGCCTCTTCCAGCATAAGAGCTGTTTGACACCAAGTCTCCTCCTGCTCTCCCTGCGCGGAACTCTTCTACGCAAGGAAGGAGTAGGCAGAGGCGTGCCCATACTCTCTCCACTAGTCTCGGGTGAAGAGTCTTGGAGACCTCTCTCCGAATCCTCCATCTCCCTCCCTTCTCTACTGGTGTTACGCTGAATTCCTTTCCCCCTGCTGGTCCCCTCTCCTGCATCGCTTTGGAGCCTTGCCTCCACCTCTCGCTCTGATGTCAGTTCCCTGACAACTCCCTTAAAGGAGTCTCAAAGCGGCTAACATTCTCCTTTCCCTTCCTCCCCCACAACAAACACTCTGTGAGGTGAGTGCGGCTGAGAGACTTCAGAGAAGCGTGACTGGCCCAAGGTCACCCAGCAGCTGCATGTGGAGGAGCGGAGACGCGAACAAGACAAGACAATATGCATAATACAGTATGCAATATGCAAATAAAACAACATTTATTAAAATAATATAGAATAACATTAAATATTAGCATTTCAAGATTTAACAGAAATCCATTCCTAACAGTTACAATAATGGGAGAATGATAGCAGTTGCTGGAAACCACAGGAGGGGAGAGGGCTCTTGTGCTCAGTTACCTCTTGAGGGCTTCCCAGAAGAGACATCTGGTTGGCCACTATGAGAACAGCATGCTGTGCTAGATGGTGCCATTGGACTCTTCTTATGAGAATGGAAACATCCAGCACAGGAGAGAACACGCTCTTTGGAATTCATATCACCTCCTCTCCTCTCACTGTATTTTTCTTCCAAACAGGGGAAGGTTCTGGAGAATCTCCACCTGTGCACTGAGATTCACTTCTACCGCTACATCCAAGAATTAAACAGAATGGAGGAGGACCCCAAGCTTGACATGAGGGACCTGGTGTTTGAGGACATCCCAGTAAGGGTTTACCAGCCACGGGGCCCAAGAGAAAGAAGAGGAGTCATCTACTTCCATGGAGGATCTTGGATGTTCGGCAGCATCAGTAAGGCATCCTGAAAAGTCAGCCAAATCCACTTGAGGAAGGCATGGAGCAGAGGTTTGATGGGTGTGGCCTGGGGAAGAGAGTATCTCACCTGAGATGGCCAAGGGTCAAATAGAAAGGACTTGAGGGCTTCATTTTGTCCATGGACCTGAGGATCCATAACTCCATCTCCCTGAAATGCAACATTATAATAGTTCTCATCCTTATTAGACAGTCTTCATTTATTTCTATTTAGGATGATAGATGATGATGGTAATAATAACTAATTGTTTATTTTTATTCATAATTATATTGTAACATGGGAACAATTTTCAAGGCTAGGGAGGAAATGGTTAAACTTCTCTTTCCCCACATGCTGTGGGACGTCATTTTTTGTATTACTTAAAAAGAAGCTAGTCATGGTTACTAATAATGAAATAAATGTAATACCTAGATCATCACCAAGATAAATACTGTCTGTAGCATTGAGAAACAACTGAATTTGTCTTGGATCAAATTGGCTTTTCCTATTTGATTTGTTATTCAGGTCAAAATCAGATCTCTGAAATCTGATGCTCTGCCCCCGGCCCCATCAGTAATCTAAAAAAAAAAAAAAAAAGCTATATTTTTTTCCTGCAGAAGTGAATGAAATTTGCAGGCAAATTTGCCCTTATAGACTGAAACTGGATAAACTTCAAGCAAATCCATCCAGGTTTTTTATTTTTATTTTTTTAGCAGTTTTTCTACAAGGAAAGATTTGACCATTTTGGTGTGGGCAGTCAGTCAAAAAAAAAAAAAAAACCGGAGACATGAAGCCAAAGAACAAGGGAGATGGTCCTCCAATGGATGAGAAAAGGAGCAGGTGGAAATAATTTTCAACAGGGGAAATGGCTCAACAGGAAAGAAGTTACTCCACTGTGTTGGTTGTTGGCGTCAAAAAGTAACCTTAGCCAGGGAATCAGTAGTACGTACAGTTGGTTCCACATGTCAAGAACATCATTGTATATCAGTACCAGTTTGAACTGCTTGTTTTTTAGCAAATAAGATAGAACCACCTACACAACTGCCCACCTAACAGTTCAAAAGCACGTCAAAGTTCAAGTAGATAAATAAGTACCGCTCCAAAGGGAAGGTGAATGGCATTTCTGTGCACAGCTCTGGTTTGCCAGTAGCGGCTTAGTCATGCTGGCCACATGACCCAGAAGCTGTATGCCGGCTCCCTCGGCCAGTAAAGGGAGATGAGCGCTGCAAACCCAGAGTCGTCTGCGACTGGACCTAACAGTCAGGGGTCCGTTTACCTTTACCTACACAGAACTTTAAAAAACAACAACAACACAACCTCACATTTGACCTTAAGCTTTGAGCTGCAACCTTAAGGGACAAAAATCAAGTCTGGGGCTCTACCTCTGGGACTAACCTCTGATTTGTCTGTGGCAATTTCTTCTGCAGCACTTGAGGGAGGATAGAGCAGTTGGGCTAGATGAAATGAGAAAGATTTTTGCAGTAATTGAGGGATGAATGCTGTTCTGGTTGTGGATTTCTGTCCATCTAACTCAGTGTTGGTACCTGTGATGGTTGGTGCCTACTGGGACTGGTACGGTGGAAAGCAGGGAGGCCAACAGTAGCCAAAGCCAATGACAAGCAGACTCAACTAATTCTAGTTTTGTCTCCAACCTCCTCCTCCTCTTCCTCCTTGCAAGGGAAACAATGAGACCAAGAAGGAGAAAGGTGAAAGTCAGTGCCACTGGCTGAGATCAGACTGAGGATGAGTTTCTCATGCTACACACACACACACACAGACATATATATATATATATATATATATATACACAGAGAGAGAGAGAGAGAGAGAGAGAGAGAGAGAGATGTCCTTATGGATGATTAGAGAGGGAAAAGTCTTCATGCCTTCAGATCCCAGAAGAGCTACAAGTGTTGTTTGTCTGTTTCCCCTTCTTCTTCTTAACTTTATTTTTCAGTTTCTAAAAATACATATAACAGAGCATCTCCATATACCCCTTTTGAACAAGTAACATTCCAGGTTATATGATGTAAATAATGCAACCAAACATTCAGCTTGCAAATAGTTTAGAACAGATTACATCAGTTGGGTATCTTCCTACTCTCCATCTTAACAGATTGTCCCAGAGTGAGCCAGGAATAGCTGGCGGTGAGGAGCTCACCTTGTCCTTTCAAGTGTACTGAAAAATGCATAACATACAGTTAGGGGTGGGGGTGGGGAGCATGGAATGGTCCTTGTGTCTCTGAGCATTCTAAGATGCTTTGTTGGTTTCCTCATAAAGGGCTATAAATGAATAATCTTGAAGTGCTCAGGTGCACAAAGACCAAAGGTGAATCATATTTGGTTTGATCATTTGGCAGATCATTAAATTCTTAACCTTAGAGTTGTGAGCAGGGCCGTCTTAAGTATATCTATGGGCAAGACGCCCCTGGTTGAACAAAATGTTGAAGAAAAGATTCCTGCATTGCAGGGCTTGGACTAGACGAGCCTCATGGTTCTTTCTAACTCTACCATTCTATGATTCTACTATTTTGAAACTGTATGGAACATGTTTGTTGCTTTGGTTGTTCTAATTGGAATCATTTGCCTTCATAACACCTGTATTAATCCCAACTTTCTGCTAGGATGAGACGGCCTCCAGAACTCTTCTAACATGGCCCACACATCTTGTCTTTCCAGATTCCTATGACCACCTTTGCCGCTACATTGCCAAAGAAAGTGATTCGGTGGTGCTTTCTGTTGGGTAAGTAAACAGACCCTGGGAACTGACTAATAGCATTATACTGCTGAATTTGCTAAATGCTGCAGGGATTCCACCACGGGCACCTGCCTGGTCACACATTCAGTGGACGGAATGTGGAGTTCCCAACTGGCATCACTTAATGGTGGACTCCAGCAGAAGGCTATCTCTTCCCAACTGAAACACACCCAGCCCAATGCAAAGTAAATTCAGATTGCAGTGCCTGATGGGAAAATGGCTATGAGTTTGGGGTTGGATCCTATTCAGAGTAGGCCCATTAATGTTAATGACCATGAGTAACTTAGGCTTATTAATTGTAATAGGTCTACTCAGAGCGGAACCTAGCTGGCTACAACCTTTCATTATGAGCAGGCATAGGCAAACTCGGCCCTCTAGGTGTTTTGGGACTACAGTTCCCATCATCCCTGACCACTGGTCCTGATAGCTAGGGATCATGGGAGTTGTAGTCCCAAAAACATCTGGAGGGCCGAGTTTGCCTATGCCTGATTATGAGCCACGTATGGTTGAAATCATGTGAGTTAAATGTGTATAAGAAGTGATCCTATCGTGCCTATTATTTTGGTTTGGTTATTCTGGCCAGATTTGTCTTATATACAAATAAATCATATCCCAGGTATCATTTGGCCCCTGAGGAGAAATATCCATCCCAGTATAAGGACTGCCTGACTGCCAGCATACATTTTATGAAAACCGCCGAAGATTATGGAGTCGACCCGGCCTGCATCGTCATCAGCGGAGACAGCGCCGGAGGGAATATTGCCGCCTCTGTCTGCCAGGCATTAGTGACCAGATCTGGTATCCCGAGGCCACTTGCTCAGATTCTGATCTATCCTGGCCTCCAAGCGATAGATTTCAACCTGCCTTCGTACCAGCAAAACCGAGCCGTCCCCATATTGTACCGGGAGAACGTCATTAGCGCAGCCTTGCGGTATCTCAATAAGGACTTGTCAGTGTTAGAAAGTGTTATGCAAGGCTGCCATGTTCCCAGAGACATACGAATGAGATTTGGGAAGTGGATCAGTTCAGAAAACATCCCCAGTGAGTTTAAGGTCAGAGGCTACAAGCCACCTACGGCCGCTTCCTATGAGGACAACCTCTATGAAGTGGTGAAACAAGCTCTAGAGCCAACTTTCTCTCCGCTCATGGTAGATGACGTTGTGGTCGGACAACTTCCAAAAACATGCATCATAACTTGTGAGTATGATGTTCTACGGGATGATGGCATCCTCTACAAGAAAAGACTGGAGGACAATAGGGTACCGGTCACCTGGTACCACATTGAAAATGGATTTCATGGAGTGATAAGTCTATTTGATGGATTTCTATCATTTCCTTCTGGGAAAAAGGGGGTAGACAGCATTATAACATTTCTAAAAGACTTATGAGCATTAAAAAAAAAGTCATGATTTGTATCTCTGACTGCTTATGATCAACAGCAACTATCTTATTTATCTTTGAATAGAGATGAAAGGATCTGCTCATTTTGGCTTCTCCCATATTTTTAACTGCACTTCATGCCATTTCTGCTTCAGGTGGTGGTTTTAAACAATGGCAGAAGTTATGAGGAACGCAGAGATGCAGGGATACTTTTCTTATTGTGAAACGTGCTCTACAGATATTTAAAAATAAGACAGCTCCTGCTTGCAGGCTTGCAACCTTAAAAATGTGATATAAAAGGATAAAGGAATGAGGAGGGAAGAGGAAAGCAAGCATTGGGAGCAGCTGTCCCTTCACTGCCCAGTGGATGCAAGAAGGGTTGGTTTCTACTTTGCCCTGATGTTTTTCTGGGAAGAAGAGGCTCAGCTGCTCACCTCCAGCCCGAAGAACCTTTTGGACAGCCTTGTTGCCATGGGCATTATGTGAACTTGCCTTTTAATGAACCAAAGGAAAGATTTTGAATCATGGGGATGGGGAGCGTGTGTGTATGAATTTGGCAGCACTTGGTTGTTATTTTGTTAATGCGGTTGGCGTTGTTTCATAGATGATGAATGCCATAGTACTTTGTGAATCCTATAATTTGACTTTTTACAATTGCGCTGTTTAGCTTATTTTTGTTGTTGTTTCATCGATGGTGTTCTATGGGAGGCAGTTGCTTTACTCATGCCGTTAATTGTGCTGTATTTATGCTGTTATTGTTATTTATTGTTTGTAAGCTGCTTTGTGATTCATTGGAATGAGAAGCATATAACAAACAAATAAATGAATAAAAGAAATCAGTGCCCCTGGGTCACCAGGCTGTTGGTAGCAGGGCCCAGAATATGTCTCCCTGAATTTCAGCAGCCCTGGGGAACTCTTATGCTATGTTAAGACTTTTTAAGAGAACTTATGGAGCGGTTTACTAAACACACATATAAGGGGCGGGACTGTGCCCACTAGTCTCCCCCTCCTTCAACACACATTTGTGCCAGTGGCGGACTTTGTTCTTTAACATTTCAGCAGCACCTTGTGCAAAGCTAAAATTCAGCACCCCGATGCCTCTCCTCTTCTGTTCTGCTCCATTCACTGCATTATAGTTGTGAAGCCCTGCAGCGCCCTCTAGTGTTGGCTCCCAGTGCAGCAGAGCCAGTCGCACCAAAACCCGCTTCTGTTTGTGCATACCTTCTTAAAAAAAAAAAACCTACACACATTCTGAAAGTACTGAGGGCTTGACCAGTGACTGTGATCCTGTCTTCCTACACACACAGAGAGAGAAAGAGAGAGAGAGAGAGAGAGAGAGAGAGAGTTTAGTTTCAGAAAATGATTGTGTAGCATCTACATGGTTCTTGGTTCAAAACCCACCCACAACTCCAAATTTGTTGCATGTGTTTTTGTACATTTCAAGCATTCCAAAAAGTTGATGAGATGAACTTTGGAGAAGCTGTACCAGTTCTTCTACTACAACAAGGCATCCTTTATGACAGGAGTGGGCAACATCAGCCCCAGCAAGAGGGCTTTATTTAGCAGGGGTCAAAGACCCAGTTTAGCACCCCACCTCATGCGCATTTACGCGCGCGCGCACGCACAAACACAGGTTGGGAGCGTCAATGACGCCCCTCTGGAGCCTTCATCGAGGACAAAAAATCTGGGTAACCCTTTCCCCCCCCCTCGCCCCGGCCCACCCCGCAGGTACTGCTCCGCCAGCAAGTATGGCCAACCGTCAGGGATGGTGGGAGTTGTGGTCCAATTGCACTTGGGTGGGAGTTGTGGTCCAATTGCACTTGGAGAGCCACAGGTTTTCCACCTCCGCTGGAGCTGTGTGGAGACCCCTAGATTTAATCATTCTCTCCACCCAATGAGGTGCAACAGAGACGAAATACTTGGCCCGGCCAGCTCCTGAGCCTAAGTTAGTTTCACTTCGCCGTGCCTTCTGCAGCGCTTCCTGTTGGGGTGTCTCCATAGTCTGTTAACCTGTTCAGCAACCTTGAGGACGCGAAAACCTTTCGCTGGTTCTTTCTTTGCATGCGCAACAACACTTGCCTCTGCTCGGCTTGCATGGGAAAGGGGAGGGGGCGTTTGAATTTCTGGGGGTGGCAATCGAATCCTGCGAGGCTTCGGTCGGTCTCTCTGCTGCTCTGAAGGAACCCGGGCTCGCCTTTCGTTCCCTCCCGCGTGTGGGAGGGGATTAGGGACGCTCCTTCCAGCTGCCTGCAACCTGTGTATCGCAGCCACGCGAGAAAGCAGCAAATAAGCTACAGCCCAAGCCAAGTTCGGTGAGAAGGAAAATCCAAGGGCGAAAGCAGGCGCTCTTCCGAGCCGCAGCGACATGGGCTTCCTGCACGCGTTTCTGGTGCTCCTGGTGGCTGCCCTCTTGGCAGCGTTCCTCCTGCTGGTTCTGGGAAGCATTTATTTCGATTACGCCAACTCGGAGATCCCTCCTGGAGTCGAGCACCCGGCCAGGTTGCGAATCATTCACGCCACGCTGATTGGGGCGTCTGTCCTGGTGAGTGGATCGCAGCGCCCCATCCAAAGGCGAGGTGGTAACTTGCGGGAAACCCACGAACTTAACCGCCTCCCCATCCGCCACGCGCAATTGCGCTCTCCTCCTGATTTTAACCTGTTTCTATCCGACATCGAGAATGGTGAAGTGGGCGCCCCCCTGTCGGAGAGGGAGAGATCTAACGGGAGACGAATTCTTGGGCAGGAGGAGGGGAAGGGAAAGGAACGAGCTTGGCAGTGTTTAAACGCAACCCAGAAGTTTGACTCTGGTGCTGATTGACTGGGCAGGATTAACTCTCCAGGTTCAGAGTAGCTGCTTGGCGCTAGCATTTCGCTGAACTTTCTGTAGTGACTTGAGTGAGACTCTGGTCACATCCACGCTGCACGTGACTTTTCCCCAAAGTATCCTGAGAAGTAGGGATGCGGGTGGCGCTGTGGGTTAAACCACAGAGCCTAGGACCTGCCGATCAGAAGGTCGGCGGTTCGAATCCCCGCGACGGGTTGCTCAAAGCACCTCAAAGTGCAAGTAGATAAATAGGTACCGCTCTGGTGGTAAACGGCGTTTCCGTGCGCTGCTCTGGTTCGCCAGAAGCGGCTTAGTCATGCTGGCCACATGACCCAGAAGCTGTACGCCAGCTCCCTCAGCCAATAAAGCGAGATGAGCGCCGCAACCCGAGTCGGCCACGACTGGACCTAATGGTCAGGGGTCCCTTTACCTTTATCCTGAGAAGTGCAGTTTGCTGGGACTTGTAGCTTTGTAAGGAGCAAAGTACACTTCCCAGGATTCCTTGGGGGAACCCGTGTGCTTTAAACAGTCTGGATGTGACAGCTATCTCTCTCTTTCTCTCTCTCTCTCTCTCTCTCTCTCTGTGTGTGTGTGTGTGTGTGTGAGAGAGAGAGAGAGAGAGAGTGTTTTAAAAATTATTAATGGTGTTTGACAGGACCTCTGGAACATTTTCATGCAAACACCAATTACTGCCTGCTGTGGGAGCAGTAATGTTTGTAGTAGGCTCACAGGCAGACTTTGAATGAGTAAATGAGTAAATGAATGAATGAGTAAATGAATGAGTAAATGAGTAAGTGAAAGAATGAGAAAGAAGAAACTTTGTGAGAAAGAAAGTGAACACAGATTTTTTAAAAAAAATAAATAAATACGCAATTACACAAGACCTTTATATCGTGCCCATCTTTCATTTTGGAGCCCAGGGAACCTAAAGATTAACAGATGAAACAGCTGTGCTGAAGTAAAATGGAAGTTAAACTCTCAAAGTTGGCATGGCCAGAATTGCTGCAATAATATCAATAAAATTGCACTCCAAGGAAATGGTCTGTCTCATAGGAGTCCAAAACTCTGGCCTGATAAAAGGGTTTAAAGTCTCTTCTTAAAACATATCTGAGGTGAGCACATGCTGAAGGGAGCTCCATTGGCAAGGTGCCGCCACAGAGAATGGTATGCAGTGAGGTGAAGGAGGCATGTTCAATCTTTTCCCACTCACTCTCTTTCCTGCTGAAGCACACCCACCCACCCCTTGCCTGCTGTTTGCCCTTGAAAGCGTTGTTTACTACATACTGCCCTTTCAGGAGCAGATAACAGTTAATAGGCAAGCAGATTTCCTCCAGGCAATTAGTGTAGGCCCCGTGCCAGATTTGGAGAGGGATTCTGCAGCTCTGTGGTAGCTGCTACCCAGTGTTAAGGTGGAAATCAGAAAGGTGGCACCAGAGCTATTGAGAGTGGGGAAGGGTGTTTAAGAAGGATATTGACAAACTGGAATGTGTGCAGAGGAGGGCAAGCAAGATGATCGAGGGTCTGGAAACCAAGCCCTCGATGAGGAACAGTTGAGGGAGTTGGGGCTGTTTAGCCTGGTAGACTGAGAGGTGATAGGAGAGCTGTCCTCAAATTATCTGAAGAGCTGTGGTATGGAAGATGGAGCAAGCTGGCCTCCTAGTGGCGCAGCAATAAAACTGCTAGCACATTTGCAAAGTTAAGCAGGGTCCGGTATGGTTTCAAATTGGATGGGGGACCAAGGGTTGAGATGCTGGCATGTCTGTGTGTTGGACTAGATGACCACCAAGATCCCACCAGGCTGGTAGGACCCAAACCGGTGGATTCAAATTATAATGAAAGAGTTTCCTACGAACCATTCCGAGGATAAGAGCTGTTTGACAGTGGAACTGACTCCCTTAGAGAATGGTAGAATCATAGAGTTGGAAGAGACCACAAGGGCCATCGAGTCCAACCCCCGGCCAAGCAGGAAACACCATCAGAGCACTCCTGACATATGGTTGTCAAGCCTCTGCTTAAAGACCTCCAAAGAAGGAGACTCCACCACACTCCTTGGCAGCAAATTCCACGGTCGAACAGCTCTTACTGTCAGGAAGTTCTTCCTAATGTTTAGGTGGAATCTTCTTTCTTGTAGTTTGGAACCATTGCTCCGTGTCCGCTTCTCTGGAGCAGCAGAAAACAACCTTTCTCCCTCCTCTATGTGACATCCTTTTATATATTTGAACATGGCTATCATGTTCAAATATATAAAAATGGTGGACTCTCTCTTTCATTGGAGGTTGCATGGCTACCTAGAGGGGGTTTTGTTGAATTTATTTGCATTGCAGGGTGGGACTGGGTGACTCTGGGGGGGGGGGAGGTCCCTTCCAGCTCCACAGTTCTACAATTGTACAGTTCTATGAAGCCAATGAGTTCAACTTTTGCTGAGTTCAACAAGGACAACACTGAGATTAGGGTGGTGGTGGAGAAAGTTGATAAGCAGGCAGGACAGGCAGGCAGGCAGCGACTCGCTGAGGTTGGTGGAGCAGGGCCTCATTCCTGCCAGTGGATAAGCCTCCATTGCCACAGTTGCTTTTTCTTCAAAGCAATCAGTTGAAGCATGCCTTCCATAAAGCTAGTTTGTTCATCTAGCCCAGCGGTTCCCCAAAGGGGCAGTGGGATTACCTGGGTGGGGGCCGGGGGGGGGTTGCTAAGAAGCAAGAGGGATGTAGTGTAGGTGCCAATGACTTTCAAAAGCTCGATTGAGTTCATCAATGTTGCTGAATTAATTAAATGGTTTTAATTTGATATTGGATAAATGTGCAATTAGCTGTTACTGTTTTGAATTTTGTTGCGTTGTCACCTTCCTTAGGAGGTTGCACAAACCGCTGTTATGAATAAAGCTTGTTATAGGGTAGGGTGGTCAAGTTCATTAAGACTGGGAACCAGTGGTCAAGTTCATTAGGTCTATATGCCATACACATCATAACTAAAACTCCCAATATCAGCCCTAGCACAAATGGCCAGTGGCCAGGGCTGATGGGACGTTTGGCACCAGCTTGGCTGCAGGAGTTGCTGGAAGGAGACGTACAAGACACCATCCCACCATCTTAGAGACTCTACTCTAGATTTGTGTAGGGTTTACTGCATGGGGAGGCAAACTAAGGCCCAGGGCCAGATTCGGCCCAAACACCTTCTAAATCCGGCCTGCGGACGGTCAGGGAATCAGTGTGTTTTTACATAACTAGAATGTGTCCTTTTATTTAAAATGTATCTCTAGGTTATTTGTGGAGTATAGGAATTCATTCATTTTTTCTCCCAAAATGTAGTCCAGCCCCCACAAGGTCTGAGGGACAGTGGACCGGCCCCCTGCTGAAAACATTTGCTGGCCCCTGGTTTACTGCTTAGCCTGTTCTTCTCCCAAATATATCCCAAGGCAGCAGAGGTTTAGGATCAGAGATTTCCTTCTCCTAGATGGGCTAGGTTTTTCTTCTTCTTAATTATCTTTATTGAAAAATAGGGGGGTTATATATATATATATATATATATATGCAGGTTTTGGTGTCAGCTTTCAGCTGGAAGGTTTCCTCCCCGTAGAGGTAAGATATTTGCTTTCGTAGATTTTCACGGGTACAGGAATGCAGGTTTTGGTGTCCTCGGGTGTCTTCCCGTGTAAAAGTTGGGGTGTCTAGGCGACGTTTCGACGAGGTCTCACTCGTCATCTTCAGGCTGGTGCTTTCAGCTGGAAGGTTTCCTCCCCGTAGAGGTAAGATATTTGCTTTCGTAGATTTTCACGGGTACAGGAATGCAGGTTTTGGTGTCCTCGGGTGTCTTCCCGTGTAAAAGTTGGGGTGTCTAGGCGACGTTTCGACGAGGTCTCACTCGTCATCTTCAGGCTGGTGCTTTCAGCTGGAAGGTTTCCTCCCCGTAGAGGTAAGATATTTGCTTTCGTAGATTTTCACGGGTACAGGAATGCAGGTTTTGGTGTCCTCGGGTGTCTTCCCGTGTAAAAGTTGGGGTGTCTAGGCGACGTTTTGACGAGGTCTCACTCGTCATCTTCAGGCTGGTGCTTTCAGCTGGAAGGTTTCCTCCCCGTAGAGGTAAGATATTTGCTTTCGTAGATTTTCACGGGTACAGGAATGCAGGTTTTGGTGTCCTCGGGTGTCTTCCCGTGTAAAAGTTGGGGTGTCTAGGCGACGTTTCGACGAGGTCTCACTCGTCATCTTCAGGCTGGTGCTTTCAGCTGGAAGGTTTCCTCCCCGTAGAGGTAAGATATTTGCTTTCGTAGATTTTCACGGGTACAGGAATGCAGGTTTTGGTGTCCTCGGGTGTCTTCCCGTGTAAAAGTTGGGGTGTCTAGGCGACGTTTCGACGAGGTCTCACTCGTCATCTTCAGGCTGGTGCTTTCAGCTGGAAGGTTTCCTCCCCGTAGAGGTAAGATATTTGCTTTCGTAGATTTTCACGGGTACAGGAATGCAGGTTTTGGTGTCCTCGGGTGTCTTCCCGTGTAAAAGTTGGGGTGTCTAGGCGACGTTTCGACGAGGTCTCACTCGTCATCTTCAGGCTGGTGCTTTCAGCTGGAAGGTTTCCTCCCCGTAGAGGTAAGATATTTGCTTTCGTAGATTTTCACGGGTACAGGAATGCAGGTTTTGGTGTCCTCGGGTGTCTTCCCGTGTAAAAGTTGGGGTGTCTAGGCGACGTTTTGACGAGGTCTCACTCGTCATCTTCAGGCTGGTGCTTTCAGCTGGAAGGTTTCCTCCCCGTAGAGGTAAGATATTTGCTTTCGTAGATTTTCACGGGTACAGGAATGCAGGTTTTGGTGTCCTCGGGTGTCTTCCCGTGTAAAAGTTGGGGTGTCTAGGCGACGTTTCGACGAGGTCTCACTCGTCATCTTCAGGCTGGTGCTTTCAGCTGGAAGGTTTCCTCCCCGTAGAGGTAAGATATTTGCTTTCATCATATATATATATATATGATGAAAAGAATAACAATTGTTAATACACACCCATGTAAATAAATAAATAAGACAAAAGAAAAGAAAAAAAGCATTTACAAGGTTGTTATTGCACTTATCCTAAACGTAACCTAATGTCAGGATAAATTCTTTGAATATCTTGAACTGGCAAAAATGACAGAGACAATTAGGAGACAGCCAAACCAAAATTTTTTTAAAAAAGAGTGGGAAACTTATAAAGATTTTTTTTTTCAAAAAACAAAAACAGTTTCCTCAAGTCAAAAGCTGGACATGCTTTGATTAAGTTTTCGCAAATTACAAGAAATATTGTAAGTATAACATTCAAATAATAAAAGAAATAGGAAAATGGTCAAAGAAGCAGTTTAACAAAAAGATAAGACAGACCCGCTTTGGTTTTTTTTTGTTGTTGTTTTTTTTGCCAATAAATTTTTATTGATATTACATATAGACATATACCAAATCCATTACATAGCTTGCACATATTATATCCGTTCCATAAATCATATGTATAATACACAGTTGAATTGGGCTCTGCCGAGCCTTGGATTTCCCTCCACTCCTTTGGTAAGTATCAAATAAGTTTTATGTTCATGTATTTTATCTCTTTTGCATAGTAATCATTTACTGTTAGAGTTATTCCAACCCCGCCAGTGTCATCTGAAATTTAGTTCCAATATACATCAAATATTTGTTCCAATTATCATGAAATTTCTGTTTGTCTTGATCCCTTAATCTTCCTGTTATTCTAGCCAGCTCAGCATAGTTTATCACTTTAACCTGCCAGTCATTTATAGTGGGTATTACCTCCGTTTTCCAGTTTTGTGCTAACATAATTCTTGCGGCTGTTGTGGCGTATAAAAATAATGTTTTATCTTCTTTTTCAATTTCTTTGCCCATCATTCCTAGCAGAAAAGCTTCGGGCTTTTTGGGAAAAGTGTATTTAAAAAAAAAAATTAGCTTGTTATAGATCGATTCCCAAAAGCCTTTCACTTTGCTGCATGACCACCACATATGGTAGAAGTCTCCTTCTACCTCCCCACATTTCCAGCATCTTTTGTTCTTCAATCTATAGATCTTAGCTAGCTTCACTGGTGTATGATACCACCTGTAGATCATTTCCCATAGGTTTTCCCTTAATGCCGTACACGCCGTGAACTTCATAGTAACATTCCACAATTCCAGCCATCTCTCAAAGTCAGTGTTAAAGCCAATGTCTATCGCCCATTTAGTCATGACCTCCTTCCTTTGAGGAAGACAGAAGTCTATTGGGAAGGATAATGGGAATTAAGAATATGGTGGTGTAAGGGTTTGGGGGGGGGTGTAAGAACTTAGGGATTTATAGATGTAGGTATGTTTTTCCTTTTGTTATTATTTTATTTTGTTAATTTTTGTGTGTGTTTGTTATTTAAGAAAACTAATAAAAAGCATATTAATGAAATGAATCTTCTCTTATATCATTACTCTTCACATCCACCACACAGGGTCAGATTTAGGTTTGATGAGGCCCTAAGCTACTGAAGGTAATGGGGCCCTTTATATGTCCAGCTGTCCTTTGTCAACAACAAATTGTCACTGTTTATTGTGTTGAATATATGCTACATGGTAATTTATGGACCTCATATGTATCTAAAGCCATTTGCACATGCAGAATGTAGGCACCCAACATATAGAAGTGAGCAAACCAGTGATATTTTAGGGAGCAGGCTAGCAGGCAGGGCCCATTACTTACATCATAGGAGCCTACACAACACAAAACACTGTTGCTGTATGCAGGTTTTATTTTATTTGTTTTTTATCTTATATTTTGGAAATGTACATCCAGGGGTTTTTTCCCTTTATATTTTTTGGGTGCTCCCAAGAGAGTGGGCCCCAAGCTATAGCTTGTTTAGCTTACCGGTATATCTAAATCTGGAATGTCCACCACATAACCCATAATGTTATAATTTTGAAATGATTTCCCCTGTCCTCATGCCCCAGCATGTTAAATCCAATCTGGGTAGCACTATGATCCTTAGATTTTGAACATCTAAATAGTTGTTTGGATGAACTTGCCACGAGTTAATTCCTATATGACTTTTGTTTCTTCTCCCTGTCCCCCTCTCAAAAGGGAAGGATCTTGGAAAACCTACATATCTGCACACAAATCCAGTTTGTGCGGATTGTGCGAAACAGCCGGAAACTGGGGAAAGAAAATGCACTCTTCATTAAAGACGCAAAGTTTAAGCATGTGCCTGTCCGGATTTACCAACCGAAGGCTCCCTCTGCTGGTGGAAGGAGGGGGATCGTGTTCTTTCATGGAGGCGGCTGGGTGTTTGGAAGCATCCGTGAGTTATGTCCAAACTTAATCTGCGTCAACATCTGAATGAAGTAGGGTAACGCATACACAGAGAGCATTTGTAGAGGGATCTCCTCTGAATTAAGACCCACTTCATAATAAGGTTTCTCCTCAAAATCATCAGCCATCTAACCACACCAAAGCATCCACAAAAATATCTCAAGCCAAAGGGGGCTTTCTGGAGTCAGGATGTGCCTTAACAATCCTAAGGGCTGCAGCCATCATTTATTGACAAGTTTCAAAGTAGTTGTTGATTCCTGTGCATTGTTGTTGTTGTTGCTGTTCTGTTCTGTTTTGTTTCCCCGCCATCCCTCCAACAAGCTCAAGTTGACCTACACAATTCTCCCTGCAATTATATCTTCCCAACAACCTTGTGAGATAGGTTAGACCAGTGTTTCTCAAACTTGGGACTCTAGCTATTGTTGGATGCTGGGAGTTGTAGTCCAACAACAAGTTTGAGAAACACTGCTTTAGAGCATGGGGTGGGAAACATTTTACTCTCCTGATGTTGCTGAACTCTAACTCCCGTCAGCCCCAGCTTGCATTACCAAAAGTGATGAGGGACGATTAAGTCCAGCAATATCTGGAGGACCAAAGGTTCCACATCCTAGCTTTAGAGAAACAACATCAACCTTCTAGTCCTCATGGGCTCTAGAGGAAAAACTTTCAAATCTTTTTGAAGAGACTTAAAAATCGGAAGAGGGTAGGTCAAGGCTTTCCAGTATGAGGCTGGAGCTTTACATCTTGGACTACTTTTCAGTGGGGTTATATTTATTTATTTGTTCCGCTTGTAATTAACCTGCTAATTTAGCCCACCTTAACTCTCTGTTCTTCCTTCAGTCACTGGAAAGTAATGGACAAAAATCTTTTGGGAGACGGGGCAGTGATCTGCATTTTGAAACTAGAAGAAACTGTAGCTTTGGGATTTATATGGTTTACAATAATGCAATTCTGTAATTTTACTGTTCTCCCACCCACTCCCTATTGGCCAAAGGGGATGGAGTCTGACTGGGGCAGGCCCTGATGGGATCTGTGCTTCCTCCCCTCCCCTCCCTCTCTTCCTTATCATGGTGAAAAACATACTTATTTTCCCTATTTTGTTGAATGAATATATTGCAATAACACCCCCAGGGAGTTTGTTCTCTGTTAATTTTGTTGGCATATATTTTTGGTGGTGATGAGGTTCCCTCATTAACTGTTGCACCTGGGAGGTACATAATCAAACCATCACATCTTAGTAATGATTAAATACATGGATAACTATGGGAATATTATTGTTTCAGAAACCCATGAAAATATCTGCCGCTATTTGGCCCGAGAGAGTGAATCCGTGGTTGTGTCTGTGGAGTAAGTCAATGTTTTCCACCCACCCCACCCCCCAGCCCCCTGTGGTTGTGATGGACTCAACCACAGCATGGCAAAATGTTAAGAGCAGCTCACTTGCCAGCTGCAGAAGGAAGCCTAATTGTGTGGTTGCCCCGTGAGCCGGAACTTACCCTGGCTCTCTGACCACTGAGCAAGTCGGGTAACCCACTGTACATACATGAGAGGCTACTTTATACCATGCCAGACTTTTGTCTATCTAGCTCAGCATTGCTCACCTCAGGGAAAGAGCGCCCTTTGCAGCCCAAGGGGAACATTCCCTTTGTGGACCACCTTCCAGGTCTGCCTGCCCATGGAGCAGTGGCGTAGCGTGGGTTGCCAGCACCCAGGGCCATGCGGAACAATGGAGTGGGAAGGAGGGAGCATGCATGAGCATTCAACTGCCTAATAGCATCTGTGTCAATGCCCCTGTGGCCCCCTCCCATACTATGCCACTGCCATGGAGGGTAAGCCCATGTGCCTAAATGGCATATAGGGGGAAATGGGGCCCTGCACCACCAACCTTGGTCTTGATTCCTCCAAGCCCTGTCTTATCAGGAGGTCCATTCCACATAATGTAGGAAGCAGGTTATTGGTATTGTGGCATCTACCTCCTCTTGTTAAATATTGCAGGTGCTGTGAAGATATTCCTCCTGCAACAAGCCTTTTGAGAGCCTGCATCTGTATTGCAGCTGCTCTTACAATGTTTTAATTGCTTTTTTCATTTTTGTGCTGGCCGCCCTTAGCTTCTTTGGGAGGTGGGGTAGAATATATATTTTATAGATGATAGATAGATGATAGATAGATAGATAGATAGATAGATAGATAGATAGATAGATGATAGATAAAGGTAAAGGGACCCCTGACCATTAGGTCCAGTTGTGACCGACTCTGGGGTTGCGGCGCTCATCTCGCTTTATTGGCCGAGGGAGCCGGCGTACAGCTTCTGGGTCATGTGGCCAGCATGACTAAGCCACTTCTGGCAAACCAGAGCAGCGCATGGAAATGCCGTTTACCTTCCTGCTGTAGCAGTACCTATTTATCTACTTGCATTTTGACGTGCTTTCAAACTGTTAGGTCGGCAGGAGCTGGGACCGAACAACGGGAGCTCACCCCATCGCGGGGATTCGAACCACCGACCTTCTGATCTGCAAGCCCTAGGCTCTGTGGTTTAACCCACAGGGCCACCCGCGTCCCTTTTTAGATAGATACATAGATAGATGATAGATAGATAGATAGATAGATAGATAGATAGATAGATATAGATAGATATAGATAGATGATAGATAGATAGTAGGTATGGTTTGTCTGCTTCTTCATTAATCTCAGCATTGTTCCTGAAGAACTCAGCAGACAGGAGATAAAGGGAAAGAGTAGAATTAGTTGCCTGTCATTGGCTCTGGCTCCACCTGCTGGTGGGCTTCCTGCCTTTCACCCTATGGGGACTGGCTGTTATTTGATCATTCAAAAGCAGCAGCATCATACACAATCTCAGATGGAAATGATTTACTGTGGATTGATTTTGCCTTAGGTACCGTCTGGCTCCTGAGCACAAGTATCCAGCCCCGCTCAACGACTGTCTTGCTGCCACCACCCACTTTCTGGAGACTGCAGAAGACTATGGTGTGGACAACACCCGTGTCATCATTGCTGGCGACAGCGCGGGTGGCTGCATGGCTGCCTGTATCTCCCAGAGTTTAGTGAATAGACCAGGCCTTGCAAAAGTGCGTGCACAGATCCTCATTTACCCGGGCCTCCAGGCTGTAGACTTCAACTTGCCTTCATACCAGCAAAATTACGCCGTGCCCATTTTATTCAGGGAACGGGCTGCTTTTTACATATTGCAACACGTGAATGGGGAAGCTTCGCTCCTCGAAGATATTTTGGAAGGCTCTCATGTTCCGGTGGACCTGAGATTGAAGTACAAGAAATGGCTGAGTGCAGAAAACATCCCGAGCGAATTTAAAACCAGAGGCTACAAGCCCGTGGCGACAGTTCCCTGTGATGATGAAGTCTACAACAAAGTGAAGGTCCTAAGTTCTTCAGAGTGTTCGCCCCTTCTTGCCGACGATGCCATTGTCCGCCTGCTTCCGGAGACCTGTATCGTAACCTGTGAATACGATGTCCTGAGGGATGATGGATTACTCTACAAGAAAAGATTGGAGGACAATGGCATAGCAGTGACTTGGTACCACATTGAAAGTGGGTTCCACGGGATTCTAACCTTCTTCGACAGAGACTGGTTGAATTTCCCTTCTGGTAAAAGAGGGCTGGACAAGATAGTCAATTTTATAAAGAGCTTATAAAACCAAAAAGCATCTTTCTAAATCGGGGATCTCCGACCATTTTGGACCGGCGGGAACATCCTGAACTTTGAGAGAGTGCTGGGGCACCAGTCATAAAACAGCTACCATGGTGGGGCTATGATATGATGCTAAATGGCTGCTAGGGGGTATGGCATAATGAAAAATGGCTGCTGTGGGGAGCATGGCATAACACAGAGAGAGACAAACACACCCAACCTTATGCTTACAATGGGAATTGAGCTATGTTCTGCTGGAAATCACGCACACACCCTGATGCCATCATGGTCTAATAACCACAGGGAGTTTTTCTCAGTATTGAGAACAATATACCTATTGAGAACGATATACGCTGGCTAAGCTACAAGATCTTGGAGAAGGAGTCTGGTAGGACAAGAGTTAACATCCCCCTGCCTTAAAGAGAGCTCATATGTACATGTAAAGCAGTTTAATAAATTGTTCTGTGCACACGTATGTTCATGTGGCAACCCTAATACAGTGGTACCTCGGGTTACATACGCTTCAGGTTACATATGCTTCAGGTTACATATGCTTCAGGTTACAGACTCCGCTAACCCGGAAATACCCGGGTTAAGAACTTTGCTTCAGGATGACCTGGGTTAAGAACTTTGCTTCAGAATGGGAACAGAAACTGTGCTCCAGCGGCACGACAGCAGCAGGAGGCTCCATTAGCTAAAATGGTGCTTCAGGTTAAGAACAGTTTCAGGTTAAGAACGGACCTCTAGAATGAATTAAGTTCTTAACCCGAGGTACCACTGTAGTGCCTATGATCCAAGGTTGTTGAACTCTTTTAAAAAAAATCTTCATATGGATGATATTCAGGAAAAGAAGCAACCTCAATAAATGTTTGAATGTTGCCAATTTAAGAACAAGGTAATTGGGAAACAGATTTGTGTCTTTCAGCTTTTTGTGCCAACCTTTTTTTCTGTAGGGGATCAGTCATGTGACCATTCTTGGCAAACCATTCCTACAAACCCTCAAATGTTTAGATGTTTTTTAAGAGGAGCAAGACTGGAGTCTGTACATGGTATCCCTGGGGGGCAACTGGAGCCCCAAATCCCATGAAGGGTTCCCTACCCCGCCCCCACAATTTAACAAAATTGGAGTGGTGGTCAGAATGTTGGACTAGGATCGGGGACATCAGGGTTCAAATCCCCATTCCCCATTCAAATCCCCAATCCACTCAGTCATGAAGATATTATATGATGTTAGACCAAGGAGAAAGGGGATAGAGACCTTGTGTCGATGGGAGTAGGCCAAGCAGGGAGCCCAGTGAGACGTGGCTTCCTCTCTCATGCTCAGGAGAAGCCAACCATTGAACCACATTGTGCTCAGCCTCCTCCGCGTGCTCATCATGAAGGGGGCCCAGCCCTCTACCAGAAAATATTGGGGGTGAGGCAAAGACCCCACTAGGGATTGTCAGGAGCTCGTCCTACACTCGAGTAGGACCTGGTAGAGACACAGGCCCAACTGGCATGTTCTCTCCCTCCTGGTCCTTTGGGAGCTTCAAAAGCTTTCTTTAGCCCAAACATCACCGATGCCAACAGATACCAGCACACTTAGGGATCCGCAGAGAGTTCTCAGTGTGCGTAACAGACCTCAGCAACTCAGCATTTTGGCTAATCTACTTTATTAACATACAAACATACACGGAGCACTGCAACAAGGCTCCCTCTCTCTCTAGCATCAGACAGCAAAGAGAGAAAAAAACAAAGGACAATAGTCCCACTTCACGGAACACAGTAAGACAAATACCCTGTCTCCATCACTTCCCACTCTCTGGAGTCAAAACATACACTGTCACGTGAAAGACAACAATCCCATGACTGCAATCACAGAGCAGGAATTCTAACAGGCATTGGTGTGCCTGCATTCTGACCACCTGGTCCAAAACAATAGCCAGGTGGACACATCAGATTGTATCCGGTGTTAGCTCCGCTCACAGCAGACCCACAGGAGTTAGCAGATTTGACATACCATAGATATTTTAATTTCAATGGGTAAACTCTGAGCAGGACTTAGTTGGAAACAACCCATTTTGTACCAACCGAAGCTTCTGAGACATCTTCAAAGGTAGCCCCACACTAAATGCATTGCAGTAGTCTACCTTGGCAAGTAACAAATGCATGAGTAAAGGAGGCCAAATCAGAGTTGCAGTTGGACTACTAGCCTAAGTTGGGTAGGGGGTGGGGAGAGTGAGCTCCTAGCCACCACTGCAGCTGCCTGGGCTTCCCTAGAGGGCAATATAGGTTTGCTTTGGCTCATTGCGCTATTTGTGGTAGTGCTGTCTGCCACTAGGTAGAGCATGCTATTGGAAAATGGGGGAATCTGGCTCCCTAAATAAAACTCAGCAACACTGCCAGATTTTTAATACTGTGTATAGATCACAGTCTCTTGGGAGTTGGACGTGCCTGCTGTACACATTTAGCTAAGTGTAAGTTCCAGGTTAACCCAATGGGAGTAGTTTCTAAGTAGGCATGCATAGGATGGTGCCCTTTTCTGTCCAAACCCAGACATCTTCACAGTGGTCAGATTGCAATCCAGTTGTGGGTAATCTTCATGTTGCTGGATTCCAGTTCCACCAGCCCCAGCCTATCATGCCTCTGGATTTGGATTCCTCATCTTTGGGGGGTAAGCAGCAAATTATCCCCTTATTCTGCGTCCATTCACAAACACGTGTTTTGTTGCCTTCAGTGGAATAGTAGAATTGATTTCACCACCGTAGAATCCCTTGTTGCCTGGAGTGTTACCATGGGGATGGTCAACAATAGGCAACCCGAGACCAGGGAACATCAGAGGTTAAATGTCCTGCTCTGCACATACAGAGATGGAAGTCTAGGACCTTTCGAGTTCACTCTTTGCCAAAGCATGTGAACGGGACCATGTTTACTCAGTGTAGAGATGCACAGGAATGGTACACGCCCAGCTGGAAGGTAGAACCCAAATATTCTACTAAAGTACTTATTGGAAACTGGCTGGAAGAAAGAAAAAAGGTAGGTTTGGGAAGGAAAGAAATAAGGGGAACTAAATCCCAGGTGGTTGCAGTAGAGAGGGGAGGAAGAAGATTGTAATGAAGCATCACCCCACCCCTAACAGCTATAACATGGGATAAAATTGATGGGACACATTAATTTCCTGGTCCATTTCAAGAACAGATCAAAGGGCTTGCATACCTATAAAGAATACCTGAAATATACCTGAAGGAGTGTCTCCACCCCCATCATTCTGCCGGGACATTGAGGTCCAGCTCCAAGGGCCTTCTGCCAGTTCCCTCGCTGCGAAAAGCCAAGTTACACAGAACCAGGCAGAGGGCCTTCTCTGTAGTGGCACCTGCCCTGTAGAACGCCCTCCCATCAGATGTCAAAGGAATAAACTACTACCAGACTTTTAGAAGACATCTGAAGGCAGCCCTGTTTAGGGAAGCTTTTAATGTTTAATAGACTATTGTATTTTAATATTCTGTTGGAAGCCGCCCAGCGTGGCTAGGGAAACCCAGCCAGATGGGCAGTGCATAAATAATATATTATTATTATTATTATTATTATTATTATTATTATTATTATTATTAAGCTCTGTGTGGTTTAGGAACCAACTACTGCACCTTGACGCAGACAGAAAGTCCCAGGTTCAATCACTGGTCTCTCCAGGTAGGGCTTAGGAGATACTTTCTCTGAAACCCTGGAAAGCCACTTCTGGTCAGTGTAGACAATACTGCAGTAGGTGGACCCATGGTCTGACTCAGGATGAGCTGGTAGAACAGATGCTTGGCATGAAGGAGGAGTCCGTAGCATCTCCAGGCAAAACTGGGAATGTCCCCTATCTGAAACCACAGAGAGCTGCTTCCAGTCAGTGTGATGATAATAATAATAAATTAATTTTTTGTACTCTGCCTATCTGACTGGATTGCCCCAGCCCACTCTGGGTGGCTTCCAGGAGAATATACAAAAACACAGCAGCGCAACAAGGATTAAAAGCATCCCAATAAAGGGCTGCCTTCAGATGTCTACAGAAGGTCGTATGATTATGTACACAATTATGAGCTACATGGACCAATGGGGTGAATTAGTCCAAAACAACTTCCTGCATGACTGTATAAATTTCTCGGAGACCATTATGTTAGAGGTGAGGAGGGTGTGACTACTGGCAGGGTCTTCTCAGTGGAGACCCCTGGATCTCACAGTTCTCTTCCCAGAGTGGCAACCAGGGCTTGTTGACACCACATGAAAACCCTTTTGAAAATGCCAGTCATTTGGGATCTCTGGTAATTTTGAAAGCCAGGTTTTATCTGATTGTGTTATTTTGTTTTTGTGAGAATTTGTGTCTAACTTTACTAGGACTACCTTGGCTGTTGGGAGTTGCTCTGAAAATTGGGCTTTCCAACTTATACCGTGGGGTGGTAATATGATAGAGGTGTATAAACATTTGCACAGTGTTTATGCATCAGATTATGCACAATAACAGAACTTGGAGACACCCAGTGAATGTGAATGTCAGAGATCTAGGACAATAGGAAGAACTTCAGAGCTAAACGATGGAATTCACTCACAGAAGATGGATGGCTTTAAGAAAGGATTAGACCAGGGTTTCCCAACCTTGGGTCGCCAGCTGTTTTTGGACTACAACTCCCATCATTCCTAGCTAGCAGGACCAGTGGTCAGGGATGATGGGAGTTGTAGTTCAAAACCAGCTGGAGACCCAAGATTGGGGAGCACAGGATTAGACAAACTCCAGAAGTTGATGAACTACAACTTCCACTATCTCTTTGCTGGCTGGGGTTTATGGAGCTGGAGTCTTATTACATCTAGAGAGCCACCACTGGAGTCCAAGAAGATATGAAGGCCCATTTGTTCCTTACCCTTGCTGTGGAATCTGAGAGGGTCATAATTTTGCTCCAGGACTCCAAGGTGCGTGAATAAAATATGCTTGCTTCCCAAAGAGTGACTGCCACTTGTCTGCATTTTCATAGTTCATACGTGACCATGAGGGAACCGGCGAAAGCACCTATGACCGAGATTACGTTCGTTACCCAGCTCAGATTCCAGACCGAATGGTGATGAAAAGAATTATGAAGCAGCTGGATGTAAGTAATACGGAGGGTGGGAAGACAGATCCAGGTCTGGGGCTGCATGTCTCCAAAGGCAGAATGGATTCTTGTGCTAAAGCTCAGCATGTGTTATATTTTAGGGCCTGCCAAAGAAGTACATATTGACCCACCACGAAGAACCGAGACACCATCACTTAGTATCGCAATATGACGATCAATATAATAGGCATGGCTACAACCCTTTGCTGCCTCCACTTCGCAAATGGAATAGACACAAAATGGCTTGGATCCCAGAGAAGACAGACTACCCGCTTGTTGGTATGTGGTAGCGTGTCAAGAAAAGAAAAAAGAGACAAGGCAACCTTGAAGGTTGACAACAGTGGAGGTTGCTCTCATCATGCATACCAATCCATCATTTATTATATGGTCCTGTTAACCTATTAACATCCCATTGACCCATTAACATCCCAAGTATCTATTCCATGGAGATCCTGTGCGAATACTGTAGGAACCTCCAGATGTTAATGGCCTCCACCTCTGATCATGGTCAATAGTCAGAGATGAAGGGAGCTGTAGTTCAGCAACATCTGAACTATGTTCACACGGCTTCCCCATCCCTGAATTAAAAGAATATTGTAACTAGCAAACCTGTAGCCCTCCAGATGTCATTGGACGACAGTCCCAGGCAGCATGACCAATGGGCAGGAATGTTGGCAGCTGTAGTCTAGCAACATTCCGAGAGTTACAGGTTCCCCATCTCTTCTACATGCTGTTTGGATTGCCCATCCCTTCCTCTCATTAAGGCCTTTGGTTTATTCCATCATCATCATAATGCCGAGAAAGTCATCCAAACACACAGATTTTTATTTTTATTTTTGCCCTATGCATCACAATGCTTGCAATATTCTCCTCACTTGTGTTTCTGCCCGGATAGTTCATTGGTTAGATACTTTGTTTGGAAAGATTTACATGCTGCTTAAGCAAAGCAAACCAAAGCATGAAGCAGTTTACATTAGTGGGGTAGGAGAGCTGAGAATAATGTCAATATATTTTACATCTGGCAAACAATGTGTCCTTTTGGTTTCAGATGGTACCTGGGTAGGCAAGGCTAAAAAGCCCAGGACAAAAATTTTCTCAGCCCTCTAGCATCTATGGTGGTTCATTTACCAGAAGTGATGCATTTAGCATTATCTCTGGAAGGGTATACTCGATTCTGACCAAATGAAGCCTCCTAGAACATAAGACAGTGGTACCTCGGGTTAAGTACTTAATTCATTACGGAGGTCTGTTCTTAACCTGAAACTGTTCTTAACCTGAAGCACCTCTTTAGTTAATGGAGCCTCCTGCTGCTGCCGCGCCACAGGAGCACGATTTCTGTTCTCATCCTGAAGCAAAGTTCTTAACCCGAAGTACTATTTCTGGGTTAGCAGAATCTGTAACCTGAAGTGTCTGTAACCTGAAGCGTATGTAACCCGAGGTACCACTGTATGCATCAGGGGGCTTAATATCAAAAGTCTGGGAGTCCCAAAGAGTTGGTGCTGCCAGACTGAAGCACTGATTCATTACAAGTGCAGAACGGGCATTATGTGACACTTGTAAATGTGCCAGTTGCGCAGATGGAAGTGGTTGAGTGGGCAGATATAGGGTAAGGAGATAATTCAAGTAAACCTCTCCCAAGCTGTCGAGGGCTTGAATTTCAAATTTTGAATGGCTAGGTCTTGTTTCTGAATTGGTAAACCAGTAAATCACATCAGGAAAAAAATGTTGCACAAATCACATCAAAGTTGTTTCCATCATTTCCCCTAACCTAAGGCCCGGGTGCTAAGCCCAGAAATAAATAAACTGCAAACTTTCTGTAAGACCACCATCCCAGGAAGCTCAGTAACAAAACAGAGAAGAAGGATAAGCCAATGAAAACAGGTGGGTCTCTAAGGCCACCTGGTATGAATTCTAAAGTTGTGGGCTACTGCAAAGATAGCCCTGTCCTGAATGCCTGTCATGAGTAGCAGGCAAATGAGAAGAGCCTCTGTCACTGAACATGCAGGCAAGCTGCTCTGGGTGCAGGGAACCTTTCAAGTAAGTACCTCCAGCCCTAGAGCAAGGGTGGAGAAACTCAGGTCCAAGGTCCTCTCTACCTGGCCTTCATGACTCTCTCCAGGTCACACCTTCTCCTTAGTCACCCCCCTTGCCCCAGACCACACCCTCTCACCTGCCTTGCTTTGCATCCTCCTTGAGCATTTTTGCCCGGCTGTAATGTGGTCCTTGAATTCTGATGGTGATTTGCCTGTGCAGAGGATCCAGAGGAATGGATGACTGTGTGTAGAAACTAGTACAGTTTCTCTGCCCACTTTTGCCTTTGTCCTCATTTCAGAACCACCAACCAACTATGGGCTTTTCAAGCACATTGTGAAAAAATGGGGCCAGAACGTGCCTGGAGTGATGAACAGCGTCTACATGGTCTCCTACGTCAAGCCGCCTAGTACAGCCTATAGCGCTCGCCGGCGGCCTGTCACATTTCACACCCTTGAGGCCAGTGTTCCGCAGTGGCTGCCACGAAGTTCTGTTTAGTCTCTCTGAAAGGGTGCAGACCATCCATGTTTCGGCGCAGAAGTGAATTAAATGTTGTATCTTTACCCAACCAGCTGCAACAATGAGTACTTTGTAAGGGTTTGGATAGAATCATAGAACTGCAGAGTTGGAAGAGATCACAGGGGTCAACTAGTCCAACTTCCTGCAATGCAGGAATCTCAACTAAAACATTCGTGACAGGTGGGCGTCCAAACTCTGCTTAAAAACCTCCAAGGAATACCAAGTCATCTGCAAAGGCTTTCACTTTATATTCCTTCCAACCGACTGAAATTCCTTTTATTTTTTCATTTTTCCTTATAGTCCTTAGAAAGACTTCCAGTACCGATATGAATAATAATGGTGATAGTGGACACCCTTGTCTTGTACCTTTCGTAATTTCAATATTTTTTGTTATTATTTACTATCAATTTTGCTTTTTGATCAGAATATATCGCTTTTATTCCTTTTATAAATGGTTGTCCAATGTCCATTAATTCCAAATTTTTTAATCATAAATTCCCAGGATATATTATCAAAGGCCTTTTCTTCATCCACAAAAACTAATATCACTTGCTTTTCATTCCAGTCAAATATTCAATTATATTCACGACATTCCTTATATTATCTTTCATCTGTTGGCCAGGAAGAAAGCCTGCTTGGTCCTTGTACTGTCAGAACATTCTTCCTAATATTTAGTCAGAATCTCCTTTCTTGTCACTTGATTCCATTGGTTCAGGTCCTAACCTCCAGAGTAGGAGAAAACAATGTTGGTGGCAGTCATTTAGCTAATTGAAGATGGATATTGTATCTACTCTCGGTCTCCTCTTTTCCAGGCTAAACATGCCTCTTATTTGCAACAGGCCCCAGATCTTCTGCTGCTTTCCTTGCTTTTTTTTTTCCTCATCTGCATTTGCAGATTGAATGCAAATTTGGGCCGTGAGCCTGGGCCACTGAGCCCTTGAAGTAACTATCAGTTCCCAGGTGGACAGGGTTATGACAACTTCATTGCCAAAGCAAGGATCAAGGAGTTAGAGTACACCCACCCCACCATCACATGTATGTCCATGGCCAAGTAAGCCCTACTCAGAGTAGACCCACTGGCCCAAAGGGAGGTGCCTCCTAGAGGCACCATTCGCCTGGGGAGCTTGTAGCCAGGGCTGCTGCAACAAACAGCTGTGTAAGCCTTTGGAGGCAGAGACACGAGAGGCCATCAGAGGAGGGAGGGAAGGAAAGAGGGACAGAGGCCAGTGTTGCCCATGGCACCCCTGACCATCATGCAAGGCACCCCAGGGTGCCACGGCACACTGGTTGAGAACCACTGCTTGAGGCAAAGTGTGCCGATGCAGTTAACTTGACTGATCTCAAGGTCTCCCAAGACACAGTCAACCCCCCCCCCCCGGCTCTTAGGTTTATTCAGCAAGCCCTAAACTACCTGGGCCCAATGTACCTTAATTATTTGCTATTCTACATGCTGCACTTTGATCACTGACATCTTCTGGCGGGGCACTTTCATGGGTCATCCCATGGCCCTGAGATTTGGCAGGCCTCCACCAGGAACCAAGCCTTTGGAGTGCCAGACTGCCCCCTGCAGAACATCCCACCAGTAGAAATCCTGCCAGAATCAGTTCTGCTTTCTTTGAGATATCTTTACAAACCTGTACCTGTTCAGATAGGTCCTTTGGGAGGCTTTTGTTGTTGTTACACAAACCATTCTTAACTGATGATTTGGTAGTATTACATCTTTACGTTTTGCGCCGCCTTGGTTTTGCATATTCTTTACTTAAATGAATACAAAAATAATTCTTTAGGCTGGACTCGAACCAGACGACCTTCTTCAAACAGAGAGACGGTCCTCTCTAAAGGCAAAACACAGAGCCACCCTAATGCAAATAAGGTATGCATTCAAGGTGAACGAAAGTCACCGCGTTCCTGCCAATCCTCTTGCTCTCAGTGCAACTTGCAAACAAACCTTTCTGTGCCCTTGGCTTCAGTAGACCTTTATACACCCTTGGCTTTGAAGGTGTGTACATCACCCGGCGCTCTGGCAAGCACATTACGTACACAAAAGAGGTTGGAGATGCACTGAGCCAGCAGGTTTTGCCTTTGCTTTGTAGAAAATGAGGACACAACCTTCTAAGGTAAGACTGCCAGCCACCTGGTGGTGTGTGTGTTTGTGCGTGTGATAGAAATTACCTGGCCTTTACCTTTAAGTGCTGATGGAGCTGCAAAAACCTACAGCTGACGTGTTTCATGGGATGCAGATAAAGCTTGCCGTTTGCTAATATTTGCAGGTCAAGCCACGGTTGAAAAGCACAGAGACTGGCCACCAAGTTCTCTAAGGAAACCTTGCTCTTTTGTTCATTTGCAACTTATTTGCTCTTTTGTTCATTTGCTCTTTTGTTCATTTGCCTTATACCGAATCAGCTCCACCTAGCTCAGTATTTGTCTCCACGGGCTGGCAGAGGTGTCTCCTGGCCCTACCTGGGGATGCCAAGATTGAACATGGGAACTTATGCTTGAAAAGTGGGTGCTGTGTCCTGATTTGCTTGTACAACAGCCATAGCACAGTGCATCCCCTAGCAGGGGTCCTGAACCTCTTACCATGCTGAAGTCTCTGTTTCCTGCTTGGCAGGGGGTTGGATTCGATGGCCCTTGTGGTCTCTTCCAACTCTATGACTCTAGGTACAGTTCCAGTGACAGGTTGGTCTGCCATAGTCAAAACAAAATAAAAATAAAAATTCCTTCCAGTAGCACCTTAGAGACCAACTAAGTTTGTTATTGGTATGAGCTTTCATGTGCATGCACATGAAAAAATGCTTATTCAGATATAGTTCCACTCCTCCAATGGGAAAGAGAGTTGGAGTTTCTTTTTCTTTTTTTGCTCCTTGTACAAAAGTCAAGTCGCAAGATGGTCCGGCCCAGGATGGGAGCAGGGGAGACAGAATAAAGCAGGTGACAACACTGAATATTCCTACTTAAATTATAAATCAACATAAGCGAACTTTGTGCATGCCTGGAAGAAGCGGACCATTTGGATCCCTTCCAGTCGGGATTCAGGCCTCATCATGGGACTGAAACTGCCTTGGTCGCACTGGTTGATGATCTCCGGCGGGCTAGGGACAAAGGTGAGAGCTGTTTCCTAGTTCTGCTGGATCTCTCAGCGGCGTTTGATACCATCGACCATAACATCCTTCTGGACCGTCTTGAGGGGCTGGGAGCTGGGGGCACTGTCCTACAGTGGTTCCGCTCCTTCCTCCTGGGCCGTGTTCAGAAAGTGGTGGTGGGGGATGAGTGTTCAGACCCCTGGGCTCTCACTTGTGGGGTGCCTCAGGGTTCTGTCCTCTCCCCCATGCTTTTCAACATTTACATGCAGCCGCTGGGAGAGATCATCAGGAGGTTTGGGCTGGGTGTTCATCAGTATGCGGATGATACCCAGCTCTACCTCTCTTTTAAATCAGAACCAGTGAGGGCAGTGAAGGTCCTGTGTGAGTGTCTGGAGGCGGTTGGAGGATGGATGGCGGCTAACAGATTGAGGTTGAATCCTGACAAGACAGAAGTACTGTTTCTGGGGGACAGGAGGCGGGCAGGTGTGGAGGATTCCCTGGTCCTGAATGGGGTAACTGTGCCCCTGAAGGACCAGGTGTGCAGCCTGGGAGTCATTTTGGACTCACAGCTGTCCATGGAGGCACAGGTCAAATCTGTGTCCAGGACAGCTATTTACCAGCTCCATCTGGTACGTAGGCTGAGACCCTATCTGCCTGCGGACTGTCTCGCCAGAGTGGTGCATGCTCTGGTTATCTCCCGCTTGGACTACTGCAATGCACTCTACGTGGGGCTACCTTTGAAGGTGACTCGGAAACTACAACTAATCCAGAATGCGGCAGCTAGACTGGTGACTGGGAGCGGCCGCCGAGACCATATAACACCGGTCTTGAAAGACCTACATTGGCTCCCAGTATGTTTCCGAGCACAATTCAAAGTGTTGGTGCTGACCTTTAAAGCCCTAAACGGCCTCGGTCCAGTATACCTGAAGGAGCGTCTCCACCCCCATCATTCTGCCCGGACGCTGAGGTCCAGCGCCGAGGGCCTTCTGGCGGTTCCTTCATTGCAAGAAGCGAAGCTACAGGGAACCAGGCAGAGGGCCTTCTCAGTAGTGGCGCCCACCCTGTGGAACGCCTTTCCAGCAGATGTCAAAGCGATGTTTATCGCTTTGTTTAACTACCTGACATTCAGAAGACATCTTAAGGCAGCCCTGTTCAGGGAAGTTTTTAACGTGTGATATTTTACTGTATTTTTGGTTTTTATGGAAGCCGCCCAGAGTGGCTGGGGAGGCCCAGCCAGATGGGCGGGGTATAAATAATAAATTATTATTATTATTATTATTATTATTATTATTATTATTATTATGCAAATCTCTGGTTCTCTTTGTTGGTGAAGTGTTAGTGTCCACTCTAAACAGAATCCCCAGCCCCAGATGGGCTACTCATAGTCCTGTTAACTTAGGAAAGTCAGGATCTGCCTTATACCAAGTCAGACCATCGCTTATCCAACTCAGTATTTTCTACACTGATTGGCAGCAACCAGCGTGGTGTAGTGGTTAAGAGCAGTAGACTCGTAATCTGGTGAACCGGGTTCGCGTCTCCGCTCCTCCACATGCAGCTGCTGGGTGACCCTGGGCTAGTCACACTTCTCTGAAGTCTCTCAGCCTCACTCACCTTGCAGAGTGTTTGTTGTGGGGGAGGAAGGGAAAGGAGAATGTTAGCCGCTTTGAGACTCCTTCAGGCAGTGATAAAGCGGGATATCAAATCCAACCCTGTATGATTTCAGAGTAGCATCTGTCCAAGCCCTGCCGGGAGATGCTGGGATTGAACCTGGGAGTGCCTGTGTGCAAAGGCAGCTGCTTACATTTCTGAGGACTAAGCGATTAATTAAATAACTGATTTTCCTACTCCCAAAGTGCAGCTTTCCCCAGCACTGACATCGAGTTAACGGGAAGCTGCATCATTTGAACTGTGGCCTGCAACCAGCTGTCAACAGGAAGCACAGCCAGGAGATGGAGCAGCTGTGTCCTTAATGAATCACGGTGTACCTTTTACACTAATTAGCAAGCTTCGTTTTCTGGGATCTGGATACTTCACACAGGCTGGCTCGACAGTTTTTATTTATAGGAGAAGTGTCACCCTAGCCACCTCTCCCAAACAGCATGTCCTATCGTCTCGTTGCTGCAGGCAGCATGATGCTCCACTTAGAACCCAACAAGATGGTGCTTTGATGATGCTCTTTGTTCTATTTCCCCTCACCTGACTCTGTCACAGCTGCTAAGAAGCCCGAGCTGCGTTTCCCACCAAAGCTGTTATCACCTGGAAGGTGTTAAAAAAGAAAGACTAAGATTAAAACAAACACTGAAATAGCTCGCCAGCTACATGGGAAGATGTCTTTTCTTTTTTTAAAAAAAGAGGATTAGACAATTCCATAGAGGGTAGTGCTAGTAGTGGCTACTAGCCACAGAGTGTTATGGACCATCTGGACGACGAGGAATGGTGGGAGACTGCAGCCAGAAAGCCCTTCAGGGAAGTCTCAGAAGAGGAAGAGGAAGAGCCAGGGGAGTGCTGGTGGGATAAGGAAGATAGGTCAGAGGATGAAGTGAGGGCAGAATGGATGGATGCTGAAAAAGCAACAGGCTAGAGTGAGAGAGAGGAAGAAGAGGCAGAGAGCACTGCAGACACAGGACAGGCAGCTGAGGAGGAGGTGGGGACTGAGATTCACAGGAGCCTGCCAGTCCTACTGTATTCAGCTCCCCTCCTCCTTTGTTTCCAAGGGCACAGAGAGCTTTGCAGAGCAAAGAGCACAGGTCCCCCCTCCCCGATGGAGTTCAAGACTGCTGGGGAAGCAGCCGGACATGAAGGAGACTTAGAGGGAAGAGGGAGGCACAGATGATCAGTTCTGGCTGTAGGTTTCTCTGTATTCTGTTTCCTTGAATAAAGAGTCAACTTTTATAGCTCGTCTCTGAGTCGCTATGCTAACCAGCAGCTGAACCAGTCCTGACCCAGACAGGGGCTGTATTCTACCTCCACTTTCTGAGGCAGCACATGCCCCTGAATATCAGCTGGTGGGCATCACAAACAGAGAGAGGAGTGGTCCAGATATTGGGGAGGGGTGCATTATCCCCATTGCCTGTTTTTAAGTGGTGGTTCTTGCTTTTAATCAATCAGCATATACGTTTTGAAGGAGGGAGGATTGTCATGGTCAGACCAATTCCTGGTGAAACTTGGACTTTGGGGAGTCCTGATCCCTGAAGTCATTGTCTTGAACGCCACAGGAGATGCACATTGTGGGCCATTTCTGGCTGAGATCAGACAGGCCCTGTCCCTGTTGAACTTTTGGTGTGTGGTGAAGACTTTATTTATTTCAGCAGGCATTTTAAGAAAGCTTTTCTAACTTTATTGTTAACTTCAACTGAACTATCTCATTCATATATACATACCCTCCAACATTTCTTCAATGAAAATAGGGATGTCCTAAGGGAAAGCAGGATATTCTAGGGTCTAATCAGAAACAGGGATGGCTTCGGTAAATCTAGGACTGTCCCTGGAAAATAGGGAAACTTGGAGGATATCTCTCTATAATCATTGTGTGCCACTTAGAAACTGTAGCGTTAACCAGTATGAAATTTGTTGAAATGATATAACTTAAGGGTTGTGTCCAATGTTAGTCCTACTCAGAGCAGGGCCATTAAAATAATTTCAGGGAGTCTTCTCTAGGTAAGACTTAGTTGGACACAACCCGAGAGAGAGAGAGAGAGAGAGAGAGAGAGAGAGAGATCCTTTTAGAAAAAGAAAGACATGCTTCTTTTTTGTAGATGGATGGGGCAGATGTTAAACAATCCATGCAGGTGCCTGGTCATGTTTGGTTGCATTACAAATCCTGCACTAACCTGATCTAATGTGCAGCTGTTTCTCTGTGTTTGCCCGATTAACCTATTAAGAATGGAATTTAACCACAGGCATCATTTCTGCATAGCTGCTGGTTAATTTATTGACAAATTAAACACACTGTCCTTTCTCTCCAACCAGCCCACAGCAGGGTGTGCGCTCGTGTTACAGCAGCAATCGCCTTGAAATGTAACTCCAGGACTTTCTGCAGAAATGATTCATATATGAGCTCACCACTGAGGTGTCCCTCAGAGTGACATGGGATGGTTGTAACAGAGAAGGTTGTCATGGAGATGCCTTCAAGCCTGTCTTTGAATTCCCCAGCAACTGAAAGCCTGGCCAGTTCTGATACACACTTCAGGCAAGCGGTGAAGAAGCCCCGTGGCCCTCCAGATGTTGTTGGAAGTAACCAATGCATGAACCAGTAATAGCTCAGTCGGTGGACTATCAGTCTCTTAATCTCAAGGTCGTCGGTTCAAGCCCCATGTTGGGCTAAAAGATTCATGCATTGCAGGGGGTTGGACCAGACCACCCTTGTTGCCCCTTCCAACTCTACAATTCTATGATTCTGAAAAACCAATCGCAACTGGTAGAAGGCTTGTCTAGCTACTGAGTCTCCAGTGACATGGCTGGATCCCAAAGCACTCCCAAAGAAGTCAACCTGCTCCTTCATATGACATTTAAATGTATTTTTAATCTTTGTTGGAAGCCGCCCAGAGTGGCTGAGGAAGCTCAGCCAGATGGGTGGGGTACAGATAATAATAATAATAATAATAATAATAATAATAATAATAATAATAATAATAATAATTTATACCCCGCCGTCCCCAGCCAAGGCCAGGCTCAGGGCGGCTAACAAGCAATAATAAAAACAAGTTGAATGAATACAACTTAAAAACAATATTAAAATACAACATTAAAATATTGGAACATTAAAATATTAAAATGCAGCCTCATCAAAGGAGGAGAAAGAAAAAAGAAAAAAGAAAGAGGGGGAGGGAATCAAATTGGCTCCAAGCCAAAGGCCAGGCAGACCAACTCTGTCTTACAGGCCCTGCAGAAAGAAATCAGATCCTGCAGGGCCCTGGTCTCATGAGGCAGAGTGTTCCACCAGGACAGTGTTGAGAAGGCCCTGGCTCTGGTTGAAGCCAATCTAACTTCCTTAGGGCCCGGGACCACTAAGGTGTTGCTATTTATGGACCTTGAGGCTCTAATTAATTATTAATTTATCATCATCATCATCATCCACTGTAGGCAATGGACCAATTTCTTAGACACAGGAACTACTCACCCACAGTGTTTCTATCATTCCAGGATTCAAGCTGAGATTGGTTTTCCTCCATCTCACCACTGCATCCCTGGTTTAGGACTTTAACGGCTAAAGCAGTGTTTCCCAAACTTGGTTCGCCAGCTGCTTTTGGACTACAACTCCCATCATCCCTAGCTAGCAAGACCAGTGGTCAGGGATGATGGGAATTGTAGTCCCAAAACAGCTGGAGACCCGAGTTTGGGAAACACTGGGCTAAAGCCAGCACCTTGAATTGCACCCAGACACAAACAAAATTTTGATAAATTCACCAAGTTAAACTGGAAGGGCAGGGGAGACTGAATCAGAAGAATGTAAGAATCCACCTTAAACAAAAGCGGATTGGCTCAGTACTGACTGCGATGGCTGGCAGTGGCTTTCTGGGGGTTCCCACAGGAGTCTCTCCCAGCACTACCTGGAAATGCCAGAGACAGAACCTTGGAACTTCTGCATGCATGCAAAGCAGAGAGCCAGTGTGGTGTAGTGGTTAGGAGCAGTAGACTCGTAATCTGGTGAACCGGGTTCGCGTCTCCACTCCTCCACATGCAGCTGCTGGGTGACCTTGGGCCAGTCACACTTCTTTGAAGTCTCTCAGCCCCACTCACCTCACAGAGTGTTTTTTTGTGGGGCAGGAAGGTGAAGGAGAATGTTAGCCGCTTTGAGACTCCTTCGGGTAGTGATAAAGCGGGATATCAAATCCAAACTCTTCTTATTCTTATTCTCTGCCACCAAGCTGTGAACAAGGAATTCGGTGGGGGAATTCCAATATCCCTGTGAAGCATTCTGTCTTTTATACAGCAGCCACAGTGACCAAGGGTACTCAGAGGCAGGAAATGCAATCTCTCCTCACTCTGCACATAGGCAGGTTGCCACCCTGAAAGCCTCAACCCTGCTTCCATTTGAAGCTTCTTCATTTATATATATAATACGCATTTGGGAGTCTGATGCAGCAGGGAGAAGAAACAAATTGAATCAGCTCCCTAAAGCTGCTCATCAAGGAGATTACATGGAGCAAAACAATTACTTTCTGCCTTTAATTTTAATCCAAGGATCAGTAGCCTGGGGAGGGAAGTCACTCTCCCCCGCCCCCCTCGCCTGCTCCACAGTCTATTCCATGAGTCACAGAGTTGGACAATCCTTTTGTCTGACCCATCCTCTGCAGAGATTAAGAATATGATCTGGGAGGCTCAAATGCATGGTACCACCCGATATCATCTGCCTCCACTAAGGAGGGAGAGAAATTCAACTCTCCTTTGCATTTAGATGCTCACTCGACTAATTCACTCTTTCCAAAACGATATGCAAACTGAGACTCAACAATTTTTTACTTCTCAGAATTTTGCAGGGCAGTTCTCCAGCATGTACAAAATGGCATATCAAGGGGTGATATGTCCCCCCCCAAAAAAAAAATGCACATACGAATGAAACTAAAGTATGAAAATTATTTGGGGGCAAATTGCTTTGCAAGAATGACTGCTCCCAGCTTAAAAAGGGGGGTGCCCTTTGTGTGGACGCGGTCAGCCCCTGGATCTGGAGCGGCTCCATCAGCATAGGCTTGGCTTTGCCTTCCCTCAGGAGGGATACCTGGAGGTCTCCGCCTACCTCAGTCAGTTGTCCAATCCCACCTGGGGAAAGTGTTGCCAAGGAGACCAGGCCAGGTAGGGGAGGGATTACCTGCCCACACAATAGAGGGAGGATCTTACCTGGGAATCCTCACTTGGCTCCAAAGCTTCTCCCACCCTACCCACCCTCAGTTAATGTCTTATTTTGCAGGCTAACTTTTCTTCACAGGTTTTGTAGGTTAACTTTTCTTCACAGGTATGTGGGCACTGCTACGTTAAGGTCGCTGTTAAAGGGCCGGAAAGGAATTTCCCTGCATTGGCAGGTTTCGCCTTTCCCGCAGCAAAATGTCACAACTTTGGCGGTATCAGGCCTTGGGCGGAATCCTTTAGTCCATCTTCCTCTTTGTGGTGGCGATACCAGGGTTCCCCGTTAAAGGGGTTTCTGAAGGGAGGCTTTGACCGTACGCCGAAAGGTCGTCATTGCTCTCTCCTGCGGCGGCGGCAGCATAACGGGGGCGGCTATCTCTGCTTGAACATATGTTCTCCAGAGCCGGCCCATCCCCCCACACACACACACACTGGATAACCCTGATGCTCCCTAGGTCCCTGGCTGGGGACTGGGGAGGGAGAACGCCCAATGCCTGAGCCAAGGTCTACCCACATTTGAAATTTAATAAAGTTGTGGCCAATTTAATCCCATAGCACATTGTCTTGAGTCGTTATTCCACATGACGGGGGGGACCGCTCGGGATCTGGGGACTCCGCCTGTCCACGCAATGTGTCTATTGGGCAATAATGCATACACAAATTTTGCACTAAAGGGCTGGCGAATTTTCATAACGACTTGGAACACTCTGGTCTGAAGCAAACGGAGCATTCTGGTCGGGAACAAACAAGGCTCAAAGCTGCTTGCATACTGAGATCCATATGGAGACTGGGATAACAAAAGCCTTGGTGACCCTCGTGGACCAAATGAGAAGGCCTGAAGGACCATAGGATAGGCTGGAGGTCTCCACGTCCCCACTCCCCGGATTTAGGAGGTTTGGAGGAACAAGAAGGCACTGTTTGGGCTGGGGGGAACCACAGATGGGTCCTGCTCCAATTTTTAAAATTGAATTTTAATAACAGCTAGCGAGTCACAGAAAGAAAGGAATGAAAGAAAAAATAGCTTTTCAAAAAAGGACAAGTTGTTGCAATTGCTAGTAAAGAAGTATAGGGTACAGCTATGTAATTTACTGAGTCAATAATAAAAATACCAAGAGGAAATAACCATGGACTGTACTGAATCCAGGCACTCACATAGAGCTGTGGCAACTGACACACCTGAGGCATAGTATCTGTGTATAAATTAGACAAAATGGCAAAGAAGCAATCCCCCCCCCCCGACACTTTTAGCTTAGGTGAGGTTTTTAATTTTAAAAAAACAGAGATTTGCCAGTCTTGGACTGCCAAGTCACAGGTGTTTGAGGGAGAAAGCGTTTGTACCCATATGTGCTCTCAATGACATCATCAGGAGCATAGCATAATCTGAAAAATCTGAGCTATTCTCTGATTTAAAAATAAAATAAAAATTAAGGAAAATGCAATGGAGGAAACAATTCTCATTCCTTGAGAAAGCCCTACACAACAGCTGCTGAATTCTTTCACACATAGCTGATACCAGCACTCAGCAAAGCCAGGCCACTTCCTGCTGTTTAGAGATGGATGCAAGGCTCTATGAAAGGAAGAAAGGTCAATGAAAAAATACAGCAGATCAGGCTCCTAAGAGATCAGGGAGCATTGCAGACTCGACCACTGAGTTTCCCCTCTCTGTGTGCTGGAATCAGTGCTGATTTCCTGAACAAATCTCAGCACGAGAACCCCTTTCTAGTCTAGTTCTGATATGTGGAGGTCGAAGGAGTTATTCAAGGAGACGGAGACATAGCCCTGGGCCTTTTCACAGCTATATTCTAGCTCTGCACTCACAAAACTGTATCTAGGTCATGCTCATTGTTTTGTGCCCCCCCCCCCCTTGCAGCAGGTACAACATTTGCTTGTTTCAGGGAGACAGTGTGAGAGAAGTGAAAACGCTTGCTCAGTACCCCAAAGAATTTGCAGGGACGCGGGTGGCGCTGTGGGTTAAACCACAGAGCCTAGGACTTGCCAATCAGAAGGTCGGCAGTTCAAATCCCCGCAACGGGGTGAGCTCCCGTTGCTTGGTCCCTGCTCCTGCCAACATAGCAATTCGAAAGCACGTCAAAGTGCAAGTAGATAAATAGGTACCACTCTGGCAGAAAGGAAAACAGCATTTCTGTGCACTGCTCTGGTTCGCCAGAAGTGGCTTAGTCATGCTGGCCACATGACCCAGAAGCTGTACGCCGGCTCCCTCAGCCAATAAAGCCAGATGAGCACCGCAACCCCAGAGTCGGCCACGATTGGACCTAATGGTCAGGGGTCCCTTTACCTTTACATTGGCCTTACTTTTCTCAGATTCATTGGGAGATGTCTGGACGTGTGCTTGGGGATGCGTCTGTGAAGAGCTATCTTAAGCATAGGCGGCACCGGGGTGCAAAGATCCACCCGGCGCCCCCCCTCCCCAGATTGCCCAGTCCCAGGCACACAGAAGGGCAGAGCCTGCCAACTGCCTCAGTGTCTCACTGGCTGGCTCGCCCCCAAACTCATGGTACAGAGCCACCCGCAGCAGAAAAGCCTGCCGTGGTGCTCTGACTGACGGGCGGGCTCTTCCACGGACTCAACTCTCGGGCCCCGGACTCTCGGCCTGGCACCCATGAGAGCCTGGCGCCCGGGTGTCCCTCTCCCCTAGCACCTATGGGTAAGACAGCCCTGGGTCTGTGGCTCACCGGTAAAGCACCTGCTTTGCATGCAGAAGGTCTCTGGTCTGATCATTGTTTGGTCTGGGAGGTCGAGCATAGGGTTGCTGCCACCAGATGGAGAGAGAGTGGTTGTTGAAGCTTTTCTCCCTCCCCGATAATTCGGGAACTCAGTTATGTTTCCTATTTAGAAACTGCATGCCATTGAATATCAGGTGATGAGGAGCAGGAGCAATGAATGGTTGTTGCTTCCATATCTTGGTTTAGAGCTTCCCAGATGTAGCCGGTTGTCACACAGGATCCTGGACTAGATAGATCTGTTGTCTGATCCAGCAGGGCTCTTCTTTAGGATTAGAGCTAGGATCAGATAAAACTGAGATGGTGTTTAGTAACTAGTGTGCTGCCAAAAATTTCTGTGGTTGTTACTGGGCAGGAGAGGTTAGTGTATCTGTGTGTTGTAAGTAGCTTAGGGACCTCGGGGTATCAAGCAGCTGTCAAATCTAATAAATAATAAGAATGTTGAAACTTGCAATTTGCACACATGGCATAGTCTTAATAATAATAATAATAATAATAATAATAATAATAATGTGTATTAAAGCTGCTTTTACTTACCTTCCACCTGTTACCTGTAGGGCAGTTAATCCTGGAGATCTGGCAACCTTAGGTGGGAAAGCCTCAAAATCTTTTTTAGCGGGTGAAGTACTTAAGGAATTTGGGTTGATCACAAACAAAAGCGGTTCCCCCTCCCCACAAGGTATAAATTATTATTATTATTATTATTATTATTATTATTATTATTATTAGTGATGTTACTGAGCCTATTTGGGGAAGAGGGCAAAGATTTGCTACATAAAAAATGGGTCATTCGCTCCCCCCCCCCTGAAGATTTCCAAATGAATGACCTTGAATAGCAGTATCACAAGGTGTGGTTCATTACCTCATTAGAGAAACGTATGAACAGAAAGTGAACATTTCCAGGGGACAAAGGACACAGGAAAAGTTTGCAGCTGTGTGACATTGCTTTATTTTTTTATTAACAACTTTTTATTGGGTTTTATAAATAAGGATCATAGGAATAATAAATCATACAAATAAATAGACCGAGTCTTCTCATGTCACAAAAATAGCATAATAAATTTGTAGTAATATCTACAATATATGGTGCATTATTAGTAGTCAGTGTATAGGTTCTTGGTTTGTGAATTAGTTTAATGAAAAACAAAGGAGCAACAGAATAGAACAGAATTATCAGATAACATTCAACATCGCATAGCTAAACGCCCAGTCAAGAGCCCTTGTGGTTGTGCTTGGATTAAGTATCAGTAATATTCATTTTTCCTCCTATGCTACCAATGAAACAGTATAAAATGTTGGTATATTGATGAACAAGGGAGGAAGGGATTCAAAGTGAAGGCAATATTTATGTTTAAATTTAGATTTAGATCAACGAGATTTAACCAAATGCTGATGGGAGGGATTGTTCATTTTCTGGCTTTCTTGTGTACGTTATGAAATTAAACCAGGCTGGGATAAGACTGTCTTTCTTGATCTGTCCTCTTATCAACTGCAGTTTATTTGCTAATCTCTCAAGGAGGGCTGCTTCCCAAACTGTTTTGTACCAATTGTCTATCTCTGTGCCATAAAGGTATTTCCAGTGTTCTTTGGTTATTTTGTGTCTCACCACTTGTAATAAAATGTAAATCCAGATTGTTGTCTTGAAATATATCTAATAATAAAGGGAATTTTAGATCGGCTTCCAAGTGTTATTTAATTGTTTCATTCATTCCTTGGAATATCGAATTCCAAGAAGGCTGGATTTTTGCACATTCCCATGACATGTGGCAATATGTACCCTGTGTAGGGCAGCCCCTTCAGCAACATAGTGAGGTGCCAGGATGGAGCATTTCCAGCTTCATAGGGGTTAGGTGGGGACGCAGGTGGTGCTGTGGGTTAAACCACAGAGCCTAGGACTTGTCAATCAGAAGGTAGGCAGTTCGAATCCCTGCGACGGGGTGAACTCCCGTTGCTCAGTCCCTGCTCCTGCCAACCTAGCAGTTCGAAAGCACGTAAATGTGCAAGTAGATAAATAGGTACCACTCTGGTGGGAAAGTAAACGGCATTTCTGTACGCTGCTCTGGTTCGCCAGAAGTGGCTTAGTCATGCTGGCCACATGACCCGGAAGCTGTATGCCGGCTCCCTCGGCCAATAAAGTGAGATGAGCGCCGCAACCCCAGAGTCACGACTGGACCTAATGGTCAGGGGTCCCTTTATCTTTGCTATTAGGGGTTATGTATTACCTACATATGAGTTTAAAGGTTAATTCTCTATTGCTCAGTGAAAATAAAAACTTAAAAGCCCCCCCCCCCCAAATCTATTCCATTTCCCCTGTGTCAAGTTCATAGCTGAAATAGCCTTCCCATTGATGTTTAATAGGGTCAAGTGAACTCACCAATGCGCTAAGTAGAATTTTATAGATTGTGGATGTTATACATAGGCCTAATCTGGCACCTGCAAGGAATACGCTTCTTAATTCTTAACGCTCAACCATCTATATTATCTGCTCGGTTCTTCCAGTCGATTACATCAACAGTAGATCATTCATTTGTAACCATCCTTGACCCCAAAATTTGTTTTGCACCGAGTGAGATGGTTTGCTTTCATTTACTCCCACCCCACCTGCAGAATTAATAAAAGTTATTATTGTATTTATTTATTTTTTAAAAAACTAAAGAACAACATGGCTTGGGAAAGCTCTGGGAGAGATGAGACCTTCAAAGCTGTCAGAGCCCTTGACTGAGATTTGTACTGATGTCCCTACAAGGCACGCACAGAGAGCATATCATCTGGTTCAAGAGAGCCGTGAATGAATCAACAGCTCCCAGTCCCTAGTCCAGGGGTTTCTGACCCCCAGTTTAAAGGACTGATCTATCCCACCCCACCCCCCATGAAATAAAAAACAACCCACCCCTCCAAGACCCCACTGGTTTGGGTGGCTGCAAAATAAATGAATCAGAAGGAACGTTGCAGTGCTGGAGAAGGCTGAGCCCAGTGACCTGTTGGGGATGTAAATCAACCCTACCCGGCCATCTGATCAATCACTAGGTGAACAGAGAGTGGGTGACAAACCCCCTCTTCAGCTGATGTGCATGGAATAGCTGAGAAGAGCGGACTGTCCGTCTGTGTGTCCTGGGTCCAACTGTCCATGCAAATGTCCATGCAAGAATGTAGGGTGGATGCCTTCTCTCTTGGTCATGGTCATCATTGGCATGTGAGCAATGGAGAGTTGGCCAAGGATGAATGAAGATATATGGCCTAGTCCCACCCACCAACTTATCACATCGCGCTGGCTTAATGACAGAACAATTATATTACACTCATGCATGCATATTCATGCGCACCTAGACCATGCGTGGAGGTGCCCGCCAACATTTCTCAGGTGAAAATAGGGACATCCTTAGGAGAGGGTGGTGGTGGTACGGGAGCAAGCGTATTCTGCAATGTCCTTTCAAAATATGCAGAAACAAGGACCTGGTCCTTTCCTGCATCGTGCAAAACTCACAGAGGATGTATATGTTTTGTACTTGGTTGCCTAGTACTGCATATGCAATATAAAATGTAGTCTGCTCCAGCACCCCCAGACATTTTGGCAATTTCAAAAAATCCGCCCGGACAGATATTTTACCCCTGAAAAAGAGGACATGTCCTGGAAAAAGAGGATGTATGGCAATCCTATAATTCAACAATAATAACAACTTTATTATTTATACCCCGTCCATCTGACTGGGTTGTCCCGGCCACTCTGTGCAGTTTCCAACATATATAAAACCATAACAAAACATTAAATATTTTAAAACTTCTCTATACCAGGCTGCCTGCAGATGTCTTCTAAAGGTTGTATAGTTACCTATCTCCTCAGTTCAGGGGTTGCATAACTCCATACCCACCAACATTTCTCCGATGTAAATAGGGATGTTCTAAGGAAAAGTGGGACATTCCGGGATCGAATCAGAAACTGGGATGGCTTCTGTAAATCTGGGACTGCCCCTGGAAAATAGGGACACTTGGAGGGTCTGCCTGGATAATGAGAACACCCTAAAACAGGGGTGAGGAGCTTTTCTTAGCTCAAGGGCCAGATGAACATCTGGGCAACCTTCTGGGAGCCAAGTGGGAGTTAAGGGTCAAGGCCAGAGGCTAAGGTGAGCAGAGCATCAAATGTTAATTCCACCTTTGTACAGTTAGGCTAGTTTCTACCCTCACTCATATGCCCCTCTCCAACCAGACAAGCAAGAGGCATTTATCAAGGATACATTCCCACCAGGCAAAAACACTCAAGGATTGGTGAGGCTGCAGTATATAGAGGATCCTAAGAGCCAGTTGAAGAAGCTTGAGGGCCACATTAGGCCTATTCTCTCCACTGCTCTATAATGATAACAGTTTTTCTGGGTGATGGTGGTGTGGAGAATGGACTTAACAATAAATGCACACTGGGAGGTTAGTTGCACAATCCTTTGCAGGTTTACTCATAAGTAAGCCCTGCAAAGTTCAATGGGGCAAATTCCTAGGTCAGTGTGCAAGGGGCTGCTGGCCAATTTGCTCCATCCAGGTTTGCATTTTCGGTGCCAGTCCTCTTGTCTGCAATACGAGAACAAATAACACTGAAGACAGTAGAACTGAGCATATAGAAAGTGCTCATCATAGTTTGGAAGGCAAGGCTTCCAGTCGACATGAAGTGGCTTCCATTTCCAAAGACGCCTTCAGCCCCCAAACAAAATTAAACGTAAAGAAATAAGAGATGTATCATGTTGATAACAGATGGCCAAATTTATCATGATCACAATCATAACACACCAGAGAGTCCGTAAATAAAGGAAAAATAGTAAAGCAAAAATTAAAAAGAGAGAGATTTGGCTTTCCAACTCTTCTCTGATTGCCCACCCACCCCCTGTTTTGCAATATATTCTTTTAAGCTACAGATATATAGCATTTTCTAAATTACTAAAAGAATTTCTCCTTTAAAAAAGTGTCCTTGCTGCAGTATTTTTTTTTAAAAAAAACACAAGCAAACAATTACAACTTAATGAAACATAACTTGTAATAAAATCTGTTTCAAAGTATTTCTTCTGTGAACAGAGACATAGATCTCCTGCATGGATGACACACAGTCGAAATTTGTCTCTCTGTATGTGTACCGAGTTTTACTTTATTTTCTGTCGTCATCATCATAGTTTCATTTCTACCTCACTTTTCTTCCAAAGAGCTCAAGGTGACATACACAATTTTCCTCCCTCCGGTGTGATCCTCAGAACAACCCTTTGCAATTAGACTGAGAGGCAGTGAAACCGCCCAGTGGGCTTCATGGTCAAATAAGGATTTGAACCCTGGTCTCCCTGGTCTTGGGGCAACAATCTAACCACTGCATCTTGAGACCTGCTCTCTTTTGTTGGGTGGTTAGTTTGAGATGCTGGACGGCTTCCGCATTTCCTGACAGTGTGACTACTTCACAATGCCTTCTCAGCCAAGAAAACTCACTGGGTTAAGCTCAGGCCAGTTCCTATCCCTCAGCCTAAGCTATCTCTCAGGGTTGTTGTGATGATAAAGTGGGTCAGGGGAGAATGATGCGCCCCTTCTTGAGCTCCTGGGAGGAAAGGTGGGGGCATGAATGCAATCAATCAACAACGTTACAGCAAAGAGCAGGATGGAAACGTTCTAAATAAATATAATAAATTTTCATTTTGAACTGTTGGAGTATCTCATGGAGTTAAGGATTCCATGGCTTGCTCTGCCCTCCTTTCCTCCCCTCCTGAACTCGCATTTAGCTAGAAGAATTCCCTGTTTATGAAACTGAACCATGCACAGTTCTCTTCAGCTTTATACATTACTTATTCACAATGCTATCCAGGGTTGTAAAGACTGCAGAGAGAATAATTGGGTGCACTCTTCCCACCTTAGATCAAATCTATGCTGCCAGGTGCCATAAGAAAGCGGCAGAGATAGCGCAGGATAATACGCACCCCGGAAATGATCTCTTTCAGCTTCTGCCTTCTGGAAGAAGGTATAGAGTTATAAAGGCCAGGACTAGCCGCCTGAGAAACTGTTTCTACGTTAATGCAATTCTGGTTCTAAACGCAGCATAAGGGGTCTCTATAGCAGTGTTTCCCAACCTTGTGCCTCCAGATGTTTTTGGCCTACAACTCCCATCATCCCTGACCACTGGTCTTGCTAGCTAGGGATGATGGGAGTTGTAGGCCAAAAACATCTGGAGGCACAAGGTTGGGAAACACTGCTCTATAGTATAGTGTATTTTTAAAATGGGGTTTCAGAGTTTTTAGGAGTTTTTGAATTTTTTATGTAGTTTTTCAATTTCATTGTTCTGCATGGGACAATGACAAATAAAGATATCATATTGTGTCGTATTGTGTTCATTGACCATATTTTTTTTTAAAAAAATACTAGTCCCTCCCCCCACAAGAAACTATGTTGATGTGACCGTGACCCTTCTCGTGTGGCATTTTACTGAGGCAGACATGCAAACAGATCTCATTGGTGCTGAATGTATAATCATATCAGGGATGCTTTTTCTTTGCTGTGTGTTATCATTAATGATACGCAGGGTATGAAGGATCAGAATACTACGGCAAATGGCACCTGCACAGTGCTATGACTATGATTCAGAAAGAGGAGTTTTTTAAAAAAGCAGAGCAACAGAGGCTCTCGGTGTATTCAGGCCACATTCATGTTAAGCTATCATAGCTCCCTCCAAAGAATTCTGGGAGCTGTAGTTCATTAACTGTGCTGAGGATCATTAGGAAAAGCCTGTTCTCCTCCCAGAGCTGCAATTTCCAGAGTTCCCTGTAAAGAGGGATTGATTTAGTGGGCTTATTCCACACTTCCTCTTCCTCTTGTCCCACTGCATCCCCCTGGGGGGAACAACTCTTTAGTGCTCAATCGGAGCAAACAGCAATTCAGGTTTTCTCTGGATTGACATTTGCTCTGATTGAGCAGTAAAGAGCAGGCTTTCCCTTGGAAAGGAATGGGGCGAGAGGAAAACCACTCAGACCCATGCCCAGAAAGTGTGGTTCAAGCAGAAAAGTACTCGGACCCATGCTTTCTAGGTACAGGACAAGCAGAAGCGTGGACGAGCCCCAAGCCCAGCAATACTTTCTGTTGTTTGTCCAAATGCATCCCAAATGTGATCATGTTGCAAACTAGAGGTCGGGTGCCCCAAAGCCAAGAAAACAGGCTTTTCTTTTCTGTGATTCTGCAGGGTCAGCAGAGCTTAATGTTTCTTCAGACACCAAGGGAAGAAACACTTTGATACACATGTAAACTTTGAAACAGGTGGACAAAATAAACTTCATGAGAACATTGATGCAGGTATCCATAAGAAGGCTTCCTTCCATACCAGGAACACACTGTGATTTACAGTGCAGCTGGGCTAATAATGTTTTACTTCTCTTCCTTGCTGCTCATCTGTTAATCAAAATAACTCTGCTATCTGAAATTGCATCTCACATAATCATAGAATGATAGAAACTCAGAGCTAGAGGATCCTTTCAAGGTCATCAGGGCTAACTGTTTGATGCAGGAAATCCAGAACTGGAACATCTCCAACAGATGGCTGTCTTTATTCCTTTAAAAACATTGTGAAAAAATTCTAAAATAAAGACTATTAAAAAAATAATAGAGAGAGAAAGAGAGAGAGACAGAGAGAGAGAGAGGCCAGAACGAAATCCCAGCCTTCTCCAATATTGGCGATCTCTGATCTTCTTTATTTTCTTCCCTCCTAGTGAATCTATTTTAAGATTAATTTTAAACTCTGGATTGGATCAAGAGACCTAACCAGGAAAGGTTCCATAAAACTTAAAGCATTTCCCAGGGATATATAAATGGGGAAATACCATTGAGACTTTGATAGGAGTACTGAGCCCTTAGACATTTGTTTAGTTGTGATGCACTTTTAAACGGTTGTTGTCTCTTCCTACCCTGGTCTTTGGACTTATTCCGTGACATGCCAAGAGAAGGGGGTTCAGTCATCATCATCTTCATCTTCATCATCATCCTTACTGGGTGCACATCTTTGGAAGCAGTTCACAATCAGCGCCAAAACGAAGCTTGACACGATAGCAGCGATGGAGACGGCGACGCCAGAGAAGATTATGATTATAAGGTCTGTGAGTGACAAACTAAATTTGCAGTCCCTGAAACTGGCCTCTGATAATTCACTGAGAAAGACGGTGATGTCTTCCACAGGGACAGTACACTGGATTTCATCGAGACCTGCACAGAGAGAGAGAGAGAGGGAAGAAGGAGAATTTTTCCCCCAAAAAAGTAGCAATATTATTATTTATCCAGTTATAAATGTGACTCTTCCATACAAAATGAAGCACAGCAGCTCACTCAAGGAAGGCAAAGATTTTTGATGGTAAGATGAAATCCTCCATATAGCAATACAGATATATAACTTTTGTAAGCATACCCAATCCATTTAGCATGTTTGTAAATTGGGTTTTATTTTATTTTGGTTTTTTGGTTTGGGGTTTTTTCAGTCCTGTGTGAAGGCCAAATAATGAGGCAAATCAAGTTGATCTAGGAGACTTCCATACCCCCACCCCCTGAGTTGAAGTGCCGTGACAATACCCCCACAACTGGATCAGTCCCCACCCAAGCCTCCTAGAATCATAGAGTTGGAAGGGACCTTGACGGTCATCTAGTCCAGCCCCATGCAATGCAGGAATAGGCAGCTTTCCCATACAGGGATAGAACCTGCAACCTCGGCATAATGGGTACATCGCTCTAGCCAACTGAGCTATGCAACCTCTAAACCTCCTGCCACTCTTCCACTCTCATTTCCTCCCCTGTAAAGAACAACTCTATAATTTCCTCTCTCTATATATATATATGTTTCTCTAGGACAGTTGTGTCCAAACTTTTTTCAAAGAGGGCCAGATATGATGAAGTGATGGGTCGTGGGGGCCAACCAAAGTTGTTGAGCTTCTTTTAGGATTGAAGTTGAAGTTTTTAAAGGATTTTACCCCAGGAAATAAACTGCCACAGAGGCTGGATTAGACCAACCAACAGGCTGGATTAGGCCCCCGAAACGGACTTTGTGTATGCCTGCTTTAGGAGGTCATACACACTTCTGCTTCTCCCACTACTTTCCCCTGAGAAGACCTGTTGTTTACCACTGAATTGAAACAAACGCCAATCTCTTTTTTAGTTTCCAGGCACTGAAGTGGAAGTGTGGATGATCGCTTAATCCATGGGCTTTGCAAGAAGTGAGAATGTCCAAAGTGTTGCCTGTGGAGCACTGAACAACTCTGGATTATTTTATTTTTAAGGAACAGCAGAAGAGGATTGTGTTGTTGTGGTTAAAGCCTTCAGCGCCCATAGAATATGTTGAATCTCGGATCTTCTTCCCTGCCACCACAAGCTACATATGTCCCAAGGTTTTATTTCTTTTAAGAAGAAGCTGTGTGCTTTAAATACACTTTCAATTTATGGTTTTGGAAGTGACATTAGGGCTCATCTAGACTTCCACATGTCCTGCCCCTTTCTCCAAGGAAAACCTGATCTTTGCTACTGAATCGGAGCAAAAGTCAATAGAGTTTTACACGGATTGGTGCCTATAAAGTGTGTGACAAGCAGAAAACTGCTCAGATTCATGCTTTCTAGGCACAGGAGAAATGGGAGAGTGGGTGAGCCCAAGTAAGTGTGTCTAGGATCACAGACTAAAGCAACCCTTGTATTTAAAAAGACTAGGAGGCACACACACACACACACACACACAGAGAGAGAGAGAGAGAGAGAGAGAGAGAGAGAGAGAGAGAGATGAGCATTTAATTAGAGATTTAACCAGAAGTGAATCATTGCAGCATATTGCAGATTAAAATGAACAGGAAGACCGGAGTTACAGCAGAGAGGAGACGGATCACTCTGAGATTAATCGTAGAACAGGAGACAGGAGGCTTGGAAAAAATCCAGTTCCCTGCAGAGAGGGCAGAAATTCACCCAGATCAGGGAGTGGCAAGCAATCCCCAGGGTCAATGCTCAATCCATGTGCAAGCCTCTCCCCTTGTCAGTGAAGAGACAGATTGGGGGCAAGAGCTACTTTGCAATATGAAATTGCCCAGCTGGTGATGCTCAGCCTTATTCTAAACCCAGTGCTATCCTTCCCCTCTCTGGGTTCTTCTTTAGCATCCATTGCAGCCAAAACCAGAGAAGGACTCCTTGAACCCATCCTGCCCACTTTTCTGGCAGAGGTAGGGTGGTCGTGTGTCATTCTACTATATATTTTGGGAAATGGTTTGTATGTTCTCTCTATGTTTGTCTGCCTCTAGAGATATCGCCACCCAACTTGGCATGAGGATTCCCAAGGTGGGGCAGTGGTCTTTGTTGGTGTTTGGACTCTGGGCACTATTTTCAATGAAGACAGTTGGTACTGGGTCTGTCTGCCATATTCAATGCCCATAATGGGCAGCGAATCACAACAGAATAGCAGTTAGACTCCCAAATTGCAGTTGTGCTCCCCTGACAATGAAGGAGAAAAAACACTTGATAAGAACACTTTGCTTAGGGACCATTCAAACCCTGATGATGATTATAATTACTACTATTATTATGGAGAGCCAGTGTGGTACAGAGGTTAGAGTGTTTCGCTAGGATCTTGGAGACCAGAAGTCCAACTCTCCTCTCAGCCATGAAGCTTGGGGTCAAGTCACTGCCTCTCAGCCTAACCAATCTCACAGATGGGGAGAACCATGGGTACAACCTTGAGCAAATTGGTGGGGAAGTTGGATAGAACGAAATGCATAAAATAGTTATTCCACTTGATGACTAAATAGGATGGTGAGCAATTTAGAAAGTATAAAATATCAGTTACTCAAACATTAAAATATAAGCACTCACAACTGAAAGAAAATGAAAACAACACAGAGGTGTAAACAAGAGAGCCAGGATGGATCCTAATCATAGAATTGTAAGAATTGTAAAGTTGGAAGGGACCCTGGGGGTCATTTAGTCGAACCCCCTGCATTGCAGGAATCATGACTGACAGAAGACCATCCAACCTCTCTCTGCTTGAAAACCTCCAATGAAGGAGAGTCTACCACCTTCTGAGGGAGTCCGCTCCACTGTTGAATAGCTCTCACTGTTGTAAAGTTCTTCCTAATGTTTGGTCCTTTCTTGTGTGAGATCGAGGGGATGCCTCTGTAAACAGGTGTGTCTTCAGAAGCTGGTAGAATTCCAATACCAAGGGGCCTCTTGTTGGGAAACGGTGTACATGCAGCTGTGCACACAGAGTCAATTAAGGTTTGGCAGCCAGCCAGAAGGCAATCTGAAGGAGTAAGCCTGTCTGGTGATAACAGAGACATGGAGACCGCTCCCTGATTGGTCAAGCTCTCTCAAGGGAGGGATAATTAATGGCCTACTAACTGTTAGTTCAGGAGTTCCGTGGATTCTGCGTGTACTCTGCTAGGTCTCGCTAAGTTCCTGCAACCAGTCAGAAAGTTGTGAAACACCAAATAGGTTTTGCCAATACCTCTTATATCTGAGAAGGAAGTGCACCCCATTGCATTGGTGCTACCAGGGGAAAAGCCTGTCTCTGTGTAACCACAAGCTGATGATTATCATTTCATGACAAGACCAACCAGGTTCCCTTTGTCAATCCCAGAGTCCTATCCAAGCAACAGAGGGGAGATCTGCCTTTGTTTAAGGCTTCGAATGTAAGTAACAAGACCTTGATACAGGCTCAGTGTCTTATCAGTCAACCAGTGCAAGTCTCTCAATGTTGCTGTGATATGTGACTGGTACAGACCCTCCAAGGGACAGTCCCAGATTTGCAGAAGCCATCCCAGTTTCTGATTTGATCCCAGAATGTCCCTCTTTTTCTTAGGACATCCCTATTTTCATTGGAGAAATGCTGGAGGGTATGAAGTTATCCAACCCCTAAGCCATCAGAGACATCACCTTACCAACAAAGGTCCGTATAGTTAAAGTTATGGTTTTCCCAGTAGTGATGTATGGAAGTGAGAGTTGGACCATAAAGAAGGCTGATAGCCGAAGAATTGATGCTTTGGAATTATGGTGCTGGAGGAGACTCTTGAGAGTCTCATGGACTGCAAGAAGATCAAACCTATCCATTCTGAAGAAAATCAGTCCTGAGTGCTCACTGGAAGGACAGATCGTGAAGCTGAGGCTCCAATACTTTGGCCACCTCATGAGAAGAGAAGACTCCCTGGAAAAGACCCTGAAGTTGAGAAAGATTGGGGGCACAAGGAGAAGGGGACGACAGAGGACGAGATGGTTGGACAGTGTTCTCGAAGCTACCAGCATGAGTTTGACCAAACTGCGGGAGGCAGTGGAAGACAGGAGTGCCTGGCGTGCTCTGGTCCATGGGGTCATGAAGACATGACCAAATGACTAAACAACAACAAAGCCATCTGAAGGCAGCCTTGTATAGCGAAGTTTTTAAATATTTAATGTTTTTATATATGTTGGAAGCTGCCCAGAGTGGCGAGGGTGACCTAGTCAGATGGGTAGGGTATAAATAATAAAATTGTTGTTGCTGTTGTTGAAGAATAGGACATCCCTATTTTCATCAGAGAAATGTTGGAGTAATATTAGCTGGTAATATTAGCTAGAAAAACCAAGGATTGAATGAGGGATCTTTTGCCTATAGAGCATCTCCTCTGCCACTGATCGCCTTTCCTGGTTGCGCAGAGCATCCTTTGGTAGCAGGAGTGGTGTCAGACCTCATGCTCTTGCCCGATCCCAAGGACAACCAGAGGGATCAGAGGAACATAAGGCAGATGCTGCCTCAGCTTAGCCGCCTGCTTTGCTGACAGATGCTGCTGGAGTTTATTGGGGTTTCAGCTTCGCTCTTCCTATCTGCAGAAATAATCAAATTGGCACATTGCCTCCGGAGGCCCATTGCCCCTGCCATTGACGGGAAGCTAGGGAAAGAGCTTCCTATTGGGTGCATTCCCAGCAGAGGAGCTGACTTGCCCCCTTTATTGAGGGGGCCCAAGTCGTGTGACTTGCTGACGTGGCGCACATGACATTACCACTCAATATGCTCTCCTTACAATGGGGGTGGGGCAAATAGGGGGTGGGGCAAATAGTCTCAGCCCCCCTGGCCCTAGCTGGCATGCCTACTTCCTGACAAACCTTGGGAGTAACAGAATGTGAAGTAATCTGGCATCCATCACCATCAGTGATGATGGTGGGAGATTTGGTTCAGCTTGCACTTGAAGCCAAACTTAGCTAATTCACACTTTCTGATCCAATACGAGAACCACAGCCATCCTTTGAAATTCACACTTCTCCAAATTTTGTAATGCAGTTCTCCAGTCAAGTAATGAATACACTAGGGCAGAGGCGGAGCTAGGTGCTCTGTGAACCCAGGGGCGGGGCGAGCATCCCAGGGGGCGGGAAAAGCATCCCAGGGGGGTGCCACCCGTGGTGAGCATCCCAGGGGGTGAGACGCCCATGGGGGGTGGAGCCAGCAGCTCATGGCAGGCTGTTTCCTGGGTGGAGTGGGGTGAGCCACACTGCTTAGCCAGCAGCCTTCCTCCCTTCCCTCTTCCTTTTGACAGCTTTGGGGAGGCTTCCTCCCCCCACAGGAAGCAGCCCGGAAGCAGGGGGCAATGGCGTGCTGCCCACCTGCGACTCCCAAGACTACCCCGAGCTGTCAAAATGAAGGGGGAAGGGGGGAAGGCCGCCGGCCAGGCAGCGCAGCTCCGCCCCTTCCCCCAGCAGATCAGGGTAGGCTTGGGAGTCGCGGGCGGGCAGTGCGCCAAATGTCACCCCCCTCAGTGAGGGCACCTGGGGCAGACCGCCCCCACCATCGTCCCCCCCTTCCTCCGCTCCTGCACTAGGGTAAAGCATGCATATAAATGCACATGTTTGTGAAAATATAGAAGTCCTCTCCCCCCCCAACAAAAAAAAACCCTATGGCTTTAGAGTGGCCCTGATGCAACCCATATCTAGGCCCCAAATCAATTCGGGGGCCTTGCACAGTGTTTAATTAGTGCTTAATACCCATTTAAAGGTATTAAAGGTATTTTAAGTCCCTTCAACATACATTTAAAGCACATGATTTATTCCAATGAGTGCTGGGATCAGTAGCTTTCCCCCTCACAGAATTACAATTCCCAGCACCCTTAACAGACTACAGATTACAGGATTCTATGGGGTAAGTCATGTGCTTTAAATATGCATCAAATGGGCTTTAATTGCATTGTGCGGATCTTCCCTCTCTAGTTAAACATGTGGTTTGGAAGGGGCCTGTCTCTCTCTCTCTCCCCTTGCCCTCTTGCCTTGCCATCAGACTCATGGGTGTGTGGGTGTGTGTAAAATGAATACTTTTTCAGTGCATTGGTTCAGCTTAAGAAAGAAGCCCAGTTACTCCAAAATCCAGGGGGAGATTCAGCCGAGCATTTCAGAACCATTCCTGGTGGTGGAGGTCACATACTTCTTTCAATTTTTTTTCCAATTAGCTGCATGCATTTGGGTGTCCTACCTTCCGGAATTTTGGCATCACCCCCAGTCCCAGCCTCAAATTTCAAACAGTTGCAGTTTGTATTGCAACTCTAGCAAAGGTCCTGAAAATCTAATTACAAGGAATTTTGGTGCTGGCTAAGTAAAGCATCTGGGACATGACGTTTCAGCCACTGCAGAGACACTGGGATTTGGGAGACCCTTTGAAGTGAAGCCACACTATCCTGGAGTTAATAATGTCATTTCCTGGCCGGACAGATTCGTGAAACATTACATGGGACAGAATGTCTCCCGCTTTCCAAATTGATGGGGGACGGTTCTCCAAGGGCAGAAGCAAAGACTTCCTCTTTCCTTTAGAGCCAACACAAGGGCATAAAGCTAAGGATGGAAACCGCAGGAGGGGAAAGTTTGCCAGGCATCTGCTTGGCCACTGTGAGAACAGGATGCTGGTCCAGATGGGCCTGATCCGGCAGGCTCGTCTTACATTCTTAAGGATGCTTCATTTTCCTCCTCCAAACTGCTATCAGGATTTTAGAGTTGCAAATGCACCAGGATGGTTTCTGAAGTGATTACATTGTTCTGCTTTTCTTTTCTTTTTATTTATTTCTCCAGAGACCCCCAAAATACATTATGAAAACCTGTATTCCCCATAGATGCACCACAAGTTAGTATAAAACTTTGAAACAGGTCTTAAGAATTTGTAAACGAAACGAAGTGCCTGCAGAAACAAAGTCCAGTCTGGAGAGATTCAAAAATCAATCCCAGTGGTACCTTGGGTTACATACGCTTCAGGTTACAGACTCCGCTAACCCAGAAATAGTGCCTCAGGTTAGAACCTAAGTCCTACTCAAAGTAAACTCATTGAATTAACAAACCATATGTGAGGGCTTCTTTAGCTGTGATTCCTGTATAGCAGGGGATTTGATGAACTGCATAATTCTATGATTCTGTCTTTGTGCTTTGTGGGAGAAAGAGGAGGCACAGAGCTGCCCTCTTTCCTCACTCCCTGACCACATGCTCAGCCATGCTTAAACCCAGATTAAACATATGGTACTGGGGTGGGCAGGTCTCACCTCTTTCTCCCTTTCCCCAACAACATGAGCGTGCAAACAATCAGTTATGCTGTTTCCTGCTGCTCTGGGGGTGGGGGGGACCCGAACAAATGGATTCAAATTACGAGAAAGAAGATTGCGAATAATTTTCTGATAGTTAAGAGCTATTGGATAGTGGAACAGACTACAGTGGTACCCTTGGTTCTCAAACTTAATCCATTCCGGAAGTCTGTTCCAAAACCAAAGTGTAGCAAAACCAAGGTGTGCTTTCCCATAGGAAGTTATGCAAAACAGATTAATCTGTTCCAGACTTTCACCGAAACAGCAATTTAACATGAATTTTACTCTCTAACGATACCATTAATCCATAAAATGAAAGCAATAATCAATGTACTGTACCATAAAATAAATAAGACAGTATTGTAGATGATAATTTTTTTTTTTAATTCTTATTTGCACTGATGATAGTCATTGTTTGGATGGGGGGGGGGGGGCTTTTATCCATTTCCACAGTCACACAATCAATCAATCAGTAGCTGAACTGGGTTCCACACAGACACAAAAACAAATTAACCGAAAAAGCCTCAAAAACAAAAACGCAAAATAAATAGCAAAACCAAAAGCGTCAAATACAGTGGTACCTTGGTTCTCAAACTTAATCCGTTCCAGAAGTCTGTTTGACTTCCAAAATGTTTGGAAACCAAGGCGCAGCTTCTGATTTCTAGGCACCCTAGAAACAATAGCCGACAGCCGCATCGGACGTCCGGCTTCCGAAAAACGTTCGAAAACCGGAACACCTACTTCCAGGTTTTCAGTGTTTGAGAACCAAGGTACCACTGTAGCTCAGAAGGTGATGGACTCCCTATCAATGGTTTTCAAACAACAGATGGATTGCCACCTGCCAGGGATTCTCTAGCTGCGATTCTTGCATTGCATGGGGTTGGTCTAGACGACCGTTGGCAGCCCCTTCCAACTCTACAATTCCGTGATTCTATCAATTCAGTGCTCTTATCTAGGTCAGCCCCAGAGTTTGAGGGCCACTCTAGATTGGGGGTACCCATGAAAAGTCCTACCAATGGCCCCAACTGCAGGGAGCCCTGGGGGCCCGGCCCCCACAATCTTTGGTCGCTCCAATTTGCCACTGCTGCCATGTATTCCCACCACCCCTGCCACACGCCATCCCACTGCTACCCTGCTGCTGATAACCCCCCCCCCCTCGCTTTCCACCTCACCATGAAATAGCATCTGCCTTGGGGCCTCTGAGGCCCTGCGGTGGAAGCACAGGTCCCAGAAGCGCAGGCCCAGACCAGTTTTTTTAAAAATGGCACTTGCACTCCCACACACAGCGCAATGTCATGGCATCATGTCACCCACAGTCAAGAATCCAAGTTGGTGCCCCTGAGTCCTTCAGCAACCCCTTGTTTTGCCTCAGGCACACCTTTACCTGGCCCATCCTAAATGGCTCCACGAGCCAAATGGAGAGGCCTAGTGGATCTCATTAGGTCTCCTGTGCCACTAAACACTTTGCAAACAAAATAAATACTGGGGGTGGGGATTTTTGTTTTTTGACTATGTTATATAACTTTGTGTTTTAGTATTGTGAACGGCCCTGTGGTTCTTGGATGAAGAGCGGTATAGAAATTTAATTTTAAAATACGTGCACAAATAAAAATAAACAGCTTGCAGGTCTGTCAGCTTGCTTGCACCCACAAACTCCGCATCACAGATTGTGCACATTGGTGAAAAAAAAGGTCTGTCAGCTTGCTTGCACCCACAAACTCCGCATCACAGATTGTGCACATTGGTGAAAAAAAAGCGCAGGAAAAGCAACCTTCATTTATTTCTCTCTCTTTTTTAAAAAAATGTGAGGGATATATAATCCGCTTTTTGAGGAAGCCCTCTACAAAGAGGCTTTGCGACACATGTTACAAATCCCAGTCCAGCTCACTTAGAAATGCAGCTAACGGTAATGATAAAATCCAAAGCATACAAGAGCGATCGTATTTCACTGCAATAAGCCTCACAAGCAGGGAAACTTTCTTTAGCTCAAGGGCCACATTCCTTTTTGGAAACACCTCCAAGAGCCACATGCCAGTGGTGGGGTTAGGCCAAAGGCCAAAGTGCGTGGAGTGATGCCAACTCGCAGCCTCTTCTCTACCCTCTGTTCAGGCAAGGAAGAGGCCTGTTGAGAGTTCAAGGATGCATTCCACCTATGTAGAAATACTCAACAAGGACGTAAAGCAGGGCCAGTGAGGAGGCAGAGCCTGGGAAGAGAGGGCAGGGCTCCAGAGAGGGTGCTGCCTGGGGACAGTCCCAGTGGCCAGAGAGTGAGGCCTGGAGAACAGCATTTGACACTGGAAAGTACTAGAATCTCCTTCATTGGAGGTCTTTAAACAGAAGTTGCATCACCTCCAACATTTCTCTGGTGAAAATAGGGACATCCTATTACTATCCCCCCTTCCATGAAAGTAGGGACGTCCTACTCTACCCCCTCCAACATTTCTCAGGTGAAAAATAGGGAGGTCCTATTACCATCCCCTCCATTTCTCAGGTGAAAATTGTTGTTGTTGTTTAGTCGTTTAGTCGTGTCCGACTCTTCGTGACCCCATGGACCAGAGCATGCCAGGCACTCCTGTCTTCCGCTGCCTCCCGCAGTTTGGTCAGACTCATGTTTGTAGCTTCGAGAACAGTGTCCAACCATCTCGTCCTCTGTCGTCCCCTTCTCCTTGTGCCCTCAATCCCCTCCAATGAAAATAGGGACACCTTATTCTATCCCCTCCAACATTTCTCCAGCAAAAAGGAGGATGTCCTATTTCATACCCTCCAACATTTCTTCAGTAGAAATAGGGGCATCCAAAAGCAGGAGCTTCCAGAATCAAATCAGAAACCAAGATGGCTTCTGTGATTCTGGGACTGTCCCTAGGAATCAGAACACTTGGGGGGGGGGGTCTGAAGTTGGATGGCCATCTGTCAGGGATTCTTCAGCTGTGATTCCTGCATCCAACTCTACAGTTCTATGATTCTATGATATGAGGAGAATGCACAAATAACACTTCTAAATAGGGCTGGAACAGCTGACTATATGGACCATGATAGCAGGGTCATGTGTGGCCTCACAGAGATGGAAACAATTGACCGCCATCTTGTCCCAGGGCCTCACCAAAGCTTCTACTAGCTCTGCAAGCCATAGAACCACAGCCTTCCAAAAGGTAGTTTTGGAAGCTACACATAGCCCTGCCAACATTGGGTGGGCGACACAGTGTTCAGTGTCCTTCAAACAAGGCCACAAAACAAAAGTGAGGGGAGGAGATTTGCACAGCACAAGCATGTGACTGTGCTCTCTGGGCTGAAATAATTAGATAATGTGCAACCCAGGACCAAAATAACAGAAGTGACCTATCTGTAATGCTCTCACCACTTGTGTGTTCGTTTACAGGAGGGTTTTCTGCACCAAAAAGGCAGCGCCTCAGAAAACCTGGAGGGCACCGACTCAGCTTGAACTTTAATTGGCAACAGCTAAGATTGGAAGTGCAAATTCCTGTCCTATAAAGAACAGGGTTTCTTTAGAAGAAGGAAAAGGGAGAAGGGGCATGGGCAAAGTGCACTTTTTTCACATTCCTGAATTGCCTTTCTAGTGAAACTGAAATTTGTGAGGAATGGAAAGCAGAACAAAGCAAGTGAAAGGAAAGATAAGCATGGAACTGGTGGTGGTGGGAAAGACCATTCATCTCTACTTCTGTGTAAGGGGCAGGAATTGTGTGTGATCTGCTCGCTGAATCTGGCTGAGCCTTCCACAAACTGCTGCCTCCATGAAAACCCCCCATTGACACCTCCTTTCTGCTAAAGACGTTGGAGCCCAGGGAACTGAGAAACATGGGGATTCAGAAGTAGCCTTATACTGAGTCAGACCTTTAATCCATCTTGCTGGCAGCAGCTTTCTGGGGTTTCAAAAAGGGGGCTCTCTCAGCCCTACTTGGAGATGTCAAGGATGGAACCTGGGACCTTCTGAATTCAAATCGGATGCTCTACTCAGAGCAATGATGTTTCCCCTTAAAAATAAAGCAAGGTTTCACTCTTCATTGTTCTAACTGAGGAGCTTTTTAAAAAGAAGCTGAAGAACACGCCTTTTACTGAGTCACCATGCTAGTCTATCCATCTCAGTAATGAACTGAAGATCTCCAGGATCTTCAGGCTAAGGTCCCTTACCTAGCTTGTAGCCAACCCTCTCCTTCATGAAACTTGCCTAATCCTCTTTCAAGCCATCTGCGTTGACGGCCATTGCTGCCTCCTGTGGAAGAGAGTTCTGTAGATTTATATGCTGCATGTTTTAGTATTTTAACTTCTGCATGTTTTAAAGTACAGTGGTACCTCAGCTTAAGTACTTAATTCGTTCTGGAGGTCCGTTCTTAACCTGAAACTGTTCTTAACCTGAAGCACCACTTTAGCTAATGGGGCCTCCTGCTGCCGCTGCACCGCCGGAGCACAATTTCTGTTCTCATCCTGAAGCAAAGTTCTTAACCCGAGGTATTATTTATGGGTTAGCGGAGTATGTAACCTGAAGCGTATATAACCTGAAGCGTATGTAACCCGAGGTACCACTGTACTGTTGTAAAAAATAATAATCTTGGTTTTCTCATTTTATCTTTTTGAAAAACCACTTTGAGGTGTTTTATTTTTTAATCAAGTGGTGTGTTTTCTTTATGAAATAAAGAACAAATTAACCACTATCCTGACTCTTCCAACATTCAGCTTCCTTGGATGAGAGAGAGATAGTTCAGTCGGTTCTGCATGCATCTCTTCATCTCAGGGCTGTGAGTTCAAGCCCCACGCTGGGCAAAAGATTCCTGCATTGCAGGGAGTTGAGGTAGATGACCCTTGTGGTCCCTTCCAACTCTACAATTCTATGATACTATGATTCTATTCTAGGATATCCATGAGCTCTAGTGCTATGAGAAAGGGAGAAGAATATTTCTCTAGCCCCTCTCTCCTTGCATGCATAATTTTATAAACTTCTATCATGTTGCCTCTTAAGGGCTTGTCCACACTATTGCATGTCCCATGTCTGAGCCAGTTCCCCCTTGCACCTCTCCTTTCTCAAAAAAAAACCTGCTCTTGAGTGATAAATCGAGCAAATGCCTATTTGGAAAAATCCCAAATTGCCATCTGTCCTGATTGAGTCCATGAGGAAGTGTGGACAAGCCCTTACTCACGCTCACTAAAAAATCCCAAATGCTTCAACCTTTCTTTCTTCAACCTTGCTCCATCCATTTGATCTGTAGCCATTTCTGGACAAACCCAGGCACCCCTGCTAGCAGTTTACAAATGAAATGCATCTTGCTTAGTGCTTTCATGGCTGTAGTTTTGCCTGCAGTGACTATCTCCTTCCTCCAGCCCCACCATCTGGGATATATTTGGCTATGTAGCAATAAAGACCTGAATTCTTGAGCGGGAGATGAAGCGGCTCTCAAATCCTGCCTGCAGCGACCTGAACAAGGAAACATGGAAAGCACACATCAAAACTAAGTGCCTAACAGAAGACAACCCAGGAACCTGTGCTTTGACAGCTAAATGGAGTAGATGAATGTCTTGGGGAGGGATGACTGTGGTTTTCTCGTCTTTAGTGGGAGTGTTTGAGGTTTGTGCATTTTCAGAATGCAGCTTGAGAGAGTGTGTGTTTATTGAAGGCTGGATTTGGGGGGCTCCCAAATGCCTGAAGGGTTGTCAAGATGGCACCTTCTGGGACCAAGATGGCACCTCCTGGGACCAGTGTGACCACCAGCACTTCCTATGGCGCCTGGGAAAGGTCTTGGTATATATGTCCACTCAAAAACCCACAAAGTTCAAACCTCTGATCATATTCCTCCTGCTCACAGTCCATCCAGCTATAACTGAGGACTGGAAGGATTCCTCGACCTTTACACTGACCGTGTGGTATAAAAAGACTCTGTATATTGTTTCCTTGGAGAAGCTAACTAATGAGCTGAAAGTCACCAAGGGCTTTGCTGCACCGCAAGATTAAGTGGCCATATTTGGCGCGGTGGGGTGGAGATCTTTATTTACGTACAGGAGGTACTCTGAAAGACCACTTTACCATTTTTCCACCTGTTTTCTGCAAGTCGTGTCCTCCATCATGTTGCTGTGAGATCACCGTAAACTGCCTCCCTGTTGTGGGGCGGGACTGCTTGGATGGCCACGAGTCCCCATTGGTTGCCCCTGTGTTGCTGGGGCAGAAATTTGGCTCGTTGGGATGGCTATTGGCTGCTGAGGGGCTATTTAAGCTGCTGCACGTCTCTGGAGAGTTTCTCTTTCTTGCGACATGCAGTGGATCACCTGCCCTCTTCTCCCTTTATTTAGGCTTGTTCTTTTGGCCTTGCTATGCCTGTCTAGGGGTCATCCGTTTTGGAACAAGGGTCCGGTAGGAATTTTGCCATTTGGCTAATTGGCTGGTGCCACTTGGTTTTTGCCTAAAGGTAGAGTAAAGGGACCCCTGACCATTAGGTCCAGTCGTGGCTGACTCTGGGGTTGCGGCGCTCATCTCACTTTATTGGCCGAGGGAGCCGGCGTACAGCTTCCGGGTCATGTGGCTAGCATGACTAAGCCGCTTCTGGCGAACCAGAGCAGCACATGGAAACACTGTTTACCTTCCCACTGGTATGGTACCTATTTATCTTCTTGCACTTTGACGTGTTTTCGAACTGCTAGGTTGGCAGGAGCAGGGACCCAGCAACGGGAGCTCACCCCGTCGCGGGGTTTCGAACTGCCTACCTTCTGACCGGCAAGTTCTAGGCTCTGTGGTTTAACCCAGGCCTACCGTGTAGCAAATTGTCACAACTTTGTAAGGATGGTGGTTAGGCATTTGGTTCAATGTTTTGAGGAGGGGACGTGGTTGGCTGTGCCTGCCCCTCCATTGCTGCTGCTAGGGAATTCTGCTAAAGAATCCAGGGGCTCACCTTGCTTTTGTCTGAACCCTGTCAAGGGGCTAGGGCCACGCCAGAGCCCCTGGGAGCATCTGGGGTGAGCTGTGAGATTAAAGTCAGCTTCTTGCTCCCCCAAGATGCTTTCCCTTACTGACATATGGTGGTGCCCAGTGTCAGTCCTGTTCCTACCACTGTGCAGGTTCAGGTAGTCTGGAACCAATGCCTAAGCAACCACGCACATGCTGTCATCAATAAAGTTGTGGCCAAAATTAATGCCAAAAACCTTAAACTAAAGTCTGTGTCTATTGTGTCTTTACAGTGGTACCTCGGGTTACAGACGCTTCAGGTTACAGATGCTTCAGGTTACAAACTCCACTAACCCAGAAATAGAACCTTGGGTTAAGAACTTTGCTTCAGGATGAGAACAGAAATTGTGTGGCGGCAGGGGGGAGGCCCCATTAGCTAAAGTGGTGCTTCAGGTTAAGAACAGCTTCAGGTTAAGAACGGACCTCTGGAACGAATTAAGTTCCTAACCTGAGGTACCACTGCATTTTGGGGGTGGTTTGGGGGCGTCTTCACATGCAATTGCAATTTCACAGAATTCGAATTTTAATACAATTTGTATTGCAATTTGAAGTTACGATATTGCAATTAAAGTCAAAATGGATACTCAGCGAGACAGGTGCCCCAGCCTCGCATCTTCAGCCACAGACACACAGGCATGTCAGGTCTGTTCTTGTACCCAAGAAATTGCTTTGGCGAGATGCAGATAAATTACCGAGGGCAAGCCCAGCACTTCAGCCCAGCCATATTTATTTAAGTGGTTTGTAGAGGTGACCATTTAAAGCCTTTTATGGGAATGTCTTGAGTCGTCGCAAGAGTGACCTTGTTTACTAATGGCTGATGCATTTTTAACATTACTTTTAATTAGAGTTTAAGTAGTCCTCGAAGTGTGACAGCGGTGTCTCCTTTCCCTCATCCTTGACCTTCTTTCGCTTATCTCTCCCCACCCCCACCACCATCACACCATCCCTGCTGCCTTACAGTACCTTGGGAGACATTTTCTTTCCAGGTAAGGCAAAAAGAGAGAGAGAGCCTCTCTCGTAGCACCACAGTTGAGTCCATCAAATGAAGGCTCTCCTCAGACACTTCGCCAGTGAAGGCCTTGTTTGGATACCATGCTAATGGTTCCTCTGAACCAAAGCCCTTGCTCCACAACACACGAAACACACACAGTGGAGACTAAGGATGGGCAAATCTGTACAGTCTGATTTCACACAGTTCCTCATTTCCCCCATAATCTTGTTCAGTTCCCCGTGTTCACACAACAGTTAGTTTGCGAATTATTATTATCCTTGTGAAAATTCATCAGAATTTCTCCCACTATACATTCTTGTATACGGTGCATATTTGTCTAATATACACAGTTGTGCAAAGCAATTGCCTGTAATATAATGCAATTGTGTATGTTGTTTTCCTGAGTACAGTCGTACCTTGGTTTTCGAACAACTTAGTTCTCGAATGTTCTGACTCCCAAACACCGCAAACCCAGAAGTGACTGTTTCGGTTTGTGAACTATTTTTGGAAGCCGAACATCCAACAGGGCTTCCAACTGGCTGCAGGAGCTTCCTTCAGCCAATCAGAAGCCGCACTTTGGCTTTCCTAACGTTTTAGAAGTCTTCCAAGGTACAACTGTATCTGCATTTTGGAGGGCACATTTACCCTAGTAAATAAATGCAGCTCGTAGGGGATAATGGGTGTATCTACATTCAAACTTTAAACGTTCTTTTTACATTTAAAAGAGCCTAGGGCACCATCACCAAAAGGAAACATCAAAGGAAACATTATTTTGAGTGGGGGCTAATCTTAATAATAAAAATAAAAATAAAAATAATAAAAATAAAATTTATTATTTATACCCCGCCATTCTGGCTGAGTTTTCCTAGCCACTCTGGGTGGCTCCCAATTGGGTATTGAAAACAATACAGCATTAAATATTAAAAACTTCCCTAAACAGGGCTGCCTTCAGATGTCTTTTAAATATAAGATAGTTGCTTATTTCTTTGACATCTGATGGGAGGGCATGTGTGTGTGTGTGTGTGTGTGTGTGTGTGTGTGTGTGTGTGTGTGAGAGAGAGAGAGAGAGAGAGAGAGAGAGAGAGATCCATTATTTTTATAACACTGCCAATGGTCTGGAAAAGCATTTGGGTTGAAATCTTATTCATTATCATTATCCTCTGAAACAGTAAACACATATTTATGGTTCTGAATCTGGCTGGATAAATCCCACTCACAGCTGAATCCTAGTTGGGAGTTCGGACTAGACAAAAAATAATTCCCTGGTTCTATGTTGAGCTGGGGAGTCAATGCATCCCTGCAGGGGGCGGGGAGCCCCCTAGTGTGAACTTCTGTGCAAGAATCACAGCATTTTCCTCTACAGAGCATTGCTTCCCAGCAAACACACAGTTACAACTCCCTGGTTCCGTATGAAGGCTATTGGAAGGCACCCCAGCTCCTGGGCTTGGGGGGGGGGCAGGAAATCCCGTATTAAAACACAATCGAACTAGACCAGATTGCTGGCATTTTTAGTTCTGCCAGACATCCTGCTCTCAGCGGCTGTTCTTCTTTGGGGAACTGAGCACACAGAGGAGCAAATGGTTTCACACTGGAATGGATCTGCATCCCCCTTCAAAACATATTCCAAGAAGTCCTTTTTTTAATAAATAAATAAAAAGGTGTTAGCATCCAGCCAAGGAACCATAATAATCTTATCCCCAAGTGGAATTAAGCTTAGGTATATGTAACTACATTTGCTGTGTCCTTTAAATACCCTCAAATTCGTCCTTTTGTATTCTCAACTACTGTTAAAATTCAAATTGGGAGATCCTCACAGCGGAGTATCAAGGGAATACTGATTCCAGAGAGATTACGGAATCTGATGTTCTTTCTGAGAGGAGAAAGGGCATTGGGGTTCCTGTTTCTGGTGGCATAAGAAAAGACCTGCTGCAGGATCAGGCCAGACGCCTATCTAGTCCAACATCCTGTTCTCTCAGTGGCCAAACTAGATGCCCCAATGGGAATCCCACAGGTCACCACACAAACTTCCTAAGAGCTATTTCCTTAATAAAGAGGAGCTGTGAACATTTAGAAAATGGAAAAACACCTCTGTGTGTTGGTGTGTGTCTGCCGTTTTCAAATATGAGAAGGAACCAAACGTAACCGGGATGTGAATGGTTCTGGGAGTTGTTGTTGTGGTGGTGGTTGTTCTGTCTGTCAAGGGTAAGAATGAGAGGAGACAGACTGATATCTAAGGAGGAAAAATCTAGAACTCGGGGATCAAATACCGTGCTCCAAAATATAATATTCGTTGGGCAACAGGGGTCATTACCAATTGAGACTGCGTCATTACCAGTTGAGACAGTGTTGCTGGAATCATTTAAGCTTGGTCAGATAAACATCATAAGGTTAGATAGATGGTTTAGGTGTCGCAGGCCTGGATAAAGGGGAAAGAGACGGAGTCCAACAGCACCAGATCTCATCTGGCTTGTTCTGTGGACCAAACATGCAGATTCCCAGTGGCTGGTTTTTAGGTGCATAATTCCTCTTGACAATGGAAGGCAGAGCATAGCCATCCTGGCTAGTAGCCATTGATAGCCCTGTGATCTATGATTTTATCTGCCCTGAGCCTTCCAAGCTTAGAAAGTTGAACTGCTGCATTCAGAAGTGTCCATGTGTCTTTCTAAAAATCATTTTTGAAATGTAGACATGGGTGATGGTGCTTATGTAGCCAAACTGGTGGGTGTGATCAGAGGGGAAAAGTGGACAGAGCAGTGGCCGTAACTTAGATTTTTTAGGGTAGGCTATACATTTCAACCATACGAAAGTTGGGGGATTCCACACTCATATACCTCTCTTTATCCTCCATTGATAAAGAGACATTATTCCAGTTCTGGGAGAGAATTCAGGCAGGCAGAAGCACTTGAGAAGGGTGTGGATGAGAGAAGTGACCTGGGATATAAATTTCACCATCATATTTTCCTTCCTTTAAAAGGCCCCATACAGATGTCAGTCCCAGGAGATCCAGTAACTTTCTAATTTGCAAGAAGCAATGAGACACTAGTGAATGTGGAAAGGCATTTCCATCACTTTCCCAGTTTCACTGAAGTCTGGAGAAAGTGTGTCACCAAAAATATAATGATGAGAGATTGCATCTGCTGCATCAGTGGCTGCATCAGTTTTTCACTTTTCCAATTTCAAGTTCATTTCTCCACATTTCCACATCGGTTTGTAATTATTATTATTTTAAAAAAAGAAGTTCTCATGAAAATTCACCAGCATTTCTGCGCAGATTTCTCCCAATATAAATCTTTTTTGCATGCCATTTTGTACACATTTTTGCAAAACAATTTTCCTCCGTATAATTCATTTTTGTATGTTATTTCCACTAATATATGCATTTTATACATAGACACTTTTTAATGTGTTTGTCTTGGAGAGGAGAACTGCATTTCAAAATTCGGAGAAGTGCAAATTCCAAAAGGCAGCTGTGTTGTGGCTTGAATCTTGCTTTAGGAAGTGTGGTAAGTTCACCTTTAAATGTGAACTGAATTGAATTTTTCCTTGATCCCTAACCAGAACCCTCTCACAAGCCACTGTCATTCAACATCTGGGGCAGGCAGGTGACAGTGGGCCTTCCGTCACATCAGCCTGGGTGGATCTACTGCAGGGAGTACCAAACATTTTGGACCAGTGGGCAAAATTAGATTTTTGAGAAAGTGTTGCAGGTGGCAGTAGTAGTAACATTACCCAAAATCGCTACCATTTGGGGGTGGTATGTGACATAGAACAAATTGATTGCCACTTCTAAACAGGCAGAAAAGGAGACAGAGACACAAAATAGTGTGGGCATGGCCATCAGTCGGTGAGGAAAAGGCATCTATATCAGCTGCACCCAGGCACACTCCTAGAGAGAAGCTCTTTGGAGCTTTCATAGGGTTGGTGTCATATCCTCGTATCCAACAAAAAGTGGACATGGAACCCATGCACGTCCAATGTAGGAGAGGCCAAGTCAATCGGAACAGGAACGGGGCAAGAAGAGCAAACAATCGCTTGTGCGTTGTAGATTTTTGAGAACTTTTGAGGAGACCTTTTGCAGGCACCATAGGAGGTGCAGATGGCCACAATGGGCACCATGTCGGTGACCCAGATCTGGTGACATTTAGGCTGCAATCTTATACTCACTGCCATGGAAGTTAACCCCTTCCTTGTGCCTTGTGGTCCTGATCCTGATGATCACCCGACAATGGATGCAATTTAAATTTTAAAAATGAAGCCCATTTCTTGCATTCACATAATTAATTCCCTGTTTAGGGAAGTTTTTAATGACTGGTGCTTTAATGTATTTTTAAACTTCTGTTGGGAGCTGCCCAGAGTGGCTGGGGAAACCCAGCCAGATAGCCAGGGTAGAAATAATAAATTATTATTATTATTATTATTATTATTATTATTATTATTATTATTAGGATTTACTTCTCAGTAGGCCAGCATAGGATTGTACTGCTAAACAGGAGAAGTGTGATCTGCGAGCTTTGGTGATTAGCACAAATTTAATAGGATAGAGGTCCCTGAGTGATTATTATACTGTTAGAAAATCTGTGGAATGCTCTCCCCAGGGAAGTTCACCTGGCGCCTTCACTATACACCTTTAGGCACCAGGCAAAAATGTTCCTTTTCAACCAGGCCTTTGCCTGACTTGATCCATGTCCTATACCCTGTTTAAAAATGCTGGCTCTTTGGGGTTGGGTTTTTTTTTAACTGGGTTGCTGGTTTTGTTTTGATTTTATGCATTTTATATTTTACTATTTTACCCTGAGACCTTCGGGTATAGGGCAGTATAGTAGTAGTAGTAGTAGTAGTAGTAGTAGTAGTAATAATAATAATAATAATAATAATAATAATAATAATAATAGAAGAAGAAGAAGAAAATGAACATGGAAGTCACAACCTGCATCATCTTCCCCAACCTGGTGCCCTCCAGATAACTCTTCTGAATTATGTTGATTGGAGTCATACCCCAACATGTCTGGAAGGCACAAGGTTCAGAAAGGCTGGTCTACAATTAGCCATTGTGTGAGAGAGACAGTGTGTGTGTGTGTGTGCGCGCGCGCGCACGCAATAAGGGCTGCACCCCTGCTTGTTCCACTCACCAACCCCTTGCCATCCCCCACCCTTTACTCTCAGGAGCTTCCCCTCCACACCCCCTGGAATTACTAAGCTTTCCTTGGCCTCTTGAGTTTATAAATCCAGCAAGGCGCTACAAATCCTCCAATGGGGCTGTGATGACAGACTTAACAATTTTCAATGTGTGCAAAAATATATGCAAAGAGGGTCATTGTTTTTTCAGGGCTGAATTTTAAAAGACATCCATGAAATCCTCCCCTAAGGAAAAATGGGGACATGGGATTCTCCTAGGGAGAAGTAGCAGGAATCAGAAACTATCCCTGCTAGAAAAAAGAATATCCCGTAGAATACTATAGAAATACTATAGTATACTATAGAAACAATTGGAGCTTATCACTTTGGGGAATTCTACCTAAAATGGAAACAGAAGCAGAAATTGCCAGTTTTCATTTAATTGTCCCTTGGAAACCAATAATGAACCCAACACCTAGTCACTTTTGTTGCTTCAAGTGTGCAGGTCATATACTATTATGTTCCCCCAATACCATTGTATTTGCATTGCATTTCCTTTGCACTGAAATGTATGGGATGGAATAACATGATGGTATAATTTACATAAGTAATTATGTAAATTACATCACAGCCGATGTTGAAATGAATGGTGCTTTTTGCGGCAAACGAACTGCAGCAGAATGGAAACAGTGCTGCATGGATGAATGCAGGGAAGAATGGAAAATGTTGCCTCCTTACATCTCTAAGGGAACCCAGCACCCATGGAACATTACAGGAGGAATGGGAGTCCATGGCCTAATTGCAGCTCTTAACATACTGAAGCAAGGCGAGTGTCTATATAGGAGCAGGTGCTTCAGAAAGGGGGGGGGGGAGAGATGCAATGCTAGATGCTCTGGCAGTGCTTTGTTAAAAGCTCTCTGATGGCCTCGAGGAGAGGCTGGCTTGCTGTGTCACAAGGCTTTGTCCTCCATCAGCTGATCCAAAGTGGCTGAAAGATCTGGTGTAGTTCTAGAGATGTGGAAACTGCTGAACTACACACACACACGCACACCAATTCTTACAGTTCTTTCACTGGAGCAGCAAAACTGCCTCTGATATCACTTCAGGCAAAAATGCAGTGACAAATCAAGTTATGTGTTTGTTTTTTTCAAACTATCCACACCACTCCAATCCACTTGGAACTTCAGGTTGTCAGGAAATTGTGGTACTTGACCCAGCCTAGCAATTCAGTGGTGCACCCCCTGTTTCTATCAACTCATGGAACCCATCCCCCCACTTACACTTGACTTGGAGAATTAATGTGCCCTTCCCTGACAAACGGGATGCACAATTTCATATTATTATTATTATTATTATTATTATTATTATTATTATTATTATTTATTCAAAATGGATAAATACACAGCAACTATTGAAGTGCCTCTAGACAACTTCACACGATTTGCAAAATCCATGTTATCTACAAAAGCTGGAGTTTGGGGAAGGGGGGTCACAACGAATATGTCGCTTTTTAAATAAATAACCTAAAAGAATCTCCCCTGCTGTTCCATGTGTGAACTGAAGTAGCACAAATAAAGTAGATATTCCCAGCACATTGTCACAAACCATTCAGTATTCAGAGGGCTTATTGCATGTGGCGGCGGCAGTGCTCCTTGTTTATGTATACAACCTCCAAGAGTCTCTATTCTGCGTTATCCTATTTCACAAGGCCCCCTGTCTCCCTATGTAGTTAAAGAGTGTAAGAAGCTCTCATTATTAGGAGTTCTTAATTGCATGCAGGAGGAGTCCCCCGCTCCCTCCTGCCAGTGAAGAAACTCACCATCAACCTGCCTTAGACGGCATAGATTTTGCTCTCACGGAATCAACAGACCCAAGAAAGAGACCATCTGTCCGCGAAGAACAGCCTGTACACAGACAGGAAGACAGACAAAACAAGACAAAGCTGGGTGGCAGGCAGCATGCCCTGGGAAGCTTTGGAAAAGATTTACCTTTCTGGAGCTTGGGTGCATTAGCCTCCAGCCAGCTGAAGAGGCTGGCAAAGTCACAATCGCAAAGCCAAGGGTTGCCCTCCAAGCGGATGGTCCGGAGGTTGGGCAACGCATCAAAGGTGGCCACATTCAACGTCTGCAAGTTGTTGTCGTTCAGCTCCAGAACCTGCAGCTGCTTCAGGCTCTCAAAAGCGGCCTCGTCCACCTCAGCCAGGTTATTGTTCCCCAGGCTCAGCTTGATCAACTTCTCCGCCGACTTGAAGATGCCAGCATCCAGCTGCGTCAAGTTGTTGTAGCTCAGATCCAAGTAGACCAGCTTGCTGGAGCTGCTGAAGGTGCCGTCCTGCAGGGTGGCAATGGAGTTGTTCCTGAAGTCCAGGTAGACCAGGTCACTGTAGAAGATGAAGAAGTCTCCCGGGATCTCCTGGATGTTGTTGTCGGCGATGAGAAGTTTCCGCACGTCCAGCGGGAACGGGCTGGGGACTCGGGGAAGCCCTTGGTCCCGGCAGTCGATGGTGTGGTAGTCCATGCAGCTACAGACAGAGGGGCAGAGGTGCCCCAAGGGTAAGAAGAGCAGGCAGAGAAAGAGCAAAGGAGGTAGGCAGCAGAGCGAAGGACATGGCCACATCGTCAGGCACAAGCCAAGTGGGGGTAAGCTCCTGCTGCTAGGAGAACGGCATTTTTCGTCGCCGCCGCTGTTCAGTAGCAGTACCCGTGTGTTGAAGAGATGGAGCGTGCGTGCGTGGCTTGGAAGTGTGTTGTTTTATCCGAGAGATCACATATCGTAGATCAGATAGCAGCAGGCTAAAGAGGAGGCGGGGAAGAGAGAGAGAGAGGGAGACTAGTGGAGAGGGGGGAGGAGATGAACGAGAGGATTTGTGCAGGCAGGGGAATGAGAGTACCATCGAACGGAGGGGGGAATAAAAGGCGGCAGAGCAAAAGGATGAGCCTCTTAAGGGTTCAGCGCTAAAGGAAATGAGGGTTTTGCTGCCAAAAAAAGGCCTTGTCAGCAGCAACAGGGTTTCCAATAAGGGAGCGGATAATAAAAACGAGGCTGGTTGTGTCTGTCATTGAATGTATTTTTGAACACATTGGCTGACACTGCAAAGGCAGAAGGAGGCAGAGGGCAGGGCCGGACGTGGCGTTATTGCTCCTCAGTGCCTCTTTCTCCCTCTCTGTGTGTTCCACATTGAATGTGGGCTCTTGCAGGGGAGTTTTGTTAAGAGCTCACCTTTGGAAAGGGAAAGCTGCCTCTCCCCACAAAAGCTGATCTGCCCCCCCCCATCAAGAAGGAGATGATGTAGAGCTTAACTTGTGCCTCCATAAATGGCATGCTAGTTCACAGCAAGGCTGCTTTTATGGGGCTGTCCTTGGAGACTCTTCAGAAACCAGTGCGGGAAGTTGTGGCGATGCACCCAGTGAGAGAAGGTCACTGGGAACCACAGTGTCTGCCTATGAGTTGCTGGCAATCACAGATGAGGAGAGCTGCTATCACTCCCACGTCCTCTTTGTGGGCTCTGCCTTGAGACATCAAACTGACCTATGCTCATTCATTCTTTCCCTCTTGAGGTCAGCCAAGCTCCCACTTCCATTCAGTTTTGACAGCAGATGGGGGGGGGGGAATGTTTGTTTTACTGGCCCCAGGGGAGGTGGAAGGCTATCAAAGTGAATGGAGCAGTTGATAAAATAATGTGCCGTCAGCTGGTTTCTACCCACACTGACACACCCCTCTTCGCCCGCCATCTTGTGAAGAAAGAGGCATTATCAGAGTTCAAGGACACATTCCACCCAGGCTAAAATACCCAAGGAGCATATGAAGGAAGAGTAGTGAGGGACATTGCCTGGGGTGAGTCCCAGGGGCCTGATCGGGGGGTGGTGTGTCCTGTTTCACTGCTCGAAGCAAAGCGGGAAGTGCTGCCTCCTGCCACCACGCCACCTCCATGTCTCATCTCGCAAGATCTTGCCAGAAATCAGTGCCGATGCCAGTGGCGGAGCCAGTGGGCTGGATGGGGTGCCCATAGGGGCATAGCCTCAGGACCTTTTGCTGTTTGAGGAAACTGCTTCACCCTGCCTCATGGGTGAGCCGGCCCTTGGCCAGATAGAGAGGCCTAGAAGGCCACATTTAGCCCTGGGTCTGAGGTTCTCTACTCTTACCTTGAAGACCCATTCAGTTTCAGCGGCATACTGAAACATGCATGTTTCACTAGGCCTACGTGGGTGATGGGAGAATATCCTTCCTATTTTATTCTCAGGTGCGAGAAGTCATTTTGTACTGGGTTTTTTATCCACTAGGTTGTGTACTTGGTATTCTCTGTTGTAGAGTATATTGTGCTGAAACTCACCCTGCAAACTTTGGGTGAAGGGCAGGATATAAATACTGCAGACAAACCCAGAGGACATTTGCAAGGCATGCGTTGACTCTCAACTCCTCTCTCGCTATTTACATACAGTATTGTTATCTGCGTTTCCAAATTGCTCCTCATCTGAATTTTGCAGTGGATTTTGGAGTTCTGAATCACCTGGGGAAGGCCAGTGTTAGAAAATCTGCTTTGCATGCAAAAGGTTCCCAGTTTCAATCCCTGGCATCCCCAGGTAGGGTTGGGAGAGAACCCCACCTGGAACCCTGGCAAGCCACTGAATAGAAGTGTGGACAGTGCTGAACTGGATGGATCCATGGTCTAACTCAGCATAATGCAGCTTCCTACATTTCTGTGTTAACAGTTGCTCTCCCACTGTTCCCCATGGGAGACAAAGGTCACTCACTCTGGGCCAGCTCAGGACTTCATGGCTGCCCTGTTGATGACCATGGAGCTCCCACAACATATCATCAACCTAACACATGTGGCATGCCATTCTCTGGGTCTGGTTATCTCAACCAGGCCAGAAGAGGGTGATCTGAGAGTGGGGGGATATTAACATCAGCTACTTTTTTTCATGGTCAGATCACCTCTTGATGAGATTTAGACTTCCAGTGGCTTTTCCCTTCTGCAGAGTTTGGGAAACCTATTAGGATGGTCCACCTATGGTGGCTAATGGGTCCAGGTGGTTTGCTGGGATTTTCCAGCTAATATGAGTCATGCTCCTGTTGAAGCTCTGAAGAATACTTGGATGGACTGGGCTGTTGATACAATGGCCTCTGAGCACCCTCTCCCAATTGATAGGGACTGGCTGGCTCCTTGGTGTGCACCAGAGCTAAGGGTGATGAAAGAAGCTTGGAGATGGCTTGAAAGCAAATAGATGAACACTCCAGGTCCCCCATTCCTGATGCATAGAATCATAGAATCATAGAGTTGGAAGAGACCACAAGGGCCATCGAGTCCAACCCCCTGCCAAGCAGGAAACACCATCAGAGCACTCCTGACATATGGTTGTCAAGCCTCTGCTTAAAGACCTCCAAAGAAGGAGATTCCACCACACTCCTTGGCAGCAAATTCCACTGTCGAACAGCTCTTACTGTCAGGAAGTTCTTCCTAATGTTTAGGTGGAATCTTCTTTCTTGTAGTTTGGATCCACTGCTCCGTGTCTGCTTCTCTGGAGCAGCAGAAAACAACCTTTCTCCCTCCTCTATGTGACATCCTTTTATATATTTGAACATGGCTATCATATCACCCCTTAACCTCCTCTTCTCCAGGCTAAACATGCCCGGCTCCCTTAGCCGTTCCTCATAATGCATCGTTTCCAGGCCTTTGACCATTTTGGTTGCCCTCCTCTGGACACGTTCCAGTTTGTCAGTGTCCTTCTTGAACTGTGGTGCCCAGAACTGGACACAGTACTCCAGGTGAGGTCTGACCAGAGCAGAATACAGTGGCACTATTACTTCCCTTGATCTAGATGCTATACTCCTATTGATGCAGCCCAGAATTGCATTGGCTTTTTTAGCTGCCGCGTCACACTGTTGGCTCATGTCAAGTTTGTGGTCAACCAAGACTCCTAGATCCTCTTCACATGTACTGCTCTCAAGCCAGGTGTCACCCATCTTGTATTTGTGCCTCTCATTTTTTTTGCCCAAGTGCAATACTTTACATTTCTCCCTGTTAAAATTCATCTTGTTTGTTTTGGCTCAGTTCTCTAATCTGTCAAGGTCGTTTTGAAGTGTGATCCTGTCCTCTGGGGTGTTAGCCACCCCTCCCAGTTTGGTGTAATCTGCAAATTTGATCAGGATGCCCTTGAGTCCATCATCCAAGTCGTTGATAAAGATGTTGAATAAGACCGGGCCCAAGACAGAACCCTGTGACACCCCACTAGTCACTCTTCTCCAGGATGAAGAGGAACCATTGATGAGCACCCTTTGGGTTCGGTCAGTCAGCCAGTTACAAATCCACTGCAACAACCTTGCAGAGTGTAAAAGATAAAAGGAAGCTTGTTTTCCATCGTACGTGCACCAAAGGTGCCCATTCTACTTTCCCACCTCGCAAAGGTGTTGGATACAAAAAGATGAGATGTAATTAGTTTCCTGTTGGCTGTTGACATATGGTAGCAGGTAACTTCAGATGCTGGCTAAGTGCAGAGCTAAAGTTTCAAAGGGAATTAAGGTAATGGATAGTCATGGAGGGGGTGCAGCCTGGTTACTCCACGGAAAAGTAAAACCCAGGATCCACTGACTGCAATACTTTTGCCAGGACAGTAGGTAGCACTTCACCATTCCCTCCTGAGCAATTTTCTAGGGACCATGTGCCACTGGTGAGCGAGACCAGAGGGAAAGATGGGTGGAGCAAGGACTGAATGTAAATTTCACCTTTACAGATGCTCTGCCACTAAGTTAGCACTGAGATTCAAGTCCTAGACCAGCAAATTAGGACGGCCTGCTGTAAAAAGCAGGCATAATCAATTTTGCCTCCCCCCTAGTGAAGAATTACAAATGTGACAATGAATTGACTGACTACTCCACCTGTAGTTCCAGCTACTCTTTCAGAAATAATCGTTTCAGAGTGCCGTTTCCCTCCAGAGCAATTACCTTTTTTCAGGTAGTCTGCAATATTACTTTGGCCCATTATTTGAATTGTCGTTGAGTTTCAGACTCAAAATGTTCAGGCCATTAATAAATTGCTTCAAGTATGCTTTTGAGGTCTACACTTGCCTTGGTTCTGAAAAACAGCTGAGATGAACTTCAAAATGTGGACAGCTGCTCATGAGAACAGATTCCTTGAAAGATGCATTTTACTCACACGTTTTTTGAATGCTAAGATTCAGGGCAGCAGTCATCCTTATTTTTCTCACCTGCCACTCTGAATGTAAAGATGGGGGAGAACTTTGATTTGGGTCACATTTCAGTGCAAACTTACATATTTCACAACTTCCTGAAATGATGTACCAACAGAAACATAGCTATCCTTTGAAATTCTCAACTCTCCAGTCCAGAAAAGTGTAAAGAAATAATGTATATCAGGGGTAAACGTGCATAGAAATACACAAACTAATGAACATGATGTACAAATATATATATATATTATTGGGGAAGTTTCTTGCAAAAATGTGCACATTGCAGGAAATGGGCCATAAAATGATGGCAAATATTCGTGAGGACTTTTTTTTTTAAGGCAAAGTGTTGTGGAAATGTGGAGAACTGAACTAGTTTGGTTTTTTGATATTCTGCTGCACACTTCACTTGAGGTCCTGTTAGTTTGAGAATCAAGGTCAGGAGGAAGAAAAGGTAGAGTATATAAAAGGATCCCACTGTGCTCAAAGGAAGCTGCTGGGTACCAAAGCTCACTTTCAAACCTCACATTTTAAAGAATGGTATCTGGACAATTCAAGCTCCCCAGATGTCAATAACTTAGTGCACCGGGTTTTAGTTTTAACAGGAAGGAGACGAACAGACACTTGAATTTACAAGTTCTCTCGGCTCTCCTTCAGGATTCCTTGTTAATGGATGGCAAGACTTATTCTATATGCTTGATTATCTTTAATGAAGCTTTCCACCAATTACCCAGAGTGGATGTGAAGCTCACTGGCCTGTAATATTCTGGATTCTCTCGCCCCCACCACCTCCATTCCCATATAACTTTAAAAAATTCATGTTATGTTAGCCACGTCAGAAACGAGTAGCATGTTTTTGCTTTGAGAGCATGCAGTCCTAACAACATAAGAAGAGCCAAAGGCCAGGGCCAGCCCAATACATTTTGTCACCTGAGGCAAACCATAAAATGGTGTCTCTTTCTCCCCACCAGGAAAGAAGGTGTGAGTGAAGATCTATATCAGGAGCAAGGGGGAAATAAAACAAGGAGCAAGACGGATCTCTTGGCCCCGTGGAACTTGCCAGCTGAGGCAGTCCCCTCACCTTGCTTCATGGATGGGCAAGCCTTGCCGAAGGCCCATCTGGTCCAGCATCCTGTTTTCACAGTGGCCAATCAAATGAAGGCATAGGAAGATTCACAGAGGACCAGGCTATCAACAGCTACTAGACACTGCAGCTTTGTTCTACCTCCACTGCCAGAGTCATTATGCCTCTGAATACCAGTTGCTGGAAACTGAAGATGGACAATGTGCTGTTGTGATTCAGTCCAACTTGTTGGCTTACTAGAGGCATCTGGTTAGCCACAGTGAGAACAGGATTGTGGACCTGATGGGCTAGTGGCCTGATCCAGCAGGCTCACCTTACCTTCTTAGGCTTGTAGCCAACTAAGTCCAACTCAGAGTAGACCCACTGAATTTAATGGACCTATGTTAAGCACGTTCAATGGGTCTATTCTGAGTAGGACTAGCATGCGACACAACCATATATAAATCAAAGGTGTCCACATGCAGCCCCTAGGAGGGGTTTTTAAGGCCCCTGATGGAAAGAGAAGGTCAAATCATCTTAGGAATGCCATCTTGAATCCAGGAACATAGAAACCCTGGAATGCAAGGTCCAGGAGTGACCAGAGCTTGGCTGGGGGATATGCTGGGCACATCTAGTAGGGATTCTGTATACGGCTTGGAAGGGAATCAGCCAGAACATGCAATAAAGGTGAAGAGTGCATTAACATAACTAGAATCTAGAAATTGTAGCCGACTTAGACCTACTCAAAGTAGACCCATTTAAATTAAGGGACCTAAGTTAGTTAGGCCCGTTAACATCAATGGATCTACTGCAAATAGGACTGGCATGGGATAAAACCCCAGCTGTTCACCAAGTGAACCATTGAATCATAGGATTTTAGGGTTGGAAGGGACAAAATGGATCATCTAGTCTAACCTCCTGCAATGCAGAAATAAAGATGCCAGCTGTCTTGAAAATATGTAAGTCCTAGCTAGACCAGAAGCAGAAGAATGCCTGCCTGCCTGGTGGGGGCAGGAGCTATTTGCTGGAACCTGGGATAATAATAGAGCTGCTTCAACCTTATTTCTGCAGCCTTGGCCTGTCTTCTTCAACAAAGCTCCAGAGCACCTGGTCCTAGCCCTCGTGAAGCCAATTCCTATCAGAAGTTCTTTTCCTAAATGTAAACCGTGACATTCATTTGTCCATAGGATGCCAGCTAAAGAGGAAACTGCTGGAAGGACTGATTTTGTGGAAGCTCAAAGGGCATTTTTGATGCTCTCCGACAAGCTGCTAACTTTGCAAGAAAGACGACTGTCAGATCATATGAATCTGCACACAGCATCTCAAAAGGGCACCAGAGGCTTCAAGTCCAGGAAGTGGGTCTAACAGGTAGATCAGGGCAGGCACAGTATCTGCTGCTCTGACAGATATATTGTCTTTTCCAGATTGCCAACCCATAGCGCTGTGATGCTCCTATGAGCGTTCTGGGCTTTTCAGCTTAGGGAAATGACAGGTAAGAGGTGACATGAGAGAAGCTTATAAAATTATGCTTGGCAGGGAGAGAGTGGATAGAGAAAGGTTTTTCTCCCTCACTCATATCCCTAGAATTTGTGGGCATCCAAGGAAGCTGAATATTGGAAGTTTCAGAAGGGAGAAAAATAATAGACGTAGTTAAACTATGAAACTTGCTCCTACAGGAAGCAGTGATAGCCACCAACTTAAAGGGAAAGGTACCCCTGACCATTAGTTCCAGTTGCGGATGACTCTGGGGTTGCGGAGCTCATCTCACTTTACTGGGTGAGGGAGCCGGCGTTTGTCCACAGACAGCTTCCGGGTCATGTGGCCAGCATGACTAAGCCGCTTCTGGAGAACCAGAGCAGCGCATGGAAAAGCAGTTTACCTTCCCGCTGGAGCAGTACCTATTTATCTACTTGCACTTTGATATGCTTTCGAACTGCTAGGTGGGCAGGGGCTGGGACCGAACAAGGGGAGCTCACCCCATTGCGGGGATTCGAACCACCAACCTTCTGATTGGCAAGCCCAAGGCTCTGTGGTTTAGACCACAGCGCCACCCGTGCGCCTGGCCACCAACTTAGATGCCTTTAAAAGAGGATTGGACAAATTCGAGGAGAGGGCTGCCAGCGGCTGTTAGACATGACGGCCGGGCTCTGACTCCACAATCAGAGGCAGTGATGCTCCTGAATGCCAGTTTCTAGAAACTACAGCTCTTGCACTCGGGTCCTGCTTGTCGGTTTCCCACAGACCTCTGGTTTGCCACTGTGAGAACAGAATGCTAGGGTAGATGGGCCATTGACCTCATCAAGCAGAGGGCTCTTCTGGTGTCCTTATAACTGCCAGGATCCCCCTACATTCCAACCCACCACCATGACTTAGATCCAGATTGCCATGTTGCTCTCTTACCTGGCTGTTGGGTCGCTGATACTTCCCAGGAAGGAAGGGAAGGTGACAGAGAGGCAAATGCACCAGGAGGAACATTGGGCGGGTTCTGCCACCACACTTGCACCACACCACCCTCGCTGCTAATGTGCCCCTCCCAATAAGCGACAATGACTCATCTTGCTGGGAAGCTCCCAAAAGACTCCCTTCCACCCAGTGAGTCGCTTCTGCTCGGATCTGTGGGTGGAAATTTGTGGATGGTGCCCAGGGCCAGATTTAGGTTTGATGAGGCCCTAAGCTACTGAAGGTAATGGGGCCCAGCTGTCCTTTGTCAACAACAAATTGTCACTGTTTTTTGTGTTGACTATATGCTATATGGTCATTTATGGACCTAATAGGTATCTACAGGATGCAGGTGACGCTGTGGTCTAAACCACAGAGCCTAGGACTTGCTGATCAGAAGGTCGGCGGTTTGAATCCCTGCGACAGGATGAGCTCCCGTTGCTCAGTCCCAGCTCCTGCCAACTTAGCAGTTCAAAAGCACCTCAAAGTGCAAGTGGATAAATAGGTACCGGTCCGGCGGGAAGGCAAACTGTGTTTCTGAGCACTGCTCTGGTTTCACCAGAAGTGGATTAGTCATGCTGGCCATATGACCCAGAAAAACTGTCTGCGGACAAACATCGGCTCCCTCGGCCAGTAAAGCGAGATGAGCACCGCAACCCCAGAGTCGTCTGCAACTGGACATAACTGTCAGGGGTCCTTTACCTTTTAATAGGTATCTAAGGCCATTTGTAAATGACAAAATATGTATTTTATCAAAGTAATTGTTGAACCTGTATTTTGGAAATGTACATCCAGGTTTTTTTTCTTTAATTTTTTTGGAGGGCCCTAAGCTATAGCTTGATTAGCTTATACGTAAATCCAGCACTGATGGTGCCACAGGCCCCTGCATTAAAAGCATGTTGCCACTTGAGCACATTCCTTTAGTGGTATTCCATCAGCTCTCTTGAATTCGCTTTTGTTAAGAGGTGAGGTGAGCCCCAGCGTTGTTCCATTTTCCACATTCGTTGAAGCCTTTCCTTTTCTTCCAAGCGTTTCTAAACTGGGCTGCAATCCAAAACTCACTTACCTGGGAGTAAGGGTGGGAGAAGAAATTGTTTGCATTTTAAGGAGAAGCTACCTAATTTGCACTTCTCAAAGCAATACATGGGCTGAAACATAGCCATCCTACAACATTCACACTCCTCCAAACTTTGCAGTGCAGTTCTCCGACCAAAACAATGTGCACAAAAAATACATATATTAAGAGAAAGTGTGCATAATGATGAATTAATCAGTGAAAAAACATTAGAAGATGCACTATATTAAGGGGAAATATTTGCAAAAATGTAAGTATTAGTCAATAATTCATGCACAAATGGTTTTATTGGGAGAAATTTGCACTAAATGTTGATGAGCTTTCATGAGGATTAAAAAACAAATAAATGGAAAATAGCTGCAGAAATGTAGAGAACGGAAGTTTAGGCTGTCAAACTGAGAAAAACAAAAATTGACAGATGTGTCCATCCCTACCTGAGATTAAGGCCTATTGAATTCAAAGCGACTTACTTCCAAGAGTATGGGTTGTATTGCAGCTTTAGTCCGTTTTATTTTTGCAGATTTCAATTCCTGATGGATTTTTAATGTTTTAATACTGTTCTGAGGATAAGTATTAGAGCGGTTTATAAATCCTTATGTAAAAATAAGCAAATTTGTGACATAACACTGCATCAAACCACCAAAAAAGGGTAGCCGGGCACTCTGGATTGGATTAAATTATCAGCACTGGAATCTCTGAATAGTCTGTCTGAACTGGTGTGATGACCCATTTACTCTCCCAGCTCCATTGTAAAACAGAGCTCTGTCGTAAACAGAGATAGATGCAAAGGGAGAGAACGCTTGAAGCTGAGAGTCGTGTTGCCTAATTAGGTGAATGGTGCACTAATTGTTGGGGTTGCAAGTTGTTGTTGGGTGTGGGTGAGCACACACATTCTGCCCAGGTGATTACACTTCAGCTAAAACCCAGGGGAAGATGTGATGAGGTATCGTAACTCCTCCGAAGGAGCTTCTGTCGGCAGAGTAGCAGAATTGCAGCTAAGAAGCCCTATCATGTGCAATACTGCCCCTTTCCTTGAAATTAAAACAATGCCCAAACACTTGTTAAAAAATTCCAAAGCTTGCAGAACATATAGCTAATGAAAAATATATGCAGAGTATTTGCATTTGCATGCTTCTCCAAGCATGGCCTTGGTTTTTCTTAGTTGAAGATTACAGCTTCTTCCTTAAACATTCAAACAAGCTGCATCTTTCTCTCTTTCCGGTACTTGCATCCAGCCTTCTCCACATGCACCCAGGCCATGAGGTTCCTTCTTGAAGGTTTCCACTTGTTCCTTCCAACAGACTACTGCTTATTGCCTCTTTGAGAGAACATCAACTTCTGTGCCTCTTTCTGTCACATACACTCACACAGAAACATTAGAACTACTCTCCTCTATTGCATTGAGAGAGAGAGAGTTATCTAACACTGTCTCTTCTTCAGTGTTCATGGAGATGCAGCCATTACAAGTCCCTCACACACAAAACAAAATGGAGGGTGCAATAAAATGCCTCCTATGTGACCAGAGTTAACCTATCACACAAGAGTTCCTGGGGAACATTCCAGAATTGAACACACTGCAATACATTCAAGCACCCCCAATTTCAGTAAATTAAATTATGCCTTCTTCCCACCCTTCAAAGTTCAGGAAGTACAGGCAACTGAAGAGGCTGCACAGAGTCAGAGGAGTATTTAACAAAAAAAAAAGAGAAAATGACAGCGTGCCAAACCTAGCATCATTCTAGAGAAATTCTAAAGCACCCTGAAAAGGAGGTTTTTTAAAAAAATAAATTTGGACATTTCTTTTGCAGGAAAAGGAAACCTATGGGAAATGGGAGGACAGATTTCAGCACTGCACAAGTCCTTATCCAATCAACACTAGATGTCAAATTGATGTTTCTTTGTGGAAATGTACCACTTCCTTCCGCCCTCCCCTCTCCCTTCTGCTGTCCCTGAAGGAATTATTTGAGGGTTAGTTTGCTTGTTTTTGACAGAGAAGCCCATACAAATCGATTCATTAATTCAGTTACAGCTCTCTGGGTTAGCCTGAAATTGATACACTGCCCCGGACTTAGCATGCTGTGCTAATCGATCAAGCAAGTTCAACATGAGGCAACTGTTACTGCTCAGAATGGGTTTCTCTGGCGTGTCAATGTGTAGCATCCTATCCCCACCCCAAATACCCCCCAGGACAAGAATGCAGCCCATTTATGACTTGATGTTTTTTGACATTTCACTTGCCTTGCTAATAAGATGGGTGAGATGTCAGGACGGATTAAATCAGTGTGCACAGCAAATCCCCAAAGGCCAATACTGGGAGAATTGAATGTGGTTTATCTCTCTCTCTCTCTCTCTCTCTCTCTCTCTCTCTCTCTCTGTGTGTGTGTGTGTTTTAAAATAAAACAGAATTCACTACCCAAATCTAACAGCTTGCAATCACAGCGTTTTGAAAGGCTTGGAGAAATCATGCCATTTGGAAAGAAGCTCTGCTTTTGTACAAAACAAAAACCCCGTGTCTCAGTAGAAATGCATTTGGATCTTTGCTTCGGAGAAAGAAAAGTCACTCGGGTGCCAGAGGAAAGAGAGGGAGTGGCCAGTCCTCAGCCTCCTCGAGCTCCTGACGTGATCCAAAAGCTGTAGCTCAGTGGCAGAGGACCTGCTCTTTGTGCCAAAGGTCCACAGGTTCGATCCCCACCATCTCCAGATAGGGAGGGGAAAGTCTCCTATGTGGAAACCCCTGAGAGCTACTGCCAACCTGTGCAGATGACAGGTGGGGAATCTCAGGCCTAGGGTCTGAATGTGGCCTTCATGTTTCTATGCCTGGCCCTTGGGCCACATACACACTGGCTTTGCTTCGCACCACCTTGAGGTGTGTTGGCTGCAATGTGTCCTTCAACATTAGGCCAATATTCTGTCATTATTGTCCAACTCTGCCTAGATCAGGGGTCTGCAACCTGCGGCTCCGGAGCCGCATGTGGCTCTTTTACACCTTTGCTGCGGCTCCGGGGCGGATACTAGCGAGGGGAGGAGGCGCATTGTGCGCCCCAACACTCCCCACTGTGGTGGGCGCTGTACTGGCTGTGACATCGCATGGGGGCCCTGCGTGCGTTAGTCACACACCGTCCCGACGTCACCTGCCCGCCCGCCCGCCCGCTACATTGTAAGCTGGTCACTGCATTGAAAGGGGGCATGTACGCTGGTCACTGTTTTGAAGGGGAGTGAAGAACACACACACAAAAAAAGGTAACTTGTTAATTTAACGTTTATTTCTATGAGGAGGAGTAATTCTGAGGGGTCAAACAAAGAAATAATAATAAAAAGTGACAAAAAAGTTATTTTTATAATGACGAGTTTTGCGGCTCCCAGGTTTTTTTTCCTTCGGAAATGGGTCCAAGTGGCTCTTTTTGTCTTAAAGGTTGCAGACCCCTGGCCTAGATGTACTAAGTATATGAGCTCCTTCTTCCACTCTTAAGTAACTTTTACACTGTTGCCAAGACTGCATTTTCTTGCATTTTCACTTCCTATTCTGTGAAGAAGAAGAAGAAGAGTTTGGATTTGATATCCCGCTTTATCACTACCCGAAGGAGTCTCAAAGTGGCTAATATTCTCCTTTCCTTCCTCCCTCACAACAAACACTCTGTGAGGTGAGTGGGGCTGAGAGACTTCAAAGAAGTGTGACTGGCCCAAGGTCACCCAGCAGCTGCATGTGGAGGAGCGGAGACGTGAACCTGGTTGCCCAGATTATGAGACTACCGCTCTTAACCACTACACCACACTGGCTCTCAGTGAGTGCTCACTGAAAGGACAGATTCTGAAGCTGAGGCTCCAATACTTTGGCCACCACATGAGAAGAGAAGACTCCCTGGAAAAGACCCTGATGTTGGGAAAAGAATGAGGGCACAAGGAAAAGGGGATGACAGAGGATGAGATGGTTGGACAGTATTCTCAAAGCTACCAACATGAGTTTGACCAAACTGCGGGAGGCAGTGGAAGACAGGAGTGCCTCTAGTCTCATTTTGCTGATGGAAATTGTAATCCAACAACATTTTGATGCCACCCGGCTGTGGAAGTGTGGCCTTGTGTTACATAAACTTGCTGTAACAGCAGTTTGTTAACTCTACTTTTGCAGGTCCTTTATGTTTATGAATTGGTTAATAATGGAAATAAGTCACAAGCTAGATCTAAGTGTACTTATTATTACATTTAATAATCACCTTCTAAACCACCATCTCAAGGCAATTTACACATAAGATCATTAAAACAGTTAAAACCACAAAAACAACAAACACCTGTGAAACAAGGCTAAAAGCCTAAAAACATTCCTTCTTTGCAACCAAAACCATTTTGCTTTGTTATGGAGCCACCATAAATGGACAAAGTTTCCAGTCACTGTTCCACATTTTCCAGCCCCGACTTGGTCAAAATCCCAGGAGCAGAGGAGGGATAAAAAGACATTGACTCATCACCACCATTTTTGCTGTACCAAACCCCTCAGAGTCTGTAGCAGCTGCTCCTTGTTTCTTTAGCCTCAGACTGCAATTTGTCTTTTTGACAGACCAGACCTCAGCACAGTGGGAAGAAGATAAACCCCACCCCACCATGTCCTTTAACCCATCTTATGGTGCTCCAAGTTTTGCTAGACCACATCTGCCAACATCTTTGACCTCTGGCCATGTTGGCTGGGTCTGATGGGAATAGAAATCCAACAGAAGGGGGATGGGCACCTTATCCTTGTTTTGGACTTCCTTCAAGAAGCATCCTTAGGTCTCTCCTCTCTCTCTTCCCTGGGATTCCCTTCAAGGCTTATTATAAGCCTTGAGGAGGTGTCTAGAGTAAGGTTACCAGACGTCCCCATTTCCCAGGGACATTCCCCAGATTTACAAATCAGTCCCCTGACAAAATCCACCTACAGTGGTACCTCAGGTTACAGACGCTTCAAGTTACAGACTCCGCTAACCCAGAAATAGTACCTCGGGTTAAGAACTTTGCTTCAGGATGAGAACAGAAATTGTGTGGCAGCGGTGCGGCGGCAGCGGAAGGTCCCATTAGCTAAAGTAGTGCTTCAGGTTAAGAACAGTTTCAGGTTAAGAACGGACCTCCAGAACAAATTAAGTTCTTAACTCGAAGTACCATGGTATTTAGTAGGAAGTTGAAAAGTGTTCCCGGATTCATTGAAAAAAATCTAATAACTTTAGTCTAGAGGCCTGAAACCAACCTTCAGTCCCACTCATACCCACCTGAGCTAATCACTACTCAGGCGACTCATGAGCAGCGGCAGAGCACGTCAATTGGGTGCCTGGGGTGGTGTGCGTGCCCTGCGCCCAGGGGCAGAGCCAGCTGCCCATGGGAGTGGGGCCAGCCACCCGTGGGGTGGGGCAAGCCGGGGCAGGATGCTCCAAGGAGTCTGCCCTCCTCCTCCCACTCAGGCCGCCCTACAGCTGAGGGGGAGGCAGCGGGCAGACCATTTGGTGCAACGCGGAGCCTGCAGTCCCACGGTGAGTGCCGCCCAACATTTTGTCACCCCCCTCAGTGGTGACACCCGGGGCGGACCACCCCACCACACCCCCCCTTCCTCTGCCCCTGCTCATAAGCAATCAGGTAGCCTAGCAGATTCTTCCCCACATTTATTCCCCATCAAAGAAGATCTTGACAGATTTCTGTTCAACTGATCAGGAACTTTATTAAACGAATAGAGCCTCGGCCGTGCCGAAGAAAAAAGGACTTAATCTATTTCTGTTAATCTAAGGTTACCAGACATCCCTGTTTCCCAGGGACGGTCCCCGGATTTACAAATCAGTCCCCATACAAAATCCATTGAAGTTGAAAAGTGTCCTCAGATTCATTGAAAAAAATCTGGTAATCTGGAATCAATTTGGGGGAAATCAAGTAGCAGTGTATGTAAGTCATTACATACTCTCCAACATTTCTCTGATGAAAATAGGGACATCTAACTTCAATTATTATTGTTTCGTTATTGTTATTTTACTATTTATACCCCGCCCATCTGACTGGGTTGCCCCAGCCACTCTGGTCAGTTTCCAACATATATGAAAAAATAAACAGACATTAAACATTTTTAAAAAACCTTTCCTATACAGAGCTGCCTTCAGATGGTGCAGTGATCGGATAATTCCATACCATCCAACATTGATTAAATGAAAATAGGGACCTCCTAAGGAAAAGTGGGACATTCCGGGATCAAATCAGAAACTGGGATGGCTTCTGTAAATCTGGGACTGTCCCTGGAAAATAGGGACACCTGGAGAGTCTGTCTTTATTATTGTTGTTGTTTGTTTGTTAACTGTGTGGATTTTGAATTAAGCTGTGTGATTTGCAAAATCGTGGCTCCCTCTAGTGTCAATTTTGGAAGCTTACTTTCAAGCTCACTTCAACCTTTTCAGGTGCCTAGAAAACTAGATGTGTTTATAATTGCTGCATTTGGCAATGGAAAATAGTTGCTTTTCAAAGGACCTTTGCTTTGAATCTGCATTGCACCGATGTCAAGGATTTAATATATGAGGAGTGCACAAGAGTTACTGCATCTGTTTTTCCTAGAAGAAAGTCTCCAAGGAAATTACTAAAATTCTTAAGGAAAAGATCTGTTTCTAAAGTCTCTTTGAAGGGTACAACTGAATTACAAAATATAGAGAACTGTTCGTTTCTTACCATCTGCACAATTATATACCCAATTCAAGTTGTGTCCCACTGCTTCAAATTGGGCTGCACCTGCTAGCCCTGAATCAAATAGTTGCTGGACCTGAGTTGCCCTGCCCTTGCATGAAGTCTTGGGTTTACAATTTTGGGAGAGGGGAGACTGCGGCACTGGGGAGCAGGCAGCCTGGCAAGGCCCCCTAGATTTAGAGGCCCAAGTTATCCTGTCCTCACATGAAGTCTTGGGTTTGCAATTTGGGGAGAGGGAAGACTGCCCACTGGGGAGCGGGGGGGCTGGCGAGGCCCCCTACATTTAGAGGCCCTAGGCTTCAGCCTACGTAGCCTATACATAAATCCTGCACTGCCCTTTGAAATTCCTACCCTGCATCAGCTGGTTCCCAGACAGCTTACGACAATCTAAAATTCAGCATTGAAAACAGTCAGAACAAATCATAGCCACAGGGTAGTCAAAAACATGCATCTCACATGTCAAAGACTAGGGCAAAGAGATTCACATAGCAAAGCCATGAGATGAACCTCTGTGGAGAAGGGATTCCACATCCTAAGAGCTACCATGAAAATGTCCTCTCCCAAGCTACCACCATCCCAGATGTCTGAGGGTGGTAGAACTACCTTGGTGAACAGCAGCACCAGAGAGGGTCTATAGGGAAGTAGGCAGTCTTTCAGATACTTGGGGCCTACGACATTTAGGGCTTTGAACGCTAACCTTGAATTTGGCCTGGAAGCAAACTGGCAACCAATGCAGCTGTTTTAAAGCAGCTGTTCATTTGAGTTCTAAAGGCAACCCCTGCCAGCAATCTGGTGGGTGCATTTTGGAGCAGTTTCTGAGCTGTCTTCAAGCGTAGCTCCATGTAGAGTTCATTGCAAGAATCCATTCTGGAAGTTACTAGAACACAGAGTACTGTTTCCCTACATATATTTCCCCTAATTTGATTCCCCTAATATGACTCATTTGATATTCCCCCTAATATGATTCATTTTCACATGTTATTCAGTTGTGCAGTTTTATGTCTACATTACCCTAGTTTGTGTAATTCTGCACACACTTCTTGGCTGAAGAACCACACTGAAAAATTCGGAGAAGCTTGGATTTCGAAGGAGGCCGATTTTCAGTTTGAGTCCTCCCCCACAAAAGTGCAAATTAGGAAGGTCCATCTTTAAATGGAAACCAAATCCAGTTACTCCCTCTATCCCTAGTTCCATTACATAAAATTTGTCCCATTGGCTATAAGGGTCTCTTACCAATTACTCAACTGTACCTCCACCCATTGAAATCTTCAGCCTTGATTAATATTGTCATTACAGTAGTCCGGTCAGTAGTTTAGCAGAGGATGCTCTCCGTGGATCAGCTGCAGCTGGAAACGGAGGCTCAAAAGGCAATTGCCGCTGTCCGCTGTACGTGGCGGCAGACATGCACATCACCCATTGAGCCCACGGCAATTCAGCCAAACCCAAATCCACAGCTGTCAGAGGCTGAAAGGAAACGTTTGTGTCTACAGCTGACCCTGAGTTGGTACCGTGCTGTCTTTCAAATTGGCCTCTGTGGAAGGCCAGCAACTAGAAATAAGGAAAACTGAATGAAGAAATGAATGGTTTATCGCCCTTTCGCCAACCAGGCCTATTGCATACACATACAAATGCACACATCACAAGGCAAAGGTAAGCATCAAAATAAGCATATGTCAAAAAAGTGCCTTTAAATACCTCCTAAAGACCCATCTCTTCAGTCATTCCCAGGTTCAAAAGTTCATCGTACTGTTGAGTTTTATTATTCATTTCTATTTAATGGAATGGCTTCTCTGATTTTACAGGTTTATTCCTTTGATTTTTTTCATTTAAATGTTGCATATACATTCTTCTTTCTCTTTGCACAAAACACAGTAAGATAATTTTTAAAAAACTGCTTAGGGAGTTGGCATTTCAGCTGACTTCCTCTAAGTGCCAGTTGAGTCTTTCCTTGCCGTGAAACTGCAGCTTCCAAGAGGCACTTTTGCGGGGATTGTGCAGTGCAGCCTAGTGGATAGAGTGTCATGCTAGGACCTGGGAGAGGAGGGTTCAAGTCTCCATTCAGCCCTGAAGCTCACTGGGTGATCTTGGGACAGTCCCCACCTGCCAGCTTTACCTACCTCACCGGCTTGTTGTGAGCATAAAATGGAGAAGGGAAGAACCACGTACGCCCCTTGGAGCTCCAGCAGAGGAAATGTGGGCTATAAATTAAATAAATACTCTTTGCTCTGTTTTTAGTGGTGCACATATGTCATTCTGCACATAGGCAAAAAACACTGCAAGAAAAGTCATCATGGCGTGAGAGTATGATCAGTTATATTAGGGTGGGGTTTGCATCTGGTAGCACATCAGAAAAACCACTATTCCTCGCTTTATAAGAAATCTTGATGAATTTGCACATGGAATTGATTGAAGTGCAGGTTGTTGTTGTTGTTAGGCAATGTTTGCTGAATACATGCAAGAGCATCATTAACGTATTAAGGGGCAGGAGGAGCTGCAAAGGAAATGAAGAAAAGGAAAGAAAATCCTGCAAACTGCACACACACAGAGAGATTCCATAATCATAGAAATGTAAAACTGGAAGGGACCCCAAACGTCATCTAGTCTAACCGCCTGCAACGCAGGAATTTTATAAATCAATTTTATAAATTCTACTAGTGAAAACCAGAGTTCTGTTTTTGGTCTATAGCCTCAATCCCCAACCCCATGGGGATGATAGGAAGATTGGGAGGAAACAATACCTGGGAAGACATCACCCTCCCTTTTCAGGATCTTCCAGGGTTCACCTAAATTCTTACATGGGTTCATGTAAATCCTCACTATGCCAATGCAGTCACCACCACTCCTGAAATGTAGGAGACTTAGTCTGCCGGATCAGGCAATGGCCTTTTAAGAAAGATGGCTGCTCAGAGAGGGCAAGGTTGACAGAGAGGGTCCAGGTCAACCAACCTTCAGAAGGCCTGACCCTCCTTCTGAGACAACCAGCCAGCACCTGTCACAGAGATCTGTCCAGGGTGCTGACGATGCTTTGCCTTGCCTGATTGTCATCCTGTCCTACTGGGTTTTACTTTGCCTTTCTTGAGAATGGACCTCCAGCAAGGCTCAGGCTGACCACTGAAAGAAGAGTAGAGCGTTGATGTCATTTCAGGGGCACCAAGTGGGGAAGGGGAGGGGCTGCCCCCTCCCCAAAAAATCAGCAATTTCCATGTGCTGATGTCACACAGCCCAGGGCCACTCAATCAGAGGGGAAATGCGGTGTGCATGAGTGACACTGATTGATTGATTGATTGATTGATTGATTGATTATTTTAAATCTGTATACTGCCATTCATCCACAGGGGGCAGTTCACAACACAAAAATACAAAATGAGACCGCAAAATACACAATAAAACAAAAACAAACCAATAACCGCCCTCTCTCACAAACACATCTAAAAGGCCATAGAAAGTTAAGCAGCCAATCGTGGTTGGTTGAGAGTGGTTATAGAGAAATGTTTTGGCCTTGCACCTAAAGATATGCAATGAAGATATAAATATGTGCAGGAGCGGCAGTCGTGTCTTAGTTGTAAGCTTCACCTTCCCTGTAATGTGTTTCTTCAGTTAAACCCACTCCAGAACACCTCCACTCCCATGAGGTGAAGGAAACTGTGGTTGGACTGGGTCTCCTGCAATGGAGACTCCTGAGTTGGAGGGTGGCAGAGTGACATGTTCTGGCTGAAGGGGCTCTGGCACAACAACCTTGTGGGCTTGCTTCTGGGGCGGGTCCTGCATGCAGTCTCCTTTCTGATTCAAAGATGCTGACGTCATCCCCTGAACAGAGGGGATGTGGCCTGGATAGAGATGACTCTGCACATCTCGATGGGACCCTGCCCTTCCGGTAAGTGTGATTGCTGCAACCCAGTCTGCCCTTGAATCTTAAGTCAAGGGAGAGAAGGGCAAATCCGGAAGGACGCAGCAGGGTGAAGCAACAGAGCAATAAAGAAGCGGAAAGGAGGGAGTCCTCCCATCCCTTGACAACACTAGCAACTGCCAAGTGTGAAGGCAAAAGTCTGTTTCCCTGGCATGGCTCTTCTTCACGAGGTCTGTGTGTAATTATTTTAAGGGAGGAGGTGGAAAAGGTCATTGAGTACAAGCCACTCGTTTGTTTTACTTTCATAATCTGTTTTCTCCTCTGAAATGAATTGCCAAGTCTTTCAGCCTCCTAAGAGGCTGGGCAAACTGTGTATTGTGAGAGCAAGTTATTTGTTTGTGTGTGTGTGTGTGTGTGTGTGTGTGTGTGTGAGAGAGAGAGAGAGAGAGAGAGAGAGAGAGAGAGAGAGCGCTCTGATACTTATAAAACATGTAGCCAAACACATCTCAGAGACCAGACATTTTAGGGTGTGGTGAGTTTGAATGTTATTATTGGAAAGCACTGGTTTATAGTATGACTGAGCATCAGCATTCAGACCTCCGTGAATGTAATAAAAGATACCCAAGTTCTTTAACTATCACGCAAACAGTTCTAATAATTTGTTTGCTTGTTTAAAGATCCCACAAGTACATCTCTCGAGAGGATCCTGCATGAAGAAAGCCTTGGAATTTAAATCCAAGAAGAACTTCACAAGTACAAGCCAAACAAGAACTGAAATAACAACAACAACAACAATTCATAGATCTAAAGATCCCACGACAGAAAAATACAAATATACAAACTACATAAAAGCAGAAAAACAGAGAAGAACAAAAATACAAATACATAAAAAGCCATAGTTTCTAGGGAAGGGGAAGAAATTCATCTGGTTGGCAGAGTTGCACTTCCCAAACCAATACATACACCAAAACGCAGGTATCTTTTGAAATTTGCACTTTTCAGAATTTTGCAATGTAAGCTTTCCAATTAAAATGATGTGCACAATAAATACATATATGGGGGGGGGGACAATTTGCACAAAAGTACTTTAAAAAGGAGCAGGATGGTACAAAAATGCATTGTGCTGCAGAAAACTCATAGAATCACAGAATTGCACACACAAATGAATATGTTAGCCAAAATCAAAGGCAAAAGTGCACGCCTTGGGAGCAGGATACATGGAGATGCACACAAATTTGCACACCCAATCTCCATCTGATGTGCATAAATAGTGTGAACTGAATTGAAGATTGGTGTGGGGGGAGATGAAATATCTGAAACAGGCAGCTTCATCCATCAGTACATTAGTTGGGGTTTGGTATCTATATGGACGTGTGCTTAGAGACAGGTTGTCTCCACCCCCATCCCAGTGCGTAGAAAGGATTATGTTAGACCAGTTGTTACTTTTAGTGCAGCTAAGATTCTTCCAAGATTCTCCCCATCCACTTTCTCTCTGATGATTTCAGTTTCCCAAACTCTCTGGTGCAAATCATGCTTTGGGAATTCTCCCACCCCCTTTTTGATTTTTCAATTCCCAACCAACCCATTAACCCTAGAGAATTGTACAGTAGTTTTGTACAAGGCCAATGAATTACCAAGACAAAAAATCAGGTTTTTGGTTTTTTTACATATAACCAATATTCTCCTGTCATCATCACTCTCGCCACTCCACCCCTCTACCCTCCTATCCAATTAAACAACAGCAAAATAATTCTTTTTAAAAATGTGTTAGCAATAATGGAAAATACAGCATGCCCTTGTATGCTCCTCGAACGTAAAGGAGGGTGTTCTGTCTTCACCTCTCTCTCTTTAATCTTTCTTGTGCACATCACTATATATAACTGTCTCTGTAACTTTAAACCTGAGATCTTCTTTTTTTTATGAGTGACCAAACAGATTGCAGAGGGAGGGCCTTCCTTTCAGGACCACTTTGAATGCCTGCTCAGCCTTCCGTTAAAGTAAAAAACACTGATTCTTTTCTCAGTTACTTTCCCGTCGCTCTTGTCAATGCTTCAGAGAAAGCAAAACTTTCAACTTCTTTGGCAGGCGGAGGAGAACTTGAAAACCCAAGCAAACTTTTTTTGCAAAACAAGAAGGCGCTTGATATAACTGGATTGCTCAAGACCAGACTTTTGTTTTAAAGAGTTTATCGAAGATGTTTATCAAGATGCAGCTCCTTCTTTTCCTGATAGGGAGCTTATCATTCCATGTTCTTGCTGAGGAAGGTAAGGAAAGTTTTCTTAGATATGCAGATGTCCAGAAAGGGATATATTCATACTTTCCTTTTTCTCTTTTTGGTGGCTGGCTGTGTTGTGTGTTATCAGTGCAAAGTTTTGCTTAGGCTGCGATCTTAACCCCACTTCTCTGGGAGTAAGCCTCATTGAAGTCCATAGGTTTTACTTCTTAGTAACCATTTTTAGGATTGCACTTAGTTCCCATCCTATCTTGAGATTCTATTGCTGCAGAATTCAGTATGACCGAGGCTGGTAAATTAAAGGTTTTTGGCTTTCGACTTGTTTTCAAAAGTGCACTAAAGAAATTCCTCCTACCTATAAAGTGGTACCTCGGGTTAAGTACTTAATTCGTTCCAGAGGTCCGTTCTTAACCTGAAACTGTTCTTAACTTGAAACACCATTTTAGCTAATGGGGCCTCCCGCTGCCGCTGCGCCGCTGCTGCACGATTTCTGTTCTCTTCCTGAAGCAAAGTTCTTAACGTGAGGTACTATTTCTGGGTTAGCCGAGTCTGTAACCTGAAGCGTATGTAACCCGAGGTACCACTATACAGTGTAGCAGAGAGCAAAAGAAAAATAATGAATTAGTTTGCAGTAAATATATACATCATGGACCGTGGATTCTTTCAGGAAACGAAAATATAGCAGTGCAACCATCCCTGCCTTTTTTCAGGCATTTCTTTAAAAAACTATGCTTTTTATACCATATGAATTTTATTTTTTAACCAACCGGTATCTATTGATGTTTTGTTGATGCTTTGGATTATACTTTTTTTAGGAAGTAATTTAATTATTGTTTGATTTTATACCAATATTATATATTTGATGTTAGCTGCCCTGAGCCCAGTTTTGGCCGGGGAGAGTGGGATACAAATATTATTATTATTATTATTATTATTATTATTATTATTATTATTATTATTATTATTTGCAGATACTGATTGATTTTGTTGTATTTTATGTTGTAAGCCTCCTTGATGTTTTATTAAAGTGCAGGTCATAAATAAAGATAATACATGCCTACTCCAAAGTAAACCTCACAATTTCATTGGGAATGTATCTCCCCCAAGGTAAGGTAGCATAGGACTGCAGCCAAAATCTCCTCTATTTAGTAATAACATTTTACTATTGGGCAATATTTCATATGGGAAACTTTCCAGCCGGACTGCAAATGATGGGGGGGGGGTTATTGGCCCCTGGTTTTCCTAGGTTGCAGACTCAATTCCCGGAATAGCTAGTTCAAGAAGCAGCAGAGATCCAGAAGAGCAGTTGGCAGTGGAGTTGGACTCAGTAGAAGACAGATTTCATGTATATGAGGAACACCACCACCCATAGCTCAGTTGTGGACAACATGCTTGGATGCCAAAGGTCCCATCTCTTGCCAAAGGATGTCAGATTTCAAGCATAGGAAAGATCCCTCTCTTCTCAAGAGCCATGGGAGATTTCTTCAGCCAGAGCAAATAGTATTGGTCTACCTGGTGAAGAAGCCATGCTGATACTTCCTCCTCCTCCTTTTAATTTATTCTTTTTAAAACAAACACACACAAACCCTTAACAACAACAAAAACCCCAAAGCATACAGTGAAAGTCAGTGTTGGAACACACTGCAATCTAAAGCAGTGTTTCCCAACCTTGTGCCTCCAGCTGTTTTTGAACTACAACTCCCATCATCCCTGACTAGCAAGACCAGTGGCAAGGGATGATGGGAATTGTAGTCCAAAAACAGCTGGAGGCACAAGGTTGGGAAACACTGATCTAAAGCATAGAATATTATTTAAATCAGAGTAATCAAAAAAGACTGGATGTCTGCAAAAGTTCAGGGTTCTTCTTCTTCATTAAAAGAATAATTCAGTACCGGTCAGTTGTAAATGAGTCTTTGTGTCTCTGTCCTTTAGCTAGTCATATATATACTTTTAGTCAATTTGGGCCAATGGCCAAACTCTGTTAAGCCAATTCAGTAAGGATGTCCCTTGCAAGTCTTTCCAAAAACGGGTTATATAACAAGTCTAGTGGCTAATAACAGATAATCAGCAATTCTTCCTTCTGTATGGGCTCCCACCCCTTTCTGTTTGGTCTGGTCTAAAACATGAAATAGCACATGCTACAATTGTCCCAATTTGCTAAGAATAGTTCCAGGTTTTTGGTCTTGTCCCTGGTAGGACATAGTTTCTAGTTTTGCCTTTTGATGGTTCCATTTTTAAAATATTGTTGCTTATCAGGATAAAGCTATCAATGGCCACAAGTCATGATGGCTATGTATTTCCTCATCGGAAGCAATATACCTCCGTATCCTAGGCACTGACAATTATGTGTGCTGAAAGTGCTGTTCCGTTCCTGTCCTGCTTATAGGCTTCCGATCGGGCCATCTGGGTGGCAACTGTGAAAACAAGATGGTGGACTACATGGTCCTTTGGCAAAACTCTAGCAAAACTCATTTTATATTCTGATGTTCAGGGATCAGCTCTCCTTGCAGGGTCTCTAAGCCAAGAGTGGGGAACCTGCAACACCCCAATTGTTGATAGACTTCAATGGCCACCATCCCAATAGGCACTGGAGTCCAGCAACACCCCGAGAGCCACATGTTAGCCACCTCTGCTCTGTACAGTAGGCTGTACCCAAGAGCAGACCCATTGAAATAAATGGACATGTCCATTCATGGAGGATCAAGCTATTGGTGGCTACTCATGCTGATGGCTGTGTTCTTTCCTCCACTGTCGGAGGCAGTAGGCTTCTGAATACCAGATGCTGGAAATCACAAGGGGAGAGATCCATTATTTTAATTGGTCTACTCTTTGGAGGCCTTAGTTGGATGCAACCCAGTGACTCTTGGAATGAGAAAGCACATTGGCCATAGCACACAGGCAATGTAAAGACAGCAGAGGAGGCAAATGAGAAACCCATAACAGGAAGGCATACTATTCATTTCAAATGGCTGGTGGACTAAACTCATTCTTGCAAACGTAAAGTAATTGGGGGGGGGGGGGTTTGGTTTGCAAAAGCAAGCCATAGACTGGTGGTTGTTTTTCGCTTGTCATCCTGTAGGCTTCGTGCCAGCTGCATGTTGGCATAGCACAGGCCCCAGAGGGTGCCAGGCCCAGGTGTCAAGAGGCTCAACACCCACAAAGAGGATAGACAACATGTTGCTGAGTCTGTTGGCATTGAGCAGGCTGAATCAGTGTTGCCCAGAATCAAGGCGTTCTCAGCTGGCTGCCTCACAGATTCCTCCTGTTTCCATTTCTTGGCAAGGGGAAAGGAGGAGGAGGCAGAGACAAGGAAGCCAAAATGGAAGGATGCAGATCAATACTGAGGATTGTTGTTTATTTCCAGGATGAGTCCTGGGATGTCTAGCCAAAGATGTCCGTCTCATGACGGACCTGCAGAAATACTTTGTGGAAAGCCTGGTAGACCGGGCCAATGGCCCATCTAGTCCAGCATCCTGTTCTTGCAGTGAACAACTAGATGTACCCACAGTCAGGATTGGTTCAGTGGCAGAGCATCTGCTTTGCATGCAGAAGGTACCAAGTTCAATCCCTGGCACCCCCAGGTTGGGCTTGTAAAGACGACTGCCTGAAACCCTGGAAAGTGGCTGCCATTCCATGTATAAATCCACTTCCTAGGTTTTCTTTCCCGCACACTGTATCAAAAGGAATGTATCTTGCTATGGATGAATTCTTCTCTTCAGAGGTATTTGTGGGTGTAACCTACAACCCACCTGAAAGAAAACATCCAAGATCAAAATTCAGAGTTGCATTCCAGAGAGACTGGAATTCCTTGGTGCGTTCTTAGAGCTTGCAAATTCATCTTCCCGGAACAATCTCACATACTTGGGTCTGAGGCAGCCTCCCGCAACCCGGTGCTCTCCAACTATTTGGGACCATTATTCTTTACCGCTGGCCATGCTGACTGGGGCTGATGAGAGATGTGAACCAAAATATCAGAAGGGAGCCAAGATACAGAAACATTTGCTTAAAAGTGAAGCAACATGCACTCCAACTGCCCCTAATTACTGATGGTAGCTCCCATTTTCTTGTCATACCCCTAGTAAGACATTGTCTCTAGCGCAGCCTTTCTCAACCTGTGGGTCCCCAGATGTTGTTGAACCACACCTCCCATCACCCCTAGCTAGCAAGGCCAGAGCTCAGGGATGATGGGAGTTGTAGTCCAACAATATCTGGGGACCCACAGGTTGAGAAAGGCTGCTCTAGAGCAGTGTTTCCCAACCTTGTGCCTCCAGCTGTTTTTGGACTACAATTCCCATCATCCCTTGCCACTGGTCTTGCTAGTCAGGGATGATGGGAGTTGTAGTTCAAAAACAGCTGGAGGCACAAGGTTGGGAAACACTGCTCTAGAGTATAAGAAGAGGCTGCTGGATCAGGCAGAGTCCAACATCCTGTGCTCAAAGTAGCTGACAGGACGCTTGTGAGAAACCAGCAAGCAGGATTCAAGCACAAGAGCACTCTCACTGTCGGCCAACAGGATGCTGGACTAGATGGGCCATTGACCTAATCCAGTAGGCTCATCTTAAGTTCTTCAGTTATATGTTGATTGGATCACAGATAACAGTCAGATTAAAAGGTAAAGTTAAAGGGACCCCTGACCATTAGGTCCAGTCGTGGCCGACTCTGGGGTTGCGGCGCTCATCTCGCTTTATTGGTCGAGGGAGCCGGTGTACAGCTTCCGGGTCATGTGGCCAGCATGACTAAGCCGCTTCTGGCGAACCAGAGCAGTGCACGGAAACACCACTTACCTTCCTGCCGGAGTGGTACCTATTTATCTACTTGCACTTTGACATGCTTTCGAACTGCTAGGTTGGCAGGAGCAGGGACCGAGCAACAGGAGCTCACCCCGTCGCGGGGATTCGAACCACTGACATTCTGATCAGCAAGTCCTAGGCTTTGTGGTTTAACCCACAGTGCCACCCGCGTCCCACAATCAGTCAGATTGCTCGTCTCCAAATATTGTGATGTAGTTCCAGTTGTTGTTGTTGTTGTTGTTGTTGTTGTTGTTGTTGTTTTAAAGTGCATAGAAGTGAACATTTTGTTGGGTTGTTGTTGACATTCGCCTTTTTTGAGAGTCAGTGGAGTACACCTCTCTGGGTGAAGTTAAACAGCAGCACTGAAATGACTTGGGCAAGCCTGGGCAAGTATGGAGGCCCTGGGCTGCCCAGATGACAAGACCCCCCCTCTCGGTTTCACTGATGTGGTCCAAAGGAAAACAGAGCAATACATTTGGCATCAGCTTGGCTGCAGGAATTGCTAGGAGGCGTACAAGGCACCACCCAACTGCCTTAGGGACTCCACTGCAGATTTGTGTAGGGTTTACTCCTTAGTTTTTTCTTCTCCCAAAGAGTTCCCACAAGGCAGCAGAGATTTAGGACCAGAGTTTTCCTTCTCCTAGATGGGCTACCTTCCCAGGTTGATGAGCCCCATCGTCCCCTAACTTCCCTCTACAGCACGTGCAGAAATAGATTTCTTGACCGTTGGACTCACTAATAGTCTGGAGTCTGTCTTTGCATGCAGGTGAAGTCCCTAACTCACTGAGGGTTTGAGACCCATCAGCTACCCTCACCTGGCTTAGCCGGCCAATCTAAGCCATTCCCAGGATTGTGGCTGCTGTCACATGGTGACAGCTTCTAAGAGCCGCAGGTGAGAGCTGAGTGCAGGGTGGGGACCAAAGGTGGACAAAATGCCCCAGAAGGAGCATGACATGTCCCTCACCAGAGGTACTATTCTACAAGAAAAGAAATTGAAAAGCAATATGTATTTTAGGAAGTGAACAGAGTGCAGAAAATGTCATTTACATGCTTTTGGAGGGGTATGTGTTTCTTAATCTTCAAATTCAAAGAAAATTCAAACTCAAAGAAAAAGGTGGTGGAGGAATGGATCTATGATTGAGCAAGTGGGGGGTCTGACACATAACAGAAATAGAATGATCCCTTCCTCTATGAGACGTCAGAAACATCAGAGACGCAGAACTGGAATGTGCTATATCAGATTTTTGGCACAGCGAAGTGCATTGAGTAATTCACATCTGCACAAGCCTGCATCTGGAAAAACAAGAGAAATTTGGGAAGTGAGCTCATCACAAAGCCCTCAAGAGAAGAACACTGACAGTGAGATGTCTGTATCCGCTGCTAATCCTACTCAGAGTTGACCCATTTAAATCAATGGATACGACTGATTAGGCCCATTCATTTCAGTGGTTCTGCTCTGACTAGGATTTAACTGGATGTAACCCAATGTTACCTCAAGTCTATTTGGACAGTATAGAAGTACCAGCCTCTATAAATTAAAAAGGGGCAGAATCTTTTTTAAAAAAATAAATTATTTGGTTTTTCAGATTACAATTCTGCAATCACATATCCAACATACAACATAAAAGCAAGATTCCAAAACTTTCCTCCTTCCCTTTGTGGGTCCTATTGTTAATCATTCCCTCCTGCATCTTTCATGATAATCCAAATCTTTTACCTCTCCATTGTGTCCAAAATTCACCATTAAACTACAAGTGTTATTCCAATCCTACTAACGATTTTAACTGTTTACAATGGTTTTTAAGATTAATTACAAATTTTCCGCATTCCGTATGAAAATGGTGGTCTTCCTGATTTCTGATTCTTCCGGTCATTTTTGCCATTTCGGCATAATCCATCAACTTGATCTGCCATTCTTCTCTGGTAGGGACTTTATCTTGTTTCCATCTCTGGGCCAATAACTTCTGTGGAGCCGTGGTTGCATACAGAAACAGAATCTAAGTTCAAGTCAGTGTAGTCTAAATTAGCAGTGACCATTTATTGCAATGGGTCTACTCTGAGTACGGCCAACAATTTCCAGGCAGAAGATCCTACGTTCATAAGAACAGAACATGGGCTTGTTAGATCAGGTCAATGGCCCATCTAGTCCACCATCCGGCTCTCACTGTGGTTGACCTGATGTGGGAAGCCTGCAAGTCAGACATGAGAACAGCAGCACTTTGTCCACCTGCAGTTCCCAACAACTGGTACTCAGAGGCATTGCTGCCTCAGATGATGGAGGCAGAACATGGCCATTGTGACTAGCAGCCATTGAGAGCTTTCTCCTCCATGAATTTATTATTATTATTATTATTATTATTATTATTATTATTATTATTATTTTATTTATACCCCGCCCTCTCCAGCCAAGACCGGGCTCAGGGCGGCTAACACCAAGTATAAAAACAATTGATTAAAATACAACATAAAAACAAGATTAAAGTACAACATTAAAATGCAACCTCATTTCAGTAGAAACTCAAATCAAAAACTTTTGGGGGATGAAAGCGTCAAATCTTCACCAAGGCCAACTATCCAGACTGGTCCTAGGTGGGCCAGAAAGAAGCCAGGGAAGTCCCCAAATAGGAGTTCCATCACAGAAGGAGAAAGGAAAAAGGAATGAAGGGGAGGGAATCAAGTTGATTCCAAGCCAAAGGCCAGGTGGAACAACTCTGTCTTACAGGCCCTGAGGAAAGAAATCAGATCCTGCAGGGCCCTGGTCTCATGAGACAGAGCATTCCACCAGGCCGGAGTCAGTGTTGAAAAGGCCCTGGCTCTGGTTGAGGCTAATCTGACTTCCTTAGGGCCTGGGACCTCTAGGGTGTTGCTATTTATGGACCTTAAGGTCCTCCGTGGGGCATTATGTAATCTTTTAAAGCCATCCAAGTTGGCAGCCATCACTGCCTCCTGTAGGAGAGAAGTTCTATGGTTTAATTATGTGCCGCGTCAAGAAATAATCAATCCCTGACATCTCTAGCTAGGGCTAGGAATGTCCCCTGCCTTAAAATCGGTAATGATACATTGGGCTAAAGATATTGGCTATAATATACAGTTAGACGAATGGGAGAGGTTATGAAACTATTAATTTCACTGCTTGCAGTTCGCTTAAAGAAAATGTAATGAAAATTATGTATAGGTGCTATTCAACACCAGTGAAATTGGCTAAAATGTACAGAACAAAAAATGAATGTTGGAAATGTAAGGAAAAAGCGGGTGCTTTTTACCATATGCGGTGGACATGTAAAGAGTTAAAAGCTTTCTGGGAAATGATATATAATGAGTTAAAGAAAATGTTTAAAATGCTTTTGTTAAAAAACCCGAAGCTTTCTTATTGGGTATAGTGGGTAAAGAGATACCAAGACAAGATAAAAAGAAATGTTCTTGTACGCAACAACTGAGGCAAGAATTTTGCTAGCCCCAAAATGAAAACAACATGAAATACTAACAAAAGAACAGTGGTAGATGATGGTCTTTGCAGAACTGGCGAAACTGATTGGAAGAATCCAGAACCAGCAAGACCAAGCATTCCAAAAAGACTGGAATAAATTTATACTATACAGTGGTACCTCAGGTTACATACGCTTCAGGTTACATACGCTTCAGGTTACAGACTCCACTAATCCAGAAATAGTGCTTCAGGTTAAGAACTTTGCTTCAGGATGAGAACAGAAATCGTGCACTGGCGGCGCGGCAGCAGCAGGAGGCCCCATTAGCTAAAGTGGTGCTTCAGGTTAAGAACAGTTTCAGGTTAAGAACAGACCTCCGGAACAAATTAAGTACTTAACCCGAGGTACCACTGTATTTGAAAGACAGCTGTAAGCAACTAACATCACTAGCAGGGTTAGCTGAAGATTTGTAAGATGAAATTGCTACCTATTCAGGTTGAGTAATGGAACTTTTTAGGTAATTACATAATAAAAATAGGAAAGGAAGTGAAATTTAAAGAAGCAAAACCTAAGTTTGTAAACCATTAGGCAGAAGGGATGGAAGTCGTTAGGCTCAGTTGAGCCAAAAAGGTTAAGTAAGAAGATATGATGTTACGTAATGTGATTATATGTAAGACTAATTTAAAAAAAATATAAAATGTCCCCTGCCTGACACCTTCAAAGGCCATTGATAATTCCACACTGAAAATACTGGGCTAGGTAGACCAACGGTCTGATCTGGCAGGTAGCAACTTCCTAGGTTTCTATGTTCCCACATCCTCTCATCAAATAACAAGGAACCAGCAATAAAAGCTGTTGGCCACGGAGACAAGAGTTTTTAATGCATTTCCCTGCTTCAGTATCTAGATTTCCTGTTCAGTGAGTGGATTCCCCCCCCCCCCCGCCTTTAAATATTTGATGCTCAATGCTCAAGGCAAGACTTTTATTAAATATTTGATGTTGAAGTACCACTGCAGGGAGAAGCTGGACTGTACATCATTAGATGTTTTTTCTCCTTCCTTAAAACTTTTGCCAAAATAACTTTTTTTAATGGATTTAAGAGAGAGAGAGAGAACATAATATTCAAACCTCTTAAAAGCCCTTTGGATCTTTGGATGTAGAAACACATGTTAGTGTGCTTTTGCTTTACTGCAAAGAGAAGCCCAGTATAAAAGATGCAAGCAGTCTGGATCTTAATTTATATTTTTGTGCTAGGGACGCTGGTGGAATTTGATTGCATTCTGCCCTGAAATGAGCAGACTGATAGCTCCCCAAGTAATGTCCAGGTTGGAACAAAGGCACTAGTATTTGCCAAGTCCCGTTAGGGTTTACTTTTGAGTAAACACGCACAGATTGGCAGCTAGTTAGCTGGTGGTTGAGTGCTTCCCACATGTTCCAGCCCATTTCTCTGCTCAAAAAGAGAGCAAAATGTGTTTAAAATTGTGTATTTTGCATAGTGTGTAGGAAACTGTCTTATACTAAGTCAGATCGTTGTTCCATCTAGCTCAGTACTGTCTGCACTGGCTGGCAATCGTTCTCCAGAGTTGCAGAAAGAGAGTCTTTCCCCCGTACCTGGAGATGTCAGGGATTGAACCTGAGCCTTTCTGCATGCAAGGCAAATGCTCTAACCACTGAGCTTTGGCACTTATATTTTGATTTTTAAAAACACACTTAGAAATTTGTATTTTTAATATTTAAGTGCATATTCAAAAGCGCATTTAGATGCTTGTTTAAACAGGCATTTAAATATGTGGGGAGGAAGTGAGAGCTGGACCATAAAGAAGGCTGATCGCCGAAGAATTGATGCTTTTGAATTATGGTGCTGGAGGAGACTCTTGAGAGTCCCATGGACTGCAAGAAGATCAAACCTATCCATTCTGAAGGAAATCAGCCCTGAGTGCTCACTGGAAGGACAGATCCTGAAGCTGAGGCTCCAATACTTTTGCCACTTCATGAGAAGAGAAGACTCCCTGGAAAATACCCTGATGTTGGGAAAGATGGAGGGCACAAGGAGAAGGGGACGACAGAGGACGAGATGGTTGGATAGTGTTCTCGAAGCTACCAGCATGAGTTTGACCAAACTGCGAGAGGCAGTGGAAGACAGGAGTGCCTGGCGTGCTCTGGTCCATGGGGTCACGAAGAGTCGGACATGACTAAACGACTAAACAACAACAAAATATGTGAGTAAGGGTGGCAGCTCAGTGGTAGAGCCTCTGCTTTGCATGTAGAAGGTCTCAGGTTCAGTCCTCGGCACCACTATGTAGGCCTAGGAATGTCCTTTATCCAGAACTCTGGAGAGCTGTTGCCAGTCATTGTAGGCAATATTCAAAACTATATTGCAGTCCAAAGACCCACAAAACAATTTTAAAACTAGACCAGACAGACAGATGGAAGAAACCAAGGCAGTCATTTTGTTCTATCTAGGGCATAACGATCTTTGTTTCTTATAACCTCCGAAAGAAACTTTGCCATGGCCAGTGTAACATCATTTGACCTGTCTTTCAGAAGATATTTAATATGGGAGGCTTCGGATTTTCCCGGCTATGCTTCATGTAATCGACGTCCTGATAACATAAACAAAGCCTATTCTGATAGGGGATGCCTCTCAGTCTGCCATTTAGAACTTCCAAGGGAAATACATTTAGTCTGGCTTTGGTAAATAAACACCGATAGGTAGGTACAGATAAATTCCTACGGTATGAAGATATCTGAAAGTCGTACCCGTATTGGATTCCAGCTGCGACCGGGCTACAAATTACATAAGATTGGGATCGCAGGTCGCTATGTGAGATGTCCCAAAGCCTTTGCCTCAGGGATTCAAGGGCAGTGTCATAACCCAGATGATATAAGAGGGATGATGGCAGTGTGTAGGCAATATTGAGGTAGATGGGCCAATGGTCTGACTGAGTATATGACAGAGCCCAATGTTCCTATAGTTCATATATTCAAATACAAAATGTCTGTTTATGAATCACTTCCCATGAACTGTCCCAAAGCCATGTAACAAGTGAAACAAGAAAAAATGTGAAATATATAGACGGTAACCATTTCAAGTTCAATACAGGAAAAGATTGCGATGAAAACAACAGCATCAAAAGGCTTGTTGAAAAGGAAGATCCTTAGCAGGTGCCCAAAAGGAGCACCTTTCTGATACGTAATGAGAGAGCGTTCCAAAGAGAAGGCAACACCATACACCATACAGTGACCTGATTCCTACCCTGAAAGAACCAGGCCTCCTTTCCTGCAGAGCACAATGGTGGGATGAGCATATAAGGGGAGAGCTGATCTTCTGAGTGTCCTAGAAGCAAAGGGCAAGAAAGTCAATTCATTTTGTGCTTAAAGAAGAACGAGGTTAACTCTCACTTTCCAAAACCACGTGTGAATCAAATCCTGCGGAATTTGCACTTCTCTAAATTTCGCAATGCTGTTCTCCAGCCAAGTAACACACAAAAAGAATGCATTCACTGGTGCTAAATGTGCATATATTACAATGTGCAAAAAATGCAAGTCTTTGCGAAAGTGGTATACGTAAATGGATTATAGTAAGGAGAATCGCTTGCAATGATATTATCAGGCAAAATGGTGTGAAGAACCTGTATGTGTTAGGAGAAATTCACACTTAAAATGTGGACTGACAACTTTTTATGAGGGCTGTTTGCAGGTTCCATTTGAGTCCAAACCACCACTACAAGTGGACAATGAAAGGGGCTTCACACAATTACCGATCAGTTGATTGGTGCCGATAACAGGCCCCTTTGAACTTAGATGGGTTGTGGGGTACCACAACTGGGGAGGGTGCACGTGCACTCAGGTCCAGCTTGGAGACTTCCCATCAGGGCATCTGGTTGGCCACTGAGAACAGGATGCTGGACCAGATGAGTCATTGACCTCATCCATCAGGGCTCTTCCTACGTTCTTAGAAGAGTGCTATTTTTGACTGCAGCTCTGTGATGAGTGCAATGCATACTTACACGCCTAGCTCCACACCACATGGGCCTTAAATCTGAGGTATGACTCTCCTCTCTCATCGCACCCTCTTTTATGTGGGAGAACTTCTAATAGTCTGGGAATTCTATTTGCAGCCAGTTATCTGTTGACATATAATAGGAGCTTAGCATCATTTCCTCCTCGGCTTTTCTCTTGTATTTTTGAACCAAAGGTTAACAGACAGAAGTGTCCCATTGCACACCTTTCCTGTCCTGATGGGATGCACAGGGTGATGAGTGATGCATGAATAGTGCTGCATGGTACACTCTTTAAGCCAGGAAACCCAACCGTTCATCGCTCACCATTTACGACAGAGCAAGCACATCCCAACAGCCCATTGCATTGCATTATTTAAAGGGAAGAAACGACTTAAGAGGAGGATGGTTTTAATATTAAACAGCAAATCTGCCCAAGTTAAACCTTGTTTTTTAATGGGTTGACAAAACCTCACTAATTTATTACATGCGGATGCTATGTTCCTGAGGTATGCATGGTGGACCACAATGAGTTGGAGTGGAAGAAGAAGAAGAAGAAGAAGAAGAAGAGTTTGGATTTGATATCCCGCCTTTCACTCCCCTTCAGGAGTCTCAAAGCGGCTAACAACCTCCTTTCCCTTCCTCCCCCACAACAAACACTCTGTGAGGTGAGTGGGGCTGAGAGACTTCACAGAAGTGTGACTGGCCCAAGGTCACCCAGCAGCTGCATGTGGAGGAGCGGAGACACGAACCCGGTTCCCAAGATTATGTGACTGCCGCTCTTAACCACTACACCACACTGGCAATCCTCTTGTCTTCTCAGAAAGTTTGATCGTTTTGCTCTGTTTGTAATTTAGGTCCTTGAATTTCACTGGGTCAACTCCCGGTTGGATACAACCCAACTAAGTTGGCCAACAGAATCTTGATCGTAGCTCAGTGGCAATATGTAGCCAGTAATCTCAAATCTCAGCCGCTTCTCATCTGTTTCATTTAGCAAGTACAGTCTCACTGGAAGATGAAGCACCAACTACTGACAGCAGAGACAGTGACGTTTCTGAATTTCCAACGGTGAGTATCTTTTGTAGGGGGATGTTTCATTCCTGAAGGTTATTGTATGTATGTATGTATGTATGTATGTATGTATGTATGTATGTATGAAAATTGCATATCGCCCTTCATACAAAGATCACATAACAGTTTACAACATAAAAATACAAAATGAGAACACAAAATACGTAATAAAACAAAAACAAATCAATAACCCCCCCTCCCATATATTTTTATTATGATGATCTCAGGCTGTCCACCCAGTTCTAAAGGCCTTCATTTATTATGGCAGACCATGAAGACCAGACCAAAAAGTATCTAGGTTCATTTCAGTGAGGAGTCCAGTGGCCTCATATTGATAAGCTGAAACATGTGCAGAGGTGGGAAACCAAGGTGACCAAGGGTCTGGGAAGCCTTATGAGGAACGGTTGAGGTTGATGGGTGCATTTACCTTGAAGAATAGAGGACTGAGAGGTGACATGCATCTTCAAATAGCTGAAGGGCTGTCACGTGGAAGATGGAGCAAGCTCGTTTTCTGCTGCTGCTCCGGAGAGTAAGAGCTGAACCAACAGTTTCAAGTGAAGAGAGACTCCACCTAAACATCAGGAAGAACTTTCTGGTGGTAAGAGCTGTTCAATAGTGGAACAGACTCCCTTGGAAGATGCTGGACTCTCCTTCATTGGAGGCTTTTAAGCAGAGGTTGGATGGCCATTTCTCATGGATTCTCTACCTGTGATTACAGTGGGGTTTGGCAAATTGCCCCATTAGGGCCCTTCCAACTCTACAATTCTATAATTCTAACATCTTTGTGTTATAGAGTCCACTTCATCAGACAAAGCTGGGTTTCGCTAAGGATTTTTTTTTGCTGGGGATGGGGGGGGGGAAGACTTCAGGGATGGGGGCTGAATGGGCGTTAAGTATTCCCCAGGCCACACCTTCTTCACACACCCTGCTTGAGTGCTTTAGCCTGTCTGAAATGTATCCTTTTGAATTGTGATGATGCCAACAATTTGCCTGCTGGATGAAGGACCAAGTGTGAGTATGCAGAAATCTCCGGCTTTTGCAATTGCCAGAATGAAACTGACTGTGCAAAGGTGAGAGCCCCATCCAGTGTGCCACACATTTTGGCCATTTGCTTACTTAGAAGGTAAAACAGCAGCAAAGTACATACAAAATGCACTAAAATATGCAACACTAAAATATGATTGGACTAGGAGCTGTGCCTTCTCAAGGACTCTGCTCACCAACATGGCTCAGCTGGTTGGAACAGTGGTGCTGATAACACCACGGTTGCAGGTTTTATCCCCATAAGGGACAGCTGCATATTCCTGCTTTGCAGGGGGCTGGACTAGATGACCCTCGGGGTCCCTTCCAGCTCTATGGTTTATTCTATTAAACCAACTGTCATTCCTCTCACATTACTGTTATTGTGATTAATTAAATTTCTAGACTGCTCTTCATCTGAGGATCACGGGGCAATTTCGAATATAGAAACACAAAAATACAGCGGTACCTCGGGTTAAGTACTTAATTCGTTCTAGAGGACCATTCCTGAAACTGTTCTTAACCTGAGGTACCACTTTAGCTAATGGGGCCTCCCGCTGCCGCCGCGTGATTACTGTTCTCATCCTGAAGCAAACTTCTTAACCCGAGGTACTATTTCTGGGTTAACGGAGTCTGTAACCTGAAGCGTATGTAACCTGAAGTACCACTGTACAGTTTGGAAAGGAGGGGCAGGTGTTATGCAGCTGGCTCCCACATCTTTTCTCCAGAGGAGGCTGACAGCACCAAAAGTTTAATGAGTTCTTAACCTGAGGTACTATTTCTGGGTTAGAGGAGTCTGTAACCTGAAGCATCTGTAACCCGTGGTACCACTGTACACAACAAGGTAGCAAACAAAAGTAATACCCTTCACCAACACACACAGTTTAAAAAGCCATAGGTTGTTTAATTAGCCAAAGGCTTGGCAAAAGAGGAGTGTGTTCACCTGGTGCCCAAAGATATGTTATGAAGGTGCCAGGCAAGCCTCCCCGGGGAGCGTATTCCACAAATAGGGAGCCACCGCCGAAAAGGCCCTTCCTTGTGTTGCCACCCTCTGGACCTCTCGCAGAGGAGGCACACGAAGAAGGGTTTCGTATGATGGCTGCAGGGTCCAGGTCAGTTTAGGGCTTCCTCTTCACAACCCAGTCGGCTACTAAGCTTCATTTTCCCTGATCCCAGCTTGCTTTATTTATATATTACATTTATATACTGCTTTGATTTTCCAAGGATTTCAAGGTGATGCACATTTTATCCTCATTTTATCCTCACAACAACGCTGTGAGGTAGGGTAGGCTAAGAAATAGTGAGTGGCCCAAGATACCTAGTAAGCTTCATGGCTGAGTGGGAATTCGAACTCTGCTCTCCCAGGTCCTAGTCCAACACCCTAACCATTACTCCATGCTGGCTCTCAATGTCCTATTCTCTCTTAGGCTGTAATCCTACACAAGCATACCTGGAAGCAAGTCCCATTGAAATCAGCAGAACTTCCTTCTGCAAAGACTTCCATAGGATTATTTTGTTACTGTTTCAAAATAAACAAATAAATACTGGCATTTGTAGCAGAGCTGTATCAAGGTGGATCAGCATTATGCATGTTTTAAGAAGAGAGACATAGAAATGAATGATGCTTGCCTTTGTTTTCCTCTCTTTAAAACACATATATCCCTAAAACTAACAAACATAGTTCCCGGTGACAACAGAAAGCTCTTCCTTGGATGATGTGGTGACCACAGACAGTCCCCTCTCAACCAGTGATGATGCTGAAAACTCAACTGACCCAAGCTTACCAGAATCAGATGGTATGTGGTGTGCATGTTTCTAAAATGTTTCCTATGCAACTTAGGGTCATTTGCAATGGAAGATTTTCTAATGCCCTGGAGAGCTACCTAAATTTAGTGCTTAATAAACAAAACCAAAAACTTTGAAACTCTCAAGCCTGCCTAAGATTGCATTTGCAAATGGTATCTAGTCCTCTCTTTTTGTTAACTTGTTTGCTAATGCACTTAGGAAATGGATTTTTTTCCATGTAAACAAAGTACTGGGGGAAGTCGGAAAAATTTAAAAATGTCCACCTCTTTCTCTCTCACACACATATATGTGAAAGATTATGATTCTTATTATTTATTCAATTAATAAGACACATGCTGCTTGCAAATTTTAAAAGCAATAAAGCATAACGTAAGATCAGAAAAAGAACAGTGTGCTACAGCAATAGCTATTCAATACCAGCAAAACACAAGGAAAATATGTTGCAGAATAGTTTTTTATTTGGCTAGATGGAAGACAGGCAAGGCTATCAAATGCAAACTGGATCCTTAGAGCCATCAACCATTACTGGTTACGACAAAAGTGGACAGGAAAGGTTTTCCTGATACTCACTGCAGTGAAATATGTCACTATACTCACTATACTCACTACAGAGAAGCTATACTGTACTCACAACCCACATAGTTTTCTGCTCCCAGATACATTAAACACTTGAGTGTATTTTTCTTCTCAATGTAATAGGTCTTAATGAAAGGGCGGTGCTTGTTCTAGCAAAACATACCATCCATAGGCAGCAAAAATCAGCACCAAAATCATAGAATTGTACAGTTGGAATGGCCCAAAGGGTTTATCTAGCCCTGCAATGCATCATAGAGACAGAGGTTCTGCAGATGACACCCAGTTTGCATGGGGGTTCCCTCCCCATGCACATTGGCAGAGCGTGCCCTGCAGCATGGCGAATAGACAGGCATGTTGGGAGTTGTTGTATGTGGTGCGATGGCCAGGACTCCCTATTCTCTATACAGACACTATCATTTTGGCTTCTTCTTTTTTAACAAATTACAAAGCGGTTTAAAATAATTTTTAAAAATAAATACATCCCTGCCAGTTTCCACAAAACAAGCTAGTTAGTCTAGCCAGCCATTGGAAGAGTGCTCCACAGGCTGAGATTTCGGTTTCAAGCCAAAGGTGAATTAATAGTTACATAACGATGTATTGGGTAGCATCCCAAATTAGCTATCTGGTCCAAAAGTGTACTGTCATCTCCTTGGCCCATGCCTGGTTCCAGTCCAGGCAGACGACTGAAGCCAAACTTAATCCAAAGAACAGCACTGAGTGATTAGGTTCCTTTCTTAAATTACCTTAATCCGTCTTTGAACCTACAGGCATGCTAATGAGCCTCAGCCCTCTCATGTAATGAATCCGGCAACAGGCCCTCTTTCCTGATGAAGTAGAAACCCTTTTCATGTTCACTGGAAGGCAGCCAGATTCTGATTATTCCAGAGAAATCATTGCTGGCTACTTAGCACCATTGTGACACCTCAATCCCTTGTGCACTGTGGACTGCAGCACAGGAAGGAAGCCTCGAGGACATTAAAACATGAGCATAAAGATTTGCCAATCTGCTTGCACAAAGCTTATGTAGAGGTTCAATTATATTGGTTATTCATTCTGATTTGTTTGATGGGAGATTATATGACAATCGGCATTCACCCTAACCAGCATGCACTTTTCAATGCATTTCCCATCACTGCAAAAATGTCAGTTCCTTTTTTCTAAAGGGAATCTGATGATTCTATGATTCTAAGTGAATTCTACTGCAGGGGGCTGGACTAGAGGACCCTTGGTAATCCCTTCCATTTCCACAGCTTTATGATTCCATAGTTGAACCATGTGCTGTGTGTCCACGAATTCCATGTGCTATGAGAGAGGGAGAGTAGGGTTGCCATATTTCAAACAGCGAAAAATCCAGACAGCTTTTTTCTTTTTGGCCAAAAATGTTGAGCTTTTATTTAGTTTTGCCCAAAGTTGAGTTATTTTGGCAAAATTGCAAAAATGGCACTACACATTTCCGCCGGGACACTGCTGCTGAATGAAGTATTCGGTATATGTCCAGGAAATTCCTGCAACCCTAGGAGAGGAACTTTTCTTTAATCACTATTAATCATCCAGTTATTTTTTGTTCTTGTTTTAATTTACCGTATATGCTGCTCACAGTATACCGTATTTTTTGCTCTATAAGACGCACCAGACCACAAGACCTAGTTTTTGGAGGAGGAAAACAAGGGGGGGGGGGGGATCTGAATCTCAGAGGCCAGAACAGCAAGAGGAATCGCTGCGCAGTGAAAGCAGCAATCCCTCTTGCTGTTCAGGCTTCTGGGATAGCTGTGCAGCTGCATTCGCTCCATAAGACGCACACACATTTCCCCTTACTTTTTAGGAGGGAAAAAGTGAGTCTTATAGAGCACAAAATACGGTATATTGTACCTGGCTCTAACCAAGCACCTTTGCATCTCCTACCAGCTTTAGATGTGAAAAGAGATTTCAGAAGGAAATACTGTAGGGGGCAAACAGCTTCACACTGCCCTCTGTCCCTGGTCCAGACCCCCCCCCCCACTCCCTGGTAGCTAAAAACAGACATCAGGCAATCTGACCATGGATCTCACCAGCCTAGTTTAGCTTAGAAGGCTCTCCTTCCCCACCTCTGCCACAGGCAAGCACTAATAACAAATGTAGTGTGAAATGTTTGCATCAAATTTCCAAATTAGATGCTGTGCCCTGGTTTCACATTCCATCACAAGGTCTGACTTCAGAAGGCTGCACAACTCACGTTGACACTTTATTTCAAAGTCAGCCCCCGAAAAGCTGACGGCTGCGTCTGCGTTGACGCGTGGAGATGTCCTCCTGTGGGTTTTGCACAAAATTTGGAGCGACTCCTGTGTTTTCTTTCGAAGGTCTGGGTTTGTTTATCAGCTGGATACAGAACTGCATGTTCTTAATCCTCCATGTGGCACATGCTTCCACCAGCCACATTCCTCCCACATTCCTCAGGAATGACCTGACCTCGATAAGGTAACAACGCATCAACCAGGAAAGGACTGATCACATCCCGGGCACATACCTATAGAATGACATTTCCAACCTAGCGGTTTCATTTTGCTTTTTGTAACTGTGAATCGTTCCCTCACTTCTCCTACAAAATAAAAAAATAAAAATCTGAGAAATGGCTATAAAAAGGGATCAATGTGCACCTTGAGGCTGAAATCAAGGTTGAGTTGTATGTAAGCTACTCCCCAAATATAAACAAGCTTCTGAGACCTGTCCCCAGGGTGAGTGTGAGACGAGAAAACCTTACAGTAAAACCCAAGCTGGAGAATAATCCATAGGCTGCCATCCTTGACAAAATGCAACACTGGAGAGGCTGAGTTAGTGACCCATATCCTCCTGTTTTGCTCCCGTTACCAAGATCTGAACAGAATCTTCATTAAACACCTCTCACCAAATCTGCCAGGATGATCAGACACATTTTATGCCTTTCTACTCCTCTCAGATCAACGTGCATCTACTACTCTCAGGGTTGCCAAGCAAAATCCACCAGGAACTGACCCCAGGGATGTAGCAATTTTCCTCTTTGGAGTTCGTGGCATGACTGTAACTTTCAAGGTGTCGATGCTGATTTGATGTTGAACTTGGCCATTTGAATTCCCCTCTCTGCAGATGGCCTGGAAACGGCTACACTGGTTGGCATCATCTTTGGAGTCATTGCTGCTATCGCAGTCGCCACAGGGATTATCCTTTTCATTGTGAAGAAAATGGGGAGGTACTCGTAAGTATCGCACAAAGCAGACACTGTGGCAGGGCTTTCCAAACTTTTCACGATGGTGACACACTTTTTAGACATGCATCATTTTGTGACACAGTAATTCAGTTTTGGGACGCGGATGGTACTGTGGGTTAAACCACAGAGCCTAGGACTTGCCGATCAGAAGGCCGGCGGTTCAAATCCCTGAGACGGGATGAGCTCCCATTGCTCGGTCCCTGCTTCTGCCAACCTAGCAGTTCGAAAGCACAGCAAAGTGCAAGTAGATAAATGGGAGGGAAGGTAAACGGTGTTTCCGTGTGCTGCTCTGGTTCACCAGAAGCGGTTTAGTCATGCTGGCCACATGACCCGGAAGCTGTATGCCGTCTCCCTCGGCCAATAAAGTGAGATGAGTGCCGCAAACCCAGTCGGCCACGACTAGACCTAATGGCCAGGGTCCCTTTATATTTACCTAACTCAGTTTTACTAGCAAACCGGGGGTTAAACTAACCCCTTTCTGGCCCCTGGAGGAGCGCAGGGAATGTTCACATGAAAAAACCTATACACTTCAGCCGAAACACTAATCACGACCCAGTTTTGAAAGCTCTGTACTATGGTGCAGAGATGAGGAGAGACTCAGTTCACTTAGACTTCTAATATAAGGTAAAGGTAAAGGTACCCCTGCCCGTACGGGCCAGTCTTGCCAGACTCTGGGGTTGTGCGCCCATCTCACTTAAGAGGCCAGGGGCCAGCGCTGTCCGGAGACACTTCCGGGTCACGTGGCCAGCGTGACAAAGCTGCATCTGGCGAGCCAGAGGCGCACACGGAAACGCCGTTTACCTTCCCGCTGGTAAGCGGTCCCTATTTATCTACTTGCACCCGGAGGTGCTTTCGAACTGCTAGGTTGGCAGGCGCTGGGACCGAGCAGCGGGAGCGCACCCCGCCGCAGGGATTCGAACCACCGACCTTTCAATCGGCAAGTCCTAGGCGCTGAGGCTTTAACCCACAGCGCCACCTGCGTCCCTAGACTTCTAATATAAACCTACCTAATTCACACTTCCCAGAGCACACTTTGTACAATGACATTTTGCCTAATGCTGCTAAGGCAAGCATAGAAACTATATTCTGGCAAAATAACTGCCCTCTCCATCCTTGCTTTTCTTCTTCTTTTTAACAGTCGCTGAAACTCACTGAAGAGAGAAAGAGGAAATACATCAGAAGATTTCTTCCTTTTTTGAGTGAGTCTCCTCCCATGCTAACCATGGAAGATGATCACGGACAAATAGCAATTTGAGGACTTATAAGCCCACGGAGGAGATCTCACGCAATTTCCTGGAGCAAGCTTTTTAAAATACAAATATGCCTTAAAAATTGAGCATTTCTTCACCTAAAATAGATACAAGAGGGGTGAGGTGGGGAAGATTTTGTAGGGAAGATTTTGAAAAGAACAATGCACAAGGCTGTCTCCTAACAGTGCTGTTTACAGGCAATATATAAAAAAGTATGTTGCTAGTAGGAATTCCTGGAAAAAAAATGGTTTCTGCACTTTGTTTTCTATAGGGATGGCAAAATGGTAGGGTTGCCATATTTCAAAAAGTAAAAACCAAGACACCTCAAAAGTTGTAGAGCTTTTTAAATAAAAACCCCAAAATTGTATTTTTAGAAAAAACCATCAGCCCTAAAAATGGTGACCTGAGGGCCCTCCAGATGTGTTTGGACTCCAAATCCCATCAGTCCCAGCAAACATGGTCAATGATGATTGGGAGTTGTAGTCTAGCAATGTCTGGCGGGCCAGAGGCTTGCCAGTCCTGCTATAGGGATAACTTTGGGCTGCAGCCCTAAACCCAAAGAGTAAACTTCATTAAATTAAGTGAGTCATACTTCTGAGCAGTGATTTATCAGGCTGCACTGTTTGCTGTTTTTGGTTTGTTTATCAAGAGACAGATCTCTTTCAAAGTCATTTTTAAATAATAATAATAATTTATTATTATTCTGCTCTCTTTGGGGAGGGAGAGTAAAATAGGGTTGTGATAGATTCTGCACTGGGAAATTTTGAACTTTGGAAACTCGGATTTTACAAACTGCACTGGGAGATTCTGAATGTTTACAATCAGAATAAATTGTGCCAGAAAATGCTTGTTTTATCCTGCTTTCGAGTTTAAAGTCTCCCCAACTGCCTTCAAATAAATTGGAAGGGTCTAGATTAGCTTCCAAGGGACGCAGGTGGCGCTGTGGGTAAAACCTCAGTGCCTAGGACTTGCTAATCGTATGGTCGGCGGTTCGAATCCCCGCGGCAGGGTGAGCTTCCGTCGTTTGGTCCCAGCTCCTGCCCACCTAGCAGTTTGAAAGCACGTCAAAGTGCAAGTAGATAAATAGGTACCGCTTTATAGCGGGAAGGTAAACGCCGTTTCCGTGTGCTGCGCTGGTGCTGGCTCGCCAGCTGCAGCTTCGTCACGCTGGCCACGTGACCCGGAAGTGTTTCTTTGGACAGCGCCGGCTCACAGCCTCTAGAGCGAGATGAGCACGCAACCCTAGAGTCGGACACGACTGGCCCGTACGGGCAGGGGTACCTTTACCTTTAGCTTTAGATTGGCTTCCATGACTGCCTTCTTCCAGTGCTGGATTTAGGGCCATGTGGACATTTCCCCCTGCAGAAGGCACCAAGCTGAGGGGGCGCAAATTGAGAAGATCCATTTGGGGGCACAAAATATTGGCCATGCACAGGGCGCACCATATTACAAAATACTGCTGAAGTCTGCACCTGCCCCTTCTGACCCAGGTGAATTTATTTTATTTTTACTGAATCAAACTTATTTACCACTTGATTGTTGTAAGACCTCTAAGCAGTTTCAAGAAATATTAGAAATTAAAAAACAGTTAAAAACAATTAAGAACATTTAAAATTAACAGCAAAAGACTTTTTTAAAACACACACACACACAAACTGATGTGGAAATGTGGAGAACAAAATTGAAGACTAGAAAAATGAGAGATGCAAATTGAGAGATTTCCCCATCGCAGACTGTGAGTGCCACCAATTTCAGAACTAATTTTAGGCTTTGAGCAGGAGTAGAAGAGAGGGCAGAGCAAAGCCAATCGAGAAATGATACGGGGGAAGCCTCTTTCATTTCTGGATGAGTGGCTCTTTGCAAAGTCGTTGCCTTGCATCATGGCAGCGGGTGGGATGAGCTGATCTCCTGGGTGCAATCCAGCTCTGACATTTGCCACAGCCTACAATATGTCAAGCGCATGGCTTGCTTCCTCTTCCTCTCCTGAGCAACTTCAAGAGAGGAAGGGCAAGTGGGGGTGGTAGCCTCTGTGGAATTTCAACAACAGAGGGCAAGTGCCCGCTATCCCGTTTGTCATGGGCTAAGCCAGACATGACCCAAAATTAGCCATGGAGTTGGCAAGGTTGCACCAATGGAATATTTTATTTTCCAATGCAAAGAGCAATCACAGAGACTTGACTCACAGTGGGAGGGGAAAGGTTAAATCCTTGCTACACACATAAGCACACACAAGGGTCCCAATTGGGATCCTACACACACATATCTGCTTATTTACTTTTAAGTGCATGAATCAGTGGAAGGTGATTTTTCCCAGCCCGGGGGCCACATTCCTTTCAGAAAAGCCTTCCAGGGGCTGTATGCAATGGATGCAACTCTTACCTTTGCTCAGTAGCCTACAGTTCCAGCCACACAATTCCAGCTACACACAAACACTCCATTTTGACATTATCACATTTCAAGGGCACAATCCACCCAGGCAAAAGCCTTCACAGCAGGACCAATAAGAGGTGTGGTTTGGAGAGAGGGGTGTGGCCTGGAAGAGTCCTGAGAGTCCCATAATGAGACCTAGAGCCCCCCAAGCCCAGGGGCACTGGCTCTATGGGACCAAGCTGTCCCCCCCACCGCCTATTTATTGGGAATGTGCTGAGCCCCCTCAATGTTGAGGGGACAGAAGCAGACGAGCATGGAGCCCAGCACAGCGCAACTTCAGTGGCCAGAAGAGGAGCTGCTGGCCATTGCAGACATGCTGGGCTGCGCTGGGCTCTGCACTCTGCATCCTCCCAGCAATGCGTGCCACACACGTCATGTGCATGTTGTTACATGCACAAGCTGTGCATCAGGCCCCTGGTGCCTCTGCCTGAACCAGAGTTTTCCTGCCCCTGGCACAGATGGTGTCTCATTTGGACCTCAAAATGATTGTCTTTATCTCAGATTGTCCCCTGAGGCATCGCACGCCTCTTCAGTCATGCACAGCTGGAGTTTATGAGCCAACTTCAAACTGCACCAATTTGACTCACATGGGCTTTGACCAGCATGTTCAGCAAAGCCAGGGCCGGATTTAGGTTTGATGAGACCCTAAGCTACTGAAGGTAATGGGGCCCTTTATATGTCCAGCTGCCCTTTGTCAACAACAAGTTGTCACTGTTTTTTGTGTTGAATATATGCCATGCACCCAGTCCGTGCAGAATGTAGGCACCCTATATATAGAAATGAGCAAACCAATGATATTTTAGGGAGCAGGCTAGCAGGCGGGGCCCATTACTTACATCATAGGAGCCTAAACAACACAAAACACTGTTGCTGTTTGTAGGTTTTATTTTATTTGTTTTTTTAATCTTATATTTTGGAAATGTACATCCAGTTGTTTTTTTTCCTTTAGTTTTTTTTTGGGGGGGGCAAGAGAGTGGGGCCCTAAGCTATAGCTTGTTTAGCTCATACGTAAATCCGGCACTGAGAAAAGCTCAAGGAAGTTTCCGAAGTTTGTTCTCCAAACATGCAAGCCAAAGATAACTCATCCTTTCCAACATTTTGCTTGGGACACTCCTATTTTTATACAGAGCATCACTGCCCTTTCCCATACCTTACACCTTGGTGAAGGCTCTTTTTATTCCTGCTGTACATCATATTCACTGACTCCCATAATAGTCTGCTCTCTTCTGATTCCCAAGCTGAAGGGCTGTTTGTTCTTTGGGTTAGGGTTAAACGGGGTTGCGGAATCCCCAGTCCTGGGGCCCAAATTCAGCCCACCAGCCCACCGAGCAAAATCTTCTTTTAAAACCATCCAGGTTGGTGGCTATTGCCACCTTCTGTGGGAGTGAGTTCCCCAGTTTAAATCTGCACTGTGTGAAGCTGTGCTTTCTTTCATCTACCCTGAATCGTCCAACATCCAGCTTCCTTGGATATGTTCTAGTAGTGGTGTGTGGTGAATTTGTTTGTATTAATATAACAGATAATGATGTGCTGTCAAGGAAACCTGAAATTTGGGGATTCCTGCATATGCACGATTGTGTTGGGAAATTGTCCTGCACACACACACCCCTGAAGAAGCACAAGATCAGATTGTGCTCACATATTTTGGCAGGCAGCATAGATCAAATGAGGGCAACTCCATGGGTGGAAATTGATGCCCTGTGTTGATGCTGTGGCAGGCTACCTTGGAGCTACAGCCCTGCTTCTGAGGTAATTTTAGGACAAGGCTAAGCTTCTCTTCGACCTGCAGGCACAGCGGTGTGAACCAGAATAAATATTTGATTGGGCCCAAACAGACCAAAATAGCACTGGTTCAGCCAACAACTTAAACTGTGTTTGCTTGTTTTTTAAAAGAGTAAATACAACTGTCTGAATATTTAGGATCTGTTTGCCCAGGGATAATCCTGAAGAAAATGAGGGGAAAATGATGGCATTTAAGGTGAGCTGTTATGAATCAGGACAAAAGTCCATGTAGTCAACATGGTGCTGTTACAGTGGCCAACCAGATGCCCCAGAGAAGGGGTGTCCAATATGTGGCCCTCAATGCCTTTTTTGGCACACCCACACCCACCCCACCATGCTCTTGCTGCCTTCCTAAAGCTGGGTAAGCAAGGCACCATCAACCCCAGGTAGCAGGTTCAGGGATCTTGGGAATTGTAGTCTAACATCATATGGATGGCTTGCCCTGACAGTTCATCACTCATCAGGATACAGTGGTGTGACATGTTCCAACTTCTGGTTTGGACATTATAAGAACATGATGAGTCCTTCTGGATCAGGCCCATCTAATCCAGCATCCTGCTCTTGCAGTGGCCAACCAGATACCCCAGTGGGAAGCCTGAAAGCTGGACTTTTCCCCCCATTGAATTAAAAAATGCTGTAAAATGGCTACATACAAATTCAATAAAACAGAGAATACAGCACAAAGCAATACACAGTATAACAGTAGTTCCAAAGCAGCTCAAAAAGCCAGCCACAATGTGTTGATTAAAACCTGAGAAAATAAAAGTTTTTTTAAACCACCTGCCCATATTGGTTCTCCCTTCTTTTCATGTGTAAGGGAATAAGAAAGTAAAGCTCTCCACCCAGCCTCACAAACCTGTCTGTAGGAGAAACTATATGGACTGCAAGCAGAACTTGAATGCAACAGCTCTCTACCCACCTGTGACTTACCAGCAACTGATATTCAGAGGCATACTGCCTCCCACAGTGGAGGGAGGACATAACCATCGCTAACACAGTTGGAGTTGTCCCTGAAGTGGGGAGGTATCTATTCCTCCAGAATTCCTGATTATTGGCAACAATAATCTGGGCCTCAGGACTACTGCAGAGCAGGAGATCTATGGAGATGCCAAACCAGGACGTTGAAATGGTCTTCTTGAGGAGCAGAGGGAGATGAAGCCACTAGGCTGAAAAAAGTTAGCTGCCCTAGGATTACAGCAAACCAGTGATGGGGAACTTGTGGTTCTCCAGATGTTGGCCTCCAAAGCTCATCAGCCCCAAGCACCAGGGCCAAATGGTCAGGGATGATGATGATGATGGGAGATGGAGTTCCACAAAGTGTGGAGAGCTACAGGATCCCTAAGCCCGCAGGAAACCCACACCAGTGTCACAGCAGCCAAGAGAGGCCAGCTGGATGCTGTCTGATGCGGGCCAGAAGAGAGCAGAAGTGCAGGGCAGTGAAAGGTCAAGTTGCATAAGCAGCCGCCAATTATCCAAAGTGATGGAGGAAGGCAGGGTGTAATCGAAGGCAAGCAGGAGGTAAGTTCCCAAAGTAGCAGCTGACATTCAAGAAGGTCAAGTAGAGGCGGCCAAGGAGGGGCAAGGAGCAAGCACTCAGTTGCTCAGCCAGGCAACGTCCCTTCCAGCGAGACAAGAAGTTAGCATAAGAGCATAAGAAGTGCCTGCTGGATCAAGCCAAAAGCCCATCGAGTCCACACTCTGTTCTCGCAGTGGCCAGTCAGATGTCCTTGGGAAGCTAGTGAGCAGGACCTGAGCGCAACAGAACTACTTGTAAGCATATATAGTAAAAGCAGCATGAGAAATGTGCATGTGCACATGGTATTCCATGGCCTGATAGACTGGACTACTGCAATGCACTCTACATTGGGCTGCCCTTGAAGGTAAGAACCTAAGAGCCCAATGGAACAGGTCAAAGGTCCATCTGTTCCTGAAGTATAACTCCTACCATCCCAGACCACTGGCCATGCTGGCTGGGTGGTGACAGGTGTTAAGAACATAAAAACATATGAGCCTGTTGGATCAGGCTAAAGAGCACCAAGAGCCTTCTGAACGTTTCCTCACTATGAGAAGTGAGGTTACGGGGAACCAGGCAGAGGACCTTCTCAGTAGTCGCACCCACCCTCTGGAATGCCCTCCCATCAGATGTCTATGAAATAAATATTTGACTTGTAGAAGACATCTGAAGGCAGCCCTGTTTAGGGAAGTTTTTAATGTCTGATGTTTTATCGTGTTTTTAGTATTCTGTTGGGAGTCACCCAGAGTGTTTGGGGCAACCCAGTCAGATGAGTGGCATACAAATAATAATAACTGTTATTATTAAATTATTATAAAGGCACATTAAGTCCATCATCCTGCTCTCACAGTGGCCAACCAGAGGCCTGTGGGAAACCTCCAAGCAGGACCTGAGCAAAGGAACACTCTCCCTTCCCGTGGTTTCCAGCAATTGGTACAGTCATACCTCATGTTGCGTTCTGCTCATTACGGACTTTCAGCTTATGAACGCGGCAAACCCAGAAGTGTTTACTTCTGGGTTTGCCACCTGCGCATGCACAGAAGCGATCTGCATGCTTCACGCCCATGCAGAAGCGCTCAATCGCGCCACGCACATGTGCAGAAGAGGTGCTTTAGTTGCAGACTTTTCAGGGTGCAAACGGCACCCCAAAACAGATTAGGTCCGCAACTAGAGGTACCACTGTATTCAGAAGCATTGCTGCCTCTAACTGTCAAGTCAGCGCAAAGCCATCTCCTCCATGAATCTGTCTAATCCTAAGCCATCTAAATTGGTGGCCATCTCTGCCTTGTGTGGTAAGGAGTTGTGGTTGAACAATATCCGGAGAGCATCAGGTTGCACAAGGTTGTCCTTGAAGCACATGGAACTAACCAGGTTAAGTCACTGAAACCTATGCTGGTGAAGCAAACTGGTGATGTCAGAAGCAACGGAACCTTCCCTGATTTAAACTCCAGAGCCCTGCAGAATACCATATGCCAAAGCATCCCCACATTTCCCATATTTGATTACAGGAAGCCATTTCCTCCAACGTGTGATTTATCTGTGTGTCTGCAGTTTGTGTTCCTCTGCAGTGGAGAAAGGGATTGGGGGGAGAGGGCAGGCTGAAGCAATCTGCTCCGTAAGCAACCCTTTTGCAATGCACCTGTTCTTTTGCACCTGCGGCTTGAGTTCCGCAGCTTGGCTGCAAGGCAGGATAGTGGTGCAGGGATAAGATGTGCCACTCGCTAACATGCAGAACCCAAAAATAAGCACAGATGGATTAGACAGCTGTCAATGGAAACATTTCAACAGGAGGGGAGCAAGGACCGCACCAGAGCTCAGCAACACCGATCCTGTTCTGGATTAGGGCTCCAAGGACTGAAAAGCCTCCTTGCCTCTTTTGGAATAGTGACATCATCCCCTTTCTCGACCACTAACAGGGAAGAGTCATGCTTTCCAAATAGCAGAGGCAATGAATATTAGCATCATGCTTCTCTGAACTTTGCATTGTGATTGAGGAAACACTAGAATGGAAAACTTTTAGCTGTCTGGGCAGCTACCCTCATGTGGTGAGCTAGTAGAACTACAACTTAGGACATCAAGCAGGCAAATAAAGCTTTCTCAGATTCTGGGCTGCCGTTCCCTCCAGAATGACATTTGGGCTTTACAGGACATGAAAGAGCTTCCTGTTTCACTTAAACTGAAGAGGACAGGTCTTTTTGCCTTCGGTGCAGTCACTGCCACTTACTTAAAGCTCAGCCCTGACATACAGACCTGTACAAAGGAGGCTGCGGAAGAGACTTATCACAATTGCCCTGTCATTAAACTTTTGGTGCTGTCAGCCTCCTCTGGAAAAAAGATGTGGGAGCCAGCTGCATAACACCTGCCCCTCCTCTCCAAACTGTACAGTGGTACTTCGGGTTACATATGCTTCAGATTACAGACTCTGCTAACCCAGAAATAGTACCTCGGGTTAAGAACTTTGCTTCAGGATGAGAACAGAAATCATGCGGCGGCGATGCGGCAGCAGCAAGAAGCCCCATTAGCTAAAGTGGTGCTTCAGGTTAAGAACAGTTTCAGGTTAAGAATGGACCTCTGGAATGAATTAAGTACTTAACCTGAGGTACCACTGTATTTAAGCCAGGCTCCTTGGAGTGCAGCGAGCAAGACCAGTATCAGAAACTTTATTGTCGGTTAACTCTGGTTTTGCTTTGAATTTATGTACTTCAGTCTAGAATAGATTTTTGTTTTGCGATATTGAATTGATTCTGTGTTTTCTAAACTGCTGTTTTTTGTCATTTTTTAATTTACTGGCACGCTCTGTATTTTGTATATTTGTATTTCCAATGCCCTGCGTTTTGAATGTTTCCTGTAAGCTGCCTGGGGCAGAGCTTAGTGTAGAAGTAAACTCAATCAACCAAACTCAATTATTTGCTATCTGGGGAAATGGCCATGGAAGGGTGAGAGCAGGGCGCTGGTGTCTTGTGGATGCACCTACAAGCATGTACATAAGGCTCAGTTTGCACCAGACCAAACTTTTGAAGATCTCAGGCTGAAAAGGTTCACAGTGTGCATGTGCACACTCTAGCAGAATGTTTCTAAAGGCACCTCCAGGAAGGGCAAATAAACAGTGGCAATGGGTAGCATCCAACTACTCAGAGTAGACCCACTGAAATGAAATTGAAATTAACAGACATAAGTTAAGGGGCAGGCTGTAGCTTGGTGGCAAAGCATCTGCTTTGCATCCAGAAGATACCTGCTTCGATCCACAGAATATCCTAGGACTAGAACAGACCCTTGTCTAAAACTCTAAGAGTAGGGGCAGTGCAGACAATACTGAGAGAGATGGGCCAGTGAGTCATGCCCATTAATTTCAGTAGGTTTACTTGGAGTAAGACCAACATTGGATACAACTCAGTACTTTGAACAGGTGTCAGAAAGCAGGAGTAGCTGAAACAATTGCAAATATGAGAACACGAAACAGCCTCTTCTGTCTTGTCCCTGAAGGGCTTCATGCTTCACTCAGATTAGGAAAACAGGGCTGTTTCCTGTTATCTTCCAGCACGTTCCTCCAGCAGCATTGGGGCTTTTGAAATGCTTGGCATGTTCTTCACATTCCAACCAACAAAGCATTCTTCGGCAATGTCAGAAAGAGGGAAGGCTGCAGTCACATCGGGTTCCACCCATGGAATGGAGCTGTCAGCGATTGTGGTGAGAGAATTTCTCCAGTTCCGTTCCCGTTCCTTTTGTTTGCTCCCCATCTGATGCCCCGCTCTTCCTGGATTCCAGTTTGACTAGAGCAGTTTCTAAAATGGATTCTCAAATTCAAGCATGCCCCCTTTGCTGCAGTTTCATCATTCCCTTTCATCTGCATCTGTCTTGAGTCCAGAGCAGACATCCTGGAGGGGCTGGTTGGGAGTTGCAAGTGCTCAGGTCCAACCCTCCAATTCTAGTTTGCTTGCCCAGTCCGCTCCTATATAATGGGACACAAGGGGGCATGTCACTTGCTGGATCAATGTCTTAGCTTGCTTAGCCATGCACAGTACTGATTTGAGCATTAAAGATTTTGGAAGAAAATGAGTTTGAATTCCTTATCCTCCAGGGAGAGCTAAGACAGCACCATTGCAACCTTCCTGATTTTTCTGTGTACATGTGCACATCAGTAAACACATGAGAACTGATAAAACACTGTTTTATTGAAAAATCTTGCTGCGATTGTATGATGACCGCAACATTATTTGTGTGTGTGTGTTACTGGTCCACAAATATGGTCCTGTGTGTTGGCTGAAAAATATCTCCCCCTGAAAAACTTGATACAATATGTGTGAAGCTTCACCCCAATGTTGCTTAATCAATATGAAAAAAGGACAGGGGGAGTCCCAAATTTGAACAAATAAATAAAAGAAATATCAACAATATAATCCTAGGCAATTATCCTAGGCACCCCTAGAAGTGGGGAATGGGGGTGTTTCTAACTAACGTTTTTCAGGGTGGCAGGACAGAGGGCAGCTAATAACAATGGATGACATATTCCAGGAGTGAGGACCTGAGGGCTGCATTCAAATCTGGGCAAATGTCTGGGGGGCCACATGACAGTGGTGGGCAGGGCCAGATGCAGAAATGGGTGGACCAATGTACAATATTTTCCCGTGTATAAGACTAGGTTTTTCCCCCTAAAAGATAATGTCAAAAATTAAGGGGTGTCTTATACAAAGATACATCTCCCCCCATTTTCTTAAATCTAAGACCCCAAAATAGGGGGCATCTTATACATGGGGCATCTTATAGACGGAAAAATATGGTAACTTTGTTCAGTAGGCTAGTTTCCACACATGCTCATCCTGCTCCCTGTCTGCCCTCCATACAGTCAAGCAAGGCATGTTCAAAGTTCATGGACACATTCCAGCCAGGCAAAAGCTCTCAAGGAGGGTGCAAAATTGTTGAGTCTTCGGGACCAGAGAGACTCCTAGCTAGCACATTTGCAAAGATAAGCAGGGTCTGGTATGGTTTCAAATTGGATAGAGGATTGTTGAGATTCCTGCATTGCATGGGGTTGGATCAGATAAACCTTGGGATAGCCTCCAACTCTACAATTCTATGACTCCTGGAGGGCTGCATTCAGTTCCTGTGCCTGAGGTTCCCCTACCGCAGGCATATTTGGAAAACTCCCTGCTCCATGAGACATCACAGAACAAGTGAGCAACAGGAATTCCTTGGCAGGGCCTCACTATCTCTACCTTCTGCATGATAAGATTTTCTTTATAGAGCAGGATGCTTTATAAATGGCTTTCTAGCACCAGCTAGTGGCAACATTAAGTGAAGACCAGTAAAATAATGATAATATTAATGAAGCAGCAGCAGCATCCTGGCTCCCGCTCAACGAAGAATTCAAACTCAGGTTGCAGCTTCTACCCAACAAAAACAAAACAGAGGAACCAAAATTAGAACCATTTAAAACATTTTAGCCAGTTGCCCCAACCCAAGAGTGCATGCATGAGAAAGTAATGTGGGGGATTTCTAGATCTGAATAACGAATGACCTGAAGAATGACTTCTTCCTAAGGTTTAGTTGTTATCTCCTTTCCTAGTTTGAACCCACTGGTTTGGGTCCTACCCTCTGGAGCAGCAGAAAACAAGTTTGTTCCGTCTTCCATGTGGCAGCCCTTTGGAAACTTGATTTTGGCTCTCATATCACCTTCTCAGTCTTCTCTTCTCTCTGTGATGTGATCCGCACTGCAAAGCCCTTGGGTGCAGGGTCAGTTTGGTGCCACTGCCAGTGGAGGAATGGCTGCAGCTTAGGGTGCATTGCCTAGGGCAGGAGCAGTCAACCAGTGGCTCTGCATATGTTCCTGGACGCCAGATCCCATCATCCCTGATGACTGGCCACACCGGCTGGCACTAACAGGAGCTTTTCCTTTTTCAAAGTTACATTGCTATCTTGCCTTTCTTCTGAAGAGATTAAAGTGCTGTCCATGGTTCTTTCCCCATCCCATTTAGCCTCACAACAACCCTGTGAGGTAGGTTAGGTTGAGAGGCAGTGGCTGGCCAAAGGTCACCCAGCAAGCTAATAGTGCCACTGTATTCTGCTCTGGTCAGACCTCACCTGGAGTACTGTGTCCAGTTCTGGGCACCACAGTTCAAGAAAGACACTGACAAACTGGAACGTGTCCAGAGGAGGGCAACCAAAATGGTCAAAGGCCTGGAAACGATGCCTTATGAGGAACGGCTAAGGGAGCTGGGCATGTTTAGTCTGGAGAAGAGGAGGTTAAGGGGTGATATGATAGCCATGTTCAAATATATAAAAGGATGTCACATAGAGGAGGGAGAAAGGTTGTTTTCTGCTGCTCCAGAGAAGCGGACACGGAGCAATGGATCCAAACTACAAGAAAGAAGATTCCACCTAAACATTAGGAAGAACTTCCTGACAGTAAGAGCTGTTCGACAGTGGAATTTGCTGCCAAGGGGTGTGGTGGAGTCTCCTTCTTTGGAGGTCTTTAAGCAGAGGCTTGACAACCATATGTCAGGAGTGCTCTGATGGTGTTTCCTGCTTGGCAGGGGGTTGGACTCGATGGCCCTTGTGGTCTCTTCCAACTCTATGATTCTATGATTCTAAGCTTCATGGATGAGTGGAGGATTTGAACCCTGGCCTCCCAGTGTAAGCAGTATTGTAAGCACCACAGCAACAACCTGAGGACTTCTCTCATCCTCAGTGAGGGTGAGCTTCTTCCGCAGTCACCAGAACCCCACGTAGCCTCTAGTCTTCATTGAGGACTGGCTGCTTGCTCCCCACATCCCTGGAAGTCGCATAGCGGGTGCTGTGCTCCACATAGTCTCTAGTCCTCATTGAGAACTGGCTGCTTGTTTCCCACATCCCCGCCAAGTTGTCAATAAGGGGGAGATCTGCCTATCCACTCACTTAGGGCCGGATTTAGGTTTGATGAGCCCTAAGCTACTGAAAGTAATGGGGCCCCTTTATAGGTCCAGCTGTCTTTTGTCAACAACAAATTGTCACTGTTTTTTGTGTTGAATATATGCTATTTGGTAATTTATGGACCTAACAGGTATCTAAAGCCATTTGCACATAACGAAATATGTATTTTATCAAAGTAATTGTTGAACTGAAATACAATTAAGAAGTATATTACTAGTGAAATTTTGGAGGGGGTCCCAAGAGAGCTATAGCTTGTTTAGCTTATACGTAAATCCGGCACTGCGTGACTCACTGAAGACTAAGAGCCCCGCATGGAGCGGATTCTGCTGTGTTTTGTCCCTATAGTCCCACAGGACCGGTAGTCCTCCATGACGGCAACCTTCTTGCCTCCCACACAACCCTCTAGTCCTCAGCGAGGGCAGCCTTCTTGCCCGTTCAGCATGCGCTACAACCCCACGGGGCCGCTAGTCCTCAGTGAGGACGGGCTGCTTGCCGGAGCCCCCTCGGAGCGAGAGCGCCTGAGCCCCACACTTCGCTCTAGCCGCCGGGCTGCCTGCTGCGCTCCCACCCTAGAAGCCACCCCCCTCCAATCACCATCCCTCTAGACCTCAGTGAGGACGAGCTTCTCACCCGAGAGCCAGGAAGGCCGTTCCCCGCGCGAGCTCTTATTCCCTCGGGCGCCGCCGGCCGTTGAGTGGTCGCCTCGCGCGCCCTCCTCCCTCCCTCCCTCCCTCCCTCGCACGAGGCCCCCTCCCCTCCCTCTCCCCCTCCCCTCCCGGCCTCTCCGCCGCCGCCGTCACTTCCGAGGCCGGAGACAAAATGGCGTCCGGAGGGGGCCGAGGGGCCCTGTGGGGCCTTTCGGGCTGAGCCGGGGGTCGGCTCTCGAGGAAGGAGGAGGAGGCCGCGGCCACGGCGGCGGGCAGCGCAGGTAAAGGCCGGCTCGGGCGAGGGGGGCGAGGGCAGGGTCAAGGCGGCAGCCACTTGCCCGCCGCTTCTTCCCCTCTCAGCGAAGGGGGCTCGGCGGAGTGGGGAAGGGGATTTCGCCCCAAGGGTGGTTGTGGGGGGGGGGTTGTGGGGGACGATACACACACACACACACACACACCCTCCTCGCCAGCGGCACCCTCTTCCCCCCAAAGAAGCGGAGTGGACATAGGATGGGCATGGGGTGGGATGCGGTGTAGGGGTGAGAGGTGTGAATTGGGGTGAGGTTATCCTAATTGGGGGAGCCACCCCCGCGCATGACCCAAAGTGGACTGGGGGGAGGGAGACGTGGATTGGGGGGGGGGCTGGAGGTGAGGCGTGTATTGATGGGGAGGGGTGTGGTAGAGTGGGGGGGAGTCTCGTTGCAGGGGTTGCCCCATTGGGAGTAAAACTGGGAGGGGGACACACAAACACACCGCTTCCGGGAAACCTCCCACCCCCACCCCGCTTTAGCAAAAATAGAGGGGTGCAAGGGATTTGGGGTGGGGGTAGAGTAAGGATAAGGTGTTGATTCAGGGGTGTTGTTTTTTCATATTGCAGGGTTTTTTTGAGGGGGGGACCCCCCCAAGCCCCCAAAGGGATGGGGCTTTTTCTTGAACAGTGTTAGGCCTGCTTTGATGGGTTGGTGTTTGTGTGTGTGTGTGTTGTATTTTATCTCAGTTGAGGAAGTAGGTCTGTAAAGGGGACCCCAGACCCCACCCCACACGTGTTGTAGTGTATAAGTAGAGTTCCATGTTCATGTGCATGTGTTGTGTTTCACATAGCAGATAGGCGTGGGCCAGGAAAGGGGTCTTCTCCCTCCCTGCTTCCATGTCCGAATTGTGGTGGAATGATGGGATACGTACATGAATGAGTGTGTTGGTGAATATTTTGCTCCCAGTTAGAGGATGGGTGGGAGGACGCCTCCAGAAAGGATTCCTGCCCCCCTGCTAAAAGTGGAGGTGCATAAATGGATAGTAAAGTTCTAATGGGAAGGAGCAGGGTTCTGGAAGTGGGACTCTGTCCCATGCTCACAACTAAGTTTGAAATATGGAGTTGAGTGGTTCTGAAAAGGACCCCCCAACACACACACCCAAAGTTTGGTTGTAGGAGGTTGCATAAAAGTGTGTGCATCTAATTGCCCCTTAGACAGGAGTTTGACTGAAGGAGGGATCCCCCGTCCTCACAGAAGTTAGGTTCTGGATTGGGGGTGCGATTTTAGCATGAATGGGAGTTGTGCTGAAAGCTAGGATGAAAAGATGTATCAATCCTTCCCATTGCATCCCAAAGTCAAAGTGAGTGCCTGGAAATAAAGCCACAAGTAATCTAGAGGTCCTGCTGTTGTACTCTGAATTTTGAGTCACTTGTATAGTGTCCGTAGAAGGAGAAGAGCCAGGAAATGTAATTGTAACAGTAATGAAGAAAAGCATACAATGAAAAAGGATGAAAATGAATATCTTTGAGGCATATATTTGCCTTCAGGCAGAGTTTCCTTATTCTTCCTTATCTCCACCCTGCTTCCACCCCCCACCCCCAAAGCTTGCTGCTCCCACTCACACAACATGCTACCTCCATAGATCTAAAGGGAAATGTGTCTGAATGCTGTTGGCTTCCAAAATTTGAAGCCAATGCCCCTTAATTGGAACTAAGGGAAAGGACTAACTGGGGAAGTTGTTGTGGTTTTATGTTAGAAGAGGAGGGTCTGTGGTGAGTGATGGGGTAGCTGGAGTACAGGGCATGTTTAGCCAGAATATTTGCATTTTTTACACATGATGCTGATGGTGCTTGTAAAGTGCTCTTTCACTTAATTTTAGAGCATCAGTGAATCAAATGTGCATTTTAGCCAATGAGAGCGTTGAAACTGATACATTATCCCCCCCCCTCAAATGAGATTTGCAAATACACTAAACAAAGCAACAGACTAAAATAGATAGTAAAAACAGTCATAAAGGCAAGGAGAATAAAAATACAAGATAAAAAAGCTAAAAAAAAAAAGAATGAATAGCAGTGCCTAATAACACAACTCCACTTCTTAACACAAGAGAAGTGCATTCAGGGATATGTGTGTGTTGTAATAGCCTTTTCATTTCAGCGCTCCCATCCTCTGAAACAAAGCAGAGGTTGGCCTGCTGTTATCACTTTATCTGCTTTGTGTACACACCCAAAGTTAGCTAATGTGAGATAGTCCTTTCAGCCACTCTCTGGTATTCAGAATCAAGATGCATAAAAATCCATCCAACCTGTTTGGTGCATCTCTGATACTCCTTGAGTTTCTGAAGTCAAGGGGCGGTAATTATTACTTAACACAGAATATAGGAGTAAGATCTTGTTTTATTGTATCAGTATTATACTGCAAATGCTAGGCCATACTATGCACTAGCCTCCTGTGGGGCATTAGTCTCTTGCGGGGAAACCACTTCCCGTCAATAGCACATTGTGGTACTGGACAACCATAGTGGTTGATGGGAAAGAATGTGGCATTCTTGAGATGTCACCCCTAAAGATGGTACCTGCAGGATAAAGGACTAAACATGCAGAAGACAGAATCAGGATTCAGTGTAGCCTTATCAGATTTGATAACTGGGTCACAACTAATAAAATGAATTTCAGTAGGGACAAATGTCAGGTTTTGCACTTAGACAGGAAGAACCAGATGCACAGATATAAGATGGAGTACACTTGCATTGCCAGTAGTACATAGGAAAAGGAACATGGGGTCTTAGTAGACCACAAGCTTGCAACAGTGGAATGCTGCAGCGGTGGGGAAAAGCCATTGCTATTCTAGGCTGCATCAGCAGAACTATAGTATCCAGGTCAAGGGAAGTCATAGTCCCGCTCTATTCTGCGTAGGTCAGACCACACCCTTAGTACTGTGTCCAGTTCTGGGCACCACAATTTAAGAAGGATATCGACAAACTGGAACAAGGCGACCAAGATGATCAAGGGTCTGGAACCCAAGCCTTAGGAGGAATGGTTGAGGGAGTTGTGTGTGTTTAGTCTGGAAAAGAGGAAACTGAGAGGAGATAGGATAGCTATCTTCAGTTCTCTCAAGGGCTGTCACATGGTGACCAGAAAGAAGATTCCAACTAAACATCATGAAGAGCTTTCTGACAGTGAAAGCTGTTTGGCAGTGGAACAGACTCTCTTGGGAGGTTGTGGACTCTCCTTCCTTAGAGGTTTTTAACAGAGGATGCTTTAGTGCTTTAGTTGAGATTCCTGCACTGTAGGGGGTTGGACTAGATAATCATTGGGGTCCCTTCCAACTGTACCATTCTATGATTCTATACCATGCAGGTGGTTGGCACCTACAGAGAGAAGTCTTGTTATACGTCTGGTAGAAGTTGTAGGGCGGCTGCATACTTTATTATTGGGATTTGTGTGTTAAGACAGGAAACTGAGATACATGGTACTGTTTGTGTAGTGTTCCATTTTTCTTTTCCCTATGAATGTCAGTCTTTTCTTCCCTGCCTGCTCAGTATAGCTAGCAGATTGGAATGTTTTCAGATGTGGGCTTCTTTCACTCGAAAGTACACAGGGAAATGTGTGAAATGCTCAACTCTGACATTCAAAACAGAGCAATCTAGAGTAGGGATGGGGAACCTATAGCTGTGCAGACATTGTTGGACTTTATCAGCCCCAGACAGTGAGGCCAGTGATTAGGGCTGCAGTTTCCCAATCTCTTATCTTGTGGTATTGCAATTAATGTAAATCAGACAATGCTAATTTTGCATTGTTCAGTTGTTTCGTACTACACCCACCATATAGCTGTACTGGCTGGGAATGATGGGAATTGTAGTCCAAAATATCTGGAGAACACTAGGTTGGGGAAGGATGAGTTGCTGCCTTGCATTTCAAAGTGTATTTTAAGTGTAATGAAGCATCCTTGGTCGTTTTACAACAGTTCATCACATTGTTGAGGTGATTTGTATGTTCAGTCAGTTTCTGTTTGTTCCCACATATTACTTTCTCTACAGGGCATATGCAAAATTCAACTATATCTGATTACAGCAGGGAGGTGATTGGGGATGTTAGCACTGAAATGCTGGCTTAATGCGGCTTATTTCTTTCTGTGCACATTTAAAAACTATTACCTCAATGTCAGCGAGACCACTTGTACTCTTTGTACATCTATAAGAGTTAGAACATCTTGTTCAAATGTGAGTGATTAAAAGTTAAGCCACGCCTTCAAATTCTTGACAGCATTCGGGAGAAACTAGCATCTTATTTCAATTTTTAATGGCTTGAGTATTTTATGGAGCTACAAAATCAAGAGTGAATGGGTCCTTAATGTATCAAACTGTAATGTACACTGTGTGTCAAGGTCAGAATATTTGTCCATCTAGGCTACTTAGTAAGGTCGACTGGCAGCAGCTCTTTAGTCTCAGACAGAGGAGAGGCTTTCAGGCCACTTGCTCCCCGATTCTTTTAGCTATAGAGATGCTGGAGGTTGAACCTGACCTTCTCTTTCTTTTTTTGTTAAATGCACAGTATGGTAAGGCACCACTTGTTAAATTCTTATCTGTATTCATTCTGCCTTAATTTCTCAGAATGTGAGCCTGCTTTCAACTATGAACTGTTCTGTCCCCCGCCTCAGCCCCCTGGCCGCCCCACCAAATCACAGGATGCATGAGTTTCAGTAGAATACCTGTGCTCTAGGAGCAATAATTTCTGTGACTATTTTGCAGCAATATAGCAATGTGACGTGGGTGGCGCTGTGGGTTAAACCACAGAGCCTAGGACTTGCCGATCAGAAGGTTGGCGGTTCGAATCCCCGCGACAGAGTGAGCTCCCATTGTTTGGTCCCTGCTCCTGCCAACCTAGCAGTTCGAAAGCACGTCAAAGTGCAAGTAGATAAATAGGTACCGCTCCGGCGGGAAGGTAAACGGCATTTCCGTGTGCTTCTCTGGTTTGCCAGAAGCGGCTTAGTCATGCTGGCCACATGACCCGGAAGCTCTACGCCGGCTCCCTCGGCCAATAAAGCGAGATGAGCGCCGCAACCCCAGAGTCGGTCACGACTGGACCTAACGGTCAGGGGTCCTCTTTACCCTTTTACCCCTTTGCAGCAATAATGAAACACGCTTTCTAGAGTACAGGTGCACCATGTTCTGCAAGTTCTAGGGTGGTATCCACACTTCCCCATAAGCTGAATAGGAGTAGCTGACATCATTTTCAAATACTGTAATGTCATTTAAATAGGGTGGACACCCCATGTTAAAGATGGTGAGTTGTCTCTAATGTTCTTACTTTTTTTAAAAAAAAAATATTTATTGAGGTTTTGAAAGATTACAAAAATAAAGAAAAAAAAGAACAAAAAAACAGAAGAATAAAAACAATTAAAAAAAGACAAATCAATCCTTCCATAACTTATCTTTCATTTGTTTGTTTCCTTGACCTCCTCACACCTCCCTTTTTTGTATTCTAGTTCAATTAACTATTTCAGCAAATCCTTTCCATCTTTGTTTTTATCCTAGTAATTTATCTTAATATAATGTGACTTTACATTCTCACCAATTAACAATCTATTTTTACTTAATCCTTTATAACATTTCTGCTAAAACCCCGTAACTTCATTCCAACATCCTTCTAACATTCCTTAATTTTACAATGTTTCTGTAAATAAACTTTAAATTTCTTCCAATCTTCTTCCACCGACTCTTCTCCCTGGTCTCGGATTCTGCCAGTCATTTCTGCCACTAATGTTCTTACTTTGAATTCATTGCCTTCAAATATGAGAAGGCAAGACTCCTTGAGGGACTTGCAATGTAGCTTTTACATACATCAATATTTAAATATAATAATATGAAAATTCCTTTAAAATATCAGCTTGATTTTCTTATTTCTTATAGAGCAGGGCTGAAGAATTTCTGGCCCTCCAGATGTTCCTAGACTATAATTCCCATCACCCCTGACCTTGCTGGCTCGGGATGATGGGAAGTGGAGCCCAATAACATTTGGCGAGCCACAGGCTTCCATCTCTACTGTAGGTTCTCCTTAGGTGAAGTAGTGAATCCACCAAATCTCAGCTTCAGTTTCCCATGCCCCTCCCCAGTCTGCAGACCAACTTTATCAGGTTGTTGTGATGCAAGGATGCAAGTAAAGTGCTTAGAGCACTTGAAAGTGCTACATAAATGCTAATTATTACTATAACACACTGAAACATAGCTAGGAAGTTATGCAGCTTAGGTGCCTTTACAGTTATTTATATCTTTTAAAAAAAATGTTGGGTGAAAAATTGTAGTTTTCTAGATTGCTGCTATCCTCCTAACTTGAAGAGGATCAGCTTCAAATCAGTTATAAACCTGAAGGTAGGCACATATGACAACTGTCTGTTTTTCTTTTTAGGGTTCATGTAATCACAGGAGTTACTTTGTTGTATGTATCTTTTCAGAAGGCAACAGGATTTCAGAATGAATCAGGTGAGTTTAAATGCAAGACTTTCTCAAAAATATAATTGCTCAGATGTTAGCATACATATCTACACTTACTTTCTTCTGGTAAAAGTAGTAACCCCAACCGAAATCCAAAATGTAAATCTTCATTATTGCAATGCTAAACATCCTGCTCTCTCCTGCTCTCTCCCTCTTTCTGGTTGGGAAGTTGTGAAGTTCCATTATGTGAAAATTGATTTGTGTTCAGTTAACTAGATTGTAGAATAATTTCACTGGCCCCTTCTTCAAGAGCACTCTTCTCTAAGAAAGCTTTAGTTATTTTGCATGAATAATAATTATATTTAAGCCATTTTTAAAAATCAGAAACTTGAGTTCACTCTTTGTCCCTCCTCCCTTCAATCTTAGCTCCATAATTAATATAATTTACCCCCCAAAAGAGAGAGATATTAAGCAAATATCTTTGCATGCCTTCAACATGAAACCCTGGAACTGATTAAATGGTCCTCTAGCTACGTATTTTTGCATGTTTGAGAGTGTGGTCTTTTATGCTAGCCTTCTTCAGTTTGGTGCTCTCTTGTGTTGTTGGATTCACAGGAAGACCCACACCTAAATATCTAAAACGCCCACTTTCTTTTGAGATGAGCTTATTAGTAAAAAGAGAGGGTGTCCTCGTATCACAACCAGTCCCTTTTACCCAGCCCCCAGGTCATTGGTCATTCATAGTCTGGCCCATCTCCCCTCCAGGTTGCACTTTGGAGAAAGGGAAAATTCCAGTTGTGTCTGCACCCAAACTACAATCTTAATACCTATAGAGAATTTGGTGGCACTTTCCCTTAGAGAGAGTTTTTGTCGCTGTTTCTATTTGCGTTGTATTTGTCATGTTGAATCTTTGTGATGTTCCTATCCTTCTCACTCTGCCAATGGCATTTTGTGAACTTACTGGAAGGAATTTTTTTTGTTTTGACTATGGCAGACCAACACGGCTACCTATCTGTAACTTAAATTAATAAGAGCATCGTTAGCATCAGCATCATTATTAAATAAAATCATTGGAAGCTATATGTTGCACCCTTTTCCTCCTGTTCCAGAGCATGCATCTACTTTAAAAGCAAAGCCAGGGTGACGTGGGATCTGAAAAGCTATTACTTTCCCACTTCCTCTCCCATTCCGTTACAGACAGATGCTGCTGCTGTATTGTTGTTGAAAAGGAACAAGCCTGGGTGATAGGGCACAGCTAAAATGTTGTCGCAGGATACTCAGTGTGGTAGGATTGCCACACAGGAATCCTCCTAGTAGCCATTCTGCTGTGATTTGGACTCTTTCTTCTCATAAGTTGTCCCAACCCCACACCAGCTATGTACTCCACTAGTGGTGGTACTGGTGCAACAAAAGTTGGCAGAAGGACATTGGCAGACTTCACATGTGGATATTGACATTGGCCTACAGTCGGTGCAGTCTTTTTATACCTGTGTGACCTTGATTAAACATGTTTCCTTCTCCCCCTTTGAATTGAAATGGGGGGTTGACTATGATAGTGGACAGATGATGTGGATCTATTTATTTATGTGGATATTACTGGTGTATGTTTATAACCTTTCTCTCCTGCCCTTCCTCCAAGGAGAAAACAGCAATCCCCTGCATGTTTTATCTTCATAGCAACTCTGCTTTGGAGCCAGTACTGGCAGCTCCCACAAGGCAGAACTGATTTACAGGGAAGGCCATAGCTTTGCAGGTGAAAGGTCCCTGGTTCAATTCCCAGCATCTCCTAAGTAGGCATGAAAAGAACCTCTGCCTGAGGTGGGGAACTGCTGCCAGTCAGTGTAGTGATAAAGGGGACCGCTGATTTTGTCAACCTGGTGCCCTCCAGATGTTTTGGACTACAACAAGTTCCAGCCGGCATGGCTGCTGATCTGGTCCAAAACAATGATATCCAACAGTAGTCATGGCAAAGGCTCTATTGGATTTGAAATTGTTTTTATATGTGTAATTGTTTTAACTGTTTTTATAATGTCAGTTGTTACTGTATTTTGAAATTGCTTTGAGATGCTTCATAGGAAGAGATTCATAAATGAAATCATCACCATCATCTGGGGTGCCCTGAATTTTTGATGACAATAATGAGCTAAACTGACCAATGGTGAGACTTCCAATGAAACTTTTTTTTAAGAAAAAGGGAGGTTACATCCGCCAGTAAGAGCACAAGCTGTAGGGGAGAACGATCAATAGAATTTTGGGGCCATAATTACCAACGTGAAGAGACACGGGTGGCACTGTGGTCTAAACCACTGAGCCTAGGGCTTGCCCATCGGAAGGTTGGCAGTTCGAATCCCCGTGACGGTGTGAGCTCCCATTGCTCGGTCCCAGCTCCTGCCCACCTAGCAGTTTGAAAGCATGTCAAAGTGCAAGTAGATAAATAGGTACCACTCTAGTGGGAAGGTAAATGGCGTTTCTGTGTGCTGCTCTGGTTTCGCCAGAAGCGGCTTAGTCATGCTGGCCACATGACCCAGAAAAACTGTCTGTGGACAAACGTCAGCTTCCTTGGCCAGTACAGCAAGATGAGTGCCACAACCCCAGAGTCGTTTGCGACTGGACTTAACTGTCAGGGGTCCTTTACCTTTTTTAAAAATTATCAACATGATGCATAAGTTGACATCTCTGCTTGAAGGTAAAATGTCAGCTGATTACTGGGGAAAGCATGTTAAGATGACATCTAATGACCTCACCATGTTAAAGTTTATTCCCCATGTAGGGTGGTTCTTTTTAGTTGAAAAAGTCTCCTTCGTGGTCACTAGTTGCTATATTGAAAGCTAAGAGTTTGAATTTGAAGTTAATATGTTGTAAAGCAGTTGGAAGGGTGCAATGCCTCTCGAATGACTGGCCATAAATCTCACCTGAAAGGTCCTAGTCTGGTTATTTCAAATAAGCATGCAGCTCCTCACCCATGCAACTGTTGTATTTGTGTATAATACATACATACAACAACCCTTCTGTCAGCAAGCAAAAATCAAGGGGAGAGTTTTAAAAGTTGCAAAATACCAAACAATAAAAGCACTCACAAATTTCTCAAAATAAAAACCAACTAGGTCATGGCCTTACCTAAGGTGGGTCACAAGAGCAACGCTACATCATAGAAACATGTTAACAATTGATAAATGTGTCCTGGAATGTTTGTTTGGGTTAAAGGTGGGTCTGAAAAAGAAGACTGCTGAGCTCAGTGATTGTGCTGAAGTCCCCCAAGGTTGTTGTCTGGCTGTCAAAATAACATCAGGTTTGATGCCAGGCAAACTTTCCTGGGGAGGGTGTTCTACTTGCATCAACAACTGAGAAGACTGTTTTTGAATTCAGAAGTTGGGGTGTACTGAACAAAGGTCTTTGAATAACACATGTACCAATAGGGCAGGCTCATATGGCGGCAGTAGGATTTCAAAGGTTAGAACTAGCACTTAAAATTGGGTTCAGGGCCAGCAGCCCACATACTTGTTGAAGAAATGCCAAGATAGCTGAACTCTGCTAGTATAGAACACAGCTGCTAGGCTGATAACTAGTTTTCCTGAGCAGTCTTCAAAGGCAGGCCCACCTACTACATGTTTAATCTCCACAATCTGGAGGTTTACCATGGCCAGGCTATCTTTGTCCAGGAGGTGTCACTGTTGGTGTGCCGTTCTTAGCTGGAGGAAGCCTCTTTGTGCCTCAGTGTAGTTAATGGTCAGGGGTGATGGGGGTTGCAGTTCATTGATACCTGGAGAGCCAATGGTTACCATTCTGTGCTCTAAGTAAATAAATACCTGCTTGCTGCAAACTTGACTAGCGGGTCTTTATGCACAGATTTATGTAAATATACCGTCTTGTAGTGAAGGGCATCTTGTTTCATACCCCTAGTATTCAGAGGATAGTTGTGTGTTTCATATGCTCCTCTCTCCTGCATGCCAGCATTACATAGATCCTTTCCAGGTGAGATAAATATTTAGAAAGAACTGTTGAAATTAAATAGGTCGGGTCTTGAGCACTGCTTGGGTGAGTGATCACTTGGAGTCATAATTCAGCTTCTCTGAACTCGAGCAAAAGCCACAAGTGTAACATGCATTTCCACTTAGCTGTTCTTTCTGTCAGTAAAACCTTTAGTTCTCTTCTAAGAAGGAATCAACATTTTAAAATAGTTACATTTTGTGCAGATTTTTTATTTGTGACTTGTGAACTCCATTAAAATTACCTGCTTTTGAGTGCATCTCTGTGTGAACGATAAGGAATGTGTTTGCCAGCCAGATGTTCTTAGACTCTGACCTCCATGAGCAGGGTTCGAAATTAGCAGGGCGCCAGGTGCATTTTGCGCTTAAAGATTCTCCATTTGCAAGCTCCTCAACAAGTCTGGGTGCCATTTTTTGCACCTGGCTGACACTCAAGGATTACTGAAACGTATGTGCTTTGAAGCCTCAAAGTATATGTTAAGGATAGACAATATATTAAGGAGTTTAACAATTAAGAGTAGAGTGTTTTGAAAACTGATGTTTGGTACCAATATTTTGATTGTAAACACAAAATTAAACATGCATCAACAATTTCTGCTAAAAATGTGCTATTAACAATGTGCCACTTATGTGGATTGCATATTTATTCATGCTTATCAAAATAATAAAAAGTGTTGCTGACCCCCCCCCCCCCGCCCAAGTGGCAACTAGGCATTCTGTTTAGGTGCCCACAACCCAGGTCCCAGAAGCCATTTGGCTCCTAGCTTTTCTACCCCAGTTTCTAATACTGCCCATGAGCCATAGCTAGCATAACTGATGGCCAGGGATGATGAAAGTTTTAGTCCAGGCACATCAGGAGAGCCCCAGGTTGCCTACCTCTGCTCTTTGGCTCCACTGAACGCACATTTTGTAAACTGAATGTAGGCTGTTGCTGAGAATGATTCTTACAGAATTTTTTAATTTTTTTTTAATCTTCATGCTTATCCAAATGAGCAGGGTCCCACAAATACTGGATTACAACCAGCCTATCTTTGTGCTTTGTGGAGGAAACATTTCAAGGTGTGATGAAAAAGATCCAAACTTTGCTGCTTAGAACAGTCTTAAGATGGAGAGCAGGAGGGGTCAATGCACACTTATAGTGCAATCCTTGCATATTTACTCAGATGGGTTCCTCTGTGTACCAGAAGGGCTTATACCTTGATGAACGTACAAAGGATTGAAATCCAGTCATGTTAAACTGAGCTAGGTGCAAGCACATTTCAAGCAGTACTATGGGTTACTAGGACAGAGAAAGATGGATGTCCTTGCCTTGAAAATTAAACACCAGTGCTAATTTGGATCTGCCTCTACCACTGCTCAGAACACATGGGGCTCTTTGTAGGGTAGAGGGTGGGATGAGGAACAATTATATTGCTTTACTTTGCTTCATAAGCAAAATTCCAGAATGAAGAATGTTGATGAGTTGAAGGCATTGACACACTGATAGAATTGCTGGAGGCCTGGCACGACTCCCAATGACCCCTTCCAGTAACAGTTGCATCGTTCTGTTCTATACAGTCATACCTTGGGTTACAGACGCTTCAGGTTGCACGTTTTTGGGTTACAGAGGCGCCGAAACCCGGAAGTACCAGAATGGGTTACTTCCAGGTTTCAGCACTCGTGCATGTGCAGAAACACCGAATCGCGGCCCGGTCGTGCGGAGACACGGCGCTGCGGGTTGCGAACACTGCGGGTTGCGAACGTGCCTCCCACGCGGATCATGTTCACAACCCGAGCGTCCACTGTATTAGCTACTGCCACAGAATAGTCATCAGGGCCTCTTGTAGGCATAACAGTAGTGTTGCCACAATGCCAAGAGCTGTCATTCTCCTCTTGGAGAGGGAGAATACCTTTGTGGCAAAGTATTTGTTTTGCATGCAGAAGGTCCCACGTTCAATGTCTGTCATCAGTCTAAAGGATCAGGTAGCAGGTGGTGGGGAAGACTTTCTACCTGAGACCCTGGGGAGATACAGCCAGTCACAGTTGACAGCACTGCACTGGTATAAGGCAGCTTTCCATGTTCTGTTGCCCACAGGGGGAAGCTGTTTAGTATCTGAAGTATTAGTTGTTAAACTTATGGCATACTTGGTCTTTCTTTCTATCTATCTATCTATCTATCTATCTATCTATCTATCTCTGTATTTTATAGCTATTTCTTGCTTACTGAAGTGAATTTCACCACTTGCTTCTACATAGGATGCAAATGCACCTCCCCCACCCTCAAGTGTAGTCCTTGTGGGATTTCTGATATACACCATGCTTGGAAGTGGTATTAAGAGACAAACTGATATTTACAGCTTAATCCTGGCCAAGCAACACTGAAGCAAATGGGTTTTGCATATATGGTCTTCCACAGTAACGTTTGATCTGTTATTTATAAGTATTAATGTGATTTTATTAACCACAGTGAAGCTTGTTTTACTTAAACTATGAAGCCCCGGGTTCATGCATTCCACACACCCCTTCTCCATCACTTCTCTGAGTTAGATAATTTCACTTCTGGACTAGATGAACCACAGCTGCTTATGTGCAAGCCCAAGAAACTGCTTAATCTTAAATGTGGTTTGTCTGAAACAAGCCTGCTTCAAACAGTTTTATTTAATCAAGCCATAGTTAGTATTAAGTGCAGTTTAGGGTTCAGATGTTATGCTCTTCTGTGTTTAAATGGAATGAATTCTCATTTCTCACAACCGTATTGGAAGACTTTGAGGAGAGTACATAACCATTGGGCTTACTGAAGTCAGCTTTCATCACACTAAACTATTGTTTAGTGCAGGGTTCACCAGGCTTTTGGGGCCAGTGGGCACATCAGGAATATTGAGAATGTTGTGGGCATCAGTCACAAAATGGCTGTCAAGGGGGCATGGCCTATCACAAAGTAGCTGCCATGGGGACATGTCTTAACACAAAATAGATATTTTCTGAGATATTTTATGGATGCACATACCGTGATGTTCACACACAGCCTATATCTTTGCTTTATTTTACTATACCTTGGTTTGTTGCTTCTGTAATAACTAGAGTAGAAGCTGAGTGAAGCATATATCTTTGACTGAAAGGAAGGTAGCTATATTTGCTATTAAAATAAGTGCTCTGAAAGTAATTTCCTTCACATACCTGTGCCTAGCCTTGTAATCCCTTTTGAATAGCAGTGCTTCAGAGGAATAAGAAAAAGAATTATTCATTGGCAGTGACGCTGATCTTTAGATATACATGCTGGGTGCACAGATAATATCTGCTTAATTTGGTGGGGCATATCAGTACACAGTTGGCTCCCAAAGTCAAGAGCCATCCCACAATACTTGGGGGCAAAGGGGAAGAATATATTCAAATACAGGTAGAGATGCTTAGGCCAGCTGTCTGTAGTAGGTGAGGAACATGGTTTTTAGGGAAAGTTGTGATCCATCACCTAGAATAAAGCCCAGATGTAGACCATCGTAATCTGCTTTGCAGACTCCTTATAAGAAATGGTATTAAGAACCATACAACAAGCAGAACCATATTGGAGACATCCCACCTTCCTTGTTTGTTCTTGCATATTGTGTGTCTGAAAATGAAAGCTGCATTTCTGTTTAGTATGTCTAGTAGCTAGTGATAGCCCTACCCCCTCTAAGTTTAAAAAGTCACATATCCTGCTGGCCGTCACAGCATCTGGTGGATCACTTAGTAGATTATGCATTGCATGAAGGATTTGCAGTTTCTCTTAATATCATCATTTTCAAATGTGCTTGGTAAACTAGTGTTTATGTGAAGTTGAAATGCCAGCAATTGCAACACAGCTTTGTTTATAGATTCTTGTGTTGTGCTGCCAGTTGTAACGCAGGTGGGTTGTCAGATTCTGCCATGTGTTTACCGTTGGGCTGTCCCCTTCCTATTTTTGTTTTGTTTTGTTTTCTTCATAGAACTCAACGGAGCCTTCAGTATCAGTTGAGACTTTGGCCGACGTACCTGAGCACGTGCTTAAAGGACTTCCTGAGGAAGTGAGACTTCTCCCATCTGCTGTTGACAAGACACGGCTTGGTAAATAAATCTAGAAACAAGCTGCGGGCAGACAGGCTGCTTGAACTGAAGACTGTTTAACCTGAGGAGTGTGGGGTGGAATCCTTCTCAGGATTTGCTACGACAGCCCATGGTTTGAAATGTGGTATCCAGTTTAGTGTCATAGGTTGTCTCCTGCACTCTAAAGTCAACAGCACTACCTGGTTTGAGGTGAACTTAGATCAGTAGCACTACTGGCAAATGGCAGCCCAAAGCTGAATGTTTTGTTTTGAGGTTTGGACAAAGGCTTTCCAAGTTATTAAGCCCAGTTGGTGTACGGACATTACTCACACCTCTAAAACCCTGATACTTATCCTTGGCAACCAAACAGTTTGCAGTCCTTGGGGTGGCAAGTTGAAGTGTAGAAGAGGCGTCCCTGAATGAGTAGACTTTACACATATTGCTATCATTGAAATTGCCCCCATGGATACAATAGCAAGCTGCCCACAAAGAGATACATCTGGGTCCCATGAGAGCAGGTTTTGTCTCTTAAGGTCATCCAGGAAACGTGGGTGTATTCAGGATTGTTTCCCAGGGATGGTGGAGATGTAAAGTAGAACACCGAAAGGTGGGACAGGCTGGTTTCTCCCCCCCCCCCACCTCCCACCCCCAAAAAGTGTGCCTGTCTATTTTGCCTTATATCTCAGGTTCTACCAACCTTTCATTTAAAATTGAACACTGGAGATTACCCCTTCAGAGCCTTGATCCAGGTCCCCTCTCCCAGCAGATTGTATCCATTTTTACTGCCCACCTCCCAGTTCCCAGCCCCAGATTATGTAGTAATCAGCATCCTGGCATTTTACTGCTTTTTCTGTTTCGTGTGTTTTGCTATTAGTTGCATTAGTTTGTGATATGCTTGTTCCCCCTCCCCTCTTTTTGGATTCTCTGCCCCCTCCTTTATTTAGCCAGGCAAAGTTACAGTGTATTTATGGAATCGCTTTGTTGTTGTTGTTAAGCAGTGTTGCATGGTTTTGAAGTATGCAATACTGCCAAAGAGTATGATTGTGGTTCCTCATTTGATCTTCAGGTGTCTGGGCAACAAAGCCAATTTTCAGAGGCAGAAAGTTTGGTCCGTTTGCTGGTGACAAGAAGAAACGATCTCAGGTTAAAAGCAATGTGTACATGTGGGAGGTAAGCAGTGACTGATAAGCAATTCCTTTTTTATATAAAATGATTTGAAAGTTCTATAATCCTTTTTAAAAAGTAGCTCATGGTGGCTAACGACATCTCTATCAAACAATAAAGCATGTAAAATAAACTGTAGATAGTTTTTCTCCTGGTTGTAAGGATCACCAAAAGCAAAACAGAAATGTAATTAGATTTTAAATTTAGATGAACTCTCTTGCTATGGTAGCTGTCATTTTTAGACCAAGCCATGGTTTGTCTGCTTTTTAGTTTCTGAGAAGTAGGGGTAAGAGACTATTAAGAGGGACACGATAAATACTTATAAAATCATGACTGATGTATAGAGCGAGTCCTGCCTGGGGACCAGGTGTAACCCTTTGGGTTTCCCTGTTTTCCCCCAGAAGACTCCTTTGGCCATTCCTTGCTGGTCCTGCTCCACATCCTCAAGTGCTGAAATGTGCCAGGAAGGCAAGGATTCTCTTGTAAATTCTCAATAAATACTGTGCAGGACAGTGTCTGCAAAAGTTGCCCTTATTGCTTATCCTGCTTCACTATGCATCCAGCCTTAATCTAATGCAGATGCAGTAGTTAAGACAGATTCCAACGTGAATGATCTTGTTGCTGCACATCCCTTTCTTTGCCACCACCACCAGTGAGTAGTAAAAAATAGGCCTAAAGCCCAAACTTCCCACTCCAGAGAGCAACTTCCTGTCAGCACAGCCATGTGAGTAGGTGGTCTTCAGTCTCCCAGGGATCATCCAGTGGTGCTCCATATGGACCCAGTCATATAAAACGCCCACATTTTGAAACTGAGACGATGGGTGCATGCTCTCGTGATTAATGAGTACTTTTGTTTCTTTCCTCCTCTCTGTCTCCATGCACACATACGTTCAACCTCACAAGGTCTATTACCCAAACTTGGGATGGATGTGTGTTGATGCCACAGATCCAGAGAAGGGGAACTGGCTGCGCTATGTGAACTGGGCTCGCTCAGGAAAGGAGCAGAACCTATTCCCTTTGGAGATCAACAGAACCATCTACTACAAAACTTTAAAGGTAGCAGTGCCTCTGCTTATATCAGTTGCCTTGGTACAAATTTCAATACCCTGTCTTCCCATTGCTGCTGTGCAAAAGTGCAACCTGCTACTACAGGAGATGCAACATAGCTTCGTGGCGGAGTACCCGATTGGCAGCCAGAAGCTCTCAAGTTCAATTCGTGGCATCTTCCACTTTAAAAGTTCTCTGGTAAAAAGCATAGCCTTAGATCTTTGGGGGTGGGGAGCTGTGCTAGGCTAGATGGGCCAGAAGTATGACTTTTTAAAAAGCTGTTCAGCTCTTTCTCAGTGACTTTGGGGGTCTCCCATACATCTCTTTGCAAGATACTGTCGTTCAGTGGTAAGATTGCTTGTTTTGCATATATGGTTTTTTAAAGTTGTGGTCCATCCTTATTGTTTCAAATGCATTTGAAAGGGTGGGGTATAGGTTTTCCAAATAAACTGAATAAGGGCCACGTTAGAAATAGATTGGTGACCACAGTTAAATGTTCCATTTGAGGGATATGTGCAATTGCAGTACATTGCGTCTGATGTTTTATGACATAGGGTTGTATCCAGTGGTTAGTCCTACTCAGATTAAACCCATTAAAATTAATGGGCACGAGTAACTTAGGTCTATTGGTTTCAGTGGGTCTGTTCTTAGAGGGATACAGCCCATAAATCCCTAGTTGGCTGCTTGACCCATCGTTTTGCTTCGTGACATGCAGTCCTTGACCCTTCTGGAGGGAACCCTAACATTGATGTCAAACAGTCCTTTCTACTGCCAGGATCTCGACTCTTCTGTATGTAATGGGGGGAAAGACCCTGTGGCCTTTTCTGACACAGCTCTGACATGCTAGCCATCTTGAAGGCATGCTTTTCCCCCTTTAATGAAGTGTTGCTCCAGTTAAATAGCTGTGTATTCTTGTTTCCTCTTCCACTCCTCTTTCCTTTAGGTGCCCTATCTTTTCTTCTGGTTTGTAAGTCGTTAGCCAAGAATTGTCTCTTTAAAAAAAAAAAAATGGTAAAAGGACCCCGACAGTTAAGTCCAGTGGGGTTTCTGGGGTTTCGGCGCTCATCTCACTTTATTGGCTGAGGGAGCTAATGTTTGTTCGCAGACAGTTTTTCCGGGTCATGTGGCCAGCATGACTAAGCCGCTTCTGGCAAAACCAGAGCAGCGCACAGAAACACCGTTTACCTTCCCGTCGGAGTGGTACCTATTTATCTACTTGCACGTTGACATGCTTTTGAACTGCTAGGTTGGCAGGAGCTGGGACCGAATAACGGGAGCTCTTTCCATCGCGGGATTGGAACCACCGACCTTCCAATCAGAAGCCCTAGGCTCAGTGATTTAGACCACAGCGCCACCCGCATCCCTTAAAAAAAAATATGGTATAGTTCCTAGTAAAAAGTAAAGGACATCTGGACGGTTAAATCCAGTCAAACTTGACTATGGGGTGTGGCTCCCACTTCAGGCCAAGGGATCTGGCATTTGTCCACAGACAGTTTTCCGGGTCATGCAGCCAGCATGACCAAACCTCTTCTGGCTCAACAGGACACCCTGACAAGTGCCTTGGTTATGTTCTGTTGGTCACAGGTCATTTGCCAGAAAACCTTTTCTCCATTGTTTCCAATAAACATTACTGTTTGTTTGACGCTTGGCCATTAAACATTTGCTCTTTATGTATATTGCTGTTGATGCGGGTAGGGGTGGAATTGGTGCATGCTTTTCGAGACAACACTTATCCAAGTTACAGATAAATTCTTGAGGTTGCAAAACTGTTACATTGATAACTTTTTAAGGTGCATTAACAAGAAAACATTTTTACAAGAAAACTACCAGTGGCATCCTTGGTTATTTTTGTAATCACATTCAGAAACAAACAGTTTAATGTTAATAATATTAGCCAAAACACCAGATATTATGAGAAGAAGGTTACAAATGTTGCATTGGTGACTACAGAATTACCTGATACTGTTTCTTCTTCTGTGTTGTTTTATTTGGCTCATTTTGCTGTTGATATTTTGTGATGGTGGTGTTTAATGTTGCTGTTTATCATAGTTGACTTTTAAAAATATTATAAGGTACCTTGGATATTTTTAATTCTATGTCACTGCGCACTTGTGTAGATAATAGCATTACTTGTAGAGTGTGTTTTCCTTTCTCAGTCAGTTCTAAATTTATACTAACCTTCTGCTATAGTCAGAATCTGAACAAAACTTACCTATGTGTGTCAAATTGTAGACTTCAGTGATCTAATCAAATTGTTAATCAATGATAATTGGCCAAACCCATTTTAATGCTAATATGTTTTCCCCAGTAGAGTTATGTATCTTCAGCCTTTTATGTTTTGCTATCTTTCCTATGTAATTAGAATGAGGTTTTTATTAATCCTTGACTATGTCATCTCATCACAATTTCAGAACACCTAGATCCAGGAATTATTAGGAAGGTGTAACAAAATTACTGTATTTTTCACTCTATAAGACACACTTTTTCCCTCCTAAAAAGTAAGGGGGAATGTGTGTGCATCTTATGGAGTGAATGCAGGCTGCGCAGCTATCCCAGAAGCCAGAACAGCAAGAGGGATCGCTGCTTTTGCTGCGCAGAGATCCCTCTTGCTGTTCTGGCTTCTAGGATTCAGAATATTTTTTTCTCTTTTTTCCTCCTCCAAAAACTAGGTGCATCTTATGGTCTGGTGTGTCTTATAGAGTGAAAAATACAGTAAATTATTTCCACTACCTGTTTATTCTTGGAAGGGAGGAGACTTATGGCACTCAGGCTTTTGAGTGTCAGCTGTCAGTTTTTTCAACAGACATGTGATTTGAGATCCTTTATATAGGTGGAAAGCCACCACTAACTTTCCAAGGAAGCAGTGCCAGGAATAACCTGCTGAATACCATTGAGAGCCCCTGGTAGCATGGCTCTGTTAATTGTGCTAAAAATCTGATTTTTAAAAATTATTTTTTTGGTGAACCTCTTTGAGAATCATAACGGTTGAAAAGTGTTCTGAAAATATGGTAAAATTGTGGGGTTTTTTTAGAATTGTGTTTTGATTCAATAAAAGGATTAGTTTTGATCCAATATAAGATGAGTCCTGCTGGATTAGACCAAAGATCTGTGTAGTCCAGCCTCCTGTTCTCACAGTGGCCCACCAGATGCCTGTGGGAAACCCATAAGCAGGACACAAGCACAAGAGTTTTCTCCCCTCCTGTGATTTCCAGCAACTGGTATCCTTCTCCCTCTTTTTCTCCCTGCATATCCTTGAATTCCCCCTGGATCGCTCTTACAAAACTGGTGTTAGATTGGCTACATTCCAGTCCACAGGTATGGATATTGTTCTAAGGGACAAGTTGAATATTTTTCCAGAAGTTCAGCAACTTTACATTTGAGTGTTTTGAAAAAAAACTCTAGTGGATGCTGCCTTGGGCCCAGTGATTCATCTTGCACTTAGGCTGAAATCCTATGTGTGCGTTCCCAGGATTAAGACCCGTTGAAGGCAATGTGATTTACCTCCTAGTAAACATGCTTAGCATTGCACTGTTTAAAGTATTTTAGCTACCTTTTTACAGCTATATTGTTGCAAAACGACATACAGACAAAGGTACAGTATAGTGGAAAAAATAATTGCATCAGAACAATTGTGTGCAAATTCATATGAGAAGCTCCTCTGGACTAGCTGTTCATGCTATTGGTTAAAAGCAGCCTTGACTTCTATTACAGTATCTATGGATGATGGGGAGCATCAGAATATGTCAGCATGACCCAGAATGTTTGTGTACGTGCCTGGTCATGAAATTACTCAGGAGACTTTGGGCAATGTTGTTAACTTTCAGTAAAGAACTGTATGATAGTGAATGTAAAACAGTTGATACTCTTATCAGGTCAGAGTGTTTGCTATTCTGCAGTTCTCTTACATAAGGTAAAACAGGTGGGGAGAGTATTGTTTCATTCTTGTCCTGCTTGCGGTTTTCTGATGGGCATCTTGTTGGTCACTGAGAACAGGAAGCTGGAGTAAATGGGCACCCTTCAGTCTGAACCAGCAGAACTCTTACTATGTTTGTAAAAGTATGTATTCCTTGTTGCATAGTCTCCTGCACCAGGTTTCAGAGTGGGGGCTGCAGAAATCAAAGTTCAGTGCTCAAGTTTTTTATATATATTTTAAAAGTCACAGAGCTTTCAGCTTTTATATATGATCGGTTGTGCCAACTAGGTTTTCCTCAGAGTAGATACATTGAAACCAGTGGCCAGCACCATTCATTTCAGTGAATCTATTCTGAGTAGTACTAGTATCCAATACAACCCAATATATACAATTTCCATACAGTGGTACCTCGGGTTACAGATGCTTCAGGTTACAGATTCCGCTAACCCAGAAATAGTACCTCGGGTTAAGAACTTTGCTTCAGGATGAGAACAGAAATTGCGGGGCGGCAGTGGAAGGCCCCATTAGCTAAAGTGGTACCTCAGGTTAAGAACAGTTTCAGGTTAAGAACGGACCTCCAGAACGAATTAAGTTCTTAACCTGAGGTACCACTGTACAGGGTAAGGAATCAGAGGTAAATGTACTTGGGTATTACATCACATCATTACTGGCTGGAAAAGGTTATTGTATCTGTAGGAGGGAAATTACAACATGTGTTCACTTATATGTTAAGAGGCACTTTAGTAAGAGCTTTTCTACACTTTCATGAGATTGGGCTGAGTGATCTTTTGTGGTCCCTTGCATTCTTTGATTCTGCAATCTACTTTTATATCCCCACCTGAATGTTTATTAATGTTTATTATGTTTATTAATGTTTATTAAAAGGCTAGCGGATATGAATAAAATGCATGTTATTATCAGTGTATAATGATATTATCAGTACAGTCAGTTAACTGGTCTCAAAAGCAAAGACAGTCAAGGTGGGCAGTAAAACTGATACGGCAATCTTCATTTGCTTTAGTGCAGGGAACTGTAGTCTCAAATTCTTGGAGGGCACCAAGTTGTTAAAGGCTGATTTAGGTCTGGTAAGCTAGATACACAAATGTTCTGACAGCTACCTCCAATTGCAGGCGGGGTGGAGGGGGGGCGGGAAATCTTGGGCTTCAAGGCCTACTTGCTGGGTGACCTTGGACCTGTTACTATGTCTCAGCCTAATTTACTGCAAATAATTGTTGTGAGGCTAATCCAAGCAGGGGGAAGAAGCCAAATAAAGGCCTTGCAAAATAGTTTTTATACCCCTCTGTAAAAGCTGGTCTTTGAGATCTGTGAGTGGGTGTGTGTCTATTTTCTGCCCTGCCAGTAGCATGAGAGAGAAAGCCTCATTCCTTTGCGTTCTTTGGCGTTTGGCCTGCTGGGTTGATCAATTTTACTGAACTGACCCTGTGTTTAATTGGGTACTTTTATCTGCTGGGCTTTTTCCTGCACTGTGGATGGGAGGGTGCTGTTGTAGAAGGGAAATAAATATCTCTAATACATGAATGAAGTCTTAAGAGGTTGGGGGAGTAGAATTGATGTGTAAAGAGTTGCCAAGGTCATAGATAATTGTTGGGACTCTTGTTTATGAATCCACCTGAAATTTAAGATCAAAGTGAGAGGGAGGGATGAACTGGAGGGAGGGACATTTTAGTGGTGGTGTCCCATTAGAGGAATGTCCTTTCCCCAATAGATGAGGGGGCTTATTCTGTTTCTTAAGAGAAGACCATTCTGTTGCCGAAGTTTTTAGAATCGTCATCATATTTGTTTTAAATCCCTTCTATGTATGTTGATCATTACGCTTGAGCTGCTTGCTTGTAACAGTAGAAAATATGGGAGGTCAGACGCGAACATCCTAGAGATGTTTAAAATAAAATGTGAAAGATTCTGTTTCCTTTCAAATGCATTGTTCATTTTTCCTCCTCGCCTTTTTGAGAAAAACCTGTTGAAATGAGCCGATGCCATTTGGAGAGGTGTGGGTTTTCTTGCGCCTTTTTTTTTTTTTGCTTGCTTGCTTGCTTCTCTCCCAGTCTGCCATAAAGCAAGCTGGAGTTTCAGTGCAATGTGCAAGTCATGCTAATGTGCTGGATAAATGCAATCCTCCTTCCAGCAGAGGGGTGTGGTGCAACTGGCTCGCTCTTTCTTTCTCTCTCTCTCTCTCTCTCTCTCTCTCTCTCTCTCTCTCTCCTCTCTTCTGTTCCTTCCCTTGTGACGCTGCGCTTGCACAAGCCACCAAGGGTTAAAGAGTCCTTCCTGTTTGGCCAGGCAGGCAGTTAGGAAATCTGTTCTTAGTGCAGAGTACAGCTGTTTGTGATCCGCACAGCAAGCTCCACGCCCTCTGGCCCTGAGCCTGCTTCTCTCTCTGTCTCTCTCTCTCTCTCTCTCCCTCCCCCCCCTCTTTTTTTTTTATTAACAACCTTCCTCTTGATTGGTGTCCTGCTTGTCTCTTCTTATTCCTCCAGCCAATTGAGCCAGGCGAGGAGCTCCTGGTGTGGTACAATGGGGAAGACAACCCAGAGATAGCAGCTGCTATCGAAGAGGAGAGAGCCAGCAATCGCAGCAAGAGGAACTCTCCGAAAACCAAGAAAGGTAAGAAGTTTCGCCTCCCTCTCTCTCCCGTTCTCTCTCCGTGAAGGAAAAATCCAAGGTGGGGTGCGTGGCATGGAGTGGCATGAAAAAAGGCAAACTTTTTTTCTTCTTCTCTTCCTTCCTTACCCCCCCTCCCCCAGTTCCTGCTTGTAGGATTAAGAAACGCTCCTAATACTTTCTCACTGAAGGGAGTGTCATACCAGCAAGTATGTCTGTGTGACCTTTTTCCCCACCAAGCTCTGGTGCTTGCCTCCTCAATTTAAACAGCTTCCAGTTAAAGTTGTGTGTGTGTGTGTGTGTGTGTGTGTGTGTGTGTATATACTCTGCCCTCTACCCCCCTTTCATTCGATCAAAGAGTAGAACGGTCACATCAATTTCCTTGGGGGGGGGGGGATTTGACAGTTCTTTCTCCGCTGTGTCGGTCCTTTTCAAACCAGAAGTTAGTTAAAAATTGAAGGAGAAAAATAACCTGCTGGCAAGCTGAGTTTTTAAGGTTTTCATGTTTTTGCTTTATCAGACGTGTTGGGAAAACGATATGGTTCTCTTTTTTTAACACCATGGAAGTATTTTTAGTTGCCTTTGTTGTTTATTGCACTTTGTGCCAGCAGATGGATTCCGCAAATGATTTCAAAAGATTTAAAAAGCACTGCATTTTTTATTTTATTTTTGGAAGTCTGCAAACATTTTATATTGCCTCCCGATAGTGTTAACTGTCATGAGTTTAGGTAGCAAATGACATTTTGGTGCATGGAGAATTTCAAGTATTGAATTCAGACAGGTTGCATTTAGGGTTTTATTTCAGAGTGGTGTTGAAATTTGGGCGATGACTCATCAAGACACGGCATTTGCATTTATTCCTTCATTATGCCTTTAGTGTTTGCAGCACTGCACTAAAGAAAACTAGGCCTGTAGTTTGTGTTTTTTAATTTTAAATTTCTTATTGCGGGTGGGGCTGCTTTTGAAATTAATGGGAAGGAAAAGATCAGTCTATATTCAGAGAGGGAAACGAAAAACAAGGCCTCCATGTGTGCATATTAAGGACATGTTTCAATTTGTAATGAATCAAACAAGTTATTCTGATAGAAACTATAACAAGACAGGTGAGAAGGAAGGAACTCATTTGGTTTTGGGATTGTAAGCAAATAAAATACTTCAGCATCATTGTGAATGAAAAATACATTGTTGTTGTTGTTTTTAATTTAAATGTGGTTTTAGATAGTGGCTAAAATATAGGTTTTCCTATTGTACCGCCAAACTTCTGTGATAAGATGTAGGTGCCTTTGAGTTATAACTTCTGCACATTTCTGACGGAAGAAACAGAATATTTCTTAATACACTGTCCAGAGTAATTGAGGTTGTATTAAATTAAGTTTTATTTAGAGTAGACCTATTGAAATTAATGAACCTAAGATAGTCATGTCCATTAGCTTAAGAGGGTATGACTCTTGAGAAGGACTAACATAATGTTTATTTATTTTTTTACTCCAGAAAATGTGCTTCTAGGCTTTATATATGTATCCAGTCCTAACAAGAAAGCTGCTGCTACTTTTAATATTAGTAGTAATTAGTATTAGTAGTGGATCCACATTCCAGGAGCGATAATGTTACAGAGTGAGTTGGTGCCTTTATCTACTTCACACTAGTTTGGGGGGAAGGGCAGGGTGAAGCCAGCCCACTTGGCCACTGATTCATAGAAGGATCAAGGATCAGATGTTCATAGAAGGATCAAGGAGTCCAGATGTTCTGGACTCCAGCTCCCATCGTCCCTTGTCATTAGCCATGTTGTCCAAGTCTGATAGGAGTTGGCGTCTACAATATCCTCAGTCTAAGAACAAAAACGGAGGATGTCATCTTATGTTCACTAACTTTGAAACAATCCCATTGATCAGGTGAGCAAATCCCATGTTGGGAATGGCACCAGCCTTATTAGTTGTGAAGTTGCTGGAGCTAATCCAAAGGAAACATAAGAAAAGCCCTGCTTGGATCAGGCAAGAGGTCCAGCATCCTGTTTTCCCAGTGGCCAGTCAGGTGCCTAAATGGGAAACCCACAAGCAGGTCCTGAGTGCAACAGCCCGTTCTACACTTGATAGTCACAACAGCCGGTATTGAGAGGCATAATGCCTCCAACAGGGAAGGTAGAATATAGTCATCGTGGCTAGTAGCCATTGATAGCCTCGTCCTCCAAAGCTTACATAAGACTGTTCCAGGAGGTGGGAAGTGCCAAATCGTCAGGTTCTCTCAACTAATAAAGGAGGGCCTTGCTGTTTGCACTTTGCCTCTGCCCATGCAAACCAGTGGAAGGGGTCATTTTCTGGGGAAGGAGGCACCAAATGGCAGTTAGTCCCAGCTGAGTTGATTCAGCCAGCTTGAATGTCAAAAACTTGAGGGCTGCAATGCTTGGGATCAAAAGTTCAAAACAGTCCCCACTGAGTCCCCTGCCACTGCAGTACTACAGCGTATGCTTCCAGTACTAGTCCTACTTAGAGTAGACCCATTGAAATAAGTAGATGTGACTTACTGCCTCCAACTATGGAGGCAGAGCGTAGCCGTCATGACTGACAGCCATCTATAGCCTTCCTCTCCATGAATTAGTCTAATCTTTCAAAGCCATCATAAGTTGATAGCCATCACAAGTTCCATAGTTTGCTATGCATGAAGAATTGCTTCTTTTCTGCCCCAAATCTTCCAATGTTCAGCTTCAATGGATGTCCATAGGTTATGAGAGCAGGAGCAAAACGTTTTGCTATGCACTTTGTTATGGGATGCATAATTTTATAATCATCGGTTATGTCACCTCTTACTCTCATTTTCTCTAAATTAAAAAGTCCCAGACACTGCAAACTTTCTTAGAAGTGTGTGTTGGGGGAAGAATCTGGGAATAATTATTCATTATGGGGGGGTCCCTTTTGCCACCCCCAACCTTTGCAGACACATCAACCAATATTGGGCTTATAGGACAATAAGTCGGGTGACTTCCCTCTCTACTTTTATTTTGTCTTTACAAAACTGCCGTGTTTTGTCATTTGTTGTTCTGGTTTTTTTTAAAAAAAGAATGCTTTTGAAAACTAGGAATGGCTGCATGTGCAGAATCAATTTGGTTGCTGTTTTGAAGCCTGGGTCTCCAACTGGAATTCAGCTGGAGTTGGGAGCAAAGGAATGACCATATCTGAGTGAATCCACTTAACCTTGGAAAATACATCGGCAGTTTGTTTCCCTGTTCTTTCCCAGAGTAACTAAATTAGAAGCAACTCCCTCAGAAGCTGCTCTGTGTCTCTCTGTCCTGTGTATAATTTCTGTTGCTGATGCAGCTATTAGGAAGTTGGGAAGCTGCCTTGTGCAGAGTCAGACCATTGGTTCAGCATTATCTTCACCGACCTGCAGCGGCTCTTTGGGATTTCACACAGCAGCTCTTTGAGATTTCTTTCCCAGCTCTATCTAGAGATGCCTGGGATTTGACCTGGGACCTCCTGACTGGAAATTAGATGCTCTACCACACAGCTATGGTTCTTCTCCTAAAAACAAAGCAAGACTGGTATTGTCCACACTGACTGGCAGCAGCTCTCCAGGGTTTCAAGCAGGGCATGTAACCTGGGAGCATCAGCATGCAAAGCAAGAGGAATGGTCCTTTCCCAAATTTGCAAGCTGTTTCTCTTTTTAAATTCAAGGTTGGCACTTAAGCGTACCTGGGCTCCTTTGGGAGGAAGGGCAGGATATGAAATAAAATAAAATAAAATCCCCATGAGAAGAGCCCTGCTGGATCAGGCATCCTGTTTTCACACTTTCTAACCAGTTGGCCATGGGAAGCCTGTAAGTAGGTCCTAAATGCAGCAGCGGTCCCTCCATTTGTGATTCCCAGCAACTGGTATTTAGAGGCATAGCACTTCCAACAGAGGAGGGAGAAAATAGTCATAGCCTAATGAGACAGATAAAGTTGACATGTATTTTAATCTGTAATTTTAGTTTATAACGTATATTTGTAACTGTTGGTTTTATTCATTTATTAATTTTTTAAACTTGTTTTTAACTTGTATATTGATTATATAATCTTCTGTAAACATTAAAACGTCTATTTACAACTACAAATTGGCCTAGTAGCCATTCTACTTCTACAGAGGCAGTGATGGCCACCAACTGGGATGGATTTAAAAGAGGACTGGATGAATTTATGGAGGAGTTACCAGTAGCTACTAGACATGATGGCTGTGCTCTGCCTTCCCAGTTGGAAGAAGTATCGCTTCTGAATACCAGTTATTGAAACGCCAGGAGTGGGAGGGTTGCTCTTGTGCTTGAGTTGTGCTTGCAGGCTTCCCATAGGCCTCTGGTTCGCCACTGTGAGAATAGGTTGTCAGCTTGGCTGGGCCATTGGCCTGATCCAGCAGGCCTGTCTTACATTCTTAGTATTGAGAGGCATACTGCCTCACAGTGAAGGTAATACAGAGCACAGCAGCACCTTCTGATGAAAATTTCCATGCCCTTGAATGTATACGTAGCAATAAACCTCTGCCCATTACTACAGATAATAATAATACATGTGCATAAAAATCCCAAGTAGTTGCGGTGCAAGTGTTATCTCAGGCATCCAATACACACACAGCAGCAGATGCTTGTTTTTAAATACAGTGAGCATGTATACTGTTTATTATATAAAGGTGATGGTGATGATGATGTATTATTTATACCCCGCCCATCTGGCTGTGTTTCCCTAGCCCAGGGGTAGGCAACCTAAGGTTCGCTGGCCAAATGTGGCCCAATCACCTTCTAAATCCGGCCCGCAGACAGTCCCGGAATCAGCGTGTTTTTACATGAGTAGAATGTGTCCTTTTATTTAAAATGCATCTCTGGTTTATTTGTGGGGCCTGCCTTGTGTTTTTACATGGGTAGAATATGTGCTTTTATTGAAAATGGATCTCTGGGTTATTTGTGGGGCATAGGAATTCGTTCATTTCCCCCCAAAAAATATAGTCCAGCCCACTACATGGTCTGAGGGACAGTGGACTGGACAGTGGACTGGCCCACGGCTGAAAAAGATTGCTGACCCCTGCCCTAGCCACTCTGGGCTGCTCCCAACAGAATATTAAAAACACAATAAAACATCAAACGTTAAAATCTTCCCTAAACAGGGCTGCCTTCAGATGTCTTCTAAAAGTCAGATAGTTGTTTATTTCCTTGACATCTGATGGGAGGGCGCCACTACCAAGAAGGCCCTCTGCAATTGTATGCAATGGCCTTGTGTGTTAATGTTAGAAACCTTTTGGCCATACACACTTTCCCAAGTTCACATAGAGCAGGCATGCCTAGCTGGAGGTTAAAAAGAAAAGTTTTCAGAAATGAATTAGGTAGGTTTCTAACATTTCACCACTTCACACAACACACAGTAAGATATGCAGAATTTGTGATAACAGCCTCTAGTTCAGCTAGCTTTAAAATGGGATTAGACTAGTTCAGTGATGTGAAGAGGTCTATCAACAAGCTGTTGGTTCATGATGGCTGTTGTAGATCCTCCACATTCCTGGGCAGTGTACCATTGAATCACACGTGAGAGGGCTTTTGCCTTCGGGCTCGGCTGCTGGGAATCCAGGAAGCATCTGGTTGGCTAATGCAGCAAACAGGATGCTGGACTAGATGGGCCTTTGGTTTTTCTGCAGCCCAGACACAGTAAGACAAGAAGGCAGCATGCTGCCTCTGAGCACCAGTTCACACGCAGCACAGATATGGAGAGGCTGTTGCATGAGCTCCTGCTTCTGGGTTTCCCATGGGCATCTATCTGGCTGGCCACTGTGAAAACAGGAAGCTGGGGCAGATAGACCTTTGCATGATCCAGCAGCATTCTTTTTATGTTCTTAGTCTTATGTTTGTCTTACATTCCTAGTCAAGAATGAAACTTGGGTAAGAGAGCTTACCTCTCTTCTGGCCTGTTGTGGTGTGGGGAGATCAATATCGGGACCATAACTTGAATGATAAAGAACATGCAATTTCTTTTGAGGCATTTCCACCAGAATCCTAACATAAATCTTCCAGTTTCTGCTTAGATTCTCCCAGAACAGCTTGCCATGGTTCTGCATGGGGTATTTTCATGGGTCAAGACAGACTCTTAACAAAGTGATCTACAAGTCTGGGGGTAGTTTGATAACAAGCTATCCAAGCATACCGACCGTTCTTCCCCGCTGGAACAACTGCTCCATTGTATTCTGGGGTTTTTGAGGAGGGGGGCATGACTTCGAGGAGAGCCTGGAAAATGACAATTATTCTGCTTTTTTGCTAATAGACATACTAACAGGTGCTGAGGTAAATGTGTCAGGCTCTGAATATACTGTAGCTGGGCTCAAAAGATGTTGAAGGGCTTATGTAATCCTCCTGGAATAGTTCCATAAACTTCCCTCCGGGGCCTTGAAAACTTCGAAGGCTATTCATACCAGCTTCCACAGTTCACTTTACAAAGTGTGACCAGGATCTGAAAAGCTGGTTAGTTTCCTGTGCCAAAGTGGGTTGAGGACTTGTTTCACGTCTGTATAAAAAAATGTGGTTTTTTCCTCTCCAACTAAAGGCGATTTAAAAGTAGTTTGTGATGTGGGGAAGGGTCTGGAATTGCTCTCTAGCTAGGAACAAATGAGACGGTCTTATTCCAAGGCAGTGTAAGAGTCGATCTAGCACAATATTTTATACTCAGTAGATTCTACAGTGACTCCAGGGTTTCAGACAAGTGCTCTTTCCCAGTCATAGCTGGAGAGGTTGGCAGGATTGAATCTGAGTCCTCCTACATGCAGAACAGCTGCTCTGCCATGGATCTGCAGCCTATATTGAACTCAGTATCTTCCAGAACTGAATTTGTTCCTGAAAGTTAACTGGTTTTGGAGGATTCTGTAACCTAATATGATCTACTAGTGTCATACATTTAGTTGAACGCATAATAAATTTTTAGCACTATGAAATGAGTTTACTTTAATTTTTATTTATAAAAGTATGCATGAACTGACAAGTCATGTAAAATATTGAGGTGGTGTGCAAGATATTCAGTAAAATGCAAGATCATTAAAGTGTGGCTAGTCGAGAAAGCTTATTACAGTGGTACCTCAGGTTACAAACGCTTCAGGTTACAGAAGTAGTACCTCAGGTTAAGAACTTTACTTCAGGTTGAGAACAGAAATCGCGCGGCGGCAGCGGGAGGCCCCATTAGCTAAAGTGGTACCTCAGGTTAAGAACAGTTTCAGGTTAAGAACGGACCTCCGGAACGAATTAAGTTCTTAACCAGAGGTACCACTTTATTAAGATTTGAATCAATGTGTGTGCTAAAGGAACTGCCAAGACCGCTGCCAATTTCCAAGTTTTCACAGGGAAAGAGAAGGGAGAGCTGCTGTATTAGATGTATACCCTGCCCTTGTGTTGCAGTAAACCACAAATTGAAAACAATCACGCAAAATGAATACAATATTGTATTAATAATTTTGAGAAACCTTTAGAAAGAGAAAGGAACCGCATGAACTTTACAAACACCACTAGACTTGCATGACTTAAAACCAGCTTCTCCGCTTCTGCCACCTTGGTTCCTTTATGTAGGAACATGTGTGTTTGTGCATTTCGAAACATTTTCTATTTCAATTGATGTGGATGAAGAAGGACTCTAAGGCACACGAGAAGCAAAAGAAGCCTGAGGTTGTGCTGTTCAGGTGCCCTCAGCAGTATATTGTGGGAGCAGTGTGCCCAACAGGCTCCTAAACTACACCAGATGCCTGAGGATATTCTGTATCAACGGTGTTGATCATTGAATAATCCAGTCAAACACACTAGGAATGCTCTCATTACCACCTTTGCATTTTGGCTGTACAAGATTTGCCGAAGCGTGAATTGACTGTAGCAGTATGGTTGAATGTTTCATAAGAGGTTTCCCCCCACAATCCATTTTTACCATTTCAAGCTGTGAGTCCTCATTTTCCTTCCTATTCTCCCCCACCCCATCCCCAATCATTCATCTTGCCTTAATGCTTTCCCACCAAATACCCCAATCTGATGGGCCATCAAAATGTGTGGCAACAATTCAACTCCAAGAATAGGAGTTATAGTGTAGCAACTTCATTCCCCCCCCTTTTTTTGGGAAAAGTAGCAATAATATCTCTCTTATTTTATTGTCCGTTAAAAAACAAAACACATAGGATTAGTTTCAGTCATGCCTTTTTTAAAAATCTTTTGACGGTTCTTTCATTTGTCAGCATCTTTTTTTCCCCATTTGCAGTGTCCACAAATTAATATGGTGGTCCAGGTGGGTTTGCATTAGTTATGTCCCTGAGTCAGGGATGGACTAGATAGCTTACGCTATGGGTGTCATAGCGCTCCCCAACCCAAATGCAGTGATCTCTTGTAGATGCCCCTGTGCCTTGGCTTCCCACTGCTGTAATACTTAATTTGTTTACTTTGCTAAATTTGCCTACACCTTTTCACCTCTTTAAACAAATGGAGTGGGGTTCAAAGCAGCTTGCAGCCAAATAAGAACAAAACAATGCTATCCTTTAAAAGCAACCCAACGCCCCCTGCCCCCCTCCTTGCAGTGAAACATAAGAACCTGAAGCATGCCCAAACAAAACTGTCCTATCCTGCTTCTAGAAATGCCAGCAGGGACAGAACTGAACAGGCAGCCTGTTGGAGAATGTGTCACAGCTCTTGTGCAGCAACTGAGCAGGTTCCTGCTTCTCAAAAGCCAGCCTGGCCTCTGAATGCAGTGTAACTTGAAACAAAGTCTCTTAAACTGGGCAGAAAGTCCTTGCAGGGAGGTTGTGAGAAATGCAGGGAGTGCTCAGATTGAGTGCTTTGGCTCCTTCGCTTAACCTGTTGCATCTGAAGGCAGCCGTAGAAAACAACTTCTGGAGGAAGGCTAGGAAAGAGCCCCTTCTCCTTGACATCTTGTTTCCCCTCTTGTAAGAGCATTTTTTAAATATTTCATGCAGTTCCCACTTGCCGTCTATTGTCTAAGACAGTGTTTCCCAACCTTGTGCCTCCAGCTGTTTTTGGACTACAATTCCCATCATCCCTTGTCACTGGTCTTGCTAGTCAGGGATGATGGGAGTTGTAGTTCAAAAACAGCTGGAGGCACAAGGTTGGGAAACACTGGTCTAAGAGTCCAGGAGCGGTTTTGCCACCTCCCAGGTTGTTATTGTGACTGCATTAAAACCCAATCTGCAACTTCCAAAATTCCACAGAGGTGCATTTGACTGTAACCTCATTCTGACATCCCTGCTCTGGCTGAGTTGTGTCAGCTGCTTACATCTCAGTCACATGCAGTCATCATGGTTGTAGGATGCTGCAAGTAGGACCAAATGAAGTATGTTCCACCTCTTCACTTACTTTTAAATACCCATCTGCTGCTTTCCCACTTAAAATAATAATAATAAGGTGCACTCCAAAAGTTTCTTGCATAAACAGCCCACAAACTAAAGCAAGATAAAACTTATACTACTTTTTTTATTTAAAAAAATGGCAACATGTAGCACACACAGTCGATAAAACAAATGGATAAACAGCAATCAGTAAAACAAACAAATCAATGAGGGTAGAGTTAAGTTAAATGCCATTGAAGTTGCTTTTTGCCACCTATCTAATATTTTGACACAGGGTCACCTGGAGAATAACTGGGGGTGGGATAGTATTAGAGACCACTCATTGTGTGCAAACTGCTGTTTCTACATCATTAAGCCTTTCAGCAGAAGTAAGGTAAAGGGACCACTGACCATTAGGTCCAGTCATGACCGACTCTCATCTCGCTTTACTGGCCGAGGAAGCCAGCGTACATGTGGCCAGCATGACTAAGCCGCTTCTGGTGAACCAGAGCAATGCATGGAAACGCGGTTTACCTTCCCGCTGGAGCAGTACCTATTTATCTACTTGCACTTTGACGTGCTTTCCAACTGCTAGGTTGGCAGGAGCAGGGACCGAGCAACGGGAGCTCACCCCGTCGCGGGGATTTGAACCGCCGACCTTCTGATCGGCAAGTCCTAGGCTCTGTGGTTTAACCCACAGCGCCACCCATGTCCCCTCAGCAGAAGTAGACCACTAGTAATCCCATTTCACAGAGGAGGCAGTTGAAACCATGGGAGCATGCCTTGCTCCAGATTCCACCCAGAGAGACCTGGCTAAGTTTCTATTTCATCCTAGGTCCAGTGGGCTGCACCAACTCCAGACAACATAGGAAGTCGCCTTATACTTGGTCACAACACTGGTCCATCTAACTTAGCCTTGTTGACACTGTATGGTGGCAACTCTCCAAACTCTCTTTCAGGCAGGGTTCCCCCCCCCCGCCTTACCTGGAGATTGAACCTGGTATGCTCTACATCAGGCTTCCTCAGCCTTGGTCCTCCAGATGTTTTTGGCCTACAACTCCCATGATCCCTAGCTAGCAGGACCAGTGGTCAGAGATGATGGGAATTGTAGTCTCAAAACATCTGGAGGGCCAAGGTTGAGGAAGCCTGCTCTACATGGAAAGCTACATCCTATCCCCATCCATGTATCCACAGGCTATATTTAAAAAGAAAGAAAGAGTGAGGGCTGTGCACCAGGTCCAGCCAAATCACAGATCACAGACAGCTTTGGGATGACCTGGGATTCGACCGGATTGGGTTGAGGCAGCTGTGGGTTGGCTCAGGTCCACCCAGAGGGATCTGGGGCTGTTAAAAGAGGGGGTGGTCTGGCAGCAAGGTGGGTTGGGGAGCGCAAGAGCCTGTCTGCATCTCCATCTCCCCCCGCTTTGCTGTTTAATTAGGATTTTTATTTAGGGGCTACTCCGAAGCATGGGCCCCAAAATGGATCTGCGCAGCTTTAGAGAAAACCCTCCACCTTTCCTTGTCTCATCCTTTTAACCTCTTGGCTATTTTCTCTTCCTTTCATGTGGTCTTGTTCTTCTCTGTTTCGACAGAGCATAAACCTGTTTGGTTCTACTTTTTTCTGTTTTCATTTTTTTTTCTTTCTTTCACTGTTCTCATTCCACTTCCCCTGTGGTTTCATTCCTATATCTTTCTTGTTTAGACCAACTGGAGGATCCAGCCGGCGGTAGCGCGGGCATGTAGGACCCTTCGGTAAACCTGATGGTAAGTGCACTCACTCGTGTGCTTCTATCAGGCTCCTAACAGACTTTGGGGCGTAGCAGCCACAAAACATCTGGCAAGTGGGAATTGCTATTCCGTGCACAGGAGGCAACAGCATTGCCTTCTGCAGCTACAACACAGAAGTTTTCAGCCGTGTCGTAGTAACTGGTATAGAATGCCAAGGACCCAAAGTTTCATTAGTCATGAGTTCCCTCTTCAAAGAGGGAGGGAAACTGAAAAACTTGAGTGACTTGTTTTGTCATAACTTGCTTGTGACTCTCCGTGTTAAGCTGAAAAAATATTGCCTCTTTCTAGCTCCTCTGGTAAATACGCAAAGGGGGTTCTCCTCTCCAACTTTCCTATCTGGTGTCAAGATTGCCAAACTAAGGATGTTGATTTGTCTGCCTGTTGTGTCATTTAAATCTTCATTCCCCACCTTTGCCGTCCTCGCCTGTGACATGTGAGAGACAATTTGGTGCGGTTGTTAGAATGTCTGAATGAAACTGGATAGACCAAGGTACAAATAAATCCTCACTCAGCCCTGAAGCTCACTGGGCGAGCTTGGGCCAGTCACACTTTCAGCCTAATCTACTTTGCAGGGCACTTGCGAGGATAAAATTGGGAGTGGGGGAAGCCATGCCTGCCACCTCGAGCTCCTTGGAGGAAAAGTGGGGTATAAAAGTAGTAATAAATGAAAACAACACTTGGAAGTTTGCTGATAGTCAAGAGTTAAAATGAAATGCCAATAAGTAATTAAAATAAATGCTGCACAGCAAGTAAAAATGGCAGCCACGTAGATATGAATACTACCTGCTCCTAAAACATGCTGGAATAGCAGTTTTTACCTGGTGTTCTGAATGCCACCAGAGAGGGGGCAGACACATTTCCAATATAAAGGGAGATTGCCTGGTTGAGAAGACTGTCTTTTTCTTCTTGTTGTTTTACTCAGCTGTAGTTATAACGGGTAGGAAATAAAGTAGGGCCTCTATTGAAAATCTGGCGGGAAACCAGGTAATATTGCCCAGGATGAGATAGTCCTTTAGAGTTTTACTGATTTATTTGTCAGTATTTATACCACCTGTCGATGAATTCCTCTGGTTGGTTTACAGACTCATAACGAATAGAAAATACAATAAGTAGTGTAAACTCAGTAACCCAACTTCATAAACCAGCGCGCGCACACACACACACACACACACACACACACACAAACCAAGCTAGGCCAGCATAAATGCAAGCTGCATTAAAATCAGTACAAAACCAGTGTCAAACCAACAAGTGAGCTGGGGGAGTGCAAGAATTTTACAAAGAACCGAGATAATATAACTAGTATGAACTAAAAGGTCCGGGAGAATAAAGATAACATAGTTTTTGCCAAAGAGGAGGGTGATAAACGTGTAGAAAATACTGCATGGTTTGGAGAAAGGGTTTCTTCCTCATAATCCTAGGAACCTGAGGTCATCCGATGAAGCAGCTCTTCTGCATGCTGTGATTTTATTAATTACTAGGAGAGGTCTAAATGCAGCTGCTGGGAGCCTGCAGTTAAGAGACTCACAGCATAGCTCACGGTCCATTTTCCACAGTTCTTGGCCCTGTCACACTTTTCCAGTAGTTTTGTAAACTCCAGCCGCCTTCCTCCAGACTCTCTAAAGGTTGAAGTAGAAATAATCCAAATTCTGTTAAGTGTAAGTTGCCAAAGCAGAGTACAAAATGTTCTGACTTTTGCAACTTATTTATTTTCTTTAAAAAAATACAATATTTATATATTTCAAAAAAAATACAACACTTTCCAAATTAAAATCAAATAACTTTGGACTCCCTCCCCAGTGGTTTCCTCAATTTTCCAATTAATGCTGCATAGTGTAATTATTCTATGCCTTATTTTCTCCACACTGTTTTCAGATATAAATTTTATTGCTGTTCTTATTCTAAAGCTACTTACCTTTTAACATGTTCACATTTTTTTTAACAATCTGCAAAAAATTTCCAATCCTCCTTAAAAAATTTCCCTCGTCTTGATCTCCTAATTTTGCTAGTTAAACTTGCCATTTCGGCAAATTTCATCAGTCTGACTTGTGCAGTTTCAACGTTTTTATAGTATTGTTGCTTTCAGATCAGATACTTTGGAGAACCTTTTGAGTGCAGTATTTCAGGCTATGAGGGTCCAAAGGGGCACAATCCTAGAGAAATCTGGATATTTTTGGCTGGGAGAAAAAGATTTGGCAGGTCTCACATTACTTCTCTGCGAAACACTGAAAAAGCTTGTGCAAACCAGTTTGAAAAGTGATGGAAGTTGCTGAAGCAGTGGACACTGAAAAGCTTTGGACGTTTCCGTTTGCTCCTAGGACTCTGATCCAGTGGATCTAAAATTACATTTGCTCTCAAGTTGTCATCCTGGCTGTTTTTAGTAAGCGGGAGCAGCTGCACGCTGAATCGCCTCTTCCAGGGTAATTCCGTGTTAAGGTCATTCAGGTCTAATTCCAGAGTGAGTGTTTGCAGCTAGGAGTCTCATTAGGAGACTTTTAGGTGAGCCACTTATCTCTGGTATTGTTTCATTTCCAAGCCTATTTATTACTAGAATTTTTACCCAACTGCTCCTCAAAGGAACTCACAAGTTGCATGTGCCATTTCCCTTCCCACCCTATTATAGCCTTACAACTGTCCTACGAGGTAGGTCTAGCCCAGGGGATGTGGAGAACCAGACGTCGTTGGACTCCAGTTCCCATCAGCCTCAGCCAATATGGCCAGTGGGCAGTGTTGGTGGGTCCAATAACATGAACTCAGCTCCACTCCCAGTCTTCACATTAGATTTCACTACAGTGATTTGTTTGTGAGGCTATTACAGGCAAATCAAATATAGAAAGTTGGGAACACAGACCGGCAGCAAAGTACGGAGTGCAGAATGAACAGTGATGAAGGAAAGTGATCAGTACTATAAAGCAACTTAAGTGATCAGTACTATAAAGCAACTTAAGCCTATGAGAGAGCATCTCGGATGAAGTTCAAGATGGGTTTGTGAGAGTCGCTGAGAAGAGAATCAGACTTCCCATCAGTAAACAGGTAACAGAGTAGCAATTACATGGTGTTAGTTGCATGCCCAGTATTAGCCCACATTTGACCTATGAGAAGTATACAGTCAGAAGGGACAGAGATTATCAAACCTCCTTTTGGTGGCCGAGTCTCAAATTTGTTTTTTGTTGGTCATGGGTAGCTAAATAAAATTGTGCAGTGGACCACCAACCCTGCTCTTTCCAGACATGGGGAAAAGGTGATCTAAGTTCCTCATTTTTCACCGGACCTGAGCTTCCCCATGCCTCCAAAACTCACCACAGTATCTAGGACACAGCCCCCTATCTTCAGGCCCTGAAGAAGGGCAGAGGCTCACCTGCATGTGACACTGGGCATACACACACACAAACACAAAACACAAAGTATTCCATAAATGGGATGCGGGTAGCGCTGTGGGTTAAACCACAGAGCCTAGGACTTGCCGGCCATAAGGTCGGCGGTTCTAATCCCCACGACTGGGTGAGCTCCCGTTGCTTGGTCCCTGCTTCTGCCAACCTAGCAGTTCGAAAGCACATCAAAGTGCAAGTAGATAAATAGGTACCGCTCTGACAGGAAGGTAAACGGCGTTTCCGTGCACTGCTCTGGTTCACCAGAAGTGGCTTAGTCATGCTGGCCACATGACCCGGAAGCTGTACGCCGGCTCCCTCGGCCAATAAAGCAAGATGAGCACCACAACCCCAGAATCGGCCACGACTGGACCTAATAAAAGCAAAAACTGGGGAGATGATTTACCAAGGAAAGGGACCAAAAATAAGTGACGGTCCCTTGTAAACAGAAAGTGTGTGTGTGTGAAATTTACATCGAGTTCATGCCATTAGCTGTGTTGCATCCTAAATTAGTCTTGAAAAATATGGAGTCATTATTATTATTATTTTTAAAAAGATAGGTCAGAATTATAAACAGGCTTATGTCTGCTGCTGATCTTGTTTCAGTTGAACGTGGAAAGATCTATAATAGGAAGGAGCTGAAATTGTAAGGGAAAAACCCCAATAATTTGCATTTCACCTGCGCACAAAATTGTAAATCCTTAAAATAGTTCTGCAAGGTGGGTGATGGTTATTTTCCCAGGTTAGACACTACAAATGTCTGTTCATGCTGAGATCCATGAGTAGTCTGCTGTTGTGCTCCACTTACACTATGCTTTTACAGTGTGTCTTTTCTTTTACACAGTGTCTTATTGTTATGTGTTTGTGTGTGTTAAGCAATATCTCCAGAAATTTGGAAACCAATTTGGTCATCCTAAACATATAATTTATATGAGGTACTTAGCACCATATCTCCTTAAACAAAATTTATAGTAGTAATAGCGCTAGGTGATGGAGGTGCAACCATCATGGCTGACTTTTTAAACAAGTATTGAGGGTGCCCACAGACCAAAGATTTTGGGGGACATTTGTTAAGTTAATCTATTAACAATTTGATCTCATGCTGTGCCCTTGTTATTTTGTTAAGTGATAATAATAGAGAAAGATAAGCCAAGTGGTAGCAAAACAGTGTGCAGCTCATTAACTGTACTGTAGTTGCAATTGGGTGTGAAGAATGTGTGGGTCTTCAGAGCTCCGAGTAAAATACAGTAAGAGGTGTCAAAATTTTGGAAAATGGCAGAAAAGTCAAGGAGGTACAGTGTTACCTCAGGTTACATATGCTTCAGCTTACATACGCTTCAGCTTACAGACTCCACTAACCCAGAAATAGTACCTCGGCTTAAGAACTTTGCTTCAGAATAAGAACAGAAATCGTGCTCCGGCATCGTGGCAGCAGCAGGAGGCCCCATTAGCTAAAGTGGTGCTTCAGGTTAAGAACAGTTTTAGGTTAAGAACGGACCTCCGGAACGAATTAAGTACTTAACCTGAGGTACCACTGTATATGTGTTTAAGAGACATATATAAACTCACTGGCTTTCTTTTATATTTGTGAAGGAAAGATTTAATCTAGAGAGATTTGGGAAGGCTTCTGTGCTAAGAAGAAGTGCGTTATTGGAATAAGATAGTATTCTTAAATGTGGTACTAGTGGAACAATTTCTCTTGCTGCAGCAGAAACAACAAATAATCTTTTGGCACCTTAAATAATAACAAATCTATTAAAAACAGAGCTTTTTGTGATGGTACTCATTGGTACAGAGTAACAACACCTCTTTCTTATGCCCATTAGCAGCCATTTTGTGCTGGCACAGTCAGTGCTTTTATTGAGATGAGTATCAGCACCACATTTTTGCCAAAAAAAAGAAGAACCCCAAACTGAATGCAGCATAATAAATTTTGTGGACAACAGGCCACTTCATCAGGTGCATGATCAAGCATCTGCTGACATGTGTTACACAAAAGCTTATGCCATAATAGATGTGTTAGTCTTGAAGGCTCCCTCTTGTGATTCTGGTAGAATTACTTTCTTGTTCATTTCTGTATGCATGGATACAATATTTCTAACGTACTTGATATTAGTTTCAGAATTAAAAGTAACCAATACTGAAATTAAAAGAATGTTTAAAAAGAGAGGAACATGCAATTGTCCGAAGACCGCAATGCTTTTGCTACATTTGAATGTACTTTCTGTAAACACCAACTTCATTGAGATACCTGTTTGAATGGCATACATAACCAAGATGGATGTATTTATTGTATTTTAAGTTTTAAATGCTTTACAGTATTGTTCATTTTCCATATATCTACAACACATAATTTTCTTCATTTCAATCAGTCCAATAAGAATGTCCATGTTCACAAAAAATGCATACAAGTTCAATTATTTGTTTTCTACACAAACCTATGACTTCCCATCCTCTCCATATTTCTTTTATAATAAGCATCTTACTTTAATTTATCATTATTATTTTGTAAAAATTCTCTTTTCTATTTCGATTTCATTTTATTTCATATACATTATTTACAGAAATAATTCAAAGGCAACTACTGTGCTTAGATTACAACTACTTTTCAAATAAATTATTCTATTCTAAAATGAACTCTTATCCAGGCTTGTCTCTGATTTTTATTTTTATTTTTTGAAAGAGAGGCTAATTCCACGTATTCTGTCAGTCTGAGTAACCATTCAGCTCTAGAAGGAAGTTTGTCATTTTTCCAATATGGAAAGATGGATGTATTTATTGTATTGTGAATTTGAGCTGATGGTTTTGGTTTTGTGCTGTGGTGATTTTGGTCCCGTCCCCCCCCCCCCTTTTTCTTCTCCTGTGCTTTTGTTTTTCTTTATGAAATGTGCAGTGAAAAGAGAGAGAGAGAGATAAACACTGCCTCTCAATTGTTTTTGGAGATGTTGCCTTTAAAAGAAGTCAAAGCAATGAAAACAAATTGTCACATCTTTTTTCTTTTCTTCTCCACCCTCTTTTTTTTTTTAAAGGGAAGAAAAAATCCCAAGAGGCTAAAAACAAAGGAAAGAAAGCAGCCGATAAAAAGCAGAAAACTGTTCTGGATTTAACTTCCGCCGACATGAAGGAACCTAAGGAAGGTAAGAGTGCATCTGTATGTGTGCACATAAAAATGAGAGGTGCTTCCAGATTATCTGTTTATTGAGCATTCATTCCAATTTGCTTGTAGGGAGGTTAGATAACTGTTGCATCAAAGCCACGTATTATTCCACGCTTTCCAGGTCATTTTTCCTCAAAAAGTCCAACCTTTAGGGGAAGTGGGGTTTGTTGCACAAGAGTTCCAAAGCAACTTTAAGGATGCAGCCTGAATTTGCTGGTATTGAATCACACTGAAAAATACCAAAAGCCTGGAAGTGCCCAGAGTTAATTTCAGTCCCTCCTTCTAATAGTAATCCTCTTGTGATTGCCCCTAAGATTGTAGCCAAGTGGGGCCATTTAGAATCAGTAAAGGTAAAGGACCCCTGGACAGTTAAGTCCAGTCAAAGGCGATTATGGGGTTGTGGCGCTCATCTCGCTTTCAGGCCAAGGGAGCCAGTGTTTGTCCATAGACAGCTTTTCAGTTCTTGTGGTCAGCATGACTAAACCGCTTCTGGTGCAACGGAACACACTGATGGAAACCAGAGCGCATGGAAGAGCTGTGTATCTTCCCGCCACAGCGGTACCTATTTACTTGCACTGGTGTGCTTTCGAACTGCTAGGTTGGCAGGAGCTGAAACAGAGCAACAGGAGCTCACCCCATCACACGGATTCGAACTGCCAACCTTCTGATCAGCAAGCCCAAGCCCCACAGAAAACAAAAATCTCTGAAATTCTAAAGGGGCAGGAACAAAACAGCTCAATAAAGACTGAGACTACTCAGTAAACAAATCATGGCTGATAAAATCTAGCAGTAGCGGATTGGCTGGATTGATCCAGGGAGTCATTAGTGCCTTGTTACAGGAGGGAGTTATGCCTGTTTCCTTGAAAGAGATGGTGGTAAGCCCCTCCCCCAAGGACACATTAAACAGAAAGAACCTAAAGGAGCAACTCCCCCAGTATCAACCATCTTTGGCCCTACAATCAGCAGGGGAGGCCCTTTTGATTGTTCCACCTCTGGCTGCTGCCCATGGCAGGGCCTTCTCATTGGGGTTCCCCATTGGTGGAATGCCCTCCCTGTTGAGGTGTGTCTTTCTCCCTTGTTACTGACTTTCAGGGGAAATCTGAAAACACATTGGGTTTATAATTCTTTTTAAAAAAATATTATTGCTGTTGCTATTATTATTATTATTTGCTGCACTCAGCTCCATTGGGAGAAGGGGACGTGATAGAAATTTGATAAATAATAGTAATAGATAATAATAGAAGTGAGTGTGGCAATTGGGCTGAAAAAAAAATTCCCTGCCCATTTTATAGGATGGAACCTATTTTAAAGCCGGACTTGAAAGTCAAAGGAGAAAATAAATTGAAAATGCATTTGGAAAGGTTCTATACATTTTAATTCCTCCTCCCCAATTTTTTTCTTTTATAGGCCATAAACAGGAGGATGAAACTCCCTCTGTTTCAGCAGTGCTATCCCTGGAGCAGACAGCTGTGATCCAGGAGATGGTAAATCAAGACACACTTCCAAACTTGGTTATCCCCAGTCCAGTCAGTGGGCCCCTTCCGGTGCCTGAAGACAAACCGGAAGCAGTAACATGTGGCTCAAATGTTTTAGAGGAGGAGCCAGAAGAGGATGGGGAGGACCCTGAGGAGGATACAGGGGAGGAAGAAGAGGAAGAGGAGGAGGACGACGAAGAGGATGAACCTGAGGAGGAAGAGGAAGATGTCAGCTTCCCTAAAGGAAGTCCTGACATGGAACCCATGCCCATATGTGAAGACAAGCTGGAATCTGTGGAAGAGCAGAGCAGCATATCTGAAGACTCGCCAGAAAGCTCACCCAAGAAAAAGGCTGTGGCGAAATTCCCCAAAGCGAGAGATGAATCTAATGGGAATCACCACGGTACGTTCATGTTTCCATGTCAGCATTGTGAACGGAAATTTACCACAAAGCAGGGTCTCGAACGCCATATGCATATCCACATCTCGGCAATCAGTCACGCTTTCAAATGCCGCTATTGCGGCAAAGCTTTTGGCACCCAGATTAACCGGCGGAGGCACGAGCGGCGCCATGAGGCCGGACCGAAAAGGAAGCCCTTCCCAGTGCTGGCTTCGGCCCAGCTGTCGGAAGGCAGCGCCAAGAACCAAACAATTCCTGAAGATGGTATTAAAGATGAAACGAAGAGCAGGCAGGACTTAGTAGCTGTGGAGACTGAGAAAGTTTCTCTCGAAATGCCAAATCCTGTTCTCTTTGAAGAGAGCAAGGGACCCAAAGAACTGCACCCGTGCAAATATTGCAGGAAGGTTTTTGGCACCCACACCAATATGCGAAGGCACCAGCGAAGGGTCCATGAGCGCCATCTCATCCCTAAAGGTGTCAGGAGAAAACCTGAGGAGCCCCAGTTTCCAGCAGAGAAAACCCAGCAGTCCTCAAATGTGTACGTAGCAAGCACAGACCTCGAAGAGGAGGGAGAAGCAGATGATGTGTACATTATGGATGTTTCCAGCAATATATCTGAAAATCTAAATTACTACATTGATGGGAAGATTCAGTCCAACAGTAGCACAAGCAATTGCGAAGTGATAGAGGTGGAATCCAGCTCGACAGAACTGTATGGAATAAACTGTTTACTTAGTCCAGTGACGGTGGAAATATCCCCAAGTGTAAAGGCTACATCAGTGCACCTAACTGATGTACCGAAAGAGTCACCAGTCAGTGGAAGCACCGAACCCAAAAAGAGGAGGACCGCAAGTCCTCCTCTTCTGCCTAAGATAAAAACCGAAATGGATCCAGAACCAATCACATCATTGTGTTCCTTGACTATTCCTCTTACTATATCAGCAGCCGATAACTTGCCTTTCCCCAAAGAGAAAAATATTTATTTATCATCAAAGCTGAAACAGCTTCTCCAGACACAGGATGGGAGTAAGGTAGCACCGTCTCCCCCATCATCATCATCATCGTCTTCAACCGAAATCCCCAAACTGGGACTCACAGCTACATCTTCGCCTCTTCTGCCCGCCGCCTCCAGCAGGTTCAAACGAAGGACCAGTTCCCCTCCCAGTTCACCGCAACACAGCCCAGCTCTACGAGACTTTGGCAAAGCAGGTGAGGCGAAACCTGTTTGGAATGACGCGACTCTGGGCTCAAAGATTGCCAAGCTAGAGAGTCATAGCAATTCTCCTGTATGGAGTTTGTCTGGGAGAGAAGAAAAAGAGACAATGAGCCCTCTTTGTTTGGAAGAGTATAAAGTATCAAAGGACTGGACGCCAAGTCCTCCATTTGGCAATGTGTGCAACCAGCAGCCTTTGGACTTATCCAGTAGCATGAAGCAAAGGTCCAACTGCAAGAACAGGACTCAGGCTCCCTGGGAATCGGTGTTAGATCTCAGTGTCCATAAAAAGGCATGCAGTGACACTGAAGCCAAGGAGAGTAACTCGGCGCCACCAGCATGTAGTGGTGTCAAGAAGAAGCCAACCACATCCATGCTGCAGAAAGTGCTTATGAATGAATATAACGGGACTGATTCGTCGTCTGAAAACCCTGCAGCTGAAACGAACCCAAGCCTGGGTGCCTGCAAAACAGAAGAGCATCCAGAGCCAGAGTCCAGGGCTAGCCTCCCTGTTCCAGTGGTCGAGTCAAGTTCCCTGTGCCCTTCTCCTGAGACACCTTTACTGCCATCATCTACTGCATCTTCAAGTCAGGTGCCGCCTCTCCTGACTCCAACAAACTCTCCTTCCCCTCCACCTTGCCCTCCTATGTTAAAGGTTCCCACTCCACCACCACCTCTCCTGCCTACTGTTCCGTCTCCGCTCCCAGAGGAGCCCACAAGCATCACTCCAAGTTCATGTCCTTCTCCCTTATCAAATACCACTGCTCAGTCCCCTCTTCCAATCCTTTCCCCTACGGTCTCAACGTCTCCTGTTCCTTCAGTAGGACCTCTTAGTTGTCCTTCCCCTGGACCTCCCAACCTCTCTTCCTCTTCCTCGTCCTTTTCTTCCTCCTCTTCTTCGCCACTGTCATCCTCATCTCCTTCTCCACCTCCACTCTCAGTGGTCTCTTCTGTCCTTTCCCCTGGCGATAACCTAGAAAACTCAGTCCCTATTATCTCTTTTAAGCAAGAAGAGGTGGAGAGTGAGTGTCAAAAGCCAAGGGAAGACCCACACAGTTCCAGCGAAGCTAATACCATCCAGGAGACGTTTAATAAGAGCTTTGTGTGCAATGTTTGTGAGTCCCCTTTTCTTTCCATTAAAGATCTCACCAAACATTCATCTGTTCATGCTGAAGAATGGCCCTTCAAATGTGAGTTCTGTGTCCAACTCTTCCGAGAGAAAACGGATTTGTCAGAACACCGCTTCTTGCTCCATGGCGTTGAGAACATCTTTGTGTGCTCCGTCTGCAAGAAAGAATTTGCTTTTCTATGCAATTTGCAGCAGCACCAGCGGGACCTCCACCCGGACAAAGAGTGCACACACCACGAGTTTGAAAGCGGGACTCTCCGGCCGCAGAACTTCACAGATCCAAATAAGGCTAAGACTGAACACATGCAGCTCCTGCCTGAAGACTCCTCCGAACCTTCTAAGGAGGAGGAAGAAGAGGAAGAGCTGAATGACTCCTCTGAAGAGCTTTATACAACTATCAAAATAATGGCTTCTGGAGTCAAGTCAAAAGATCCAGATGTCCGCATGGGCCTCAATCAGCACTACCCAAGTTTTAAGCCCCCTCCATTCCAGTATCACCACCGCAATCCTAACGGGATTGGAGCCACTGCCACAAATTTCACAACCCACAATATCCCACAGACCTTCACCACTGCCATTCGCTGCACAAAGTGTGGGAAGAGTGTAGACAACATGCCTGAATTGCACAAGCACATCTTGGCTTGCGCTTCCGCCAGTGACAAAAAACGGTATACACCGAAGAAGAACCCCGTGCCGTTAAAACAGACCGTTCGCCCTAAAAATGGTGTCATCCTCCCCAGCCCCACGAGCAACACGTTCAGGCGCGTGGGCCAGCCTAAGAGGCTGAACTTTAGCGTCGAGGTGGGCCGGATGTCCTCTAACAAGCTCAAAATCAGCGCATTAAAGAAGAAAAACCAGCTTGTCCAGAAAGCCATTTTGCAAAAGAAGAAATCTCAGCAGAAGGCAGAGTTGAGGAACAGCACAGCGGAGCCCAGCACTCACATCTGCCCTTATTGCAACCGGGAATTCACCTACATTGGGAGTCTGAACAAGCATGCTTCCTACAGCTGTCCCAAAAAGCCTATTTCCCCTTCCTCTAAGAAGAACTCTAAAAAGAAAAGTGGGGCATCCTCTTCCAGTGGTGATAAAGCTAGCAATCGGCGGCGGACAGCAGACGCCGAGATTAAAATGCAAAGCACTCAGGCTCACCTCGGCAAGACCCGAGCCCGGAGCTCTGGACCCCTGCCACTGCAGCTGCCATCTGCGTCCTTCAAACTGAAACAAAACATCAAATTTGTGCCACCCGTTAAATCCAAAAAGCCGAGCAGCTTGTCAGCAGCAAGGAACGCCAGCCCCGTAAGGATTTCCAAGATGATTCCAGGAGAGGGCAAGAAAGTGAAAGGGGTGGCCAAGAGCAGCTCCCCTGGGCTCTCGAGCAAAGCGTCCCGCAAGTTGCATGTCAGGATACAGAGGAGCAAAGTGGCCTTGGCTAGCAAGTCAGCTGTGGCAAACAAGAAAAAGGCGGACAGATTCAGCATGAAGTCGAGAGAGAGGGTTGGCGGCCCTGTCACCCGGAGTGTGCAGCAGGCAAGCAGCTCCGAAGCCCCAGACAGCAACAAGAGGGAAGAAACCAGCACACGGCAAGAGCTGAAAGATTTCAGGTGAGTTTCTCTGCTGTGGCGGATCTTGCTGTTGTCAAGCACACTTGAGATGGCGTAAACCCCGCTGAATCCAGTGGCGCTTTAAGAAATGCTCTAGATTGCACTATGAAGCAGTCCCTTCGGGCTTTAAAACAGTGTTGGAGACCTCTAGCCCTCTGGCTGTTGTTGGGTTCCAGTTCCCATCAGCTCCAGCCAGTGGGGCCAGGGATTATGGGAGTTGTAGTCTCTAGCAACAGATGAGCTTGGTAGTACTGCAACGTGCTTCACATGGAGCTGGTGCTTTGAAATGCTTTGGGGAAAACTGGCTTGTTATGGGACATAGAATCATAGAATTGTAGAGTTGGAAAGGGACCCTTAGGATCATCTAGTTTAACCCCCTGCAAACTATGCTGCTGTCCCAAACAAGGATCAAACTTGTAGCCTTGGTGTTATCAGCACCACCAGCTGGTTAGAGTGTGGTGTTCTAACTAACACTAACCCCAAACTCTGCCCCTACCACAGAATTCAGCCAAGAGATTACCGAAGATCTTTATCTAGCAAATTGAGAAATAAGAATACACTTTCAACAAGCTAACCACACAAATTTGCTTTCCTACATGACTTTTTAAAGTAGTTTCCAGTGATCCTATTTCTCTCCTTCCATCACCACCACCTGTGTGGGTTTTCTTAACTCTGTCACATTTCAGATCTAGCTAGTTAATATATATATATATATATATATATCCTTCCTCTCCTGTTCCATTTTGTTAATCTTCCTTTCTCCCCACTGTTTCTTGCCACATAGGAACCTCCTGTGACACAACAAAACAGACAACCACAAAGAATCTCTGAATTGTAAATGAAATTTCCTTACCGAAGAGCTTGAGCGGTTGCATGCTCATCTTAAGAGAGGGACGACTGTGGAGGCCCCAATTCTCCAAGCTTGAAAGGTCCAACCTGAGACAACTTTGACCCCCACTGGGTAGACGATTGGCTTGCCAGCGTGCTCACACCGGGGTTGAGAATCGGTATGCACCAACCAGGCTCAAGGAATTATCAGCTGCGAGGAAAGCAGTAGGGTGCATGGTTCTTCCTTGTCTCCCCAGCTTCGGTTTCATTTCAAAAAGGACATGGATCGAACTGAACTGGAGTCAGTCCTGCCACAGAGTCCATAGCTCATGCTTCTACTTCGCTTTTTATCCGATGGAAAAGCATGGAAAAATAAAGGTCGATAATAAGAGGTGGTGCCGCCAAAACTTATGCAAAGCCAGATCCTCACCAGAAGCTCCCCATATATTCAGGGATGACAAAACGTTAACTGCACTCGAAATCCTTTTTGCTTGCACGTCGAGTATCTCAAAGCCTTTGTTTTATATCAGCCAGGATGAAAAAACTTAACGGGGAGAAGGGAGACGCCTTTCCCCTCCTTCTTGGCACCTGCACTCACTTCCCAAGACTTTTCTTTTGTTTCTGAACGGGTGGGCACAGGTTTAGACGTTGATGTTGCTTTCACCAGTCTTCTTTATACATGGGAAGAGGAAAGGAGAGGTATCTCTAGAAGGGGCAAAAGGAAGGCTTTGCCTGTCAAGCCCTACTGGCATCCATACCTGAAATCTCATCCAACGTGGAAGTCACCCAGTTTTATCGTGAATGACTTGTTCGCCATACAAAACTGTATAGCACAACTAAATACACAATTGGCTGACTTATCTGTATCTAATAACAAGAGCTACAAATTTTTCCTAGATGTAAATCAAGATTATTATTATTATTAATTTCCTGGAAATATAGTTTTGTTTTGTTTTTTGTTTTTTTTTCACAACTGGGGGGGGAGGGGAGCAGTTAGCTTTGTTTGTGCACCCCGTTTGTGTTTTTTTTAAAAAAAATCTTATTTGTTCTTGACTTCAAAAGTAATCTACCTCTTAAAATTTGTAGTTTTAATATTGTTTGGTGAAGTTGTGCCACTTTAACGCTTTCTCTTTCACTATCATTCCCTTTTTTGTTGCTACATTTTTTTTCCATTTTATGGGGACTTCTGCATCAAACTATTGTATAAAGAATTTGTAGCAAGTTTGGAAAAAATAAAATATTTAAAATTATTTAAATTCTTTTTTGAACACTTCAGCTGTATTATATGTGATTTATATTTTACATTCATTTTGTTGCAGAGGGAGGAAAGGGTGTTGTTAATCTGGAGACTGTTCCTGTATTAAAGTTTGTTGTTCTGTAGGTTTTTTTTCACTTTTTTTTTTTTTGAAGAGAGATATAAAGGCTATTCTAATGAAAACATTAAAATTTCCAATTTGCCATACAAGAAAAGGGAGGTTGTCATTGCTTTTAAACATGGCATCTTTGGATACATTTAAAATACTTATATTTAAAAGAGAGAACTTTCCAAATGAAATTGAAATCTGTTGCTGTAGCTATTCCATATGTTGTTGGAGTATGCTTTCTTACTAACCCTTCACCATAAGGTCCCGGGATGAATCAAATCAAATCAATGATATAATTTGTATTAATTTGCAAACTCCTGAACAGTTTAATTCCAGCGTACCTTAGGGACTGCCTCAACCCTTCTATCCCGAGTTGATGAGTGAGATCATCTGCAGAGGTGCTTCTGCCTGCTCCCCGAGTTGGTGAGGCTCATTTGACAACAAGAAACCAAGCTTTTAGTATCATTGGCCCAGTATTGTGGAATACTTTGCTGTGGCGGCAGAGATTAATCGAACGCTTTCTATTTCAACTTTCAGTCGTCTGCTGAAAACTCATCTATCTCATTAGGCTCATATGCAGGCAATTAAGAATACACATCTTTCCACAACGGTTAGCTGATTTTAACTTTTTCATGTGGTTTATACTTTTTGGTTTTATTGTTGTAAAATGCTCTACTCTGATTTTTTTTTTTTATGAATAACAGCATATAAATATTTTTTTACAAATAAAAGAAATGGAAATAACCGTGTAGTAATAATAAAAAAAATGAATGAAATGGTGACAATTCTAAAAACAAATGAGACCATTATGAATAATGGAGGTCGCCGAAAGAGGTTGGTCCCGCAAAGCAAAATATCTTCAGCATTGAAAGCCCGGATGAAGGGGTGTACTTTCAGCATACAGCAGAAGACACACAACAAAAAGCTCTCAATGTGGGGAAGGCTCCATAGGGAAGGAGCAGCCACAGAAAAAGCCCTCTTCCAAACCAAAGGTCCCAGCCATGGCCGTTTGGGAACTGTTGGCATCCGTCTGTTTCAAAAGAGAATGGAATACAACTTGGGGGGGGGGTCAAACTGCTGAGTTAGCAGCACCAAAGTGACCTCCCCAGGGTGCAAGTATTGGAGGTCACCGCTCACACACTTCGGCTGCGCTTTTCTGCTTGTGTGGTGGCACCTCGGTAAAACCGCTTCTAAATGTTTGTAGCAGAGTTTTCCCCAGAAGCAGAGGACAAGAACAGGAGTCATACTCAAATTCACAGTCAAGAGCTTCTTTATTGCTTGATCGGTTGCACAAGCATTTCTGTTACTATTATATACAAGCTGTTTACGTTCCTGCTTTATCTCTCCGGCACAGTATAATCTCAGTCCAGTAGTTCTCAAACCTGACACAGCAAAACTCACAGTATCAGCAGCACACATTGTCTTACTTCCAACCTTGTCAGCGTGCGTGCTGACAGCGTGTGCGTGTGCTTTCCTCGTGTGGAAATTACAATCTGCAACTTCCTTTATTTGCACCTCCAGTTGACCCCAATCAAGCCTAGAGTGCCACTAAAGAAAATTCTGGAACCCTCTTTAAAGCTTCCAGGAACTTTTATCTCTTTCTTAAAGAATGTTTTCCTAACAGCAAGCCTGGGCAGTGCGTGTGGAGATCCTGGGCTGCCCAGATGAGAAGACTTCCTTCTCGGCCACCCTAATGTGGTCCAAAGAAAGCAGAGCAATACATTTGGCACCAGCTTAGCTGCAGGAGTTGACGGAAGGAGGCATACAAGACGCCATCTAACTGCCTTAGAGACTCCACTCTGACTTTGTGGTTTGCTCCTTAGCCCTCTCCAGGAAGACACCCCGCAAGGCAGCAGATGTTTCAGATCAGAGGTGTCCTCTTTGATGGGCTACCTTCTCAGGTTGGCAAGCCCCATCTGCCCCTCACTTATGGAGGGCACCGTCTTGACTCCTCCTGCGTGTGCATTTTGTTAGAATCCTTTTTGCAATCATTTGATTACATGCCAGGGATCCCTCAACGATACCTGAATCCTCTAGCATTCTGCAGGAGGTTGTGTGCAAGGCTAGACAGCCACCCAATGCTCCATGAGCCGCAGGTAAGACTAGCTTAGAGGGAGAGCAGGAAGATGATGGGAAGGCATTGCTCTGTTAGAAACAAAGATGCAGGCAGCTCCCTTCTGCCAAGTCATCATTGGTTCATCTTGCCCAGTATTGGCTGGCAGCAGCTCTCCAGGGCTTCAAGGAGCGTTCCTACCCATGCCTATCAGAAGATGCCAAGAATTGACCATCAGATCTGCTTACAAAGCAGATTTTCTATCATGGGGCTCCAGGCCTTCGTCCAATACCGCTTCCTTCGCAAGCATACCACTTCCAAGGGCAGCCAGCCCCAGAGTTTTCCAGTAGCCTGGGGAGGAGGGAGGACTATGAGCAATGTGAGCACGTTCCCCTCTTGTGGTTGATGACAGAAAGGGGAGTACGCCATGGGAATGCCAAGTTACCTACTCTCCAAATGACCTAGCTTTGCAACTGCAGAAAGCATTTTCTCTTCCCGTCTTTTGCAGCAATATTTCCTTAAGCCATAAAAAAACCCACAACTCATTTTCTGCCCAAAAGAAAATTCAGATCTCTGCATGCGGTTCAATAATTAAGGGAGCATCTGGCTTCAGCTTGGAAGACAAATGGATAAAAACCCTCCAAGGTTTTACAGTCTCACTTTCCACCATGCTAGATTTATAAGATAGCTGTTTTCATACATGCAGCAGGCTTATGTTTATTATTTGCAATGTAGATTTAAAGAAATCAAGTGGTTTTCTTGGTAAACTAGATGGATCCTTGCTACTTCCTCTGATCCAGCAGGGCAGCTGGGATGGCTGTGACTGCCTCTCAGCTGAGAGGAGCCATGCAACAGCACCACCTTGTGGGAAATGTATCACACTCCCTTTTTTGTAGCAAACAAAACTCAATTGATGAGAAAACATGTACGTGCATGGTGAATTTTTAGAACTGAAATGGGGGAAGGCACACCTATTTCCACCCCAGAGTTAGACTGACAAGAGGTGTGTAGTCCTGTAATGGAAATGACCTTGCTGAGAGGGGGTGGGAATAATAATCTGCAGGTGCCATTGTCTAAATGGAAAATTTCAAAACTGAAAACTCAGTGCAGACCTCTGGCCAGCAGGGCTGTCCTAAGACCAAGCCCTTTTCAAGGCAAAACTCTCTTCTTCTATGCTCTGCACCTTGGTTGGGTACTTTTGCCTGGCTGGAATGTGCCCTTGAACTGGGGAAATGCTTCTTGTTTGCCTGGAGGGAGAGAGATTGTTTGTGTGTGGTTGGAAAGGTAAGAGTTCCGCCCATTGCTTTGCCCACTATTGCTTGCTGCCTGCATGTAGCTCCTGGAAAGTATCCCTCAAGGGAATGCTCCCCTCTGGCTGAAAAGCACACACAGAGATGCACATGGTCTAAGCTGATCCATGCGCGTGGACACAAAGTGCGTAGGGGGAGAGAGTGCGCCACCCCCAAATGTTTTTTGAAACTTCAAATACCTAGGCTCCCAGGCCTGTGGGCCTAACGTCTGTTCGGGGTAATACAGTGGTACCTTGGGTTAAGCACTTAATTTGTTCCGGAGGTCCATTCTTAACCTGAAGCACCACTTTAGCTGATGGGGCCTCCCACTGCCGCCGCACTGATGCTGCACGATTTCTGTTCTCATCCTGAAGCAAAGTTCTTAACCCGAGGTACTATTTATGGGTTAGCGGAGTCTGTAACCTGAAGCGTCTGTAACCTGAAGCGTATGTAACCCGAGGTACCACTGTACTGATGCAGGCCAACCCTGCGTGTGTCCCGGCCCCTGACTTTTGTGTATAAAACAAAAGCCTTCCTGATCAATGTGATGTGGGAGAATGGGAAAACCTATACGGCATGGAATTTTAATGTATAAGATGTTTCACCATAAGAAAACTTGGGAAGTAAGTTCTATCATTAGCAGAAGTGTGCGCAGGAGCATAGGAAACTTGCCTTATACTGAGTCAGAGCATGGAGGTATTTAAGCAAAGGTTGGATGGCCATCTGTCATCTATGATCTAGTTGAGATTCACACATTTCTGGGGGTTGGACTAGATGACCCTTGGGGTCCCTTTCAACTCTACCATTGTACGATTCCATGATTTGTCCCATCTAGTGCAGTACTGTCAATGCTGAGGCACAGTGCCTCTCTGGAATGTTATTATACTGTAGGAAAAGGCCATAGCTCAGGGGTAGAAAACTCACTTCTGACACAGCATTCTACACATTAATTTTGGATTGCATGAAGAGCTGCTTCTATTGTACAATGGTCTCTGCCTGCATGGAGCTTACGCTTTAAAAATCAGCACAGAGGGAGGGAGATGGCCAGGGTCTAGAATATGCAGTAACATCCATTGGGTGCATAATTTTGTCTGGTTTGTAGAGGCTGGAGATTCCAGCATTGCAGTGGGTTGAACTAGATGACCCTCAGAGGCCCCGTCCAATTCTACAATTCTGTGATCCCCCAATTCTTTAAAAAGCAGGGCTCTATCATTGCCTTGAGGGTTATATTCTAGGGGAGACACATCCTCTGATCCTCTTCATCATCATTTCATCCTTGATGAACACAGAGGTGGGGGGAGGCAGGCGCTTGAAATGGGTCCCTTTCTCTTGAGCCTGCTATTTCCATCTTTTTCCAGGAGAGCTTTCTCTTTTTTTCATTGCCGAGTTGGAGTGGGATGTAAGTGGTGGGGGGGGGTGGAGGAGGAGAAAAGACTGCAGCAGATGCAAAGGCAACACTCAGAAGCTCCTCCTGCTTCTCTGTTTCTGATTGGGAGGGAGGGAGAGGAGATTGAGGCACGAACCACAAACCGATGCCAGGCGGCAGACTGGACTGTGCCGTCAGTGGACACTTGCGTGCTGTCAAGTGGCACAACTGCAGCCGAGGAGGGGGGTGGCAGAGAAGAAGATGAGCTGGTGGGAGCAAAGAGGCAAGCAGCGGTAGTAGCAGTGGCAGTCAGAGAGGTGTGTGTCCAGCAGCTTTGGATCAGGGCCTGCCTCAAATCGCTGGCCACCTTACCGAAATATTTTTGCCTCGTCGACAATTCCCAGAGCATTGGGAGCCTGACAGAGTGATAGATGATCCTGGTTCCTTGCGAGAGCTGGGAAGAGCGTCACCCTCTTCAGAAACCAAAAACCAGAGACTTTAAACAACGGGGGAAAGAGTTGAGATTTGCAAGCTTAGAAGGCTTGGTGCCTCAATGTTTGCTAACATCTTCCTGAGCACATGTATGAAGGGGTGTGCGTGTGTGCGATGGTGCATTTTGGGAAACGTTTGGAATCCTCTGCAAGGAAGCACTTGATTTGACAGGCTTCAAAAGAAGACTTTCTGGAACGGGCTGCGCCAGAGAAGAGAGCGCTTTACCAATTGCAGAAAGTGTCTTTTGAAAAGGAGCCTAGCTCCCTTGGAGTAGCCTCAGAGCCAGATCTTCAGTGCTCAGCCTGCTCCCATCTCACTGCGTCCTTCACTTAACGGGGTGTGATAAAGGAGGAGACAGACTTCCAAGGTTGAAGTGTCTTCCTGCATATGACTAATCCAGGAGACCCTGTCAAAGTTATGGAGACTTCAGCTATGACCTCTGGCCCTGTGGTTTGCCCAGTCACCTTTTCACAAGTCTTTGGGCATCAGTGCCAACTTCTGGAGGCAGGTAAGAGGAGGGCCAAAGCATCTGAAATGGTCGTTTTGGGGTGTGGCAATGTTTTCAGAGCACTGGTGACGTCACTGAGAAATAGCATCCCTTGCGGGACACATCGAGTTAGGTGGCCGCTTGGAGAGGTGGATTGAAGGGGGTGGTTTGAAATCCTGGTGAAGAATGTGAAACCTAATTTTCCCTTCTACTTCTTCTTCTTCTTCTTCTTCTTCTTCTTCTTCTTCATGTTGTAGAACGTTGTAGACACCTGTCAGGGATATGATAGGAAATGCTTCTTTTGCTCATGGCAAAGAGCAAAAAGGTGCCACGACTATATCAAGGCACCTGTAACACTCCAGATATTGCTGGAGTTCTGCATCTGCTTTGCATGCAGAAGGTCCCAGGTCCAATCCCTGCTTTCTCCAGGTAGGGTTGTATAGCCCCATGCCTTAAACATTGGAAAGGCTGGGGCAGCCAATACTGAGCTAAAAACGGACCAAGGGTTTGAATCAGTGCAAGGCAACTTCCTGTCCAGTATGCACAATGATCAGTGACTGTGAGAGTTGTCCTCCAACAATGTATGGAGGCCTCACCCCGAACTACACGGATGTTATCTCATTGCTCTAATATGAGACAACATTAAACAGACATGCTGGTCTCTATTAGGGTGGTTGGGTGGGAATGTCAGTCTGGTTTGGGCTGAGTTGTGCTCCAAAACAAGGAAAAGGCTAACATGTAAGGACTGAGGGACTTGTTTCAGAGAAGAGTGGGATGTGGGGTGGTAGGTCTGCTGACAAAGGCTTCAGAAATGTCAGTGAGGATGGGAAGTTTGGGGAGGGAATATTTAGGCTCTGTGGCGGCTTACCAACTCATTAAGGGATATTAGTAGGTCTGAGGCAGATGATGAAGCACTTTTTGCAAAGCAAAATAAATTTAAGCTGCAGGAGCAAAGAGGGGAAAAGCTCATAGATGCTGCTCTGCCCTAGCTGTGATAAGGACAAATGCCAGAAGACAGCTTATAGTGTGGGTGATAGTGGCTGCAGCAGCCTTCATTTCAGGACCATGGATAGCTCCAATGGTATCTTACTCAACAGAGGCCTTTTCTCCCTTTTGTGTCAGGCCGCCCTTGGCAGGCTCCGCCCCATCCTGAAGAGTGGTGAGGCTTAAAGAGGCAGTCCCCTAGCCTGGCTCCTTCTCTCATTGATCACCCCTTCCCTCCCATTTCCCATTGTTTGTGCTACACTATTCATGCAGAGACTGGGGGAGTGTGAGGCCCTTGGCATAAAGTGGAATAATTCCTTGGGGAGGGGAGGATCTGGCTTGGAGGATGCTCAGCAGGGTCACCCTGGGTGTTATCAGTGCCTAAGCCCAGAACCTCTGGGCCTTGTCTTGCTGGTTTCCCTGACCCAACCAACTCCTGGCTGCTGCCTGGTACACTCCCCTTGGGCAGTGGGGTTGCTATCACCAGGATCATCACCAAAGGAAGTCAACTCTTTGACCTCTCCAGATATGGCTGGGAGATCCCTAGAGAGCTGCTGACAGTCCGTACAGAGATAGATGGACCCCATGGTGTGATTGCATAAGGTTGCTTCAGATGTTCCTTATGCTGTAATGCAGGAGTAGGTAACCTCAGGCTCTTCCCAAACACAGACCCTCCTAGACCAGGCCCCTTTCCCACAAGTAGTCCTCTGGCTTGCTTGGGGAGATCTGTGAAATTTCTGCTTTGGGTGGAATCCCCGCAATATATGAAATGCTATGGTAAGAGACACATACATTGCTCTACCCACTTCTGCCTCTGATCCCACCCACCCCAAGTTTAGTTTCCCATGAGGCAATGCAGCCCTCAGGCTGAATCATTTCCCCACCCCATTGCAATGTGATTCCTAAGGCAAGTCCCCTCCCCCCGGCACCATTGAAGCCTCATTCTGTCCCAATCAGCGTTTCTGTGCATTGCTCAAAAGCATAATGCATTGTGATGATCCAGCCTAGAAGTAACCAAGGCATGTAATTATTATTATTATTATTATTATTATTATTATTATTATTAGTTTATACCCTTCCCATCTGGCTGTGTTTCCTCAGCCACTCTGGGCAGCTCCCAACAGAATATTAATTATAGTAATAATAAAGTGATCAAACATTAAAAATTCCCCTAAACAGGGCTACCTTCAGATGTCTTCAAAAACTCTAATAGTTGTTTATTTCCTTGATGTCTGATGGGAGGGCGTTCCACGGGGTGGGCGCCACTACCGAGAAGGCCCTCTGCCTGCTTCCCTGTAGCTTCACTTCTCACAGTGAGGGAACCACCAGAAGGCCCTCAGAGCTGGACGCTCCGTAGGTATACAGGGCCGAGGCTGTTTAGAAGCTCTGGCCAGCTCAGGAACAGATGCAGTTGGCATACTAGCTTCTCCTGGGAAAGGTTTTCCTGGTTACCACTGCCACCTGTGCACCCTGATATCCTCAAGCTATGAATTTCATTCTTCAGTGGTGCTACTGGGCCATCCAAAAGAGGTTGAATTTCTATCCCAGAGCCTGTTCTCCCTCTTGGACTCCAACATTTCTGAATTAAATCTATTAGTTCTCATGCAACCCTTTCCTGCCTCCAAACGCCAGTTGAGAATCTCAACAACTTATCTAATGGTAGATTATTAGTTTTACCCTCCTCCAAATGTCTGTATTCATCTATTCAGCTGTAGGCTATGCAGAAGCCTGAACCAGGAAGTCTATAAGGATGAGACTAACACCCAGAATGGGGTCTAATTAAACGCACTTCAGGACATAATATGGAATATTGAGAACATGAGGCTTTAATTTTCAAAGCAGTGTGTTTCTAGTCATCAGGATTTAAGAGGAAAGGAAATGCAAATGGGTTTTACAGAATTTAGAAAACTGATAGGATCTGGTGCATATAGTTTGAATGCTGGCTTTTTATGCATCCCCCCACCCAAGAAATCCACACACAAGGAGAAGGGTACAGACCTATGATTGAGTACCAGCAAGACTCAAGTGGGACTAAATTATATGTTCAGCCCATCCCTAGGACAGAGCATGTAGACTTCATGGCTATTTGTTCATTTATATCATTGTTATATCACCTTATATACGGTAATATTAAATCTCTAAATGTTTTACATTAAAAATAAAAGTACAAACAATAGCATTCAATCAAGTTTCCAAAAAACTATGTAGATGCAGGACAAAACAAAATATCTCAGGTAAAACCCAGAGCTCTCTGTGAAGAGGGATTGATGGTTAAACCCCTCTTGGAATTATAGCTCTTTGATGAGAATTTGTTGTTGTTTAGTCGTTTAGTCAGGTCCGACTCTTCATGACCCCATGGACCAGACCACGCCAGGCACTCTTGTCTTCCACTGCCTCCCACAGTTTGGTCAAACTCATGCTGGTAGCTTCAAGAACACTATCCAACCATCTCGTCCTCTGTCGTCCCCTTCTCCTTGTGCCCTCAGTCTTTCCCAACATCAGGGTCTTTTCCAGGGAGTCTTCTCTTCTCATGAGGTGGCCAAAGTATTGAAGCCTCAGCTTCAGGATCTGTCCTTCCAGTGAGTACTCAGGGCTGATTTCCTTCAAAATGGAGAGGTTTGATCTCCTTGCAGTCCATGGGACTCTCAAGAGTCTCCTCCAGCACCATAATTCAAAAGCATCAATTCTCCGGCGATCAGCCTTCTTTATGGTCCAGCTCTCACTTCTATACATCACTACTGGGAAAACCATAGCTTTAACTATACAGACCTTTGTTGGCGAGGTGATGTCTCTGCTGCTTTTTTTTTTTTTTTAAGGAGAATAGGAGACTCCTAACAACTTTCATCACCCTTAACAAACTACAGCTCCCAGGGTTCTTTGGCGGGAAGCCATGACTGCTTAAAGTTAAATGCATCTTGTGAATATGGCCTCTGTCTGGCAGCCATACATTGCTTCCCCCATTCCCTGCCTGCCTTCAAAGTACCAACCCAAACAAATTTGCTTTGCAATGACCAGCCAGTCACTCAGCGCAGCATGATCTGAATGGACGTAATGAAGTGCAGAGTATTTTGGGCTTTCAGAGAGACAGAAAAATCCCCTTGCCTGTGGCAAAGGGTGCTTTGTCTCCTGTCAGCAGTAAGCAGAAAAGAGGTAGCTAACATGCAGAGGCTCCGAAAAGACAAGAGAGCTCTCCAGTAGGCAGTATTAACGTTTCTGAAACCTCTCGTTCCAACTTATCCTGGGATCTCTCTCTCTTTTAAAGTTATTGCAATTATAAGAAAATCAAAAGGGGGGGAAGCAGGACTCAGCTCTCATTAACAGTAAGTATAGTCCATCCACCCAAAGAGATTAAAATAGACTGTCAAAACTAGTTTAAACATATACAGTACATTTCCAAGCTCAATTCAAAGTGTTGGTGCTGACCTTTAAAGCCCTAAACGGCCTTGGTCCTGTATACCTGAAGGAGCATCTCCACCCCCATCTTTCATCCCAGACATGGAGGTCCCGCGCCAAGGGCCTTCTGGTGGTTCCCTCACTACAAGAAGTGAGTTTACAGGGAACCAGACAGAGGGTCTTCTCGGTAGTGGCACCCACCCTGCAGAACGCCCTCTCATCAGATGTCAAGGCAATAAACAACTATTTTACTTTTAAAAGACAACTGAAGGCGGCCCTGTTTAGGGAAGCTTTTAATGTCTGATGCTGTATTGTTTGTAATATTCGGTTGGAAGCCGCCCAGAGTGGCTGGGGAAACCCAGCCAGATGGGTGGGGTATAAATGTAATGGATGTAATGGTGAAAGGACTGACATAACCCGAGACCAGGAAGAAGGGACGTTTGGATAAAAATTAGAGAGGGGGGGGGAAAGTTTATAACAAGAAAAATTTCTTTTTATTTTTGGAATTAGTGTAACACTAATGAAATATCAGGGAATATGCTGGAAAGGAACTAATCAGCTTTAGTAGAAAAGATTTAAGGAGTTATGTATGAATATGGTTTAAATTTTGAAATTTTAAGGTTTTTAAGGTAAGATTAAAGAAATTAAGGTAAATTGAATAACAGAATATAGTAAAAGATGGAAAGGATATGCTGAATTAATAAATAAGGTAGATTGTTAAGATAAATTATTTAAACTAAAATTGAGAAATATGGGAAGAATTTGCTGGAATAATGAATTAAATTAGAATACAAAAAGGGAGGTGCGAGGAGGTCCAAGAAACAAGCAAATGAAAAGATGCAATTTGAGATTTGTATTTTTCTTCTTTTCTGTTTTTTTCTTTTTCTTTTATTTTTTGTTGTATTTTTCTGTTTTTTCTTTTTTCATGTTTGTGTAAACTTTGAATAAATATCATTTAAAATAAAATAAAATAAATAATAAATTATTATTATTATTATTATTATTATTATTATTATTATTATACATTCATATAGAGTAGGACCCGAACTATGGTACATGGACATAAGTGGTCCATCAACTTCATCCAGGTTGTCCAGGGAAGGCAGGTATTGCAGGTATGTGAACAGAGGTTGCTTGGCCGTCTGTCAGAGATTCTTGAGCTGTGGTTCCTGCATTGCAGAGGGTTGGATTATTCGACTCTTAGGGTCCCTTCCAACTCTATGCTTCTGTGATTCTATGTGTTGTGTCTGTGAAGAGTGGCGGAGCCAGCAGCTGCTCCGCCATTTTTAGAACCTGATACTGGAAGTGACTGGGGGAGGCAGTTGCAGAGAGGATTAGCAATGTGAAAGACATTGGAAGAGAGGAAGAAGAGGCAACTTGAAAGGAGTGGAGAGGATTAGCAGTCAGAAACAGAGGAAGGGAGAGGAAGAGGAAAGAGAAGGGGGCGGGGAGAGAGAAAAGATGGGAACAAAGGTGAGAGCGATGGACTTGAAGTGGCCTGAAAAGGCACTTGAATGTTCATATTTAATTGTATTTTTATTGCTTCTTAGTATTTTATGGCATGACAGTTTGAATTGAGGGTGGGGAATGATTTAAAATCATACAACGCCTAGCACAGAGTGTTACTATTGCTAAATCAGGCAGACAAAAACCCCACTAAGTGGACTTCAAAGACCTTCAGCAATTTTCAAGTGGTCTGTGGAGAACAAAGTTTGGGAACTTTGTTGATTATTATGATGTGGAAAGGGCTGTGAGTTCTTCAGACCATTGAGTCTGAGTCTGACTAGTGTTTATCCTTCCAACCTTGAAGCATAAAACTCTTTGCAACCATCAGATTTCACCAGCGCTATTTTTCTAGAAAAAGAGGTGCCCAAACTCACCATGAACGTTGTTCTCTTATAATAGCAATGGTGTCCACCGGAGAGGTGCTTGAACTAAGTTCTGGAGAGTTCTGACTCAAAATAAAAATAAAAAATTGTCAATTTCAGTTCTATTTCTCAATTTTTAAAACTTTTAACTTCAGTTATCTAGCTTTCCATAAGAATTTCAGATTTTTTTTTAACCCTCATGAAAATTAATCAGCATTTTAGTGCAAATTTCTCCCAATAAAAACATTTGTATGCAGTTTTGACTAATACCCATTTTTGCAAGCAGTTTCCCCAATATAATGCATTTTTGTGTCTTATTTTCACTGACATTAGCGTTTTTATGCATATTTTCCCCAGGCATGTATATTTCTGTACACATTGGCTGGTTGGAGAATGGCACTGCAAAATGTGAAGGTGTGGATATTGAAAGATAGCTGTGTTTCAGTTTGCAGATTGGCTCAAGAAGTGCAGATTAAGTGCTATTCCATTAAAATGCAAACAAAAGCAAATTCCTCCCTCATCTCTGGTGCTGTGTTGCTGTTTTCCTCCAATGTTCTCCACCAATTTATAGGAAAAGAAACTGCCCTTGAACATTATCTAAGGAGAGGCAACATTTGGGTTAAATTCTCATGTATAGGATTGCATTTTGTTTCATGTGCTTTCAAGGGTGCTTTCATGTGCTTTCAAGGGAGTTGGTGTGCTGTGGGTGTAAAGGTAAAGGTAAAGGGACCCCTGACCATTAGGTCCAGTCGTGACCAACTCTGGGGTTGCGGCGCTCATCTCGCTTTATTGGCCGAGGGAGCCGGCGTACAGCTTCCGGGTCATGTGGCCAGCATGACTAAGCCATTTCTGGCGAGCCAGAGCAGCGCATGGAAACACCGTTTACCTTCCCGCCGGAGTGGTACCTATTTATCTATTTGCACTTGCCGTTTACCTTCCTGCCGGAGTGGTACCTATTTATCTATTTGCACTTTGACGTCCTTTCAAACAGCTAGATTGGCAGGAACAGGGACTGAGCAACGGGAGCTCACCCCGTCACAGGGATTCGAACTGCCGACCTGCTGATCGGCAAGCCCTAGGCCCTACACCCACCTCCCTTGTTGTGGGTGTAGAATCCATCATTGGCGGCATGCTCAGACCCCACCCCAAAAGACTGGCTCAGCCCTTGCCTAAAGTCAAAGACATTACCCACCACATCTCAAACTGCTTTTCCTAAGTGCCCAAATCACACTGATCATCCCTGCAATTCTTATAACATCATCTACCATGTATATTACAAAACAGGTCTGTTGAAAGCAAACAGAAACATTTAATAAGATAATAAGCCTAGTGGTGGCACTAGTCCCTATGAATATGAATAAACCCAGTGAGGCAGGATGGAAGCCTTCATTTTGCCATGAAAAAGGCTGGGCAAAGAACCCTAGAATTGTAGACTGGAAGTTACCCCAAGGTATCATCTAGTCCATGGGTAGGCAAACTAAGGCCTGCAGGCCGGATTTGGCCCAATCGCCTTCTCGATCTGGCCCACAGACAGTCCAGGAATCAATGTGTTTTTACATGAGTAGAATGTGTCCTTTTATTTAAAATGTCTCTCTGGGTTATTTGTAGGGCCTGCCTGGTGTTTTTACATGAGTAGAATGTGTGTTTTTACTTAAAATGCCTCTCTGGATTATTTGTGGGGCATAGGAATTCATTTATTATTATTATTTTTCCAAAATATAGTCCGGCCCCCCACAAGGTCTGAGGGACAGTGGGCCGACCCCCTGCTGAAAAAGTTGACCCCTGATCTAGTCAAACCCCCTGCAACGCAGGAGAGAGCACAGACAAATTATTTAAGGGGGGGTAAGGAGAAGGGAAGAAAATGTTGGCAGAACAGAAGGTTCCTTGTGGTTTGTTTCTTCTCTCTTTTTTATTTTTCTTTTTAAAATCCGCAAATCAATATTTGTTTACACATCCCAGTTATATTTCCACACAGTTATATTTCCTTGCATGGGATAAACCATTGATTATAAGAGGACTGGCTGTGAGCTGGTGTTATTTATATTCCTTGTGATCTAAATAAGAAAGGTCTTTTGAAGAGAAATTGAACATGTTTTGAACAGAGGTTGGGTGGCCACTGGTCAGGGATTCTTTAGCTGCGATTCCTGCATTTCGGGGGGCTAGAGCAGATGACCCTCTTGGGGTCTCTTCCAGCTCTACTATTCTATGATTCCATTTACATTCCATTGAGATCTTTTGTCAGCATCATAAGAAGGTGCCAGGATGGTGATCTCTGGTATATAACCTGCATACAAGGTAAAGGTAAAGGGACCCTGACCTTTAGGTCCAGTCAAGGACGACTCTGGGGTTGTGGTGCTCATCTCACTTTACTGGCCAAGGGAGCCAGTGCACAGCTTCTGGGTCATGTGGCCAGCATGACTAAGCCACTTCTGGCGAACCAGAGCAGTGCACGGAAACACCGTTTACCTTCCCACCGGAGTGGTACCTATTTATCTATTTGCACTTGACATGCTTTCAAACTGCTAGGTTGGCAGCAGCAGGGACCAGGCAAAGGGAGCTCACCCCATTGCGGGGATTTGAACCACCAACCCTCTCTTCTGCAAGCGCTAGGCTCAGTGGTTTAACCCACAGCACCACCTGCGTCCCATACATACAATTTAAATGCACATTTGGAGAGGGGCATGTCCTTTAAAAAAAAATTAGAATGGACCTGGGCATAACATGGAACATGAATAGGTTGATCTCTAGCATATTTGGATATGAATAAAAAACCCTCCTACCCCAAAGGCAAAACTGGGTCACATTTAGGCATCGATTTTCCAGAGGCAAGTTCCATAACTGGGAAACCTGAGCAGGTAGACCACTTGCTCCTGTTTCCACATTTCCTCTGCTGCAGAAAAAGAAGAAATGAATTAAAACTGAGCTTGCAGGAATCTGTCGAAACAAACCTTTAGTGACAGCTCCCCTTCCCAAATACCCACAGTGACGGAAAGTCATATAAATGGCGGTGTCAGTCTCGATGTGACCCTAGTTGCCCATGCCTGGAAGCTCAATCCTTATTCCTGAGTGTATGAAAGTTTCTCAAGTACATTTGCTCCAATTGTGAATCTTTCGTGATAACAAGTCAGAGAACTGTTGGAGGGTATGGAGTTATCCACCCCCGAGCCAAGGAGATAAGTTACTATACAACCTTTAGATGACATCTGAAGGCAGCCCTGTTTAGGGATTTTTTTAAAAAAATAATTTTTAAATGTTTTATTATGTTTTTATATGCGTCAGAAGCTGCCCAGAGTGTGATGGTGATGGACTAAAGGTAAAGGTAAAGGGTCCCCTGACCATTAGGTCCAGTCGTGACTGACTCTGGGGTTGCGGCCCTCATTTCGCTTTATTGGCCGAGGGAGCCGGCGTACAGCTTCCGGGTCATGTGGCCAGCATGACTAAGCCACTTCTGGCAAACCAGAGCAGCGCACAGAAATGCCATTTACCTTCCAGCCGGAGTGGTACCTATTTATCTACTTGCACTTTGACGTGCTTTCGAACTGCTAGGTTGGCAGGAGCAGGGACCAGGAAACGGGAGTTCACTCCATCGCGGGGATTTGAACTGCTGACCTTCTGATCAGCAAGCCCTAGGCTCTGTGGTTTAACCCACAACGCCACCCGCGTCCCTGGTGATTGACTAGGACATCCCTATTTTCATTAGAGAAATGCTGGAGGATATGCATGTTGATGAGACATTGCCCCGCATAGCAGCTTAGCCAGGTTTCCTCAACCTAGGCCCTCCAGATGTTTTGAGACTACAATTCCCATCATCCCTGACCACTGGTCCTGCTAGCTAGGGATCATGGGAGTTGTAGGCCAGAAACATCTAGAGGGCCGAGGTTGAGGAAACCTGAACTTAGCTGATGCATTTTGTACTAGTTGCAACTTCCACAGCAACCTTAAGGGTAGCTCCCCAAACAACAGGTTGTAGCAATCCAGTCTTGAGGATACCAAAGAAACATCTGCTTGACCACCATAGTAAACAGACTAATGGACCAGATAAGCCTTTGGTCTGATTCAGCAGGGCTCTTTACATTCTCAATACAAATGCCATCTTTCGAACTGTGTGGGATGCATCGCTAGCTACAGTAATGGGGGCCATTTATCTTCCTTTCTGACGGAAGGATTTAATTTGGGCAATTAATGTTCCTGAGTGGTCATCGTCGTTCCTGGAAATTGAAAGCAGGCATTTGATGTTTATGATGCTGCAGAGACAAGCCAAGCATGTGAGGCTGATTAGATTAGTCAAGGACAAGCATGGATCCAATATCCACGCTTAGAAACAGTGGAAGGAATTGCAGCCTGGCCATCTTGCCTCCAATAAATGCACAAAAGCCAACCCCAGAGTACAGGGTCCTCTGAGCAGACTGCCAATTCAGGTGGGGATCACTTGTTAATGAATGACACTTTAATTAGTTTTAGGAACCGAGGAACAGATTCAAGGCCTGATTCTTTGTGGCCAATCAGATGCTCATTTGAAAGCCACTGGGGCTACTAGCCATTGACAACCTTCCCCTCCATGAATCTGTCTAATCTGCTTTAAAAGTCGTCCACATTGGAGGTCATCACCACAGCCCATGGTAGCACATCCTAGAGTTTAACTATGGGCTGAGTGGTTATGGTACCTTCTGTTGCCTATCCTAAATCTTCCAACAGCTTCATTGGTTGACCACAGGCCCTAATAAGCATTTCGTCAAGATGTTGACTCTTATGAGAATAAGCATCTCTATGACTAATCCAGAATGTGGCAACAAGAGTGGTGGCTGGAAGCAGCCACTGGGACCATATTACACCAGTCCATAAAGACCTATATTGGCTCCCAGTACATTTTGAAGCACAATTCAAGTGCTGGTGCTGACCTTTAATGCCCTAAACTGCCTTGGCCCTATATAACTGAAGGAGCATCTCTACTCCCACCATCAACCACTGAGGTCCAGCGCTGAAGGCCTTCTGTATGCGATGACAGCCGCACGGATGCTACTAGCCCAGAGATGGAAAGAAGAAAAGTCCCTACCAGGGAAGAATGGCAAATCTAAGTGTACTATACCGAAATGGCAAAACTGATGGGAAAGCTCAGGAACCAAGAAGACCAAAACTTTAACAAAGAATGGGGGAATTTTTTATAATTTAGCACTGTAAGCAGATGAAAACATTAGCAGGATTGCAATCACTGGTAATGTAGATAATATAGATAATGGATTTATATAAAATATGGATTATTGAAAAAGATGCAGTAGAAACGGTTTAATAATAGGACCCACAGAGGGGAAGGTGGGAAGTCCAGAGATTTGGAGGAATCTTCAAATGTGGATGTGTATAGTTCTACAGTGGTACCTCTGTTTACGAACGCTTCTGGTTATGAACTCTTCAGGTTATGAGCTCCGCTAACCCGGAAGTAGCTGCTCCTGGTTGCGAACTTTGCCCCAGGATACAAACGGAAGTTGTGTGCCAGAGGCGCATGTGCACAGCAGGAGGCCCCAATAGCAAAAGCGCGCCTCAGGATAAGAATGGTTTCAGCTTAAGAACGGACCTCCAGAACGAATTAAGTTCGTAACCAGAGGTACCACTGTATTGTTATAATTTTATACTTTTAAAATCAAATACAGTGGTACCTCGGGTTACAGATGCTTCAGGTTACGCGATTTCGGGTTGCGTACTGCGCTGAACCTGGAAGTACCGAAACGGGTTACTTCTGGGTTTCAGCGCTTGTGCAGAAGTGCTAAATCACACTTTGCACATGCACAGACCCACCGAATTGCGACCCGCACGTGCGCAGACGCGGCACTGGAGGTTGCAAATGGTGCGGGCGGGTTGTGAATGTGCCTCCTGCATGGATCACATACATAACCCGAGGTTCCACTGTAAAAATTATTTCAAAAAGAAGACAAAAGAAACTGATATGGGAGAGACGTATTCTCCTGCAGCTGGGGCCGATGAAGGCATCAGGTTTTGCTAGATGGTGTTTCTTCTCTTTGCACTCCTCCCAGTGGTCATTTCCCCTCTGGTCATGGCTGTGGATATGCAGCCTGACTGTCTCCAGGCACCTGCAAGGGATTCCCACACAGCAGGCTTCCAACATTCATGTCACCTCTGCCGACATCTTTATAAGCGCGGAGATGGTCTGCCAACTGGTTTCTGCAGCCAGCTCATCCTTGGGCAGAAAAGCAAGTAGTGCTGAATAAATTTGACTTGTGCCTATTGAGCAGTTGTCGGGACGTAATCGCTTTCCACTGTGAGACTTCAGAGCGAGGCTTTAAATAATGCCCCAAGACTCTCCGGGATGTTTCCCAAGCAAGTGGCTTCTGTTTGCAGAAGTGACAGCCCGTCTCCAGCAAGAACCTCTTTGCCCGAGTCAATACCAACAGATCGCATTAAGTCATATGCAAGAACAGTGTCAGGAATGGCATTTTTCATGGCTGTTTGCAAATGACGCTTGTCATACGAGGATGACTGTGAACTCATTGAAGCAGCCAGTTTCTCACAGTTGGTTGGTTGCACTTACCTCCACCCTGTGCAGTCTTAGGGCTGGACAACTTCCCCGTGGAATCCCTATTCAGTCTCCTTAAAAGCGACTACTTAATCCTGGGGTTGTGTTACTACTACTACTACTACTACTACTACTACTACTACTATTACTAGGACGCGGGTGGCGCTGTGGGTTAAACCACAGAGCCTAGGACTTGCCAATCAGAAGGTCGGCGGTTTGAATCCTCATGATGGGGTGAGCTCCCATTGTTCAGTCCCTGCTCCTGTCAACCTAGCAGTTCAAAAGCACGTCCAAGTGTAAGTAGATAAATAGGTACCACTCTGGCGGGAAGGTAAACGGCGTTTCCGTGCGCTGCTCTGGTTCGCCAGAAGCGGCTTAGTCATGCTGACCACATGACTCGGAAGCTGTATGCCGGCTCCCTCGGCCAATAACGCAAGATGAGTGCCACAACCCCAGAGTCGGTCACGACAGGACCTAATGGTCAGGGGTCCCTTTACCTTTACCTTTTAATCCTTGGGCTGTATTATTATTATTACTACTACTACTATTACTAATTATTAGTCACTTGACACAACATAGGTCTCTAAGCGCTGCACAAATTTTAGAAGCTTCAAGGATTACTTAAAATCGGAGGGCAGAGGACAATGCATAAAAATGAAAATGATTACAATAATCTTTTTCCCCTTTCAAAAACAAGCAGCAAAACCAACCAATGTTTCTCATTTTTTCAGCTTTAATTTCAGTTCTTTTCATTTCCCCATCAGCTTTCAGCTAAAAAGAAAATGTTGCGAGAAAACCCACATTGTTGGATGCCTGTCTCCTAACATGGGCAGATTTTGTACATGATATATATGGATTTCTGCAAGCAATGGCCCCTAATAATGCATTATTATTTGTACATTATTTTGACTATAGGGAGCATTTTGTGCACATTTCCCCTTAATGTAGACTTTTCTGTGCAGTTTTCCTTTCGGTTGGAGAACTACACTGCAAAATTCAAATGTATGAATTTAAGAAAGAGAGCTGTCATTTGGTTTGTGTATTGGTCCAAGGCAGGCAAAGTAAGTGTGTTGTTGATATTGAAATGTGACTGGACTGAATTTCTCCCTAGCAGAGATTCCCTTAAGCTTCAGTTCCCTGAGCCTACATTCATTAGATGTGTTTCCACATGGTACAGTGGTACCTTGGGTTACATACACTTCAGGTTACATACGCTTCAGGTTACAGACTCCGCGAACCCAGAAATAGTGTTTCAGGTTAAGAACTTTGCTTCAGAATGAGAACAGAAATCGTGCTCCGGTGGCGCGGCAGCAGCAGGAGGCCCCATTAGCTAAAGTGGTGCTTCAGGTTAAGAACAGTTTCAGGTTAAGAACGGACCTCTGGAATGAATTATGTACTGAACCCAAGGTACCACTGTACTTTTAAAAGAGTGGCCTACAGATTTGGAAAAATAACTAAAGCCCTCCTTGTCAGAATTAATTTCTCCCTGGATTTTGGTGTTCAGAATTACCTAGTTTTGGTTTCCAAAACGGAAGCAGTTATGAGTCCCCTGGTGTTCTGCTTACGAATTTTTGTTTAGGTGAGTGATTTACCAACTCTTTCAGGTCCTTCTGTTCACTTCTATCTAATTATGTCCTGGGTCCTTATGGGAGAGGGGAAATGTCATCACAAAGCACTATCATGTTTTGGGGAAGGGTTGTGGCTTAGTAGCACAGCTTCTGCTTTGAGTGCAGAAGGTCTTAGGTTCAATACCCAGCATCTCCAAGTAAGGTAGGGAATTTCCCCCGTCTGAAACCCCATAGAGCTGCTGCCAGTTTGTGTAGACAGTACTGACCTAGATAGACCAATGGTCTGATTCCCTATAAGACAGCAGGAAAACATGCAGCTATACAAAGCCTTAGCTTGGTTGTAAATTTATTTTTTTATTTTTTTATTTTTGTCTCATGCAAACTTATGAGGTACAGTGGTACCTCGGGTTAAGTATTTAATTCGTTCCAGAGGTCCGTACTTAACCTGAAACTGTACTTAACCTGAAGCACCACCTGAAGCAAATACCGGGGGGCACAGGAAACTGGGGTGATGGTAGAGGAACCTGCTGATAGGCAGGAAAAACCAACAAGGAAGCAGCTGGAGCAAATGACTTGTGGTTTCAGTTGTCTCTACAGTGGTACCTCGAGTTAAGTACTTAATTCATTCTGGAGGTCCGTTCTTAACTTGAAACTGTTCTTAACCACTTTAGCTAATGGGGCCTCCCACTGCCACTGTGCCGCCGGAGCACGATTTCTGTTCTCATCCTGAAGCAAAGTTCTTAACTTGAAACACTATTTCTGGGTTAGCAGAGTCTGTAACCTGAAGCGTATGTAACCTGAAGCATATGTAACCCAATGTACCACTGTACTTATACTTTTTGATAATGATAATAAGCACAAAGTTTTCACACTGAGCATTTTTGCATAGCAAATGTGATAGTGACCTCCAGTGGCTGAAACAGATTCATGTGATTTAAAAAAAAAAAGTAGAAGGAAACAAAATACAGTGGTATCTCGGGTTAAGAACTTAATTCATTCTGGAGGTCCATTCTTAACCTGAAACTGTTCTTAACCTGAGGTACCACTTTAGCTAATGGGGCCTCCCGCTGCCTCCACGCGATTTCTGTTCTCATCCTGAAGCAAAGTTCTTAACCTGAGGTACTATTTCTGGGTTAGCAGAGTCTGTAACCTGAAGCGTCTGTAACCCGAGGTACCACTGTAACCATGCAGGAAGAAACAGAAACCAGAAAATATATACAAAAGGGACAAATCTATTCACAGAAGTTCTGGCTGATAAGATTTATCAAAGGGCACAGGACCCCTTCTTCAGGAACCATCTTGAACGTTCATATATTCCATACCGGAACAGAAGCACCTCAGGCGAATGCAGCATGAAGCCAAAATAAACCTCCACAGCTCGTCTCTTTGAGAAGATTCTCCTCCTTGCATTCTTCTGAGAAGAAAAGAGACCTTGGAAGGTTTTGAACCTCAATGTCAGGGAACTGCCATCGGAGCCAGAGGCGGAGGGAAGGCTCCAGAGGGATGCCAGAGAGGGTCCCAGTAGGGAGAGAGGCAGCCCATCTGCTGGGGAAGGAAATCAGCGTAGCACCAGTGGAGAAGGGGGGCAGAAGGGGGAATCGGTGAGGGGGCTCCAGGACTCCTCGCCGGAGACCAGCGGGGAGAGCACGGGTCCTCCACTGCCCACACCCTCCCTGCGCAGAAGACCTCCGCGCAGGGAGAGTAGGAGGTGACTAGGCGTCAAAGAACTTCTTTGCTGGAAGAAGTTCAAGAAACGCCCACTAACGGATTCTGCCAACGATTGAGACAGCCACGGGTGAGAGGCTGTCCAGACAGAAAGGGTTCACCCAGGTAACCTAGCCAGGAGTGGCGACAACTTACGCACGAGCAACCCCTAGAACCATTACACTCAATGAAGTGAATCATTTTGGAAGGCCACCTAATCCCCGTGTCTAGAAAAGCAGTGTTAACATGGCACCCCAATATCTGAGTGGTGAGAGAATCCAAGGTGCTTACTCATGCTCACTTTCCTTGGAATGAAGGCCAGAAGAAGCTCCTGTTCCTTTCATTGCTGCTTCCTCACTTTCCAAGAGACCCCAAACATCACGTCTGGCCCTCAGCACAAAAAGAGTAACTGCTTTGTCAGTCACCCCTTACCTTTCTTCTGTTCTCCAAGATGGCACAGAGAAACCGGTTTGACCTGTATTTTTGACCCTGCTAAATTCTGCACCTGGCACCTTCTCTTCATCATCCAGGTATTTGTTAAATTCTAACATTTGCTGAATCTAAGAATTATGAGGAGGATCTGGCACCCAGGAGTTTTAATAATGATTAATAATAATAATAATAATAATAATAATAATAATTTTTATTTATACCCCGCCCTCCCCAGCCAAGGCCGGGCTCAGGGTGGCTAACAAGCAATAATAAAAACAAGTTGAATGAGTACAACTTAAAAACAAGATTAAAATACAACATTAAAACATTAAAACATTAAAATGCAGCCTCATCACAGGAGGAGAAAGGAAAAAAGAAAGAAGGGGAGGGAATCAAATTGACTCCAAGCCAAAGGCCAGACGGAACAACTCTGTCTTACAGGCCCTGCGGAAAGAAATCAGATCCTGCAGGGCCCTGGTCTCATGAGGCAGAGCGTTCCACAAGGCCGGAGCCAGTGTTGAAAAGCCCTGGCTCTGGTTGAAGCCAATCTAACTTCCTTAGGGCCCGGGACCACTAGGGTGTTGCTATTTATGGACCTTAAGGTCCTCCGTGGGGCATACCCGGAAAGGCGGTCCCATAGGTCCAGTGATAATGTTGACATTGACTGACAGCTGCTTTCCAGATTTTTGGACAAGGGAGATGCCAAGCCCTACCTGAAGATGCTGGGGATTGACTCTGGGAACTTCTTAATGCAAAACGGATGCTCTGCAGTCAGCCACTCTGGCTGTTCCCCAAGCTATGGCACGGATGAATTATCCCCCTCCCTCCAAACTGCCTTTATCTTTAACCACCATGTAGAGAAACAGTTATATCCCCATTCCTGAATGTCAAACTGCGGTCCTGAGTTAGGAGCTTTGACTCTTCCCGCACCCCCATTTCTTTCTGCTCAGGAACATTTTCTATTAAGAAAAGCAGCAGATGAATTCTTTAACATTTTGAAAACCAATTCATGCATATGCATTTCCAAGAAACCCCACTGAAATGGAATGTTTCATTTTTCATTATACTCTCTGTTCCTGAACTATAGAATTTAATGTCACAAGTGGCCGAACAGGGAAGGAGACCTAGGCTGCATTTGTGTGGAAGTGTATTCCGTTTCCCTGACATTTGCCTGATGTTTCCCTTACTGTTAATTTCCACATTACAGCTGAGCTTTCAGGTGACGTAAAAGCCCCTTCTGGAAACCTGGTGGAATCTACTACAAGTTTAGCACTCTATTTCCGTGTTATTTCATTCCAGGAGGGGGCGGGGAACCTGCTTGCAGCTGCCACAAGATATAAAATCACAGACTGTCCCAAACCATTGGCTTTACCTGGTAGCAAGTCAGTAATGCCTAGTCTAATAGTCGGTCCAAAGTCCAGGAAATGTGGTCCAGGGTCAATCCAAATAGCCAAGTTCTGAAGTCCAAACGCCAAAGCACAATCCCATGGAGGTCCAGGAGCATCCAAATCATGGTCCATCAACAGGGACAGTTGAGCAGACAGAGCCCCTCATAGAATCATAGAGTTGGAAGAGACTACAAGGGCCATCGAGTCCAACCCCCTGCCAAGCAGGAAACACCATCAGAGCACTCCTGACATATGGTTGTCAAGCCTCTGCTTAAAGACCTCCAAAGAAGGAGACTCCACCACACTCCTTGGCAGCAAATTCCACTGTCGAACAGCTCTTACTGTCAGGAAGTTCTTCCTAATGTTTAGGTGGAATCTTCTTTCTTGTAGTTTGGATCCATTGCTCCGTGTCCGCTTCTCTGGAGCAGCAGAAAACAACCTTTCTCCCTCCTCTATGTGACATCCTTTTATATATTTGAACATGGCTATCATATCACCCCTTAACCTCCTCTTCTCCAGGCTAAACATGCCCAGCTCCCTTAGCCGTTCCTCATAAGGCATCGTTTCCAGGCCTTTGACCATTTTGGTTGCCCTCCTCTGGACATGTTCCAGTTTGTCAGTGTCCTTCTTGAACTGTGGTGCCCAGAACTGGACACAGTATTCCAGGTGTGGTCTGACCAGAGCAGAATACAGTGGCACTATTACTTCCCTTGATCTAGATGCTATACTCCTATTGATGCAGCCCAGAATTGCATTGGCTTTTTTAGCTGCCGCATCACACTGTTGGCTCATGTCAAGTTTGTGGTCAACCAAGACTCCTAGATCCTTTTCACATGTACTGCTCTCAAGCCAGGTGTCACCCATCTTGTATTTGTGCTTCTCATTTTTTTTTGCCCAAGTGCAATACTTTACATTTCTCCCTGTTAAAATTCATCTTGTTTGTTTTGGCCCAGTTCTCTAATCATCTCTGCTTCCCTTGTGATTGCAGCACCTGGGCTTGATGAGACAGATGACCCTCACCTGTTCCAATCTACTCCAGCTGAGGAATCACACCCCTCCTCCCAGAGCTAGTGAGCCCCACCTGGCCAGCTAGGGAGCTGGGCCCTGGGCCCTTTCCTGCCTTAGCCTCCTAGAGCTTCCCTTCTGCTGTCTTTGTGGAGACAGGGACCCCTCTGGCTCTGGTGATGGGTCCTGCTGCTCTGGTTCCTGTGCATGGCCTTGCCATCCTCCATCACCCTGTGAGTACTTACTTCTCCATCCCCTGCTTGCTCTGGTATTTCCTAGTCCCCGGCTACCCCCCTCATGAGATCCTCTTCCCCGTTGTCCTGCCAGTTCATGGCACGGATGTAAAGTGACAAAATTTAGAGTAGGACAAGGGAATCTCATGCCCTTTTTCATGGGGGAACAGAAAAGTGGGATGGGAGTAATGTTGTCCTATTTATTTATTTCGTAAAATTTATACACTGCTTGACTGTTAAAAAAAAAACCCAAACCAAGAAAAAAAATTAAAGTCATACTTTAAAATATACAAAAGCTGAAATACTAAAACAGATTACAATTGCCTAAGGCAGCGGTTCTCAACTTGTGGGTCCCCAGATGTCGTTGGACTACAACTCCCATCATCCCTGAGCTAGTTAGGGGTGATGGGAGTTGTAGTTCAACACCATCTGGGGACCCACAGGTTGAGAAAGGCTGGCCTAAGGGCTTCTAAATATCTTGGTAAAGGGACCCCTGACCATTAGGTCCAGTTGTGGCCGACTCTGGGGTTGCGGCGCTCATCTCGCTTTATTGGCCAGGTCATGTGGCCAGCATGACTAAGCCACTTCTGGCACACCAGAGCAGCGCACGGAAATGCCATTTACCTTCCTGCCGGAGCGGTACCTATTTATCTACTTGCACTTTGACGTGCTTTTGAACTGCTAGGTTGGCAGGAGCTGGGACCGAGCAACGGGAGCTCACCCTGTCACAGGGATTTGAACCGCTGACCTCGGCGAGTCCTAGGCTCTGTGATTTAACCCACAACGCCACCCACATCCCTTTAAACATCTTGGTAGACTTGTCTAAACAAGAAAGTTTTTAGCAGGGGCCAAAAGGCGTATATATATATATATATATATATATATATATATATATATATATATATATATAAAGATATTTATTGAAGTTTCAAAAATTATACAAAAAATAATAATAAAAACAAAACACAAACACAAAAAATAACAAAATACAAAACTAAAAACTATTTAAAAACAAGTAAAGTTTCATTCCCTTATTTTCTTATAACTTACTTCCTCGACCTCCTCATACCGCCCCTCTTTGTATTCCAATTTCTAATTATTAATTCAACAAATCCTCTCCCTTAATTTTCATTTAATTTTCAACCTTTCTTTTCTTTTTACTTAATCATTACAGCTGAAAACCTCTTAATTTCTAAACCAACCTCATTCTAACATTCATTAACAAAAGGCGTATATTAAGGCACCTGCTTGACAACTGTTGTTGTGTCACACCATGCCGACTGCTGTGGATGCTATTTAGTACGACATGCTGGTCAAAAAGCCATAGTTCCTGCAATGTAAAAGGAACATTAGAAAACAGAACAGCCTGGGGTTTCAGGCAAGAATCTTTCCTCTGCCTAATCTGGACCTCCCAGGTTAAAAACATATGTTCGTGCACTGAGCCAACCCTGCCGCTGTGGTCTAAACCACTGAGCCTCTTGGGCTTGCTGATCAGAAGGTCGGCAGTTCAAATCCCTGCAATGGGGTGAGCTCCTGTTGCTCTGTTCCAGCTCCTGCCAACCTAGCAGTTCAAAAGCACACCCCTGCAAGTAGATAAATAGGTACCACTGAGGCAGGAATGTAAATGGCATTTCCGTACACTCTGGCTTCCATCACAGTGTCCCGTTGTGCCAAAAGCGGTTTAGTCATGCTGGCCACATGACCCGGAAAGCTGCCTGTGGACAAATGCTGGCTCCCTCGGCCTGAAACCAAGATGAGTGCCACGACCCCATAGTCGCCTGTGACTGGACTTAACCGTCCAGGGGTCCTTACCTTTTTACTTTTACCCTGTTATACACCTTGATCACGTTCCATCCTTACTTGCCCTAAGCTGGAAAAGTCCCAATGTTGCAACGTTTCCCTATAAGGGACTGCTTGGTTTTGGATGTCCTTTTCTTCACTTTTTCCAATTCTACAATTTTCCCCTCCTTTAATTTCTGACTTCTCCTCTGACCCAGCAGGGACCCTTGACCCCCTGACCTTTCCCCATCACCATTCCATTTTTATGGTCGAACAAATCCTCATAAAAGATAATTGTGGGGGAGAAGATGATCTGGAACTTTCCATGCAGCCAACGATTCCCCCCACTCAGAATAACAGCCACTCAATCGAACACTCTCTAATTCCTCCCGTGGGACTTTTCATGTCTTGCTCTTCCGAGGGAGTAAATGAGGAATTGACTAATAAAAATCACAATCCTTGCCTTGTTAATAACTCATATTGCCCTTTGCTGTCAGAAGAGGCAGAGAGCCTGCCGCTCTGTTCAAAAGCTCATCAGAACGGGATGACCTTGGTGTCGAGAAAAATGGCTCCATATGGTAATGTAATCACAAAGGAGAAACATTATTCTCCTATAGATTATCCCCTCTAGAAATCTTAATAAGAGAATCATCATGTTGTAAAAAAGAAAAAGGATGGGGGGGGGGAGAGAAAGAGTTGCAATTCCAGGTCATAAATCTGACTTCCTCTTAACCCCTTTCTTTCAAAGGTGGAGCATGCCTCTCTAGTGATTATGCTTGCAGCTACAGTCCTTTTTAAAAGTTCGCTTGGTAAACAGCATGTTTAAATTGCTCTACTTACATCCACATAGACATACTAGGGGCTGTGCTCCTCTCTCACCTCAACAACCCCTTGCCATTTCCTCATGCCAGTGCCCTAGAGCAGGTATAGGCAAACCTGGCCCTCCAGTTGTTTTGGGAATACAACTCCCATCATACCTGACCACGGGTCCTGTTAGCTATGGATGATGGGAGTTGTAGTCCCAAAACATCTGGAGGGCCGAGTTTGCCTATGCCTGGCCTAGAGCTTCACCTTCATGCCTCCTCCTGTTACCCACCCCTTTTCTGTACCCTCTTGTACACAGATCAGCCCCATGGTGACCACCTGCATCTTCTTCCTCCCAAACAGAAACACACGTGTGCAGAAAGGTTGGGGGAGGAGCGATGTCACCCAGTTTATAAAATGTATGGAAAAAATATTTAAAGTGGATTACAAAGAAAATAAAACAATAGAATTTTCAGTAAAAACATTCTAAAGTCAAAATTGGCAATAAACTAAAAAATATATGAAAACATACACTAATGTTCTACATGTCTGAGAAGGCTTCTGTAAGCAAATACTGCTGTTGCTGTTGCTGTTGTTATTTTTATATGTCGCACTTGTAAATGGGTTGCCCCAGCCACTCTGGGCGGCTCCCAACAAAACATTAAAAACACAATAGGACACCAGCCATTCAAACCTTTCCCAAACAAGGCTGCCTTCAAATGTCTTCTAACAGTCAAATAGTTGTTTGACATCTGATGGGAGGGCACTGGAAAGCGTACCGGGGCGGGGGGCACTTGCCTGAAGTCAACAGGCAGGGAGTTCCAAAGTATAGGTGCTGCCACGCTGAAAGATTGATTTCTTACAAAAGCAGAGTAGGTATCATGTGGCACCTTTAACTGTGCAAATTCCATGGATTGAAACAGTCAATATATGGGCATATATGGGGTAAGTCAGAGATAAAACCCTCCCCCAAGCTATTAAGAGCTTTGATTACAATAGTAACAGCTTGAGTCTGGTCTGGTAGCAAATCAGCAAGCAGTGAAGATCTCTGAGCACAGCTGTTACGTGCTGACACGTTCCTCCTTGTGTCACGCCCCGTACACTGCTACAAATTAAAATTTGCCAACATGTCAGTATATCGGCCATAAAGCTGCAGTTCCAGAATGCAACAGGTAGCTCAGTGTGAAAGGAACATTAAGAGTACAATGCTAGCCCTTCTAACACATTATTGCTCATGTACCTAAATCCATCCCTTTCCTTTGCCTCTTGTCATTTCCAACAGGAGCAAAAGCATTAAAGGAGGAGGAGGACTGAAGATGAACCAAAATGCAAAGTCCTTCCTTCTCCATCCTCTCCTCTGCCCTGGTAGCTTGAACCTGGCTGGGCCTTGGATATGGTGGTTGGACTGCCATTACTATCCACCATCTCCAGTTCCTTCACATGGCAGCCGAAATTGCTTCCCATTCTCTTGTGCCTTCCACTCCTGCCCCAGTATTTTAAATATCTCAGATCCATGTCTCATTAATGCTGCAATTCTGAGTAAGAAGAAAGGGATGTGTGGATCTACTACTTCTTAGGTTTTCTACCAAACAGGTTGCTATGGTAACTCACACTCACATATACCCCTAGCTGTTGATGCTGATGAGCCTGCGATCTAAATGCTAGGCTTGTTTCCTTGCCATAAATTAATCACATTTTAAATTAACACATGGCGCTGTGTCATGTTCATTAATTTGTGCATGGAACTAGATATGCTGGCTTTCCTTCGTTTCTTTCCGCTTTCCTTCCATCCCCCACATTGATATTGTAAAGAACTGGATGCCAGTCACTGCTGGAAATAGATATATTTTTACTCCCGTGTTGGAGATCATCCGTGTCCAAACTAATTGCTTCCCCAAAGCCCCTCTTGTCCCTGGATGTTTAAGGCCTAATGAAATAGTGTCTGACTTCTCAAGAATGTGGCCGGCTGAGATTGTACTTGGATGGGTACAGTTCAGATGCCTCTGTCTTTAGCTCATCTTCCACTCAATTGCTATTACACCCTCCTGACTCATAGGTTGTCCTTGGTTAACAAGATGAATGGGAGTAATGCAAGAAGGCATCATTTTCAGTTCCACCCTGAATTTGCCACATGACGTGCTGTTTCCCTTCCTCTGCAATTCGCCTTCTGCCAAAAACAACTGTCCACTGAGGCAAAATTCCAAAAGGTGCCATTGCATTATTCCAACCCATTTACTTCAGTGCAAAAGAAACGCAATGCAAAGGGGCAGGGATGGGAATGCAATAAATTGCGTATCGTTTACAGATTGAAAGTAACAACAGCAGTGAGTGCCGACCCTACATTCCAGACATGGGACAAATAAGCAAACGTTAGGAATTTCCACTTCTGGATCCTGCCTTCGTCTGAATTCCTCTCAAGCAGCGAGAAAACACTTGTGAGGAGCAAAGTCCTTAAGCAGCGCTGGGGAACTTAATGGAAATATGAAAGGACATTGGACTTGTCTTGAATATGAAGAAGATGGAAAGCCAGGTTGTGGACCACAGCAAGCTTTGGAGACTGAGTGATGCACCAGGAAGAGGAAACAAATAGGAAAGGGCAGCTAACAAAGACCTTCAACCATAGGAGTTAAGTCCTGGGTTCTCTGAACCAGAGGACTGGGGTGAACATCTATTTTATGCTTTCTGTTCACTGTTCTGCACCAATTGTGCACCATTTCCTTCCTTATGCACTGAAGTCCTTATGAAAATGGCCTGTACCCAGACCTAAAAGAGGTGGAGAAGGGCTGTAGTGCAGTGATCTGGCATGTGCCTGACATGAAGAAGGTCCCAGTTTTCAAGTCTCTGGGATTTGGAGAACTGAGTCAAAGCTAATGAAATGAATTTCAAAAGGGACAAATGTAAGGTTCTAGAATTAAGAAGGAAGAAACAGCTGCACAAATATAAGATGGGGGGGGGGGGACCTGGGATTGCCTGTAGTACATGTGAAAATGACTGAGAGGTCTTAGTAGACCACAAGATTAACATGAGTCAACAGAGTGATGCAAAAATCCCCACAAATGCTATTGCTATTCTATGCTGCAGGTCCCCCCCATCTTATATTTGTGCAGCTGTTTCTTCCTTCTTAATTCTAGAACCTTACATTTGTCCCTTTTGAAATTAGTGCCCTGATCAAAGGAAGTAATGGTTGCTGCTCCAGCCTTGGTCAGACCACACTTGGCCTACTGTGTTCTGGTTCTACCAGTTCTTGGCACCACAATTTAAAGCTATTGACATGCTGGGATGTGTGCAAAGGAGGGTAACCTAGATGATGATTACCAGACCTCCCCATTTCCCAGGGACAGTCCCCGGATTTACAAATCTGTCCCTGGACAAAATCCGTCCCCAAATGTCCCCAGATTTCATTTAATGTCCTCAGATTTATATTTTAAGTGTTGTAGATTTATTAGTAGGGAATGATTGTTGTGTGATTGGTTCAACAGCACAAGACACATCATTTGGGGAGTTTCAGCGAGGCAAAATGGCGGGCGCCACGGCAGTGAGCAGCTCCTGAAGCCAGCCAGAGCCAACCGCGCTACCAGGCTGGCTCTGGACTGCTGAGACTGCTGCTGCTGCTGCCGAGGGGGAATTGGGGACGCACGGCACATCAACTGGGGGAACCACTGACCCCCCCTCCCACAACCCATATCAAGCTGGGAGCAAGAGTGCCTGGCCACCTGGCCAACTGCCCAGCGGCACTCCAGGGCCAGTAAAAATCCCGGAGCTGACCCAGTGAGGAGGAGAGGAGAATGAGAAGGAAGAGAGAGAAAGAGGAAGGAGAAAAAAGAGGGGAGCCCTGACCTTGCCATGCCACTGCCACTGAGGAGGAGAGGTAGGAGAGCACAGGAGGGCAAGGACACGTGGCCGAGCCCAGGACCGACCCGAGCCTACTCCATGGCAGATAGCGCTCCAAGAGAGCAGGCTGAGGCCCAGAGGAAGGCCGTGCGACAGAGGAGACCACAAAAGAGAAGATATTACTTACTTACTTACTTACTTACTTATTTATTTATTTAAAAAAAAAATTGGAATATTTCCCCCCTCTTTTCAAAAAAAGAAAAAAAGTGTTCCCAGATTCTTTGAAAAAAAAATCTGGTAACCTTAACCTAGATGATAAAGGTTCTGGAAACCAAGTCTCATAAGGAATGGGAGAGGGAGTTTGATATGTTTAGCCTGGAGAAGAGAAGACCGAGAGGTGATATGATAAGTCATCTTCAACTACCTAAAGGGCTGCCACAAGGTGAATGGAGGAGCAAGCTTGTGTTCTCGGGGGGGCGGGGGACTAGGATCCAAACCAATGGATTCAAGTGATGGAAAAAGAGATTATGACTAACCATTAGGAAGAAACAAAAAAATTCCTTCCAGTAGCACCTTAAAGACCAACTTAAAGACCAACTAAGTTAGTTCTTGGTATGAGCTTTCGTGTGCATGCACACTTCTTCAGATACAGTGTATCTGAAGAAGTGTGTATCTGAAGAAGTGTGCATGCACACAAAAGCTCATACCAAGAACTAACTTAGTTAGTCTTTAAGTTGGTCTTTAAGGTGCTACTGGAAGGAATTTTTTTGTTTTGACTATGGCAGACCAACACGGCTACCTATCTGCATCAGGAAGAACTTTCTGAAAGTCAGAGCTGTTCAACAGTGGACCGGACTCCCATGAGAGATGGTGGACTGGAAGTTTCTTAAGCAGACATTGGATGGTCATCTGTCATGTATACTTCAGTTGAGATTCCTGCATTTCAAGGGATTGATCTATCTGACCCTTAGGTTCCCTTCAAACTCTACAATTCTGTGGTTCTGTTATTCTGTTTCTGGAAACAGCTGGGCATTTCTCCTGTCTGAAACTTGGAGAGATAATATTAGTCAGCATAGACAATTATGCACTAGAGGGACAAATGATACACTTCAGTATAAAGCAGCTTCCTAGGTTTCTAGCTATGTAGTTAAAGCACTGTCAAATTTGGTTCCTGGAATTCAAGGGCAGATTTCCCCTGAAACAGCTGAGGGCAAATGTATAATGAAAGCAACATACCATTATGCCCAGATCATAAACCATTTTCCTCTTCTTTTGGAAAATGAGGTGGGGGGGGGGGTGCTGCTCCAATGACAGGAAGATTACAAGGGCAGAAATATTACCTCAGCTCTGAATTTGATTATAGAAGCTTTTTTAAAAAAAAAAAATATCGAGCCTCTGTGTAAGTTTGCCTATTCATAATATTGCATAAATTTGATTAGGATCATAATTATATGTTTGCCTTTCCATATAAACTTGAGGACTCGTCTCCCAGAGGAAGAACTGGCAAAACAACAAGAGCTTCTTATCACCACTGAGAATTCACAGTGAGAGACTGTTAAACACCTGAAATGGCAATCATGCACAAACAGTGGGGATCTGAAATGAAATAGTGACTCCAGTCACCAAGGAAGGGCCACTGTGTGAGAGTTACGCTGCAGTTCACAAAAGGAGAGGGATAGCTGAATCAGAGGGTTCTGCCTCACTAACTTGTACTCTGAATAGCTGTAAGGGAAATGGGTAGCAGAGGAGTACAGTTATTCAAATTCCCACAGGTATTCAAATTCTGGATGATGGTTTGTCAAGAAATGACCAAAATATTCCTCCCCAATTTCACCACAGCTTTGTTTGTTAAATCTGTGGGATGACCAGCTGAAGGGTTCCAGCTCTCAGAGACTCTAGATATGGTTGCCAGAATATCAATTGCCCCAAAGTGAAACACCTTACAGGATTTGTGACTTTTGCTTTGGAATGAAAATATGTGGAGTTTAGCAGGGGTGGGGGTGGGGTTACATGTTGCCAAAGACTTGGAGGAACCTGAAAAATTCTATGGTGTTTGGTGGGATTTTATATACAACAAATACAGACATACAGGACTCCTTCTCTGTGGTACAGTGTGAAATACGACTTTCCCAATTGTCTTTTAAGTACCCTACTTATTTCTATTATTCTTATTGTATTGATTCGTCTGATTTTGCTGCTTCAATAAAATACTATTTTAAGACAGGGCTGTCATACGTCTGGCTTTTTCCAGACGTTACTGAGATTTCAATGGCGGAATTGAAGTCTGGGGAAGAATTTCCAAAAGGCGGCACTTTGTCCTGGATCTTCGGCAATCTTTTGTCCTGGATTTTACTTTTTGAAATATTTCCACCCTATTTAAGGGGGGAAAGGAAGGGAATTGGTGGTCAGGTATGATGGAAGGGCAGTTGGCAAAGGGGGAGGTGGGGTTGAGGAATGGAGAGAACAGAGGTAGCAGCCCTGTGTGTGTGTGTGTGTGTGTGTGAGAGAGAGAGAGAGAGAGAGAGAGAGAGAGAGAGAGAGAGAGATCCAGCAAGCAAATTCCATTGAAGAGAAGCCTCAGCTTGAGGTGCAACCACCCAAAATTTCCTTGATATTGAGAAGTCTTTCGTTCCTGCTTCAATGGCTTTTGTGTTCAGTACAGCACAGGCTTGCTGAAGCACAACCAAGGGCAATGCAGAGTGTCAGAGACATAAAGACAGCATCCTGCTAGGTCACGGTGGCGGCGGCAGCAGTGGCAAAGCAGGGCCTGAAACCAAGTAGAGCATTACCGAGAGGAATAACAGCTATTTCTTGAGGTATAAGTCAAGCTCTGTCCTCTGAAAATGCAAGACTGATCTAAGATCCTTTGCCTTTTAAACTTATTGAAAGGGCAGCTAAAGCAGAGATGGAGGGATTTTCATTTGTTTCATTCTGTTACTTTTTTCTGGCTCATGTAGAAAGGCCAGAGAAATTCAATTTAACTTGTGCGTTTGAGGTTCAGCCTTCCCCATTCACACTTTCTGAATAAGTAAGCAACCCCAAATGCAGCCATCCTTCAAACACCCCGCTTCTCTGAATTTTGCCATGCAGTTCTCCAGGCACGCAATGGGTACAAGAATGTACGTACCTGGTTAAAGCCTGTGCAAAAATTGCAAATGTAAGTATGCAGAAAAGCATTATATTGGGCAAGATTGCATTAAAAAATGTGTATGTGATTTTGTACTAAAATGCTGCTGAATTTTCACAAGGACTGTTTAATAAATAATGCACAAACTGATGTAGTAATGAGGAATGGTGAACCTAAGATTGGAAATATGGGAACCAATGTCTAAAATCATTAAATAACCTGTTCAGATTTAGCCACAACTGTCTTTTCTGAGTATGTGGATGGACAATTTAGAAGCCAGCTGCTCTAATGAGCTTTTGATACGGATGTCAGCTGCAGCTAGGATTCCAATAGCCCAGCAATGGAAAACCTTGAAAACTCTGCATTTCTCCTTGTGATATAGAACATATGGACTCTGACTATTGCAGGAAAAAAATACACGTGAACTACATGTTTCTAAGGGGATGGAGAATCCAGAACATTTATTGCTTCAGACTTAGAGGCACAACATTCACCATAAACACCAGAACATTCACCATAAACACCCATTCCCTGCCATGGGTGCCTTCCTATAATTTCTGTTGCTTTTAATTGCTTATAATTCAAGTTAAGAGAATAGGGCAGGGGGAGGGAGGGAGGGAGAGCTGCCCCATTCTCTTGACTGTCATTTTAAAAAGGCAATAATATTCCAATCGCCACATAAGCTTTGTGCAAGCAAATTAGGACAAATGCTGCATAAAGAAATCTGGGAGACCTGTTGAAGAGAGCCCCAGACACCCCACTGAGTGAGAAGGAAGGACGCAGCAACACTGACAGATTCTCCACGTCCTCCCTCCCAGTAAATTAATTTTGCTGCCCAAGTGGCAGGGAGATAGGAAAAGCTGCTCCAAGTTCATTGCACAAAAGGCCAGATCAACTTTTGCAGAAGGAGAATCTGACAGACTGTGACCTCTGAAGCAGCTTCAATCTATCACCAGCTGAGACATTTTCCTCTCTGGAAGTACAGAGGAAAGCCATATAAATAACTTAAAACGATGGGGGGGGGGAGCAGTGGGGGCAGCAGAGAGAGAGCACTGAAAATCAGCTTGCTTTTCCTCATTTTATTGGGCAGAGTACCTGACTTTATGATTGCTGTTTCTGAAATATCTGACAGCTCTCTGACAGGTGTAGAGGTGTGTGTGTGTGTGTGTGTGTGTGTGTTTTAAGGCAGGCATAGGAAACTTCGGCCCTCCAGATGTTTGGGACTACAATTCCCATCGTCTCCCACCACTGGTCCTATTAGCTAGGGATGATGGGAACTGTAGTCCCAAACATCTGGAGGGCCAGGGTTTGCCTATGCCTGGTTTTAAAGCATCAGTGCTGGATCTCAGAGTGGTCCAATATTAATTTCAAATATATATATTCACAGGGCATCCAATATGTACAGAAAATTTTGCTATGCATTCTTTAACATTCCTGAGTTCTTTCATTAATATTATAGAATCTGTAGCAAAATGGTTATTTATTTATTTATTTATTTATTTATTTATTTATTTATTTGCTTATTTCAAAATATACACTCTGCTTTTTGAGGAGCTACTTTGGCAAAGTGGCTTGCCCTCTCCAATAAAAGCCAACTGTCACTGAAAAGAAAATACAGAAATGCAACATGCAGGACAACTAAATGATAGACCAGAATTAAAAGTGGAATATCTATCTATCATCTATCTATCTATCTATCTATCTATCTATCTATCTATCTATCATCTATCTATCTATATCTATCTATCTATCTATCTATCTATCTATCTATCTATCTATCATCTATCTATACACACACACACACACACACACACACACAATGTAATACAGAGTCAATATATATAATACCTTCCGACTGGGATAGCTCAGTTGGTAGAGCATAAAACTCTTGATCTCAGGGTTGTGGGTTTGAGCCCCATGTTGGGGCTAGATGACCCTCGTGGAGTTAGGGACTGGACTAGATGACCCTTGTGGTTCCTTCCAACTTTATGACTCTATGAGATTGTCAAAACACTTGTAAGACATCAAAAGCGACTGGGATTTCAGACTGCAGAAATAAACCACAGAGCCTAGGGCGGTTCGAATCCTCACGACGGGGTGAGCTCCCATTGTTCAGTCCCAGCTCCTGCCCACCTAGCAGTTTGAAAGCACATCAAAGTGCAAGTAGATAAATAGGTACCACTCTGGCAGGAAGGTAAATGGTGTTTCCGTGTGCTGCTCTGGTTCACCAGAAGCGGCTTAGTCATGCTGGCCACATGACCCAGAAGCTGTCTGTGGACAAAAGCCATTTCCCTCGGGCAGTAAAGCGAGATGAGCACCACAACCCCCAGAGTTGTCCGCGACTGGACCTAACGGTCAGGGGTACCTTTACCTTTGCAGGGTGGAAAGGACAACTTTTCAGCCAATGCAGAAAAACAACAGTGTTGGGACTTGCTTCCCTTCTAAGGAAGGGAAGAGAATTCAATGGGACTAAAAGTAGGAACTGGAAAGGTTGCAACCTAAGAGTCCTCCGGTCTAGAGTTCCAGTGGAGGCAGATGTACCTTAATCCTGGATACTCCATTCCCTCTCCCACCTGCTTTTCCCTCTCTTCTTCCTCCTCCACTACCCCAAGAGTCAATCAGCGTTCAGAGGTTGCTGAGCAACCTCGGTCCTCAATGGGCTGTTTAGGGGAGGGGATCCCCCCCTTTAGTATTCCCCTAACCCCAAATAAGCTTTTACTTCTAAACATCTTGTGGCTTCTCTGACACTGCTAGTACCCCGCTCTAGTGTCGTGTGTTAATGCATATCCTCCAACAACCCACAGAATTGGAACACTCATTTTTGGAACACCCAAAATTGGAACACTCATTTTTTTGTTCCTGAGCTCTCACGAGAGTGAGAGCCCAAAAGACAGGGCATTCTGGGATCCCAGAATGACTTCTGTAATTCTGGGATGTCCTGCTCAAATTGGGATGGTTGATAGGTGTGTGAATGGTGCTGTTTTGGTGACATGAGCAGCAACACTTACCCCTGAACATTGGAAACAGGTGGATTATTTATTATGATTTATTGCTATTTATGAAATTTCTATCCCACCCCTACCTAAGAACATGAAATGAATCTGTTGGATGAGGCCAATGGTTCTTCTGGTCCATCTTCCTGTTCTCGCAGGGGCCAACCAACTGCCCTTGAGAAGCCTGCAAGCTGGACACGAGCACAACATTTCTCTCCCAGTGTGGTATAGTGGTTAAGAGCGGTGGACTCGTAATCTAGTGAACCGGGTTCGCTTCCTTGCTGCTCCACATGCAGCTGCTGGGTGACCTTGGACTAGTCACACTTCTCTGAAGTCTCTCAGCCCCACTCACCTCACAGAGTGTTTGTTGTGGGGGAAGAAGGGAAAGGAGATTGTTAGCCGCTTTGAGACTCCTTAGGGTAGTGATAAAGTGGGATATCAAATCCAAACTCCTCCTCTTCTTTTACTTCTTCTCCTTCTTCTGAGGTCCAGCGCCAAGGGCCTTCTGGTGGTTCCCTCACTGCGAGAAGTCAAGTTATAGGGAACCAGGCAGAGGGCCTTCTTGGTAGTGGCACCCTCCTTGTGGAACACCCTCCCACCAGATGTCAAAGAGAACAACAACTACCAGACTTTTAGAAGACATCTGAAGGCAGCCCTGTTTAGGGAAGCTTTTAATGTTTGATGCATTACGGTATTTTAATATTTTGTTGGAAGCCTCCCAGAGTGGCTGGGGAAGCCCAGCCAGATGGGTGGGGTATAAATAATAAATTATTATTATTATTATTATTATTATTATTATTATTATTATTCTTCCTCTTCTTCTTCTCCCCCACCCGAGGTTCCAAGAAACTTGCAGTGGATGTGGAGCAGTAGTTATTGTGGCTGGTAGCCATGGATAGCCACACCCTTCATGTGTCTAATTCACTTTTAAAGCCATCTAAATTGGTCTCCTTCCTGAGAAGCCCAGAGCGGCAAACACACAAACAGAAAAACAATTCCAGTACCCTTGGCATTTGACACCTGAGATGCAGATTTTTCAGGGCCCACCCTATTCCTGCGACTGTAATCAGTTTTAATTCTGCTTTTAATTCTGAATTCTAAATTGTTGTAACCTGGGACCCGCTGGTAAAAGCTCTCTACAAAAAAGATTGAAACTTGGAGCAGGAGAGAAAGCAAATATAAGTTTGCATTTTCATCTCCCTCAATGCTTATATTTGTGTACAAGAAAAGCTCTTTAAAGTGGGGAGGGAGGGGAAGATAAGCCTCCCACAGCAGCCGTCTTAGGTTGCTTAATCCCTTATTATTTATACATCACAGAGTTTTGTTTTGGTGGTGGAAACTGATGGATATTAGTTGGCAAGCAAAAAAGCTTCTATAAGGAGCAGATGGATTGCCTATGCTTGTCTCTTATCAATGGAGAGTGAGAGTTGACTTGTGGAAAAGCCACATTAACCCCATAATTAATTCTTTCTTTTTTTAAAAAAAAACCTTCCACTTGGGTCCCAAATTAGCAATTCTCACAGAAAATTATGCAAGCCAACAATGTGCAATATTACCGCTGCTAACGACCCTAATGGGCAATTGTTAAAAGCTTCGTTTCTCCAAGAGGGACAGGAGTAATTTTAAGCTGATGCTCCATTAGCAAACTATCGACCGCTGGCTACCCTCTCCTTCCATAGCACAGGCTTTGAGATGAAAGGTGTATAATTCATTTTGAAAGGGAAATGAGTGATAACGTTGTGAAAGCCCAAAGCTTCATATTTTAAATGCATATTTTTCTTTATTATCTGAATGCGGGAAGCACAGTTCCAGCAGGGGTGTTACGCAATGGTAGAGCATCTGCTTTGCATGCAGAAGGTCCCAATCCTTGGCATGTCCAGGTATGGCTGGGAGAGACACCTCCCCGAAGCCCTGGAAATCCACTGCCAGGCAGGGTAGACTGCAGGGAGAAAATATGTGCAAAAATTATGCAAAATGGGGCCAAATATTTTCCTATTCTAATTGTGGGTAGAAAGTATTGCCCTCATTCTAATTTAGCTGTCAGGTGTGGTCACATCAATTCTTGAGGAAATCAGCCCTGAGTGCTCACTGGAAGGACAGATTCTGAAGCTGAGACTCCAATACTTTGGCCACCTCATGAGAAGAGAAGACTCCCTGGAAAAGATCCTGATGTTGGGAAAGATGGAGGGCACAAGGAGAAGGGGATGACAGAGGACGAGATGGTTGGACAGTGTTCTCGAAGCTACCAGCATGAGTTTGACCAAACTGTGGGAGGCCGTGGAAGACAGAAGTGCCTGGCATGCTCTGGTCCATGGGGTCACGAAGAGTCAGAAACGACTAAATGACTAAACAACAACAACAACGTGGTCACGTGTAGCAGAAGATCCTTGTCATCAGCAAACTGCGGTATCATCCCACTGACTATATGAGCTGCTGGGTTGTACTGGCCAAAAGAGAAAAAAAACATTCTTTTTAAACAAAGAAAGGATGAAATTGCATCAAGCCTCCTTTTCCAGAGGGTCAGCAAACAGAAGCAAAATGGAGCAAAGTGTTGCTAGAAGAACCAAGGCAGGGATGTAGGTGTGCTTCAAGCAGCTCCCTGGTACTTCCACGGATGCAGGTGGCGCTGTGGTCTAAACCACTGAGCCACTTGGGCTTGCCAAATCGGAAGGTCAGTGGTTCAAATCCTCTTGATGGTGGTGAGCTCCTGTTGCTCTGTCCCAGCTTCTGCCAACCTAGCAGTTCAAAAGCACACCAGTGCAAGTAGATAAATAGGTACTGCTGTGGCAGGAAGGTAAATGGTGTTTCTGTGAGCTCTGGTTTATGTCACGGTGTCCTGTTGTGCCAGAAGTGGTTTTAGTCATGCTGGCCACATGACCTGGAAAGGTGTCTGTGGGCAAACGCTGGCTCCTTTGGCCTGAAAGCGAGATGAGCGCTTTCATAGTCACCTTTGACTGGAGGTCCTTTACCTTTGTTTAACCTTTACTTCCATGTTGCATGTCCAGAACTCTACCCAACCCACCTCGTTGGGGTCCCATTGACATCATTTTCATCTCCAATGCCAGTCTGGGATGGATTCTGTTATGTATTCAGTGGTCTGTGTTTGCCTGAGCTTGAGTCTGGACTAAGGATTCTGAGCTCCAAATTCCCAGTGGAGGTTTAAAACAGGCACCAACAAATCTGTCCGCTTTGCTTTATCACAATTTCTCACCTTTCTGATCTTGATTTCAGTTCTCTGTGTTTCCGCATAAGTTTCCAGATTGCCATAAAAAATTACCCAGCATTTTAGGACAAATGCACACATTTCTGAATGCAATTTTGCTCAATGTGCATGTTTGGCAATCCATTTTCCCCCTAATACGATGCATTTATATTTAGATTGCATTTATATGCTATGCACACCTTCCCAGAATATGCACATTTGTTTAGAGCACTGTGAAAAGTGTGAATTTCGAAGGATGGCTGCGTTTCAGTCTGAGCTTTGTTTTGGGAAGTGTGAAACCTGAAAGGAGTCAGATTTCTCCCCCATCTCTACATAGAAATGTATATTTAAATATCTGAGCAGAATGCACTTATGACTTGTGAAAATGAGATGAGCTATACATAGACCGATTTGTCCATTCTAAATTCCATGGGGAGTTGACATCATAATTAGACATTGGAAAACAGTATGTGAGAGCCCCTGAGTGCTAGGATATTTGTGGAACATTATTTCCTTGTCCAGATGAGGGCAGGATTCCCTCACATCTTGAGGATATCTCTCAAGTCAGATTTAACATAAAGGGGTTGGCGGGTGCAGGGAGTGTTGATGAAGCAATGCACATAGCATTCATTGGAGGCAGATCTCACTTTTTTTGCATCAGGACCAGATTCCTGCTTGTCAAGGTGCTTTTAGCAGGAAAGTCTTTCTCTCTCAATTTCTCTGTTATCTTCTTGCTGTTGTCCCTCTCTCATCCTGGAGTTCGAGCCACGGGGATGATTGCTGTGACAAATTGTGTTTTTTTAAAAAATGTTTTTTGCCACATTTCCTGTAGCTCTTCACCCTCAGTAAAAGCTGGTGGAATTAATAAGATTGCATAATTGTGCTAAGAGGGGAGGAGAGGGGAAGGGAAGGGAAGGGAGGGAGGGAGGAAGGAAGGAAGGAAAAAAGAAAAAGAGAGAGGCTTTCTCTCTCTCTCTCTCTCTCTCTCTCTCTCCCTTCCTTCCTTCCTTCCTTCCTTCCTTCCTTCCTTCCTTCTTGTCATGCTGAGACATGTATTTCTTATTGGTCAGCAATAGATGCTGCATGTCTTGTAATGTTTTTGTAAAACCTGGATTTGAACTACTCTAGGCTCCAGTGAACTAGGACACACAAAACACTGGCTGTTTCCCCTTAACATTGCAGTGATTGCTATCTGTTTGTGCTAGGGCCACTTATTTTGGGGGTGGGGGAGCTGTTCTTAGCATTTTGGTAAAAGAATAGCAGTGATAGTGTCCAGTGCTAGCACTACTCAGGGTAGCCCCATTGCACCATGCTCATTCATTTCAATGGGTCTACTCTGAGTAGGACTAGCAAGAGACACAACTCAGCAAGTTTATATTTCAGGCTGAAGTTATTGTTGTGGAATCATTAAATACAAACAGAGATTCCTCATGGGGGAGGCAGATGCACTCTGTGCATGCTCAGACGGTATATTTCTCAGGCTCATAATTCCAAATCATGTCTCCCCCTGCTCTATTTAAACCTCTTAGGATGTTTCACTCTTTGATTCAGTAGTATATTACAGAACATTTTCCTTCTTAGTAAGCCAATTGTGTAAATTTTATGAATATTGCCTTAAAATCTTTGAATTTTAATTCCTTTTATTCTTTTAAAGTTCAGTTTCAGATGGACAGAAGTGTTTTCCTTTTTACCACTATAGATACATATATCAATGATGAGAAACAAAAACAAAACAAAAAAATGCTGCTTAGTGATATGATGCCCTCCACAAGTCTGTCTGTTTATTTGTTTTATTCCACTTATGAATCACTTCCCATACAATATCTCAAAGTGATTTCACAGCAAAGCATCAACAATGAAAAACAATTCCATATGGGGGGGGGAGCAGTTCCGTATGTGCAAAAACAATAATAAAAGAAAACAATAATTGGGGGGGAGAGAGAAAATCCATATATTAAAAACAATGAAAAATGTCATATGCAAAAAAATATGCAAATCCAATATGAATGCAGGCTAAGATGAAGCTTGTCAAAAAAAAGGAAGGACTTCAGTAGATATTGAATGGCATTCCTGATAGTAAGTGCCACCATGCTAAAGACCCAATCCCAATATTGCAGGTGTGGGGAGCCTTTGGTCCTCCAGATGTTGCTGAACTCCAACTCCCATCATCCCTTGCTCTTGGCCATATTTGCTGGGGCTGATGGGAGTTGCTGTTCATCGGCATCTGGAGGACCAAAGGTTCCCAACCGCTGCTAAACCATACCAAATGGACCTCTGGATAAGACAACATCTACAGGAGTCCACACACCCATTCTTTTAGTAGGCACTCTCCCAAACAAGAAAAACAACAGAATAGTAGGACAGGGGGGTCACGGAGAGGATACTGGGGTGCAGAGGAAACTGGGGTGGTGGTAGAGGAACCTGCTGATAGGCAGCAAAAACCAACAAGGAACCAGCTGGAGGGAATGAGCTGTGGTTTCAGTTGTCTCTATATCCTAATGAACTGCATCCAATGAAATGTAATCTCAGAGCCGCTGTCTATAATCTTTGAGGGTTCTTGGAGAACAGATGAGGATCCTGTCGACTGGAGGTGGGCAGTCCCCTTCTTCAAAAAAGGCGGGTTGGGGAGACAACCTGGGCCACTACCAACATGTCCAGATGAGGCCCTGGAACAGATAATTAAACAGTTGATCCACCTCCCAACCCATCAATAAAGTAATATTTTCCAGTCTCGTGGTTCTGAACAAAAGGATGGTTTAAATAGATAGCTGCCTATCTATTAGTTAGGCCATCTCACCATCTAACTCAGTATTATTCACAGCAGTGCCTTTCAACCTCAGATAGTTTAGCTACTTTTTGAGTTCATTGTCCCTGATCAGCCACCCCTAGTCTCAAGAGCTCCCCTCTTGTCCTTTCTCCTTAGCTGTGCAGTCGCTACACACCTTGAACGACCAGATCTCAGACTTCATCATGAACAAGGCCAAAGCGCTCAGTGAAGATGACAACACTTTCCTGCCCAACGAGAAAGACACACTGAAGAACTCCATGGCGCTCATGAGACGCCTCTTAATGGACGCGCAGGTACGAAAGCAGTGTGTTGTCCTGCCAATTATTGTTATTGATTTTCCGATATAAACCCAATTACACAAATTAGGTCCAAATTAATACAATTTTGTTAAGAGGCTTCCCACGCACCATTCTTGATGGACCTTTATGATCTAATATTACTGTGTTTCATATTCTTATTTATTTCTATTGCATTCCTTTTTTTCAAAATTATCACATGCACTCTTAATGATTTCTATTCACGTTATATTATTTAACTCCCCCCCCCAAAAAAGGCTTCAAGTGAAGAACCATTGCTTTTTCCTTTTCATCCTGCATCCAAAAGTCAGTTGTTCGCCTTACATGTTTCTCTGATGCTTTCCTTTTTCTTGCCGCATTTGGAGCTATCTCTCAACGTGTTGGGACAGTAGTAGCCTTGCATGCATCATAGATGTAGGGAATGCATTACCTTTTAATGGGCAGTGTCGCTTCCAAGATTGTCACTATTTGCAGGTGGGATTCAATCACAATTCAGGAACCAGACATTTGAGAAACCTCCATATCACCCAGTAGATCAACACCCTGTAGTTCATGGCAGTTTGCAGGAGAGTTTCTCCTGTAAGTTCCAGAGATCTCAGAAGCCCACTCCATAACAACTCAGAACAGAGTTTTTCACGTGGCTGCCCCATTCTGTGGAATAGCATTCCTATTGAGATATGACATTTCTGCTCTGTGGGCTTTCATAACCTGATAAATTGGTGTTTACCATGAGCCTCTACTCAACAAATCTTTATTATGGTCATAGACCAGCATTTGAAATCTAAAAAGCGCTTTAGAAAGCTAAAAGGTATTAAAACACTAGGTGAATATAAAAGTCTGTAAGAATTTAAAAGAAGCTAAAAGAATTCAAAAGGAGGGTTGGGAACATTGGGCTGGTGTGGAAGAGCACAAAAGGTTGATATATAAAGGTTATAACTATCATTTACAGAGCACTCTGATATGTTCATTAAAACTGATTTGTGGCACAAGTCATCCTCCTACGATTCTCGAGTGCTGCTGTGCAGAACCTAGCAACGCTATACGTTGTGGCAGGATCAGTCTCTGAGAGCAGCAGGGAGATGTAAAATTGTCCTGTGCACCCTGGGTACTTTAGAAGCAGTAGAGAAATCAGGCTAGTATGAATGTCTCTGTAATACAGGCATTAGAGAAGGACATGATCTGCTGTTTCTATTTGTCCCGGGTCACATGGGCATTGTCTATCCAGGTAGTCAATCTTCCTGTATCGGCTGAGGTGATGACATGACATTGAGCCAGGGTAAAAGCCCTTTGGTGTTCAGGGACTTCGATGAGTCTCTACTTTCTTTTAGTCTTGCTTTAAATCATGTATGTATTTATTTTTAACTGTTTCTAATTATCTTGTGTTTTAATTGCCTATGGATCAAATTGTAACTGACAAGCCTATAGGCACCGTATCTCTATAGCTGCTAAAACGGATGGTTTTCATTGCATTCTTTCCATTGCATTCTCACTAGCCATCCAAAGAGAGTTGTTGCTAACAACCCATCTCTAAAATTGCCCATGCTGGGGGTATTCATAAAAAGATAAATTTGCCAATCATTTTTCCATGCTAACGAACGCACCCTATGATAAAAGCGGATGTGTGGGAAATTAAAACCACCACCAGATATCAGCAAGTACATTATGTTCAGAGAGAAATGTGTTAAATATGTAGAGACCTCTGGGCACCAACAAAATCACCAATTAGTGTGCAAAGCAGGTGATCTAAAATTGGCCGCTAGTACTATTTCAGATTTTGACAAATTTAACTGCATGCACTGAAATACTACAATTTTTTTTTATTATTAATTCTGGTATAGATGTTTCAAATCTACTAATAAATAATAATAAATCATCAGCATATGAGGCTATTTTAAATCTTACTTGCACATGAACAAAACCATGAATTCCCCCAAGATTCAGGAACCTTTCCAGGAGTTCCAAAAATAAATCAAAGATCAATGGAGGCAGAGGGCTGCCTCCTAGTGTATCAAATACATCCAAACCAAAGACATCCAAAAGAATTCCATTTCTCCCTTTTTTGTTATTTAGAGGAAGAGGCATAAAATTCTTATGAACTTTATAAATTCTTGAAGAAGTTGAAACTTGTCCAAAGTAACAACAGAAATTGCCAATATACTTCATCAAATACCTTCAGCATCCTAAGATTTAAGTGCAGCTGGAGCTATTCTATGTTATTTATGGCCATGGAATTGGATACCAGTCTTAGATGATCCACTCCCTGTCCATGCTGCATAAAATCCACTTGATTTAAAATGTACTACAGTTGATAACGAGTGTCTGAAATCTATTAGTCGAAATGGCTGTTAGCATTTTAACACGGACGTAAATTAAATATATTGCTCTATAGTTTACATAACTAGTATGGCCTTTGCCAGGCCTGGATATAGGAGAAATATAGGCTCCCTAGGTTGACATTGGCAGGCCTATTCCCCACTTTTTCCCGTTTTCCTTAAATAATATGCTTAGGCAGTTAGGGGCAAAAAAAAAATCAAAATATGTCTTATACCAATCTGTAAGAAAACCATCTGGTCTAGTTCTTCATGGACTTCATTTTATGAATAACACTCCTAATTTTTCCAATTTATTATTCTAATTCAGTCAATAGGGTTGGTGTTCTTCCTATATAATTTTAAATAATTCTTAAATTCTAAATTTATTTCTGGAAAGCTCAGAGTGCCAGGCTGGTGGTTGCTGGTGTAAGGTAATGGTAAAGGGACCCCTGACCATTAGGTCCAGTTGTGGCCGACTCTGGGGTTGCGGCGCTCATCTCACTTTATTGGCCGAGGGAGCCGGCATACAGCTTCCTGGTCATGTGGCCAGCATGATTAAGCCGCTTCTGGCGAACCAGAGCAGCACACGGAAACGCCGTTTACCTTCCCACCAGAGTGGTACCTATTTATCTACTTGCACTTTGACGTTATTTTGAACTGCTAGGTTGGCAGGAGCAGGGACCGAGCAACGGGAGCTCACCCCGTCACGGGGATTCGAATCACCGACCTTCTGATCAGCAAGTCCTAGGCTCTGTGGTTTAACGCACAGTGTCACCCACGTCCCTGGTTGCTGGTGTACTAGATGCCAAACATCAGCCAAATTTGAACAGATATATTTTTACCATTAACCTCACCGAAGTCCCAATTTTACAAGGAGGAGCTCTGCTATCTAAAATCAGATAAAGAACCCACCAATGTCCTCTACAATGTCCTGTAGAGTGTAGGTAGGCCACTGTTATTCTCACTCAAAGGGAACACATTGAAATTAATGAACACAGCTATCCTAGGCCTTTTTGATGGACCAAGTGCATAGGACCACTATTGGGAACAAATCATTGATCTGATCTGGTATATAAGGCAACGTTCTGCAATCCCACCTCTGCCTGGCTCCAACATTCGCTGTTCTGTTTACTTTCCAGTCACCAGCTCATCTTCAACTATTTACCACTGCAGGGTGGGCGAGATTGAAAATAGTAACACATACGCCAGCTGTGTGGGCAAGAAACAAGTGGAAATATAGCTGAGTGCTGCTGATGTGCTTTCTTTTCTGAGTTGCAGTAATGAGTGTTCACATTCTGCAGTAGCCAAGCGGACCTCCTCTTAGCCATGGAGACAGTGGCTGTTCTGTAAAGCGAGGCTTTTTAACCTATTCAAAGTCTTCCTCTGTTTGGCAGCCTTGATAGCTACTCCAGCATAGTTCTTGTTTCTACAGCGACAGTTAAATAGCCTGTGAGATGGCCTTGCCACCCAAACCCACTCCGCCCCAGTCTCCAGATATCATTCCCACCATGGACTAACCCAGAGAAATGTATAAAGGCAACCATTCTTGTCTCTCTCTCACTCTCTCTCACTCTGTCTCTCCCCGCACCCAGCTTCTGGGTGATCAAACGAGTTGTTGTCAAAAGGAACGAAATGTTGTGTGACCTTTTGCTGTGTGTTTGTTCTGCAGTGGTGACAAGGACGCCTTTCATGCCCTGGAATGACTCTGGGTGGGAGGCAGAGTTGGAATCGGGGTGGGCAGGAGCAGCTGGTGAGATGACCCAACTTGTTCAGAGGTGGCATTTAGGCCGAGCAATTAAAGTAAAAAGTGATCAAGCCGTGCAATCGTGCAGTTGCTTCCCTTTTCGGCAACGGAAGGGAACGCACGCACAAACGCCCGTCTAAGGATTCCTGCACTCAAAAGAACCGCACAATTATTAAGCAAACTGAATTAATGGCATGTGTTCCATATGGGAGCAAGGGCCATCTCACTTCCCTGGTCCCATTCTAGCCCAATTCATTACATCACATGATTACTGAGAATTTGGGGCCATGTTCCTGGCCTGACCCCTGGTACTGGGCATGCAGAGGTTGCAGCTCGGTGGTACAGTACATATTTGGCATGCTTGCAGGTCCTGGATTCAACCCCATGGAAGACCCAGGAAGAGTCCCTTCCATTGAGTAATGGCAATCCTGAGCTAGACGGATCAATTAGCTGGAAGACCCTTTGGATCCCTTCCAACGCTACAGTTCTGTGTTTCTATGGATAGTATCATCTTGCTCGGCTCATAAATAGCATCCACAGCTCAGTGACCAAACCCCAGTTTTGCATGCAGAAAGTACCAGGTTCAATCCCAGGCATCTCCAGGTGTAACTGGGAACAACTCCTAGATGCAACACCTTGGAGGGATCACATCCAATCGGGATATGCAATGCTGAGCTAGATGGACCAACACAGCTTTCCATGGCATATATACCTATACCAACCTCCACTCAGAGAAGCCCAGGCATGAGCATGTGTAGGCTGCCTTCCTAGGTGCTTTAGGGAAGTCCCCGAGTTCAGTCTCTGACATCTCCAAGAAGAGAACCTTGCCTGCAATCCTGGAGCTCCACTGCCAGTCGATGTACTGAGCTAGATGGAACAATGGTCTAAGGCTGCTTTCTATATGCTAAGTGTTGCTCAGCGATAGGATTCTGTTTGATAAGGGTGCCTGTTTGCACCAGTGTCTTAATTATATGCAGTTGTATCTTCACTAAGCCGGGCTGAAATAAGACACCATGAAATTAGCCGAGCTGAGTTAGCCATGTCCGTTCCTTTTTGTGTGTCTACTCTGAATAGGACTGACATTTGCTGCAACCCAGGGAAGTCTGGGCATCTCTTTAATGAAAAGCTGGACTGCAATTATTATAATTATCATTATATCATTATCATTATAATTATCATCACCATCATCATCATCAAACCCCACCAATCTGGCTGCATTGCCCCAACCACTCTGGACAGCTTCCAACACAAACATAATTAAACATCAAGCACTGAAAACTTCCTGATACAGGGCTGTCTTCAGATGTCTTCAAAAAGTCTGATAGTTGTTTATTTCCTTGACATTTGATGGGAGGGTGTTCCACAGGGTGGGTGCCACTGCCAAGAAGGCCCTCTGCCTGCTTCCCTGTAACCACTTTTCTCAGTGGGGGAATTGCCAGAAGGCCCTCTGTGCTGGATCTCAGTATCTGGGCTGAGGGGCAGGGGTGGAGATGCTCCTTTAGGTATACAGGGCCAAGGCTGGCCTTCAAAGGTTAGCACCAACACTTTCAATTGTGCTCGAAAATGTTAGGAGCCAGCGTAGATCTTTCAGGACTGGTGTTATACGATCCCAGCAGCTGCTCCCAGTCACCAGTCTAGCTGCCGCATTTGGCATGAGTTGTCATTTCTTAGTCACCTTCAAAGGTAGTCCCACATAGAGTGCCTTGCAGTAGTCCAAGCGGGAGATAACCAGAGCATGTACCATTCTAGCAAGACAGTCCACAAACAGGTAGGGTCTCAGCCTGCGTACCAGATGAAGCTGGCAGACAGCTGCCCTGAACACAGAATTGACCTGTGCCTCCATGGACAGCTTTAGTAAATAAATACTCATTGCAAAATATTCTTCTGTCAGTGGGGCGGGGGGAGTGGTGTGCCATTGCTTTAAAATACCCTGTCCTCCCCACAAATAGGATGTCTCTGTGCCTCACGGTGGTTTTAGGTTGCAAGTCTGGCTTGAATACAGTAATCTGTCACATTGCTGAGCAAAACCCACTCTTTTTTGGCATCAGGCAAACGTACAGCCAGTGACATGGATGGGCTAAATAGGTGAAACTGTCAATTTTGATTTCTTTCTCTTTCTCATTTTCCCAGTCATATGTGTAGTTATCCATATTTCCATGTCAGTTTGTGATTAAAAATTAAAAGTCCTCATGAAAATTAATCAGCATTTGGGGCAAATTTTCCCCATTATTATATTTTTGCATGCAATTTCTCCTAACGGAAACATTTTTGAAAAGCATTAGGAAAAGTGCATTTTGAGGATTGTTTTTTTTCTATTCTTTTAGCAATAAAAGTATTCTGTGCCAAAGTGGGGGGGGGATCCCCCTTCCCTAGTGAGGCACATGAGGCACACTCTAAATCTGCCTAGGAACAAGCTGTTAGTTGCCCTCACAGCTCCTTACGGATTCTGCTCCACCCGGAAAGAAGCTTGCCGGAAATTAAAAGCTCCGGAAAGCGTTCCTTGATTCTCTCCAAATGTGGTTTGCTTGAAGAGACGTCTCCATAAAAATCCAGAGATAAGAGTGGGGAGCTAGAGAGAGATAACACATTGTGGCTCTTATCTCTTTCAACCGGGAGCCACAAACTTACTTCCATGTAGCAAGAGTGATAGCGGACTCTGTAGAAATATTTTTTCCTGATTTTTTTAAAGGTGATATATCGGGCTTAGCCTTAGTAGGTGCTAAGTGGGGACCCAGCTACTCTATTGTTATTCTTTTTTAAATAGTGAGAGGGCACATTACTGCTCCTTCCTTCCTTCCTTCCTTCCTTCCTTCCTTCCTTCTTTTCTTATGCAGGAAGCTGGTGTTAAACAGGGCAAACTACCCCATATCTAAACTCCATTCTGGAGCAGTCAGTTCTCCTGACTGAGCCAGCCTAACCAACCCTTTTAGCTGGCTTCATTTACCAGGTCATGTGATAGGTTGCCTGGTCATGTGACTGAGGTGGACAGGCTTAGGGTCCGCCAAAGTCCTCCCTCTCTAGTTCTGCCCCACTCACCCCAAAGGCCCCTTTTCTAGGGCTTACGGTGGTTTAACATATGCTAGTCTTGGCTCAGCTCAACTGGCTGGGTCCATTGGCTTAAGAGAAGATGGGGAGTTAAAGCAGAATAGCCCAGCTGGGTCTGGAACCTCCCACCTCAACTGGAGATCCACTGGATCCCCTTCTCATCGTGATGCATCTTGCTCTAGGATTGCTGTTGTATCAGGACAGTAGTAAAACTTACATAGTAAACTGAGTTGAATAAGTTGTTGTTGTTTTCCACTGTTACTCCCAAAGAAGCCCATGGATGTAAACAACAAAGCAAAATATATTTTACAAACACAACTGAAAATATATTTAAAAAATGAATTATTAGGCACACTGACCTGATTCACACTTCCTGAACTAATTCACCTACAGCACTTCTCTGAATCTGCATTGGTTTTCAGTGCCAAAATGCATATTTTAGCATAAATTGCACACACGGATGCTATTTTGCAGTACATTCAAAAATTCATACTTCTTCAAGATGTGTTTTTTTAAAAAAGAGGTACAATTTTGAATTAGTTTTTTAAAAAAATAAAATAAAAATGCAGAGTGACTGGGAAGTTGGACTTACAAATGTGAACCTGACATAGACTGAGCCCCATCCATTCCTAGTCATGAGAATCCATGAATCAGGTCAATAGTTAAGGGTGATAGGAGTTGTAGTCCAAAACATTCAGACAGCACCTAGGCAGAGAATTTGCTTGGCATGCCAAGGCTGCAGTTTCATCCTCCAACAATTCCAGGTAGGATGCAAATGGACTCCTGCCAAAAAGTCTGGAGAGAGACTTCTGTTCAGCTCACACAAGCCTTCCCCAACCTGATGCTCTCCAAAGGTGACTGGACTCCACCTCCCATCATCCACAGCCAGCATGGGGTGAGGGAGTTGCAGTCTGTAAGAACATAAGAAGAGTTTGCTGGATCTAGACCAGCATCCTGTTCTCACAGTGGCCACCCAGATGCCTGAGGGAAACCCGCAAGCACAAAAGCCTTCTCTCCTCCTGTGCATAGCTGTCAACTCTTACCTTTTCTTGCAAGGAATCCTATTTGGAATAAGGGAATTTCCCTTTAAAAAGGGGGAAAGTTGACAGCTATGCTCCTGTGGCTCCTGTGGTATGTTAGCGCCTGGAGGGCAGAACAATGGCTAATCCAGCTCTAGCTATTCTTATGGCGAGGGATGTTGAATGAACCCTGTTTTTGTTTAATTTCTATATAAACAGCATTGCAGTTGCGCCGAGCAGAGATGCTTCGTTTCCCTTTGCAGGAAAGGCTCCTGCTGTAATCCATGCAGCTGGCCCGGGTTTTTCATCACATACCCAAATCAGACTTTGCAGGATACTGGCTAGGCATGCCTACAGCTGTCGGGATTTGGCAGAGCCGCCAGCCTGGAATTGCATAGCCTGAGCTGCCGCCACAAACTGCCTGTGGGTCACCACCTCTTCTGCTGGAAATGCAAACAGTGTTCCAGCCAGGGAAATTTGGAAGCAGGTTCAGGAACACTCATCCTAGCAATTTCTTGGATAAGGATCTGCCTGTTACTCTTATTCGGATATAATATGATTGAAGGGAACTCAACCAGTTAGCCAGTTCTGTGACTAATATCACAGAGGATGCATCACTCCCCGAAAAGGACTTGCCAAATACAGAGGGCCCAGGGCTGGCTCTCCCATGAAGCAGACTGAGGCAGCCACCTCAGGAGGCATAACCAAAGAGGGTGGGTGCCACCATGGGTGCCCTGCCTGCCAATGACAACAGAGAAGGAAGGAGAAGCGGCTTCGGAGGCAGCTTTTAGCAAGACCTCGCAAGAACCCCCATGAGAACTCTTGGAGTCCTCGCAAGGGAATATTCCTTGCTGGAAGTCTCCACTGCTTCTCCTTGCTTCTCTGCCACCACCATGGGTGTCCTGCCCGCTCCCTGCCACCAGAAAAATGAGGAGAAGTGACTGTGGCTTACCAGGTTCTGGCGATATCTCTCCAGAGATGCTGTCCACCCACTATGCCAACACAACAACTGTTTTGTGACTTTCTCCAAGTTCCAGATGTGTGCACTGGCTTATAAAGTTGGCAACCATTGATTTAATAGATACCATGCATCATTATGAGGGACGTGGGTGGCACTGTGGGTTAAACCACAAAGCTTAGGACTTGCTGATCAGAAGGTTGGCGGTTCGAATCCCTGCAACGAGGTGAGCTCCCATTGCTCAGTCCCTGCTCCTGCCCACCTAGCGGTCTGAAAGCACGTCAAAGTGCAAGTAGATAAATAGGTACCGCTCTGGCGGGAAGGTAAACGGCATTTCTGTGCGCTGCTCTGGTTTGCCAGAAGCGACTTAGTCATGCTGGCCACATGACCCGGAAGCTGTACGCCGGCTCCCTTGGCCAATAAAGCGAGATGAGTGCCGCAACCCCAGAGTCGGCCACGACTGGACCTAATGGTCAGGGGTCCCTTTACCCTTTACCTTCATGCATCATTATAACAATGCGGGGAGGCCCCTGTTTGGTGATGAGAATGGAGAACAGCCACTACTTTCATGTTATGAGAGAGAGAGAGTTTATTCTGTCCTGGTGAATCTTTGCTTTTATTGTCCCTGTCTTGTTAGACATAAACCACTTTGCAGCCTCACACATCACTGCGGACCTCTATGCACAAGAACAAGGGAGTTGGGCATAAGGTCGCTGCTTTAAAAGGTTCTGACATTTATGTGAAACGACAGTGACTTACATTAAAGTTGCCCTTGTCAATTACTTCGCTCTCAGTTGTTCTTTCTATCAGATCCAGATCTTGGCTTCCTTGCCGTTAAAAATAAATCAACCAATCCAGCTTTGTGGGGCAGGCCCCCATCTCTGCAAATGGTCCATAGCCCTACTTTTGGTGGCAAACTCATTAGCCCTCTGATTGAAGATATGCCTTTGAAGAGAGATCAAAAAGTTTAGGCATGGGCTGAAACAGAGATGGTGTCCCAACACACGAATTCCAGTTTTAAGAATCTGTTGGCTTGTAGAGCCACCCTTTAATGCAAGTGATGTGGGTTCTTCTCAGGCTTAGATTTTAACTGGAGCTGGGGCAGGGACCCCATCTTTCCTTCCCCCTTGCTGGTGTATTCCTCTCTTCCACCCTATATATTTTTTTTTTTTAAATATTTTTATTGCTTTTTAGAAATACAGAAAAAAGAATAAAGAGTGGTTATAAGAAGATAGGGTATAGGTAACAAGTTTCCATATTCTTTTTCCTTCTATTCTATAGGACTTCCCCTCATCCTCCGAACCCTGCGTTCTCTGTCTTATAAAGCATCAGCAATTTGTTAACTTACTCTCTTCCACCCTATAGACCTCCTCTTCTCATATATCACATGGGAATTGTAGTTTCCCCTTCTTTTGCACACATTCCTACGAGGTAGGGATAGCCAACTGGGAGCTGTCCAAATATTGCCAGTTGGAACCAGCACAGCCAATGGTCAGGGATGATGGGGTGACATCATTAACATCCCTCCATTGCTTACACACTGCACTCTATTTTCATATCTCCTTGTTTTCCTTGGAGGGCATCATGTTGGCTACCTTTATACTAGGACAAGTGAGGACAAGAGGAAAGGAGGGGAAGGGTTTAAGGAGAGATGTCTGAGGCCGACATTCCTCCTATATAGTTGATGGAGCAGTTGCCAGAGAAGCGCAGGAGGAAAGAAAGGTGGGGAAGAGAGAGCATATGGAAATAAGGAGAGCTGCTGTGTCAGACCAAAGGTGTATCTAGTGGTCATCGAGATGCCAATGGTAAGCCCACAAGTTGAACATAAGGAGATCCCTGATGGATCAAGTCAATGGCCCTTCTAGTCCAGCATCCTAACCTTACAATGGCCACACAGATGCTGTGAGAAACCCGCCAGAGCACTCTCCCCTCACCGCTGTGGTTTCCCATAACTGGTACCCAGAAGCTAATCGCCGCTGATAGCATAGTCCAACTGTGCACTATTGTGCTGGTCCTGGGGGGCTAACCGAGAGGCGAGGTGCGAGTCCAGTCCGAGGTCAATGCTGCGGTGTGGAGGCTGTCCATCAAAGCGGTAGCTGGGTCCAAGGCGGGGAGTCAGGTGGGACCAGGAACTCTGGCAGAAGAGCAGGACAGGGTCAGGTAGGAACAGGCTAGCAGCAACCTGGGACTGGGGCTGACTGGCTTTTATCTGCCCCGAGGCATAGGGCGGCTCTGGTCGCCCTATGCCTCGGGGCAGATAAAAGACTCGCGTCTCCTGGCCTGGAGGCAAGCACTCCTCCTGCAAGAACTTAGTTCCCTCCGCCTTTCTGCCCTGAGCCTCTGCAGCTCAGGAGAGGCTGGAGGGTTACCGGACCCAGAGGCAACCTCCTCCTCCTGACAGGGCTGAGAGTGGAGCACCTGCAGGCAATGGGTCCTCCATCCCCTCAGGGGCCAGAGCAGATTCAGCTGGTGCCTGCATCTGAGGATCCAGCACAGGTGAGGACCCTTCAGGCTCAGGCCCCAGCCCCAGCTCAGCTGGTTCTGGAGGAGGGGACTCCTGTGCAGGCTGGGATTCCTCAGGTTCAGCCTCTGAGTCCAAATCCCAGGCCATCACAACTATGTGAAGAAGTGCTTTCTTTTGTCTCTCCTATTGCAAAATTAAAAGAATCCATTCCAGAATGCCAAGCAATGTGTAAATTAAAACCCAGATCCCCAAAGAACTGGTGACTCCAGCAAGTGTCTCCTGCTACCATCAATAGCCACGCAGACTCCAAGTATAAGTAGGGCCATGTTTGCATTCTGATCACAGTTGCAGTATTTCCACCCATGGATTCCTTCTCACCAGCTTCACAGCCTCTTTCCTCTGCATTTTAGCTCTCCTTCAGGCATCAGTGACCAGGCACTTTCAGCCAAGATGGTGCAATGTAGCTTCTCAATTTCCATTGTCATGCTCAGAGCAACCCCCCACACCCGTTTGTACAGAAATCATGAAAGTCTTGCAAAAGTGTTCAGCCACACGTTGGTGAATGGTTTCTGATGTCATTGATAGCTTGCTCCCTTGGTTTCACATTACTCTCACCATGCCTGACTACTGGCTGGTTGGCTAGTGATGATGGGAGTTGTAGTCCTACGGCACATGAAGGGCAATGAGTTCTCCACAGTTACCCTAAAATAGCCAGATATTGTAAGGCCTTGCCTCTTTTTTGCTTCCAAATTGCACTTTCTTTCTTTTTTAAGGAAAGCATTCCATGATCCTTCCTAAGTCCATTTGAAAAAATTGTGGGAGGTTCTTCTTTTTTAAAAAACAAAAAACCCCAACAATGTGGCAAACTCTGCTGAGAAATTAAACAAGGCAATCACTCTTCAAGTGCTGCGATTTGTTCCAGTGACCTTAATTAAATCCCGGTGGCCAACTGTGAAAATTAGGGCGTATAATTTGCAAGTTACAGTAACTTGCTAGTGTTTATTAACCTTGCAGCTTCAAATGTAAGGTTTCAAGCTGTTGGGCACCTTCTCATAAGACTCTTGTAATAGAAGCTATTAGAATGGCATTTCAAAATGGATATATTCCCCCTCAGTAGAAAGTTGCTGCGAGTGGCTGATTAACCTGTCCAAGTAGGCAGATTTGTGGGGTTTGAGGGTGTGTCTCTTTCCATTTCCCCCAGCCCTTCTCTTGGGTGGTCAAATAAGGACATTGAGCATACCTGGTTTTGTTTCCACTAGTTTGTGGCGAGTTTCTGGGCTCAGTTCATGTTGGGTTGGGTCTTAGCGCATCTAACATTAACACTTTGATAACTGCATTATACAACTGCTCTGGCCGCAGGATCAAAACTGGCAAAGCGCAGTTTGGAGATTGCAGTAATAAGAGAACTATAAATAACAATGATCTTCCTGCATTCAAATCATGGGGTTGTGGCAGTGTGGGGAGAGGGAGGAGAAAGGAGTTGGTCTATATGCCATGTGTAGGCAAACTAAGGCCCGGGGGCCGGATCCGGCCCAATTGCCTTCTAAATCTGGCCCACAGACTGTCCAGGAATCAGCGTGTTTTTACATGAGTAGAATGTGCCCTTTTATTTAAAATGCATCTCTGGATTATTTGTGGGACCTGCCTGGTGTTTTTACATGAGTAGAATATGTGCTTTTATTTTAAATGCATCTTTGGGTTATTTGTGAGGCATAGGAATTCATTCATTATTATTTTTTTTCAAAATATAGTATGGCCCCCCACAAGGTCTGAGGGACAGTGGACCAGCCCCCTGCTGAAAAACTTTGCTGACGCCTGGTCTATGCTCACTGAGAGCTCTAGCTTTGAACCCAGTGATGGTGGTAATGGATTATAGTCGCTGCTATTGCTATTGCTGTTGTTGTTGTTAAAATTTGTATACCACTCTTCATCCAAAAAAACACAGGATGGTTCACAACATAAATTACAAAATAAGAACATAAAATACATATCAAATAAACAAGAGCTACTGGTGAGTAAGCTGGTGCCCACAGGCCTGGCATCAGCAACTGCTACATTAAATTTTTAATTTATATAACATAGTTGATGTTGGCCTTATAGATCATGGGTAGGCAACCAATGAGGAGCCCTGAAAATACTGCCAGTGACCAACCCTCACCAGCCCCAGCCAGCAAGATCAATGATCAGAGACGATGGGAGTTAGAATTTTGGAGCACTAGAGGTTTCTCCATCCCTGAGCTAAAGGAAAAGTCCATGAAACAGCATGCATCATGACATATCCGTGCACCAAGATGCAAATATATGCAAATTTCATTATTGTCCATGATTTATGCTGGGCGCAATTTCCTCGGCACAGAGCAAACATCTCCAGTCCAAGAAAACTGAATTGATTTTCAAAATTGCCAAAGTATGTGGCTTCCCAGTGAGTGAAAAATAAAGACAGATGGCTGTGGATTCATGAGAATGTGTTTTGTTTTAATACAGAGGAATCATTACTGATGTCTCCATTGCACTGGCTTTAATTAGTTTCCAACACTTCAGTCTCCTATAACTTGCTCTTGTGTCATTTAGAGGAAAAACTGCAACCATGGCATTAAAATAGACTTGAACATCAGGAATGACACCCATATTCTTGGAATGAGTTTCTACAATCCTCTGTTCTGCTAATGTGAACCAGTTTGAATCTGATGTTACTTCCTCCAATGGAGCATGACAATTTCAAGTTCTTTTTTGTGGGGTGGGGTGGGGAGGCTGCTGTTAAAATTGGGACAGAGGGGTCCCGGTAACATATCAGGTGTCAGTCAACCAGAATCACTGACAGCTGGTTTTTATTGCAAGCAATGTTCTTCTATTTCACAGATGCCAATATAATATTGATGGGTTTAAACTATAAGCTTCTAGCCCAGATAGCATATTTAGAAGTATCTCCTCATGTTAGAAAGTCATTTCCAAAGCAATTATCCCATCCAAGGAGACCAATGCTTGCAGAATTCTTCATTAAAACAACCCCATGATTTGCTCCGTTAAATGTTGAAACATACTTGGTCCTCCTGAAATCATTTGAACCCAAGGTATGGCTGTACTCCCTTTCCCAGTTTGGCTTCCTCACAACCACAGCAAGTGCTGCCTAAGGGCTGTCGGGTTCCACCACTGGAGGAGGAGGAAGCGGAAGAGGAAGAGGAAGAGGAAGAGGAAGAAGAAGAAGAAGAAGAAGAAGAAGAAGAAGAAGAAGAAGAAGTTTGGATTTGATATCCCGCTTTATCACTACCCTAAGGAGTCTCAAAGCGACTCACAACCTCCTTTCCCTTCCTCCCCCACAACAAGCCCTCTGTGAGGTGAGAGAGGCTGAGAGACTTCAGAGAAGTGTGACTGGCCCAAGGTCACCCAGCAGCTGCATGTGGAGGAGCGGGGAATCAAACCCAGTTCACCAGGTTACGAGTCCACCGCTCTTAACCACTACACCAGTGACCAATGTCATGTGTATTTGTGCACCGCATTATGTAATGTCGTGAATAATTAGTGCCTGGAGTTGCTTGATTTCCTCTTCCCTCCTTAACACTTCAGTCTTGTCTATTTGAGGGGTGTGGTTTTGGGAAAGAGGGTATGGCAAGGAAGGGGGTGCAGCCTAGCAGAAGTCCTTGAGGGACTGCATTTGTCCCCCAGGCCCGAGGTTCCCCCAGCCCTGTTCAAATTAATGCTCTTGCATTTTGAACCAACTGGAACTTCTGGGCCCTCTTCAGAGACCAATACACAAGGAGCATGTGGTTGCAGAAGCATAAGGATAACTTTGAGGGCTGGTCCCCTCCAGAGAATGGAGTAGATTGTGCCCCCAGCAGCATATGCTGTGTGTGTGTGTGTGTTGCTTTTCCCCCCACACACCTTTTTTTCATTCAGTGTTTTACATGAGCAATAAGTGAGTGCAAAACTATATCTGCCAATGTGACAGATAAGAAATAATGCAATTTTTATTATTTTATTTTACAATCGTGCTCTGAATGAAGGCATGCCTTTACTTTTTCCCCCAGACTAAAAAAAGAATATTGCTTAGAAGCCCCAAACTGGAAGACCTACAGCCCAGAACAAATCCACGTTGTGTTGTCATAACAACAAACAATGAATGGAAATGCAAATTCTGCTGCTCCCCCCCCCCTTCATTTTCTGTGATGGGAAGGCTGCAGAAAATGGAGAAATATGCTCTACAGAGATTGGGCTGGTTAGACTAGTGTGGCGATAATAGGCATTGGTGGAATGCCTGGCGGGATAAAGAGGGTGATTTATGGGGCACCTAAAGCAAGAATTACATATGTTTAGAGGAAAAACTACCCAGCTACTACAGTGCACTGGGTGAGCAGCAAGCTGGCTTGCTTTGAAACAGAATTAAGAATGTTTAGGCAAGGTTTCTGTCGCCTGAATTTTTATTTTACTTTTTTTAGTTTAAGCTTCATAGTTTAGTTCAAGCTTCTTTTCCAGGCATTTTTCTATAGTGTCACAAAATCCAGGGCCAGCACAACATATTTTGATGCCCTCACTCCCAAAACACACACAAACAAACAAATAAACATTCCACATATAGTTGATCACATACAGGAGCAGCCAAATCTGACACCACTGAAAACAGATCAGCATTTTCCACCTTGATTGTGTTGGTTTTAGTAATTTGGTTAAAGAATAAAAGGAGAAATCCCTGAGTGCCCAGATCCAGGTTTGTGATAAGTAATCTTTGGTGAGAAAACCCTATCGGGGATTTAAAAATCACAAAACTGCAGCAAAGGAAAGTGTGGAATTGCAGGCTGTTAGACCTTTAAAATACCCCCTTATAAGTTTCTGCCAAAGCTTCCCACTTCTCCTAGTGTAGGAAAAGGCCACAAGTTTTGTAAGCTAAAAATCATTTCTTCACAAGAGATCAGAGTCATGTGATTTCCCACACAATCTAAAGCAAACTGACTTGGTTCCCTGTCCTGGACACAAAACTCCGCCATTAACCAGACTGCACACTTCACGTTTTGCAACTCAGTTTCAGGTATTTTTTTGCATATAATTTACATGCATTTAGTTAAAGCGCAAAACATAAATCTGCAAAGCAAACTAGCGATTGAGCACGTGGCAAACTGACATGGAATGGATACAGATGGCTTTGTCAATCCTTAAGACTGGTTAGTGCCATAGAAACCACAAGTTGCAAAACCTGTCAGAAAAGCCTATTACTGCTGATATACTGAATGCTTTGCTTCCAAGTCTCCCACTTGATCTCGTTTTTTTCTGACTGCAGCTAAGGGCAGGAAGCTATGCAATTTTTTTTTAATGTGCAGTCCCCAGTATACCTTCGGCACTAGCATTAAAATGCTTTCCAATTATGATGACGTGGCAAAGCCTTGATATCTAGGGCAAAAGCTTCATGCTCCTTTTATAATGGTGCCACGTGGTATATTAAATGGGGTGGGGTGGGGAATAGCTATTAGGATGTGAGATATGTTATCACAAGATTGCGTTGATGCACCAGCAGATCATTTTTGTCGGCAATATAAACTTTATAAACATCACTTGCTTAAGTGCTGCCCTCTAATACCACCGTAATGTAATTTGTCGAGGCGGATGTTTGTGGCAAAGCTGGGTTTTGCTGTGATGGCGCTGCCTTTGATATCAAAATCCTGTTGAATGTCGCTGGAGAGCTATGCCTTGATATGGCATCAAATAAAAGTCCAAGGTCCCCCAATAAGGATTTAACAACGAAGTTGAAAACGCGTCTAGTGCTGCTTCAACTTGAAGGATTATACATTTCCTCTCTCTCTCCTTTTTTCTCTCTGTTTTTTCCCCCCCTGGATGCATGTGCATGTATAATTGTGGGGCATCTGAGTCTGTACCGTGGGGCATCCCTGAACCACTCACTGCCTTTTTGGTTGCTTCCTTGCATGGTTTACTCCAACCTTTTTGAGTCCACAGCTCCCTTGACCAACTACCGTGGTACCTCGAGTTACAGCAACTTCAGGTTCCAGACTCAGGTTACACTTGTAGAACATTACATGGCTTGTAACCAATGCTAGCCCTGCTCAGAGCAGACTTGCTGAAGTTAATGGCCAGGACTAACCGGTTTATTAATTTCAGTTGGTCTACTCTGAGTAAATTCTTTTTAGATGCACCACCATCTTAACACACTTGGTTTATGTTAGGATCCAGCACAATGGCAAATTGCATTTCTCTCCCATTCCTGCTTGGAAGTTGGTTCCCATATACTGTAACTCAATTATTTCTGATGGGACCTATACAGTGGTACCTTGGGTTACCGCGTCAGATTACAGACTCTGCTAACCCAGAAATAGTACCTCAGGTTAAGAACTTTGCTTCAGGATGAGAACAGAAATCGTGCAGCGGTGGTGCAGTGGCAGCGGGAGGCCCCATTAGCTAAAGTGGTGTTTCAGGTTAAGAACAGTTTCAGGTTAAGAACGGACCTCCACAACAAATTAAGTTCTTAACCCGAGGTACCACTGTACATTCTTTCTGCGGCACCCCTGTTGGGCTCGGGAGCCCCGTCATGTCACCCCTTGCCTTACCCCTTTTTGAACATCCTCCCTTGTGGTGTTTTCCCTTCACACACCCTCCAACATTTCTCCCATGAATTCATCCCTCATCCCTATGCTAGGTGCACCTCTATGAACCACCCTTGGCTAGCCACACCAACGGTTCGTTATCATTACTCACATATGTGAAGCATTGCTACCGAGAAATCCTCAAGCGTTGTCAGAGCTTCAGAGCTGCAGGTGCATGTTTATTTATTTATTTATATTTTAAAAAATAACAGTTTGGTAAAGCAGTGGCTGAAGGCTTCATCCCTAATCCTTTGTTTGCCCTTGTTCTGTATCAATCACCGCAGCGAGTGGGAAAGCCATTGGTTTGATTAATGTGGAGGCATTCCTGTGAACAAGGTAAAACAATGCAGATGCCTGCCAGATTCTCCAATTGTCACTCCAATTTGATTAATCTGGAAGGGCAGAGGGAGCAAAAGATAAGCTGAGAGCCTGATACTGTACAACAGGGTGAAATGGGGATAGAATCATACAGTTATAGAGTTGAAAGGGACACCAAGAGTCATCTAATTCAACCCCCTGCAATGCAGGAATCTCAAGGAAAGCATCTCAATTTTGCATGCAGTTTAAATATGAGAGCTGCCCACCATCACCTCTCCATACTCCAAAGCATGGCAAAATTAGCTGCAGGCAATGCAAAAGTCATGCAACAAGCTTCTGTTCCAAACATGGGTAGACCAACCTGGTGATATTATTTGGCAGCAGAAGTGATTTCCATTTAAAAAAATAAATCCACTCCTTCCTGCAAGGCACTTCCAGATTGTACTCCAAAACCAAATGAAATTATGGTAGACTAACCATCAAATCCTATATTGGTCCCACCAGAAATAATTGAGTTACAGTATGTGGGAACCAACTTCCAAGCAGGAATGGGAGAGAAGTGCAATTTGCCATTGTGCTGGATCATAGCATAAACCAAGTGTGTTAAGATGGTGGTGCATCTAAAAAGAATTTACTCAGAGTAGACCTACTGAAATTAATAAACCAGTTAGTCCTGTGCATTAACTTCAGCGAGTCTGTTCTGAGTAGGGCTAGCATTGGTTACAAGCCATATAATGTTCTACAAGTGTACACTCTCTGAGTCACTGGGGTGTACAAGCCAACAAATGTACACTCTTTTGCATAAACATTTGTATTTGTGTTCAGTTTAAGGTGTGAACAAGCTTGTTCTTAGGTCTGTTGGAAGACACCCTGAATAACAGTGGAATGGACTATTTCAGAAGGTGGCAGACTCTCCTTCATTGGATGTTTTTCAACAGAGGTTAGATAGCCATCTGTCAGGAATTCTTTAGCTGTGATTCCTGCATTAGATTACCCTTTGGGTCCTTTCCAACTCTAGTTCTATTTTTCTTTCATTGAAAGAAAGGGTCTATATCATGTGTGTTTGCGTGTATCTTGCAGAACTTCAGTATGTGCAATTAAAGAAGCACATCAAAACATCGAAAGATGTAAAGTAAGGGCCCCCTTATGATAAAGGCAGCCTGCATCCTTTCTAAACTGATACCATCCAGGACACCATCTGTACGCCGTCTGGTGCTGCATGCTGTAAACCTGCCTGGTGTCCATGTAATACACCGTCCTGAGAAAAGAAAATGTTGAAACTAGCAGTGTTGTGTTACCACAAGAGAACAGCTGAAACTGGAGATTACAGCCACGTCCAAGAGACATGTTGTTGTTGTCATCCATCTGTCCCAAGAGACAATGGAGTGTGCCACTGGGGTGCAGTCAAGCTGCAGCACTGAAGTGACCTGCCTGGGGCGCAGGAGTGCCAGCTTGGCTCCGCAACTGTGGGTGCACTGCCCGGGGCCGTGAGTGCTACGTAGCTTGCATGGCTGTGGCGCCGAAAATTTTATGTGCTCAGCCCCTTCATGGGGGGTTTTGTGGGCTTGGGGGAGCTGACACCTAAGCTGGGGCACAAGCCTGGGATGTGTGAATGGAAGTCCTGGCATGCCCAAATGACAAGACCTCTCTCTTGGCCTTGCTGGTGTGGTCCAAAGGAAAGCAGAGCAATACGTTTGGCATAAGCTTGGCTGCAGGAGTTGCTGGAAGGGGTATAAAGATGGGTGGGGTATAAATAATAAATTTGTTGTTGTTGTTATCCAACCATCTTAGCAACTCTACTCCAGATTTGTATGGGGTTTGCTCAGCCTTTTCTTCTGCTGAAGATAGCCCACTGAGAGCCAGTGTGGTTTAGTGGTTAAGAGCGGTGGACTCATAATCTGGTGAACCAGGTTCGCTTCCCCGCTCCTCCACATGCAGCTGCTGGGCGACCTTGGGCTAGTCACACTTCTCTGAAGTCTCTCAGCCCCACTCTCCTCACAGAGTGTTTGTTGTGGGGGAGGAAGGGAAAGGAGAATGTCAGCCGCTTTAAGACTCCTTAGGGTAGTGATAAAGTGGGATATCAAATCCAAACTCCTCCTCCTCCACTGGCCAGCAAGGCAGTGGAAGTTTAGGACCAGAGTTGTCCTTCTCCTGGATAAGCTACCTTCCCAGGTTGACAAGCCCCATCTGCCCCTCACTTCCCTCTACATGTACAGAAACCACCTTTTTGACTGTTAGACCCTGTTGGAGCTTGTCTTCACATGCAGAGGCAGCCCCTAGTTCTCTGAGGATTTAAGACCCATCAGCTACCCTCACCAGGTTCAGCTGGCCAGTCAAACCCATTCCTGGTGTGTGGCTGATGCTGCATGCTGACAGTTCCTAGGAGCCACAGGTGAGAACTGAGTGCAGGGTGGAGATCAAAAGTGGACAAATTACCCCCGAAGGAACAAAGGTACTACTCTGCCCCTAACGCCCCATGCTCCCATACGCCAAGGGACATGCTAAAAAGAAAAGACGAAGAAGAAGCGTTTGGATTTGATATCCTGCTTTATCACTACCTGAAGGAGTCTCAAAGCGGCTAACTTTCTCCTTTCCCTTCTTCCCCCACAACAAACACCCTGTGAGGTGAGTGAGGCTGAGAGACTTCAGAGAAGTGGGACTAGCCCAAGGTCACCCAGCAGCTGCATGTGGAGGAGCGGAGACGCGAACCCGGTTCACCAGATTACGAGTCCACCGCTCTTAACCACTACACCACACTGGGGGGAATGAATCCAAAAGTGGAATCTGAAGCAAGGTGTTGCAGTGTGCAGTGCTTCCGATAGCAGCGAAATCTTACACTGAGACAGACAATTTGTCCTTCTAGGTAAGTATTCTACACCGACTGGCAAAGGTCCTCTGGAGTCTCAGTGAGAGAAGCATTGAAACCAGACTGGCCCAGTTGATAAATAACGGCAGGAGGAAGCTGTGCAGAGCTGTTTGAGGCTCAACCTGGGCTTGCTCAGGTGATGGAGTGAGACTCATAACGTAGGTGCTTCCAGGCAGCCTGCCCATGAGGTGTGGTGAGGTGGTTGTCTCGAGATAGCAGGCTTCAGACAGCTCAGAGAGGCGGTATCGTTGTGCACCACTGTAACCATGCACCCTTGTGCCTACCACTGCCCACTTTTCTTTGGGCTCCTTTCACTCCTCAGGCTGCCTCCAGGCAGCAGTGGCGGAGGATGATATGGTGCAGGGAAGCATTTTCAGTTCTGCATTGAGTGGCAAGACAACACGAGCAGGCCCTGGATCAGGAGTCAGCAAACTTTTTCAGCAGGGGGCCAGTCCACCGTCCCTGAGCCAGTGTGGTGTAGTGATTAAGAGTGGTGGACTTGTAATCTGGTGAACCTGGTTTGCGTCCCCGCTCCTCCACATGCAGCTGCTGGGTGACCTTGGGCCTGTCACACTTCTCTGAAGTCTCTCAGCCTCACTTACCTCACAGAGTGTTTGTTGTGGGGGAAGCAGGGAAAAGAGATTGTTAGCCGCTTTGAGACAACTTAGGGCAGTGATAAAGTGGGATATCAAATCCAAACTCTTCTTGTTCTCTTCTTCCCTCAGACTTTGTGGGGGGCCAGACTATATTTTTTTGGGAAGATGAACAAATTCCTATGCCCCACAAATAACCCAGAGATGCATTTTAAATAAAAGTACACATTCTACTCATGTAAAAACAGCTGATTCCCGGACCGTCCATGAGCCAGATTTAGAAGGTGATTGGGCTGGATCCAGCCCTCAGGCCTTAGTTTGCCTACCCATGCCCTGGGTGCTACTTGGAGCTGTCCAAGGTACTGCCTCCCTTGAATGGTTGGGTTTGGGGACCTTGACCTCTGTTCGTTTGACCATATCTGGACCTTCCCTCTCCTTTGTATTAGCTTGACCTGCCCAACCATGTCCTCTGTTTGGACTTAATTTTGCTTCCTTAGACCCTGAATTGGGATGAATGGCATGGGACCTTGCGTCCCTTAGCTTATGCTTGCACTTGAAACAACCCAGAACTGCTGTGAAGGATGGAAATGAATTCACATACCAATAAAGGGACAGAAAGGGTGGAATGAGGAGCATCTCTGGCCTTTGGATGTTTGTGAATATCCGGCGGTATTATAAAAGTATTTTGGGAAGATGTGTGATATACACCCTCCTTCTCCTTCTTTTTTTATTACTATTGACTAAAAAAAATCCTAAGGCTACACAGAAGGGATTCCTGCTTCTTCTGCGGTGCTGCACAGCTCTGTATCACATATTTGATCCAGGACCTTTAATAATTAAAATCCTCAGCCATAGTAGCTGAGGCCCCAGGAGAATGAAACGTTATTTGCTCTTGCCTCCAGCACAATGCAGAAGTTCAAAAACCATATAGTTTACCGAGGACTGTATATAACCCAGATGCAATAAAACCAATCATAAAATTCAAAGCCAGCCTTATTAACTTGCACCTAATAAATTGTGCTATCTGTAAGGTGTGGTGCTTTGGGCTGAACGGCAGAAGGAGATGGTATTCTTTCTTTCCCTTTTCTTGCTTTTGCAAAGGGAGAGTCTTGTTTTTTGTCACAATGGACCCCAATAAGTTGAAGGTGTTTTTGTTTGTTTTAAATAACCTAGGAGTTAAGGATTAATAGAGAGTGATCAGTGGGACCTGCAGGAAAATGTGTTGTGTTGAGTTGTGTGACACCCATAGCTCGCTATGACTCTGTGTCTTAGTTTCCTTCCCTGCCACACTATTCTTATTCCTTCCATCTCTTTCCCCTGGTGTTCTTCTTTTTCCTTTCTCTCTTGTTCCTTTTCTGGTGCTCAGTCTAGCATTTCTCACTGCCTCAAGTGTTTGTCTCTCCCTCCCTTTCCCTCCCCCCCGTCAATAGTAAACATGACTGCATCAAGGCAGCTTTCCCCCCTTTTTTTGAAGTGTGTAGCACTGCTTTTCTGACACACACATGTGGAAAACCACAAAAAAAACCTACTGATAAAATCATACATACAATCTCACCAAGATTGCATATTCTTCTCTTCTCTTGCGGTTCTTTGCCAGTGCAAAACCACACACATGTGCATCAGTAAAAGGCAGCTTCTCAAGAATCACAAGAAAATAATGCATAATGATTCCACCCAGGTTGCTTTGTTGCAGTGTTTTTATCGATATGCACACAAACGCTGGTAACGTTGCCACAGTATGCCAATTTTTTTCTTTTTAAAAAGAAAAGACAAGGAAGATTTGGTCTAAAAAAACCAACAACAAGGCAGCATGACATTTTTCCCTGGTGAAAAAAAATTCATATGAAAGTTTCAGCACTCAGTTCAGTTTCAAACCAGCCAAACACTACTCTAGTTTATCAAAACTAGAATCCAAGGTACATTACAGGGTAATTGACACGGTACTGTATATTCATGAAAAATAAAGAATAAATATAGAAAAAGTTTGTTCATAAACATGCATAAACATGCCACAAGCCCAGCCACACACTTATATATACTCACCCCAACCCTCTTCTAGCAATTAGGTTTCAAAAGTCATCTCCTTCCCCCATCATTTTTGCAGGCCTATTTCCACCCTTTATATCCTTTTTATTGTTTTTCTCATCAACAGTACATTCATAGCATGTGACACGGGATCAGTGGTACGGAATCTGCAGTTGCAATTGAAAAGGTGCATTCACCTTCCCGCCATGGATGTGATCACGTACCCATGCATATGCAAAAATTGAGCTCGTGGGAGAACTTTCCATTGGTGCCCAGCGTAATACTTCTTCCATGCCTAACTGCAGTAGAAGGAGAAGGTGTTGCAGCCTGGGAGAGAAGAGTGATTTCATGGGCTCATAGAATTGCAGCGTTGGAAGGGACCCTAAGGTTCATCTAATCCAACGCCCTGCAATTCAGGAATCTCAACTAGATCATACATGACAGGTGGCCCCCCCAACCTCTACTTTGAAACATCCAAGGAAGGAAGATGGCAGGGAAGGGAACTCGCAGGTACCTCTGTGGCCATGGGCACTGTCCATGGTGGCCAATATTCTAAGCACTCTTTCAAAATTTATTTGCACTGTCCTTTAGAGAAGAGGCGCACGTTCTTTCCTGAGCCCTCCGCTGTGCGAAACCATACAACAGCTGCTCAGCAAAGCAAACCTGGACGAAAACAGACATAAACAGAGACATTGATTTCTATGGAAACGCAAGTGGGGATGAGATGGCAGGGAAGAGAGTGGGCTTTTGTTTTATCTCCTGCAAATGCCTCGAGGAGGTGTCAATATGCTTGGAAGAATCCGGCTTTTTCAGAGAAACACTGTCCCTCCAGTGGAACTTGCACACTGTTGGCTACAGCTCTTAGTTCCTTCAATCCACCTACCTCTTTTCCCCATGTGAAAGAAGAAGAAGAAAGGGTCAGTGGTACGGAAAACAAGTCGTAGGAGCCAGGAAACTGACTTTCCCCAAAATTATTCCAGTGGTCTATCTAGCTCAGTATTGTTTACATTGGCTCTCCTTGGCTCTCCAGGGCCTCAGATGGGAGATATTCCCAGCCCTACCTGGAAGAGGTGCAGGGGATGGACCTTCAGCATGCAAAGTAGATGCTCTACCACTGAATAAGGAAATGATGAAGAAGCGATTAAGCCTTAAGAAGAGGAGATGAAAGAGGAGATCTAGCTCAAATGTCTGAAGCTTTGCCAGATGGGGCAGACAGCTTCTTTAACTTCAGAGAGTAGGACTAGAACTAACAGGTGGAAATTAACAAGAAAGCAGATTTGAGCTAATTATTAAAAGTCTAATCTTGGGTGACTTTCAGGGGGTGGGGGGACCTGTCAAAGATGTTGTTGCTACAGTGTTCTTCCATTGACCAGGAGGCTAAAATGACCTCTAAGGGCCTTTCCAACTCTATAATTCTATGGTATTGCATCACTGATATTCATATGGCCAAACAAGGAATTTCCATGCAACTGATTCTTTTTCCATTGTGTTTTCTCAACACACATGCACATCAGTTACACAAAGGGGAACCGATATGCAAGTGCACTGTGTTTGTGTAAAATGCCAAACACAGTTTTACATGATGCTGTATACAATTGCATCCAAATGGTTTTTCATGTGTGCAGAGGATTTTTTTTTTTTTACAAAACACAATGCACAGGCACCCCTGTAAAGCTCCACACAAAGGCAATATTGATTCCTCAGTAGCAGTTCTACATCTGATTCTACTGCGATGTTTAAAAACAAGAATCACAGCAAACGTTCGTAAAATATGTCGCTGTTTTGCAATTTGAGCTGGAATATACCCAAAGAGCAGACCTTCTGAGTGGACCATGAATTTCCCTGTCCCTTTTGTCAGACTCCACTTAGCAGGTTTCAAAATCCACATGAGATGGGATGAGATCAGGAGTTTAGCTGGACCTATGGCCACCCACTGTGTTTTCCATGTCAGATCAGAGGTTTGGTCCTTGCTGTTTCCCGTATGCCCAGCTCTCTAACCACTTCAGCATGGGCAGGTTTCAGGCCAGTCCGATTTGCTTTGCTGGAATGCTACTAGGGGTGAGGATGAACAGTTGACAGTAGTTGGCCAGCAACACCTCACTTGATATTGCAGCTCCCCTGGGTTGCAGGAGGGCAGATGAGCTCAATCAGCCATCAAACTACCCTTATGTACTTATTTGCAAAAGGAAAACAACCTTCTCAAGCCGGGGTGAATAATGCCACAAGATGGTGCCAACATTTTACTACTAATGGACTCTCAAGTGCCTGAACAGTCAGGGCAAGTCAGGGGCCAGCGTGCGTTTAGCTCCGGGAGACAAAGCTCGGAAATGTTTCTTAATTAACTTAACATCTGCCTGAGACTTTGCCTGTGCATTGTGATGATGCTGGGCCAGGCTATTAAAAAGCCGCCATTGTGGCTGCCTCTTCATAATAGTGTTTCTCAGGTCACCTGGGCCAAGGCGTGCATCCCTTTCCGCACAATCTGGCCAGCTGGTAACTATGCTAATTAAAAGAGTCGCTGCTTGATTGTTGTGGGTAGCATCTTTTGTGAATTCTCTTCTCTTTCTCTCTCTTTCACACACACATATACACACACACAAACAGCCTGTTAGAAAGGCTGCTTGGCTGGGTGCCACCTCTCTCTGAGACATTTGCTTCAGCTGAGTGCCACCTCTTCTGAGATGTGTGGTGGGGTACCTCAGGCCAGGGACCCAAACGCAGCTCTCCAGTCCTCTCTCTACAGCCCTCAGGCTGTCCCTGCTCCACACTCTCTTTCAGTGTGTTTCTTCTAACAGGCTTGTGCTCTCTAAATGTGATGGTGTGCTTCTTGCTTGACAAGATGGAGAGAAGTAGGGATGGTGTGTGGCGTGTGGTGTGGTGTGTGTGTAAACTTCTGGCCTTTGCCTGACTGTTTTTAGTTTTTAGACATTGTCCCTGGTGATGCCTCTGGCCATGGAGGCACAGTAAAACATAGGAGCCAACTCCAGGGGCCATGGGTGCTTGGGCACCCACAATAATATAATTGAAGGGGCTGGGCACCCACAAAACTGCCTCCAAGAGAGAAGCAGTTCAGCTTTGCCCTCAGCCAGTGAGCAAGGCACCCTTTTCTAGGGAGTGGGGCTCGGATGTGGAGGCAGAGTTGTGCTGGCACCCACAATCCTGAGGGTGAGACGGTCCCTTGGAGCAGAGCCATTATGGCCAGTAGTCTTATCCTCCTCTGTGAACTTGTCCAATTCAAGTTGGCCATCGCTGCCTCCTGAAGAAACAAGTTCCCTGGTTGAGCTCTGTGCTGTGTGAAGAAGGGCTTTCTTTTATTAACCTGAGTGCCCACACATCCCTGTTTCATCTCACTCTGCACTGCCATACCACTGAAGAGAGAGAGAATTTTTCCATAGCCTCCCGCCTAGCACAGGTTAAGAAGCCCCCAAGCAGTCTTGCAATTCCTAATAGTAAAGCTAATGGATTCATTTATTCTGGCAACCTCTCTCTCTCTCTTTCTCTCTGCTGGAACATTATGAATCACTCCTTGGGATTGCTGAATGGCACAGAGTCTCTCTCCTCACCCCACCCCCTGCCACCCTCTCTTAATATATGGCTACACAATCAGCCAGTTTTCATTGCCAACGAGACCCTGCTTTTATGGGATTATTTCTCATTTATTCAAAATATTTGCTGCAGATTCAATGACACAATCCCATCGATCTGATAGTTGACATGGTTACATAAGGATGTGTTTTGCAGGAGTGGGAGGGGAACTGTAATGCAAGGAGACCAAAAAGAAAAGGGGGGAAAACTCTCTGTTGTCAGCCACAGTAATTTATTCTGCTGTATACAGAGCTCACATTCTCCACTGTAGTGCAGATCTGCCTTTGGAAAAAAACAAAATAATAAACAAATCAGCTGCAGAGCTTCAGCCCAGACCAGGGCTATTTTGGTGTGCCAGCTGTGGCATCTCCTACACATAGATAGACTATGGCAATTGTTATCCATGCTCCAGTAACATCTAGGATGGGTTTTGACTTGGATTTGTGGTAATATGTCTTGCTGATATTCAGAGTGCTCTGTTGGGTTCTGGTTTGAAGAGCCGACTTAAAACCCTACACGGCTTATAACTGAGATATCTGTTGGCGCTCATCCTTTTGTGAAGTCCCTCCTAACTGAGATAAGGTGGATAAAACCCAGAGAGCTTCCCATTACTGGTGTCTCGTGGGTAGAATTCACTCCTGAGCAAGGCTCCCCTGATATTGTTACCCTTTTAAAATAAGAAAGTAAGAAGAGGCAGCAGGTTTCACAGTCCGGTTCACAGGTGATCGAAGTCCCGGCTGGGGGCAAGATGGCGGGGTGGGAGCAGGAATGGGAGTCCAGAGGTCAGGAGTCAGGAAGCCAAGAGTGTGAGGGTCAGAGAGCAGGGAGTCAAGAAGCCAAGGGTCCGAGGGTCAGGAAGCAAGGAGTCACAAAGTCAAGGATCCAAGGATCAAGAAGCAAGGAGTCAGGGGTCCGAGGATCAAGAAGCAAGGAGCCAAATGCAGCAAGGCAGGAAGCGTGTTGCTGTGGCAAAGAGCCAAAGGGAAATGCTCACCTTATATCACTTCCCAGCTCTTGCCACCAGGTGCTGTGAGTTACCAATCGGCCTCACCTGTGTGGCCGTGCCTTGCCTCTCCAGAACAAACTTAGGAAGGCCCCAATCCTGCAAAGTCCTATTGGTCACAGGGCCTGGCTCCTGCATGCACTCCTGACAGCAGGATCAAGCCAATGGCCCATCTAGTCCAGCCTCCTGTTCTCACAGCGGCCAATCAGATGCCTGTGGGAGCCCAACAAGCAGGACTTGAGGCCAACAGCACCCTCCCCCTCCTGTCCTTTCCAGCTACTGGTATTCAGAATCATTGCTGCCTCCAACCATGGAAGTGGTGCATAGCCATTATGGCTAGTAGCCATTGATAGCCCTCTCCTCCATGAATTTGTCTAGTTCTCTTGTTCTCTTTTCAAGCCATCCACAAGGGTGGCCCTGCTTGCCTCGTGGGTGTGAGTTGCATGCAAGTAGGAATTGGGAGGCTGCTCCAATAGGCAGCATGAAGCCTCCCTTCACAGCTTGGTTGCTGGGGTCAGGGGAGGCAGAGGCAGCCCGGAAGCTGCATCTTAGAGCCCCTGCACCACCATCATATAGGGACTTCTGAGCAGCTCCTGAAGCCAGCCAGAGCCTACTGCTCTGAGCTGCTGAGACTGCCGCTGCTGCTTTTCCTGGGGACATTAGATGAAATCCGGGGACATTCCAGGGATGGAATTTGTCCGGGGACTTTTTCGCAAATCTGGGGACTGTCCCCAGGAAACGGGGACGTCTGGTAACCCTAACGTAGGAGGAGTGACTCCCCATTGGGGCATTTGATTGGTCGCTATGAGATGCTGGGTTAGATCTAGGCCTTTGGCCTAATCCAGCACGGCTCTTCTTGTGTTCTTAATCTGGGAACTACAAAACAGCTTAGTATGCCTAAAAATGCAAGCCAACCTGGAGTCTAGTACAGTATTAACCTAATCCTGCATCTTGCACCACATAAGTCTCAGGTTGGAAAAGGAGAGACAAGCTTTACAATTTTTTTCAGATCTGCCAGTGCTTTGGTGTTGCATTGTCTGCTTGGCAGCCAGATCCATTTCAGATCCAGGTTTTAGTAAAAGCAAAGCCAGTGTGGTGTAGTGGTTAGAGTGTCTGACTTCGACCTGGGAGACCAGGGTTCAAATCCCCACTTAGCCATGAAGCTCACAGGGTCACCTTGGGCCAGTCACTGCCTCTCAGCCTTGGTTGTTGTGGGGATTAAATGATGAGCAGAACCGTGTTTGCTATCTTGAGTCCCTTGGAGGAAAAGGTAGTGTTTTAATGTAATGTAAATACTGCCTTTCTGTAATGTTTTATCCATGTACGTTGGCAACCTCCGAACACAAAGGCAATGCAATATTGAAAAGCTGTGGTGAATTATGCATGTTATAGAAAACTAAGCAATGGTTCGACTGAGCAGTCTTTGGAAACCAGGTACCGTATTTTTTGTTCTCTAAGACTCACTTTTTCCCTCCTAATAAGTAAGGGGAAATGTGTGTGTGTCTTATGAAGCAAATGCAGGCTGCACAGCTATCACAGAAGCCAGAACAGCAAGAGGGATTGCTGCTTTCACAGCGCAGCGATCTCTCTTGCTGTTCTGGCTTCTGAGATTCAGAATATTTTTTTTCTTGTTTTTCTCCTCCAAAAACTAGGTGCGTCTTGTGGTCTGGTGCGTCTTACAGAGCGAAAAATACAGTAATTCTAACATCTGGTAAGAAATTTGGGTGAGGATTTCAGAGGTATCCTGACGTTTAGAAATCTCCATAGCTGGAATAATGTGCTCTCTAGCTTCAGTGCATTCTCCAGAGGGCCACATTGTCTTATGGGCCACCTTCCAGGGGCCACTTTCCATTTGTGAGAAGAACCAGATGCAAAAGTGAATGGGACAATGGATGTAAGAAGGCTCACTTTTGTAAGAAGGCTACATTTTACGTGTGCAGTAGAGGACAATACACACAAACACATTCACCTCTCCATGCTCCAGCCAGCCATTGCCATAATTTGAGGACACGTTCCAGGCAGATAAAAGCATTTGAGCAGAACTTGGGAGATAGATGATAGAGATGATGATAGATAGATAGATAGATAGATAGATAGATAGATAGAGAGAGAGAGAGAGAGAGAGAGAGAGATAGATGATAGATAGAATCCCCGTGGCCAATTAGAGAGATTGGGGAGGGGGCATATTCAGCCTCTAGGCCTGTTAATTCCCCAACCTTGGTTTACAGCAACAGCTCTGCTGTTATTCAGAAGACATCAGTCTGGCTCATTTTATTTTTAATTTTATTTTTGCTTTTGTTTTGAACTAAGACCCAAGTCTGGGGGAAAATCCTTTCTGGGCTAACCACATTATAATTGAAGCTCTGTGGTTCAGGTTTCCCTGCCTCTTTAATGGGTTCTTAAGCATTTTGTGTTTTACTCAAGTAGGTTTCAGGCATAAATTATGAATTTCCTGGTGAACCATTAACTACTCTGCATCTTTTACCAGTCAACATGTTGGCTATTTAAAGAGAATTTCTAATATCATCTATTGTGTAAAACAAGACAAAAACAAAAAAGAAGGTTCTTTGGTAAACATTAGATTGGTTGGTGGTGTAAATATTACAGATTTTAGTTATCCACTCTCTCATGGGTGGTGTTCTCATCTCCCCCCCCCCCCCAATATTGACAAATAATAATTCCGGCAGCAGTTCAGAGACGCTGCATTGATTCCCTGTCCTCTATTAGTACAGTTTAGTTAACATATCTGAATAGTAAAATAGTAGAATTTGTGTGATTTTGAGAGAAAATGCTTCACCCAAAAGCATTTTAAAAAATGCATTCAAGAGCAAACTTTTGTGCCTTTTAAAAAGTGGATTAATGAAGAAGCTGGGCAAAATGGAATGATGATTCTATTTGTACATCCGAAAGTGGCATGTGCTACAAATAGAGTGATCTGTCCATTCCTGTTTCAATCCAACATATTACATACAAAGAGTAGGGAAGGGTGTCATTCCACCAGCACCCCTCCGTACTGGGTTATTAGACTACCAACCCCAAGGCAAAATTCCTTCCAGACCCTAAACCTCACTCTCTGCAGGAGCATGAACTCTCTGCCACTTTAGCGTTGCTGCTCCCGTGCTTGAAAGGAAAAACTCGCAGGTTTCCCGTGCCCCTCAAGTGATGGGGGATAAGGCAGTTGTCAGGGTAACCACAGGTATTTATTTCAAGACGAGCTGCGCAGACAGAAGGGTGAAATTCTGAGTCACGGCACTTGCCTGGAGAGGTAAGATGCAGCTTGAAAGAACCAGTCGCTTGTTATGTGCCAAAGAGGCTCCCTATATGGCATGAAATGGTAAGCTGTGAAAAAGGGGGAAAGAGGGAGCTCTGTCATTTCTACCCAATGGGCTTTTAAAAAAGCTCTGCTGTGCAATCAGTGTCACTCTATTTCAACACATAGGGGAGTCTGGCCTTGAATGCTTCCAAGCAGTGTTAGAAACTGAGATATGAAAGCTAGGAGCTAAATGGCACCTTAAACCTAGGTTATGAGCGCAACAATGGAATGTCTAGGCACACTTTTCTTATAGGAAGAATACAAAGCTGAAAATGAATGAATTGCGGCTAAAATATTATGTTCATTTTTCAAATAATCTAGTCCTTCCCCTGCCCACCCCCCTAATATTCTTCAGAAGGTCTCGTCTCCAGTCTTCAGAGAGTAGCTGAAGGTTGGGAGGCAGAAAAAGGTCCTCCTTTCCTCCCACTCTGCAGTTTTAATCTGAAATCTTAGGCGCGGCACTGCGCCCAGAGCTCAGAAACTGCTCGCGCTAATGAAATTCCCTGTAGCAAAATGCGCCTAGAACAATGGGAGTTTTGAACACTGCTTCCAAGCCCTCAAGGGGTTGGTGTGAATGGTATGTTACTCTGGTGGGATGGTGGGGCAAAGGAAGTATTGGCCCCATGGCATGCTGGACTGGTCAAGAAGGAGTTAAATTAACATAACACATTCCTTCTGACAGCATGGAGAGTTCCAGTACCATAACCTTTTGCAATTATTGCATCATAGAACTATAAGACCTGAGAATTCCATTAGCGCTCACCACATTGTACTGCTGGTCCACGTCTAGTAAAGTCTGTAGATTCTTTACATGTGTGTTGCTGCCTGCCCTGTGTTTGATTGTTCCTACTTACCTGCATACCTTTAGATATCACTCATTTTGTTAATTCTGGCCCATTTCAGCATTCTGTCAAGATCATCTTCAATCCTGCTTCTGTCCTCTCTAAGAGTTTAGCTACCATACCTGAAATGGTGCTATAAATAGGTTAAGCAACACTACGGTGGAACCAATGGATTCAAAATACAAGGCGATTCTGACTAAACATCAGGAAGAAACTTTTTTTTTTTGTTAAATGTTTTATTGAACGTTTTCAACGTAAGATACAATAAAAGCCAAAGTAACCCAAAAAAGAAAAAGATGCAGAAAAGCCAAAATAAGAGGAAAAACAAAAAAATAAAGAGGCAACAGAGGGAAGAAGAAATAGATATAAAAACCCTCTATCACAATTGTATCATATCTTTTATCCATATACAGAAAAGTAGATCTTCTCAGCTCTCAGCTGGGAACTTCTGTTTCTTCCCCCTACCTCCCACTTCTGGAAGAGCTTTCAGATGGGAAGAGCTGTTTGACAGTGGAATGGACGGTTATGGACTCTCCTTTGTTAGGGGCTTTTATACAGAGGACAAGGATGGGTGGTCATCTTTCGGGGATTCTTCAGCTGTGATTCCTGCATTGCAAGGAGCTGATGACCCTTGGAGTTCCTTCCATCTATGACTATGAACCCAGAGGTATCTCATGCCACAGTTCCTTAAGTTCATGGGAAGCCATTGATTAGCACTCTTTGGATAGATTACACCTGACTGGTGCCATCTAGCTAGTATTTTACCAGCATGGCAACAAAAATATAATAGAGAATCTTGTTGAAATTGGGAGCCTTTCCCAGCCCCCCCCCCCCCAGGGATGCCAGCACAGAAAAAGCTTGCCTCCAATTATTTTCTACTCATAGTAGACCCATTAACAGTTATCAATATGACTAATTCAGGTCTGTTAAGGTCGGTGCTCTACTCTTCGTAGAACTTCATTGGATGCAGTTCAAAGCATACGCTCTGCTTTTGAGGTATGGGCCTTAGACTGAGTCAGACTATTGGTTCATCTGGCTCAGTCTTGTCTACATGGACTGGCAGTGACTCTCCTGGGTTCCCGGCTCCCATGCCTCTCCCAGCCCTTCCTGGAGGTGTCTGGGATTGAACGTGGGACGTTCTGCATGCAAATATTACCAGGCTAGGCCCATTTCTCAAAGAGTCCGTCTCTCCTCCAGTTAGACCCCATGAAAACATGGAGGGATAATTAGCTACCTGTGAGGAGCACTGGATGATAGGGGGTGAGGGGAGAGCAGAGGCTGTTGCAAAGACACAACACCTTGTGGGTGCTTTAAGAACCCTTAATTATTTAATTGCTTCTGTTTCGTGTAAGGCTTCTGCAACTCTCTTGCGGCATGCTGGCATCTCCCATGAGAATGACTGCAATATAGAGAGAGAGGGAGACCACTCTGACAGACTTTGAACATGATGACTTGGATATCTTTTGGACACGCTCTAGTTCCAACATCCATTTATCTGTCCTGGTGATTGCATGGAATTTTATGAGCTGTGTTATTTGCGAGGTCTGATAAGGTTAGCACAGCAGCCCTTCGGAGGTCTTCATTTCCTTCCAGGCTGCAAAACTGTATTCCTTACAGTGTTTCTCAACCTGTGGGTCCCCCAGATGTTGGACTACAACTCCCATCATCCCTGAACTCTGGCCTTGCTAGCTGGGGTGATAGGAGTTGTAGTTCAACAACATCTGGGGACCCACAGGTTGAGGAAGGAAGGAAGGAAGGAAGGAAGGAAGGGGAATCCTAGCAGATCCACAACAGGCTGGATTTAAAACACAATTAATTTTAGACACAATTAATTTGCTGATGAGGGCCAATCATCCAACATCTGTCAAATGAAGGTGCAAATATGTTGGCAATGGTATGCACATATAATTTTTGATGTCTGAGCAGAGGCTAGGCATCACTCTGTTGGGGACACTCTAGCTCAGCATTTCCTGCATTAAGCAGTCATGGAACAAGATGACCTTCAAGGCGCGCGCACACACACACACACACACACACACACACACAGCATCTCTATGTTTCTGCCATTTTCTTCTAATCGGCAGCAACTTTAGGTGCTGAAATGTGAAATGAAATACAAAAACTTTTAAAAGGGGGAGGAATTGGAAAGTTCGTAGTTTTGGGGCGGGGTGGGGGGCATACACATCATAAGTATTCTGCAAGGGTCAGTACTGAGTGGTTTGTATATTATTTCCCTTTTCTTTCTGTGTGTGTCATGATCCCATTGCCTAGTACCATTGTTACTCCAAGAAAGCCTTAGGCAACTCACAAATCACCCTGGTCAGGGACGAGACCATTTTATTAGGGATGGGTGAATGTGTTGATTTTGGGGTCACTTTTTCCACTCAGGTTCAGTTCTCCACAGTCCTACATGAGTTTGATGTATCTAATTTAAAACCTCTTACTCAAGGGCATAGCTTGCTATGAAGCAAGATGGATGTGTTGTCTAACTCTGCACTCCCTATAGAGGTTTACATATCTCTAAAAATAGCATTTTATCTCATGGCATGAAAAAACCCATACATGGTTCTTAACTGGGGACATGACAGGGAATGCACTGAGGACAAAGAGGAACCCTAAAGCAGAGGATGTGCTTTCAACAGATGGGAAAGTCTCTCTGACATCCTTAGCAATGATGAAGTAAATCTGGTGCTTGGAGGACCTAAAAGCCATAAGACAGGAAAGTTAACATCTGGCACACAGGACGATGCTGATCTTACAGATCAATTATCACTAATGAGAAAAGCATTCGTAAATGACTCAAATGCTGCTCCTGCCCTATAAACCACTCTTTAAGGGATCTTTACACAGAAGTGAGAGATGGCACCAAAATGGCTAATGAGGCCCTAGATCCCAGCCTAAAACAGCAACCTCGGGTTGATGGAGTAAAATGGCAGTTTGTGACTTAAGAATCCATATGGATGAGCAGGAAAATTAGGCACGGAGGGTGATCATTCACTTTAGAGGGGTCCTTCCCTTAGCAGGAAACCTGGTGAGATTTTAATATGACAGAATAGATAATGATCAGCCCCCCCTCTGATATAGAGTGTGTTTTAAGAGTCCTGGGTCCCAGGACACAAAGTGGCAGGAATAACACATTTCTCATTACCGCCTCAGTAAAAGAAAACATATACATTGCCCTTTGCAACCTCCAGACCATCAGGTATAACAACACTTCTGTCAGGACTTATGTCCAGAAATGTTAGGTAAGGATATGGTTTTATGTCTAGTGGTAGTGGTCAGATTGGAGCTAGCACGACAGAAGGCCCTCAGAGCTGAATCTCGGTGTCTGAGCTGAACGATAAGGGTGGAGATGCTCCTTCAGGTATACTGGGCTGAGGCCATTTAGAGCTTTAAAGGTCAGCACCAACACTTTGAAATGTGCTTGGAATTGTAATAGTAGCCAGTGTAGATCCTTTAGGACGGGTGTTATATGGTCCCAGCAGTCACTCTCAGTCACCAGTCTAACTGCCACTTTCTTGATTAGTTGTAGTAACCAAAGGTTACTACATATAGTTACTACATATACTACCCATATAGAGCACATTGCAGTATTCCAAGCAGGAGATAACCAGAGCATGCACGACTCTGGTGAGACAGTCTGCGGGCAGGTAGGGTCTCAGCCTGCGTAGCAGATGGAGCTGGTAAACAGCTGCCCTGGACACAGAATTAACCTCTGTCTCCATGGACAGCTGTGAGTCCCAAATGACCTCCAGGCTGTGCACCTGTTGTATTCAAAGTGTTTGTGCTGACCTTTAAAGCCCTAAACGGCCTCGGTCCTGTATACCTGAAGGAGTGTCTCCACCCCCATCGTTCAGCCCAGACACTGAGGTCCAGCGCCAAGGTCCTTCTGGCGGTTCCCTCACTGTGAGAAGTGAAGTTACAGGGAACCAGGCAGAGGGCCTTCTCAGTAGTGGCACCCACCCTGTGGAATGCCCTCCCAGCAGGTGTCAAGGCAATAAACAACTATTTTACTTTTAAAAGACAACTGTTTAGGGAAGTTTTTAATATCTGATGCCGTATTGTTTTTAATATTCAGTTGGAAGCCGCCCAGGGTGGCTGGGGAAACGCAGCCAGATGGGGCGGAATATAAATAAATTTATTATTATTATTATTATTATTATTATTATTATTATTATTATTATTCAGTTACCTCATTCAGGACCAGGGAATCCCCCAGACCCGCCTGCCCCCTGTCCCCCCAAAACAGTCAGGATTCAACCTCAATCCGTTAACCACCATCCACCCTCCAGCAATTATGTGCTTACATATTGTAAACTGTATGTGATCCTTGGATAGGAAGGGCAGTACAGTGGTACCTCAGTTTACAAACTTAATCTGTTCCGGAAGTCCGTTCTTAAACCAAAATCATTCTTACACTGAGGGGCACATTCCCTAATGAGGCCTTCTGCTGCCGGTGCCCTGTTCGGCTTCTGTTCTTAGACTGAGGAAGAGTTTGCAAACCGGGACACTACTTCTGGTTTTGCGGAGTTTGTAAACCAAATAGTTCATAAACAGGGCTGTTATTAAACCGAGGTACCACTGTATAGAAATTTAATAAAAGTAAGTGTGTGTGTGTGTGTGTGTGTGTGTGTGTGTGTGTGTGTGACGCAGGTGGTGCTATGGGTTAAACCACAGAGCCTAGGACTTGCCGAGCAGAAGGTCGGCAGTTCAATTCCCCACGACAGGGTGAGCTCCCATTGCTCAGTCCCAGCTCCTGCCAACCTAGCAGTTCGAAAGCACATCAAAGTGCAAGTAGATAAATAGGTACCGCTCCGGCGGGAAGGTAAACAGCGTTTCTGTGCGCTGCTCTGGTTTGCCAGAAGTGGCTTAGTCATGCTGACCACATGACCCGGAAAAACTGCGGACAAAGGCACTCTACGTGGAGCTACCTTTGAAGGTGACTCGGAAACTACAACTAATCCAGAATGCGGCAGCTAGACTGGTGACTGGGAGCGGCCGCCGAGACCATATAACACCAGTCTTGAAAGACCTACATTGACTCCCAGTACGTTTCCGAGCACAATTCAAAGTGTTGGTGCTGATCTTTAAAGCCCTAAACGGCCTCGGTCCAGTATACCTGAAGGAGCGTCTTCACCCCCATCGGTCAGCCCGGATACTGAGGTCCAGCGCCGAGGGCCTTCTGGCGGTTCCCTCATTGTGAGAAGCGAAGCTACAGGGAACCAAGCAGAGGGCCTTCTCAGTAGTGGCGCCCGCCCTGTGGAACGCCCTTCCAGCAGATGTCAAAGCGATAAACAACTACCTGACATTCAGAAGACATCTTAAGGCAGCCCTGTTCAGGGAAGTTTTTAACGTGTGATATTTTACTGTATTTTTGGTTTCTATGGAAGCCGCCCAGAGTTGCTGGGGAGGCCCAGCCAGATGGGCGGGGTATAAATAATAAATTATTATTATTATTATTATTATTATTATTATTATTATTATTATTATCTGGGAACTGCATGAAAGCTTTTCCAAGCCCTGCATTGCAGAGAGCAGCATTGTTTCACCATAAATAAAATAGTCAATTATATACTAAATCAGTTACTTTACCTTTCATCCCTGAGGACACACAAGCAAAATGCCCCCCCCCTAAAAACATGTCCTTAACTATCCACCAAATGTAGAGAAGCTTGCTCTCCCCTGTTGTTTATCTGACAGTACAAGCCAAGCATGTCTACACAGAAGTAATCCCTGTGGAATTCAATAGGCGTTACTCCCAGAACACTCTCCTCTGCCACACACACATACCCCAAACTTGACTGGGCGCCTGTCAATCACTTGTCAATCGCCATAACAATGATATCAATCCATCCATTTTTGCCCCAAAGCCACCAATAATCACACAAACTCTGAACACTGAGGCTGTAATCCTATGCATATTTACCTGGGAGTAAGCCTCTCTGAAAGCAGCAGGCTGTAAATTCCAGAAAACCAGCTTTGATTTTTTTTCTTTCTTTTAAAGTGTGCTTTATATAACAACTAACATTTAATTGCTAACTGAGTCCACCAGTTAAATGGCCTTAATCAGCTAAAATAATAATAATAATGAATCAGCTACCAGCACAAAAGTAGCACTTTTTTTATGAATGGGGGAAAAAAAACATAATTTGTTTTGCTTTAAATCATGCAGCTGTTACCTTCCGAGCCTTTGGATTTTTTACGCATGAGAGGAAAGGTGAATAATACCATACACACAAATGCCCTGAAGCTTTGAATGGTGAATTATGAAGTCATTAACATTTGCAAAATAAACATAATAGGCTTGTACAATCCTTATGACACATTGCACAGGGATGGGAGAGGAACTCAGAATTATTTGAGCAACATTAAAAGAGCTGGATAGAAAAACTGCAACCATAATGGGAAGCAATGGCCGTGCTGTAGCCTCCAGAAACAGGTTCTGACTTTTTCTCATTTTGTGTGCTGTGTCCATTCGAAGCTTTCCAGCTCTCTTGCAAAACAAAGAAACACAAAACACAGATCAGCAGCCTGGGCTTTGCATCCAACTAAGTTTACTTGGAGTAGACCCATTACAATTAATGGACCCAAGTTAGTCATGTCCATTAATTTCAATGTGTCTACTCTGAGTCAGACTAAGGTTGAATGAAACCCATGGAGACTTTCTTATGTCCTCCTCAGAGTAGACCTATTGAAGTTAATGGACATTACTAAGGTAGGTCAATGAGTCTAGGGCCGGATTTAGGTTTGATGAGGCCCTAAGCTACTGAAGGTAATGGGGCCCTTTATATGTCCAGCTGTCCTTTGTCAACAATAAATTGTCACTATTTTTTGTGTTGAATATATGCTATATGGTAATTTATGGACCTAATGGATATCTAAAGTCTTTTGCACATGCAGAATGTAGGCACCCAACATATAGAAATGAGCAAACCAGTGATATTTTAGGGAGCAGGCTAGCAGGAGGGGCCCATTACTTGCATCATAGGAGCCTACACAACACAAAACACTGTTGCTGTATGCAGGTTTTATTTTATTTGTTTTTTATCTTATATTTCGGAAATGTACATCCAGTGAGTTTTTTCCTTTACATTTTTTGGGGGCCCCTAAGAGAGTGGGGCCCTAAGTTATAGCTTGTTTAGCTTATATGTAAATCTGGCACTGAATGAGTCTACTTCTGAAGCGAGATGAGCACCGCACCCCATAGTTGCCTTTGACTGGACTTAACTGTTCAGGGGTCCTTTACTTCTACATACTTCTGAATAGTGCTACTATTGCAGACCATCATTGGTGTGAATTGCTCTGTCATCACCGGAGAAGCTGAATGGAGAGGGGCAGTCTCTGATTGACATCTGACATAAACCTGCCAAGTATGACCCCTAGTCTAGTGTCAGACTAGAACCTGGGAGACCAGGGTTCAAATCCCCACTCAGTCATGAGGCTCGCTGGGTCAGTTATTGCCTCTCAGCCTAGCCTACCCCACAGGATTGTTGTGAGGATTAAATGAGGAGGCGTACCATGTGTGTAAGGGACGTGGGTGGTGCTGTGGGTTAAACCACAGAGCCTAGGACTTGCCGATCAAAAGGTTGGCGGTTCGAATCCCCACGACGGGGTGAGCTCCCGTTGCTCGGTCCCTGCTCCTACCAACCTAGCAGTTCGAAAGCACATCAAAGTGCAAGTAAATAAACAGGTACCGCTCCAGTGGGAAGGTAAATAGCATTTCCGTGCGCTGCTTTGGTTTGCCAGAAGCGGCTTAGTCATGCTGGCCACATGACCCGGAAGCTGTACGCCGGCTCGCTCGGCCAATAAAGCGAGATGAGGGCCGCAACCCCAGAGTCATCTGTGACTGGATATAACGGTCAGGAGACCCTTTACCTTTACCTTACCATGTGTGCCCCCAGGAGCTCCTTGGAGAAAATGATGGGACAGAAATGCAAAGGGGGCGGGAGTGGAAAACAATTTGTCTTTAAACACACTTTACTTCTCTGTTACTCATTGATGCTCATACTAGGGAGGATGAAATCTGTTTCATCTTCTGCCTACTCCCCCCCCCCCCAATTTAAAATTTGGCTCATCACATTTCTGCATCAGCTCCCAGGATCTTTTAAAATATACCTGCATGGCCTAGTATATGCATTGTCTGTGCATTATGTTCACTAATACCTTTTTTTTTTTTTTTTTGGTAAGCTCTTTTCTCCTTATATACACATTTTGGTAGATTATTTTAGCCAGACAACCGCATTGCAAAATTGGAAGGAGTGCCAATTTCTTTGTTTTGGGTTAAGGAACAGCAAATTATCTTCTTTTGCTTTTTGGTACTGTTTTTTTAAAAACCTTTTTAGCTGTTTCGACGGTATGTACTCAAAAGGTGATGTTATGATTGCACAGTTTATGCCTGTTAGCATTAAAGTTAGGACAAAACTACTTTCTCCACCATCCGAAGCTCAAAATGGCCCTCAGTTCTTTGCTGTGGGAGCATCACAAAGATGGGCTTTCCCGTTATTATTTTATTAATAAACAAAATAAACCAAAAATGGGCTTTCAGATTATAATGTGGCAATGATGGGCCTGCATTCCTGCATGATGTTGTTATTCTGTGAACTGCCCTGAGACTTTTGATGAAGGGTGGTATATAAATTTAATTAATTAGTTAATTAGTTAGTTAGTTAATTAATTAATTAATATGTAATTGTCAGGGGTTCAGGAGCAGAGACACAGGAGGGGGAGCAAATGGAGAGCGAGGAGGAGGAATCCGAGTGGGGTGGAGGCAGTGACAGTGGCCAGAGTCATTCCACGAGCCTCTCCAGCGAATCGGAAGATTCACAGAAGGGAGCGCCGATGGCCAGGGCAAGGGGGGCTCCAGGGGGAAAACCCCAGGAGGAAGGGGCCAGCGGGGACTCCCTGAGCAGCAGTTGGAAATCAGGACCAGCTTCCCCACCAGAGCGCAGTAGGGAGGGGGAGTCCCAAGAATCGGGACCAGTGTTCTCACCACCAGCGAGAGGAGATGAGTCAGGTTTGACCACGCCCACATCGGAGAGCGGGGAAACGTTCAGGAGGAAGGTTACCGGCTGGGCGCGCGCGCCAAGTTCAAATGTACAGGCGAGCGGCACAGCAGGGAGCCCGGATAGGGAGCCAGGTCCTAAAGCCCGCTGGAAGGAAGGGCAAGACTCAAGGGGGTCAGCATCAGAAGAGTCCAGGAAGGAGGAAACCCCAGGGGGCAGAAGGACCCAGAGGAGGAAGGAACAGCGCAGGAGGTGGAGCCGGGCTAGGATCTTGAACTGGTGCGGAAGGGATAGTGACTCAGAGGGGACTTCGCCGATCTAGAGTCTAGACGTAGGGCTGCGCGCTCTGGGGTTTGAAATGGAAACTAAACTTCAATAAAGACTTTTGTACATTACATCAACCGGGCGTTGGTCCTCTGTGAGCTGGGACCTAGAGGCAGTCCTGACAGTAATTATAGGCTCTCTTGCTTAGCCGCTTAAAACCATACCTGCTGATCTCTGTGGATCTAGGAATGGATGGATGGCAACTAAACATCTGCTAATCAACAAAAAATGGAATTTTCTGTGCCCACAAAGCCAGATGAGCCAAATTTCCAACAATTGGCAGGCTACACAAAGTTGTGGAGCTCCATTTTCTTTTATAGTTTCCCAGGCAAAGCCAAGGCACAGTAATGCCCTCTAGTGTTGGTTTCAAATCTCTCTCTCTCTCTCTCTCTCTCTCTCTCTCTCTCTCACACACACACACACACACACACACACACTGTATTCTGACTAGTGACTGGCTGGCCACCAGCTAATAATAGCCAGCTGACTGACTGAGCAAGAATGAGCTGTTGACTTGGTGGTGGATTAGCTCAATATAAACATCAAGTCAGTGTGTGGCAGTGATGAACAAGGCAAATTCCGTGTTTGGAATTCCTAGGAAAGGAGTTGGAAATAATCTTGTAAGAATAGCAATGTCCTTGTACAAATCTTTTGTGCTGTCAAATTTGGAATACGGTGTACAATCATTATCACCATACATAGGCGCCGACGGCTAGGGGCTGAGGCAGTTTCAGCCTGGAATTTGTATTTAGGAAAAGAAACATGAATGGTGAGTTTACGAGTTTATCCCTCCCTACAGCATCCAATGGCTTCTTGCTCGATTGCAGCTTGGCTGTTCAGATTTCCAAGGAGATCCTCTGCAAAGGACTCCAGGGGCTTCTAAACTGCTTCCTATTGATTTCCCTACTAAGATAGTTTATCACTCCTTGTTACTTTTAAAAAGCAATGTAATCTGTGTTGTGAACTGAATAGGGTTTATTAGACAAATCCAAGCCCAGCCAGTCTAAAGGTGGCTATATGGCATCACTATTCATGTTTGGTTATTTTCCCCCCTTAAAAAAATAAAATAAAAGCCCTATATTGAAAGTGCCCCTTCCTAGAGAAGAGTTGACACCTTCAGCCAGCATCTCCCAAACTTGGGTCTCCAGCTGTTTTTGGACTACAATTCCCATCATCCCTGATGACTGCTCCTGCTAGGTGGGGATGATGGGAGTTGTAGTCCAAAAACAGCTGGAGAACCAAGTTTGGGAAAACCCGCCTTAAGCTAAAGCAGATCTGGACTGACTGCAGAAGAGTACCAGGTTTCCCCATGGGAAGGCCCAAATGCTAGCAGCATTAAGGGATCTGACATCATTGGATGACATGGCTGCTGTCAGGACCTTGCAATGTGGGAACAGGGACTCTGAGAATGAGGTCCAGGCTCCTTTGCCAGGAGGAGAACAGATGCAAGACACAGGCTTACCACCATCCTCTGATGAGTGCCCTGCATTGCCTGTCTCCCTTTGCCTCACAGAAGTCAACGGCTGCAAAAGAGAGCTCTTTAAGAAGCCAATTGGTTTCTCTGTAGGATGATGGAACCTACCACATTCCAGGTCTGGCCAGCCTGGCTTCAGCTAGCTCTAGCTCCCCACAGGGACAGCATTTCCCTGTAGCTGCCTTAGGAGGAGAACACTCTCTGAGCAGCAGGGCCTTCTTGGGGCTGTCCAAGGTACTGATCCTGTTTGCCTTACCTGTTCCCCCTACAGCAGTGTTTCCCAACCTTTGGTCTCTAGCTGTTTTTGGACTACACTTCCCATCATCCCTGACCACTGGTCTTGCTCACTAAGCATGATGGGAGTTGTAGTCCAAAAACAGCTGGAGACCCAAGGTTGGGAAACACCACCCTACAGCAGGCTTCCTCAACCTTGGCTCTCCTTATGTTTTTGGCCTACAACTCCCATGATCCCTAGCTAGCAGGACCAGTGGTCAGGGATGATGGGAATTGTAGTCTCAAAACATCTGGAGGGCCGAGGTTGAAGAAGCCTGCCCTACAGCTTGACTCTGGTTCCCATCAGCACCTACTGAAGTTCTTTGCTCGGCAGGGTCCTTGCTTCTGAGTTGCTGAGGGAGGGAGGAATCCCAAACTGGCCAAATCCACAGAGGAGAGGGCTGTTCATAGAATTGTAGAGTTGGAAGAAACCAGAAGGGTCATCTAATCCAAGCCCCCCTGTAATGCAGGAATCTTTTGCCCAATGTGGGCCGTGAACCTGAGATGAAGAGTCTCATGCTCTACCAACTGAGCCATGAAGAACTCTAGCCATTGTGGCTACTAGTCACAATGGCTATGTTCTGCCACCACAGCTTGAGGCAACAATGCTTCTGAATACCAGTTGCTGGGAGCCAAAGGAGGGGAGGGTGGTCTTGTGCCCGTATGCTGGTTTCCTGCAGGCATGTGGTTGGCCACTGTGATATGTGGGTGGCCACTGGACTAAATGGGCCATTGGTTTGATCCAGCAGGTTCTCCTTATGTTCTTATGGAAACCAAAAGGAGCACAAGTCATGTTTTCACTACTGCTGTCTTCTCACATGTTAAGGCTGGTCCATAAGTAGGAGTCTTTGATGAACCAGGATTGATGTGACAAGCCAGAAGTCAAGGACAAAGGACAAACCAGGAAGCAGGATGGAGGAGCAAATCAGGAGCCAGGACCAAAGGATGTCACCTTTCACAGGTGTTTCCAGCTATCCTACAACATTCTGAGCTACTTAACTGCAGCTTCCCAGATGTGACGGGCTGCCCACTTCAAGAACTACCATTAGTCATTTTGGCCCATTGCCCCTCTCTTGTCCATACCCAGAACACTTCACACCAATCAGATAGTATTCTCATAACAATAATAAAGGTAAAGGTAAAGGTAAAGGGACCCCTGACCATTAGGTCCAGTCGTGGCCGAGTCTGGGGTTGCGGCGCTCATCTCACTTTATTGGCCGAGGGAGCTGGTGTACAGCTTCCAGGTCATGTGGCCAGCATGACTAAGCCACTTCTGGAGAACTGGAGCAGCGTACGGAAATGCTGTTTACCTTCCTGCCGGAGCAGTACCTATTTATCTACTTGCACTTTGAAGTGCTTTCGAACTGCTAGGTTGGCAGGAGCAGGGACTGAGCAACGGGAGCTCACCCTCTTGTGGGGATTCGAACTGCCGACCTTCTGATCGGCAAGTCCTAGGCTCTGTGGTTTAACCCACAGTGCCACCCATGTCCCATAACAATATTATGACAATAATAATATTATCATATTATCATCATATATTATTGTCATAACATTATGGGGTAATTCTGTTTTCCTAATATGTCTTCATCCAAAAGAATATGTGTCACCTTCTTAGTGTTGGGGAGGATCCTATCTCACTCTGCATTTTTGGAATCATCCTTCTAATTACACACACACACACACACACACACCCCTGACCCATGTGAAAATTGGAACATTGTTCTGTTGATAGAGGCACATAATCAGAACCAGGATCTGGACTGTACTTAGAAGGTAGGCTGTAGGACATGGGAGGCAGATATATATTTTCCCCCCTGTACAATTCTCCAGGATTGAGGCTGCACATTATGAAATACAGTCACTTCTTGGAAGCATTTTAAATTGGGAATTTTTAATTTTCAGAAACAAGGAGCCCTCCAATCACCTCATAAGTACTTTTGCAAACTAACAGAAAGGCAGGAATCACTTTTTTAAGAGAAACAACAGTATGTGTCACAAAGGGATCTGTTACAATCTCACCCATTGAATGAAGTCCTGCCCACAAAATCCTCTTTACGATCTGACCATCTCAAAATCTGCCTATAAACGAGATGAAATTGAGCAAGGTTTGGAGGGGCATTGGGCACTGGGGACATGAAGCTGGCACAGGACAGAAATAATGTGATCCATCCATCATGACACCTTGTTAGTTTGTTTGACACCTTGTTAGTTTGTTTGCCTGTCTATTAATTACTGGAGGACATGCATAGAGTAGAGCCATCAGCAACAGTGCCACCTGCAGGTTTTGGGAGCTAGGGATGAAGGCGGAATCTGTTTTGAATGGATTCATAGACAGAATTTGGCTGTTCTGACCTAATTGAGTATTCTTTTCTATGGACTGCCTCATCTATCAACGGCCTGCTTATGTCTCAGCTGTTTGTGCCTTGTCAGGTTTTCTTTTCTTTTTGAAGTCAGGCTAATGATATGCAACATTATAGACACACAAAATGCATGTTCTGTGTATATCAAATGCTGTTGTACTCCAGATCCAATCAGTCTGAAACAGAATGGCTAATGGTCAAGGATGATGGCAGTTGCAGTTCAGAAGCAGTCAGTGAGCCACAGACACCCCTCCCCTGATTTAGAAGTCAATGCATCCCCTGGGTTCAGCTCCACTGAAAACGAACTGGAATACAATTTGATGTAGGAACAGATGGGGAGCTTGACCCGACTGCTAACTGACTAGTCTCCTAATGAAAATAATGGATTTTTTAAAAAAGGGTTCTACACTCTTTGCAGTGGCTTGGAGGCGCATAGGATTTGGGCAACTAATTCTGTTTAATCCCTTCCAAGAAAGCCCCAAGGCTGTAATATGCAGATGAGGAAACATGGACAATGAAAATCAATGATTCTTCCTCGTTGCTTATTTGCCTTGAGAAAGTTGACACAGCTGAGCACAAATGCACCACCCTAGGCTGGCAACCTCATCCGAAGTCAGATTAATTCCACACCAGCAACAATACACATTTGAAAGCTGCAACATAGGAATCCATCTGGTGTGAGTTCTAGTTCTGTGATGAAAACAAAAATATTATGAAAACCAGTCTATTATATATATGACGCCAACATCATGCACTCTGCTCCATTGAAGTGTATGTATCAGGAACAATTCCCTCTCGGATATCCTTTGCTAAAAGGTGGTTGCTTGAAATTTAATTCCCCAGGCACTCCCAGAATTTCCTAGAAAAGGGATGGCGGACCTGTGGCCCTCCAAACGTTTCTGGCTCCTCAGCTCCCACTATACCTGATAATTGGTCCTGCTGGCTGGGGCTGCTGGAAATTGGGGTTCAGCAACATCTGGAGGACTGCAGGTTCCTCACTCCTGCTCTAAAAGTTAAATCTCTTTGGTGGGTGGATGCACCTTGTCTCTGTCATGCATTTTCCTTCATGCGCGCATGCGAACATTGAGGCACCATGCTAGCTCAAAGGGCCAAATGGCAGGCCATGCAATGGGCATTTCACACCCTGAGGTATGTTTTGTACCATGCTAGTGTTGAGACTTTGAGTAAGAGCAGCTTTCAGAGTAGACAATTAGTGGGTTGGCAATAAGCCAAGTTAAACAGAGTACGTGAGAAAGCCTGCTTGGGGACAAGGAAGCCTAGCAACAGGTGTTGATTGGCTGCGTTCTTCCTTATAAGCAGTATGACACAGCAGTTTTGTTATTGGAGTGTTGAGTTTTGGAAAGGAGTTCGAATCTTGTCTGTGTGTATATAGTAACTTGTACAAAGCTGTGCTTTACTCTGCTGTATATAATAAAGCTAACTAAAAATCAAGTTACTGGTCAGCAAGTTCTCTTCCTGTTCGTTGTCCTGGAATTCACTGATTTGGCAGCTGGTAGCAAGAGTTATGGTTGAGATCCATCAACAGCTAGCATATTGTCAGGCAACTGTTTTATGCTAAAGCCTGATGCTTTCACCCCAACAATTAACAACAACAAAAAATCCATTGGGTTTTAAATTGGTGGGGGATATGCAAGAGTATTGGTACCTTTTTTTTGTTGTTGTTAAAATGTATGGCACTTACTGTAACAACTTCATGGTGAGTACCAAGACCTATTTTTCTAGATGCAAATTTCTCCAAAGAAACTTGTATTTAGAGGGTATGAAGGATTGTTAAGGTTGGTTATTCACATGAAACATAAAATTTCACAACACGGCTGCACAGTCTTCTGGCTCTGCTTGTCAAGGTGCACAAATAACAAGCAAATCCCCCAGAAGTTGCTATAAATAAAGCTCTTTGTACCAGTTCTCTAAAGTAATTGATGAAGCATATTTCCATCCCCATGAAATAACTAGGTGCGCTGCTAGCATCAAATATATGACAAGGGGTTTGCAAACAGTACCAGCCTTAGATAATAAACATAGAGTGAAATTGGATCCCAAGTTATCTCCTGTGATGACATTAATCTCCACAACTGCTTGCTCCAAAAAGTCTTTTACTGCTGGAGAGGTCAACCAGTGATGCCAACAAAATATCTCTTTCATTGCATTTCTGCCAACACAGAGAATTACCATTGCCCTGAATGCAGGCCATTTGAACTGGTGTATAAAACCATTGGTGCATGGTCTTAACAGAGTTCTCTTGGATGTTAGCAGAAATGGAGGTAACAAGCTTCACGTACTGCATTTTACACTAGTGATCTGGCCCCGGGCCCCGGATCTTCCTCCAGATCCATTTCCCATACTGGTATCTGGACTAGATGGGCCATGGGCCTGATCCAGAAAGATATTCTTGTGTTCATACACCTCTGCATCTTTTCTTAGAAATAAGCCCCATTGAGTTAAATGAGACTTGCTCATAAGGAAGTGTTAAATCAGTGCTTTCTCCAAACAGTGGGCTGGGATCCATCAGCTGGCCTTGAACCACTTTCTGGTGGGCCTCAATGCCACAGTCTGCCTAGTGCCTCCCCACTTCCCCAGCCCTGCCCTATAGCCTAGTGCCTTTTGGTTGGACCAACACACCAGGAATTCCTCGCATACTGAGCAAAGGTTTCTGGGAAACAGAGAAACTTGGGATAGAGGAGGAGGAGGAGGAGGAGGAGGAGGAGGTCTCCTTCCTCTGAAAGGAAAGGTCCAGATGAATTGTTAAAGGAAATCAGAAGGTGACATAAACCGGTAAATTCATATCACCATCAAACAAACAACCTGGGGATGGGAAGGAAGGGAATAAGAGAGAGAAACTGTGAGAGGAATGAGTGAATGGGGAAAGTCCCTGACTGAAAAAAATGGCAGTTTGGGGAATAAGGTTCAAATTGTGCTTGAAAGGAGAATGAGAGTAGAAATTACAGGTCATGAGATAAAACAAACAATCTTTGATAGGTCTTTGGGGTGGATAAGAAGGGGACTGAAATATACTCACAGCTGAGAGTGGATTTCATGCTCTTTATTCAGCCCATAGTGGTGAGAAGGAATGGAAGTTCCCCCAGAATGTCTGCTTTATATACATTATTTACACAATGGGCCCCACATGATTGGCTAATTCTGGGATTCACCTGTAGGCCAATCAGGTTGCAGATTCACTTCCACCTGGAGCTGGATTGGGTGGCTCCTGTGGACCAGTCAGACTGCTGCATTCTGAATCCTATTATTCTAGGACCAATCAGACTGCTGCCTTTTGGATCCTATTCAGCTCAGTACATAACAGGGACAATCTAAAATAAAAAACCTTCTCCACTTCGAGCCTGTGGGTCAGCAAATTATGCCTAAAATTGAAATGCTGGAGGTTGCAGTACCTCCAGAGCAGATATCTGCCCTTAGCTTGAGGAAAGCTGAGCTATGGAACACCTTGCCACAAGGAAAACACTGGGGCAAAGAATTTAGCAATCTCCCGAGATGGATTTGCTATCAGTAGAAAAATATTATCATAGTGGCCAATTCATTCTGCCACCATTTTCTGAGTGGTGCTCTCAATCATTTCCAGCTACCTCAAGTGGGTCCTGGAAGTGGGTCCTGTTTTAAGGGATTGCAGCCTTTGGGGGGGAGGACAATTCCAAGTCCTCACCCACAAAAGCTTTCTCATTCTTGGGGGGGGGGAGAAGAGACGCAACCGAGTGCCCTCCCCTTTCCTCCCACCTCTGGGCACTCTTGATTGCAGCCTCTGAGGCTGCTTTCCATTAACAGAGATAAAGAAGCCTGTAGACAGGCAGTGTACATAGTCAAGAGACTGCAGAAGAAGGTGGGTATCCTTGGCTTTAGCAAAAGCTGCCACATTTCCCAAAAGCTCATAGCCTCCCAGCATGCTGCTTCTCATTCCACCCTACAACTGCCAGCAATGACAAAGACTTGCCACAAGGCCACGGAATACTGGCCCACAAAGGAAACAGCTGTATTGATGAGAAACAGAGTCAAGAGTCCTCATCTTAAAAGTCGTGTTTTGTTGCTGTCGATGAGCAGGTGATGGCAGAATAGCGACTCGGATTTGTGCAAGCTCAAAAACTGGTCCCGTTTGGAGAGGTGACAGTTATCTCCTTGCCCTGGGGAAAACTTCCTTCCTGCTGTGCCATTATGATCTCTCCAGAAACTGCCCAGATGAGCCAACACTTTTCAGAAGACATTTCTGAAGGCCAGGAGAACAACAGTAGGTGGAACCTGATCCAGGTGGACAGGCAGAACTACCTGCTGATTGGCTGGAGTAAGAAGATAGGGAGGAGAAGACTTACTGAGAGCAGACTATGGTTGGTGGGTCAGTGCCCCATTTGCTTTAGCGGACTAGCCTTAGCTGCATCCTAGGAAATGTATTGGAAGACACAGGCTGTATGCACACAATATCTTTAAAGCACATTTAAAGCACTTTCCCTCAAATCATTCTGAGCACTGTGGTTTGCCCCTCACAATGTCATAATTCCCAGCAACCTTTAATAAACTACTGGACCCAGAATTCTTTGAGGGAGAGAAGTTGCTTGGAATGTGCTTGACATGTATAGTGTGCCCCAAAATTATATGTATAGGTTTTTACACACACACACACACACACACACACACACACACCTTGAAGACATTATTCCTAGATAAAGGAAGAGGGGAGATTATCTCTCCCACAAAATGGCTCTTCCCTTCCAGAACAGATTCCCTCCATTTCCTCATCATTCACAAACAGTCTACAATTTGTCCCTATGGCAACCTATCACCTTAATTTCTAACTTTAGAAAATGCCCAGCCAGACCTGTCCAACTCTTCGTCTTTTCCTACCACTTTTAACTTTCTCTCTCTCTCTCTCTCTCTCTCTCTCTCTCTCTCATTCTTCTTCTTCTTTTAAAGTCTCTCTCTCATTCTCTCTCTCTCAGTCATAGAACAACAGTGGTGGAAGGGATTCCCCAGAGGTCATTTGGTCAAATCCCATCACAACATTGCCAAGGGTGGGTGGGTGTCATCGAAAGTGAACTTGAAAGAAGCTAAAAGTTGGGTCAGCTTGTATACAGACATCACTTTACAGAATTTGCAAATAAGAAAGACAAAACAGAGAGGCTTTCTAATGCATCAGTTCCACTTGGGAAACGAGAACAGATTGGTTCTCCACAATCCAGGCAGAGAACTAGAATTTTGGAAACAACATACATTTGTTTCAGGGGTGTGACAGAGCCAACGGTTACACGGGTTTCCCACATGATTGGAGAAATCCCAACGGATATGCGTGGACTCCCAGAAGATCTATCCTGATCTTTAAATGGTGCATTCTCTTGGGGGCAACATTCTGATGGCCACATGCCAATAGTGGTCCCTGAGCCACAGGCAAATGTAGTTACGGCTAGAGGCAACGAGTGCCAGAGAAAGAGATGTATTTCTGATTATTTCCTTTGTGCAGAAGGCCATGTTCCAGATGCACATAATTCAGAGGTTTACACATCTCAGTCAAAGCAAGCAAAAGGTATAAACACAGTTCAGGAACACATTACTTCCTCTGGGAATCAGAAGTGGTTAAGAGTGTTTTTGGGCTTGTGTTCAGCTTGAGGGCTTCTTGCAGGCATCTAGTTGGCTACTGTGAGAACAGAATGCTGGATGAGATGGGCCTTTGGCCTGATGGAACTTCCAAGCTCCTATGTTCTCATTCCATCTAGGCAAAAACTGTCAGGAAGAACATGGAACAGGGCTGGTGAGATTGTGGCAGTGGATGTGGCCAGGGTAGAGTCTCGAATGCCAGAAAGAGAAGCAGTGCGGGGGGGGCATGTTTAGGCCCCAGGCCTATGTCCCCACCCCACCCCTGTTTAAATAAATGCTCATAGGGAAGGGAGGGGGCTTGGATTATTTTCAGATATATACAAACAAACCACATGCTGAAGAAATGCCACCAAACTTTCCAGAAGAGACAACTTACATAAGAGTGGATGCACTGTGTTTTGAGATGCACTGTGTTTTGAGATTTCTACCACACCTCCCATTGTGACTGGAGAGTGTTGGGTGAAACTTCAGCCCCGAATTGGAAGCTACTGCTCTCAGAGTCCAGCTCCCCTCCTTCTCTTCTCTCCATCCTGGTGGTCTCCTTAATTTCAAGATGCTATTAATAATTGCATCACTTTGGGGACAGACAGTCTGGCTTTAGAAAGGTTTTTTCAAAAGTTCTGGATTGGTCCATACTGCTGCAGAATGATTTGGGTCCACACAACACATTCTGTAACGGTCTGTTGCTGCATTGACCTTAACCTGGTACAAACAGGCACAAATTGGCCCGGTTTGTTTCATGATTCAGACAAGTAAGTTGCACAGCCCTCGTTTCTGCACCAAAAAAGGATCTCTTCTCCAACTGTATTCTCCTTGTTATAATAGCAACCATGATTAGTGGTGTTGATGCAAAGGGATTAGATTTGCAGCAGCCAACAATAACACAGGCCAGGAAGCCCCTGGTGCAAGCTACATCCACAGATGGTCCCTGCAAGAGGCGAATTTTGATTGCATGAAGCTAGTTGATTCCAACCCACATTCAGGCTTCATGCTGATCCCTTTGGTTTATGCGGATCAATGCGCTTTTAGTCTGAGCATCTTAATAAACTCAGATTTCTGATCAATTTTGTGCCAAAATTCAGCATGTGGAGAAATCAACGCATGTCTTGAGGGGATCAAAATCCATCTTGAACCACCCCAGCTGTCCCATTACCTGAGGGTGTTCTTGAAAGCTGCCTTTTAGGGCATCTCTGTGATATCTGAGGCTGCAGGAGAGTTTCAGATCTTGGATTTTGAAATTCATGCACCCCTGTGTAAGGTTGATGTGTACAACCTGATGGTAAAGCTGGATTGTACTGAAGGCTCCTTTCTGTGGCACAGGAACAGTTTCAAAGCAAGCTTAAGACTTCAATCCTCTACTCACGCACCTGTGAGGAAGCTCCACTGAACTCAATAAACCTTACTTTTGAGTAGGTAAATAGACAGACAGATAGATGATTGCATTGCAAATCACATTATTTCCATGTGAAAGGTATACCTTGGTGTCTTCTGTCCAGGCTGCAATGTGGAACATGCTTAAGAGAGAGTGGGTCTATTCTGAGGGACTAAAGTTGGATTCAACCCAATAAACTCACATTGAACCTGGAGAGACAGACTTCTGGGCAAACTGTCAATTGCACTGTCAATGCCTGATGGTTTGCAGGGCAACATGCCAGAGGTAGGTGGGAGGAAATCCCTTCCCTATAGAGCCAGGGAGGCTAACCTGTGGCCCCTCCAGATTCTGCTGAACTCCAGCTTCCATGATCCCTGGGGCTGATGGGAGCTGTAGTCCATAGCATCTGCATTCCTGCTGCAGAGCTCAACAACAGAGGGGAGGGAGGGAGGATAGAGAAGGGAATGCGAGAACAGCAGGGTTTGTACACAGAAAAGACTTACGCTTCCTATGTGGTGCCCAACCCATGGATAACAGTGATGGAGCTGGTCTTGGGCTTAGTGTGGTGCCTAGCTTTCCCCCAGCTGGACTCATGTGATGGGGAGAAATCTCTGTTCATATTTCAAGGCGGATCTATCAAATCTGCTCGTTCCAAAACAATATGATAAGAGCAACACAGTCATCCTTTGCTATTCATCATGGACCCTCTGGGTCTTTCTTGGGACTGTGAAATATACTCACAGCCGAGAGTGGATTTCATGCTCTTTAATCAGCTCATAGTTGTAAGGAGGAATGGAAGTTCCCCCAGAATGTCTGCTTTCTATACATTATTTACACAATGGGCCCCACGTGATTAGCTAATTTCAGGATTCTCCTGCAGGCCAATCAAGTAGCGGATTCACTTCCACCTGGAGCTGGATTGGGTGGCTCCTGTGAACTAATCAGACTGCTGCATTCTGGATCCTATTGTTCTAGGACCAATCAGACTGCTGCCTTTTGGATCCTATTCAACTCAGTACATAACAGACTGACAGTCACATTCAAGCCGGAACAAAGTTCTGGGGGCCACATGCAAGTGGTGGGAAGGGCCAGAGGTGAAAGCGGGCAGAGCAACAAAACTAACCTTTATCTTTGTATGGTGTTGGCATACCCCCCCCCCCCCGCATACTCCATCCATTCAGGCAAGCAAGAGGCATGGCCAGAGATCAAGGACACAGTCCCACCAGACAAATATCTGAAAGGAGGGTGCAAAGTGTGCCTCTGAGGGGTGTGACCTGGGGATAGGGGCCTGCCTGGGGAGAATCCCGAGGTTTAGAGAGGGCTGCATTTGGCCCCCCAGGTCTGAGGGTCCTCCCCTCTTCTGTAAGAAGCTATCTTGGATCCATAAGATGAATTTATTAGTGGTCTTCAGTTGATGTTACATATGCATCCTCCATTCTCTCTGGGGTTTTTTTCTTTTCTTTAGGAGGGCTGTTTTCTTGTACTTTAATTCATTTGCACCCCATCCTGAGATCATAAGAGGAAGGGTGAGATCAAAGTATACTAAATAAATCCAGTAACAAATAAATATTTAAGGTGCCATGAGATCCTTGTTTTGGCCACCACATGGGCACCCCTCTGCAAATCCTACACATGCCTACTGAGAAGTAAGTCACATTGAGTTCAGTCAGGGTTATTGGGCAATATCCAATGTTTGTCACATTCTAGAGCCACAGAAATCACAGAACTGAAATAACATAGGCTCATTTTTATCTATTTTCCCTTTTTTAAAAACTCATTTTTTATATTTTTACCTTTTGAGGGGGCTTGTTTTATTTGTTTATCTTCCTTAGGCACATTTTTATTTATTTATCTTTAGGGCCATTGACCTGGATTCTGTTCCATATGCGTTGCACATTAAGAACCTGGTTACTCCACTGAAGTACAAATAAAGTTATCCTAGGTTTACTGAATTGTTTGTTTGGCCTTATTTCAATCTATTGGTAACATTTTGCAACAAATCGTATTTTCTTTAAAGATTTCTGTGTTTTGAGAGCTGCTGTTGGCACCGTTTATTTTGGAAAAGGGGGCATGTAAATAAACTAAGCTAAGGCTGAAGTTATAGGAACACTTACCAGGGAGGGAATTCTCCTCCGGAACAGACAGGCACAGGACTGCAATCAAACCTAACAATACCAAAAGCTTTCCACTTTATTTATATAGCACCATCTGCATGGATGTCTATAAAGTTGCTTGCCACAAACGCAAACTATTTTTAATACCATTAGTAATCTCGGCATTTTATTTACCACACTGATGAATTAATAATCAATATTGATGCGGAGTTTTTTAATAGCTTCACACGGCACCTTCTTATGGAAGAGCTGAGGAATCTGCGGCCCTCCAGAGGTTAGATTAAGGCTCCCATCATCCCTGACCATTAGACTTAGCTGACTGGGGCTAATGGGAGTCAGAGTCCCAATAATGACATCAGGGGGGATGCAGCTTGCCCAGCAATGCGGTTGGTTGCGCCACTGCCCTCAGAAGCTCAGAGTGGTCATGTTACCCCTAGGGAGACAGGGCCTTCTCTGCGGCAGCCCCTAAGGTGCGGTGTGCCTTTCCACAGAGGTGTGCTTGGCACCTTCCTTATGCAGCTTTTTAGGAAAGCTGAAGACACGCCTCTTTAGACTGGTAGGGGGCATTTTAGTTCTGTGATTCTAAGTTGTTTTAAACAGTTTTTCATGTTGAGCTGGGACCTTAGGATGGTGGGTGATAAACAATGCAATTGCCGGTAGTAATAATAGATATAAAGAGGTTAAATATTTTTAATTTACCCCAGAGTCAGTATTACCAAACAATAATAATTTTAAAAGTCCACAAGACTGCTTCCATAAGGTGGGGCTTCGCTCACACTTGATTTGGAAGCTGCAGTTAAGTGCAGAATGCTGCAGCACAATTGCTGACAGCAGGGAGCTATTGTCAGCACATGACACCTGTGCTCAGAGATCTGCTCTGGATGCCGATTTGCTTCTGGGCCAGGTTCAAGGTGTCACGATTAGCTTATAAAGCCCTTAACAACCTGGGGTCAGTTTACCCACAAGAGTGTCGTATCCCACATGTTCCTTTGATCACATGTTCCTCATCTCCTTTGATCAGTGGAATGGGCCCCACCATGGGTGCCATGTTCTGCATTTGTAAGAACTTGTTCTTTTCCTGTGGCAGCACCTTACCCTTTGGAACTCCCTACCTATTGAGATCAAACAGGCGCCTTCACAGTCCTCTTTTTGGCACCAGCTAAAAATATGCCTGTTCAGACAAGCCTACCCAGATACTTAGAAAGCAGAGATAATTTTGATCTGTTTTAATATTTAAACTTTCTTATGTTTTCAAGTAGGGCCGTAAACTGACTTTACTGTTTTATCCTTTGTAAACTGCTTTTGATATTATTTTTTTAAAAAAACAATCAAGAGGTGTATAAATTGTATGAAACAAATAAGTAAATAAATAAAAGCAACGGCAACAGATGTTTGGGGGATAAATGAAGTAAATAAATACTTAACTAGAAGCAGAAAGATTGTAACAGATTTTTTTTCTGAGGTGTCAAAAGAAATGTAAATTTAAAACAACTGTGGTTGAGACATTTCATTCCGAATCTGCTAGACAGAGCGAGACAGAGGGTGGTGGCAGGTGGGTGTCCTTGCCACCCCCCAACATAAATCCTGGCTACGCCCATGGGGGGCCATCTGCCAGGGCTGCTTCAGCCGTGATTCCTGCATGGCTGGGGGTTGGACGAGTTGACCCTTAGGGAACCCGTGCAAACTTCTTCCAGTCTAACGCATGATAATAAAATAAAATAAAAAATAAAATAAAATAAATGATGCTGTGCAAAGCCCATAAGGCAGCTTGCATCATCATCACCTAAAGCCAAGGGGAGGGCAGTGCCCAGCGGAGCCCCCTCTCTCCTATGGGGACCCTCGGCGCGTGTGCGAGACGCGCCGGACCCGCTTCCCTCCCTCCCGCTCGGCTCAGCCGCCTCCTCCGACGGTTGCATCGCGGGCGGAGGCAGGGAGGCGCCGCCGGGCCTCCTGCCAGCGCCCTTCGCGCCTCTCCGGCGCTCCTCGCCGTTCCCCCCTCCAGCTCGGCGGCCAGATGGTAGGCTCCATTTAAAGCGCCCTCCCCGCCTTTCTCGGCGCTGCTTTCCCTGGGCGAGCGGCTGCCGCTGGCCGCGCCGCGTTGCAGGCGAGGAAGGGGGATCCAACAGGTCGCCTGCCCGGGCGGAGGTGCCCCAGTCCCCGGGAAAAGGCCCGCTCCCCAGCCTGCCAAGCAGCCGGCCAGTCAGCCCGCCCGGGGTGCGCGATGCGGCGTCTCTCGCGGCTCCTGAGCCTCCTGCCTTGTCCGTCCCGCAGGCCAAAATCCTGAGCATGATGGAGGGCAACCAGCAGCTGGCCCTGCGCATCGACGGAGCCCTCCAGGCGGCCGGCCAGGAGGTGAGCGCCTTGCGAGCCGAGCTGACAGCCACCAGCCGGAGACTGGCCGAGCTCAGCGCCTGCTCCGGCGCCGGAGGAGGAGGAGGAGGCGGAGGAGGAGGAGGCAGCGGCAGCAGCAGCAACAGCAGCCCCAACGCCACGGAGATGGCCGCGGCCGGCGGCGCCATGGAGAACAGCCAGCCCAGCCTGCAAGGTAAGCGGGGCACTGCGCCCAGGCGGGGATCGGGGCCGTTTTGAGGAAGGGGTGGGGGGGTGGTCTCTTCCCAATAAGCTCCTTTTTTGAGGGGTCGCTTTTTTGGGGTGGGAGACTAATGTGTCTTGAGCATGTGTCTTAAGGATGGGAGGGGAGAGGGTCGCTGATCACCTCGGAACATCCTCTCTTTCTCTCTCCCACCCACCCCTCTTTTTGCTCGGCTGACACTTACGCAGGCTGACTCGGGAGTAAAGTGTTGTTCATGGCAGTCCTGGTGGCAATCGCGCGTTGGGGTTGCAGGCGCCCCCCTTTGTGCAGTGGGGTTTATTTCTCAACTCCACCCCCCCCCCCACCCCAAACATTGCCTGCAGAGGATTGCAGCCTAGCAGAACGATCCTCTGCTTTGCTTACTCCAGAGCAAAGCCCGGTTGCAGTCAGCGGCGAGTTAAGCGTGCGAAGGGATGCACCCTCTCTGCACGCCCCCCTCCCTTTGCAATTGCATACATGTGCTTGCACGGAAGTCAGTACCCCCCCCCCCCCAATGCTCAGCAAGACATACTACCCAATAAGTCTGTGGAGGGTTGCAAACTAGGTTTGTGTTTGTGCAAACTTTGGATTCCACAAGGTCTTTTTCAACACGCCCCCCCCCCCCAATTCCTGTACATTATTTCCTGGAAGAATGCCTCCATTCTTGGCTTACCCCTGGTTTGTTACAATATCTTTAAACTTGCTTTAATTCCACTCCTGTTTGGAGTTTCCCCCACCACTGTCCTTTTCTAGGGAGGCTGCAATTCATTGTTTGCATCTCTAATGTATTGTGGTAAGTTGCTGTTCACCCCCCCTTCCTCCTCTTCCATCCTCACCTTGGATTTCATCCAGCTAAACAATCTTTTTGCAAGAGAAACACGACCCTGTGCCTTGCAGGGCGAATTGTGGTGCAGGGTTGTTTATGAAGCGGACTGCTCTCGGGAACCACCTTCCCTTTCTTCAGACTTCTGCAATAATGTTAAGAGAGGTGGTTTGCGTTTGTAGGAAGGAGGTGCTGTGTAGAGTGTCTGGACTGAAACAGGACAGAATTATTTGACACTAGGCTGTTCTCTCTGCCTGCCTGTCTGCCTGTCTCTTGTTGTATTCAGTGGGAAAGATGGATCAATGGGCAGCCTTCAAAACTGGCACCTTGGAGAATATGGCCTTTGTCCAGCAGCTTTTCCTCCTGTGCTTATGCACGATGATGTCAGTGCTTTAAGAGGTGTGACAGCAGCTTTTCGGTGGCGTTTGGAGGCACGTTCTCCTGCTTTGTTTGCACCTTGGTCATCCGTAAAGGCAAATGTGAGGTGCTTTTGAAAGCCGCTCCAAACCTTGCAGTGGACCTGCTTAGACACAGGGAGTCCTGCAAATACCGTGTTGGAGTGATGATGTCATGATAGCATTTCTGGTGTGTGTGGTTCTGGTTAAGAGCAGAATCTTCCTTTGCTTTCCCCCACCCCCAAATTAAATTGCTGGCAGAGAGAGTAATTAGTTTGAAATGCAGTTATCAAAATGGTAGGAATTTTAAGAATGCTTTCTTCTCTCCCCCCCCCAACCCCCCTTCTCCATTTCAAATCGGCAGTTCGTGTTTTCTGTTTGCTTTCCTCTGGTTTCCGGATTTGCCCCTCTGTTCACGTTCCAGTCAATGCCTTGAATCTGATTCAGAAAGTGTGTTGTTATTCCGATTTATTGGTTGTGAGAGGAGGGACAGGGAGAGTTAAGCAAGCTGGGCGACCTGGCATTGCGATGAAAGCAGCTTGATATATGATGGTGTAAAAAAAAAGTGCAAGAGAGAATAGATGTGCAAAAGGCAAACGGACAGTTAGGTATGTGTGTTATAATGAGGAAATGGCTGGGAAAGTGCCTCTGGCGGGTTTGACTTCCCTCGTATAAAACAGCCGCTCCGCATTTCTGCATTCTCCCCCCTTGCTTGTGGAAATGAAATAAACTTAAGGAGACTTTGAAGCAGTGTGTCTTGTAAATTGCACAGGAATAGCTCTGTGATGTAACAAGGGGCTCTTCAGGCTGTTCAATGAGTGATTTATCCTCTTAATTTTTACATCAGAGTTAGGAAATGGGAGCTGAATGGCTCCTGATCATCCCTTTAGTATCTCTCTCGCTTATTTTGTTGGATGGGAGGGAATCTCCCCCACCTCCCCATTATGCAATAGCGATGGAAGTCGTGGCTGGTTGTGACTCCTAAATCCGTTTCATTAATGTGATATATCTAACCTGCTTTCCTGATTGTTGAGGTATGTTCAGCTCTCCGCTATGCCAGCTGCAGTCCTTACCCCTCACATTCCCACATTAAAACAGCTAGAATGTTTAAAAGTGTCTGGGTGCCCTCTGTGCCGCAGACAGGCTGGCTTCACTGATTATGAATTTCAACTTGCAAGGTGATCCTGGGTAGGTTCAGTCAGAATTCTGCAGTAGGACTGTATCTTAGTGGTAGATAGGATTGGAAGGGTGGGGGAGAGAATGTGGATTTAGTTTGCATTTCTAGGCAATCCTACCTAATCTTCCCTTCTGAAACAATGTGTGGTTTGAAACAGAGCCATCATCTGAAATTTGCACTTCGCTCAATTTTGCAATTGAGATCTCCAGCCAAGTATTGTGCACAAAGTGTGCTTAAAAATGCATATATAAGTGGGAATGAATTCTATTAGGAGAAATAGCTCTGCAAAAAAAATGGTATATTGGGGGGAAATTGCATGTGCGCTGAAACATTGGTGGCTTTTCATTTTGTTGTTCTTAAAATCGCAAACAGATGTGGAAGACTGGAGAAGGGAACTCAAGATTGAGAGAATGTGAAACTGAAATTGGCCTATTTGCCCACCATACTGGCTGAACATCTGCTCTTTGAGCTGGAGGTTCCACGTCCCAACATCTCCAGCTTCTTCAGGAAGGGCTAGAAATGTCCCCAATCTGAAACGCTTCAATTCTGATCCCTAGACAGTATTGAGATAGATGGACCAGTTGTCTGCCTTGGTATAAGGCAGCATCCTACCTTCCTAAGAAATAACATCCACTGAATTTGGTTACAGATAGGTAGCCGTGTTGGTCTGCCAATGACCGTGTTGGTCTTCGTATCTGAAGAAGTGTGCATGCACACGAAAGCTCATACCAAGAACTAACTTAGTTGGTCTTTAAGGTGCCACTGGAAGGAATTTTTTTTGTACTGAATTTGGTGAGATGGACTTCCAAATGAGTGTGCAAGACATGGCAGCCTTGGGTGGCAACCTGCCAGTGGTGTAGCATGAGGTGCAGAGGTTGAACCAACATTTGCAAAAATGTACAATTCCGTTAAACACACACACAGTCACTCATGCATGCAGACCTGGCCTGTATCTAAACATGGCCAATGTTGTACCCTCCCAATGATGTTGGACTACTGACCACTGGCCATATTGATTGGTGCTAATGAGAGTTGGGATCTAACCGCATCTTTAAGGTATCATGCTGGCTACTGCTGATCTAGACTAATGAAGCCTGATTGCTGTGAGTAGGGTTGAGAGTGTGAGCCTGTGTTGTGCACTACCTGACCTCTGTAGAAATTGCAAATTCCTCCTCTGCTTTGCATCCACCTTGCATACAGAAAGGAACGGGGACTCTAGGTGCAGTGATCTCTCCTTCCCACAACCAAGGTGCACTCAGACACGAAAGCTAAGCTCATTTGGGATGGTGTTTGCCAAAAGAAAACCAAGCTGGGAAACATGGTGACTCAGGCAGCACACCTGGACCATCCAAAGGAAGCCCTCCAAAGTATATGATAAATGTATATATCTGCCAAGCAGGATATTCCCAGTGGGCACCACTGAATTATGAAGAAGTCAACATTTTTTAACATGTAACTGTGGTCTGATAGATTGAGGGTTCCCAAGTCCCAACCTTTTCGGCATGGCAACCCATAAGTCCAAATTTACTTGCTATGGTGACCAACAATTTATTGTTGCATGAATTTTGAATCTGAGACCTTCACTGCTTCTAGCTGCCAGAGAGCGGTTCCCACGTGTTAATGTAAGACTTCAGCTGTTCAGATGTTCAGTGACTAGTGTCCACACAGCATTGCACCATGCCAACGAGACAAAAGTTGTAAAAGGCATTCCTCATGCAAATGATGGATTGCAAGGAACAATGCTTTGGGTTTTCTGATAAAACCTGGGACCCATTTGCACAGGTTTTACGAGCCAAATGTGGGGGAATGCTGCGATGGACCACTTGGATTGATGGTCTAGGTCAGGCATAGGCAAATTCCGGCCCTCCAGATGTTTTTAGACTGCAATTCCCATCATCCCTGACCACCGGTCCTGTTAGCTAGGGATGATGGGAATTGTAGTTCCAAAACATCTGGAGGGCCAGAGTTTGCCTATGCCTGGTCTAGGTAAAATTTGCACAAGAACCCCATACAACCAACTACCCGGATGTAAGCTCCCTCTGAGTTCAATGGGATTTACTCCCAGGTAAGTATAGGATTGTAGCCTTAAGTCTGTGTAGGGAATGAATGAGATGATTGACTTCCTGTTGGCTTCTGCTGATTGTGCTTTGTGAACATCTGAATGGCTTGAATTTAATTTACAACTTGCAGAGCTAGATCCTGGTGTGTGATTACAGTGCATTTTTGGTTTAGAGTTTTGTTGTTGTTGATTGTATTATTTGCCTTTGCAAAACGTGTGTCTTACATAGTAAGTGATTCAGCATCATCTGGGGCCAGTCCTACCATTAGATAAGACTGGGCAACCTGCTTCAACTGGCAGATTTGTGCTACTCTTAGAAGTGTTTCATAAAAGGCATAAAATTTATTATTATTATTCCCGCCCATGAACTGTTTATTATGTCAACATACAGGCAATACAAAATAGTTTAGAATATATAGCTCGCACAATCAAGCCTATGTTTGTGTGAAATACATTTTCAGTCCCTGTTATCAAAACCTTTTGAAATATCTATCACAGTGCATCAGAAGGTGAGATTTAATCCTCTCCCCACCCCACCCCTGCCTAACTGCAGCATGGTTTTTGTTGCAGTTGTGCAGGGGGTAGGGTTAAATTCTTCTTCTCATGCTTTGTGTTGGCAGAGAAACATCTCCCTGCCCCGACATGTCCCTGTACAGTGGTACCTCTGGTTAAGAACTTAATTTGTTCTGGAGGTCTGTTCTTAACCTGAAACTGTTCTTAACCTGAGGTACCACTTTAGCTAATGGGGCCTCCCACTGCCACCACGCTGCTGCCACGCGGTTTCTGTTCTCATCCTGAAGCAAAGTTCTTAACCCGAGGTACTATTTCTGGGTTAGCGGAGACTGTAATCTGAAGGGTCTGTAACCCGAGGTATCACTGTAGTTAAAGGGGTGGGGGACCCACAGCGTGATTGCAAGTGTTTCATTCAATTAGTGCTATTGTATCCATCCATTCTGTTACAATAATTTTATGAAACAAAGTACATATTTTTCAGGAACAGCAAACTCTGTATACATGTTTATGGGTGTGGGAAACATAAGAGACATCTGCTGCACCACATCTCTGCCTAGGGAGGCCCTTTGAAATGGAGAATATGCAATGTTTGGCAATGTGCAAACTAACACAAACTAACCCAGGCATGAGGGAGAGGTCTCTTCTCTCGGCCCTCACCCCAAATGAAGGAGGAGGAACTGATGGAAGCTAGGAGAGAGGTTTCTCAGTGGCATAGCAACTGTTGTGCAGGTCACAGGTTCAGCCCCTGGCATCTCCCAGTATGGCTGGGAATGGTTCCTCTGAAACAACCGGAGAACCTCTGCCAATCAATATGGATGGTACTGAGATGAATGGACCACACATATCTACAGTCTGAACCAGGCAGATAACCATAGCATGAAACACTCTCCAGCAGATGCTGCTCTCCCATCTGATTTGTAGGTGGAGATGCATTGGTACCTAACCGTTCTTGCAGAGAGCGACTCTCCTCTTGCTGTGTTTTCCCATTTGCAGTCTGAATGGAGGGTACAAATTCATAGAGGCTAGGGCTGCCGATGGCTACTAACCATGATGACCATGTTCTAACACTGACAGAAGCAGTAATGCCTTTGAATGTCAGTTGCTCAGAATCACAAGTGGGGAGAATGCTGTTTTACTTGGGTCCTGCTTTGTGTGTCTCTCATTCTGACCCAGAAACTCCATTGGGTGCAGAATGCCGCGACGAGACTACTTACGGAGTCCTTGCCGCGGGATCACATTCATCCAGTGCTACATCAGCTGCACTGTCTCCCGGTGGAGTACAGGGTCAGGTTTAAGGTGTTGGTTCTAACTTTTAAAGCCCTATACGACCTGGGACCTGTCAGTACGCCTTTCAGCCGATTCCAGCTACTGGGCTCAACAACTGGTTCTGCCCTGGTTCAGACAAACTGGAGCACTTCCACAGACCTTCCACTTCTAGAAATTAGGTCTAAGTGCACTGGTCCCACAATTGTGAGTTGTGAGCACCAAACTCAGCAGAGTATGAACACAGAAGAAAGCTGTGAAGCATAACTTCTGTATTTTCTAATAGCTGCTACAAACTAAACACTAAAGAGCTACTGACTTGCCTGAGTGTTACAGCTCTCACTCAGCCATCTAATCACTACATAGATAACACTCAGACTCCACACAGAGTTAGGCAGGAGCGGAAGAAGCGAAGAGCAGTTTCCGCCCCCTCCTTTCTGAAAAAATCAGGAGATTCTTGCAATGGGAGGGGGGTGCAAACAATAACATCTTGGAGGTCCTGGGCCTCAAGGAGATTAGACTGGCTTCAACCAGAGCCAGGGCCTTTTCAGCCCTGGCCCCAGCCTGGTGGAATGCCCTGCCACAAGAGACCAGGGCCCTGTGGGACTTGGCATTTTTCTGCAGGGCCTGCAAGGCAGGGCTGTTCCGCCAGGCCTTTGGTTGCGGCCTAGTCTGACCCCTCTCCTCCTACAAGACTATATATATATATATATATATGCAGGTTTTGGTGTCCTCGGGTGTCTTCCCGTGTAAAAGTTGGGGTGTCTAGGCGACGTTTCGACGAGGTCTCACTCGTCATCTTCAGGCTGGTGCTTTCGGCTTCTTGTTACTAACAAGAAGCCGAAAGCACCAGCCTGAAGATGACGAGTGAGACCTCGTCGAAACGTCGCCTAGACACCCCAACTTTTACACGGGAAGACACCCGAGGACACCAAAACCTGCATTCCTGTACCCGTGAAAATCTACGAAAGCATATATATATATATATACACATATGCTTATATATAAGAGGCCTCTCTAACTCCTCTCACCAGCTTGTATAAATAGCTGAGCCTGGTGAGTACCTAAGGTTCCCCACCCCTATAGTCATAATTGGACGGTTGCCTTCTGATCTTATTTGATTTTAATCCAATTTTAAGCTGTATTTCAGTCAATTGCTGAATTTTATGTTTTAACGTACAGTATTTATATTTTGACATTAGCTGCCCTGAGCCCGGTTATGGCTAGGAAGGGCGACATATGAATAAAATTTATTATTATTATTATTATCATTGGAGCACCTGGTTGGGCACTGTGGGGACAGTGTGCTGGACTAGATGTACCTTGGCCCTGATCCAGCAGGCTCTTCTTATGTTCATACCTTCCCTCTAGCCCAGCAGTTCTCAACCTGGGGGTCCCCAGATATTGTTGGACTACAACTCCCATCATCCCTGAGCTCTGGCCTTGCTAGCTAGGGGTGATGGGAGTTGTAGTTCAACAACATCTGGGGACCCACAGGTTGAGAAAGGCTGCTCTAGCCCCTTTCTGGCTAAACTAGACAAATCCCAGTTGTAGCTCATGGGGTGCTACTCAGGTCCTGTTGTACTCCACCTCCCATCAACCCCAGCCAACATGGCCTATGGGCAGAGAAGATGGGAGCTGCAGTCCATCTGAAGTTCGCCACTTTGGCTGCTCCTGGTCAATGCTGAGCTCGACGGCCCATTGGTCTGAAGGCAGCTTCCAGTGTTTCAGAAAGCCATTGCTACTTCCTTGCTTGGATCTGTGCTCCTTGTTGGGTAGGGTCTCACCTGGTGGTGGCTTGGCTTGGGATGTGCAAAGATCTTGAGAGAGTCTCTTTGTTTCAGCATTGCACCCTTTGTCTTCAGTGCTGTGTCTGTGTGCATGCAGTGTGCACACAGTACATGTGTGTGAGCATCTTGTGTGGCCCCCTCCCTCTTTGCCTGCAGGCAGGCTGCATTCCCCTCACCCTCTTCCTTCCCATCAGCTGTGCTTGCATCGCCAATGCTCGTCAGTGCAAATTGATTTAGAGATTCGTTTAGGGGATTCGTTCCATCAAAGTTGTAATATTTAGCTGTTTCCAGCGTGCGGGGAGTTCTAGCCATTTAAACAAACTAATCTAACATCAAATGTGTTTAGTGCGCCGTCAGGATTTGCCCAGCAAATATTAGGCCTCTGCTTTGTAAACAGGTGGGCAAGTCTGGAACTGGGGTCTGTGGAACTATTGCAGAATAACTGGAGTTGTTTTTGTGTGTGCACGCGCATGTAAAACCAATTAGTATTCCATAAAATGGTGGCAGGATCTGGTTCCCAACTCACTGTGCAACTCTGGGAATAATTAATTGGGGGGGGGGGTATCTCTCTATCTCTCCTTCCCCTCTCTGAAGTCATCGTGTTGGAACCAATCACAATATATAGGGCAGCAATCCCCACCAGTGGGCAACACATTTTAGCTGGTCAACCCAAATATTGTTCTTGCCAAAGGGGAAGGCTTGACCTCTGAGCTTGTCCTCCACTAAGGCTGATCCAAGCCATTTTATAGCCTAAAGCAAAGGGCAAGATGGTGATGCCCTCCCTGTTCCACATGCAAGACTGACAGTTGATTTTTTCTTCACTGCTAAAGTTAGGGACAGTTTCCTCCACTGTAAAAGTAAAGGTAAAGGTACCCCTGACTGTTAGGTCCAGTTGTGGACGTTTCTGAGGTTGCGTGCTCATCTCTGTAGGCCGAGGGAGCCAGCGTTTGTCCGCAGACAGCTTCCGGGTCATGTGGCCAGCATGACTAAGCCGCTTCTGGCAAACCAGAGCAGCGCACGGAAACGCTGTTTACCTTCCCGTCAGAGTGGTACCTATTTATCTACTTGCACTTTGATGTGCTTTCAAACTGCTGGGTGGGCAGGAGCAGGGACCAAGCAATGGGAGCTCACCACGTCACAGGGATTCGAACCGCGACCTTCTGATCGGCAAGTCCTAGGCCAGGGGTCAGCAACCTTTTTCAGCTGTGGTCCGGTCCACCGCCCTCAGACCATGCGCTGGGCTGGACTATATTTTTTGGTGGGTGGGGAATGAACAAATTCCTATGCCCCACAAATAACCCAGACATGCATTTTAAATAAAAGGACACATTCTACTCATGTAAAAACACACTGATTCCCAGACCATCCGCGGGCCAGATTGAGAAGGTGATTAGGCTGCATCTGGCCCATGGGCCTTAGGTTGCCTACCCCTGCCCTAGGCTCTGTGGTTTAGACCACAGCGCCACCCATGTCCCTTTCCTCCACTGTACCTGAGGCTAAAAGGATAGCTTAAAGGGTGCAGTTCATGGGGTGTATGGAGCTGGGTCCTCCAACACCTGACCATCACCTCTGGCTCTCACTTGACCACCGCCACCCTGCCACAAGTCCTGCTGCCTAAGGTGGCTGCTCCACTCTGCCCAATGGTAGAGACAACCCTGAAATTCTGCATGAGATTAGAGGGAAACCTGCTTTAGTGCCACAGTTCCCGACCCCAGTGACTACAGACTACAGGAATCTACAGACTGCAGACTACACTCATTTGCAGGGGGACTGGCTGAAAAAGCATGACCCTTTAATTGCACAAAGATGCTTCAGTCTGTTTAAGGGAATCAAAATTTGATGCCTACAATGCAACCACTAAGTCTCATTTTGCATTTTATCTGTGCAATGGTCTCATGAGGTAGGTTAGACTGCAAAAACAATGAAGAGTTAAGTGAGTTCAAAATGTGGAACTGCACATACTGAGAGTATTTGCTTTTAGGTTATAAAGTTTGGCAAAATGTTTTTGTTTGTGCTCTGCTGAGAGTTGTGAAACTGCCGTGCTCAGAGTATTTGTAGTAGTATATAAATGTTCCGTCATGATAAATTTGTTAGACTTGAAGATAGCACGAGACTTATTTTGTGGTACATTATTTCCCTCTTTGTAGGAGAGGGAGTGCTATTTTGGAAATTGCACCACAGCCCCCAGCCACTTTAATTTGGCCTTGGTGCCCCCAAACACATAGAAAGGCATCCATAGCTTTTATCCTATTGGATCAAAATTAATTGCCACACACTGATTGACTGGATCAATGGAAAGTTTCAGCCGTAATTTTTATCACCCACTTTTGCCATATTGCTTCTTCGCATGCACATTTTAATTTTATTTCCCAAATTAAGCAAACTGCACATACATAAAATATCTGCTATGTAAAGTGAGAGACAGAATCTCTGCCACCATTTGCAGAGAATAAAAACAAACAGAATATCAACAGTTGACTGTATTTTGAAGCCACAATCAAATGGGAAGAGTTCAAAAAATAAATAAAAATAAATCCCAATCATGTTCTGTCCAGAGTTCTGAAAATGATGGGGATCAAACATTGCAGGTGTTTTGCCAACTTATATTGCATTGTCCTAGAATCATAGAATCATGAAGTTGGAGGGAATGCAGGTCATAGCTGGAATGCAGGAATCACAGCTGAAGAATCTCTGAAAGGTCAATGTCCAACTTTTGCATAAAAATTTCCAATGAAGGAGAGTCACACCACCTTCCAAGGTAGTCCATTCCGCTGTCAAAAAAAGAACAAAAACCCTCAGGAAATATCAGTTGAGGCATTCTGCCTCTTCCACTGGCACCCTTCACCTGTGTAATTCATATCAACTTCTTTGTTTAAAACAGGGGTGGATAACCTCAGGCCTGGAAGCACATGCAGCCTTCCAGGCCTCTCAGCCTGGCTTTGGGGACTCTTTCCAAGGCTACACCTCCTCAGCTATGTCCCCTTATGACTCCTACTTTGCACGCTCCTTGGGTGTTTTTGTGCATGTGACCTTGAACTCTGATAACACCATTTGTTTGCCTGGTTAGAGGATAGAGAGGGGGGTGTGAGTAGCTCACTGTGCAAAGGTAAAATTTGCATTTGTTGCCCTGCCCACTTTTGCCTCTGGCCCCGCCCACCACTGGGATGTGGCCCCTGGAAGACTGCCTTTGGGGGAATGTGGCCCTTATGCTTTAAAAGGTTCCCTATGCCTGTTTTAGGTTTAAATGCAAGCATATTTACTTCATTTTGCCAATGTTTCTTCTGTTGCACGTGATCTCGATGGGCACCCCAGGCTCATCTAGCCTGGCATGAGGGCATGGTGTGTGTGATCAAACCCTGGAAAATGTAATTCAGAGGAGGGTGTCTAACTCGGTGGTGGAGACATCTGTGTTGCATATAGAACAGGGGTAAAGGACTTGTGGTTCCCCAGTTATTGCTGAACAACCACTCGCATCAGCCCCAATGAGCACAGCTATGAGTTGTAGTTGAAGAACATCTGGAGGACCAAAAGTTTTTCCAAATGTGGTAGAGAATAAACCTGAGATCTTCTACATAGGGTCAAGGAGCTGGTGATGGCGGAAAGACCTTTCTCTGAAGAGCCACTGCCAGTCAGGTTAGATTGATGGAGAAGAACCAATGCTGTAGGGCTCCGGCGCTCATCGCATCCAGTCTGTATGGTCAATGGTCAGGAATGATGGGAGCTGTAGTCCCTGGAGTAGATGGACCAACAGCCTGACTCTGTTTAAAGCCACCATCGTATGTCTGTAGTCATCTCTTGGTGCCAGCCCAAATTGCTGGGAGCATAATTGGAAAGTGTTTTGACAGAATAGACACAGAATCATGTGGTGTTATTGCAGGAACTTGCAGGCAGACAAACTCACAAAAGCCTCTTGTATACTGTTAACAAGAAGGAAGTTTGCCTCTCCTTCCTATTTATTATTTTTTTATAACTTATTTGCAATTTTGTTCAGTATCAGTTCTCACAAGGTTTTTTTGGGGGGTGGGGGGGGTGGGAAATGATTCTTTACGTGTTTGTTTGTTTGTATGTGTGTGAGTGCACACACACAAATTGTTTTTCTGTTTCCTCTAAGGATCGCTTTAAAAGGGTCAGGTTTGCTCCGTGAGAAGCAGTAATTTGATGAACGACTGGAAAGATCAGATTCCTTTGGATGCATTAGCCAGTCAGAAAAAAATGTGGAAACAATAGAATTCCTCGGTTGTATTATCTGAACAGCAGAAGGTCTTGTTTGCTGTCTGAGGACCAACCGGCGGTAGTGGTGGAAACCTCTTTGCTTTTTATTTAGAAGATAATCTTAACATGTATTGCACAAAATTGTCAGCAATTTAATGCTGGTACTTGCAGGGAAAGTAGAGAAAAACCCTTTTCTGTGTGGTCCCAGAAGTGCTTTTGCGAAGAATCCGTTTCAGTGTTCAACTTGCAACTTAAAGAAAGACAGACAGAGAGAGAGAGAGAGAGAGAGAGAGAGAGAGAGAGAGAGAGAAAGAAAGAGAAAAAGAAAGAACAGCCTAAAAAGAGAGAGGGGAGAGGTGCTGGAAAACGTGATGGCAAAATAGAGTGAGGAAGGAGATGAAGCCCAAATATAGTGTTTTGCTAAGGGGCAACTTGTCAGAATTGGCCACTGGCCAGCTCCTGATAAACAGGGCTAGCCCAGGATATTTGGCCACCTGAGGCAAAACAGAAAATGGCACCCCCACCTCTTTCGCCTGTCAGGGTCTGGTTGGATGAGGAAGAGTTGTGGGAGGCACTTGCCCAAGAGGCCCCCCAGGAAGGGCACAGAAGATGACGACTTAGATCCCGGATCCTGGTGGTAGGATACTGGCCACACCTCGGAGGAGGGGACAAGCTGGGAGGTACTAGAAGCTGAAAGCATGAGGCATCATGGAGTAGCAGACGTAGGCAGGTGGCCCAGCACAGGACAGAGTGATGAGGTTCCTAGTTTGGATGCAGACTCCAACAGAGACGACAGAGGGGAACCAGATCTGCATCTCTCCCGCAACACCAACAGGACAGGCTCTGCTGAAGGCTCTCGGGCCCCGCTGGCTTCCAGAATGTGAAGAATGTTCCATGTTGCTGAGCAATGAGCCAGGCAAGCACAGAGAGAGGCTCCTGCTTCTTGCTATAGCAGAAGATTATAGGGGTGGAGCCCAGAAGAAGAAGAAGAAGAGGAGGAAGAGAAAGAAGAAGAATTTGGATTTGATATCCTGCTTTATCACTACCCGAAGGAGTCTCAAAGTGGCTAAAAATCTCCTTTTCCCTTCCTCCCCCCACAACAAACACTCTGTGAGGTGAGTGAGGCTGAGAGACTTCAGAGAAGTGTGTCACCCAGCAGCTGCATGTGGAGGAGCAGGGAATCGAACCTGATTCACCAGATTACGAGTCCACCACTCTTAACCACTACACCACGCTGGCTAGAGAGCAAAGGAGGGGCTGCACACTAGTTCGAGCAACTTCTTCATGGGGGGCGTTAGGGTTTGAGCTTGCAGCCAAACCACCTGGTGCTATGACTGCAAGCTCAAACCCCAACAGGGCGTTGCCTTTATGAGCTTCTTTGTATTCCCCCTTTTCCTTAATAAAGAAACTAATTGCAGGCTAGCCTCACGTCTCCCTCTCTGACCTGTGGATGACCTGATCTTCCTGTCGGCCCCTTGACACTGCTGCTGCTGCTGCCGCCACTGCCTGACGTGATTGGAGGAGGCCCAGGGAAGTCCCAGCATGTGACAGGGGAATCAAAAGGAGGCCAGAGAGGAAGAGGAGGAGGTGGCAGCAGCGGGCGATAAGTTCAGGGGCAAGTTGTTCCCAGATTTGCAGCCCTTCTCAACTGTCCCCAGCTTGCCTCCTGAGCTGACTGCCTTACCGCACCTCATGAGCAGGCCAGACCTTTTGCAAAGAGTGGGGAAGGAAAGAAACTGCAGCAAGGGTTGGGACGGGAGCAGAACTCCCCCCACCCAATCTTTGTTTTCTCCCTGAAATCACTTATGTGTATGCATGCAGATCCTGCTTCTGACACCCAGTGGGATGGGAAAGGTTTCATTTCTGCACGAAATAATAAAAATAATGACTCATAAAATTAATATAGAAGCATAATAAGTGGATACAATATCAGCCAAGATGGGTTGCTTAAAAGTTGTAATTCTCATGTGCCCTGGGCATGAGTCAAAAGTAAGATTCTGTTCTGGTTGCTGTTGCCAATTCCTTCTTTCCCAATAGTCCCAGGCCACAGATCGTAATCTCACCCAACTCTTGCATTAAAATCACCCAGGAGGATAGTTTTATCCTCCTTAGGTGTCTCTGATAGGATGGCATCCAGCTGACATCCTGCTGGTTTTGGTGAGTTTTATTTGAAGGGTTGAAAGTCGCTCATTAATGCCAGTAGGGACTTCTGACAAGAGCTTCACAAGATCGTTTTCAATAGCAAAGCCTACTCCATGTATTCAGCATTCTTGTTCAGGTAGACCTTTCCAGAAGAATCTGTAGCCTCCTTTTTCTCCCTTCAGTTGTCCCTCTCCTGCTCTTTGAGTTTTTTTGAAGCACTGCAATATCAATGTTAGTGTCGCAACTCTCTTTCAGTGATGAGTCTTGCGTTTGGAACGTTATCTGTGTTGTCCAACAAAGTCCGTATATTCCATGTTCCAAAGATCAATTGTCTGGGTGGTGACCCCACTGGGTGCGGTAATCCAGTCAGGGGAAAGGGGAGGCAGACTATGTTTAGGGCACCTTGTCTAGCCCCTCCCCCTTTTTGAGGTGAGCAGAGTGGATCCTAAATAGGGCTGCTCAGTAATGGATAGAGCTGCCGAGCTGCTCAACTGCCTCATTCCTTGAGTCAGAGCGACAGAATCTGTATCCACCGCCCATGTGCTGGTTCGTGACTAAGGGCTTCCAGATTTCACAGTCCTGCCCCCGTTACCATTTGCTGATCGCCACGGGACTTTTTGGGTTTGAGTTTGGGATGGGTTTTTGGAAGACACCTGTGTGTGAATTTGTTTTATGTGTGTAGATCAGTGCACGCTGACCAACGCACAGTCTTTGCAATAAGGCTCTATTCCGATGGCATGAGTATCACGACGACATGTAGATGCTTATCTGCTGCAGCCTTTATCTGACTTCACAGCTGTTGTAACATACAGCTTGTTACCTTCCACCTGTTCTGCCGTTGAGGACTTCTTGGATCATTCTTTGTCTAGCTCCTCCCCCTTGATCTTACTGCCTTGGTACAAGTCTCCTGACAGTTTCACTCACAAGGATCATAGGAACGTTCAAGCTCACACACCACAGCAAGGCATAGCTGTCAACATTTCCCTTTTTTTAAGGGAAATTCCCTTATTCCGAATAGGATTCCTCGCAAGAAAAGGGAAAAGTTGACAGCTATGTGGATCAGAAATATAGGCATTGTATCCAAGCAGGGCCTTGGTCTAAGTATTTATAAACTCATGTGATTTTTGCATAGGGTTCCATCAAAAATGACATCAGAGATCATGGCATTCTAAGTTTCCTCCATGCGTCTTCGTGACACCACATCACTTTAATGTCCAAAACCAGCTCAGAGTCACAGACAAATTGGTTCTATGCTGTGGAAGGTTTCCTTAATCTATGAATGAAGGGTCATTCTGAAATTACTTTCGGTAGCGCTTTCAGCCTGGGAATGTTCTTTCGTGGTGGCAAGTAGGTGGAGCAGCCAACCCCAACTTTAAATATCCCCTGTCTATATTTTTAATCAGATAATTGTGTCAATTAATGCTTTCAGCCTTAATTATGACTCTCTTTTCTGTTTTGCTTACCAGTTCAGCAGAGAACATGCATACATGGCAATTGTTCGCTTTAATCTGGTAGTCGGCTGCCAGCATCCGTTACTACCTGCAGCTTCAAACAGCCAACACCTTAATTAGCTAAGTTTGCTGAGCACTTTGAAGATATAAAGCCCCATAAATGGTGTGTGTGTGTGTGTGTGTGAGAGAGAGAGAGAGAGAGAGAGAATATGCATGTTCTTGCTGACATTTATGATAGTTGTTTTAGGTTCTTTCCTAAGTAGGTTTCACTTTTTGCCCGTTGCTTCTGGCTTTCAGCCAGAGCACCATTGGCTGCAAGTCTTCCAGCATAAAAAGTGTGAGATAAAGTATGCTAAATGAGCGGAGTGTGTGTGTGTGTGTGTGTGTGTGTGTGTGTGTAAGAGAGGGGAGAGCAAGCAAGAGAGAAGTAAGGGTTAGGAGGAAATTAGCTGCTGTTGCTCTCCTGGAATACTTTAGGGATACTCTTAGCATTTTGCAGCTTCATTAGCATCAGGGGTGCACTTAAGCCACAATTAGATGCTCCTGGAGATGTGTCACTGAAAACATCACTCCCCACCTCTCCTACCAATGTAGAGGTTGGCTACCTGTGGCTCTTTCCTGTCTTCCATGCATCCTTTGGCCTCATTTCATGTGGAGGGCAAAATGGGGGAAAGAGGGGTGGCAGGAAGAGAAAGCGGGTGGCACGGAGAAAGAGAGGAGGAGGAGGAGATAGGGAATGGGGCTGGAGGGAAATAGGTAGCACAGGGTGAGAGGAACAGGACCAGGGACAGAGAAATAAATGTGACTGCCTACTGCAGATCATTGTGGGGGGATGTGGCCCTTGACAGAACAAAGCTTGCCCCATTGTAGTAAGGTAAAACAGAATGTATGGATTTGTGTCTGAGGTTCTCGCCCTTCCCAACCTGAGCATGTCCCTTCATTGACCGCCCCTTGCAGCACAGAAACTTGCAGTGTGGTGAAGTCACGTTAGGCATTTTGCAATGCTCAGTGCAGACAAAGTGGATGGATTCCCCCCCACTCAAGGATGGACTCAAGGTTTTTATTGGGAGGGTCATCCAGTACACCCCACACACACTTACACACCCCTCAAACCATTAAAAAACCCACCAAAGCAATGAAGGACAGGGGAAAGAAAGTGCTTCGTGCAGCGTGTCATGAAAACTGTGGAACTCTCTCCCACAAGACGGTGGTGATGGCTGCAATGGATGGCTTTGAAAGAGGGCTAGATGAATTCATGGAGGATTAGACGAATTCACAGAGGGTGAGGCTGTGGAACTCTCTTCCACAAGACGGTGGTAATAGCTGCCATGGATGGCTTTGAAAGAGAATTAGATGAATTCATGGAGGATTAGACGAATTCACAGAGGATGAGGCTGTGGAACTCTCTTCCACAAGATGGTGGTGATAGCTGCCATGGATAGCTTTGAAAGAGGATTAAACTAATTCATGGAGGATGAGGCTGTGAACAGCTGCTAGCCACAATGGGTATCTTCTACTTCCACTGATGCCTAGGAATGGTGATGCCAGTTTTGGGGGGTCACAAATGGGGAGGAAGCTGCTGTACATGGGTCCTGTTTTGAGACTTCCCAAGGGAAAGATCAGAATGCTGAACAATTCTGGCCTAATCCAGCAGGCTCTTCTTGCTTTCTGAGCATGTCAGAGAGAGACAGAGAGAATGAAGTTTTACAGGGCTGTTCCCCCCGCCCTGCCCCATCGACACTCAACATCCTCCATAATGTTTGACTTTAGCTTTCCTCAGTCTGGTGCCTTCCAGATGTTCAGGACAACGTCTTCAAACTTTCCCCACAGCACACTGCTGAGACAATTTCTCTTATCCCAAAATGATCATGAAGGAGCATATTAGTGCAACTGTCAGTTGTGCCGTGTGGATCGAAGCAGAGCATACTCCTGTGGATTTGGGTGTGCGCACACTTAGAAGGGAGAAAAAAGCCCACATCAAAAGAGCAGCATCGATACAGCATGGTGCTTCTTTGTACCACTGCATCTTAAAATTCTGTTCTCATCATTTCCGTGTTGACAGTGGAGGGAGCAAGACGAGAGCTTCTGATACTGCCACTGTGTCGCAAATTCCCAGCATTGGTGATCTGACAAATGATGTATGTTTTAGAGCGAGCCTGCAATTACCTTTCTATAGGACGGCCTGATGAATCGGCTGATCTGAAGCTGCTCTCTCCAAACACCTGGAGAAATGCCTATTCTTCTGGAGTGGTAGCTGTCATTGCTAAAAATCTGATACTGCGGAGGCCGGTGGAGAAACTGGGGGATCTTCAGTGCGCTAATGAAAAGGTAGACACCAGCCAGTGACGTCTGGTGCCCATTGGGACAGGTAGGCTGGACTGCAGGGAGACCAACAGTAGGGGGAGCCAGAGCTAATTATAGGCAGAGCCAGTTGTATCCCCATCCTCCTCCTTGCTGACCTGTACAGGGACAACACTGAGACTAAGGAGGAAGTAGCTGGCAGGCAAGGCCCCTTCTGGGACGGGTTGCAAGTACAAAGGCAAGGCAAGCGGGGGCTGGTTGAGGTAGGTGGGGCAGTGCCCCATTCTCTCTAATGGCTTAGCCTCTGCTGAACACGGTCTCTCACTAATTTTGTGGGTTGTATTCTGTTTTAGTCCTACTCAGAGTAGACTCATTGGAATTCATGTTCACGACTCACTTAAGTCCAGTCATTTCACTGAGTCTGTTCTTAGATGGATATAACCCATTTAGCATTTTTCTTTCTTTGAAAGCAGAATTTTACAAGACATGGATAGCTCAGTTTCTGGAGCATCTTAATCTCAGGGTTGTGCGTTCGAGTCCCACATTGGGCAAAAGATTCCTGCATTACAGGGGGTTGGATTGATGGCACACATGGTCCCTTCCAACTCTACAACTTTATGATACTATGGAAAAGCTAAAAACGTATATCAGCCTTTGCCAGCTGCGGTTCCCTCCGCTTACATGTTACTTCAATGCCTACAAGGCTGATGAGTGTTGAAGTCCAGCTAATCCTGCCATATGACCCTTCTCTTTATAGAGGGTATTTACTAATGTCAAATAACTACACAGATACATAATTCTTTCTAACAAAATTTGCTGCTTTCAGACAAACAGAATGGCATATTCTGATATATCCTATCTAAACACAAACTATCAATGTCACCTTTTTTTACACAAATAACACTCATAATTAAAAGTTCAATGCATTAAGAAAAAAGCTAAATTGTTCAACACATCTGTTATCTACTGGTTTTCCTTCCTTTACTTTGTATATGAAGATAGTTTCATTGTAGATGCCACATCCCAAATCCCCAGCAACCTGTCCAGTCTTCTGACCAGGGCATTGGGTTGGGAAAGGTTTCTACCGCTAGGAGGCAAGGTTCTGTGGATCAGGACTTTGATGTAAAGACAGAAATATGCCCCCTGCCATTGGAGACTATCTGTAGCTCAGTTGCATATGTTACATGCAGAAGGCGCCAGGCTCAATCCCCAAATAATTGCTGTTCAGGATTCCAGCCCTATCCATCCCTATTGACAATACTGAGCTAGGAAGACCCGTGGTCTGGCTTAGCATAAGATTGTTTCCTGTTCCAGGGATAGATTTGTTTAGGAGGACCTCAAGGAGTGGAATTTTACTTTAGTTTTGCGAGTGTCATAGCTATGTGCTGGAGGGTGAGCTTTGCCCACAGCAGGTTCCAGGTTCAAACTCTGGCATCTCTAGGTCAAGCTGGGAAAGCCCCATCTGAAATCCTGGAGAGCACCTTCCAGTCAATGGAGCTAGATGGACTCATGGTTCAGTTTGGTATACGGCACCTTCATGAATGTGGTTGAACCTGCTTTTGGATGAGTCTGAAAGAGTGTCATGGGCTGGTGGGGTGCAGAGAATTGGTTGGAGGCACCAACTGGGGAACCCCAAGGGAAGAAGGCTCAGAGCCTGGGGAGTGGTGTTGGGATGATGATGAGTGGTCAGAGGGAGAAGAGGGAGCAGACTCGGAGGAGGAGATGTTGGAAGCAGAGGAGGCAACAGGCTTTAGTGAGCAGGAAGAAGAAGGGGCAGAGAGCAGTCCTGGTTCAGAGGCTGGAGAGGAGGGGAGCCAGGAGACCAAGAGGAGGAAGGCTGCTGAAGAATCTAGGGAGCCTCCCCCTCCTGCTGTGAGCTGCTTCCTTTCTCCCTGGTCTCCTGGAACACACAGAGAAGTGAAGAGGGCTAGAGCAAAAAGAGACAAGATGAAGGAGCCTTAGGATGATGGGGAAGGAAGGGAGGAGCCTTAGAAAGTGGTGGCAAGGCAGGGATCTTCAGTCCTTGCAAGTGCCTCATTGGGACAGGACCACCTGCAAAGAGTTGCTGTGGTCACTAGGCTGTTTTGGTTCTTTGAATGAAGAGTTAAGTTCAGAGTGTTGCTGCTGCTGCTATTACTACTACTACTACTACTACTACTACTACTACTACTACAATCTTCACCTGTCTCCAGCTCCTTGTTAGGCTTGTTAGGGTGGGGGTGAAGTATGGCCCCAACTGCTTTTCAAACCACAATCCAGGTGTTACGTTGCTATGGTTAAGAAAGTGAGAGTAGCCTTCAGAGTGGCTCTGACAATAGGACAATGGGCCCTGTGCAGGATGTTGCAATAACTCACTGCAATTAGTGTGTATGTGTGTTTTCAGTGCCTAAGTGCTCCCATCATGTAAGGTCATCAGCAGTTGGGAAGCCTCCTAACAGAGAGCGAAAATGTAATTTGCTCTCCAAGCGAGGAGTGGTGGGGGAGGGGGGAGGAATACAGGAAAAGATGCCTTTCATGCCAGCTGCCTCTTTGACATGTTGTGTTTCCTTGGCAAGCACAAGATCCGGAGAATAGTTCTGTCAATGATTTGATCAACTCCCACCCCCCCATCTTTTGGAATGTACCTCCTTAAGCCTGAGCTACCTTTAATATGGAGAATACACATTCATGAAACAGCTCCCTTATGGTTGTTGAATGTACACAAAGGCAGATGACAGTACAGAGTAGGGACTGCAACTCCAACCCTTTCAGGGACAGGTATGATTGTAGGAAGGCTTAACCTCCTGTTTGGAGGCAATGCATTTCTACAAGTGGGACTTGCGACAAAATGTTGCAGGCCTGGAGAAGGGACGCAAATTGAAATGTCTCCTCCCTTCCTTAATAATATTTTTGGGGAAATGATTGAGGGCATTCCGCTTCGTGGCTCTTTCTTTTACCACAATGTTGAAGCTCTTTTGTTTCTGTATGCTTCACCTGTGGAAGGTGACATCTGCCATCATGTCAGGGGTTCACTGAACCTCTTGGGCTTGCCCATCAGAAGGTTGGTGGTTCAAATCCCGGCAATGGGGTGAGTTCCCCTTGCTCGGTCCCAGCTCCTGCCAACCTAGCAGTCTGAAAGCACGTCAAAGTGCAAGTAGATAAATAGGTACCGCTGCAGCGAGAAGGTAAATGGCGTTTCCCTGTGCTCTGGTTTCTGTCACGGTGTCCTGTTGTGCCAGAAGTGGTTTAGTCGTGCTGGTCACATGATCTGGAAAGCGAGATGAACGCCACAACCCCATAGTCGGCTTTGACTGGACTTAACTATCCAGGTGTCCTTTACCTTACCTTTACCTAGTTAGATGACTCTTGGGGGGTACCTTCCAACTCTTACAATTTTATGACTTCAATATATGTTTTCTAAAAATAATTCTGCCTCCATATATGGTGTAGAACTCAGGGAATGAAGATTACCTGCCACAGGTAAGCCTCTGAACATCAGTTGCTGAGGGTCACAATCAGGAAAGGGCTGCTAACCTCACACCTTTGCTTGAAGACGTCCTGCAATGGGACCCTAATTGTTGATTGCTCCACCCTTCTCAACCTGATAAGGTTGGGTTGAAGGTAGTATCTGGGTTTCCATGGCTTCACTGCCGCTGTGAGGACTTTTCTTCTCCCTCTACCTTGGGCATAAGAATAGTCCCATCTTCCCCAGCACCGGCTCCGTTCCACTGCAGAGTGAAGCTAACATGTCAGAAATGTAGGGGAGCTGGATTGGCTCACAGAATTGTAGAGTTGGAAGTCCAACCCCCTGCTATGCGGGAATTTAAACGAAAGCACCCCAACCTCTGCTTAAAAACCTCCAGTGAAGGAGAGAATGGTTGCATTGGAACTACTTCTTTTGATTTGTCGTCTTAGGAGCACCTCAGACAGAGTCCTGGTCTGTTCCTGTCTTGGCTCTTCCTGGTGAAAGGAAGGTGTGTTTTGTGGTGCTGAAGACCAAAGCAATAGGCACACTAATTCGCTCGCTTTGGTGTTTTTTGCTGGCTCTAGAACAGGACTTCAGAAACTTAGGTTGCAGCAGGTGGTGAATGCAACCCCCCAGATCTCTCTAGCTGTGTCCTTTAACTGTGATAATGCCCCTCACTTGCCTTATCTTTGCAAACAAGGTAAGAATTGCATCCATTACTCACCCACTTTTGCCTGTAGCTCTTTCTGCTTTGGACATGGAGCCCCCCCCCCCCCCAAGGGAAGGAACCTTCAGGTTGCAAAAAGCTCCCCAACATCTCATCTGGAAGAATCTGCAAATTCCACCCCTCAGCCTCTTTTCATTCCAAGGGAAGGTTTTAACTGCCTCTCGGCCACTTCCTTATGTGGCTCCTCTCCAGCCTCTGATCAGTAGTACAAAGAGTTGTTTTCTTCTTAGCCTACGCTGTCACCGTGCAGCCGTTCCCTGATTTTGGCTTGGGGCCTCTAGATGCGGCTGTAACGATCATAATAACCATTTTAATTGGACATTTAAAGATGCTTAACTGCTTCTTTGGGTCGGGGGAGGGGGTAAAGCCTTGCTTCGAAATGTGGGAGGTTGGCACTCTGTTTGCAGCTATGTGCGCCTGTTTGCTGCGGGGTGGCGATGGCCCAGCTACACACTAATCCTTGGGGGAAAGTTGCCAGCAAATGTTAACAATGCAGAACAAACGTACACAGACACCCCGCCCTCCAAAATAGAAGCATTTAAACTCCATCCTGTAACTTTGTCTCTCTGTTGGTTAGCTTCCTGCCTAAGCTGCAAACGTTGTAGCCTCTATTTGCTTGTACACTCATACCTCGGGTTACAGATGCTTCAGGTTGCAGTTTTTTGGGTTACGGACTGCTGAAACCTGGAAGTACCGGAATGGGTTACTTCCGGGTTTTGGTGGTCGTGCATGCGCAGAAGCGCTAAATCATGCTTTGTGCATGAGCACCAAATCGCAACCCGCGTGTGCACAGATGCAGGTTGCGAACGCTGCGGGTTGTGAACGTGGATCCCACACGGATCACGTTCGCAACCTGAGCGTCCACTGTACGTAAGATGACGCCCACCATTTTCCAGACAGGGGAGACACCAGTCACATTGACAACACAACCAGAGCATGGAGGAGGGTGGCTATCAACCTGACATAGCCTCCAGCCTCTGAGCAGCGAGGTGTCTCACTTCCTGTGCAGCCGCTGAGCTTGGAGAGCACCTCTGAACACCTCTGAAGTTGCTGCACTTTTTTCAGAAGTTTGAGCACTTTTGGATGCAGGAGGTCCTAGCTTCAGACTCTATCACTGAGTTCCTGAGAGCAGTTGTGGATCACTTAGATTCATAGAATTGTAGGGATGGAAGGGAACAACGAGGATCATCTGGTGCAACCCCCTGCAATGCAGGAATCGTTTGCCCAATGTTTGAACAATTGTTCATCAGTCCAAAACAGCATCCTTTGTGGTTTCCAAAAAATGAACTGGAAGCCATTGAAGCTATCATAGTGGAGTAATGCAGCCAAAGGGGGAAGCTCTAGTCAATATCCGGGTTGTCCTAATATGAACCAGCTGGAGACCTTTTTGCCTGTTTTTCAAAGCTTAGACCCTTGATTAGTGCTGTCATGTTTAAGTGCTAGGGATGGATAGTTCAACTCTCTTCCTGGTGCGCCTGTGTTCATTTTTTTTTTAAAAAAGTGTTCTGTTCTTCTCTTCTAACTTCAATTTTTTTAAAAAAATAGTGCATTTTATCACAAAATAGTCACGTATCATATATACCTTGCGCTGTCTTCCCCTGCTCCCCAAATCTTATGCCATCTTTTATGTGGAGATTTGTGTCAAGGGGCTAACGAGTAATAATAAATAATTAAATGTTAAATGTAGGGGGGTGTTATTTCTATGGCAATGTACATACCTAGTTCTAAATGTATTTGATCAATGTGTAACTTTTTTTAAAGAAAGCATTTTGGGATTTATTTGTTGTTGTTGTTTGAGCCAAGAAACTGTTACTGTATATTTGGAGAAGTGCCGGAGGATAATTACGTTCCGATTCATCTATTCCTTCCAGAGGTGAGAATTTGGTCAGTTTGCTGAACGGGCTTTTCTTGCCCCACAACTAACCACAACCGCATCTTCCTAAAGCCAAATGCCATTTACCGTTGATTTCTGGTAGATCTTGAGAGACTTATTATTAGACCACAATCTGCTGGAAAGATCTTCGGTGCGACGCTGGATTTATTAGATGGAATTTTCCACATTTGCGCCGGATGAGGGAGGTAATATTATTGCCTTGTTGTTGTTTTAAAGGCAAAAATGGTGGTTCTTCTGGGCTGAATATAGGGGGTTTACATCTTCATAGGGTGGCTTCTTGTCCTGGGTCACTGTGGAGCAAAGTCTCAAACAGCTGCAAATCATGTCCTGGGATTCCTTGGCCTCTCTGATTTATCAGATTCATTAACAAGCTGTTCTGAAGGGGTAAACAGTCTGTTAATTAGATTTACGTGCGATTACTAAATTGGAAGCAGTTGTATTACGGGTAGGCGAGATTCGGTGCCAAGTGATGCAGGGGTCAGGATTGTGGGTAAGAAGTACTTTCCTACTTCCCCTCCTCCAATAGTCAGCTTAGCATTCCCTGCCCATTGAGCATGCTCTGTCCTCGTTGGTTTGTTTACCCTCTTAGGATCTTCCCATACACACACACACACACACACACACACACACACACACACATATATACACACACACACACACACGCATATATACATACATAAATACACACCCCACTTTTGTGCAGAGATTTCTGATTGTGTAAGAATCCACATTTTTATTTTGTTTTGTTTTGTTTTTAATTTTGGTGAAATTGCTTCTCTCTCTCCCACCCCCCCCCCCCACCCCTTGCTCTGATCCTCCTTCTTCTTCCTCTTCTGAAATGAATTTTGAAATAAACTGCACTCTTGGGTATAATTAACAGAGTGTGTGTTCTGTGTGTAAACAGTGGAAGAACCTTCAGGAAACTTGGGAGTCCTCTGAGGGGAAGCTCTGTGAAAGACAACTTCCAGGTTGAAGTACTTTTATTTATTTTTTTTCCTAGAGAAAATGCCAAAGCAAGAAATGGGCGAAGTTGCCTCTGGGTGATTTTATTTATGCACGGAATGCATAAATAAATGTAAAGAGATGACTGAGGAGGGGCAGTGATGTATTTGGAGATAAGCTGTCTCCAACAGTGGAGGCAGAACATAGCCATGATAGCAGCTGATAGCAATATGCATCCTAAATTTCCCTTACTCCCCTGGGCTCCTTTGGGAGAAGAATGGTGTAAAAAACTGAAAAAAATAAATAAAACAAAACAAAACATGAAGTAAAGTCACCAAGTTAATGGTTTTCACTGCATCATCAAGAGGCAGAGTCATGTAACTGTGCTCTAGCGCATCCTGAATTTTCTACCATTCAGCTTCATTGGATTGATTTATTTCATAGAATCATAGGGTTGGGACACCCAAGGGTCATCTAACCCAAACCCCTGCGATACAGGAACCGCAGCTAAAGAATCCCAGACAGATGGCCACCCGAAATGCTGGTTGAAAACAACCAAGGAGAAGCCACCACCTCCAAGGAACTCTGTTCTACTGTTGAACAGCTCTTACTATCAAATTTATTTATTTCATGAAACTTACACACTACTTGTAAGCAAACAGACCTTAAAGCAGTGTACGGAAAAGGATAAAACTAGAGTTCTAATATTACTGGGGTGGGGATTCTCTTAACTTGCTGTCTCCATGCCATTTGTAGCATTACACACCTCTAACATGTCCCTGCCTTACTGAGAATTATAGAATTGTAGAGGTGGAAGGGACCCTTAGGATCATCTAGTCCAGGGGTCTGCAAGGGTTTACCTCACCTGGGCAGTTCACTCCAGCGGAGACCCCTCTGTGGGCTGGATTTCTGGCGTCTGCATCTGTGCAGATGTGATTTTTTTGTGTCTGCATCTGTGCAGATGCAATTTCCGGCCCCACGGAAGCGAGTCCCCGAGCTGCGGCGGTTTAGCGCAGTGCGCGGGGACTCGCTGAGCAGGCGGCTCAGTTCAGGGGCAGCTCAGGGGCCGGTTAAATGACCCCCATAGGCCGCTTGTGGCCCATGGGCCTTAGGTTGCCTACCCCGATCTAGTACATGGGTAGGCAAACTAAGGCCCAGGGATCAGGCCCAATCACCTTCTAAATCTGGCCTGTGGACGGTCCGGAATCAGCATGTTTTTACATGAGTAGAATCATGTTTTACATGAGTAAAATACAGCTCTGGGTTATTTGTGGGGTCTGCCTGGTGTTTTTACATGAGTAGAATGTGTCCTTTTATTTAAAATGCATCTCTGGGTTATTTGTGGGGCATAGGAAATCATTCTTTCTTTCTTTTTAAAACAATATAGTCCGGCCCCCCACAAAGTCTGAGGGACAGTGGACAGCCCCATGCAATGCAGGAATTTGTAGTAGTCCCAAACGGGGGATCAAACCTGCTACTTGTCATTATCAATGCAGTGCTCTAACCCAGTGTTCCCCACCCTTGGGCCTCCAGCTGTTTTTGGACTACAACTCCCATCATCCCTCACTAGCAAGACCAGTGGTCAAGGATGATGGGAATTGTAGTCCAAAAAACAGCTGGAGGCCCAAGGGTGGGGAACACTGCTCTAACCAACTGAACTGTCAGGCTGTGCTTGCCTTTGTCCTGAATTTTCAATGCCGCTCACACCACATAAAAACATAACTTTAAATTCACAGTATAAAAGGTTGAAAGCAAGCCTATAAAAATAAAATAAAAAGCTAATAAGTGATGGCATTAAAATAAAAGGCTGTTAGAAGCTTGCAACCTTGAGTGGGATGTCATCATCTTGTGGGATGGTTTCTCTCCCTGGTCACCTGAAATTAGAAACCCTTTCCAGCCTAAGGGCGAGGCAGTTATCTTTCCACAAGGGCTGCCATTGATGCCGAAATTCAGCATCGCCTGAGCTCTGCAAGTGCAGCTTTCTCTGGATTGAAGTGTAGAGTGTTTGAGGACTGGGACATTTGCAAGGAAACTAAAATGCTTATTTACAAAGCTGCTGTACCACCAACTTGACTGTGAAACACGGACCACTCATAAATGCCAACTCCAACCCCTTGAAAGATCCCATCAACGGTGTCTCCGATAATTTTTAACATCACTTGGGAAGACAGGCGAACTAATATCAGTGTATTGGAAGAAGCAAAGAGCACCAGTGTTGAAGCAATGATTCTTCAACATCAACTTTGTTGGACTGGTCATGATGTTCGGATGCCTGATTATTGTCTTCCAAGCAACTACTCTATTCTCAACTTAAGAATGGAAAGCATAATGCTGGTGGACCACAATAGAGGTTTAAAGATGCTCTCAAGAAAACCTTTAAAAATGTAGTATAAATACTGACAACTGGGAAACACTGACCTGCGAGCACTCCAATTGGAGAACAGCCCCTACCAAAGGTGTCATGGACTTTAAAGAAGCATGAACTCAGGCCGAAAGGGAGAAACAAGCTAAAAGGAAGGCACATTTGGCAAACCCTCACTATGACCAACTCCTGCCCAGAAACCTATGTCCCCACTGTGGAAGGATGTGCAGATCCAGAATTGCCCTCCGCAGTCACTTATGGACTCACTGTTATTCATGGAAGACAATCTTACTCAGCTATGAGTGATCACTAAAGAAGAAGCATGGCCAGAAATGAGTGGGTGGAGCCATGGATGTGACTTTCACCTCCATACAGTAGGTTGCATTTCAGCCCTGTAAAAGCCAGAGGTTTCAACACACAGTCTTCTCTCCCATGCAAGCAAGCAAGCAAGAGGGAGAGTCGCAGCTCAAGGATTCTTTGCAGGCCAGCAAAAGCACTCAAAGGGAGGGTGTGGAAAAGGACCAGAGTGGAGAATCCTGAGGGCCAAATACTGGAGGACCACATTTGAGGCTGTCTACCCCTGCATTCTAGGGACGCATGTGGCGCTGTGGGTTAAACCATAGAGCCTAGGACTTGCTGATCAGAAGGTCGGCGGTTCGAATCCCCGCAACGGGGTGAGCTCCCGTTGCTTGGTCCCTGCTCCTGCCAACCTAGCAGTTTGAAAGCACATCAAAGTGCAAGTAGATAAATAGGTACCACTTTGGCGGGAAGGTAAACGGCGTTTCCGTGCGCTGCTCTGGTTCGCCAGAAGCGGCTTAGTCATGCTGGCCACATGACCCGGAAGCTGTACGCCGGCTCCCTCGGGCAATAAAGCGAGATGAGCGCCGCAACCCCAGAGTCGGCCACGACTGGACATAATGGTCAGGGGTCCCTTTACCTTTACCTTTACCTACCCCTGCATTAGAGCCTTGAGGCAGATGGTCCTGGATGTGAGCTTATCTTGACAAGGACGTACTGCATTTGGAAATGCTGGTTCAAACTCCACGCTCCTACCTTCCCAGCCTTATCCCGCTTAGTGGCCTAATAATGCTTGGTGGAGTAAGAATTGTGGGTGGAAGAGCAATTCAATTATAATAGTAATAATAGCTCTGTACCCTTCCCCTTAGTTTAACCACTCATATCTCCAGCATATGTTTTACTGTTGAGGTAATGGATAACTTTTATTCATTTCACATTTATAGGCAGACTTCTGTAATTCTCAGTTTACAAAACTGCATGCCAACCAAAACAGAACCATCCTTTGAAATCCATACCTTTCTGAATTTTGCAATGCATTCTCCACCAAGTAACATGGACAAAAATGCACAGGCTAGGGGAAAGTGTTCATAAAAATGCATATATTGGTGAAAATAGGATATGAAATGTATTACAGTAAGGGAAATTGGTTTGCAAAATTGTGTGTATTAGGAGAAATTAGCACTAAAATTCTGGTGTATACACTAAGCAAGGGCTTCTTTAAAATAAATCAATTGCAAACTAATGTGGAAATGTGGAGGCATAAATTTAAGACTGGGAAATTGAGAAAAACTGAAAGTGAAAGATTTGCCCACCCCTGGGCGGGGTTGTGATGAACATAACATAAGGAATGAGTGGGGGAAATGCTCCCTGGGTACATTTGAGGTTGCGTTCTGTCTGATGATATTTTGTATTTAAAGATTTTCAGTATGACAGCATGACAATCAACTTTGAGCACAACACAAAGAATACAGAGCCGGCAATGTGTGTATGTCTTTCGTAAGCTGCTTTGGGAGACTCTTGGGGCTATAAAGTGGAATATACAAGCGTACTCAGTGAATAAATAGAATTAGGGAAGGACATTGTACTAGAGCTGTAAAAAAAAAGAAAAAAGAATGACTTTAAGCCCCCAACATGCCTTACTTGTGTGAAGGAGCAAAGTAATAATAACAACTATTATTATTATTAATTAATTAATTAATTAATTAATTTCTACCCCACCCATTCTGGGCAGCTTCCAACAAATATTAAAAATACATTAAAATGTCACACATTAAAAACTTCCCTGAACAGGGCTGCCTTCAGGTGTCTTCTAAATGTCAGGTAGTTGTTTATCGCTTTGACATCTGATGGGAGGGCGTTCCACAGGGTGGGTGCCACTACCGAGAAGGCCCTCTGCCTGGTTCCCTGTAGCTTTGCTTCTCGCAGTGAGGGAATCTCCAGAAGGCCCTCAGCGCTGGACCTCAGTGTCTGGGCAGAACAATGGGGATGAAGACGCTCCTTCAGGTATACTGGGCTGAGGCTGTTTAGGGCTTTAAAGGTCAACATTGTGCTCGGAAAAGTGTGTCGAAGGAGGCTGTTGGGGAAATGGAACCACTTTTTGCAGTCTGTTAAGGTGCTGAGAGGAGATCCCCGTCCCCCTCTCAGATCTACAATTCCCAGAGTGGCTTAAACATCAATCCCTCTTCACAAGGAACTCTGGGAATTGTAGCTCTGAGAGAGGGACGGGGACTCCTAGCACCCCTCAGAACCCTTGACAAACTACAGCTCCCAGTATTCTTTGGGGGAAGCCATGTCTGCTTAAAGAGGTATCGTAGTGTTTTGAATTTACGGTGTGGAAGTGACTTCTGTTTGTTGGGGCTTGTCCTAATTAAAGGAGCTTGGGTTTTGCTCTTGGGCTGCCTGTGAACATCCTCTTGGCCACTGTGAGAATAGAGGGCTGCAGTGGCATAGTGTGGGGAGCGGGGGGGGGAGCAGTCCTGGGTTCAAATTTATGAAGGGGCGCAACTAGGTTCCCTCACAACAAGTTCCCTCATTGAGACTGGAACTGCGGGAAGAGAAGCCTCCCCTGACTTGGGCATTCTGGGCTGGGGCGCTGCCACCTCATGGTCAGCAAAGGGATGGCTGCCCACGCCCCACCCTTGGACTGGCCAAGAGAGAGGAAGGGGGAGGGAGCCGCCACCACACGTCAAGGGGGGAAGGGAAGCCGAGAAAGTGCTGCTGGAGCCATGTGCAATGCCCAGAGTGTCTCACTGCAAGCACAGGAGGGCAAGGCGGCAAAGCGGTGTTCCTGGCTTCACGTTTCTCTGCCTTATCTCTGCTCCCAGGTTGGGGCTAGTCCACAAGGGGAGATTCCCTTTGCTGGCTGGCAAAGGGACTGACTGTTGCCCAGTCTATGGGGGAGGGGAGGCTCAACACTTGCCCTGCCCCGGAAAAGGACAATAGGGATTTTGAAAAAGGGAACCTTTTATATTATATTTGCAGAAACAAAGAAAGAATATTGACCCGATGGTAGGATTTAAATAAACATTCACAACTTTATGGATGGGGAACAGATAATGTAATAAAAGGGAAAACATGCTAATTGTAGAAAATAGCAGAATATAATAATGAGGACAACAAATCAGAAATGGAAGTTGAGGGAAGTCCAAAGGGGGGAGGGAGGGAGAGATGTTGTGTGGATTGTATGTTATAAGTATATTTGTAATGAGAAAAAAGAAAATCAATTTTAAAAAAGCACACTTGCCCTGCCCCGGACATCGCAACCCCTGCTACGCCCCTGGAGTGGTGAGCTAGGTGGGGCCCATAGAAGCATAGAATTGTAGCATTGGAAAGAACCCAAGGGACATCTAGTCCAACCCTCTGCAGCGCAGGAATCACAGCTGAAGAACCCCTGACAGATGTCCACCATCTTCCCAGGGAGTCTTTTCCACTGCTGGTCGGTTCTTACTGTCGGTAAGTTCTTCCTGGTGTTTAGTCGGAATCTTCTTCCTTGCCATGTGAATCTGTTGGTTTGGGTCTTACCCTCTGGAGCAGCAGAAAACAAGCTTGCTCTGTCTTCCAGGTGACAGCCCTTGGCCTGATCCAGCCAGGCTTTTCTTAAGTAAGTGTGCATAGGATTGGGACCTTAGCTAAGGTGACTTTTCCGTAGGGAGACCTTTGCATGCCGTAGACAGAGGTGTGCTTGACACTTCCATCGTCTTAGCAACTGGGGCGATGTCGGCAGAAGGTGGTCAGAATGCGTCGGGTTTTTCCTCTCCTCCCCGCTCCCAAAATGAGCTGGATTATCCTCAAAGCCTCTTGCCTGCCGGATCATGGAAAATTCCTCTGAGAGAGCAGCCGTCCTTGATCAGGCGCCAAGAGAAACAGGGCGCCGCCAAAGCTTTGTCCGTAGGGGCAATGACCACCGGAGATTGCTGCGAGGATCTTCCTACAGCTGCATATTAATTCCTGCCAGCAATTCTAGAGATCCAGGCATCAGAAAAATCACAGCAGAAAACAGAGCAGCCTATGACTGAAGGAAACAGTTCCAAGATAGAGGGCTCATTCATTCATCCTTTCCTTCCTTCCTTCATTGTGCTTATGTCCCACTTTTCAGGCAAACCTCACAAAGCGGTTTTGTTCAAGGTCAGTTCCTCTTACCTGAGGGATGGCTCGGCTGGGGGATCGAGGAAGAGAGAGCGGGAGCGTATCTGTAAGGGAAAGGGCCGGCTGTGTTGCAGAGGTGGGGAACCCTCTTCCCACCCAAGGGCTGCACATTCCCATTGGGGCGATATTCCAGGGGCCTCATGGCGGGATGGGCAGGGCCAGACGCAGAAGCAGGTAGTGCAACGAATTCAAATTCTACCTTTGTAGACTAGTTTCCACACACGCTGCTCTCTGTGCAAGAAGCATTATCGGACTGCAAGGACACAATCTAGCCAGGGAAAATCACCCGAGGGGCAGGCAAAACAAGGCTGGTGAGGGGTGTGGCCTTAGGAGAGGTGCTGTGGCTGGGAAGGGCTTGTGACATCAAGGGAATCCCAAGGGCATGATAGTGACGTTTGTCAGCAATAGGTATTTAAATGCAAATTTGTTTTTTTTTTGTCATTAGGTTTTTTAAAAAAATAATAATAATTGCATACTATATGCTTTGCAAGGGGGTTGGATTAGGCAACGCTTGGGATGCATTCCAACTCTTTGTTGTTGTTGTTTAGTCGTGTAGTCGTGTCCGACTCTTCGTGACCCCATGGACCAGAGCACACCAGGCACTCCTGTCTTCCACTGCCTCCCGCAGTTTGGTCAGACTCATGCTGGTAGCTTCAAGAACACTGTCCAACCATCTCGTCCTCTGTCGTCCCCTTCTCCTTGTGCCCTCCATCTTTCCCAGCATCAGGGTCTTTTCCAGGGAGTCTTCTCTTCTCATGAGGTGGCCAAAGTATTGGAGTCTCAGCTTCAGGATCTGTTCTTCCAGTGAGCACTCAGGGCTGATTTCCTTAAGAACGGATAGGTTTGATCTTCTTGCAGTCCATGGGACTCTCAAGAGTCTCCTCCAGCACCATAATTCAAAAGCATCAATTATTCGGTGATCAGTCTTCTTTATGGTCCAGCTCTCACTTCCATACATCACTACTGGGAAAACCATAGCTTTAACTATACGGACCTTTCCAACTCTACAATTGAATTAATTTTATATTCATTTTTTAAAAAGTGGTTTATAAATGCTGTCATTTATACACCAGTGTGGTGTCGTGGTTAGGGTGTTGGACTAAAAGCTTGGGAAAGAAGATAAAGTCCCTACCAGATAAGAATGGCAGATCAAGTTGATGAATTATGCCAAAATGGCTAAAATGACCAGAAGAATCAGAAATCAGGAAGGCCAGAATTTTAATAAGGAATGAGGAAAATTCATAACTGATCTTATAAAAACCATTGCAAACAGTTAAAATCGTTAGTAGGGTTGGAATATCACTTGTAGTTTAATGGTGAATTTTGGACACAATGGAGAGCTAAAAGATTTGGATTATCATAAAAGATGCAGGAGGAAATGATTAACAATGGGACCCACAAAGGGGAGGAGAGAAGTTCCGGAAATTCTTTAGAATCTTGCTTTTATGTTGGATGTGTGACTGTAAAATTTTAATCTGAAAAGCCAAATACCACATTTTTCGCTCTATAAGATGCACTTTTTCCCTCCTAAAAAGTAAGGGGAAATGTGTGTGCGTCTTATGGAGCAAATGCAGGCTGCGGTAACTTTTTCTTTCTTTTTCGTTTTTTAAGAAGCTTGGGAGACCTGGGTTCAACCCACCACTTGGCCACGGAGCTCTCACCGATTGACCTTGGGCCAGTCACTGCCCTTCAGCTTAATTTACCCCACAGGGTTGTTGTGAAGATAACATTGGGAGAGGGAGAGCACGTGTACCCCCAAGAGTCCGGAGGAGAGAGAAATACCGTATTTTTCGCTCTATAAGACGCACCAGACCACAAGACGCACCTAGTTTTTGGAGGAGGAAAACAAGAAAAAAAATATTCTGAATCTCAGAAGCCAGAACAGCAAGAGGGATCGCTGCACAGTGAAAGCAGCAATCCCTCTTGCTGTTCTGGCTTCTGGGATAGCTGTGCAGCCTGCATTCGCTCCATAAGACGCATACACATTTCCCCTTACTTTTTAGGAGGGAAAAAGTGAGTCTTATAGAGCAAAAAGTACGGTAAATAACCAGGTCTTCCTGTCCACATGGCCTTCTGGCTCATTGACTGCCTATGAGAACAGCCAGCTTTTGAAAAACTACTCAGCCTGTCCATCTGGCAGTGATTCTTATGCACCGCAGGCAGCAAGCCAGCTTATAAGTATCTGTGCTTTGATCTAGTGCATGGATTTTTAATGGTTATCAACCTTTTTTATAAAAAAAAAACAAAAACCTTGCTTTAAGCGTTAATGATAATAGTCAGCAGAGTTTTTGGAGACTCACATTAACAAAATATTTCCATTTTTCTTCCTTGAGAATAAGAGGGAGAGCTGATGTAATCGCCGCCTCCCCAAACACACACATACGCCCAGTCCAGGGCATCCTTTTCCACATCTGCTTTTTCGCCTTCTTAATTACCTTCTAAATGTACCTCTCGCCACAGCTCTGGTAATTTATTTTTTATTTTATTTTCTCCTGGCGGATAAGCTCATTAGAGATAATCTTGTTTGCTGGATTTGCTTTCTGCAGAATGATCCGTGTTAATAACTCCCTTTGAGGATTTTTGTCTCTTTCAGAAGTGGACTGTGCTACATAGGGCTGGGGTGGGGTGGAGAGAAAACTAAATTTCTTGACCTGTTGGTTATTTTAAGAGGAGCCCTGTCAGATCAGACCAAAGGACCATGTAGTCCAGAACCCTACATCTAAATATCAAGGAGTTGGCATTAGGGTATAATGACCCAAATAACGTGGGACCAAAATACTTGAGCACAAGAAAACCCCTGCTGGATCAAGCTAGAACAGCCCATCAGCATCCTGTTTTCATAGTGGCCAACCAGATGCCTGTGGGAAGCCAGAAAGCAGGATTCGAGCATAAAAGCACTCTCCCCTCTTGTGGTTTCCAGCAGTTGGCATTCAGAAGCGTTGCTGCCTCTGATTGTGGTGGCAGAGCATAGTCATTTTGGCTAAACATACCCAATTCCCTCAAGAGCCAGTGTGGTATAGTGGTTAAGAGCAGTGGACTCGTAATCTGGTGAACTGGGTTCGCTTCCCCACTCCTCCACATGCAGCTACTGCATGACCTTGGGCTAGTCACACTTCTCTGAAGTCTCTTAGCCTCACTCACCTCACAGAGTGTTTGTTGTGGGGGAGGAAGGGAAAGGAGAATGTTAGCCGCTTTGAGATTCGTTAAGGTAGTGATAAAGCGGGATATGAAATCCAAACTCTTCTTCTCCTTCTATTCCTTTTAAGGCTTGGTTTCCAGGACTTTGTTCACCTTGGTCACCTTCCTCTGCACATGTTCCAGCTTGTTAATACTCTTCTTAAACTGTGGTGCCCAGAACTGGCCACAGGACTCCAGGCGTGGTCTGACCAAGGTAGAATAGAGTGATACTATTACTTTACTTGATCTGGACACTATTTCTGCTGTCAGCGTGGACCAGCCCTCCCTGTCCTTTGAGAATTCAGAAATTCAAGTCAGAGGGAATTCTTCCCACAATAGTTTTCTCCAGGGTCGTGAATTCTAAGTCACCCTTGTGATCTGATTTTCATTTTTCCCCCATGTGTTGCCTTACAAATGGCTCTTGGGAGCAGGCTTTTTATTTATATTTATTATTATCTTTATTTTAAAAAAATCCACTGGTATTAACATAATGACTTCTGGTTACATGACATTAACATAATGATGCTAAATACAGACTCTCTGGATGGGAAATCTGCAAAGATCATGTTTGTCGTTTGACCTTCAACTCTGACATGAGAATGAGACAGAGAAAAAGAGATTTTTGGGGAAGGGGGGTTATATAATGGTCTTTATTTCTGGACCTGAACCAAGACTCCTAGTGGTTAGCTAATGCCAGCGCTGGTCATTCCACTCTGTTACTTTCTTTTCCTTTTTTAAATATAAACAGTTTATGCCCTATACCAAGTTTAAACAGGAAGCCACTCAATTCATCAATCACACGTACTTTGTAAATAGAGCTAGGTTGCTTTTTATGATGAGTTCCAAGCTCTAGCCCTCCATTTCAGAAGCATCTGAGGCCTGCTCCTTCTCCCTGAAATTAAATTTGGAGCCACTCCATTTAAAAAACACCAACTACATGCATACATACCCATTTATTTATTTTATTGTTTACTTGCTATTTTTATTAGGTGCTCCATCACTGCCATCAGCCGGGCGGCATAAAAAGGAAATGTATACACATTGTGGAAAAGGAAGAACTATCCACATCAGAATAGTTTGCCCTGCCCCATTTAAGAATGTTTCCCAGAGAGTTGTAGGGTATCCCTAAGGGCCATCTAGTCCAACCCTTTGCAGTACAGGAATCACAACTAGAGAGTCCCTGACAGATGGCCATCCGACCTCTGTTTGAAAACCTCTGGTGAAGAAGAGTTCACCAACCTCAGAGGTGGTCAGTTCCACTGTTCTTCCTAACGTTTAGTCGGAATCTCCTTTCCAACTATAAAGTTTGAGGCCATTAATTCAAGTCCTACCCTCTGGAGCAGCAGAAAACAAGCTTGGTCCATCACCCGCATGCCAGCCCTTTAGATATTTGAAGAGGGATATTAAGTCACCTCTTGGGCTCCTCTGCTAAACATACACAACTTTCTCAAAAGGCTTCATTTCCAGACCATTTTCCGGGTTGGTCACCCACCTCTGCCCATGTTCCAGCTTGTCAATATCCTTCTTGGTGCCCAGACTTCTCATTCAAATTCCTCCTCAGATTTTGGTGCTCCAGAGTACCCAGACCTGTTCTTGAAACAGAACTTGTGCCGTAGGAATTCTCTGTTTTATGCTGGCGTTGTTAAACTTCTTAATTTTGCCCAGAGCGCTCTTGTTTGCCTGGTTCATTCGTGGCTTTTCACTCTGCCGTTGCATTCATGTCTTCATTCTCACATGTCCCCCCCCCCCTTGTTGCTAAAGTTGGTATGGCTCTTGCCATATTATAACTTCCTGTATTTATAGACTGCTTTTCACTGCAGATGGTCACCAAGCGGTTTGCACAGCAATCAACAACAACAAACCCATTACGGTAGTTGTACTTTTGGGAGGGGTCTATCTGATTCTTGGATGGGGCAGAAAATGCCCATTGCATGTCAAGACTAACTAGATGAGGGTGAAGCCAGGAGCCCTGGAATCTAGAGAGAGCAGGCAACTTGCTGTACAGCTGGGCTCACAAAAATCTTTTAATTCTCAATGTCAAACTGACAACTCACTCTGGGTTTTAGGAATCGCTGCTCTTTTCCTATCCCTTTCCCTCCATTGCCGAGGATCAGCAGGCACTGCCGACGTCTATGGAGTCAGACCATCTAGCTCTACACGGACTGGCAGTTTCAGAGTTTCAGACAGGAGGTATTCCCAGCCCTACTTGGGCATGTCGGTGATTAAACCTGGAACGAGCCACATGGAAAGCAGATGGACTGAACGATGAAAGCAGATGCTCTGCCACTGAACAACAGCCCTGCAACCCTGCGCACACTTTACCAGGAAGTCAGCCCCATTGGATTCAGTGGGACATCTTGTATTTATTTTTATTTTAGTTGTTGCACTTATATACCACCTTTTATCTTCCAAGGAGCTCAAGATGATTTCCATGCATCTCCTCTTCCCTTTTCATCCTCACAACAACTCTGTGGAGGGAGAGGTAAAGGTAAAAGGACCCCTAACCATTAGGTCCAGTCGTGGCCAACTCTGGGGTTGTGGCGCTCATCTCGCTTTACTGGCTGAGGGAGCCGGCATACAGCTTCCGGGTCATGTGGCTAGCATGACTAAGCCGCTTCCGGAAAACCAGAGCAGTGCACAGAAACGCCGTTTACATTCCCGCCAGAGCTGTACCTATTTATCTACTTGCACTTTGTAGTGCTTTTGAACTGCTTGGTTTGCAGGAGCAGGGACTGAGCAACGGGAGCTCACCACGTCGCAGGGATTCAAACCGCTGACCTTCTTATCAGCAAGCCCTAGGCTCTGTGGTTTAACCCACAGCGCCACTCGCGTCCCACAAAGGTAAAAGGGACCCCCTGACCGTTTGGTCCAGTCGCGGACGATTCTGGAGTTGCAGTGCTCATCTTGCTTTACTGATAGAGGGAGCTGGCATACAGCTTCCAGGTCATGTGGCCAGCATGACTAAGGCGCTTAGGACAGGCTAAAAAACAGTAACTGGCCCAAGGTCACCCAGTGAGCTTCACAATTGAGTGGGGATTTGAACCCTGGTCTTCCTGGTCATATTCTAGTGCTGTAACCATTACGCCGCATAGGTTTGTGCTCTTGAAATGGGGAACCATCTTTATTAAGAGTGGCACGATGCAAAAGAACACCTTTTCAGTTACGTAGAAGTGGGAATTTCAGCAGGCATTGATTTCCTTGATTTCAGGAGGCATCCCAAAATTCTATCTTCCTTGCAATTGTTAAAGATGCAGGAGGAGCCTTGACCTCTTCTGCATTGGGACAGTTCAATCTTTCTTTTTCTCTCCCAATGATTTGTCCGTCTCACCCCCGGCCTGTTACAAACTTCTTAATCCTACCTGCATGTTGATGAAACTCTGGTCTCTGTGCAGGAATGTTGTGTTCAGTCAACAGAGAACAGCTTTTCAGACGCAATGAGCTTTTAGTGTCTCGTCATTCAAAGCATGCCGCATATATGTGTTTTGTTGCTGCCATGACAGGAAAAGCGGCTGAATATATAAGGAGCTGCAGGAACTCTCTTGGGATTATTAATGTCCCATTTGCTCGCATTTGAATTCACTTTCTCTCTCTGTCTTAAAGCACCAGATAAACGTTCAGGGCTGATGTTACCTAAAAAAAACCAGCGCAGGCTGTTTATGTTCCACCGTAATGGCAGAGAAATTGCATCAATTTAAGTGTAATGTGCTGTGGGCTTGATACTAAGAAATCTGTGGGAACGGCAGTCAAATCCACATGAGGAAGGAGATGGGGATGATAAACAAATAAATCCGAGCTGAAAAAAGAAGAGGAGGAATTAACTTTTCTCCAGTACCCACAGAATAAATTTAGTAAGATGTGTTTTGATTTCAAATAATTTATAACCCGCTTTCCTATTTGGAAATACTCCAAAGTGGCCAGCAACTGATTGAATATACCAACTGATTGTAAAAACCAGTCCTGAATGACACAGTCCGATCCATTGCCAGATATAGTATGTGGAAGAGTACCATGGGGTTCTCATAAAGGCTATGTTCAACAGCAAAGGACATAACTTTGTTCGCAGTCTTAAATGTGGTTGCTGGGAATACGTGTGACTTCCTTCTGAGTAAATATGCTAAGTGTTGCACTGAAAAAAAATCTCATATGTTTAAATTTGTTTTGTTTATTACAGTGGTACCTCGGGTTACATACGCTTCAGGTTACATAAGCTTCAGGTTACAGACTCCGCTAACCCAGAAATAGTACCTCGGGTTAAGAACTTTGCTTCAGGATGAGAACAGAAATCGCACAATGGCGGCACACCAGCAGCGGGAGGCCCCATTAGCTAAAGTGGTGCTTCAAGTTAAGAACAGTTTCGGGTTAAGAACAGACCTCCGGAATGAATTAAGTACTTAACCTGAGGAACCACTGTATTTGAATTCAGAAAAAGGGACATATTGGGCAAGTCCTACCATAAGGCAAAATGAGGCAGGTGCCTCAGGTGGCAGATGGAAGGGAGCAGCGGTGAGGCATTGCAGGACAGAGATGTTTGTCCTCTAAGCTAGTCTGTTGCTCTCAGCTGGGGTGGAGGACATTGTCCTGTTGAAGCACGGCTTCTCTGTTGAACTAGGGAGACACACTCTTAATAGTGCTGTATGCTCCTGAGATGTCCACAACTCCATTCCACACACACAAACGTCGACATCGCACTGTACAGCTCGAAATTCCAGTGTTAGGTCACATATTTCAAAAAGTAAAAATAAAAGGTGCATCTGTAAATAGTGTCGGTGATGGCATATATACAGATTTGGAGATCAAGGCGGAATCCTGCCGAATGGCAGCCTGAACGCAGCCTTGAGTGTGTCGCCCGGGAATGTGGAGAGTCTTCTCTCTTTAATGAACACAACCTTTAATTTCCTCAAGACTCTGGAGACGCTGCGTGTCTTCGTGAGATAAGAGAACAAAGTGCGAGGGAGGAAAGAGAGGATCCGTTTGCTTTTCCAAATGCTATGAACATTTTTTTTAAAAAAACGCTTTAATGGAAAATCCTTTCGTATCTTATGCTTCTAAAAAAAAAAATCAAAGCATGTTTGTTTGGACTTTGAAGTGTTTACAGCGCCGAGGAAAATGGACAAGGATAGTGTAGAAGCAGGGGGGAGGCATCCTTCCCCATCCTCCCACTTCTAACATAAGAACAGAAGAAAGTCTGTTTGGATGTGGTCCAGCACTCTGTTCTCACAGTGGCCAAGCAGATGCCAATGGGAGGCCCACAAGCAAGACTTGAATGCAACAGCCTTCTCCACGCTTGTGGTTCTCAGCAACTGGTATTCAGAGGCATAGTACTTCTGACAACAGAGAACCAAGCAATCAAGGCTATTGGCCATTGACAGCCATATTGGTTGGCTTTGATTTGCTCAGTTCTCCTTTAAAGGCACCCAACTTGGTGGCTGTCACCGACTTCAGTGAGAGTGAACTCCACAGTTTGAGCTTTGTGGAGCAGGGCTTTCTCTTGTCTGTTTCTGATCTCCAGCTCCATTGGGTTGGCCCGGCCAACTTTCTACAGTGATACCTCGGGTTACATACGCTTCAGGTTACATATGCTCCAGAAATAGTACCTCAGGTTAAGAACCTTGCTTCAGGATGAGAACAGAAATCGTGCTCCGGTGGCACGGCAGCAGCAGGAGGCCCCATTAACTAAAGTGGTGCTTCAGGTTAAGAACAGTTTCAGGTTAAGAACAGACCTCTGGAACGAATTAAGTACTTAATCCGAGGTACCACTGTAATTTTAATATATTGTAATATATTTAATATATTGTAACTCGCTCTACGTGGGGCTGCCCTTGAGACTGACCCAGAAACTCCAACGGGTGCAGAATGCCGCGGCGAGACTCCTTATGGGGTCTTCGCTGCGAGATCACATTCATCCGATACTACACCAGCTGCACTGGCTCCCGGTGGAGAACAGGATCAGGTTTAAGGTGCTGGTTTTAACCTTTAAAGCCCTATACGGCCTAGGACCCTCGTACCTATGGGACCGCCTCTCCTGGTATGTCCCACAGAGGAACTTAGTCTGCAAATAAAAACATCTTGAAGGTCCCAGGCCACAGAGAGGTTAGGCTGGCCAGGGCCTTCTCGGCTGCGGCTCCAATCTGTTGGAACGCTCAGTCACAAGAGTCTAGGGCCCTGCGGGACCTGACATCTTTCCGCAGGGCCTGCAAGACAGAGCTGTTCCATCAGGCCTTTGGTCAAGGTACAGCCTGACTCCCTCCCCTGGCAATCTGCACAGAATTTTGCTTAACGGTTGCCATCAATTTGATTTTAATTAATTTTTAGAATGAGATGTTTTTAGAATGTTGGATTATTTTACTGTTGTTAGCCGCCCTGAGCCCGGCTTCGGCTGGGGAGGGCGGGATATAAATTATTATTATTATTATTATTATTATTATTATTATTATTATTATTATTATATTAGAAAGAGGCTTAGTTAAGTGGTTGCGTCAAGCAGTGGCTTTACTGTTATAAACCTCTTGTGTTCATAGAATACTGGTTCCCCACCTTTGAGCTAAGCTAATGTTGAGCCTTGCCTAAGTTCCTGGTCAGGCCACAGATTGGCGGGGGCTGGCTTTGCTGTAACAAAGCAAGGATCCATTGGGATCGAGGCAGTTGGAGACATCAGGGTTGACTCTGAGGTTTCTGGCATGCAAAAGACTTGGCTGGAAAGTAAGAGGTGGTTAGAACCACCCTCTTTCCCGGCATCACTCTTTCTCCATTCCAACTGAATCTCCCTGCCTCGCTGTGAGCTATGGATTAGCAAACACACGGAGATGATCTCTGCTTATATGGTTAAAAATGATACATCAATCTCTTCCCAAGTACACATTTGTGTGTTTAATGATGGCTCGCACCCATGTAATTAAGATGCAAATAATGAAAGTAGCAGTAAATGCCATTTGCGTGTGCCCACGTTTCAAGTCTTTAAAGAAATTGTGCCCCTGTCTTCCAGATAGGATGTAGTCACACCTCCCTCCTCACTTTCAGCTGTCTTTCCAGTAGCTGCCTAATGCACAGGGATGGGCTTGGTAGCAATATTTTCAGTTTCTGTTCTTCGCTCTCCCTCCCACCCACTTGTGATCCAGCTATTGTTAGTTTAGCAAGCTATATGTTAGGTTTCCTTGCCAGAATCAACTGTTGGAAAACAAGGCGCTGTGAGATGAACTTGCTAAGAGTACGGATGGATGAGAAATTTGTTTAGTCCACATTTTAAAGCAAAGCAAACTAATTTGCTGGCCCCAGACGGTTCTGTGGATTTGGAACACTGCCGTCAGATCTCACACTTCTCCCAATGTTACAACACAGTTTTGGTTCAGAAATGCATTTAAAATGTGTGCTTTTCTGGGAGGTGAAATGCTAGCTTAGGGCGGGGGAGGCATCGAAACAGGTACAAAAAAATGTATTTAAACACAGAATGTTTATAACATGTGCATAATATACATAACCTCTGTGAGTATGTGCGCTTTATTTTTTTTTGGGGGGGGGGGGAATCAATGAAAATTGGGACGGGATTGGGCATGTGCGGAACGAGGATGGAATGAGAGAAACTGATCTTTCCATCTGCAGGTGGGGCGTCTGAGGATGAATGATGGATATAGTCCATTTCTCTGAGACCCATGGAAGCAGGATGTCATTTTGATTTTGCATTCTCAGCGGGAGAGTATATAGAGTAAAATCGCGTACACTATACAACTTCAGTTTAAGATTGCTTCTGTACCCCATCTCTGAAATCAGTGGCTCTGAAGAACAAAACCACGGTAAAGATGAGAAACAGGAAGAGACCAAAATGTGTCACATTTGTAAATCCCTAATGGAGGAATTGAATGCTGACCTATGACAGAGAAGGGTGCTTAGGACAGGGGATATCAGTGGAGGATACAGCTATCAATGGCTGCTGGCCACGATGGCTATGCCCTGCCCTGCCTCCATGGTCAGTGCAATGCTTCTGGAGGCCAGTTGATGGAAACCATAGGGAAGGAGAGTGCTCTTTTGCTCAGGAGCTGCTTGTGGGTCTCCCATGGGCATCTGGTGGGCCACTAGGAGATGAAGAACAGATGGGCCACTGGCCTGATGGAGCAGAGTTTCCCTTATGTGCTTAGCACTTGCCTTTGACAGGAATGGAGGAATGAGAGGTGTCAACCGGGGAGGGTCTCCTGGAGGGTTCCTACTCTATGGATTTAGCAAAGCAGGGAAACATCCTTGCCTGTGTTCAGCGCCCACATTCATTTTTGGCCTTGCCCTCATGAAGGAGGTGTGTTTTGAGCAAATGTAATATCCTTGAAGAGACACAATGCTGGAACTTGCGCTTTTGGTGCAGAGGTCAGCGAGGGTAGTGTGCCTATGTGAGGGGGACGAGTTTTGAAGCTCTTGCAAATGTCTAATGTTCCCTGCTGCATAGAAACAGTGAGGTGGGCCGTTCCTATTGTGCAAGTAGAATACTGTGGCTAAGAGAGGCCTGCCCAAGGCGAGTGAAGGTAGCATCTAGACCAGAGGTTGGTAACCTTATTTGAGGATGGACCAGTCAACGCTGTGTCCATCAGAGGATGGGCCGGAGAGTGTGCGCACACATGCTCTTCCGGGTCAGAGGAGTACCTGTGTGCATGTGCACATGCTATTTCCGGCGCTCCTCTGACCTGGAAGTGCTTCTCCGTCCTGCATGCATGCGCACACGCTATTTCCAGTGCTCCTCTGACCTGGAAGTGCTTCTCCGTCCTGCATGCATGCGCACACGCTATTTCCGGCGCACATCCAGGTCGGAGGAGTGCTCGTGCGCATGCACACAGGTGCCATCAACCCAGAAGTTGGTCCCTGCGCCACACGGCGCTGCACCGTCCTGTGCCAGTAAGAGCGGGGGGGGGGTGGCTACTACTGGCCCGTGGGCCTTAGGTTGCCAACCCCTAATCTAGACTTTCTAAATTTCAAACCCAAACACAATATACATGGAATGTCATCTCAGGAAGATTCCAGAATGTGATGACGACCTGCACCCACAACCTTGTTTGCTGGACAGTCCTTTGTGTGTTTATTTTGTTTGTTTGATCTACAGAGCCTGTGCTTTCTCTCTCCGTACTAATTATCTAGCCAGGGGGCACCTTGTTTTATTCAAAGAACATTAGCAGAACAGGGACATTATGCTTTCAGCTTCCCTCATCGATGCAGAATACTTACATTTTTGCTCCTCACACCTCACTGATCCCGAAAAACCTCTTAATCACATCCTAATACCCGTCATTTGCTCAGAGTAGTCCCCTCCCTCCAATAGATGGTGTTGGTATCTATCCCATACTCTGTCCATGGCTTCAAAAAAATTATAATTATCCCCAGAGGGAGTTCAGGCTGATGTAGGAAGGTAGGTTGATAGTCGTTTATTATCGCCTCACTTTGATCCATTAGCCTCTCTTTCTAATTGTGTTGAGCAGGCAGGACCATTTAGGAATGGCATATCTAAAGCTCCCTGCCCCCCTTTCCAGCAATATTGAATTTTGATGGAAATTTCAGCTGCTTGGAGCAAAGTGCTGGCATTGTGGTGGTTGGGTGGGGGGTTCTGTTACTTGCAGTAGGGCACCATCAGCACATTGCATTGGGGCAGGTGCCCATAGCCCTGGCCTGCTGAAGGAGCAGGAGGTTCTCTATGCCATCCTGAATGGCTTGTCATAAGACCATTAAGCCCAGAGTCCAAAATTACTTCACTGCTTAGTCCACCAAGGCTGCATGCCCATTGCTGAAGTTCTACGCCAAGCTGAGAATATGATGTTTCTGGCAAAGACTTCAGCTTCCAAAGAATGCCAGCATTTGTTTAAAAAGAAAGAAAGAAAAAACAAGTTTCTAGACCTCAGGACTTCCAAAATGGTCTTTAAACCCCTTCTTGACCACTGGAATATCTGTAGGAGTATCTCTGCTTGCCCTCTGAGTTGGTGAGGCTCATCTGATGTCGACACAGAACTGAACCTTCTGTCTTATTGGACCAGTCCTGTGGAATGCACTTCCAACAAAGATTCAGCAGGTATCTTGAGTTTTAATTTTTAAACGTGTGCTGAAAGTATGCCTATGCCTCCAGACTTATGCAGACAATCCAAGAAACCAAAGCTTTGCTTACAGTTAGCCAGTGATCTGTGATTGTTTTTATGTGTTTTCCTGTGTGTGTGTGTTTGTGTGTGTGTGTGTCCTGAAGATTTCCAACAGATTTTCCAATTTTCTACAGATTGACATTTCTTCCAATTCAATGGTAGAGAGTTGGGGGGGGGGGTTTCCAGGGAAAGAAGTGGGATAGTCAGAAAACCACTTGCCCCCGTGCTTTCTAAGCATGGAACAAGCAGAAGTATCAGTAAGCCAAAAGGATCAGTCCCAGCCAGCACAGTGTATCATAGGAGTTGTAGACAAACAACCGCAGGTTAGCTATCCCTGTAGTTGAACAAGAAATCATCTCATTGCAGATCCTTTCAACCAATGAATAACAGCCTGGTCCTTTTTTTAACTCAAAGCTGGTCAACCTCATTCTGTGTGCAATAGCAGACCTTCCAAGTCCCCTATTTTGCAGGGACAATCCCGGATTTACAGAAACTTGCCCGGTTTCTGCTTTGATCCTGGAATGTCCTGCTTTTCCTTAAATGTAAAGGTAAAGGGACCCCTGACCATTAGGTCCAGTCGTGACCGACTATGGGGTTGTGGCGCTCATCTCGCTTTATTGGCTGAGGGAGCCGGCGTTTGTCCTCAGACAGCTTCCGGGTCATGTGGCCAGCATGACTAAGCCACTTCTGGTGAATCAGCGCAGCACATGGAAACGCCGTTTACCTTCCCACTGGAGTGGTACCTATTTATCTACTTGCACTTGGTGCTTTCGAACTGCTAGGTTGGCAGGAGCTGGGACCGAACAACGGGAGCTCACCCCGTCGCAGGGATTTGAACCGCCGACCTTCTGATCGGCAAATCCTAGGCTCGTGGTTTTAACCCATTGGAGAAGTGTTGGAGGGTATGCAGAAGAATTATACATAAATACCAAAGAAGAAGAAAAAAGAAAAGGGAAATCCCCTAGTAAACGAGGCCTGAAGCGGGTTTGGAAGACATTGGGGCCAGGCGGAGAGGTTGTTTCTTTTCATAGGCATTGAGAGAGAAACAGAGAGGGTGAAATGCTAATCAAGCATCCGTTTTCTTGGCTGGCTCTTGCAGATCGCTGTTCAGCAAAGCTTGTAATTGCACCACCGCGATCAGAGGAACGCTGCATCTCCCGGGGGGTGGGGGGGGAGGATGTAGAGATTTCGGGAGCCTGGGGTGGTAGGTGGAATATGATCCATATTCCTCCCCCCCCCCCACACACACTTTTGGGCTATGACATGTTGTATATTGGATGCTTCAAAACAGCAAAAGCAACATCTGGTTATTAATAGGCACTCGAGTAGCAGACAAGGCGCTGCTGGTGGGCTGCGCTTAATGGGGGAAGGTTTGAAGTGCTGTACGCCAGGAAGCCGTGTGGTCTTGCTCTGCAGGCCATTGTGCATCATCTGCAGTGAGCTTGGGCAGGGGGCAGCTCCTTTGAATCCCGGTATATATTTCAGGCCTGGTTTCCCCTGTTGGGGGGCTATCACTTCTTGTCTATAACATCGGCCACCTTTAAGAATGAAAAGCTGGATTGGTATTGAAAAGAAAGAAAGGGGAAAGGGCCAGAGCTCTGTGGCGGAACATCAGCTAGTGATTAGAGCAGGCATAGGCGAACTCAGCCCTCCAGATGTTTTGGGACTACAACTCCCATGATCCCTAGCTAACAGGACCAGTGGTCAGGGATGATGGGAATTGTAGTCCCAAAACATTTGGAGGGCCGAGTTTGCCTGTGCCTGGATTAGAGTATTGGAGGCCTGGGATCAAATCCCTACATAGCCATGAAACTCACTGGGTGACCTTGGGCCAGTCACAGGGTCTCAGCCTAACCTGCCTTGTCAGGGTTGTTGTAAGGAGAAAATTGGAGTGGGGAAGAGAGCTTGGAAAAGAGGGAACTGAGAGGAGATATGATAACTATCTTCAAATATCTCAAGGGCTGTCAAGTGGTAGAGGGAACAAGCTTGTTTTCCGCCTGCTCTGAAGGATTCCAACCAATGGCTTCAGGTTAAAAGAAAGGAGATTCCGACTCAACACCAGGAAGAACTTTCTGGAATAAGAGCTGTTTGACAGTGGAACAGTCTCCCTCAGGAGGTGGTGGACACTCCTTCCTTGGTGGTTTCCAAGCAGAGGTTGAGTGGTCATCTGTCATGAGTGCTTTAGTGGAGGTTCTTGCATTGCAGGAGAGTTCGACTAAATGAACCTTCTGGTCCCTTCCAACTCTACAATTCTATGATTCTGTGGGTGCCACCTTGAGCTGCTTGGAGGAAAGGGGAAAATATTAATGTAATAAATGAAATATAGATGCGGATAGTCCCTGGTTCAGTGTCTCCAAGCAGGACTGGGTCTGTCCTCAGTCAGAACCCCCAGAGAGCCGTCATCTGTCATTGCAGAAAACCCTTAGCTGAAGGGTCAGATTCAGTATGAGGCAGGTTCTTGTGTTCCTATTACAGAAGGGAAGTAGCTAAGTGGCATACGTATCAACTGCCCTGGGGAAATGGGACTCCCGAGTTTTCCCTATGAGAGGACAGCAGCCAAAATGGATGACACAATCTTGTGCACCTTTTACGGCACTGTGCCCACAAAAAAATCTTTGGGGGTCGCAATCTCATGCGGGCCACATGATTCACACTGGTGTGTGACCCCGGATGTTAGTGTCCTAGTTTTGTGTTTGAAGGTACGCAGTGGTAGAGCATGTAATAGCTAATAACCTGATATTATTCTGTGTAAACTCCTTCTAAATATTGTTGTATTTATCCAAAGAAAGCCTGCGTCTGTCAGCTGTCCGTTCATACGTATGTTGCCGACGCTGTCATGTTGTTAAGCCGTTGATTAAAGGAAATCGTATCTCTGTTCTTCCAGTTCATCAGTACCAGTCTCTTGGCCACTGTTAGGGCGCGAAGGATCCATTTCCGCTGCCATGTTGTCAATTTCCATACAGTGGGTATATTGCTCAAGAGCATATGTGGCAATCCTGCAGGATTCTCTTTCAGAGGCTGTTTATCAGGCTTATCAGGCTTGCTGACTCCAATCACCTCTTTATCGCCAACCTTTCTTCTTCTTTTTTGCAAAGGCGTGCTGTTAAAGTAGTGCATCGCCTGCTGGAACCTCTGCTTATCTGTTTCAAAATGTGTGTGTGTGGGTTCTGCATCTGCATCCCTTTCTTTTGCTGCTCCAACCCCACTCGGGCTGTTGAAGTGGAGGAAATGCTGTCCCTGATTGACTTGGATGGCCTTAGAGTCTTGCATCTCCACTGATCTGCTCGCGGTTTCCTTTGTTTGCTTCATTGATCAGTTGCGTGGCCTCTGGAGGTCACGGGGCGGCACATTCATTAACCCAGCCCTTGTTCCTCCTAGCCGCTTGCTTCTCATAAATATGGGAACCTCAGGAAACATGGCGGCTGATATTTCATCTATGCAGTCAGAACAAGGATGGGGAAGAAATTCATCTTCTCCTTATGTTTTGCTCCAGCCGACCTGAATGGCTTCTCCCAGACTTACACGCGGATCGGGGCGCAGCTCTCAATCAGATGATACGCTTCTTCAGATTTCATGGTGCTATCCAAAAAAATGTCAACAGATTTCTTATCACGATCATTAATTTGATTTCTTACCTGCCCTTTCACCATAAGGGCCCAGGACAGTTTCAACAGCATGAAAATACAATATTAAAACAATTTGCATTCAAAAGAATAGGGTAGATCCTAGGGATATCAGTCTATCTATTGTATCCAATGTTGGTCATGGAATACATCCATAAAAAATAATGGGCATGACTAACTTTGGCCAATTAATCTCAGTGGGTTTACTCTTGAGTAGAACTAACAACCTTTATCTCAGGTGTTAGAGTAAAGAAGTGTGTATTATGTGGGACCCATAGGGTGAAGAGGATTGTGCAGATGTGTATTTTGGGGGGAGGCATCAGAAAGCACACAAGATTCATGTTCTAGAGAATGATGTGTTCATACTGCTTAGAGATATTTGAAAGGTTTAGTAACGATGTATTGTAATGGTTGAGAGCGAATTGTTATTATTGGGCGATATTCTGAGAGTACTATTTTTTGATGGTGTACTATTATATTGTAATGGGTTTTTTTGAACATTATTTGATATAAGTTGCTTATGTTAAGTTGTATTTTTTACTGTGAGTTATTTGTACTGGATCAGAGTGATATGAGATGTGTGAACTTGGTTGAACATTTTGTTGCTTCTTCAGCATGCAAACCTTCTAGTGCATAGCATTATAGAAAGACGGTATACAAATGAAAAGAGAAAATGAAATGAAATATTAAGTGGTATGTAAATGTTTTTATATAAACTAAGTGTGTACAATTAAAATGTTTTTTAAAATAAATAAATAAAATGAACAATTTCTGTTTGGAGGCTTTATTTTATTTTATTATTTTGTTTTATTTTCCGATGCATTTACTTCCTGCCTTTATTCCCAAGAAATTCAAGATGGCGGACAGGGTTCTCCTCTCCCTCGTTTAATCCTCACAGCAACCCTGTGAGGTAGGTTAGCCTAAGAGGCAGAGACTGACCCCCCAAAGACGGAGCTCAATGAACTTCATGGCCAAGTAGCTTTTTGAAGCCTAGCTTCCCAAATCCTTGTCCGGAACTCTTACGGCTACACTACACTGACTATTGTATATTGTAACAATGCATATGGAATAGACCATGTTCATGAGATCTGAAATAGTGAAAATGAGAGCCATGAATGAGATGAATGAGGGTTGTGGTAGATCGCTCAAAGATGACGTCTCCCCAGTTTGTGGTGCAGCAGTGGGGGAAAAAAGTAAATTCCATGCTAGGGATCATTAGGAAAGGAAAACAAAACTGCCAACGCCATCGTGTCCTTAAACAGATCTGTGATGCAACCATACTTGGAATACAGTTTGGGTCACCTTGCCTCAAAAACGGTAGAGTTGGGAAAGATTCAGAAAAGAAAAGGTTGCAGAATTTGGATTTGGAGAAAAAGCAAATAGGAGGAGACACAATAGAGGTGCGTAAAACTGTGTGTGGTATGAGGCTAGAGAAAAGTTTTTCTCCCTCGTAACATTAAAACTTGTCCTTCACCCCAGTATGGCTCCCCTTTATCACATACACAGCCCAGCAAAACGACAAGAATCCACCAACAGCATACGAATCAATATGGCTAACCTGATCCGAAACATCCATCCACCCCACTCACGCACGAAAACTAAGTTCACCACAGCTAATCACAAATGAGCAACCGCACCCTAGGCCAACCCCCAACCTCTCTCAACACCATAGGAACACAAGCAAATAGCAACGAGAACCTGCACAAGCAACACTGACACAAAACCCCACACATCCATTAAGTAAAATAGAATAACTCGCCACCCAACCTCACCCCCCACTCACCGTTCCCCCCTCCACCTCTTTCCCCCTTTTCTTCCTAATGTAACACTAATGTCTCAACAAATGAAACTGCTCTGTAGAAAGTGTAATTTGAAAAAAGAGACATTGCACCTACTTTTGTAAACCAAGAAATCTTTAATAAAAACACATTGAAAAACAACAACACTGGAACTTGTGACTCTCCCATGAAGCTGAATGTCAGAACATTTGGGAGGGGCAAGACAAGATACTTCTTCAAACGCCACATGATTAAACTTTGGAACTCACTTCCACAAGAAACACTGATGGCCACCAACTTGGACGACTTTCAGAAGATTAGACAAATTCCTAAAGGATAAAGCTATTCATGGGCGCCATCACTGAGAGCTATGTTCTTACCTTCACTGTCAGAGACAACGTGCATCTGAATATCAGGTGCTGGAAACCACACAAGGACTGAGTGCCCTTGCGCTCTGGTCCTGCTTACGAGTTCCCTGGGACTGGAAATCAGGAAATTCAACGTCTGATTGGCTGCTATGAGAACAGGATCCTGGGCTAGGTGGTCTAAACTTTCCTGATCTAGAAAGCTCTTCTTCTCTTCTTAAGTTCTTGAATTTCATTCCATGATATATGGGACACCGAGCTCTTAGAATCTCATTTTGGACTTGGATGAGGAGTCTGTGATTTTTGCAACTTGGGACCCATTTTCTTCCTAGCCTGTGCACATGCTAAAATACCCATGCCACGCTCCTTTCCATCTTCAAGCCTTGTCTGGTGGGGAGAGGTTTGTATCTGCCCCAGGGAGGTCTGACAGGTATCCAATAGGCTGCCGATTGGAGCTCCGTCCTCTTTACCCCACAGGGAGAAAGGACCCTTCTTCCCCCTCTTGTTTTCCATGTTTGAGCCTGTCTTCATTGTCGCTCAATTCGTCCCTGGGAACAGATGGCCTCATTGTCTGCACTGTTTATCATCATCCTGTAAAGTACAAGGCTGTGAACCAGCGATGGAGGAACAAGGTTTGCTCCTTTGTTATCATGTCTGTTTCTGGTGTTACTCCCCACCCCCACCCCTTTTTGCTTCCGATTGTCCCTGTCATTGAATGCTTTCGTGTTTTTCCTTGATTTGGCAAAGGGTAGAACGCAGCGGGACAGGGTGGGTCAGAGAAGATATGGGAAAGGACTAAAATGCAGTTTAATCCTGCGTTTTGGAGAGTTAAATAGCTGGATGGTTAAACAGAAGGGTTGAAATGCAGGACAACCCTGGGGTTGTTTTGTTTATTTGTTTTCACAAATAATTTCAGCTCAACATTGCTGCAGCATTAGTTTGCAGGTGTGATTTCATCGATGGGTTTCTGGCCTTCAGTCTCGTTTGGATTTTGGACAGGGCATTGTGCATGTGCTGTTTTGCTAGAGCTTTCTGTTCATTTTCCTCTCCCCCACTGCCCACACATTGATTTAAAAAGTTGCAAAAGCGCATACCAGCCTTAATGGCATTGCGTACCATCAAGATTATTCCATGCCCCATGTTTACCAAAGCGTGGGAGTGTGCGCGCGCACATATAGGCCCATGAAACACTGCACAAGAAGAATCTTGTTGCGATGCAGTTACACTCCCCCCCCCCTGTTTTTTTCCTTGGTGGTGTTTTTAATCAGTGTACACATGTGCATCAGTGCCATAGATTGGAAGAAAAGATGCAAATGGAATTTAAGCGCTGGGAAAAAAACAACCATGCATGCTCCAGGTCCCAGAGTTAATTGTAGAATTTCTGATTAATAAAAACGGGAGCTCGGGAGATGGTGGAGAGCAGGCCAGCATGAACCCATGGGACAACAAAGGAAGAGAATTAAGGAAATCCTCTCATCTCTACCCGGCTTCAGACTGCAATGTGTCTTCTTTTTAACTCTGTGGTGGGCTGGAACATGTTGAGATTTTAATCCCCGCCCCCGTACTTTACATGCAGTCCAAAGCTGCAGTCCAAAGCAGTACAGTATTGTTAAGTCCTAAGGTGACAAAGAACTGATGGGCTCTTAATATTGATATGTGTCTCTGGGGCTTCCAGAGGACCACAACTTGGTGATAGAACGCAGGTTCTGCACAGAAGGTCTCGGGTTCAATTTCTGGTAGGTTTCGGAAAGTCCCGTCTGTGAAGAGCCTGTAAACCAGACTTTCCCAAACTTGAGTCTCTTTTGGACTCCTTTTGGACTACAACTCCCATCATCCCTAGCTAGCAGGACTAGTGGTCAGGGATGATGGGAATTGTAGTCTCCAAACAGCTAGAGACCCAAGTTTGGGAAACGCTGGTGTAGACCTTGCTGAGCTATATGGATCAAAGGTCTAACTTGGGTACCAGGCAGCATCCTACATTTCTAAGTGGAGGGGGGTGGATAAAAAATTAAAATTTAATATAAACATGATTTCCGCCCCCAGGACAGTTGTTGTTGTTTAGTCGTTTAGTCGCGTCCGACTCTTTGTGACCCCATGGACCAGAGCATGCCAGGCACTCCTGTCTTCCACTGCCTCCCGCAGTTTGGTCAGGCTCATGTTTGTAGCTTCGAGAACACTGTCCAACCATCTCGTCCTCTGTTGTCCCCTTCTCCTTGTGCCCTCATTCTTTTCCCAACATCAGGGTCTTTTCCAGGGAGTCTTCTCTTCTCATGAGGTGGCCAAAGTATTGGAGCCTCAGCTTCAGGATCTGTCCTTCCAGTGAGCACTCAGGGCTAATTTCCTTAAGAATGGATAGGTTTGATCTTCTTGCAGTCCATGGGACTCTCAAGAGTCTCCTCCAGCACCACCCAGTACAGTAGTATGTGCTCATTTTCTACAATCTCACCTTGTAAGCACAGAATGTATTATCCGACCCCCAAGTCCAGAAACCCAAGAATCGTAGCTTGAGTTTCTTTCTTTGAAAGAAGTTTCTGGAACTTAACGACCATGGAGAAATTGGCTTGCAATCAAACTTGCCTGGTAGGATTGCAGAAGGTAAACACCTGGCGGAGAGCTGCTGGAATTTCTAATGGTTTATAGGTGCGATTACCTTGCACCTCTTTGCTTCTTATGACTTACAGAGGCTGAATTTGTTTGCTTACTTAATGTAACAAGTTTAATTCAAGTGAGTTCATTCAGACCCCCCCCCTTTTTCCCCCTTGGATAAAGATTTGGGTGGAACCAGATGAAATTCCATTGCTTCCCCACTAGGGAGTTGTGGATTCCAGAAAGAGGAGCTCCTTTGCCACCAGTGCTTTGATGTGCAGAGGTGAACTGAGAGAGATAGGCCTGGGATATAAAAGCAAAGAGAGTAGGGGTTCGGAAGGTGGTCCTCACAGAAATGAATCCATGGTGTGGAGAGAGAGAAAATATTTTTCTCCCTCCTTCATAATACTAGAATTCTGGGGCACCCAGGAAAGTGGAATGTTGGAAGATTCAGGGCAGCCAAAAGTACTTTTTCATACAGCGAACAGCTAAAGTTATGGGATTTGCTCCTATAAAATGTGATTATGGCCACCAACTTGAATGGCTTTAAAAGAGTATTTGACCAACTTATGGAAGATATGTCTATCAACAGTTATCAGCCACAATGGCAAGGTTCTGCCTCCACTGTTGGTAGCCGGTGCCTCTGAAGGTCAGGTGCTGGGGATAATGATGGGGAGAATGTTCTTGCACTCAGATCCCTGTGCATGCTTCCTGTGGGCACCCCAGTGATTGCAGAGGTTTGGACTAGGTGAAGAAGACGAGGAGGAGGAGGAGTTTGGATTTGATATCCTGCTTTATCACTACCCAAAGGAGCCTCAAAGCGGCTAACATTCTCCTTTCCCTTCCTCCCCCACAACAAACACTCTGTGAGGTGAGTGAGGCTGAGAGACTTCAGAGAAGTGTGACTAGCCCAAGGTCACCCAGCAGCTGCATGTGGAGGAGCGGAGACGCGAACCCAGTTCCCCAGATTACGAGTCTACCGCTCTTAACCACTACACCACACTGGCTCTACACCACACACCTCGGGGTCCCTCCCAATTCTACAATTCAGCAATTCAGCTTAGCCTGTGAGTGAGTGACTGGTCCAAGGTCATCCAGTGAGCTTCAGGGTTGAGTGGGGATTTGAACCCTGATCTCCCAAATCCTAGTCTGGCGATCTAACCACTACACCTCTAGTCTACCTCTGCCTCTTTTCACGGAAGCGCCACCCCTCTTTACCCAGGCTTCTCCGCGTTCCGGTGTGTTTACATTGCCCTCCGACAGTGAAGCTCTGCAGTAAATGGTCCTGTAATTCTTATAAAGGATTGTAGCTATCAGCAGCTGAAGGAACTACGGCGGAATTCGTTTTTTTCTTTTTAAAGAAAAAGTTCTGAGTCGGCAAAAAACACACACAGAGCAGAGATGGATTGCGGCCGGTATTCCCAGAGCTCTGCTGAACATTTGAGATGATGAGGGTGTCAGGAAAGCCTCAAGTTGTGACTTAGGAGCTACCCTAAACTAACCTGTCTGGGTAATAAACTGCTTCTCACCCCAAATGCTGATCCCTTGCTGGCTTTAGTGCTCTGCTAAACACACAAATACTGGGACGAGTTTCTTTGTAAGATTACCTCATAGTGCTGTTTTTGGACTGCAACACCCATCTGCATCCACAGGAAGGACTGTAGGGTCTCATTCCTGTCCTCGGGTTTTAAAAGCTGCTGCTGCTGCTGCTGCTGCTGCTGTTGTTATTAATATTCATTTCCAAGGTGCATAAAATATTCTGCTGCATGCTGATTCAAAGATAGGAGAGTCCCTGCCTGCAGGACCACAATCGAATAGACACAGTGCTAGAGGAAAAAGCAACGAGGAGGGCAGAGAAAAGCAAGCGCTAGAAGCCCAATGAAGGTTCCCGCTTGCTGGAAGGCAGTCAGTGATAACATGAGCTCCCTCCCCCAAAAAATCAATTATTGTTATTTTGTAAATAGTTTTTATTAATCAATTTCCACATAACAAATTATCAAACCATATAATTACATACATTATCCCCCCCTTTCCCCCTTCCCTCCCCCCCCAACCAAGGACTTCCCTCAGCTCCTTTCCCTGATTTCTCTTCACATATTTTCTCTACATATTATACAATTGTACATATCCTTACATGTCTATCCATCATATTATCAACCAATAAATTTGTGTATGTTTATTCAAAAGCTGCCAAGGAGTCCAGTTCATTTTGTTGTCTTTTTAAATAGTTCCCATTCCTCCTTAAAGTCACAGTTGTCCTTTTCTTGCAGTTTGTATGTCAGTTTAGCCAGTTCTGCATAGTTCATCAATTTCTCTTGCCACTGTTCTTTCGTCGGGGTTTCTTCATTCTTCCACCTCCAAAAACTAATCTTAATATGGAATGGGGCCCTGTTATTTTATTCCAAAGTTTGAACTTCTGTGTGCTGCCAGTGACATCAAGAGCACAGGGGAGCTCAGCTAACTTTTGCTGTAGAAGAAGAAGAAGAAGAGTTTGGATTTGATATCCCGCTTTATCACTACCCAAAGGAGTCTCAAAGCGGCTAACAATCTCCTTTCCCTTCCTCCCCACAACAAACAATCTGTGAGGTGAGTGAGGCTGAGAGACTTCAGAGAAGTGTGACTAGCCCAAGGTCACCCAGCAGCTGCATGTGGAGGAGCAGGGGATCAAACCCGGTTCACCAGATTACGAGTCCACCGCTCTTAACCACTACACCACACTGGTTCTCTGTAAACCTACTGACTGCTTCCAAGTCCTAACCCACCCCTTGACAGCCACCCCTTCCCCACAACTTACCTGGTAATGGGAATAGGAATGGGGCAGTGGGGCTTAGGAACTAGGTCTGAGCTCTCCATTGTGCGCAGGAAAGCCTCCACCGCAGCACACCAGAGGCCATGAACTCCAGGTGTTATCACAGGTCTCTTTGAATGGGAAGGATGCCAAATTGGGGTGGGGTGAGCCCAAACCTCAGAGGAGCTGGGCTTGGCTTGTGATGGGCTTGGCAGTGCCAAAGTGGGGGAAACGAGCCGCAGTGGAAAGGTGAGAAGCTGTCTTTATACTGAGTCGGACCTCAGGCCTGTTCAGCTTGAGGATGTCTTCTGCCTTCCTAGTTGGAAGGGACGACACTCGCCACTTATGAACAGACTGACTTTGTCTGTATAAATATGATAACATTTGGAATGAGTTTATGAAGAATGTAATACACTATTAGCATCTACATAAGCATTAGGTTAATAACACTATACAGTCATACCTTGTATGTATCTGAAGTGTGTATCTGAAGAAGTGTGCATGCACACGAAAGCTCATACCAAGAACTGACTTAGTTGGTCTTTAAGGTGCTACTGGAAGGAATTTTTTTTTGTTTTGACTATGGCAGACCAACACAGCTACCTATCTGTAACTAGTCATACCTTGGGTTACAGATGCTTCAGATTGCGGACCACTGAAACTTGGAAGTACCAAAATGGGTTAGTTCCGGTTTTTGGCGGCTGTGCATGCGCAGAAGTGCTAAATTGCACTTTGCACATGCACCGAACGACAACCCAAGCATGCGCAGACACACCGCTGTGGGTTGCTGATGCTGCGGGTTGCGTATGTGCATCCTGCAGAGATCGCGTTCACAACCCGAGTGTCCACTGTATCAGTTTATATAAGAATGTACGTATGGGAGTATCTTATATTGCCTTTCTGTATATATTTATTTTCTTTCTTTCTTACAGTGTACACATCTTTGTTTTTTCTTTCTTTCACTTCCCCTTCTTTTTTCCTCTATCACTTTATTTTTTATAAATGAAATTATTTCATATATATATATATATATATATATATTATATATATATATATATACACATATATACAGTGGTGCCCCGCAAGACGAACGCCTCGCAAGACGAAAAACCCGCTAGACGAAAGGGTTTTCCGTTTTGGAGGCGCTTCGCAAAACGAATTTCCCTATGGGCTTGCTTCGCAAGAAGAAAGCCCATAGGGAAATCTCCGGGGACCTCTTTTAAATGCTAGCGGTGGGGAGCAAAGCCTTTCCCCCCCCTCCGGCCTTCAGAAGAGGTCCAGGAAGGCCGGCGGGGGCCGAAAGGCTTTGCTCCCCACCGCCAGCATTTTAAAAGCAGTCCGGGATAGCAGGGAAGCGCTTCCCGCTATCCCGATGGCTTTTGAAGGCAGGCGGCAGGGGGGGGGAGCAAAGACTTTCGCCCCCCACCGGCCTTCAGAAGAGGTCCTGGACCTCTTTTGAAGGCCGGTGGGGGGCGAAAGTCTTTGTCCCCCCTGCCTGCCTTCCCGGGGGCTTTTAAATCGCCCCGGGACAGCGGATAATTCCTCCACTGTCCCGGGGCGATTTTAAAATGCTGACGGGCAGCAGCGCTGCCGCCCGCCAGCATTTTAAGATCACCCCAGACAGCGGAGAAGTCCTCCGCTGTCCCGGGGTTTTTTAAATGCTGGTGGGCAGCAGCGAAGGCTTCGCGGGCAGCAGCGCTGCCGCCCGCCAGCATTTTAAGATCACCCCAGACAGCGGAGACTTCTCCGCTCCTGGGGCGATTTTAAAATGCTGGTGGGCGGCAGCGAAGGCTTCGCGGGCAGCAGCGCTGCCGCCCGCCAGCATTTTAAGATCACCCCAGACAGCGGAGACTTCTCCGCTCCTGGGGCGATTTTAAAATGCTGGTGGGCGGCAGCGAAGGCTTCGCGGGCAGCAGTGCTGCCGCCCGCCAGCATTTTAGAAAGGTTTCCCCACCCCTGGTCTTCACTAGCGGGCATCCTTTCCCACTGAGGTGCTGGAGATTGAACCTAGTAGTAGTAATAATAATAATAATAATAATAATAATAATAATAATTTATAATAATTTATTTATACCCTGCCAATCCGGCGGCTTCCAACAAAATATTAAAATACAGTAATGCATCAAACATTAAAAGCTTCCCTAAACAGGGCTGCCTTCAGATGTCTTCTAAAAGTCTGGTAGTTGTTGTTCTCTTTGACCTCTGGTGGGAGAGCGTTCCACAGGGCGGGTGCCACTGATACCTCTTTCAAGCAAAGCAGACCCACTGCCACAAAGCTGTGGATGAGTAGCATGTCAGAGGCTGCAACCTCTGGAACTCCTACATACTTGAGTATGTAGCAAGGGGGCTTGTGCTGGACCCATTAGGAGCCTTTCCCAAACCTCAGAGGAGCGACGAGCCCACCTTGCAATGGGCTTGGCCAGTTTCCCCAAATCCCGCAAACGCCACCACCTCCAAGTATCTTCTCGTCTCTGAGTCAAATCGCTTGTTACCATTTTTTTTATTATTACGTTGCCTGAGCTCTCTGTGTGCTCTTTAATCGCCTCGTGTGATGCGTTGGGAAGAGAGAGGGGCCGCTGATCACAGGTATCAGCTGCGCAGACGACTTCAGTCAGCCGCCATCTAAGGAGCAGGAGACGAAAGGGAAGGGAAGAGGCGCACTCTTGGGACGCCCGCTATTGTTCATACCAGTTGACACGGCCCATTAATAACCCCTTTGCCTTGAGCGCTGTGGAGGTTCGCTGTGATGGAAGATGAATTTGAAGTGGCATTGATTCCTGACGGGCTGGGCCTTTGCTGCCCCTTTCAGCTGTCGCTGGAGGAGGAGGAGGAGGATGGGGTCTCCGCCAGCGGCGCACTCCTTCGCCTCTCTATGTGGTGCCGTCGAAATGGCCACGCCGTGGGAGGCTGTTGGCATTACTAATGCATGGGCCGATCAGCCACGCTCATTTTCTCCTCGTTTGGCTCTGCCTCTGTGAGCCACTTGCTCTTTTCTGTAAGTGACTTCTCGGGGATAAGGCATTTCAGAAGTCCAGGGTGGTTTCCTAGAATTGTAGAGTTGGAAGGGACCTTGATCATCATCTAGTCCAACCCTCTGCAGTATATGCAGCTGTCCCAAATGGGGATCAAACCTGTAACCTTGTCGTTATCAGCACCATGCTGTGACCAACTGAGCTATCCAGGTATCTTGATTTCCTTGATTTCAGGCTGGGCCCCAGGAATCTCCCAAAGAGAGAGAGGCGGGATGCCCTCACTGATTTGCCCTCACCTTTAATTTTCTTTCATGGGGCAGCCCTCTCTATCTCATCCTCAGAGCCTTCCCCAGCCCCCACAGTTTGCCCTGTTTTGTTCCCTTGAAGTGTTTGCCTGGCTGGAATGTGTCCTTGATGTTGCCCCCATTGTTTGCCTTCTGCCCACCCTCTGTTGGCAGGTAGCCCCCAGATAGTTGCCTTAAAGGTAATGCACTAATGCACCTCTCGGGTTGAGAGGATAAAAAGGTTCCCCAGCCCTGCTCCAAACAGATCAGGAACAAAGTAGCTGCTGATGAAGGGCTGGCCTGTTATGATGGCAATTGTCTGGCGCCAGTTGGCAGCCTCGCAACCACATTCCATGTCTTCCCTGCTTTTAATAATTGGGCCAGAGCTGAGGACCACTTAGATATCCTGGTGAACCCATTTGCAAAGCGCTCCCCTTGGGCTTCCCACAAACCTCGCCACATCCCACTGGTCTTGACAGCCTGTCTTCACAAATTAGGGGGAAAGCGGGCGAGAATGCGAATGGCGGGGTGATGAAGGGATGAGTCACCCATCCAATCTGCACATTTAAAATACATGAGGCTCTTTCGGGGTGGGAGTTAGTGACCTGGAAACTGCAGATGGACCATCGAGAGTCAGACGGTGGCGACTGCTGTTTGTGCAGCCTGCCCCCGCCTCCCCAAAGCAGGTGTCGCTGCAAGAAGAAAGGGACTCCCAGGGAAATGGATCTCCAGCAAAAAGATCCTGGGCTTAGGCAACAATGACAAAAGAGTCCCATCCCACCTTGAAAAAAGATTCTCCAATATATTGCTGTATGAACTTCTTTGAGCAAAAATAATCCGCTTTGTCAGAAGTAGCCAGGGCAGATTTTTGCAAAGCGGGGGCGGTATTAGTCAGATTTAAAATACCGTGGTACCTCAGGTTACAGATGCTTTGGGTTATAGACTCCGCTAACCCATAAATAGTACCTCGGGTTAAGAACTTTGCTTCAGGATGAGAACAGAAATCGCATGGCGGCAGTACGGCAGCAGCAGGAGGCCCCATTAGCTAAAGTGGTATCTTAACAGTTTCAGGTTAAGAATTGACATCCGGAACGAATTAAGTTCTTAAACCGAAGTACCACTGTACTGCATTCATTTTAGTGTGGTTTTCCCAAGATTTTCCTTGTGTGGGATTCTTTGTTTCTTACTTGTTTTAGATTTTTTTTTTAATGGTAATAAGTAACTAAGCGTCAAACTATGTGTTATGCTTAATGCACAACATGCACCTTTTCTTTATTTGCAGTCGTGTTGCGGACCAAATTTTGTGGAGTTTGCATATGCAAGGAGTGGGAGGGGTATCGCTTCCTATCCATGACCCCCACCTCCTCCCCGCCAAATTAAAAAATAATCCCACGCTCCAACATGGCTTAGGCACTCGGTTTATGACCAAAGTTTCCTTTGACAGTAATGGGAACTGTGTCTCTCCCCCTCCCAAGTCTCAAAGCTGATGGGGGGTGTCCCAACAGCTGGGGAAGCAATCCCTCGAATGTACTGCTGTGCTGATAACAACACCTGTGCATCTGTAAGCAATTAAAAAGTAAGAAAGAAACATAGTGGCACAATTTGCACCAAGAAATGTTTCCAGAGCACTGGCAATGATGCCATGCAAGATGAGACCACCTTTGCAATGTATGGATTTTGCCAGGGTCCATTGGGCTGCTTCAGGTAGCTTGGTGGGTCTTATCTGCTGCACAGACCACAGGTTTTCCTCCCCTTGTGTGTCACATGTTGTTGTTGTTTAGTCGTTTAGTCGTGCCCGACTCTTTGTGACCCCATGGACCAGAGCACGCCAGGCACTCCTGTCTTCCACTGCCTCCCGCAGTTTGGTCAAACTCATGCTGGTAGCTTCGAGAACACTATCCAACCATCTCATCCTCTGTCGTCCCCTTCTCCTTGTGCCCTCCATCTTTCCCAACATCAGGGTCTTTTCCAGGGAGTCTTCTCTTCTCATGAGGTGGCCAAAGTATTGGAGCCTCAGCTTCAGGATCTGTCCTTCCAGTGAGCACTCAGGGCGAATTTCCTTAAGAATGGATAGGTTTGGTCTTCTTGCAGTCCATGGGACTCTCAAGAGTCTCCTCCAGCACCATAATTCAAAGGCATCGATTCTTCGGTGATCAGCCTTCTTCATGGTCCAGCTTTCACTTCCATACATCACTATGTGTGTCACATAGCTTGACCCTTTGAAACCTAGGGTCCTTCCGCATCACCACAGAGTTTGCAATGCTTTCCCTCCTTCCAGGAAGACTGAACCCTCCTCCTGTGCTTTTGGTGCAACTGCCTCTGCACTGACACAGCCCTTCTGCTTGGATGTTCCGGTTTTTATGCGCCTCCAGTGTTTTGCAAAGGTCAAGATGTAACAAACGACCTGCAGGCAGCAAGGCTCGAGCTTGTGAGAACAACACCCCAGCCCACTCTCAGCATGTGATATTGCATCCTCCTGGTGCTTGGAACATCTCCTTGTTCATGTATCCGCTACCAGGTTTTTCTCAGTGATGCTTCCTTACCTAAAAGATTAAACAAAGTCACATGGGGTGAGAGAGAGAGAGCGCAGTTCTAACAAGGACTATTAGCTATGCTATCTGAATGGAACCTAGAAACCTAGGATGCTGCTGTTATCTCAACTTAAATCGGTGGTCCATCCATCTCAGCATCATTTAAACAAATTTTAGGCTTGCAGGATCTACATAGGAAGCTGTTTTATATGGAACCACACCATTGGCCCATATTGCATTGATCAACTGGGCAGCATTTTTGACTGGGTACGTATGGCTGCTTATCAGTGTTGGTGCTGACCTATAAAGTCCTAAATGGCCTCGGCCCAGTATATCTGAAGGAGTATCTTCACCCCCATCATTCAGCCCGGACACAAAACGAAATCTTGATGCAGAAACAAGCACAATTTAGGTTGGGGGGGGGTTGCAATGCTATATCACTGCAAATCTGCATGTCAGCGTTGTTGAGAGAGGATAAAAGGATGGATCTGAGAGCCCCAGCAGACAAGCACACACGCTCCAGTTCTGGAACTAATTTTAGACATCCTCCAAGTCCGGCTGGAATTCCGGAAGACTGGAGCAATTTAGAGGAACATCAAAAGGAACAACGGAGGGAAAATCCTCCCATCCCTGACCTTTCCGTGGTTGATATTTCCCTCTTCCTTTCTTTCCTCTCTTTGCCACTTGAAATTGTGGCTTCTTTCCGCGCTCTCTCCTGTGTCCACCGCTAAACATCAAAGACAGTAGGCACTTTAATTTTGCATATCTGCTTCACCCATCAGTGCTTCTGTCTTGACATCGTCATCTGCCATTTCTTAACAGCTGCTGCCTTCCCCTTGCTGACCTTCTTTCCTTTGATGCTTAGGTTATTGTCTTTCCACTGTTCCTTTCTTTCATTCCTTGTGTGTTGTTTGGTTTAAGATGGCTAGACTTCTGGTTCCAAACAAAACATTTTATTTTATATCCCCCCACAAGGTAGGACACTTCTAGCAGGTGATTCCCTAGACCAGATAGATGGGAGGTGGGCTGCTTTTGTTGAGGTTACACTCCCCCCTAAAGGAGCAGGAACATCTGGATCCATCACGGTTGCCAGAGGCTCAGGTGGACTCAGTGACGCAGAGTGCCGTCCATCAGTTTTGGCTAGTGGCCCAGCTATGCCCCTATCTGGACAGCGATAGCTTAGATTCTGTCATCTGCTAGCCGTGATGGCTGGGTCAGAGCCAGTATTTCTCCCAGTACAGTGGTACCTTGATTCAGAAACACCTTGGTTCTCAAACGCTGAAAACCCGGAAGTAAGTGTTCCGGTTTTTGAACGTTTTTCAGAAGACAAATGTCCGATGCGGCTGTTGGCTTTTGTTTCCGGAGCACCTGCACCAATCAGAAGCTGCGCCTTGGTTTTTGAACATTTCAGAAGTCAAACAGACTTCCGGAATGAATTAAGTTTGGCGCTTTTGTTTTTGCTTTCTTTTTTTTTTGCGTTTCTAGGGCTTTTTTGGTTAATTGGTTTTTGTGACTGTGTGGAACCCAGTTCAGCTACTGATTGATTGATTGATTGTGTGACTGTGGAAATGGATAAAAGCCCCCCATCCAAACAATGACCATCATCAGTGCAGTTAAGAAAAATAATTAATTTTAAGTGTTATCATCTACAATACTTTCTTATTTATTTTATAGTACTGTACATTGATTATTGCTTTCGTTTTATGAATCAATGGTATCATTAGATAGTAAAATTCATGTTAAATTGCTGTTTTAGGGGTTGTTTTGCATTACTTTCATTGGGAAAGCGTGCCTTGGTTTTGGAATGCTTTGGTTTTGGAACAGACTTCTGGAATGGATTAAGTTTGAGAACCAAGGTACCACTGTACTAGCTTCTAGGAATCATGAATAGAGAGTTGCTGATGTTCTCAGGTCCAGCTTGCTTTGGGGTTTCTCATTACGGCATCTGCTTGGCCCCTGTGAGAAACAGGATGCTGAACTTGACAGAATTTAAGAGGGATGTGTTTGTTTGTTTGTTTGTTTGTTTGTTTGTTTGTTTGTTTGTTTTTACAACAATTTATTGTTTTTCCAAAAATAACCAAAAAAAATTAAAAATAACGACAACAATATATAACATGAATACACACACACATCATACATAAATTTTTAAGACATCATTTTGCTTGACTTCGCTCACTCCCCCTCTTGGTTTCATTGTTTAATACTTGTTCATGCACGTCCATAAAACTTTATATTCTTATTAATCTGATTTTAAACCCTTTTCATCTTAATACAAGTGACTTTTAAAAGTTATACCAGTGTATAAATCTGTACACAAAGCTTACAGAATATGCAATAAACATTTACCACTTTTTAAAAAAAATTCAGAGTCCTTTCTTTCTTGGGTTCTTCTGAAGGAGCAACCTGGTCTAGGCCTAGCGTCCACTCTCAAGTACAGGATCAAGGTCTTTAGCTCTGTATGTCCATCAAATCCTGTACAGAATTTAAGAGGGATGTTAAGGAGGTGAGTTGGTGAGTCGACTGTACAGAATATCAAAACTTCTCAAGAGCTACTTGCAGGGAGTGTCAAAATTATAAAGCACCCACATCTGGCCATGTTACCCCACTCCCCTCTTTATTGATGAAGGCTGTTACAGATGTGCTGTTCCATCCCTACTCCTTCCTAAACATAAAAACACCTTGTTTAATTTAACAACTTGAAATGCCTCAGGCCCTCAAAAGGATCCCAGTGTACATTATCTACATTTTCTCTATTCACTCTACACTCTTTATATATGTATATATTCCCCCCTTTCCTTTCACATAACAACGCCCAGGACATTTCCCCCCTTTATTTAGCTTCTCAACACCCCCATAAGGTATGTTAGAGTGGCTGAGAGTCACTCCAAAGTTCACCCAGTGGTCTTTGCACCTAAACGGGTATTTCAACCCAAGTGATCTTAGCCTTTGTCTCACAGTGTTTCTCGAACTTAGGTCTCCAGCTGTTGTTGGACTACAACTCCCAGCATCCCTAGCTAGCAGGACCAGTGGTCAGGGATGATGGGAGTTGTAGTCCAACAACAGCTGGAGGCTGAAGTTCGTTCTAACCACTGCACCGCACTACAGTGGTACCTCAGGTTACATACGCTTCAGGTTACAGACTCCGCTAACCCAGAAATAGTGCTTCAGGTTAAGAACTTTGCTTCAGGATGAGAACAGAAATCTTGCTCCGGTGGTGCAGTGGCAGCAGGAAGCCGCATTAGCTAAAGTGGTGCTTCAGGTTAAGAACAGTTTCAGGTTAAGTACGGACCTCCAGAACGAATTAAGTACTTAACCCAAGGTACCACTGTATTTATCATTTTTAAAATCTCTGTCTGCTTTCCCAGTGCTGTATAGGCCCACTGTTAGACCTACCCATCGCCTTCGCTTTTGCATATCTCAGTTTGTTATGCCCTTATATTCACGTTTTCCCGCACGGTTGCGAAATACGTATACTTGTGTTATTCATCTGACAAATTTCTAGAGGGTATGTATCTCTTAATTAGCATTTCCTGTTCTTGCCCTCCTTTTGTTCTGACTAATCAGACTCAGTCTGGTAACTGTCAACTTGGATATATTGCAAGATGGATTAATATTTTTGCTCTGCATCTCAGTGTGCCCAGAAGAAAACATAGGTGGGAAGCATGGAATGCTTTGAACAGTTGTCCAAGCCTCAGCTGGCATTTGTACTGGCCCTTGTTTTTCATCCTTCTGTGCAGCTAAGGCATCTTGATAGTTTTCCATCCTCTCATCTCGAGCAACACAAGCTTTGAGTCTTCCTTGGATCATTTTTGGCAGTTCTTCCTCCAACTAGCTGTAACTGCAAGCTGTAACATATATATCATTATATGTTGCACATATTTTTCTACATATTTATTCTTTCATATGTGCGTGTTGAGCATAATATAGTAAATTTTTTATCTTTTGGCTCTTGTTTGTTTGCTGTCATACAGAGACGCTGATTCCACTGGATCCTGTCCCCACCCCCCGACAATCTCTGTCCTTGTTTGTGCTCACCTCTGTTGTGTCCAGGGTCATTCTCGAATCTTTGCTTGCAAACCTGTTAAAGGCAGCCAGCAATCTTTGCCCATTTTCTGAGCAGGTGGCAAGTTGGTTGCTTTGCATGCAAATAGATGTGAGGTTTGTTGTGCTGGCTGCTGATGTCGCAGTGGTGCACAGAGGCAATTTACTCTATTCCATTTTCTCAATACTCCTCTTCTTGTTTTCCATGCTGGGCATTCCACTCTTTCTGAATTCTCCCCGAGCTGCGATAATTTCCAAAATTAAACCTGGAAGTGGAGCGTGTGTGCTTTGCCACAGTGCCAGTTCACTCAATTCATTTCCTACTTTGACTTCCTCTCATCTTACGCGTGTGTTTTGATAAAACTCTGCCCAAAAGGGACATTACAGTCGTACCTCAGAAGTAGAATGGAATCCATTCTGGAAGTCCATTCGACTTCCAAAAATAGATCGCAAACCGGAATGCTCACTTCCGGGTTTGTGGAGTTTGGGAGCCAAAACATTTGAGAACACAACTGTTTGAAAACTAAGGTACGACTGTAATCTGACTGTGGTATGCGATTGCCTCAAGATGCTGTTTGTGCAGGGTTTTTACTAAAACACCTTTTTTACTTCTTACAGTTTCTATCCAGCTTTTCGTACAAATACTGTCTCCCAAAGTGATGCACATCTTGGAATGACAATAACAATGGGAAAGCTTTGTCTTTAAGTTTCGGGGAAACTGTAGAGCAGATTTGGGTGGGCACAGCAGTAGAATAATAAAATACAATTTTAGAGCTGGAAGGGACCGCAATGCAAGGATCTTTTGCCCAGTGTGGTGCTTGAACCCATGACCCTGAGATTAAGAGTCTTGTGCTCTACCAGCTGAGCTATCCCAGCCGTCACTGACTGGGAGCAGTCCTGTGGCATGAGTAGAAGCTATTCCATTCTAAGCGCTGGCTGGTGCCCATTGGGACGGATAGGGCAGAAGGCAGGGAGACCAGCAGTAGGTGGCGCCAGAGCCAACAGCAGGCAGAAACAGGTGAATTTAGTTCTGTTGCTGCCCTTGCTGCAAATTCTACAAGGCCAGCACTAAGGGAACAAGAAGGAGAAAACTGGCAAATAGTGCTACCTCCTCCTGAACTGTTCTTATGCAAGAAGGCAGGCAGATGGGGGCTGGTGCCCCGTTGGCTCTAACGGACTAGAAGTTATAGTGCAAGCGGATTGCAGGTGGCGCTGTGCTCTAAACCACTGAGCCTCTTGGGCTTGCTGATCAGAAGGTCCACAGTTTGAATCCCTGTGTCAGGGTGAGCTTCCGTTGCTCTGTCCCAGCTCCTGCCAACCTAGCAGTTCGAAAGCACGTCAAAGTGCAAGTAGATAAATAGGTACCACTGTGGTGGGTAGGTAAACAGCATTTCTGTGCGCTCTGGTTTCTGTCACAGTGTCCTGTTGCACCAGAAGCGGTTTAGTCCTGCTGGCCACATAACCTGGAAAGCTGTCTGTGGACAAACGCCTACTCCCTCAGCCTGAAAGCGAGATGAGCGCCACAACCCCATAGTCGCCTTTGACTGGACTTAACCGTCCAGGGGTCCTTTACCTTACTTTTTTACTTTTATACTGCAAGCATCTGTGTGGTAACAGGTTGGAGAAGGCTGCGTTACAAGTTCCCTCACACGATTATATTGCCTTAGCCTTCCTGTCAGATGGGCAGTTCTCATATCTGGACCTGCAAAAAAGGGATAAGGACGTAAGATCAGCCCACGGAGAGCCATGCAGGGTGCAATCCCATTTTATTATTGTCATTTATTTAATTTTCATACCACCCTTCATCTGTGGATCTCGGGGAGGTTTGCAACACGCTTTCCCTCATTAGCCGACCAGACACTTCCCTCTGAGCGGAGTGGGGAGGCAAGAGCCCCTGCTGAGTTCTGAGAGCCATCACAGGTGATTTCTCCAGAGAACCGTGACCCAAGGGTCATCTAGTCCAACCCCCCCCCAATGCAGGAATCACAACTTGAAGAATCCCTGACAGATGACCCTCCAGCCTCCCCAAGGAAGGAGAATCCACCACCTACAGAAGAATCAGAATACAGTGGTACCTCAAGTTAAGAACTTAATTTGTTCTGGAGGTCCGTTCTTAACCTGAAACTGTTCTTAACCTGAGGTACCACTTTAGCTAATGGGGCCTCCCGCTGCTGCTGCTGCACCGCCGCGCAATTTCTGTTCTCATCCTGAAGCAAAGTTCTTAACCTGAGGTACAATTTCTGGGTTAGCGGAGTCTGTAACCTGAAGCATCTGTAACCCGAGGTACCACTGTATTGGATGTGGTTAGGCGGTAGTTTGCCATAGGTGGGGGTTTGATGGAAGCTGGTGAGCACAGTGGTGGTGGGGGTGTTCCTTCCCCACCCCCATTGCTTCTGTCTCGGCCCCCCTCCCTCACATTACCCTCGTCTAGGAGGAGAAGCAAGATGTTTTCCATGAGATGCCATGAGCTGCTGAAGATGTTTTTCCAGAAACAATACCTTCTTTCTCCTCTCCCTTGCCCCCTCCCCTTTACTATGTCTGCTGTTTTAACCTCATGGGGGTTTTCTAATGAGCTGTTATTTTCAAACCACCCCCCCCCTTCCATGGAAAGAGTAGATAATAACCAGTTTGCAGTTGCTTGTCATTACTCCGGTCTTGACATTCTGCATTCCACTGAGCTGACATTCTAGTTAAAGCTGAATCCTGGCTTTTGTTGTGTTGGCTCCCCAACCCCCCTCCCACATTTCCCCTCTTTTCAACCCCCGCCCCCATATCTTTGACATGTTGCTGTAGGCCAAATTAATTTCTTAACGTTTTCCCTGGCAGTCCTGTTGAGTGAATAGGCCCCGAGAGAAGCTTGTCTTTAGCATCGGTAAACAGTTCGAGGCTGCTTGAACACACGTATGGAAGAGACTAAAGGATGAGGAAGGAAAATTGGGGAGGGGGCATTGAAAAAATAATTAAGGGTTAATAATCTCCATTTTAGGGATGCGGGTGGCACCATGGATTAAACCACAGAGCCTAGGACTTGCCAATCAGAAGGTTGGCGGTTTGAATCCTCGTGACGGGGTGAGCTCCCGTTGCTCAGTCCCTGCTCCTGCCAACCTAGCAGTTCGAAAGCATGTCAAAGTGCAAGTAGATAAATAGGTACCACTCTGGCGGGAAGGTAAACAGCATTTCCATGCGCTGCTCTGGTTTGCCAGAAGCGGCTTAGTCATGCTGGCCACATGACCTGGAAGCTGTATGCCGGCTCCATCGGCCAATAAAGCGAGATGAGCGCCGCAACCCCAGAATTGGCCATGACAGGACCTAATGGTCAGGGGTCCCTTTACCTTTACTTTTTATCTCCATTTTGGGGGGTTGAACGTTCATCCCTTACCCACGTTCGGGTCTAATTCTCTTATCTGCCCAGGGCCCCTTTATTAAACCTCAAGCCCAGGGCTTCTTGGAAAAGTGAAGCCTTGTAGGTGAGGCATTGTGGTCAACACAATAATAGAATTGTAGAGTTGGAAGGGGCACCAAAGGTCATCTAGCCCAACCCCCCTGCAGTGCAGGAACCACAGTTACAGCTTCCATCACAGATGACCATCCAACCTCTGCGTAAAAACTTCCAATGAAGGAGAATCCAAGAGAGGCAGTTCCGTTGTTGAGCAACTCTTACCATAAGAAACTTTTTCCTCATGTTAACTTACAATCTCTTTTCTTGCCATTTGAAGCCAGAACTGGATTTCAAAGTTTGGAGCAGAGAGAGATTGGCTGAAAATAGATGTTAGGGCAGAACATGGGGAACTGCCTTATCCAAGTTTAGACTATTGGTCTATCTGGCTCAGAAGTGTCTGCTGTGACTGATATCAGCTCTCCAGGGTTTCAGACAGAGAGCCCTTCCATCCCAGTCCTCTCATGGGATGAGCCAGCATCCCACCTGAACCTCACCTGGCCTCGCCTGGTCTTACGCTACAATGGAAGCCATTCCTTTGCTGCACACCAGAGCACAACAATCAAATGCCCATGCCACCTGTTTCAGGGAGCCATTGGATGCCCTCTGGTGGCCCCCAGGCTTCTCTCCAGCTGGGATGGGAGCTCATTCCACCACCTGCCATCTCCCTCCCCCTCTGTTGGCCATCAGCCTCTGCAGGAGGGAGTGTTTGGGCTGCCTCTCCTCGTTCCCTTGTTCCAGTTACCAAAGGCTGTTAAATTATTTCAGGGGTGCACACCCTACTGTTTGGTTAAGGTCATTAGCAGCAGAAATAATAATAATAATAATAATAATAATAATAATAATAATAATAATAATTTGTTTGTTTATACTTACCATGCCCATCTTGTTGTGTTTCCCCAGCCACTCTGGGCAGCTCCCAACAGAATATTAAAAACACGATAAAACATCAAATATTAAAAACTTCCCTAAACAGGGCTGCCTTCAGGTGTCTTCTAAAAGTCAGATAGTTGTTTATTTCCTTGACATCTGAAGGATGTTCCACAGGGCGGGCGCCACTACCGAGAAGGCCCTCTGCCTGGTTCCCTGTAACCTCGCTTCTCGCAGCGAGGGACCACCAGAAGGCCCTCAGCGCTGGACCTCAGTGTCCGGGCAGAATGATGGGGGTGGAGTATACTGGACTGAGGCTGTTTAGGGCTTTAAAGGTCAGCACCAACACTTTCAATTGTGCTCGGAAACGTACTGGGAGCCAAAGCTGGTTTTTCAGGACCAGTGTTATGTGGTCTCAGTGGCCACTTCCATGTTCTAATGAGCTGTAACAAAGTGAGTTGAAATATTAATAATAACAGCAGAAAATCCAGAAGTTTTTCTAGCATTGAAATGCTCAAATGTTGGCAATATTTATTTAAGTGACTGAAAGCAGCCTCCTACTTATGGTAGAGGAATTCAGAACAGATCAGCCTTGGTGGTCAAACTTGCTCAGAGATGAGAAAGGAAGAACTTAAGGTATTTGTGGTGCCCTCTAAGTGTTGTTGGACCACAGTTAACATCACCTCTGACAACTGACTACTCTGGCTTATGCTGATGTGAGCTGGCCTCCCAAGACCCTCTGAAAGGTACCTCTCTGGCTACCCTGGTTCAGAGAATACCCAAGGAATATTCAGCATCAAAAATTTTAGGGAGACAAATTTTTGGGTGAGCTTATTCCTTTCAGTACTGTTCGCTGCTGCCGAACTCCAGCTAAATGATGATAACATTATTACCATGGGGTATATTTTACCCTACCCTCCTTCGAATTATTTTTGGTTGTTATTTGAGATAGATAGATAGACAGACAGACAGATACATCAGAGATCCTTGATGCTGTAGTTTGCAAATGGTGAAACAAAGCTGCCTTTATGATAATGTGACTCTCTCATCGATTTATATCTCATTAGGAAAAAAAATTATGCTCTACAATAAAAGTTGATAGTCAGAAAACAGTGGAACTTTATAACCTGTTAAATTAAGCTAGCCTTTGTAATGTAAAGAGGAGGAGGGAATTGCCTCAGGAGCTCTTGCATTCAGTTTTTAAAATGATGCAGAAAGGATCTGTCTGGTTCGTTTTCTTTTTCACCCTTCTGATTTTTGTAGGCTGGATTGCATATACGTTTCCCCAGACTGAATGCTGAAGGTGTGAAAGGAAGGGGTTGCCACATTCCTGGGTGGGGAGTACATGGCAGTTGGTGGCGGCGGGGGGGGGGGGACAGAGGCAAAAGTGTGCACAGCAAGACATGCTTTGAGCCTTAGCTTTGTACACCAGGACAGTTTCTATTTACATTCACACATCCTCCGCTGAGGCAAGCAAAAGGTATTATCAGAGTTCAAGGATGCATTCCAGCTAGGGCAGTGTTTCCCAAATTGGGCAATATCTACCTCTGGGGGTGGTGGTGCTGGAACGATCTGGAGCAGTGGTGGTCTTGGGTGAAATTTGGGGGTGTTGAATGAAAAAAAGGGGCGGTGGGGAAAGAAAGAAAGGAAAGAAGAGAAGAAAAAAAATTGAAACACCGTACATGTTTTATCTGTTGTGTAATGACGTTTGCCACCAGGTCAGGCGCCATTGCAGGATGGTGACAATGCATTCCCTGGAACTAGCGGTTGGGCTGGAGGCGATGTGTTTTCCAGGGCTTGGGTTAACTAAAAAAAGAAACCCAACTGCAAATAGCTAATTGCGGTGATTTAAGAATGCTGGAATGGAAGTGAGAGCTGGAATGGAAGTGAAAGCTGGAATGGAAGTGAGAGCTGGACCATCAAGAAGGCTGATCGCCGAAGAATTGATGCTTTTGAATTATGGTGCTGGAGGAGACTCTTGAGAGTCCCATGGACTGCAAGAAGACCAAACCTATCCATTCTGAAGGAAATCAGCCCTGAGTGCTCACTGGAAGGACAGATTATGAAGCTGAGGCTCCAATACTTTGGCCACCTCATGAGAAGAGAAGACTCCCTGGAAAAGACCCTGATGTTGGGAAAGATGGAGGGCACAAGGAGAAGGGGACGACAGAGGACAAGATGGTTGGACAGTGTTCTCGAAGCTACCAGGATGAGTCTGACCAAACTGCGGGAGGCAGTGGAAGACAGGAGTGCCTGGCGTGCTCTGGTCCATGGTGTCACGAAGAGTCGGACACGACTAAACGACTAAACAACAACAAAGGAATGCTGCTGACAAAAAGAGAGCCGAAAAGAGACGAAAACATTGATAGCAGCACACCAAGTTTGTTCTTCTCATTAGGATTATTTTAAATGTTGTTCATAATTTTTATTTTAATACAGTCATACCTTGGTTCTTGAATGCCTTGGTAGTCATATGTTTTGACTCCTGAACGCCAAAAACCCGGAAGTAAGTGTTCCGGTTTTTTAACGTTCTTTGGAACCCGAACGTCCGATTGACGGCTTCCGCTTGAGTACAGGAAGCTCCTGCAGCCAATCAGAAGCCGCGCCTTGGTTTTTGAACGTTTTTGGAAGTCAACTGGACTTCCGGTTAGGATTACATTCGAGAACCAAGGTACAACTGTATTATTCTTCATTATCTTAGTTTTCTGTGTGTACAGTAATGCGAATGTTGCTATGGTTTAATAATTTCAAGCTTAAAGGTGTCTTATTTACAAGAACATCTTTCTTTACTATGTTGTAGGATGTAGGAAGAAATATAGATATATGTAGGCGGTTCGAATCCCTGTGACGGGGTGAGCTCCCATTGCTCGGTCCATGCTCCTGCTAACCTAGCAGTTCAAAAGCACGTCAGTGCAAGGAGATAAATAGGTACCGCTCCAGTGGGAAGGTAAACGGTGTTTCTGTGCACTGCTCTGGTTCGCCAGAAGCGGCTTAGTCATGCTGGCCACATGACCCGGAAGCTGTACGCCGGCTCCCTCGGCCAATAAAGCGAGATGAGCGCCGCAACCCCAAAGTCGGTCACGACTAGACCTAATGGTTAGGGGTCCCTTTACCTTTACCTGTAAAAGAACACAAATGTGTTGCTGCATCTTTGTTTGCTTAAAGAAGGCAGATTTCCAGGGGGGCACTGAGTAATTACAGTGGTACCTCAGGTTACAGACGCTTCAGGTTACAGACTCTGCTAACCCAGAAATAGTACCTCAGGTTAAGAACTTTGCTTCAGGATGAGAACAGAAATCGTGTTCCGGTGGCGCAGCGGCAGCAGGAGGCCCCATTAGCTAAAGTGGTGCTTCAGGTTAAGAACAGTTTCGGGTTAAGAATGGACCCCCTGAACGAATTAAGTACTTAACCCGAGGTACCACTGTATTATTATATATTTTTAAGGGGGTGGTAGGCCAAATAAGTTTGGGAACCTCTGAGCTAGGGAAAAACAAACTAGGGGGGAGGTGCCAAGCAGAGCCATTGTGGGTGTGGCCAGGGCAAAGGGGCGTGGCCTGAGGAAAACCCCAATTGCCTGGTGAAGAGCCTTGCGGTGGGCCTGAGGTTCTCTACCCTGCTAGTTTGTCATTACACCACTTAAAACCCAGTTTAAGTTACAGAAAGGACAAGTCAAAACAAAGCAAATGTCCATTACAGCCTTTGATTTATTGCTCCTGAAAGAATATATAATTTCTCTCCCTCTCCAGATGGATGGTTTTACCACTTGGTATTAACAAGGGACACAGTAAAGAAAAAAAAGGTGTTTGTCAGATTTCTTCTGTTTGGATAACCTTTGCAATTTGAAGGATGTTTCGTCTCCCATGTTTACTTACCCGAAAATGCCTTCTCGGATTATGGAACTATGCGCAATTGCCTGAAGTCACGGGGCTTCTCAGCGGGAAGAGTTTTGCTAGGTAGCACCAGCACAGCTCTTGCGGAAGCTTCTTAGCGTTCCCAGTTTAAGCACCAAGAAAGGGAGACAGCTGAGAAAATGAAAAGTAAATGTTAACTCAGTCTCGCCCATATTTCCTGAGGAAAAGTGTTGGGACTCAGGAATCACATGGGTTTCTCCAGATTCAGAAACCTGGAGACTTTATTAGACCCAGAGCACGTGGTCCAGTATAGGTTGGCAAGGGTGGAAAACAAGTCCAGTAGGGAATGAGTTAAAAGAACATTTTTAGTCTGGAGAAGGTTTTAAAAAGAGGGGGCATTTATTTATTGCAACGATTTATGTACTGCTTAACCCATACCCTCCAACATTCCTTCAATGAAAATAGGGACATCCTATTTCATCATCATCACATTATTATTATTATTATTATTATTATTATTATTATTATCATTATCATCATCATCATCATCATCCTACCCCTCTGACTGGGTTGCCCTCAACCACTCTGGGCAACTTTCAACATATATAAAAACATAATAAAAGAACAAACTTTTAAAAAACTATAGGGATACAGGGCTGCCTTCAGATGTCTTCTAAAGGTTGTAAGGCTTTCTGGGAAATGATATATAATGAAATGAAAAAGGTATTTAAATATACCTTCTTGAAGAAACCAGAGGCCTTTCTCCTGATCATAGTCGGCCAATTGGTGCCAAAGAAGGACAGAACTTTTTTTATGTATGCTACAACAGCAGCAAGAATACTCATTGCAAAGTATTGGAAGACACAGGATCTACCCACTCTGGAAGAATGGCAGATGAAGGTGATGGACTATATGGGATTGGCTGAAATGACTGGCAGAATCCGAGACCAGGGAGAAGAGTCGGCGGAAGAAGATTGGAAGAAATTCAAAGACTATTTACAGAAATATTGCAAAATTAATGAATGTTAGAATGATGTCGGACAGAAATTATTTTTTTTTCTGCATAATTTTTATTGCTGTCGGATAGAAATTAAGTGGTTTCCAGTTGTAATGTATTAAGAGAATATGAAAAAAAAAAGGTTTAGAAGTAGGTTAAAGTTTATTGATAAGGATTTGCTGAACTTACAATTTGAATTGGAATACAAAGAAGGGAGGTATGAGGAGGTCTGGGAAGTAAGTTAAAGGAAAATTTGCGTGTTTTTAATTATCTTTTTATTTTTCTATTTTTGTTATTTTTTTCTCTTTTTTATTTTTGATTTTTATTGTATTAACATTGAAAATTTTAATAAATATCTTTAAAAAAAACCCAGATGTCTTCTAAAGGTTGTAATAGTTGCTCATCTGCTTGACTCTGGAGTCACATAACTCCACACCTTCCAACATTTCCGTGATGAAAATAGGGACATCCTAAGGAAAAGCAGGACATTCTGGGATTAAATCAAAAACCAGGACAGCTCTTATAAATCCGGGACCGTCTCTGGACAATAGGGACACTTGGAGGGTCTGTTAACCCCATAGTTTCTAAGGGATGTGTAGTGAAGTTGAGAAAGAGATGGAAAGATAACTCTGACACCCAAAAAGCTTGCTTAAAATGCCAGTTGAAAATAATTTTTTGTAAGTCTGATCTTAGTGGCAATGCCTCCACTACTGCTGGCACTAGTAGTAGTAATTTACCATCCATAGCTAACATAAGAGAATTGCTTCCAGTTCCATGTTTCCTTGCATATATACACAGATGACACGCCGTGGTTCATATGCAACAAGTGTGTAGAGATGATAATGCAGAGGAACATTATTATTATTATTATTTTACAACATTCCCTTTTGGGCGGAGGAGCCCAAGAGATGCTAGAAGACTGCTTCTCTGTTCAAACCGGTTTTTGCTTCAGGTTATGAACGCACAGTTCGTGAAGGTCGCTTGCTTTGGAAACGGGAAGTTTCTCTCAGAGTTGCATGAACGAGCACGTTCCTTCGGCTTCTGGGGAGTTTGTGCTGCTGATCTGCCAAGATTGTGCGTTTATGAGAATAAAGGAAGCTGATTGTAATCACATCAGCTCTTGTACGGTGCAGGAAGAGGGTGTCCGGTCCGTGTAGCGGCGCAGCAGGCTGATTGCCAAGGAGAAATGAGCGGAGGAGGGATACGGCGGATCACAGCGTGGCAGTTTACCAAACGTCACATGTAATTGCAGAGTGTAAGAGAACTAGGTTTGACATGATTGCCTTGTGTTTATTTTGGGGTTATTGTCTTTTTCCCCCCTTGACTGTTTTAGACATTTATAAGCTAGTGCAGCTAATTTCTAACTGCAGTGAGTGTAATAATAGGATCATTCAGCATCATGGAGGGAACCTCTATAGAGGCTTGGTAGCCATGATACCCAAGTGGAATTCCCATGTCCAGAAGCAGGTATACTCCTGAATATCAGATGCCAGGAGCCAGCCACAAAACAGGGCGATGGTTTAAGACACCTTGCTCCCTGGGACATCCCGGAAGCATCTTGCTGGCTGCCATTGAAATAGGATGCTGAACTAAATGGAGTGTTTGGACCTCATCCAGCAGGGCTCAAAGATTTTGTTTGGTCTACTTACATTTTAAAATGATGTTACTAATATTGTGTTGTATTATTTGTGCAATCTGTAGCCAAAACCATTATGTATTGGGAAAAGGAATCAAATAGAAGAGGCAAGAGCGTGTGCAACAGGGAAAGAGACAACAAAACAAATCCTACAGTACCGTGAATAAATTAAAAGGGGAAATGCCATAATTAACATTATCATTCCAGAGATTTGAAAACAAGGCCCACCTCTCAAAAAAAATTGTTCTCTTGATTATGATGTGTTGCAGTTCTCTTATATGTAAGTTTTATCGTTAAGATAGTTTGCCAGGTTTCCTTAATTCATCAGTTACAGTAGGGGAACCTTTATTTTTCTATATTTTGTGCAATACACAGTTTTGCTGTTGTTAGCGGTGTACTACTCAGCTGTGACTTCAGAGTGAAATATCAAGAGAGCTATTTGAGGGTTTCTTGGGAGATCATAGTCTGTACTTATTCGTATAATATCCAGTACTTCTGCCTTCATTTTCTTACACCTTCAACAATGCACATTTCAGCCTAAAAATAAAAATAAAAAAATAATTCTGTGTGGAGTTAAGTAGCATTGGAATATTGTTCATCCACATTTTTAAGCAAAAAGCAAGTGATTTTTTTTTTTTAAGCAAGCTCAGGATCATTCTGGAAATAGAATGGAACAGATTTATGAATGAATGGAAGTGAAACATACACAGCCTAGAAATGGACTCATCCATCCATACTATTATTAACTATTTGATCTGAAGGCTGGTGAAGGGGCTGTTGTATGGAAGAATCAGTGTGGAAATTGATCGCCACAGTTGGTTGTGGGTTTATTTGTTTGTTTTTAAGGATAGGAGTATTTCATCCATGTTCTGCCTCCTCAATGCCTGAAATGGGGATGCTTTCTAAAATCTGTTCAAGAGTTGAAGCACATGCTGTTTCCATAGGTCACTGAGAAGAGGAAAACGTGTTTTGCATAAGGAAAAAAGGCTCCCTGGTATCTCTGGTTAATAAGAGCTGGTAGTAGGATAGGGTTATTAATAGTTACTGGCTGTTTTTGCAATAGGGTAGGGCTATCAGTGGCCATTTCCAGGTATTATCAAACTACAACACCCATCGTCCTTGACTCTTCGCATACTCGCTAAGGATGGAGGAGGGTTGGAGAATATTTGGAGGACCACAGGTAATCCACTCCTAATTCACATCTGCCCCAGCCACCTGTGTTAGCAATATACAGCAGTAAAAAAAAAGTAACCTTGATTGTACAGTTGTATATATGATTGCATCAATGCTCCTTTTTGGTCTTTTGCACACACGTGCTCCCACACACTGGTAAGGCACCATAGGCAAAGAATACTGATACAATGGTTCATATTGCTACATTTGGAGGGGGTTTGCAGCATTTTGGCAATGCCCCCACATGCAGGCAAGCACCAGCAAAACGGCAGCATGCCATCGTATATATTCAGTCACGTTGAGCTTGCTTTGTTGCAGTCAAGGTTCGTATGCACCTTGGTAATGCAGAGGGAGTGAAAAGACAGAACTGGCACTCCATATAAAAATTAAGAAATCATTTTAATAGGCTTCCTTCGGAGGTGAAATAATTGTAGGGCTAATTTCAGCACAGGACTAGAATAAACTGGAAGGTATCTCCCGATTCATTAACTGCAAGATTATCCAGAGAAATGTCATTTTTGAATGCTCTCAGCAAGAGAGATCCAGGGCGCCCCTCACTGAGCTGCAATCCTCGGAGCTCCTTGTGGGATGGGGGATGGTTAAACTGTGGAACTCATCCCCACAGGAGGCAGAGATGGCCATAAACTTAAAGAGGTAAAGAGACCCCTGACCATTAGGTCCAGTCGTGACTGACTCTAGGGTTGCGGTGCTCATCTCGCTTTATTGGCCGAGGGAGCCGGCGTACAGCTTCCGAGTCATGTGGCCAGCATGACTAAGCCGCTTCTGGCGAACCAGAGCAGCACACGGAAACGCCGTCTACCTTCCCGCCGGAGCAGTACCTATTTATCTACTTGCACTCTGACGTGCTTTCAAACTGCTAGGTGGGCAGGAACAGGGACCGAGAAAGGGAGCTCACCCCGTCACGGGGATTTGAACCGCCGACCTTCTGACTGGCAAGCCCTAGGCTCTGTGGTTTAACCCACAGTGCCACCCGTGTCCTGGCCATAAACTTAGATGGCTCTAAAAGAGAATTAGGAAAGAGGGCTGTCAATGGCCACTAGCCATGATGACTGTGCTCTGTCTCCGCAGTTGGAAACAGCAATGCTTCTGAATATCAGTTGCTGGAAACCCCAGGAGGAGAGAGGGCTCTTGCTATTGGACCCGGCTTGCTAGTTCCCCACAAGCGTCTGGTTGGCCACTGTGAGAACAGATGGACCATTGGCCTGGTCCAGCAGAGCTCTTCTGATCTTCTTACAGGATCCGGCACTGGGGGGAAAGATAGAGGTTGCCGCTACCCCCAGCATACGTTGGATCATTTAGACACACTTTTTAAAATTAAGATTCGCAAATTTGATCTAATGGACAACTCCTCTCTGGGGCTGTCATTTGCGTGGCAGCGAATACAGTGTGACGTTTTTAATAGCCTGTAATGACTGGAATAGGCCAATTGCCAAATGGGCCGCCACAGCAGATGCTTCAGTGGGCTAATTTGGTTGTAACACGCCGGTGAAGTGATGTGCGATTGGCAGGCAGGCATCGAAGAGATGGACATTTAGCATGTGCTGCCGCTGAGAAATTCAACTGCTGTTTTCACTTGAGAGCTCCGGTCAGCGACTAGAGCAGAGTGCGGCCTCCTAGGCCTCTCTCTCTCTCTGGCCCCCAGGACTCTCTCCAGGTCCTACTTTTCGGCTGGTTTGAGTGTTTTTTTCCAGGCTGGAATACGTCCTACAACTCTGCTTATGCCTCTTGCTCACATGGATGGAGGAGATAGATGGGTGTGAAGGAATCTGGGAGACAGCTCATTCGGCAGAGCATAAGACTCTTAATCTCAGAGTTGTGGGTTTGAGCCCCACGTTGGGCAAAAGATCCCTGCATTGCAGGAGGCCGAACTACATGACACTCATGGTCCCTTACTACCTTTCTGAACAAAGATGAAGCTTATATTCATTGCTGATCCCACCTCTGCCTCTTGCCCTGCCTGCTGCTGGTGTGTGGGCCCTGGAAAGTTGAGCAGAAGAGAACATAGACAAAGTTGGGTCTTGGAGGACCACATTCATTCTTGGGGCTGAGGTTCTCTTCTCTGCCTAAGATCAGTGATGGCCAAACTTGGCCCTCCAGCTGTTTTGGGACTACACTTCCCATCATCCCTGACCACTGGTCCTGTTAGCTAGGGATGATGGGAGTTGCAGTTCCAAAACAACTGGAGGGCCAAGTTTTGCCATCACTGGCCTAAGATGGTAAGCTAAACTCCTGGAGCTGGGAAAGATGACGAAGGTAGAGCATGACAGAGTGGCACTCCACATCAGGGTGGGAACCTCAGCCCCAGAAGTCCAATGTGGACCTCTAAGCCTCTTTACCTAGGGACACACCTATATCCAAATTCCAAGGAAGGAGATTCCGAATAAACCTCAGGAAGAACTTTCTGGTGGTCAGAGCTGTTCGATGGTGGAATGGACTCCTTCAGAAGGTGGTGGGCTCTCCTTCTTTGGAGGTTTTTAAGTAGAGTTTGGATGGCCATTTGTCAGGGATTCTTTGGTTGAAGTTCCTGCACTGCTGAGGGTTGGGCTAGATGACCCTCTGGGTCCCTTCCGACTCTACAGTTCTAGGATCCTCTGATTCATCTGCCCCCCTGGCCACGCCTTCTCATTGGTCCCACTCTATACCACCCTGGAATGCTTTGGTCTGAATGGAGGGTAGAGGTCTTTGTGCATGTTGTGGCAGACAGGTAGCCTATTGTACAAAGGTTGGAGTCACAATTCTTTCTTGCACTCACTTTTTTCCTCTGGCTCCCAGTGGGTTGCCCCTGGGGTTGAAAATAGTTTCCCACTCCTGCTGTGGATGTTATCGAACACCCCAGTCATTGTGTGTCAGGGAGCGTGCTGAGGAGGGCTGCACTGAGGAGGAATGGTTGGAGCCTCCGCATCCACCGGCTCCTGATCAGGATCCTGAATCTTCCCAGAAGCAGGAGGACAGTATAGATATGGAACAGTGGTTTGCAGAAGGACGTAGTTCAGAAGGCAGAAGCTGGGAAGTACTGGATGGGGAACAACTAGGCGGAGGAGAACTGGGAGAGAGAGAGAATTAACAGACTCACTGTCGCTTGAAAGTGTTCATCTGCTCAGCCCAAGGTCAAGAAGAGCAGATAAGGTGGCAGCACCTAAAGCACAGGGGTTGTGAGATCAGGGTGGAACCCTTAATTGGGAGCACCTTCATTCCCAGGAATGGATTCTTTGTTCTCTCACTGTGATCATTAAAATTTCTCACTAGTAAGAGGCTCCTTTCTCTTTGTTCTGCTTATCTGCTGCCAAAGGGGGAGGGAGGAGAGAAGGAAGCCAACTCCCTGAAGCCTGACATTGTGGCAGGAAAGTCACACATGGGAGTTGTAATCTGCAGTGCGCTCTACGTGGGGCTACCTTTGAAGGTGACCCGGAAACTACAACTAATCCAGAATGTGGCAGCTAGACTGGTGACTGGGAGCGGCTGCCGAGACCACATAACACCGGTCCTGAAAGACCTACATTGGCTCCCAGTACGTTTCTGAGCATAATTTGAAGTGTTGTGCTGACCTTTAAAGCCCTAAATGGCCTCGGCCCAGTATACTTGAAGGAGCGTCTCCACCCCCATCATTCAGCCTGAGGTCCAGCACTGATGGCCTTCTGGCAGTTCCCTCACTGCGAGAAGTGAGGTTACAGGTGTAATAAATGTAAATCTGCCCTTATTCCCTTATGGGGGACACAAGAGCCCTTATAGAGTCCTTTGTAGGTTCTCCATTGGGCAGAGAAAATAACAGAGGCCAACCAGAAAATATTGAGAAGCAAAGCAGGTCGTAAGCATGATCTTTATTGAACTTTTGCAACAGGGTGCTCCCCTCACATGCAGGAAAGGAGGAGGACCCAGAACAAAGGTGTGCTCGCCCTTGTATAGACATTTTAAATTGCCCGCCTTGGAGTTTAAGACCACCCCCAGAAACATCATACCTACATCACAGAAAGGGCGGTCTACAACAGAAATCTGAGTGTGCTGTTTACCTCCTGTCTGGCACGTTACCTGTTAATGCTTACTTGATTGGATACCTTGGGGAGCCTGGCCAGTCTTTTGCAATGATAAATACTTTGTTCCTGAGCCAGGTCACAGGCTCACTCTATTCATACACAGACATACCCTTAAGACAGGATTTGTGAATGAAAAGACAATGGGGAGGCTTTTCCATTTTCCTTGACCTTGCAGAGAAATCATTTGGTCAGTTTGGTTGGTACATTTATGAACATTTATTATATATATAAGAACTTAATTTTTTTTATTTCACAGGGAACCAGGCAAAGGGCCTTCTCGGTAGTGGCGCCTGCCCTGTGCAATGCCCTCCAATCAGGCAATAAGCAATTATCGACATCTGAAGGCAGCACTGTTTAGGGAAGCTTTTAATATTTGATGAATTTTTGTATTTTAATATTTTGCTAGAAGCCTCCCAGAGTGGCTGGAGAAACCCACCCAGATGGACGGGGTATAAATAAATTATTATTATTATTATTATTATTATTATTATTATTATTATTATATCAACTGGAGAGATGCAGGTCTCCCACCCCTTGGACAGAAGCTTATAAAGGGATGTGTGGTCTGTAGTCAGCATATCAGCGAGAATATCCTTCTTCTTTCAGAATGCTAGGACTCAGAGCCATCCAATTTAACTCAAGGGCAGGCGATTCTTGACAGACCCCTTCCCAGACCCCAAAAGTAATTCTTCATGTAGCACATGGTTAGCTTATGGAACTCACTGCCTCATGATGCAGTGGTATCCATTAGCTCTGATGGCTTGAAAAGAGAATTAGACCTCCTGGTGGCTCTTACGGAACCTCTGTGCTCCCGGCAAGTTTATCTCTGAAGGCTGAGATCTGTTGCCTACAGTCTCTCCCTGTTCGTGAGATTCCCAGAGACATCTTGTAGGCCACTGTGGGAAGCAGGATGCTGCACTAGACGAACCTTTGGCCTATTCCAGCAGGGCTCCTTTCATGTGCTTACATTCCTGCGATTCCATGTTGCATTTGACGAGGGGGAGTCGCTTGCATAAGAATGCTCGGCGGCTGCAAAAATTAAAGAGTCGAAAGGTCCTTTGATGCGCTCTCCCAGCACATTGGCTCGATGCAAATTAACTTTAAATTGTAAAATAAAGTAGAACATGAAGAAGCAGAGGAGGAATCAATTTGCACGGGTCTTGTGATATTGAACAACGGTGACACTGCCGGAGGGCAGCAGTGTATCTGATATTCTGGGCTGGTGGCTATTGATCCTCACACGCAGCTGCCTGTTAATTTTCTTTTGGATGGTGAAGCCACGTAGGGTAATCTTCGTGCTTCGTTCATGTCTTGGTGTTTATTTGGTAGCTGTTTGGGAAAGAAGGCTTTTTTCGTACTGGCTACAGCATGTACGAAAGCTGTGACCGTTCCTGGACTGGGATAGCTTGACCACAGCAGTTCAGGCGCTGGTAACTTCAAGAATAGATCACTTCAACACACTCCGTGTGGTTCTTCTCGCGCAGTTTATCCAGAAAGTGCAGCACAATTGCTAGCAGGAGTTAGATCCTATCAGCATACCCCAAAGATCTGCACTGGCTGCTAGGGCTGGGAGATATATCAATATTTCATCCAAAACCGGTTTGAAGTCCATATCATGATATCGGTTTCATAATTTTTGGCCTGGCAGTATATCACAAATCATGATGTGTGTGTGTGCTATGCAAAATTCACAAGGGGTGGCGACTGTGAAGCCAGCCAGTGCCTCTACAGTGGACACTGCAGGAGGCACGTTCACAACCCGCAGCGTTTGCAACCCGCAGTGCCGTGTCTGCACATGCACAGGTTGGGATTTGGCGCCTCTGTGCATGCGCGAGTGCCAAAACCCAGAAGTAACCTGTTCCGGAACTTCCGGGTTCGCTGCGGTGCACAACCTGAAAACGCACAACCTAAAGTGTCTGTAACCCGAGGTATGACTGTAGATAGCTCCATTCTCATTTCAGGCTTTATGATATGTCAGTATTTTGCAATTTATAGCTGCTGATATATCGCGATGTTGAAAACCAGATACCACCCAGTCCTGCTGGCCGCTGATTCATTACCAGGCCAGATTTAAGGTGTTCCTTTAGCATTGGTACTATATCTGAAGCACTTAATGGCTTGGGATTGCTCATTTTACTTTGGGCATTGTCCCCTACTTGCCCTTTGAACCACTTCAATCTGTGGAACCTTCCCTTTTCCAAGTGCCACGCCATGTTTCCCATTTGTGACGAGTCGATCTTTTAGTGTCCTTTGGAACTCCCTGCCTCTTGATATTAGGGAGGGTTCTTGCCATATTGTTTCATGTGCCTGCTGAGAAGCTTTTCATTTCAGCAAGCATACACAGACGTACTACGATCTAGTTACGCGTACTCATTTCAAAGGTTTCGCTAATTTTTCCCTGTGTTTTAATGATAATTACCTTGTGTGCCATATGGAGTCTTTGCTTGAATCTCTTGCCACTCATTTTCACTGGATGGTGGTGCTTGTTGTTTAAAAGCTCTGTGGATTTTAGCAGTATTTTATCTATGAGTTGGTTAAGTGCGCAGTTTAGAGATTAAACAGTTTGCAAATCTTTCTAAATAAACAAAAAAACACACAAAGGTGAAGAAGCCTTATCCCTGGATTATTCTCCTCTTCCTTTTGAATAAGTCTTTTATTTTATTTTCCTGCCTGTAGACACATGTACAAGACTAGATATCTGTTTAATATTATGCTACTCTTCTCTGTATCGTTCCAGTTTTAGTATCTGTTATGTAAAAGCGAAATTATACAGGAGAAAATATTGCCATTGGTATAATTTGTCTCTCCCCCCCCCCCGCCGCCCCCCAAAAAGTGCCTAAGTGACTTACAAAAAGTTAAGAGCCAAAGGCATAACACACAAAAACAAAATGAACACATTACAATAAAACCATTACAATATCCCGTAAACATTGTCTGCGAAACTTCAACAGCAGGGAAAAAAGCAATAAGCTGCAGAACATTTATCACACTCCATCAGATGCCTGGGGAAAGAGAGGTTTCTACTGGCACAAAAATTGCCTCCTATAATGGCGACCCAAGGAGCCAACCATGCAGAGGGGAAGGTGGGGGGTCTTTAAAGAGCTCTTGCAAGGATATTTAATGCTGTACCGTAGACCCGCAACGTAGGTGCATTTAAGTTGTGCTCATTCAGGTTTACGTGCTTGGCAGTTAAAAAAAAAAGGGAAGGGGGCAGGTGTCCGGGGGGGGGGCGGGTAAGCTTTGGCAGTCTCACATGCCATTACACTCAATGTGTTTTGACTATATGCAAAATTGGCTTTATCTGCTATCCTCAGAATGTCACACACACACACACACATGCCAGTATGTTGCGAGCTTACTATATATCTAAAAGGTATTCTATCCTGCTGGGACTTGGCCTCTCAGGAGCAGTGCAGGTAGAGTACAGGTCAAGTCTGGCCAGGCAAAAGTTTTAGGCAAGTCTCCTAAACATGGCAGGGCCTAGTCGGCTCCTGGGGACCCTGCTGGCTGAATCTTGGAAGGGGTTGTCTCAGCTATGAGCTGGAGACCACCTGAGACCTCAGGTAAGGTGGCAGGGCCTGTACAGCGGTACCTCAGGTTAAGAACTTAATTCATTCCGGAGCTCCGTTCTTAACCTGAAACTGTTCTTAGCCTGATGGGTCCTCCTGCTTCCACCGCACTGCCAGCACACGATTTCCATTCTCATCCTGAGGTAAAGTTCTCAACCTGAGGTACTACTTCCAGGTTAGTAACCCAAAGTGTCTGTAACCTGAGATGTCTGTAACCTGAGATACCACTGTACTATATCTTCCCCACCATGTTAAGGAGCAACCAAAAAGATCAAGGGGATGGAGTGACTCCCCTATGAGGAGAAAAGGCAAGTAAGTGAGTTAGAAACTCAGATATATAAGCTAGGCGCCAAACGGCTCCTCAAACCAGGGTTACAGTTGACAATAAGGAATGCCTAGTTGCCATTGGGGGGCGGCCAGACAGCTCGAAAGCCGTATTTTTCAATACATCGTTTTGTTTCCTGAATTTCGTTTTGATTGCACAGATAATATATAATGGATAGAATTCTACAGGTTGCATTGCTAGTTTGTGAAAACAGTCAAGATCCAAGGATCCCCAGGCATGCGCCTCCAGATGGTGGAAACATCAGATGCCATCCTGGACCCCAGGCATCTTCGCTTGGTCACAAGTGGCCGATAGCAAAATGCACCTGTCAAATTTTGAACGCTGGTGGTGACATTATAGAAGTTTCCAACAACTGGTTGCACACTCTCTCCAGTGATGGAAGGAGCACATAGCTATTGTGGCTAGCCGCTGTTGATAAGCTTCTCTTTCGAAGCCATCCAAGTTGGTGGTCATCACAACCTCTCATGAGAGCAAATCCCAGAGTTTGACAGGTTGCTGTGTGAAGCAGAACTTCATTTCACCCGTCACAAACCTTCCAACGGTGTGTGTTGAATGTGATGTCTGATCCAGCCCTGAGGAATGGTGGTTCGTGGTAGGCAGGGGTGCGGACTTGCTTGTCTTTTAAAATGACCCAGTTTGCTGTTCTGTTCATATTTAGAAGGATTAAAAAAACCAAAAAACCACCATACACACACACACACACCCCCTTGCCTTCCCCCCGCCTCAAAGACACTTTAATCCGTTATAGCTGACGATCATTTTCTGTGTAATTATAGTGATTACAGAAGCGGTAATGGCGGTGGTAGGGAGTTGCTAGTCATTCAACTTCATTTCCCTCCGGGAGAGTAGGTGGTTGTGCTGAAGAAAGCTGCTATGCCAATTTGAAGCTGGGTGATCTTTGCTCTTCCACGGAGATAAGAGGCACAATTGCGTCGGTATGGTGTCTTGAAGCCAAGCGCTGGGTAGACACCAGAAAACAGGGAATAGACATCAGAGAACAGGGAAAGGGAAACTCATCCAGCTATGTGAAGGAGCAGAGAGAGAAAGAGAGAAAAGTCTTTAGTTGTGATTCCTGCATTGCAAGGGGTTGGACTAGATGCCCTTTGGGGGAACCCTTCCAACACTACAATTATCTGATAGTCTACCAGCTGAAATAAGGCACTGCTTCTAGCTGCCCTTCGCTGGAACCAGGAGTGCAGCCTTCGGTAGGGTTTGCCGCCTACCGAAGGAGTGCCTATTTGCTTTCACTTTCTCTCTCTTTTTTGCAAATAACCCAAATGACTACAAACAGGCTCGCCGCAAGGATTTGCAGAGCTACGGGCAACCCGGCTTTGAGAGCGGGAGCAGGAGGATAATAATAATTGAGGTGGCTGGAAGCCGTTGAGAGCGGTGACAACAGTGAAAATTGTAATTGAGGGAGTGTTTTAACGGGACTGGGAAGATTAAGCAGGAAGGCCAAAAGGTTCGGCTTGAAATTAAACGAGGGAGTGGACAGCTCAGGGGGTTTGTAATGGGATATGGAGGCTTTCTGCTGCAGGTCACTGGTTCAGCTCATGCCTCGGCTGCTAATCACTTACGGTCATTAATGTTGCTAGGCTGCACAGGATCGATCTCCCCCCAAATGGATCTACAGACACATCCCTTTAGGCAAAGAAGGAAAAACAAGAGGAACCAAAGTAATGCAGAGGCATTGCTAGGCCAGGGGCCAAAGGCAGTGGGGCCCCAGATCTCCTGTCCTCCCCCTGCTCTTATATAATATAATCTGTATTTGGTGGAGGTAGCCCATGAAGCAATGCAAACAACAAATAATGTGCATTGGTTACCAAGTAGAAAGCAAAATAAAGCCATGATGTGTAAAAGGCAGAAAATAATAGAAGTATGTTAAGTTCAATAACCATGGCCAAAAGGTGCATGAGTTACAGGGGGTGTCTAGATTCCTCTAATAAATCAAAGAAATAAAGATAAACCAATCAGTGTTGAAAGGCTCCTGTTTTTTCCTCCATGCATCGCTCCATAGCGCCATGCAAGTTTATGAGTCAATGCCAAGTATCATACCCTTTTGCCTCTTGTACAGCTGTCTGCACCTTTCCAGTGTCACCCCAGCTGCCACAAGGAGGTGGTTTATCAGATTCTTAACTGGGAGTATTCCTGAAAGCAGAGCAGAGCTATTCTATTTCAATACCTCTGTAATGGAGATCTGCAAGGATTGCAAAAGCGTCCTGTCCAAATTGCTGAGCTTGTGGCAGTGCTATTATACTAGAAAAAGAGGTGTTGGAACTCAACATGAACTCCTCTTATAATGGCAATGGTGCCCACCTGAGAGGTGCTAGAACTGAGTTCTGGCTGGGGGAAAATAGCCCTGGCTTTTGGGCACTCCCACCACATATGGATCAATGTACCAAGATGTTGTCTTCCTCGCCAAGGTTAATAAGGAATTATGAATACAATGGTGCCACAAAGCTGCCCATGCCCCATCAGAAATAGTCCCTTGAATATTTGTTGTTGTTGTTTAGTTGTGTCCGACTCTTCGTGACCCCATGGACCAGAGCACGCCAGGCACTCCTGTCTTCCACTGCCTCCTGCAGTTTGGTCAGACTGGTAGCTTCGAGAACACTGTCCAACCATCTTGTCCTCTGCCGTCCCCTTCTCCTTGTGCCCTCAATCTTTCCCAACATCAGGGTCTTTTCCAGGGAGTCTTCTCTTCTCATGAGGTGGCCAAAGTATTGGAGCCTCAGCTTCAGGATCTGTCCTTCCACTGAGCACTCAGGGCTGATTTGCTTCAGAATGGATAGGTTTGATCTTCTTGCAGTCCATGGGACTCTCAAGAGTCTCCTCCAGCACCATAATTCAAGAGCATCAAATCTTCGGCGATCAGCCTTCTTTATAGTCCAGCTCTCACTTCCATACATCACTACTGGGGAAACCATAGCTTTAACTATACGGACCTTTGTTGGCAAGGTGATGTCTCTGCTTTTTAAGATGCTGTCTAGGTTTGTCATCACTTTTCTCCCAAGAAGCAGGCGTCTTCCCACAATTCTTTGAGCCCTCACATTGCAACCCTGGCAGTAACCCTTTCCTCTCCAGCCCATAATAGTGGCAAAATCAACCACATGATTCACTCCGTTGAGCAGGGATGGATAACTTTCCCGTACTCAAGGGCCACATTCCTTTCTGGGCAACCTTATGAGGGCCACATGGCAGTGGCGGATGAGGCCAGAGGCAAAAGAGATGTCAGCTATAAAACCTTATCAAGATTTCAGTTGTGGTCAGAGACCAGCTTATTAAATAATTTGCTCAGAGTATGCAATGTCTTTGCGTGCCAGACACCAGAGCCCATCAAATATGATTAGATGCTAGACACCATTGCATGCCAGCAATCAGATAATTCAGCCAGAATCCCAGATGCCATTGCATGCCAAATGGTGAAGGCGTTCAAGCAGAAAAATTAAATATCATCAAATGCCAAAGATGACAAATAGGCAGCATCAGTCTTTGCAGAGGAAAACGTTGAGTTCTTCCGTGTCTCTCTCCAACTTTGAAATTCTTTCAAGAAAATGCTTTCTGTGCCATCACCACTTTCATCATGTTGCAAGTTTCTTAAGAAAAGGGCTGTGAATTAAACAGAACAACTTAGTGCTGAGTCTCCCATTTCCCCCTGCTTCCCCTGTTCCTTTCTGACTAGTAACCTGCCAAACGTAAAGGAAATTAAGTGTAATTGTTTGCATGAATAATGGTGGCTGGTGGTTCCAGGGCATGCTACAACCAGCCTAGCCTTCCGGGGCAGAGAAATTACGTTGTGTATTTCCATTCCATTAGCCACCAGGCCTGCGGAGGAGGAGTGTTTGCAAGTTGCAGTATCGTTTTAATTTTCTGCTGTTTAAATGCCTCTGCCCTGTTATCTTTTCTCTCCCCTGCCTACTCCCCAATAAATTATGGGCTGCAGCCAGTGCTAGTCCTATTCCAAGTAGATCCACTGTAATTAACAGACATCAACTTAATGCCATTCGTTTCAATCTACTCTGAATCAAATTTAGCTGGCAATGACATCTCCCACTTTGCCTCAATTTCCCATCTTCCGTGCCTGCTGGGCTGTGCAAATGATGCTCAAATATCAGTGCCAGGGGTGAGGAACCTCAGGCAGGGTGGGGTGGTGGTGTCAGAAGTGGCCCTCCAGGTCTCTCCATCTGGCCCTATGGACTTTCTCCAGGCCTCACCTCTCTCTGGAGCTGTTTCACACCCTCCTTGAGTGGTTATGCCAGGCTGGAAGATGTCCTTCGACTCTGCTAAGGTGCTTTGCTTGGATGGATGGAGAATACAGAGATGTGAGAGAGCTATTTGTAGAAACAGCCTGTTGCAGGAACCTGGACAGACCTATAAGGTTAAGCCAGGCATCCCGAAACTCAGCCCTCCAGATGTTTTGGAACTACAATTCCCATCATCCCTGACCACTGGTCCCGTTAGCTAGGGATGATGGGAGTTGTAGTCCCAAAACATCTGGAGGGCTGAGTTTGGGGATGCCTGGGCTAAGAGCATAAAGAATGGGTACTTTGATTCATTGGATTATATTGACCTTGCTTACTTGGGGAGCAGGGTTGGGTGTTCATTTGCATGAATGTGAGCTTTCAAAACATAAAGAAAATAACAAAAGCATGTTTTGTCGTCCGTCCCTCCCCATTTGTTTCTCGGCCCACTTTTGCACATGAGACCCTGTCAGCATCTTAATGCCTCAGCTCAGAGATCTTCGCTGGTTGCTCATTTGCTTCTGGGCCAAGTTTAAAGTATTACTCATGGTATATAAAGCCCTAAACAACCTGGGACCAGTTTACTTGCAAGATTGCCTGACCCCATGTACTCGGCTACTTCAATCTGCAAAACTGCCACATAATACAGATCCTGCATTTTCAATAAATCCATCTTTTAGTGTGGCAGTGCCAACACTTTGGAACATCTTGCCTGTTGACATCCAGCAGGTGCCTTCACTGTACTATTTTCAGCGCTTGCTGAAAACATTTTTGCTGCATGAGCCTTCCCAGATATGTAGAATGCTGACATGCGTTTTAATCTGTTTTTAGCTTATAATTGATTTCGGTTATTTCTGAATGTTGTAAATAGCTGTCTTTAACTGCTCTTATCCATTATTTTGTTATTTTCGTAAAACTGTTTTTTGTTTTGTTTTTACAATCAAGGGACATATAACTTTCATGAAATAGATCGATCCCAGCCAAGCCAAAGCAGACAAGGAGGGTGCAGAGCAGGGTTTGTGAGGGGTGCTGGTTGAGGAATTATTATTATTATTATTATTATTATTATTATTATTATTATTATTATTATTATTATTTCCATTTATATACCACCCTTTCTCAGAAGATCCCAGGAGGGCAGCATTAAAAACACAATACAGAACAAAATAAATGGTCTCAGAGACACCCAAGGCCCAGTGTACAGAGGCCCAGAGAGCTACGTTTGTCCATTGGACCTGTGGTGTTTTCAGCCACGTCAAAATGGCTTGCTTGACTCTGAACTCCAAAAGGTGAAGGTTGAAATTCAGAAGAGAGGCAGGGGGGATGCAAACCTTCCTTGAGACTGCTGGTCGGATGTTTGCAAGGAAAGGCTCTCAATGGATTGTGCCTCTGGTTTGTTTGGTTCTGGCTGATACGCTTTGCTTCTGATTGTCAGCCTGTCTAGGCAATTATTTGTCAAGGCCATTGGAGTCCATGAAGAAGGCAGAGATGAGCAATGGAAGTGACAGGCACTCAGCGGTGGGCATTGGCTAGAAGTCAGATTGTGTCATAGATGTTGCCACATGTCCATCAACGGGACAGTTACATGGATAGATACAAATATATCCATACAAATGTTTTCCATTGGTTGTCACAAAGAAAGGCCATTGCTCACATTTATATATATATATATATATAGGAAAGGTGAGCTATATACTCATCCAGATACTTTGTGTGCTTTGCTCAGGACTTCTGCAAAAGTTCCGTTCAGGTGAAATATCTCTGCGGATTTTTTTTAAGGATCTGATTAAAATATGGACAGCGATTCTTAGGGTGGGGCAGGTGGGACTTTTCAAGTCTTTTACTAGCTACCAGCTTCTTTCTGATGCAAAGTTGGAGGTGAATTTATTTGGTCAAAAGGATCTCTAGCAATTCCAAAAATAAGAGTTCGGACTTTGGTTTACTTGGAGTTGCATCAATGTTAGAGCCCTGGTCTAAGGGTTTAGACTCCAGGGATACCAACAGAATATCCTGGTTAGTTACATTGTATGTGGATTGGGGCCTCTATATTCCACAAACACACACAAAAATTATTGACATGAACTGCTGCCTGTATACATCTATTAAAGTAGTCTAGCCTACCTCACAAAGAGGGGTGGGGGAGAGTAGAAAACATACACAGCCTTGAGCTTGCAGGTGGAAAAGCAAGATACAAATATATGTCAGTTATCCTGTGGAACTCACTCCCACAAGTTGGCCACATATAGGGATGGCTTTAAAATAAGATTGGACAAATTCATGGAGGTATCACCCCCCCCCCCCGATCCTGCTAGTTAGGAATGATAGAAGTTATAGTCCAGCAATAGCGGGGACCCAGGTTTGAGGAGCACTGGTCTACAGTCACTGGCCAGCAGCCCTTTGGGGTTTCCGACAGAGACTCTCTCAGCTCTTCTTGGAGGTGTTGTGGGGAGATGATTGAACCCCACAGACAACGCAGGTGCTGTGTTGTAGACCTGCAGCCTACGATGCCACAAGCAAGGGACCCGACGTTTGCAGCCTCCCTTCCCTCCTGGTGACGTCACAGACGATCCTGGGGTGCGTCTTGTGGTGCAGCTGCATTGTGCGGCGAAATGTGTGGAGCTGTTCCCAGCCTTGCCTCCCTCTGCCTCTCTGCCTCCTGACCCCGTCATTTTCTGCATCAGACAACGGAGCAATCCGTCTCTCCACCCTCCTTTTGCTCTCCGTGGAGAGATGATGCTGAGATCTCATCATTCCCAGCCAGCGCGTTGCTTGTCTTCGAGGGACCAGCTGCCTGCTGTTGTCGGGCGTGTGTGTGAGCTGACTGAATATGACACACAGTTTAGCCCCTCAGCCAAAATTTCCTCTGGGTAATGTATCTCATTCCAAACACATCTGTTGATTGAGATTCTGGCTCAGCCGGGAGGGAAGGGAAAGCTGGTTTCGGAGAAGGTGAGGTGGAGAATAAACTGAAACCTTGAACCTCATTTGGGAAGCTTGTAATTCGGCATTCTAACACATATTTAATGCTTGAAAGAATGTGCGCCTTGCTCGAATGCAAAAACCTACAATGCCTGGAAAACGTGGAGGAATTTCTTGACTGTGTTCCAACCCGCGTCAACACTGTTCACGCATTTTTAGGAAAACTGGCATATGTGGGATTATTTTGGAGTTGAACTCAATATTTCAAAACGTAAACATTTTACTCAGGATGCATTTGCATTTGTAGGGGGAGGTGAAGAAAAAAGCAGTCTCCTCTGTTTGCAAGCCCCACCAAAGCATTTTGTTCAGGCCAGACAAGAGAAAAAGGGCTGCTTCATTCAGCACACAGGGAGACGACGAAATTCACTACTTTTTCCTTCCAAAAAGACATCTGCTTGACCGCTGTGAAAAACAGGATGCTGGACCAGGTGGACCTTTGGCCTGATCCAAAAGGCCTCTTCTCATGTTCTTACTTAAAGGGCAGTGTCTGTGGTCGGAAGCTGCACTCCTAACTCTCCTCCCCACCCCACCCCCCAAACAGAAGGCTGAGGATCATTGGTAGAACACATGCTTTGTATGCAGAATCACAGAAATGTCTAGTTGGAAGGGACCAGGAGGGCCATCTAGCGCAACCCCCTGAAATGCAGGAATCTTTTGCCCAATTGAGGATTTGAACCCATGACCCTGGGGTTAGCAGTCTCATGATTTACCAGCTGAGCTATCCCAGCCTTATAAGTCCCATGTTCAGTCCCAGCATCTCCAGGTAAGGCTGAGAAAGACTCCAGCCTGAACTCCTGGGGACACACACACACACCTGTCAGTGGAGACAATACTGAGTTTGATGAACCAATGATATGATCTGTTTGTTTGTTTTTTTTATTAAAGATTTTCTTGATTTACAAAAGTGTGTGCAATGTGTCTCTCTCATATTTTTCCCCCACGTAACATTTTTACAATAATTAATTAAATAAAATTTATTATTATTATTATTATTATTATTATTACAAATCAGTTTCATCTGTTGAGACATTGGGAAGAAAAGGGGGAAAGAGGTGGATTTGTTTTGAGGCAGCTTCTTACGTTCCTCCAATAGGAAGTTTCCCGTTTTCCTCTTTTTTTTTGGTAATATTTTTTTATTAATTTTTAGCATACAAAAATTTTAAAGACATACCACACAAATTATTATACATATATCCTTATTTGGACTTCCTTCAGAAGGACTCCCTTCTGAGAGTCTTCCATCTAGATTGTTTCTCCTGCAATTCTTAACTTAATATTGCCTTTACATTTTCTAACAAATCGTTTCTCCCTCTCCATTTTTACAATATTACTCCTCACAGAACTTCTTGTAGTCCTGCAAACGTAATCTGATCATCACAAATACTTTTCAGATATTCAGTAAATTTAGTCCAGTCGTCGGTAAACCTCTGGTCCCACCGGTCTCGGATCCTTCCGGTTAGCTTGTCTAATTCTGCGTCGTCCATCAATTTCATCCTCCATTCTTCTAATGTTGGTAGTTCTTCTTGCTTCCATTTTTGGGCCAATAGTATTCTTGCTGCTGTTACTGCATATAAAAATGTTTCCCGTTTTCCTTTTGGAGAAAGCAGTAGCTGAGTTGAAGATCATCTGCTTTGCACGAAGAAGGTTCAGTCCCTGGCATTTCCAGGTAGGGCTGAGGAAAACCCTTGTCTGAAAGCCCAGAGACCAATTGCCAGTCGACAAGACTGAGTTAGATTAACCAATGGCCTCAGTCAGGACCTGACAGCTTCCTGTGTTCCTCAAACCATGGCACCATGCTGAAGAAAAACGTTTTGATGCATGAATAAGCCTGCAACCGTCTCAGGTGCTCTTGTGCATACCAGATTGTATCAGAGCTAGTATAATGTAGCGGTTGGAGTGTCAGACTAAGATCTAAGAGAGACCAGGGTCCAAATCCCTACTCGGAGGCCATGATGCTCACTTCATGACCTTGGGCTAGTTGCACTCTCTCAGCCTAACCTACTGTTGTAAGGATACAAGAGGGAGGGCTGAACCATGTAGGCCAACTTGAGTTCCTTGGAGGAAAAGTGAGATATAAATATAATAAATCTGAATAAGTGAGTCATCAATTTGAGATTAAGTCAGGTTTTTAGGATAGGGTAAGTTGGTAAAGTTCTATCTGGGAAATGGTAAATACAACTGTTTGGGAGAGATTTGTAATGGCCTCTAAGCCACGGATTGGATGAATCTGTCTATTCCAGCTCATCTTACTTCCTCATTTTTCCAATCTTAGGTTCAATTCCACGTTTCCACATCAGTTTGTTATTATTTTTTAAGTCCGCATGAAGATTCATCAACATTTTAATGCACATTTCTCCTAATAAATGTGGCTGCATGCAATTTTGCCTAATACAGTGGTACCTCGGGTTACATACGCTTCAGGTTACAGACTCCGCTAACCAAGAAATAGTACCTCGGGTTAAGAACTTTGCTTCAGGATGAGAACAGAAATTGTGCTCTGGTGGCGCGGCAGCGGCAGCAGGAGGCCCCATTAGCTAAAGTGGTGCTTCAGGTTAAGAACGGATCTCCGGAACGAATTAAGTACTTAACCCGAGGTACCACTGTATACATGCCTTTGCAAACAAATATCCTCTAATGGTGTTTATTCTTGTCTGCTATTTTCACTCAGGTATGCATTTTATTATTATTCTTTATTACATTTGTATACCACCCTACATCTTTAGATCTCAAGGCTGTGCACAGCATAAAAATGCAAGATAAAAACACGCTTTACTCCAGTATACCTCTTTTTGTATACATTACCTGCCTGGAGAAGGGCATTGCAAAATTCCATAGGTGCTTTCATTCCTGTACTGTATCAGAAAACGCAAATTGGATAGGTTCGCTTTTAAACGTGAACTGAGCCGAAATTCACCCCCCCCCCCAGTTCCCGCCTCTCCCCGTGATACAGTAGTTGCTTTGTTCGTTGTTCCACTGCTCCAAATCTTTACTCTGCTGGTCCCTCACCTGTGCCTGGTTCCTCTGTCTTGACTATAGAGTAATTCTGCAGTCATTAGAAGCAAAACCCCATTATTTTCCCAGCTCAATGTTTTGATCTGTCGCTCTCAATTCCCCCTGCCGCGCCGTCTCGAAATTGCTTCTTGTGTGTTAGGCGGCCTGCTGCTTTTCGGAGCCTGTTTTCCCAAATCTTTCAGCTCTTTATTTTTTAATGATACTGATCACCACCTCCCTGTCCAGAGCGATTGTTCAGGCTGGCAACATCTGTCCTGACTCATTGATCCCGTTGTCTAACACAGGTCTCCTGCTTCCTACACAGAGTTCCCAGCTGTTTGGGGTGGGTGGGTGGGTGGAGGCGACAGCAGCCCGCAAGGGCGGAGAGATATATTTAACAGTCAGGCAGTGGTCTGAAAGGCTGGTGAACATAGAGCAATAAAGTGAGCCATGTCAGATCAGACCATAGACTCATTTTGTAGCTCTGTGGTAAGCACCTGCAGAAAAGACCCAGGGTCAGTCTCTGAACACATAGATCAGCTCTCTATGGTTTCAGAGGATCTCTCCCAGCCCTACCTATTGAGGTGCTCTACCCAGTGCTCTGGGACGCGGTTGGTGCTGTGGGTAAAAGCCTCAGTGCCTAGGACTTGCCAATCGAAAGGTCGGCGGTTTGAATCCCCGCAGCGGGGTGCGCCCCCGTCGCTCGGTCCCAACGCCTGCCAACCTAGCAGTTCGAAAGCACCCCCGGGTGCAAGTAGATAAATAGGGACCGGTTACCAGCAGGAAGGTAAACGGTGTTCTGTGTGCTGCGCTGGCTCGCCAGATGCAGCTTGTCACGCTGGCTACATGACCCGGAAGTGTCTACGGACAGCGCTGACTCCCGGCCTCTAGAGTGAGATGAGTGCACAATCCTAGAGTCTGTCAAGACTGGCCCGTACGGGCAGGGGTACCTTTACCTTTACCCAGTGCTCTACCACTGAGCTATATCACGCTGTGATACGAAAGAACAAACCAATTCCTCTTGTGTGTTCTCTTCTGTTCTGACTCTGTGAGCTTCCATCAGAGAGCATCCATACCACCACGGAGGACAGGGCAGGAGACTCTTAATCTCAAAGTCCTGGGTTCAAGCCCTGTATTGGGCAAAAGATTCCTGCATTTCAGGGGGTTGGACTAGATGACCCTGGTGGTCCCTTCCAACTCTGCAATTCCATGATTCTATGATATCCACCAGTATGTAAGCATCAAGAGGAAGCAGCTGTTGCACCAATGTAGTTGCCAATTTGTTTCAGCCAGGCTTGCATAAGGAGCTCCGCAGGGGACCATGAGCTATCACTGCATGCCACTATGTGCTTGGACAGTTCCTGTTCACCAAGGACGGACCCTGTTTTCCAGTCAAGTAAACCCTAGTAAATCTAGATTCCTAGTAAATCCCTGACCCATTTCTTTTGCCTTTTGAAAGTGCCTTATTAGAGTTTTGTTAGGGTGGGCTGCTGACATTTTCCTCTCTTTTAGAAATAAATAAATAAATTCCAACCCCTTTCCATGGGTCTCCAGCAGGCTGAGAGCAGGAGATTCCTGATCTGCAGTGTCTGTGTGTGAAAATGCGCATGGGTTTGCATCTAGAAGACCACATGTTCCCTAACCCAGCACTACCCAGTCTGTTGGATGCCTTGCTCCATCAACTGCAGCAGACTGCCTTGCATTGATTTAAAAGCCAAGGGAGTGTTTTGTTTTGTGGCTAATATAGTGGAAAGACATAATTTCCGCACAAATTGCTTATTTTGAACAGCTTGTGGCTGGGGCTGTCACAGTCAACAGACAGGCAGCAGGCAGCTGGCTGCATTGAACTGGGGGTGGGGGTAGCCTGCAGTTCCCCCTGTGCTGGACTACAGCACCCATCATGCATAAGCATTGCCCGCACTTGCAGGGCCTGATGGGAAATGGAATCCAACAACATCTGGGGATGCCCAGGTTCCCCAGCCCAGCTTTCCTATTAGGAATCCCTACACACCTGAGATTAGAAGGAAGCCTTTGTTTGCTTAATGTGTTCATATCCCAGCTTTTTTCCCCATCAAAGGAGCTCAAGGTGGCCAACATGGTTCTCCCCGTCCTCATTTTATCCTCACAACAAACCTGTGATTAGGTTAGGCTGAAAGGCAGTGCCTGGCTTAAGGTTACCCAGTGACCTTCGTGGTCCAGTGGAGATTTGAAACCTGGCCCAGTTCAGAGCTCTAACCACTACACCACACAGCCTCCAAGTTGGTGGTCATTATGTTGGAGTGAATTCTCTAGTTCATGCGTTATCTGAAGAACTGGTTCCTTTTGTCTGTCCTCTGGCTGAAGAGGAGAAAAAGCAATCTTAGTTCCTCGGGTGTTCCTTCTCCCCAGTGCACTTCCACCTGGCTGCAGGGCCCAATGTCTGAGGACACTGGCAGGCATTTCCCCGCGCAAAAGTCCAGCACAACATCTGCCGAGCACTCTTGGTTCTTAGCTGCATCTGTCTCTCCTCTCGCTGATTGCTCTGTGGGCTCTCGGGAGTTTTTACAATTCATAAAAGGCGGACGCTAATCCAGCCCAATAATCTTTGAGTATTATCCACCACCCCTGGGGCAGCACAGGTTTTGTTATTGAATTATGAAGCATACATAACAACAGCCAAATAATCCTATCAGTGCAGGTGATATGGATGCAACATGATTCCAGTGGCGATAAGTGCCAACAGACCCTCTTTGTTTCGCAGACGTTAGGAGCGTCAAACCTTCTTATTCCCTGGCATGCCAAGCAGGGGCCGGGGGCTTTATGCCAAAGGGACAGGAGCCAGCCTGTGCTGCCACGCATGGTTGCTTGGAGAGATCCTACCGTACCGTGGCAGCAAGAAAGAACAGTTGGCGTGTGATTCATTGGAATCCAGAAATCAAGGGTGGCATAGCCGGGTGTGTGACAGCCCCTTGGCAAGACACACTTGGAGGGAGGAGGCAGGCTCAGTGAAGGAGGGGCCCTGTGGATGTTGTCTTGCAGCCAACCAAGAGCCAACATGGATGGAAATACAGAATCATAGAGTTGGAAGGGACCAATGCAGGGATGCCCCTTCATGGATCACTGCCTTGCCGTGGCGAAGGGGCTTGAATAACTCAGAGAAGCTATGAACTATGCCAAGCAGGGCACCCAAGATGAAGAGTCCCATGGACTGCAAGAAGATCAAACCTCTCCATTCTTAAGGAAATCTGAGCGGTCACTGGAAGGACAGATCGTGAAGCTGAGGCTCCAATACTTTGGCCACCTCATGAGAAGACTCCCTGGAAAAGACCCTGATGTTGGGAAAGATGGAGGACACAAAGAGAAGGGGACGACAGAGGATGAGATGTTGGACAGTGTTCTCGAAACTACCAGCATGAGTTTGACCAAACTGCAGGAGGCAGTGGAAGACAGAAGTGCCTGTCTTGCTCTGGTCCATGGGGTCACGAAGAGTCGGACACGACTGAACAACTAAACAGCAGCAACAACAAAATGCAGGGATGTCACCTAAAGCATCCATGACAGATGGCCATCCAACCTCTGCTTTTAAACCTCTAAGGAAGGGAGTCCACCACCTCTTGTGGGAGTCCATCCCACTGGCAAACTCTTCCCATCAGAAAGTTCTAGTCAGAATCTCCTTTCTTGTACCTTGAAGCCGCTGGTTCAGGTCCTACCCTCCAGAGCAGGAGAAAACAAGCTGGAAGTTGCCTTCCATTGAGTGAGATCCCAGGTTCATCTAGCTTAGTACTTCTGACACTGACTGGCAGTAGCTCTCCAGGGTTTAATACAACAGGGCTTCCCAGTGAGCTTCTACAGGCAAAGCACATGATTCTGCCATGATGTTATGGTTGATCCAAGCAAACACTGGAAGCTGTCTGGTACTGAGTTAAAACCTTTGGTTCATTTGGCTCAGTAATTGTCTACACTGATGGGCAAAGGCTCCCCAAGGTTTCAGGTAGGGGGTTTCTCTCACCCTTACATGGAAACAATGAGAACTGAACCTGGGTCCTTCTACATATAATGAACGTGCCTTGCCACTGATGCACAAATCTTCCTCTGCTGAACTAGGTTCAAGTGGTTCACTGTGCTATGGTTCACACTAGGAATAAGAGAGAAATTTGTTCCATTTGCATTTTAATTTGTACATCCCAATTAAAACATACGGTAAGTGAATGCAGATGTCACAGTTCGGCTATTGGTGGTGGTGGAAATTACACTATTAATCAGTCCAATTGGTTTGGTTCCTCCCCCCCCCCCCCCGTGCTATTCAAGGAAACACACAAATACATTTACTGGAAAGCAGTATTGTCTCCAACTCAGTCCTACAGAGTTTTGGAAGCACCCCATAACAATACCCTCCAATGTTTCTCCAATGAAAATAGGGATGCCCTATTCTGTTGTTGTACTATTTATATCCCACTCATCTGACTGGGTTGCCCCATCCACTCTGGGCAGCTTCCAACATACGTGTATATAAAAAATTAAACGTTTAAAAACTTCCCTATACAGAGCTGCCTTCAGATGGCTCAGGGGTCACATACCTCCTCCAACAATTCTCCAGTGGAAATAGGGATGTCCTAAGGAAAATCAGAAACTGGGGCTGCTTCTGTAAATCCAAGACTGTCCCTGGAAAATAGAGACACTTGGAGGGTTTGCCATAATTTTACAAGACCCGTGTTTTGAAAACCACATGCTTCCATGGTCCAGTCCTTGTGCAGGCCTAGGAGTAAATCTGAGAAAAGAAGTTGCAGTAATTCAGCAGAGAACGGGGGATGTCACAACCCTTAATCGACTGCTCTGTCTCGCTGTCACACAGCACCGTGTCAAGCGGGAAGGGCATAATCCAGGGTCGTCCTGCCAAAATGCCTTCTCCTGCTTGCCCTGCACCAGCAAGGCCTTTCACTGTACTGGCAGCAGATAATTATTTGTCCTCCCTCCTTTTTCTTTGAGAATTGCTGATTTCATGGCTGTTACCTAGAAGGGACCGCTCAGCTTTCTCTCTCTTTTTTTGCATGATTCGTCTGCGTAATTTGCATGAAAAGCCTACATGGACAGGGTGTGACCCTCAGGGACTCCCAAGCTCTCTGGAGCATGCAAGTTGCATTTCAACATGTTCCTGCTGTCTAGTTGTTGCAGTGCAGGCAGGGTTTGGTTTTTTTAGGGGTGTTAGGTGATTAGTATGAGCGGAAGGTTTTCTAAAGCAATGTTTCATTAGCGTGCAGGAACACATTGCACATCAGTGAGATGCTGCTGAAAAAGGATCTTGAATACAGCCATACGTATGACCGTATCAAGATTGCTTTGGGGGCTGTGTTTTGTCAATGCTCACTTATGTATATACCGTATTTTTCGCTCTATAAGACGCACCAGACCACAAGACGCACCTAGTTTTTGGAGGAGGAAAACAAGAAAAAAAATATTCTGAATCTCAGAAGCCAGAACAGCAAGAGGGATCACTGCGCAGTGAAAGCAGCAATCCCTCTTGCTGTTCTGGCTTCTGGGATAGCTGCGCAGCCTGCATTCGCTCCATAAGACGCACACACATTTCCCCTTACTTTTTAGGAGGGAAAAAGTGAGTCTTATAGAGCAAAAAATATGGTAAGTAATATCAAGGGGTGGGAATGGAAACAGAAATGAAGGGATGGTCTGGAAATCTCTAGCAAAATTTGCAAAAATAAAATTGTATAATTTGCAACGCATCTTCCCTTTTTTTCCAGTTTGGAAGCAAGTTACTCCAGCAAGGTATTCCCAATAATTCAGAAACTGAAAACTTGTGCCTAAGTTTACCTTCATCTTCTCAATGCCTTTTACTTTTGTGTTGTGCTTTTTAGATTATAAACTGGGTATTCACCTAATCACATTGAAATTTTAAGCTTGTTTTTGGCTGAAGGGGGGTTCTGTGGGGGTTTTTTTAATGCTTTAAATGAATAAGTAAACCAGAACAGCGGAAAAAAATCAAGTTCAAATGAGTAGAGTTTTGGAAGCCTCTCTTGAAAAAAAGAAAACCACCACAGTAACAAATTTAACAAACAATAATAGTAACAGTAAAGAAGTTAGCAAACACCCTGTGTAAAGTGCTAGTGATATCATACTCTCTTGGATAGGTTTTAAGGTAAAGGTAAAGGTAAAGGGACCCCTGACCATTAGGTCCAGTCGTGACCAACTCTGGAGTTGTGGCGCTCATCTCGCTTTATTGGCCGAGGGAGCCGGCATACAACTTCCAGGTCATGTGGCCAGCATGACTAAGCCGCTTCTAGCGAACCAGAGCAGCGCTCGGAAATGCCGCTTACCTTCCCACCAGAGCGGTACCTATTTATCTACTTGACTTTGACGTGCTTTCGAACTGCTAAGTTGGCAGGAGCAGGGACCAAGCAACGGGAGCTCACCCCATCTCAGGGATTCGAACCGCCGACCTTCTGATCAACAAGTCCTAGGCTCTGTGGTTTAACCCACAGCGCCACCGGCGTCCCTTGGGTTTTAAGCTACAGGAAGGTAGATTTTGGTTGAACATTGGCATAAACTCCCATGTGGAGGTGGCAGGAGCAAGGTAAGAGCATTAAGCTGGGAGGGGTTTTTTTCAAGCGCGGGGGGCGGTGGCTTGCTTATAGTTCAGCTGGACTTGCTTCTAACTCTGGATTTGCTCCATCAAGCAGAGGGTGGAACTCGATGGCTCAGTGCTGTAATTCTGTAAACTCTGGGGAAATGATCTATCTCCAGCCATTTGATGGCCTCTCTGCAGCCAACCTGGAGCTGAGCTAGATTGTGACATGGTCTGGCCTTTATTTATTTATTTTTTTTAAAAAGCCAGGCTGGAGAGACAAGATGGATAGATTTGGAATTGGGAGGGGGGGGGGCTTTGACCTTGTTGCCTACCATCATTGGTGGATACACACCCCTCCTCCCAAATGTTGTTTTTAGTGGGATAAAACCACATAAATAGTATCCCCATAGTTCAGTAGCAGAGCAACTCTTGTACATCCAGAGGGTCTTGTGTTCGATTGCCAACAGCTCTACGTAAGGCTGGGAAATCCTGGAGAGCTTCTGGCAGCCATTGTGGACAATTCTGAGCTTGATAGGCCAGTGGTCTGACTGTGTAAGGCAAGAAATTCATCAGAATTTATTTGCTATATTTTATGTGCTGCTATAGAGTGCCTTAGTCTGATGGAAGGAAAGCGTAGGTTGTAGAGCATTTGCATGCAGAAGGTCCCCAGCATCTTCAGGTAGGGCTGGGGAAAGAGAACCGCTGGAGAGCCCCTGCCAGTCAGTGTAGGCATTATGGAGCTAGGCAGACCCAGTATTCTGAAGCGGCAGCTCCGTGGAAATTGACCCTGATGCTCTGAAGGGATGAGAAAACAGAGTTATTCCCCTCACTTTCTTCTTTAATCTGCTAAATTGCTTACAGTGAACGGAATCTAGCAAATTGGATTAATCAAGACTTTGTTTTCCGTCTTGATAGATTTAATATCTTTTCATGAAGAACAAAGAGTGTGGGGGGGGATTAACCAAGAGATGCAACCAAGGAGAACTCTGGATTGAGCTATTTGATTAAAATGCTCTTGGGAGGCAGCTGTGACACATCAGTGTTGCAGCTTCCTAGGTAACATGTCATCCATCCTTCCCCCCCCCCCTTATATAAAACCTCCCCAAATTCTTTTTGCACCCAGTGAAACCAGTGGCACTTTGTCCTTGTTTGTTTTGCTCTGCCAGATTCACCGCAGAAACCTTGATGAGAATGAAATGCCAAAGTACAGAGGTTAAGATGGTTCAGAGCCACCTTCATTTCCATCTAGGGCGTCATATGGGAACAATTGTGTTTTCTGGTTTCTTAGGTCAACAGTGTATGCAATTCCATAGGGATTGTTCCATGAGGTCATCCAAGGTTATGGAATTCCCCAGAAAGACTTGCTGGTTTGTGGGCCATTGGTATAAAGAATTAGGAATGAGATGTCACATTTAGCCAGTCTTTTGCCACAAGCACAGAGCCATAGAGTCATCGAACTGTGAAGTTCGAAGGGTCCCTATGGATCATCGAGTCCAACCCCCTGCAGTGAAGGAATTTGCAGCTGGTCTCATACAGGGATCGAACCTGCAACCTTGGTGCTATCAGCACCACACTCTAACCAACTGAGCCGTCCAGGCACAGTCAGTTATACCTTTCATTCCATGTGAGAATCCCATTCCGTAAAACTTCTCAAAGCAATATCACAGTAAAACCAACAATACAAACAATTTCTGAAAGATCCCTGTCTGTAAAAGCAATTCTGTCTGTTAAGACAATTCTGTACATACAGGCAATTAAAAACCAATTCCGCATATACAAATGATTGTAAATCCAATACAGACTGAGGGGTGGGGGAGAGAGAATCTCCACTTAGAAGGCTTGATGGAGCAGGAAGGTCTTCAACAGGCACTTTTCAACGGACAGTAGAGATGGCGCCTGTCTGATGCGTAATGGGAGGAAGCTCTAAAGGACAGGCTCCAGCATGCCGAAGGCTTGATTCCTGTGTGGTGCAGACTAGACCTCCTCATAGGAGGCCTTCTCCTGCAAAGTACAGTGATCAACTAACTGTGTATCAGTTGAAGAAGTCCTTCAATGCTGTCTTTAACTAGGAATGGAAGAACCTTCCCATATACCCATGACGTTGTTGTTGTGTTGTTCTTTCTGCCCTATATTCCACAGCTCCTGAAATTTGGTTTAATAAAGTGTATCATGTTTGACAGCTTCAGGCTGCCCTCCCCCACATCCCCCCCCCACTGCTCAGAGTTGGAGGACAACCTGGTGGAGATGTTCTCATCCCCTCACCGCCACAATGTTCTTCCAGACCAGAAGACGGGGGTTTGCCCATCTTATCGGACATAGAAGACTCTGTCCCACTTCTGCCTTAAGCTACGTTCGCACAGCATTTTACTCCACTCTTTCCTTAACTGATGATTTCCTCATTATATTTGAGCTTCTGCATGATCCAAAAGCCACTGCCAGAAATACAACTCAATATAGCACAATTTTAGCACTTATTTCCATGTTACTTGCTTCTAGAAAAAAAAACCATTTACAAGTAACACAGAGATGAGCTCTAAACTTGCTCTACATCCCACCATATTTCTGAAAGCAACTGTCTTGTCATATGAAAGCTAAAATATAATGGGAAAATGTTGAAGAAACAGAATGTGAATGCAGCCCTCATCACCTTATTGTCACAAGAGCCAAGGACTCTAGAATAAGGCAATGGCCCTTTTCAGATCCCAACCCTTTTTTTCCAGCAGGAGTGGTACCAACAACACTTCCTGATTGCCCAACGTCTATAACAAGGGTGGGAAACCCTTTTCAGCTTGAGGGCCACATCTCATTGGTGTGTGTGACTATGTCAGGCACTGGCTGGATGCTGAGGAGTGGTGGCTGAATACCAGTGAGTGGACACTGGGGAAAACAGGGTTGGAGACTGACTTGGATGAAGGGATTGGTGATCTGGGGGAACCTGTAAACAGCCAGAAGACAAGAGTCAGAGGCAGGATAAACTGTAGGATTGGAGAGTGAAGAACAGGTGTGGATGGAGGGAGAGGTTGGTCAGCCTGGTGTCAAGAGCTTCCACACTTCCACCTCTCCAGGTCCACTGTCTCCCAGGGCCAGGTGAGGATTGAAGTGGAAGGAGCAGAAACAGATTACACCCTCTGTAACATTTTTTTTTTAGAGAAGTGTCAGTTCCTCCTCTGAAGAAGATTCCTCCAGCGGGGCCATGACAGAGAACAATGGCAATGAGGTATCCAAATCAGTGTGATTTTGAAAGGGCCAGTCCACCTTCTTGATTCAAAATGGCTTCCAGTCACAGCCAAACATAGTCCAAAAGTTGCTCCTTAGTCTCAGGAGTCATCGTTCCAAATTTAGTTATCTTAGAAGTGTTTGAAAGCAAATAGAACAAACAGACTGACAAACAACATTCTAAAATACAGAAAGAGAAGGAAGAGGAAAAAGAAGAATATATAACGCCAATGGCCTTTGCACCTTGCTGAAACAACAGCTCCTCACAATACTGTATAGTTGAGAAGTCTTCTGCCAAGGCTCTGTCCAAGGTGCTGATAAGCTCTGCCTTGCTCTCCCAGTCTGATTCTGCTCTATTTGCCACCTTGGTGACAAAACCTCACTTACCTTCACTTCAGCTACTGCAGCCTGATGTTACCAACATGACTCTACCCCATCTACTGGGGACTGTGGGGTGGGTGATTCTTGGTGGTCCATCATGGTGGCCCATAAGGGTGGATCCAGTTTCCCACCCCTGTATCTGTAGGCTGTCAGCATCTCTCCAGCGCTTGAGACAGGGGTCTTCCATCTCTTGTTGTTTAGTCATTTAGTTGTGTCCAACTCTTCCTGACCCCATGGACCAGAGCACGCCAGGCACTCCTGTCTTCCACTGCCTCCCGCTGCTTGGTCAAACTCATCCTGGTAGCTTCGAGAACACTGTCCAACCATCTTGTCCTCTGTCGTCCCCTTCTCCTTGTGCCCTCAATCTTTCCCAACATCAGGGTCTTTTCCAGGGAGTCTTCTCTTCTCATGAGGTGGCCACAGGATCTGTCCTTCCAGTGAGCACTCAGGGCTGATTTCCTTCAGAATGGAGAGGTTTGATCTTCTTGCAGTCCATGGGACTCTCAAGAGTCTCCTCCAGCACCATAATTCAAAAGCATCCATTCTTGAGCGATCAGCCTTCTTTATGGTCCAGCTCTCACTTCCATACATCACTACTGGGAAAACAATAGCTTTTACTATACAGACCTTTGTCGGCAAGGTGATGTTTCTGCTCTACCTGGAGATATTGGTGATCCAGATAATCTGTTCTGGTGGGGGTTTTTTTGTAGTTGTTGCTGTTTTTAACACAGATAGATGTGACCCTGGTGCTTGAGTCCCTTCCCTCTTTCTCTGTTAGCTAAACCAGCCCCAGAAATCGGTCCACATGGCCTCCCTGGCAGTCATGAAAGCTCTGCAGATGATGTACTTTGCCTGCATCTCTTTCCATTCCCAGGGGTGGACCACCAATGCAATAAAAACACTTTCTGAAAAGTTTAAAACATATATCTGTGAAGCTCTGAAGAAACTTGATGTGAAAATCCTGGCTTTTTTCTTTTCCTTTTTTTGAGAAAAAGGGGTTGAATTAATGATTACAGAACACATAATTGTTCCTGCAGCTGTGTCTGATATTATGAATGCCACATGAATGGGTAACAAGCTTTCCCTTGGAGGCTTTCATTCAGGAAGAGGAGAGGGTTATTTATTTATATTCCCCCAAAGCAGTGAATGAAATACTCAGTTTCAGATCCAAATCTATGGAAGGTTTTCAGCACCTGCAGCTGAGGTTCACATGATTTGGAGGAACATGTCGTTCATAATTTGAGCATCTTTATTTTTAAACGACACATGATGCGATCGCCAAGTGCAGTCTTGTCGACGGCGCCTTGCAATTAGCTCTCGAGTTCGAATCAGCACTCTGCTGTGTCTTGCGTTTCCTTTGCTTTATAAAAACAAATACTCCTGCTCTGCCTTTCAGTTAAACAGATGCGCACGTGTGCACAGAGCCAGCTAAGCAGTAAACAAGCAGCATGAAAATGATCATCAAATTAAAGCTGCAAAACATATAAAGTTGTCAAAAGTTCCACAGCCAAACCTCCACCCCCCCACACACATACATTCCAAATGATTCATAATTTAGCCCATAGAAATAATAGAATTATAAAGTTGAAAGGGACTCTGTGGGTCATCTAGTCCAACCCCCTGTAATGCAGGAATCTTTTGCCCAACATGGGGCTCAAGCTCTCTACCTTGAGATTAAGACTCTCATGTTCTACTGACTGAGCTATACCATAGTTTTACAGTAGGTTTTACATGGAATTGGGCCTAACCTGGCACAGTCTCTCTTATTTGGACCATTACAGAATTGCATTATGCACTTAAATTTGAGGTGCAAATTTGATTTTCACCCCGTTTCATCACATTTGCCAAGGACTAAAACTATTATTATTCTGCAAAAAAGATGAAATCATCATCATCAGTAAAGGATAATCTCTGCTTTGCTGGGGTTTATTATTATTATTAATCAGGTTGCATCCAACTAAGTTCTATTAAGAGTGGGGCCATTGAAATCAATGGGTTGTATCATTGCTTGTCCCTCTCATGGTAAATCTACTGATGTTAATGAGCACAGCAAACTTAGCTTTAATCGTTTCAGCGGGTCTACTTTGAGTAAAACTTTGGTGGCTGTCACCCAATGGACCTAAGTTAACCATCTTCATTAATTTTAGCAGGTCTACTATTTAGCTGTGATTCCTGCATTGCAGAGGGTTGGACTAGATCTGGATGACATTTTGGGTCCCCTCCAACTCTACAGTTCTTTTATTCTAAATCTATAATACTCTGAGTAGAATTAAGTCTAATAAAACCTAGTAGTAGCTGTAGTATTTCCACTCCTTGGCTCAGCCGTCTGTTATTCTTGTTGTTCATCTTGGGGGTTATTGACATTTTAAAGCTGAACTTCAACTGGGAGATTACCAGGGTGGTGAACAGCAGTCCAATAAAACACAACATAGCAAAGCATCAACATTTTTTTTGGTGGGGGGAAGCATAAAGCCATTGCTAATTATGCATTTCCCTCCCTCCCACCCCTGACAGTGTCTAAATATTTTGGTGCCTTTTGTTCTGGAGTAATGCAGGGGGCGTTTTGTTCAGAATGGGGAACCCACACCGGACCATGGCCTGTCAGGAAGATTGACAGCCGCATTACATGGAAGCCCTCTCTAGGTATGAGTGATTAAGATGTCAGCTTCTGTCGTGGGCATCGTACATCATAGCACTGCACTGGCACCAAATTAAGGGCAGGGGGAAGCAGTGACACTGGCACTCTGGCCTCCCACTCCCAATCAAGATATGGCTTAAAGGTGAGATCAAAGCTTGAAATCGGTGGTGGAGTTTCAGTTTGGTTTTCCCAGGGATGGTGGTCAGCTTGAATATTTTCATTCTTTTATTTGTACCCCATCCATCTGGCTGGGTTGCCTCAGCCTCTTTGGACAGCTTCCAGAAAAACACAAAAACACAATAAAACATTAAAAACTTCCCTATACAGGGTTGCCTTCAGATGTCTTCTAAAAATCGTATAGTTACTTACCCCCTTGACATCTGGTGGGAGGGGCGTTCTACAGGGCGGCTGCCACTACAGAGAAAGTCCTCAGCCTGGTTCCCTGTAACCTCACTTCTTTCAGTGAGGGAACTACCAGAAGGTCCTCTGAGATGGACCTCAGTGTCTGGGCTGAACAACGGGGGTGGAGACACTCCTTCAGGTATACAGGACCCAGGCCATTTAGGGCTTTAAAGGTCAGCACTTTGAATTGCGCTTGGAATTGTGCCTTTGTTTGTGGTGTACCCATGGACCCATCTAAGGCCCTCCACTCAGAACCAGATCATGTTGTGAAAGGTGGAGGGGCAGGAAACATCAGTCCAACCCAGTGAAGGGATTGGTAAATTCTTAAATACTTTGCCTCAATAAAAGCAGTGCAAAAATGCCAGCGGCTAACAGCGTTTCCATGTGCTGCTCTGGTTCGCCAGAAGCAGCTTAGTCATGCTGGCCACATCCACATGACCCAGAAGCTGTCTGTGGACAAAAGCCGGCTCCCTCGGCCTATAGAGCAAGATGAGCATGCAACCCCAGAGTCAACCACAACTGGACCTAGCGGTCAGGGGTACCTTTGACTTTAACTAGGGAGGTTGCTAATGGACTGAAGCTTGGGGGGACATAGCTCAGTGGTAGAGCATCAGCCCCACATGCAGAAGGTCTCAGGTTCAATCCCTGTCATCTCCAGGAAGGAATGGGAATATTCCCCACCCTGAGACCCTGGAGAGTTTCTGCTGGTCAGTGTTAACAATACTGAGCTGCATGGACAAAAGGTCTGATTCAGTAGAAGGCAAATGCCTTTTGCCTGTCCTGAATCTTCCAGCATTCAGCTTCGTCGGACGGCCCCTAGTATCATGCAAAAGGGAGAAAAAACATCTCCCTGTCCACTTGCTCTACACCAGGCATGTCCAACTCCCAAGAGACTATGATCTACTCCCAGTATTAAAAAACTGGCAGTGATCTACCCATTCTCAGTGGAGGGATGTCTGGGGTGGATGGGTTACCCAGAGTTGTTGAGCTGGGGGGAGGATTGCACAGAGGTTTTTTTCGCTTCCCCCCGTAACTTTTTGTACACAATAAGGATCCCACAATCTACCAGGATCAGCCAGGGATCTACCGATAGATCACGATCTACTTGGTTGGACATCCCTGCTCTGCACCATGCATCAGTTTATGCATCTTTGTCATGTGTCTCACTCCCACCCAACCTCACTCACCATTTTGGTCAATGGAAAATCCCCAAATGTTGCAACCTTTCCTCACAAAGAAGTTGCTCCAGCCTTTTGGTCATCATGCCCATTGTGCTTTGTTGAACCTTTTCCAGCTCTCAAAATGCACATCCACGGTTACATTTTGAGACATTTTAACTGAGGAGTGCCATGCTGCACAGTCTGTGACTTCCAGCAGACAGCTAAATTTCCATCTGTGCATTATTGCTATTCTTCAGTGCCGTTTTTCTAGAAAAAGAGGTGCCAGAGCTCACCATGAACTTCTGCCTTGTTCTCTTAGAATGGCAATGGTGCCCATCTGAGAGATGCTGGAGCTGTGCTCCGTCTGGGAAAAAAAAGCCATTTCTATCCCAACTTTTTCTCTGAGGAGCTCAAGGTGTCATCTACATGGTTCTACCCCCCCCCCCCCACAATTAATCCCCTGAAAGGTAGATTAAGCTTGATGACTCTAGATCGCCAAGCTCCAGATGGGATTTGAACCCTTGTCTCCCAGGTCCTAGTCCAACACTCTAACCACAACACCACACTGGCTTGCAGCTAGGCAGAGGAAATCAGTGTGGAGCAAGTCAGTTCACGCAGGAACTCTCAAAGATTGAATTTCACAAGTGGCTCAACTCTGAGTGAAATACCTCCCTCTAATCTGTGCCCCCGCCCCCCATTTCCTTTCCTTTTACTGTCTCAGTTTAAATCTTTGGATCCTGATTCCTGGTGACAAATAAAGGAACTGCCTGCAAATGTCCATCTTTACCCAACTCGACATGACACCCATGTGGCAAAGCATCTGTGCCCCAGTGGGGCTCCTGCTTTTTCCTTAACGCAGCTGAGAACTTTAATAACCTCTATTAGGCGCTGGTTTTGCAAAGTGCTGCCTGCTTTGCATGGATTTAAATGGGCTCGCTCCGGGATGTGCCACTCGAGCAATCTTGTTCATTTAAGGTTCTGTTTGAAGAATCATCAACAGATGCTCTTCTCCCAAAAAAAGGGGGGGAGCCAAGCGGTTGGGGACAAGCACACAAAAACAGACTGAGTCTAGGGTTGAGAGATCCAGCTGGGTGTATTGGTGAGGGAGTGTTGGACTAGGACCTGGGAGATCGAGGTTCAAATCCCCGCCCAGTGTCGTAGTCTGGTATTGCAAAGGAACTAGGCGGCACCGAAAGGATAGCAACTTGCACCAGCAAATGTGCCAAATGGATGGAGACCTTTTGAACATCTACCTCGAGTTTGCCTCTTCTCTGGCAAGCAGGGAGGACCTTACTCGTGTGCACCATTTAGAGATTTTAAATATTAAGCAGTTTAGAGATGCTTTTAACATAAAATTCAACAAATAGCCAAGCAACCCAGGGCTCAAAACCAGGTTTAATCTCCCTCAGCTTTCAAGACTAGAATTTTGTTGTTGTTGTTGTTGTTGTTTTAATGGGAGGGATAATGAAAACAGATTCTGAACTAAAACCCAGGTACTGGGTTTCTTTGGTTTGGTTCTGGATCCAAGGAATGTACCATGTTCTTGAATGGGGCTGACGGTGGGACCGCTGGCTGCTTCTTCTTCCAAAGGTTCCCTTCCATTTCTTACATTAGGGAAAGACAAATCGCAAGTCACTGCCCCTTTGCTGCTTCTTTGAAAAGGCGAGAAATGGCTTTACAATTCATTGGCTGTAAAAAGCAAACAGTAGAAAGCAGAATTGATGTCGGGGAAGGTGTGGGGAGGTTGTTGTTGTTATTTACATTTGCATATATTTATTTATGTTATTTGCATATTTATGTTATTTGCATATATTTGCATTTGCAGGCTTAAATCCTAATTAAAAATGCCTCCGCATGCATGCATGTCTGTGCTGGGGTTGGGGGGGAAGTATCTTCACAATCAAACATCAACCTCTACTTTTGCTTTTTAAAAAATGAATGAATGAATGAATTATTGCCACCAGCAGATTTGTTTGCTAGCGATTTGGAGCTTCCTTTTGGCAGCGTCCCCAGTGCTTGTCTTTCTCTTTCCACTCCCTGCTTGATCCTCTGCTTGCCACCATGAACAGCGTGTGAAGTGTAGCTTAAAGATCAGAGAGCACAAAATGCATTTCCGCAGACGGCAAAAGGAGAACCTTATCGGCGGCTTCCACACAGTCCCTGAGAATCAGAAGAGCCCAGATAGGTGCAATCACTGAACACAGGCGAGCTTGGCATTTCACAAATGGAAATAGCAAGGTACTAAACACAATGCCATTAGGGGACAAGGGAGAAATTAGGCTCGGTTTGCGTTTCAGTACGGACCTACCTAATTCTAACTGCTCCACACATCATGCAGATTTTGAAGCACAGCTATCCTTCCAAACAATAGGGATGCAGGTGGCACTGTGGTCTAAACCACTGGGCCTGCCGATCAGAAGGTTGGCGGTTCGAATCCATGCAACGGGGTGATCTCCTGTTGCCCTGTCCCAGCTCCTGCCAACCTAGCAGTTCAAAAGCACGCCAGTGCAAGTAGATAAATAGGTACTGCTGTGGCAGGAAGGTAAACGGCATTTCTGTGAGCTCTGGTTTCTGTCATGGTGTTCCGTTGCGCCAAAAGTGGTTTAGTCATGCTGGCCACATGACCTGGAAAGCTGTCTGTGCATAAACACCCCACCCAGCCTGAAAGCAAGATGAGCGCCGCAACCCCATAATCACCTTTGACTGGACTTAACCGTCCAGGGGTCCTTTACTTTTACCTTTTTACCTTATCTTTCCAAATGGAATATGACTCTGCATTGCTTTTTTTATAATAATATTTTATTAAATTTTAGGAATAACAACAAACAGAAAAAAGAAAAAACACATACACAAAAATATAAAGTTACAAAATACAAAAAATACAAACATTTAACTTATAAAAAAGGTAGAAAAAGCAGAAAGAAAGAAAAAAACACTAAAAAGAAAACACAAAAATCCCTCTTTTTGATTTCTCCTCTTTGATTCACTTATTTTGCTGACTTCCTCACATCTCCCTTTTTTGTATCCCTTTTAAAAATTAATTCAGCAAATTCATATCCAATTAATTTATCTATTATCAATCCAATCTTATTTTTAACCTTGTTGCTAGAACCCCTTCAGTTCATTTCAATGTCATCAACATTCAAAAATTTTACAATGTTTCTGTAGATAAATTTTAAATTTCCTCCAATCTTCTTCCACCAACTCTTCTCCCTGGTCTCGGATTCTGCCAGTCATCTCCGCCATTTCCATGTAGTCCATTAGACTCTGCATTGCTCCTCTGGCTTTTGAGATAGAGTTTCCAGCTCAAAGATGTGCATGCACACACACACACAAAAATGAGCATCTATGGAGGCAAGTGTGGGTAAAAATGCACAAAATGGCATGCAAACATACATACTGTACCTGATTTTATTTATTATTTATTTATTATTTATATGCCGTCCACAGAGCCAGTGTGGTGTAGTGGTTAAGAGCGGTAGTCTCGTAATCTTGGGTAACCGGGTTCGCGTCTCCGCTCCTCCACATGCAGCTGCTGGGTGACCTTGGGCCAGTCACACTTCTCTGAAGTCTCTCAGCCCCACTCACCTCACAGAGTGTTTGTTGTGGGGGAGGAAGGGAAAGGAGCATGTTAGCCGCTTTGAGACTCCTTAAAGGGAGTGAAAGGCGGGATATCAAATCCAAACTCTTCTTCTTCTTCTTCTTCTTCTTCTTCTTCTTGACTAGGTTGCCCCAGCCACTCTGGGTGGCTCCCGACAGAATATTAAAAACACAAGAAGATGTCAAACATTAAAAACTTCCCTGTTGTTTGCTCTCAAGTAAGTTTAATATAGTAGGGTTGGGGAGCCTCATCCCTCGGCCCCAAATGTGGCATTCTAGGCCTCAGTATCAGGTCCTTGAGACTCTCCCCTGGCAACACTGTCTCCATGGCAACCCCCTTCACTGGCCCTAAGTGTTTTGCCTGACTGGCCGTTCGAACCTGAGACCTTCTGTCTGCCAAGCAGGTGCTCAGTCCCTGAGATTCTTCCATCCCTGAATGATTATACATGAAAAATGTGGGCCGCATCTCTCCATGTGTTTCTTGGTGCTTATTTTAGATTTCTGTGCAGTATCAGGAGGGGAAAAACTAGTGCAGCTTAGACCCTCTGATTAGGAGGGGGGAGCTGACAGGAGACAGAGAGAGAGATGAAATTTCTAGGGCATAAAAAAAGTTGAGACTCCATTGCAGGTTTCAACACTGGTAAGAGGCTTTGGGTGGAACAAAAAGTGAGCCCTGGTGAGCAGTGAACCCAATTCAGAACCCCTCTCTTGGTAAAGTGAACTATTCCCCTGCCCCAAATGTTTGTGCGTGTGAAATAGATGGATTTTTGCAAGCCCAGTCCCCAATTCATTAACCCATTTGTGTTCCTAATAACCTCTTCAGGAGCACAAGAACGAACGACAGTCACTATTCTTAGGCACTCCTGTTTGCTTGCCTCAGGAGTGTTGTGGCTCAAGCCCAGAGAGAAAATGTGTCCCCTGGGGCTTCTGTATCTGGCCCTCGGGACTCTCCCAGGTCACCCCCCTCATCTGCCTTGCTTTGTGCCCTCTGTGAGTGATTTGGCCTACTCATAGAACCCCTGGAAGGGGATAGCAGGGAAATATTCTCTTTGCCCTCTGCCTAGCCTTGTTATCTGTTGTTTTCCAGCAGTGTGTAGCTATTTTAACACACATAAACACACGGGGGGGGGGTGATATATTGTCCTTAGTGAAATTACTCTGCCCTGCCTATAGTAGGTGATTGGGAAGTGGGACATTGTGGATGAATAGGGAACATTTCTGCAGAGGTTAAATTTCTGCTTGGTGAACGGGTGATGAGCTGCTGAGCTGCTTCTCCCTTTGGGCTTTTAGTCCTGACTCAACACTTTTTTTCCCTCCCAAGGGTGATTATGCAGAAACCTCAGAGCAGTAAAATCCACACCAAGATTCTTTATATAAACCCTCCAGGAAGCTCCCATATGTTCTTCTGACTAGCCAGAAATACACTGAAAATGCAAAATTAGGACACGCTTACACCGCAAAACAGAAGTGTCCCTTTTTTTAATCATACAAAGTATATTTTTTTAAAAAAAAAGTTTGGCTTTTTGTTCCTACAGAATTTAAGTTCCCTCCTCCTTTTACTTGTCATGCTCAGTGTGGTATACCTAAAGGAAGAAATGTGTACTATTAAGAAATAAAACATATCCAGTGAAAGGCAGTGTGGTGTAGTGGTTAGAGTGTTGAACACAAAAAGAATTCCCCCCACCCCTTTGGTTCTTGAAGCTTCCTGGATTAACCAGATACAAATGAGTTGAAAGATACAAATTGGGAGGGGAAGAATCATGGACACCACCTTGAACTTTCTGAAGAAAGATGAGGCATAAATAGAATTCATTAAGCAGGAAGATGAAAGACAAAACCAATCTGATTACTGGTGGGAGTTCAATGCAAAAGAAAAGAAAAGTTGATAGCCTTTGTGCGTATGATTGAAACAAGATTATTTCAGGATGTTTTTGTGTCTGCATCCATAAAAACGTAACACACAGAAGAATCTTGATGAAGTCATACCTACAAGAGTATTACAATTGCCCTTTTTGCAGTGTTTTATAAATGTGCATCAGCAGTGGCGTCGCAACAGGGGGGAATGGGGGGAGGTACGCCCCGGGTTCCATGTTTGCAGGGGTGACAAGAAGTCACCCTGCGGGGGCTTGCAGGGGCGCGAGCAGCCCCGCCTTCGGAGGATCCTCCATTTGCGGGTGTAGCCGCAAGCAGAGGATCCAGGCGCCAGCAGCAATCCACTAAGTACAGCACATATGCGGCGTCACATGCATGCACTGTACGTAGCGACACCGCACATACGCTGTGTAGAGGTTTGCTGCCGGTGCCGCTCCAGAGCCGTAGGGACGGTGCTGGGATCCCTGGAGAGGCACTGGTTGCATAGAGAGGGAGGAAATTCTGCAGGATCTGAGTGCTACAGCAAACTACACAATACTCCTAGGACTTGAGTTAGCATCAGACATTCTCCTGGTTTTAACTGGAATTCAGAAGAAGTGGAATGAATTAGAAAAACATTTAAAAATATGTCATGGTTTCTGGTTTGGGCCCTGCTGAGAGGAGCCCACAGAGGCAGCCAGGCAGGTTGGTAGCTTCAGAACCATGGAGAGCACCTAGCGTTGGAAGCTGATAGAGGTCTTTTGAGTCTCTGCCACCTCTCCTAAGCTCCCCTCTCTTTGGAGAATTTGAGTATCTTAAAGGGCCAACCCTCTGGCCTGAAAACAGACACTTCCCCTGCTCTTTTGCAGTGTTGGATTTGCCAGGCATTGTGGTTCCTTAGTTCCAGAGGAAGGAGCCCCTAAGAGTCCTGCTTTGGGTTCTGCAAGCCCTGGTCCTGTGGCTTCTGCCTGCCAGCCTTGAGTTCAGTGGTCTACTGATCACCAGGGTCAGGTTCAGAGTCAGTTCCTTCGCTGATGACCCTAAACGGCCACCCCCATCATTTAGCCCGGACACTGAGGTCCAGCGCCGAGGGCTTTCTGGTGGTTCCCTCACTGTGAGAAGTGAGGTTACAGGGAACCTTGCAGAGGGTCTTCACAGTGGTGGCACCTGCCCTGTGGAACACCCTCCCATCAGATGTCAAGGAAATAAATAACTGACTTTTAGAAGACATCTGAATGCAGCCCTGTTTAGGGAAGTTTTTAATGTTTGATGCATTACTGTATTTTTATTCTGTTTTTAGTCCCCTGTTGGGAGCCAGCCAAAGTAGCTGGGGAAACCCAGCCAGCTGGGTGGAGTATTATTATTATTATTATTATTATTATTATTATTATTATTATTATGACTTCTGGTAGCTCTATTCTGCATTGGTCAGACCTCACCTGGAGTCCTGTGTCCAGTTCTGGGCACCCTGGTTTAAGAAGAAGGAAACTGACAAGCTGAAAGGTGTTCAGAGGAGGGCGCCCAAGATTATGATGAGTCTGGAAATAAAGTCTTATGAGGAATGCTTAATATATCTCCAAGTATCTGAAAGGCTGCCACTTGAAAGATGGAGCAAGCTGGTTTTCTGCTGCTCCAGAGGGTAGGACCTGAACCAATGGATTCAAGTTAGGAGATTCTGACTAATTATTTGGAAGAACTTTCAGACAGTAAGAGCTGTTTGACAGTGGAAAGGACTCCTTCAAAAGGTGGTGGACTCTCCTTCATTGGAGATTTGTAAACAGAGGTTGGATGGAAATCCACTGGGGAGTCTTTAGCTCTAGTTGCTACATTGCAGTGGGTTAGACTAGATGTTCCTCAGGGTCCATTCCAACCCTGTGATTCTATGAATCAGCGTCCTCGTCACTGCTGGACTCTGGGGTCATGACAAATTTAAACTGATGTAGCTGGATTTCTTCCCCTGCTTATAGGGATGTCCTGGATAGAGCTGTCTCCTCCTGACTTTGTTGGGTGACCCTACTTCTGATACCTGTTGCGTGCTATATTATTGGAGCTGGAGCAAGAGGAGGGGGAAGTTGCTGACTCAAAGAGGAGTCCTCAGGTTGAAAAGCAGCCAAGGCAGATGCTGGCTGGCTGGCTGAAAGGATTGATTGGGATTCCATATGCAGAACACAAGCTGAGGGGTCAATTCAGGCAGGAGAGGAAAAGAGCTTTCCACCTGCAGGAGAGAAAGCATCGTCTTTTGCAGCTGGTTAGATAGAGGATCAGCGTCAACCTGCTCTCCTTTTGCCCACATTGCTATAAGCGGCAGGGGCGATGGGGACTGATGGACCAGCAGTCTGATCACGCCTGACAGAGGGCAGCATTCGAGATGTGACAGGTCGCAAATTTGTGCTGCAGGATGACATATCTCGTTGCCCTGAAAGGCATGCGTGGAATTTGTAAATCATTTGAGAACAATCATCCAGCAGAAAGGTCATGGTGAAACACACAATACCTCACCATACAATGGGCCAATGAAATGTTTTAGCTCTTGCAGTGGGGGGGGGGTTTCTAGCTTTGTGGCCAGTCTTCCTTTGAAATCTTATTTGTTTGAAGATTGTTTCCCTTCATGCACTTACTCTCACCCCCCCCCCCCACAGAATTAAAAAAGGAACCCTATTGAATGCAAAAAGTGAGGGAGGAGGGGAATACTGTACAAATTTCCAACACGCCTTTTCACCTTAGGTAAACGGACCCCTGACCATTAGGTCCAGTCGTGGCCGACTCTGGGGTTGCGGTGCTCATCTCGCTTTATTGGCCAAGGGAGCTGGCATACAGCTTCCGGGTCATGTGGCCAGCACGACTAAGCCGCTTCTGGCGAACCAGACCAGCGCATGACCAGCGAACCAGACCAGCGAACCAGACCCGCCGGAGCGGTACCTATTTATCTACTTGCACTTTAAGGTGCTTTCGAACTGCTAGGTTGGAAGGAGTAGGGACCAAGCAATGGGAGCTCACCTCGTCGCGGGGATTCGAACTGCCGACCTTCTGATCGGCAAGTCCTAGGCTCTGTGGTTTAACCCACAGCGCCACCCCTTTGCAATTTAAGGACTAGAAATTTACTTAAAAATTCAACATGCTGGGTGGGATTCCCTCCCCCCCCCCCAACACACACATGCCATCAATGGAAGCCCTGAACAATGAGTTCCATATTCACAATGGGGTTTTCCCTCACCCTTGTGATCCCCTATGCTCCCTGAAATTGGTTCATGGGGTTGGGAGAGCCTTCAGAACATCCCATGTGGGGAGGAGAGGGGCGATTGTAACATCTGGCAAGGTGTGAGTGGCCAAGGGTTACTGTGCGAGCTCCATGAAAGAGTGGGTGTGGCGATCACACAGGGTCCCCGGACGGATGTTTAATGGTCTATTGATCCCTGTGCCACCACTGTGCTCACTTCCCCACTGCCACCAACCAGTTACTCTCTGGTAAAACACTGTTTCCAGTCAGTTGTTAAAAGTGAACCAAAAAAAAACCAAGTTTATTTTACAAACATTAACAAGTTTTTGGTTTCTCAGATAATATTCCTGTCAGTATCTTAACTTTAGTTTCCTTACCGGCCTATACCTTCTGACTGATTATCTCAACTGTTTGACTGACTCCTCTTAACAAATTCTCTCCCTCTCTCACACCAGACTAGCCCAGCCTACAGACTTATCTTCTCTGTCTCTCCTAACTCCAGACTGTCTTCTCAACAACTCTAACTCACTAAAAACATCTGTGCTTAAATCTTATACACCTTTAACTCTGCCCCCTGGGTTCCCATTGGTTAGTCATTTTGCAATTAGTTAACCCTTTCCCTGTGAACCCAGTATGATGTCACACACATAGGAGGGCAAACGCCACAGTGGGGATTGGGACCTGGGGCTCCCAGGTCCCTACTCTCTGCTGCTCTAACCAATGCACCTACACTGCTCTTTTCCACCCTGATCACAGTTGCAAAACGAGTGTTTTCTGCCTGGGTGCCCTGGTGTAGTCTGGAACCATCTGGCAGCAAAACATTTCCCTGCAGCAAAACATTTCCCTGCCTGGAAGACCACCTGTTGGTAAAAAGCAGGCACTTCTTGTCTAATCACTATTAAAACTTTGGCGAAGCCTAGGAAGGGAGCTTCTCCTGGGGTTAATGGATGTGTAATGGGTTTATTCAACTGTAGCGAAAACAACCGCAATTGCTTAAGAGTCCAGCACGAAGAATCCAGCTCGAGGAAGCTGTGCTTAAAACATGCACTGTATCGAAGGGTTTGTCTTTCTTTGCACCTAGCCTCCAGTTCAGCTGGTAATTGCAAGATTACAGTAACTAAGAACTAGCACCCTAGTTTGCGTGGTGCCTTTTCCAGACTATAAGCCTGCGGGAAGGGACTGGCTTTTGTAAGCAGCTCTGGAGTCAGTTAAGGGGGTACTGAGCTGGGTTGACCCAAGTTACATAATCAAGAAAACAAATTTAATGAGAGGTGGGCTTTGTTTTTACATTTCTGGCATGGCAATGGAAATGATATTTTTCATTTTAATTTATTCACAGTACTATATAGGATTTTTATGTAGCCCCCTTCCCCATTTCACAGGTCACTTGATTTAATTTAATTCTGAACAATGGTTTTGACTACAAATTGTCAGAATATACAGTGGTACCTTGAGTTACATACGCTTCAGGATACAGACGCTTCAGGTTACAGACTCCGCTAACCCAGAAATAGTACCTCGGGTTAAGAACTTTGCTTCAGGATGAGAACAAAAATTGCGCCGCCGCGGCACGGTGGCAGTGGGAGGCTCCATTAGCTAAAGTGGTACCTCAGGTTAAGAACAGTTTCAGGTTAAGAACAGACCTCCAGAATGAATTAAGTTGTTAACCCGAAGTACCACTGTAACAGTAATAATATTGGTTTTTAATTTAAAAAATTAAAAAGACAGAGAAATATCATAAATCTACTTTCTAAGTGCTCAACTTTTTCCATGCATTTCCACCCTATTGCTCTTCTGCTTGTTGGTGTTATTTTCTAATTAACATGAATTGTTTTATCTATTTTACCAATGGGTTTCTCTTTCTGCCATCAGTCCTCGCATCCCCCTCCCAGTTCCCCTTGACCCCCATTCTCTGGTCTGATGTTTGTTTTTCATTTTGCAAGCCATTTGCGTCTTCTGATTACAATGTTTGAAGACGTGAAGGATCATATCTAATGGAAGCAACTTTAAAGGCATGGGATAAATGCGTGTCATTTTTTGTGGCAAAGAACAACAACAACATTACACCTCCCTAAAAAATCCCTTTGATGGGTTCTGAGCAGGAAATGACTCCAGATTGCTCTGTTTTCTAGGGCTGTGATTCAGAGTGTGTGTGTGTGTGTGTGTGTGTGTGTGTGTGTAAGAGAGAGAGAGAGAGAGAGAGAACATCAACATTTGTCCTTCCTCGTTTGCTACAGCTGTAACGAGGGTGGGGAATTAACGAACCTCATGACACGTCTGTCTCCTAATAGCATCCTGATGAATGTACCGCCCAGTGTCCTTTTCAAAATAATTACAAGTTATCAGCTATCTGGTGCTTGCTGGGAGATGGAAGTGTGGTTTGTGGGGCAGCTCCTGGGTGTCGGGAAAGCAATAATTTGGTCTCCTTGAATTATGATCATCGTGGATTACAGGAGCACCAAGAGGCGCTCATTGTTTCAGGCACTCAGCAAATGCATCTGGCAAAAAAAGCATCCCTCCTAAAAGCTCTTATTACCCTCCCAGGTCCTTCACAAAAACAGCTGGCCTTCTCCACTCTCTCTCCCACACTGGAGAGCCAGTGTGGTGTAGTGGTTAAGAGCGGTAGTCCCGTAATCTGGGGAACCGGGTTCGCGTCTCCGATCCTCCACATTGCAGCTGCTGGGTGACCTTGGGCTAGTCACACTTCTCTGAAGTCTCTCAGCCCCACTCACCTCACAGAGTGTTTGTTGTGGGGGAGGAAGGGAAAGGAGAATGTTAGCCGCTTTGAGACTCCTTAAAGGGAGTGAAAGGCGGAATATCAAATCCAAACTCTTCTTCATACAAGTCTATATTGCAATGAAAGGGGGGGTGGGGATGCCCTGCCATCAGAGTTCACCTCTTCACACATTCATCCACAAAGGGCGATGTGACCCGGGCGACATTCACCCTATAGCTTACTTGCACTGAGTCAGACCCTTCTTCCATCTTTGTGTACACTGACCGGCAGCAGCTCTCTGGGGTTATAGGCAAAGCACATCCCCAGCCCGACCGGGAGATGCTGGGGATTAACTCTAGGACCTTCTGCAGTCCCAGCAGGTGCTCTATAAGACTGAATTGTGAGTGCTCCTAATAAACATAGGAAGCTTCCTTATCCTGAGCCAGCTGCGAGTGGTCCACCCAGTTCAATATTGTCAACACTGGCTGGCAGCAGCTCTCCAGTGGCTTCCCCAACCCTACCAGGAGGTGCCACAGATTGAAGCTGGGACCTTCTGCATGCAAAGCAAGTGATCTAGCGCTGAGCTAAAGTGAGTCCCCACATACAATTGCTCCTTCCTTACTTCTCCCTAGGCATTTTATTTGTTGATTTGATCTGGGTGCCCTTTGTATTAGAAAAGCAGGATAAAATCATAGGAATGTAATCGTAGAACTGCTGGCAGCAGCTCTCCACAGTTTCAGAGCCCTAATTTCAAGGCACTGGGGCCTTGAACCTGGGATTTTCTACATTCAAAGCGGATGATGCTCTGCCTTTGATCTGTGGCCCTTCTCTAGGGCTGGGCAATATATCGATATATCGTCCAAAACCGGTTTGAAGCTCATATCATATTTACGGGACCGCCTCTCCTGGTATGCCCTGCAGAGGACCTTAAGGTCCATGAATAATCATAGTTTAGAGGTCCTGGGCCCTAAGGAAGTTAGATTATCCTCCAACAGGGCCAGGGCCTTTTCAGTGATGGCTCCGACCTGGTGGACTGCTCTGTCCCATGAGACCAGGGCCCTGCAGGATTTAACTTTCTTCCACAGGGCCTGTAAGAAAGAACTATTCTGTCTGGCTTTCAGTTTGAACTTAGCCTGATCTTTTATTCCCCTTCCTTCCCTCCCCTTCCCCTTTTTATGAAGATTACCTGCTCTGGGATCCCACAGCTAATTCTCCCCTGGTCTTCTCGCTGGCCCAAATAGGACTAATTTAGCCAGCTAGCCCTGGTGATCATCTAATGTTTATTGGATGGATTTTCCCCCTAAATTGATTTTTGAATTCCGAATTTATTGTTATTCACGTTTTATACTGTATTTTATGCTGTTTTTTGTTGCATCAATTAAGTGTTTCAAATTTGTTGTTAGCCACCCTGAGCCCAGTTTTTTGAACCGCGAAGGGTGGGGTATAAGTAAATATTTTTTTTATTATTATTATTATTATTATTATTATTATTATTATTATTATCATCATTATACTGTGATATTGATTTCATAATTTTTGACCTGGCAATATATCCCAAATTATGGTGTGTGCATGTGCATGTGTGCGCTATGCAAAAATTATGACGCAGGCAAAACCGTGAAGGCAGCCAATGCCTCTTCATAGCTCCATTCTTACTTCAGACATTGTGATATATCACTATATCATGATGTTTAGCTGGCGATATATCGCAATGTAGTGAAACCATTGGAGGTTTTCAAACAGAGGTTGGATGGCCATCTGTCAGGGATTCTGTGATTTTTTCATTGCAGGTGGTTAGACTAGATGAGCCTTGGGGTCCCTTTTAACTCTATGATTCTACGATTCTATGTTTGCTTTGTTACAGAGAAGAGAGGCCTCTCATTCCCACAGGGAAGGCAGTCTGCCAGTCCAGACTGCCATTAGATTTATGCGAGGGCAGCTCCTTTCGGCCTCTTAGAGGAAGCAAGTTCCCCTTGCCTTTTCTCTCTGATTCTTCAGCAGCTGATCTCAGCTTGTAAAGGGGCAGGCAGGGGCCAAGAGGCAGAAGCATTTCTGGCTTGTAAAAAAAAAAACACCCTCCATGTCCTTTAACGAGCCATTTAACTTCCCTGTCCGCACCAGTGTCCACGTTTTGTAGAACAGAGTTGAAAAGCCTGCCTTTCATAGCTGTCAACTTTTCCCTTTTCTTGCGAGGAATCCTATTGAGAATAAGGGAATTTCCCTTTTAAAAAGGGAGACGTTGACAGCTATGCTGACTTTACCAAGGTGGTAGCGGGTAGGAGGATTGGCAGACGTTAAAGGGAGGAGGGATGGACCTAAATCAAGACCTTCGGGAGAACGTCTGAAGGAATAGAAGTGATGCAAGGCTGCAAGAGGCTTCTTCAACTCTTGAGAAAGAGAAACGAAAGGGCAGGATTGCAGGGAAGAATCAGGGAGGCAGTCTGCATGGTCTCAGGGGTTTCCCAGACCAAATGTGGGCTTTAAGACACTCCCTAGACTGCACCTCTCCTCCAGCCATGCCTCCTTTGCCCAGACCAGATCCCTCAGTGACGTAACTTGTTGCTCAGGCTGAAAAAAGATTCATCCGGCCTCGGCCCAGTATACCTGAAGGAGCATCTCCACCCCCATCGTTCTGCCCGGACGCTGAGGTCCAGTGCCAAGGGCCTTCTGGTGGTTCCCTCATTGCGAGAAGCAAAGCTACAGGGAACCAGACAGAGGACCTTCTCGGTAGTGGCGCCCACCCTGTGGAACGCCCTCCCATCAGATGTCAAAGAGACATCTTACATTCAGAAGACATCTTAAGGCAGCCCTGTTCAGGGAAGTTTTTAATGTATGACATATTAGTGTATTTTTGGTATTTGTGGAAGCCGCCCTGAGTGGCTCGGGAAACCCAGCCAGATGGGCGGGGTACAAATAATAAATGGTTGTTGTTGTTGTTGTTATCCCCCCCCCCCCCGTTGTAGTTCAATAGAATCTGGAGGATGCCATTTTGCCTTCCTCTGGAATCTGAAGTGGTGGCAGCAGTGGTGGAAGCACACACGTTCGCTCCCACACAATGAGCAGATCGTAGAGTTTGGGGAGGGTGGGAGGGAGCCAGAACCGAAGACGGTAAACTGTAGACATAATGACTGTGCGGCACGGAGTGGGTTTCATGCTTGATTTGGGTAGTCATTTTCTCTTTATCTCCTCAACTGTTTTGCCTCCGTTTTATCTCCTTGACTCTCTTAGCCGGTGGTGAGGACAGGCTGTTTTTCGAGATTTTGCTTTGGTTTGATGTTAATTGAGGGATGCGGGTGGCGCTGTGGGTTAAACCACAGAGCCTAGGATTTGCCGATCAGAAGGTCGGTAGTTCAAAACCCCATGACGGGGTGAGCTCCCATTGCTCGGTCCCTGCTCCTGCCAACCTAGCAGTTCGAAAGCACGTCAAAGTGCAAGTAGATAAATAGGTACCGCTCCAGTGGGAAGGTAAACGGCGTTTCCGTGCACTGCTCTGGTTCGCCAGAAGTGGCTTAGTCATGCTGGCCACATGACCTGGAAGCTGTACACCGGCTCCCTCGGCCAATAAAGCGAGATGAGCACCACAACCCCCGAGTCGGTCACGACTGGACCTAATGGTCAGGGGTCCCTTTACCTTTACCTTTGGTGTTAATATTTTCACCGGCCACACCAGTATTTTAATGGTTTGGCCAGTAAAACTGAGTTAAGAACCTGGACTGGGAAGAGACTGATGGATTAGGTTAACATGGTCCATCTTCCTGTTCTCACAGTGGCCAACTAGATGCATCTGGGAAACCTACAAGAAGGACCTGAGGGCAATGGCACTCTCTCAACCGTCGCCTCCGTGGTTTCTAGCAACTGGTATTTGGAAGCATTTTTGCCTCCAACCATGGAGGCAGAACATAGCCATTGTGGCCAGTAGCCATTGGTAGCCTTCTCCTCCCATCCTCTTTCGAAGCCATCCATGGTTATGGCCATCATTGCCTCGGGTTCCATAGTTTAACTGTGCTCTGTTTGAGGGAGTTCTGTTGTTCTCTCTAATGCCTGAAGAACCACCTTGTGCCCCTGGTTTCTTCCACTATCACCACCACTGTGACCCCCAGGCACACCTCCAGTCTTCATCCCTAAGCCATCAAGGATTGCCTTAGCTCCACCTACAAACAGCCAGATTTTGCAGTGACTCCATTTGGCCTTTATAAAAATCCTAGATTCAAGTAGTTGCTGAGACAGAAGCCAAGGCCACATTTTTGCCTGGGCATCTCCATTTCTCAATCCAGGACAGTGGGATAAAGGGAAGTACCCATGAGCTTGTATGGAGCCTGTTTTCCTCCCTGGCAAACTTCAGGGAGTCTCCTTGCACAGATGAGACTGAGAAGAGCTTCTAGGCTGGTTGTTTATTTAACTGCAACATCTAGTTTCCTAGAAAGGAAGCTGCTTAAAGAGTCACTTGATGGTGCCATTGGCCGTAGGGCTAGAGTCCAAAATCTCTGGAGAAAACATCAGAAAATCCCTGCTGGATCACGCCAGTGGCTCATCTTGTTCAGTGTCCTGGCCAAATATTATTTCCCCCCCCCCCCCCGATAATTTTTATTATTTTTTCCCAAATATCTTAAACACAATATAGCTTAACAATATTATTCTCCTTTCAGTCTATATCTTATCTGAATTAACTTCCCTCCTCCCCTCTTCTGGTTTCTCTACATTGCTCTTACTTAAGCATGATTACTATATATACATTCTATAAATGTCTATAATTCCTTAATAAATTTTTGTATTATACTTTAGACATATTATATTACATCATTACATCTTATGGTCTAGCCAAATGTTTCCAATAAACGTTATGAGTTTTATTTCAATCCTGTGAGTGTTTTTATTTATGTACAGTTTTCTCTAAGGATACCATAAATTTGGACCATACTTTTTGGTATTTCTCGTCGTCCTGCTGTCGGATTCTTCCAGTTAGCCTTGCTATTTCCGCATACTCCAATACTTTCTGTTGCCATTCTTTAATTGTCGGAATATCCTGTTGTTTCCATCTCTGCGCGAGGAGTAGTCTTCCTGCTGTTGTGGCATACAGGAAGAATTTCTGATCTTCCTTTTTAATGTCCTCTCCAACCATTCCTAGCAAAAATGCCTGATTTTTTAATAAAAGGTGTACCTAAATATCTTTTAAAACTCATTATACTATCCCAAAAAGTCTTCACCTTGTCCTGGCCAGATGTTAATATGGGCCTCCTGCAAGCAGAACCTGAGTTGCAGCAGCAACACTCTCCACGTTTGTCATTCCCAGCGACTGGTATTCAGAGGCATTTCCTGTCTGCTGTCGCCCTCCCCATGCTCTAGAATCCTGCCACTTTGTTTCGCAACCACGGCTTGGGGTAGCAATGCTGGCCGCCAGCCCACTTCTGCTAAATATTTCCTTTCCACTGCCTCTCCTAAGCACCATTAAGACAGCGGCTCCTCTCCCCCTTTTCCCACGAGGACGACCCTTTAATTCACTTTGGTGCCATGTACTCGCATTTACGTGTTGCAAGCAAGCGAGAGTCCTTGTTCTTGCAACGCTTCCAACTTTTAAGTGACGAGAAGTGCATTGTGCATGTGGGGGGGAAGTCTGCTGTTTGATCGAATCAATGTCTCTCACTTTGGCCAGCTTGGGATGTGTGCGCAGGAAGCAAATGGCAGCCCCGCTTGTTAGCTTTCTTCCCCATTGGAAGTCGCTCTGTCGCTGAAGCCACCTGAAGAGAAACAGCCTTTCACACCAACACTTGGTCTCACTCTCTGATCAACTGGGACATAGCATTTAGAGGTCGGGCGAATTCTGCCCCTGCAAAGCTCCCTCAGCAGCGCTTTGCAGGCACCAAGAATCAACCAGTTGCCATGGTTGCAAAGCCCTGTGCACGACTCTGGGTGAACCCTGACCATCAGCTGGTTGCCATGGCTGAACTCGAGTGTTGTGCAGCACTTTGAAGCTCTGACAGTCAGCTCAGAATATAGGAAGCCACTTTATCCCGAGGTAGACCATTGGTCCAGCTCACTTAGTGATGCCTTCACTCACTGGCACTGTGGTGTTTGCCCGTTCTTTCTAAAATGTCTGTACAGGGGGAGAGAAAGAGTTAATAGGTAGACCAGGAGAAAAGGCAGAGGTGGAGCCTACCTGTTTATAAAAGGGCTAAGCCCAAGGTTTGGGTTGTTTGGTTTTAGTTGGTTGGTTGGGAAAGCAGTTGGCAGACAGTTGGAAATAGAGAGACAGTTAGTTCAGTTGGTTCTTGTGTGAGGGGAGGTAGAAGAGTTAGAGACAGGATAAAAATAAGACTAAGAAGGTCAAGAGTAACAACGTTTTGAATGCAGTTAAAGTTTATTTGTGTCTGCAATAAACTACACTCTTCTTTGTTAACTTAAGAACCTGACTGAGAGTGATTTACTGGGGAGGACCTGCTTGGTGGCAGCGGATTAGTGGTGTACGGGTCAATAGTTCATGAGACGACCGGGGGCTCCGTACGAACGCCACAGGCTCTCCAGGGTTTCAAACAGGGGACATTCTCACCCCAATGTAGAGAAGCCAGGGGCATAGGAAAGGGGGTTCAGGGTGTGTGGTCTGTCCCGGGTGTCATCCTTGGGGGGGGGTGACAAAATGGCACACCGTGGGGGGGGGCAGCACTTACCGCCGTGCACCCAAACCATGCATCTCTCCTGGGAGTGACACGGTGGCTCGGGGCCCCACGGTGCCCAAAATGGCAGCATGGGGCTTGCATCCACAAGGCAGACTCCGTGGGCAGCTCACTGCACCGCCCGCTGGGTGGATTGCCACGGTGCCCCCAGGTGGTGCCCCCATGCGCAGGCCCAGACAGAGGGGGGGCCATATGGGCCACTTGGCCTGGGCCTCCAATTCCAAAGGGGGCCTCGCTCAACATATTTATCTATATTTTCCATTTTGTCTTTATATGCAGATACGGCTCAAGCCTTGAAATAAAATTATTTGTCAGCATAACTTTTGTGAAAATTATTTATATACTTACTTATTTATAAGACTTCAGTTATCCCCAAGGTAAAAAAAGGGGGGCACATTTTCTACCTGGCCCGGGCCTTTGCCTGGCTCTGCAAGGCCCTGCCCATGTGCAGCTGTGAGGAGGTGGGAACCTTTAGTCTCAGCAACTGGTTTCATGGAATAAGACCCAGAGGGAATGAGCTGCTGTGCTTATTATGCCCGACACTCAGCCAAGTCTGTGAAGAACGTGTTTTTGCTATAGAAAGTTAACACCAACTTTTAATTGTATAATTTTCCGACAGGCTCACTCTGTGACACCTGACATCATTGTGGTGCCGGATCACCGAGAGGTGGGGTTGCCACACCTACTGGTCAAACTTGGGGTGGCAGAGGGAGAGATTATTAGATTCACCCTGCTGGCCTGATCCAATACCCCACTGCTAGTCAAAATACTTGCACTTGGTTTCTATGAGTACTACCTCTTAACCTTAAGGTTCCCAAGTTACTCTTGTCTCACAGCTCTTAAAGGAACAGGCACCACCTTCTGTTGGAGGAGTGTAAGGCCACCTCACCCAGTTTCAGGAAGCTACCTTAAAAAGAAGAAAGTCTCCCCAAAACTTTTCTTGTTGCAAATTGGGTGTCTGTGCCTTAAGGGGCCTGGATGCCCAGGAAATGGATTTGCTTCAAGTGTCCATATATTAATTGCAGTAGTTGCTCTTCCACCAGCTCCATGAATTTGGAGCTAACCCTGAATGATTTCAAAGCATCAGGAAGCTGTTTGGCTTAAGGGGACTAGCAACACGGTGGTTTGGCTGTCGATTGGAGGTCACTGGTTTGACTCTAAACCAAATTAGCATTTCTTCCTTGGATAGTTATTGCTGGTTCCACGAGGGCAGCATGAGAGTGAAAAAGGTATTGGCTGTCAGGCGAAATCCCAAGTTTCTAGCTTAAAAGATGTTTCTAGCTTCAAAGATGGCACCATTTAGCCTCTAACTATCTGTGGCCTTTTAGAAGTGGGTGGGGTGATGTTAATGCATTTTCCCCTTGGTTTAAATGTATCCATATGTGTTGTTTATTTGTTTGGTGGCGAGTTGCTTTAGGGATGCGGGTGGCGCTGTGGGTTAAACCACAGAGCCTAGGACTTGCCGATCAGAAGGTCGTCGGTTCGAATCCCCGCGACGGGGTAAGCTCCCGTTGCTTGTCCCTGCTCCTGCCAACCTAGCAGTTCAAAAGCACATCAAAGTGCAAGTAGATAAATAGGTACCACTCCTGCGGGAAGGGAAACGGCATTTCTGTGTGCTGCTCTGGTTCACCAGAAGCGGCTCAGTCATGCTGGCCACATGACCCAGAAGCTGTACGCCGGCTCCCTCGACCAATAAAGCAAGATGAGCACCGCAACCCCAGAGTCAGTCACGACTGGACCTAAAGGTCAAGGGTTTCTTTACCTTTACCTTTAAGTTGCTTTGAGATGCCTGGGGCAAGGAAAAGCAACTAACAAGTTTAATAAAATACAAATAGTCTTGCTGGATCAAGCCAAAGGGGGCCCATCCTGTTTTCACCATGATCATCTAGGTGCCACGATGGGAAGCCCATGAGCAGAACCTGGGTGCAACAGCAGCACTTTCACCACTTGCAATTCTCAGCAACAACAGGAATCTGGAGGCAGTGGAAGTAGATCATAGCCGTGCGCAACCATCCTCCTTGCACACACTCAGGCACACATGCGATGACCGATTGCCCTACAGTTTTGCAATCCAAATAGGCCCGTTGAAAAAAATCCGAAAAACAAGAGGCAGGCCTGCTAAAGGTTACCAGGCGAATCGAAGATACAAGCCCGCTTGAGTCTTGGCTTGTAATCCTGAGCATTACTGCATTAAGGAAAGTGATTCGTGATAGCTTACATAACAGGCTGTTGCTTCCTCGCAGTCCCTCCTAACAGGATTTATTAAAGGAGGGGAGACTTAGAGGAGAAAGTGTTCTGCTCATTAAGCCTGCCCCTTTGAGACATCAAGTTCATGCTCTTTTCAAATGTCTCCAACACAATCAATCCAGCAAAAGCAGAATCCGCTGTCTTGAGTCACTCTCGCAGCTCCTTCAGCCCAAGCCTGTTGCAGTTTCCTTGGAGGGTGGTGGGACTTTCGTATCAGAATGGACGGATCTGTCAGTTTCGCTTTCTCGCAGTTTCTCATTCTTCCTTTTAAAAGAAAGGAGTTTGTTTTAAAATACAGTCAACACAACTGCTATGTGTTGAACCTGCACAATTTCAATTTTATGCAGTCGAAGGCCAGACGCAATCATGCAGATTGAATGCATGGAAAGCGGAGAGGTTTTTGTGTGGGGTTTTCCCAATGTGGAAAGAGTTTTTAAGCTCTCCCTCTTGCTTAGTGGGCTATGACAGGGTCTAGCAAGCTTTCACAGGACAGCCCCGCAAGATTTCATGACAGCCTCCCAGAGCCTGGTAAGCAAGTCTGAGAGCTTAAAAGCACTGTGCCTTACTTGGGGACAAGGTCTGCTCAGCACATGACTCCAGAAGGTAAGATTGCTTGCACACGGATGATTCCAAGGGGGTGCTCCGACTAGCTGTGTTTTTCCTTATATTCCATTCCAGGAACGTAACCCCCACACAAGTTGCAAGTCCCCGTATGAGAAACAAAATTACAACCAACAAACTTTCCCAACACTCCCCTTTCCTCCCCATACAACCAGTTGCCCGCATTAAGGTGAGAATTCGGATGTTCTCGTTTCTCTTTTTTCTTCTTCAGTAATTCAGTGTGACTTACAAGTGCAGTTCAGGAGAATCTGGGGCTACTCCAGTTTGTCTGCACAGTGAAGGGGCACAGTGAAGATATTCAAAATCATGTAGGTTTACTTACAGATTCAAGGTCTTAGTCATGCGTTGTTCCCTGCAGCAGCAAGGATAATGCAGGCAAAATGCTCTTGGGTAGAAAATACAGCGAGATAGCTTTAGCCATGTGCTCTAAGCTCAGAGCTAGCTTAGAAATGTCTGTCCTCACTGGCTACATGCTGCAGAACAAGTTTGTGTTTCTAAATTAATTGTGCAGAAGCCCTAAGATGGTTCTGTTAGAAGTCATGTGCCCATCTGGGCTAAACACAGTCTCCTCAGACATCCTTCTTCAATGGTTACATTGTGGAAAAGAATATGGACAAAGGAGGAACCTTGACTTCTTTCCACGGTGAGGGGGCATGACCTGACTGAGTCTATCTAGCAATAGCAGTTGGGCTTAGTTATGTTTGACTGCAGTCTCTCACAATGTGGTGGTGGCGCTTCAAACAGCACTTTTGAGAAGTGCTTTAAGACAGCCTCCAGCTTAATTACTTCTCAAAAGCACTGTTTGATGTAGCTTGCATACTTCCTCTGGGGAACCAATATCCCTTGGCATCATCCAACAGAGGGAAGCTGCCTTTAGCAAAAAGGACAGGTGTTTCTTCATTTGTAGCCTTGTCCCCAAATACTGAATCAAGTTTCCTACCCCCCAGCTGCTCAACTGGAAGCAAAAGCAGTTCAGGGGATTAAGGAGAAACCTGTTGTGTCCCATTCCAAAACCATGTAGTGCTGTGACTTCATGGAAACATTGAGAAAGAAGATCTAATGATTATTTTTTTTAAACCCTCTTTTGCCATCTGCTGGCAACCACTGGGCGGTGTTTGGCTTGCCAGTGCCAACCAGTGGGAATTGTAGAGCTGGAAGGGACCCAGAGGGTCATCTAGCCCAACCCCCAACCTGATAGGACATATCATAATGGTTTTGTATAATTCTATGGTATAACTGCACTTGGAATACTCTGTGCAGGCAGTGTGGTATAGTGGTTAAAGTGTCAGACTAGGACCTGGGAGACCAGGGTTAAAATCCCCACTTGGCCGGTCTGTCGCTCTCAGCCTAACCTACCTCACAGGGTTGTTGTGAGGATAAAAAAGGAGGGAGGGGGAGAACTCACAGGAGAAAATGCTGGAACTAAAGGCTTGCATTCAACTAATTCCTACTCAGAGCAAACCCATTAAAATTAATGAAACTAAGTTAGCCCTGCCTGTTAATTTCATCGGGACTATTCTGAGTAGGCCTAGTGTTGCAGTCATTGCTAGTCATGCTCAGAGGAGACCCACTGAAGCTAATAAAGTAAAGGTAAAGGTACCCCTGACCATTAGGTCCAGTTGTGACCGACTCTGGGGTTGCAGCGCTCATCTCGCTCTATGGGCCGAGGGAGCCGGCGTTTGTCCGCAGGCAGCTTCCAGGTCATGTGGCCAGCATGACTAAGCCACTTCTGGTGAACTAGAGCAGCACGCGGAAACACCGTTTACCTTCCTGCCAGAGCGGTTCCTATTTATCTACTTGCACTTTGAGGTGCTTTCAAACTGCTAGGTTGGCAGGAGCAGGGACCGAGCAACGGGAGCTCACCCCATCGTGGGGATTCGAACCGCCGCCCTTCTGATCAGCAAGTCCTAGGCTCTGTGGTTTAACCCACAGCGCCACCCGCGTCCCTAACTGAAGCTAATAGGTCAATGTAATGAAGACATACAAAAATGCTTTATATGCGGAGGGAAGATTGCCTTGCAAAAATGTGTTTATTGGGAGAAATTTGCTCAGAGGTAGAGGAAGAAGGAATGGGACTAAGTGCTGGCACATCCATGCTTTGCATGCAAAAGATACCAGGTTTCAAATTTTATTTGAAACCATGAGGACTAGCATCTTTACAAGACGGACCATAGTGCCTTGCATGCAGAAAGGTTCCCAGGTTTAGTCCTTAGCATCTCTGGGTAGAGTTGGGAACTAGACATGTCTAAAAACCTCGGAGACCCACTGCCAGTCACTGTGGACCAAAGGCTGCTAACTTAATGGCCGTTCAGATATTGTAGGACTGCAATTCCCATCACTCCCTGACCATTGGTCATTCTAACTGGGACAAGGGGAGTTGGAGTCCAGCAATGTCTCTTTATATGAGCAGGTCTCTCATGTTCAAGTGCTGTCCTCCCTGACTGGCGGCAGCAGCAGCAGCTCTCCTGAGCTGAGAAATGCCTGTTCCTGGTTGCGGTCCCCAAAATCAGGGACCGCACACGAGTGATTCCTGCATTGCAGACAGTTGGCCATTGAGTCTTGTAATTCCATGATTAAACAAAGGTTGGGTGACCATCTGTCAGGGATAACTTAGCTGTGATTCTTGCATCACAGGGGGTTGGGCTGGATGACCCTTGGGGGCCCCTTCCAATGCTACAATTCTATGATTTGATGTGCAAAACATATGCTCTGCCTCGGAGCTACAAGCCTCTCTCTCCCCTCCCATCCCCAGCGTGACGGGGCAGTGCATTATGGGAGGACGGCAAATTCTTGTACCAAAGCTTTTCCTTCCCAGTCTCTTTCTGCTCCCTTTTCTTCTTCTTCTCTAACAGTGGAGCCGTTTGGTACCTTCCCCTGTGAGAAGGAAAGGGGCGGCCTGGCTGAACAGCATCAAAAGAAAAGGGGGGGAAAGAGCTGAGCCCAGAAATCTTGTTTGGTGCAGCTTAAAACCTCTGATTGGAAGGCTGAGCCAGGCAGGTGAAGTTCTCGACCCTGGGCACGCCTCCTTCCTCTCAGTGAGCTCACGCTGGCAAACTCTGCAACCTGTAACAGGGTCAGGTTCCAAGGTGCTCAGGTAGCGCAAAGGGCACTTCCTGCTTTGGTGGGGAGGAGTCAGGAGGGGAAAGAAAGAAAGAAAGAAAGAAAGAAAGAAAGAGAAAGAAGGAAATCTTTCAAATCTCCAGGACCGAGTCTCCCCTTCCCCTCTCCAGACTCCGCACCATGAAGTCGGAAAGCGAGGAGAACAAACCTGGTATGTGGGGAGAGATGTTGCTTCCACGGCTACCTGTCTGAAAATAGCTACCTCGTCTCGGGCCTCGTCTTTTGTGGGGCTTTTGCTGAGGGTGTTTGAAGGGAGATCCCTTTTGCCACATTCTGGGCTGGCTTTCCTTGTCCTGCGAGTGGATTTGTGTAAGTTTGTGCATTTGTTACAGCAGCCTCAGGGAAACACCAGAGGCCACATGGGCATCCTGTTGTTGTGCAGGCAAGTCTCTGTCGTCTTCTTTTTTAAAAAGCACCTTGTCAGTCGCTTTTAAACTTGCCGAGGCGCGAGAACTAGGAGCAGCCACCCAGAACCGCTCTCTCTCTCTAGGGCATGGTTCATTTTTTCCCTTCCGTGTGCAGGGAAGGGGAATCGGAGCCAGCGCTGAGCCTCTGAAATGATAGCCTTCAGGGAGGTGTGGTTGTGACGCTACTAACAGGGCACCCGAGCCCCAAACAGTGACGGACTTGTTGGATAGTGCCTTGTTCGAAGGCTGGGAGTTTGACAGGCTGGGAGTGGCAGGTGGGCCCTCGGTGCACGAGATAATTCTTAACGTGATCTGTGGTTGCTAGGAGCCCGTTGACACCTTGGGTTTTAATTGGGATCGCCCTTCCGGGTTGCCTCATTGCCAGGTGTCTTGGGTCGGGGGCCTTTGGCACATGGGGTTGGAGAACAGCTGTCAGGAAAGGTGTGCTGCACCTGAGGGTGTGTAGCGGTGTGTGTGCCGTGGCTTGCGTGTTCTTCTCGTGCTCATGCCAACGAGGAAATTGCAGGAAAGCAGCAAACAGAACAGGCCAGGGGGGATGTGTAGGTGATGTCAGAGGGTGGGGTCCCTCGAGCCAAATCAGCTGCAGCCTCCCTGGAACCCACACAGTATTTCCTGGAATTAATATAGGCAGCCATATATGTGATGCCCTGCAGGTGTTGGACTCCAACTCCCATCAGCCCCTGCCAGCGTAGCTAGTGCTCGGGCATGATGGGAGTTGTTGTTGCTGCTGCAGGCATCCGCCTGTCTTGAGAGACAACGGAGTATACTTCTGGGGGTGAAGTCAAACTGCTGTTTTAGCAGCACTGAAGTGACCTGGGCAGTGTGTATGGAGGTCCTGGGCTGCCTAGATGACAAGACCCCCTTCTCAGTTTTGCTGATGTGGTCCAAAGGAAAGCAGAGCAATACATTTGGCACCAGCTTGGCTGCAGGAGTTGCTAGAAGGAGGCATACAAGGCACCATCCAACTGCCTTAGGGACTCCACTCCAGATTTGTGTAGGATTTAGTCCTTAGCCTTTCTTCTTCCAAAGATATTCAGCAAGGCAGCGGAGATTTAGGACCACAGCTTTCTTTCTCCTAGATGGGCTACCTTCCCAGGTTGATGAGTCCCATCTGCCTCTCACTTCCCTCTACAGCATGTACAGAAACCGCCTTCTTGGCTGTTGGGCCCACTATTGGTCTCATCCGCTCAATGCACCGGAGCCTGCCTTCACATGCAGGGGAAGTCTCTAACTCACCAAGAGTTTGAGACCCATCAGCTACCCTCACCTGGTTTAGCTGGACGGTCAAAGCTGTTCCCAGGATGTGGCTGCTGTCACCTGCTGACAGCTTCTAGGAGCCACAGGTGGGGACCAAAGATGGGTAAACTACCCCAGAAGCAGCATGATGCCCAACAACATATTGAGGGCACCATGTTGGCTACTGCTGATCTAGCCCCACCCCCATGTGATCCTGAAGGATGATAGGCAGAGTCTCTAGCCCAATATCTCTCCAGAGTTGAGGAGGCAAATCTCCCATGTACGTAGCTCAATGACAGAGAATCTCAGTCCAGTATATCTGAAGGAGCATCTCCACCCCCCTCATTCAGCCCAGACACTGAGATTCAGCACCAAGGGCCTTCTGGTAGTTCCCTCATTGCGAGAAGCCAAATTACAGGGAACCAGGCAGAAGGCCTTCTTGGTAGTGGCACCCGCCATGTGGAACACCCTCCTACCAGATGTAAAGGAAATAAATATCTGACTTTTAGAAGACATCTGAAAGCAGCCCTGTTTAGGGAAGCTTTTAATGTTTGATGCATTACTGTATTTTACTATTTTGTTGGAAGCCACCCAGAGTGGAAGTCCAGCCAGATGGGCGGGGTATAAATAAATTATTATTATTATTATTATTATTATTATTATTATTATTATTATTATTATTAGCATCCAGGTTCAATCTCCAGGAAGGGCTGGGAATGTCCCCAGCCTCAAACCCAACACCGCAGCTGCCAGCCAGTGTTGACAATACTGGGCTAGATGGACCAATGGCTCAGTTGTAGGCAGATTCCCATGCTTTTCTATCTGCAGAAGTGTGAGAGATTTGTGGCCTTTGCTGTGTGCCCACATGAGAGTTCAATGAGAGTGGTGATGGGGTGCTTATATGAATGGATGGGTACCGTTCACCATCCTAACAAGCCATGTGGACGATGGACAACATGCTTTCTTCGCCCCAGATGTCACTCAAGGAAGGAGAGTTAAAAGTTGCATGTGACTTTCTCTTTCCTCTAAGGCAGGGATGAGGTACCTATGTTCCTCCAGGTGTTGCTGGAATCTATCCTATCATCCCTGGCCTTTATCTCTTCTGGCTGCAATTAATGGAGTCATCTGAAGAGCTACAGCTTCCCTATACCTGATCTATGTCCTGAAATCACTGATACAATACTTAGGAAGGAGAGAGAGAAATTCCTTGCTGAGATCTAAGGGGCAACGACTGGAACCTTGACCAGCTTTTGCATTGCACAGAATCTTAGCAATTGTTCTATACAAGAAGTGTTTTGCAGCCATGAGTATGTTCGTCCTCTCAAGAGCTTTGTGAATAGTCCCATTTTGCAGGTGGAGGAACAGAGACTGAGAACGAATGACTTGCTCCAGGTTACCCATGTAGCTGAAACAATGGCAGACTTCTTCCCTCTTTCCCCCTGCCTTAATTTCCCTATTTTTGTTCTTTCCTCACCTGTTGAGTTTTAAATTGTAAGCTGCTTGGGGCAAGGACTTGTCCTCCTATAAAGATGCACACAGAGGGACCTTTATACGGTAGATAAGAAGTAAATACAGCATTGCAGACAGTGAAACGGGCAGCCTAAACCCTGCTGGTCTCAAGTGGTGCAAAGGCTTTGGCTCTGTTTTCCTCACCCGCAATAGAATCATAGATTTGCACAGTTGGAAGGAATCCCAAGGGTCATCTAGTCCAACCCCCAGCAATGCAGGAATTGCAACTAAGAGGCCCCCAATTTTTGAGCTTGCAGAGACGGGTGGTGATGTAGGCTCAGTGCTTTTGCACATTCATCTGTAAGATCACTTGCAATGTGAAATCATGAGGACTAGATGGTTATAATTCTGTAAATAATGAGCCATAGAGCCAAAGACTGGGAAATGGATAAACGTTTCAAAGTTCTTTGGAAACTTTTGCCTGGCTCTCATTCTGCATAGAAATCAAAAACTCCAATTATATACCAATTAAAAACCACCCCTAAAGCAAACTACCCTTTCTAAATTATGGAAGTTGTGTGTTTTTTAATCTCTTCCCTGTGTGGTCTCCATATTGTTATATCAAAGAGTAGATATTTGGAACGTATTCCGCCTCCCCAATCTCCAGCCTGAATCCTCAGATGAAGTTACAATTTAACTTTTGGGTAGTGGACTTTGTCCTTGTATGGAAGGAACCCTACAAACACACCCATTAACTGGAAGAGATTGGAAACACTGGTCCTAAACCAAACCACCCACTTACTGAAGTTAACATACCTAAGTTAGTTGTGTCCATTAACTTCAGCAGGTCTACTCTGAGTAGGAATAGCATTAAGCCAAGACCCCATGGAATTTGGCTGACTGCCCAGACCAGGGTTTCCCAAATTTGAGTCTCCAGCTTTTTTTTTGCTTTTTTTGGACTACAAGTCCCATCATCCCTAGCTAGCAGGACTAGGGGTCAGGGATGATGGGAATTGTAGTCCAAAAACAGCTGGAGGCCCAAGTTTGGGAAGCCCTGCCCTAGGCAATGAAGCTGTTTGGAGGCGTTAAAAACAAACAAACCTAGCACTTCATCCAAACACTCCTATTTAAATTTTCTCTTATCTATATTATTATTCTTAATATCATTATCATTATTACTTACTACGTTTGTCACTTTTAACCAAAAAAAAAAGTTTTGAAGTCATTTATTTATTTCTTATGTATTTATTCATTATTGAGTTCAATGAGACTTGCTCCCACATTCAGTGTGTATATGGCTAAGCACCGGCCCTTCAGATTTTATTGGACTCCAACTCCCATCATCCCTGACCATTGGCCATGCAAGCTGGTGAATGGTGGGAGTTTAGAGTCCAGCAACATGAGGCAGGTACTGGTTCACCACCCCTGTTGTGTGCAGGATTGCACCTTAGCCCCCACCCAGGAGTAGTAAAAGGTAAAGGGACCACTGACCATTAGGTCCAGTCACGGACGACTCTGGGGTTGCGGCGCTCATCTCACTTTATTGGCCGAGGGAGCCGGTGTGCCGCTTCCGGGTCATGTGGCCAGCATGACTAAGCTGCTTCTGGCGAACCAGAGCAGTGCACGGAAATGCTGTTTACCTTCCCGCCGGAGCGGTACCTATTTATCTACTTGCACTTTGATGTGCTTTCGAACTGCTAGGTTGGCAGGAGCAGGGACTGAGCAACGGGAGCTCACCCCATCGTGGGGATTCAAACCACCAACCTTCTGATCGGCAAGTAGTAGTAGCTCCAAATTTTGGAGAGAATTTTGTTTATATGCCCTCCCTGAGTAGACCAACCTCCTTTTTCACTCCCATCAACACTCTCTGCAGACACATCATACATTTGAAGTACTCTTACATCACTCTAACAGTCATGAAGCATTCTGGGAACTGTAGTTTGGTAAGGGTCAGAGAATTATATCTCTGGAAGGCCAATGCTCTGACAAACTACAGTTCCCTGGATTCCCTGTGGCTGTGAAAGTGGTATAAAAGTGCTTTAAATGTATGGTGTATGGCTGTGACGGGTGCTGTTTTTCTAATACTAAAAAAGAGGTGCCAGAACTCACCAAGAACGCCTCCCTTGTTCTCACATAATGGCAATGGCAGCCACCTGAGTTCCAGCTGGAAAAAACACCCCTGGGTGTAAGACACTTGTTTGCCAGGCTCCTTCCAACTCTTAAGATGTTCTGATTCCTATGTCCACTTACCTGGGAGTCGGCTATATCCACATTCAGCCATACAACTCAGTGGACTTACTTCTGAGTAGAGAAGAGCACATCACTCTTTGAAACTGGGACTGCACTCCTCTTGACATAAACGCTTTCCTGTACTCAATATTTGGGGCGTCTTTGTGAATAGACATGCATGCAGCTTCCACTGCGTACCATTCCACTGGCTGTTTGCTTTCGAAGAAGGGGTGATACACCTTCTTCGAAAGCAGAAGATACAACAGGTCAAATTAGAGCCCTCCTTCTTTTCACTTTCGATTAGTTACAAACATGGGGCATGGTTTGCATTGTCATTTTCCTCCTCAACCCCCTGGGATTGACCGAGAAATTGGGGTGCAGACTGAGAAATTGGGGAGAAGGGGGCTGCCTGATCCTTGGTGTGCCAAAAGAGCCTAAGCTGGCTGAGCAACACTCGGCTTTGGATGAATAGCTTGGTAGATATAGCTTTGCCTCTGGTTATAGCAGGTCAGTTATCTTGTGCTGACCTCTTTGGATAAGTGGGCCATTTGTAGTGTCTTTTTCTTTCTGCTGCAAATCTGTCATCTGCTTAAAAGCTGTGGGTGAATGCTGCCAGTGTTTCACTGCTTGGGAACTTAAGAAGAGTCACATCTCAGTGGTAGAACATCTGGTTTACATGAAGAAGGCCCCAGGTTCAGTTCCCCAAATCTCCAGGAGATCCTACCTGAAACCATGGAGAGCTATAGTGGCACCTCGGGTTACAGACACTTCAGGTTACGGACGCTTCAGGTTACAGACTCCGCTAACCCAGAAATATTACCTCAGGTTAAGAACTTTGCTTCAGGATGAGAACAGAAATCGTGTGGCAGCAGTGTGACAGCAGCAGGAGGCCCCATTAGCTAAAGTGGTACCTCAGGTTAAGAACAGATTCAGGTTAAGAACGGACCTCCAGAATGAATTAAGTTCTTAACCCGAGGTACCACTGTGCTGCCTGTCGGTGCTGACAATAATTATCTAAATGGACCAATGGTCTGACTTGGTAGTAAGGCAGCTGTACAGGTTCCTCAGAATATAGGAGGAACCCTACTGGATCAGGCCAAAGGTCCATCTAACCAGTGGCCAACTAGAACTCAGAGGAGGCCAGAAGTCAGCTTCTCTTTTTTTGGTTGCCACCTGGCTGATGATATTCAGGGGTAGACTGTTCCTGGATATGAGGGTTGTATTGAGCTGTCATGACTAATATCTGCTATATGACTGATGTCAAGGCCTGTCCAGATCTTGAACCAGTCAATGTATATATTTCTGAGTGCATTTTCTCCCACAGTGTGCCTTTCTTAGCTTGAAACTGTACTGCGGAACTTGCGTTACAGCAAAATCCAAGAGATAATTCTGTTCTGTGTATTTATCTGGGAGGTGCAAATTAGGTCATCTCCTTTAAAAATGCAGAACAAAGGAAATTCTCCATATTCCTCCATAATTGAAGCGAGGAGGGGGGGTATAATTGCTCCCACTTACTGATGTGGGCAGCGAGCTAGAGATATCTTCCTATACACATAAAAATGTAAGGCTGTCATCGCACAGCCCCCATTGGAAGATTTGTAGATTCAAGAGGATGGTGGCTTCATAATTGCGCAGAAGGTGGAAAGGATGCTTAGTAGTTGCAGTATGCAAGAAGAGGAAGTTACAGAAGGCTATCATGAGAGTAGTTTGTGTGCAAGAGGGAATTGTGGGGGAGAAGTATGGGAGGATGCATGGACAGTGGGGGTGAAGGTGAAAACAGGTGCACAGTGGGGCTGTGGAATAGAGGAGAGAAGTGGATTCAGAAATAGGTTTGGGAATGTGGATTGGGGAGGTGAAGTTCCACAGGGTAAATTTGGGGAGAGTGGCAGAGGGCTGGCTATCAGAGCAAGCATGTGTGCATTCATGTTTGTGTGTTGGCTCAGACTAAAGGAATGGGTTCTCAATGTTGAGATTATATGCATGGGATTCTCCCTCTCCCCCCACCGCCTGAATTTTTTCTCTCTTCTGAAAAAGAGAGTTGTTTCTGAGTTGTTTCTAAAAATACAAACAATCATTGCAGTACGATGCTTAAAATAATACCGGTTTACTGATGTGTGTGTTTTTTAATTTCTACTTAGTTTTAACTTGCTTTTAACTTTTTATGATTTTATTGTTTGGTTTCATGGTTTTTATATGGTTGGAAACCGGTGTGATGTATCTTTATGACACAGTGACAAAGAAATTATATACCGTATTTTTCTGTGTATAACATGCCCCAGTGTAGAAGACTCCAATTTAAGAAAATGGGGGGAGATGGCCCCGTGTATAAGATGACCCCGTCCCCCACTTTTAGCATTATTTTACAGTAAAAATACCTAGACTTTACACAGAAAAGTACTGTGTGTGTGTGTTTGTGTGTGTAAAGTAACCAGCACATAAACAGATACAGCTGTGCATATGACTGTACAAAAATATTTATATGTCCATACGTACAAAATCAGGCTGCAGAAATGTAGTACCGGATGTTGACTCTTTTACGTTATACATAATTAGGTTGCATATAATTAGTTGGGCTTTTTTTAAAAAAAAAAGAAAGTGCACAGGCAGCTCAGACCTAAGAAGTCGCCCTGTGCAATAGGTGGTCTAATGGGGGCAAAGCTCGATTAGGTCAGAACTGCCGGATCCTGTGTCAAAATTTGTTTAAAATGGATTCCTCCTGCATCCCTTAGTCCACCTAGTTCGGCATCCCATTCTCACGGTGGCCAACCAGTTGCTGGTGGGAAATTCACAAGCAGTTTCTCCCCGGCAACTGATCTGGTCCACTTTCTGATCTGAGCCCTGGTGTGGGCTTATTTGAGTAGGTTATGTTCACTGCAAAACAAAACAAATCCTCAAGGATCTCTACTTATGACCTCACCACCACCAAAACAAAATAAAATCCCTGCCCCATTCCCTTCTCAGCCTCCTTCCTAGCCTCTCTGGTTCCTCTGAAAGATGTGCTCATTGCCTTGTTAATTACCTCCAGTTGTGTGTGTGTTTTGCTTCCTTGGTGCAACACAAAGATACCTCAAGCTGTTTTCCAGCAATTAACCTTGTCATACCTTTTCAATAACAGCACTGCTTGGGAGCAGGATAGACCCGTCCGTATCCTCCGAGTCATTTTCTTTCTCTGTTTCCTTTCTGTTCTTAATTTTCTCCTGCTGCTGCTCAGTTCTTGCCCATCCAGCATTACCTTATATTGTGTACCTTAAAATGCATTAAAGTCCTTGGATGCTTAATTTTCCTACTACAAGTAGCAGCCATTGGGGGGTGGGGGACATAGGAAACTGCCTTATATTGTCCATCTTGCTTCATATTGTCTACACTAACTGGCAGTGGCTCTCCAGGGATCCAGGCCAGGATCAGACCTGCAGATCAACCTGGGCCATTTGATCTAACTGTACGACAGCTTCTGCTTACTTTACAGGGAGCAGATCGCATATATACAGCCGACATTACATTCATTTGGAAACGGTCGTAACTTTTTATAACACCGTGTAATTGTTCTCCAGCGGAAGTCCCTGCCTTGCTGCAATTTTCATTTCCGCGTGTGAATTTACCAGCAAGCACGCTGGGTCAAAGAGAAAGGGCGTGCTCTGATAGACAGTGGCCTCCTTAGGGAGATGGCACAAGTTACTAGAACACAACGAGTCTTCTTAGCCCTGCTAACCTTGCGTTAACAGTAGCGGCCCGCAGGGTGAGGCTGCGTGGCTAGCCTGCCTTCCCAATGCTGTGCATCTCTGCTGGTTACCAAGAAGGAGAAAGAGCGGGGCAAGAAAGCTGGGAACTTGGTGTGGCATAGGCTGGGAATGGCAGATTGGCACCACCTCTGTGGCAAACTCCCTGCTCCTTTGCACTGCTTTGGGTAACTGGCAGTGCCGTGCACCATTGGAGATACAGGTCAGCAGGGCAACCTGTGATCATCTCCTCTCTGAGTAAATCTCCAGGTAGCCCAGGAATGTCCCTTTTCTGGTATCCTGGTCAGTGATGACAGTCTTGAGCTAGCTGGACCAATAGTCTGACTTCCTTTGTTTGGAATCCTGGGCCTCTCTTGTTTGGATCTGTTCTCTGATGCGTACTTCTCTCTCTGTCTCTCTCTCTCTCTCTCTCTCTCTCTCTCTCTGTCTCTCTCCCAAATGTACTTGGCTGTCATATAAAGTAACAACTTCAACAGAACGGAGAAACTGCCTTAATCATTGCCTCTGAAGTTTTCAGTTAGGTCGTAAAGTGTTGCATTTCCATCTCTTCGTCCCACTTTTTTTTATATATCTACTTTTTTCTTTTTCTTTCTGCAAATCGCTCGGCAACAGAATCTCGGTCTTCTGTAAACATCAAGCTCTGCATCCTGGCAAATTGCTTGCAGATGTAAAGGAGGGGGTTTGGGGGGGGGGTTACTTGACAGTGTCTTTTACAGCTTTTATGGGTTTCCAAATGGAAAGTAAAAAAAGATGGTGACCTTTAGCCTAATGAAATGATAATAGATCAACACACACAGAGAGAGAGAGAGAGAGAGAGAGAGAGAGAGAGAGAGAGAGAGAGAGAGCGCTTTCTGTAGCTGCTGGTTTGCATATTTAATTGGGGGGGGGGTTGGCTTTCAATTGCCTTCCCAGGTTGCCAGTTTAGGGACCATGAAATGACAAGGCAACATTGCTTCTTTCAGGTGAGGGAATCTGATGCCTTCTCTCAAAGGAGGACATTGGTTTCACCCAAAACTGCCCTTGGCACTCAAAGTCTTTCTTGTATTGCAGTTGTGGGTGATGTAGCTTCTTGACAGTGATTGGCTGAGCTGGCGTGGTGGCACCCAGTATTCACAAGCATTCCAACTGCTCCGGGGAGGGGAAAACATCTGGCATGTTCTATAAGCAACCATTCCTTCGATGGCTACTTGCCATGATGGCAGTGCTCTGTCTCCACAGTCGGAGGCAGGAATGCTTTTCTGAATGCCAGTTACTGGAAACATCAGGAAAGGAGGGTGCTCTTGTGCTTGGGTCCTGCTTGTGGACTTGGGGCATCTGGGGTGGCCACTGTGAAAAAAGGACTAGATTAGGGTTACCAGACATCCCTGGGAACAGTCTCCGGATTTGCAAATCTGTCCCTGGACATATTGCGTCCCTGGAATGTCCCCAGATTTGCAACTCTGTCCCCAGGAAACGTGGCAGCAGCAGCTTCAGCAGCCCTGAGCCAGCCTGGTGGCGCAGTTGGCTCTGGCTGGCTTCAGGAGCTGCTCGCTGCTGTGGCGCCTGCCATTTTTCAGCACTGGAAGTCCCCATATGATGTGTTGCACACAAGACACATCATATGGGGACTTCCGTGAAGCAAACTGGCGGGCGCCACGGCAGTGAGCAGCAAGCAGCTCCTGAAGCCAGCCAGAGGCAACTGCACTACCAGGCTGGCTCCGGACTGCCACTGCTGAAGGGGAACTGGGGATGTACAGCAGTACAGATCTCCTGCCCCCTTTGTTTTGACTGATCAAGGGAGGCTCAGGAGTTGCGGGCAAGTGGCCATTGCCCAGTTTTTTTTAAACTCTGCGCATGTATGTTTCACAGGGTAAGAAAGAAGGGCTTTGCACCTTTATACAATATGCATGTGTGCTTTGACCCAGGGTCTTTTGCCTCACCATCCTCACTACTGACTCCCTGTTGCTACTCAGTTTCAAAAAAAAAAAAAGTGTCCCCGGATTCATTGAAAAAAATCTGGTAGCCATAGACTAGATGGGCATTGGCCTGATCCAGCAAGCTCTTTTTGTATGTTCCTGATGTTTGAAGTCCAACTTCTGTGAGGAAATGGAAGGTTGTTGGGCTGGTGTAAGAGGTCAGTATCATCAGGCACGTACCACTGCCTCAGTATGGGGGTGGGGGGTTGTGTGCTGGGAACTGTCCATCCCTGGAGAGGCTTGGCTACAGTTGCCATCTGCCCTACTTTTGCAGAGGGTAGCCCTCTGTTTGAAAACATCATCTATATGTCCAGTCCAGTCTGAAGATAAAGGACCATCATTTCAAAGGGAGGAATGGGAGAGAGAGGGCCCCTGATCGCATTCCCCCACCCATCATCTGAGGCTATCTCCAGCCCATGGTGCCTGGAAGGATGAGAGAGAGAGAGCTTTCCCACCCACAAGGCAGAGGGAAGCAGCCATCTCAGGTGGCGGAAGCACAAGAGAGGTGGCACCCCTCTCGACCTGTCACTTCAGCCGCTGATGGAACGCCCCCCTTTCTCCGGGTGTGTCCTATTATGCAGCATTGTCACTCGTCTCCCTCACCCCTGGGGCAGAGAAGATGAGCAGCAAGGCCTTGCAGAATGCCCCCCTTTCGCAGGGGATGGTCCATTCTTGTCTCGCCTCAGGTGGCAAAACAGGACGGGCCACCGCCGGAGAAAGAAGAATGCCTCTGGTTTTAATCCCAGAAAGGACCTTGTTTATCATCCTCTTAATGGTGATTGCGACAACAGGCCCTTTGAAGGAAGGGAGTGAAGTGTAGCTGTTTCTGGAATGCATCTCTGTTGGCAGTATGAAGTCAGAGTACGGGGACAGATGATGATTTACTAAAGCTGGCTGGCGTGAGTGTTTACCTGGCTGCTCACGTTGACCTTGAGTCACTATAGCCAGTAACATATCTCAGCAAAGATAAGCTGTGCACCTGACGAACAGGCAAGAGGGGGGGGGGCATGTTCAAAGCAGACAATGTGAACTGCAGTTGGCTCATTCTGTTCTGGGTGGTTCATATTATTATTATTATTATTATTATTTACTACTACTACTACTACATAATATATATTCTACCTTTCCTTCAGGAATAAATGGCTCCCTCCCTCCCCGTATGGGTGCTTTTTGTCAATATCTGAGCCTTTATTTCTTGTGCAGATCGTTGAATCAGTGTTTTATCCTCTTGCGGTGTTTATCTTTCTCCTTTATTATCGTTGTTACATTTTTATATGTTTTTATGCAATCCTGTTCCTTTGTAAAATGAGCCCAGAAGTATGGCTGAGGAACCAAGAGGAAGGAAAATCTGTTGTCTCTTGTCCTCCTGTTCAGCTGTGACTTCTCTGCTAAAACAAGCTTTTGACAGATAAGTGAAACCCCTAAGGCAGAGGGTGAGGGGGAATTTTGGGGAGGAAAGCAACTGAAACCATTGATGGGGTGGGGGCATCGTTTTTGATCAATGAATCCTGACCCAGCCACAATCTATTGAAGGCTGAATTATTCCTTCCACCTGTCTGCTTTCACAATCTTGACAAGCTCTGTGATGGAGAGCAATATCTTGAGAGCATCATCTTCCAGTTCTGTGCAGGAAATCTCTTTTTTGTTACTCTTCCCTGTCATTTAATGAGAAAATAAATTGCATTTGAAAATTATAAAAAAGGGGGGGGAGAAGAAATGTTGATGAAATGTTTCATGTGTGGGGTATAGAAAATACCTTCAACTTCTTTGCTTCATGGACCAGGAGATGAGTATTGCTGTGAGTCTGTCTTGCGTTTGTGTGTATGCATATCCGTGAGAACTTGTGCATATTTTTGTCTGCCTGCATGTGTGTATGAGAGAGAGGAGGTGTTTGGGCCTCACCCACTTTCTTGCCAGAGCATTTGCCACCCTGGAACATTTGCTGCAGAACACTGAGGAGCTAAGATGTTCCTTTGGTCTTTGGTCTGTGCTTACCACAATCTGCACTGCTTCCGTTCCTCTGCAGTTCGGCTTCCACGGATACCTACGTTCTTCCTCTTGTTATTTGCTATGGCTGAAACTAATATGCAGTTAATGTCAGTGCATTTCCATGAAAGGAAAATACCAAAACAATGCTGAAAACAGCAAAATTAATTACACAATGTTTGCGAAGGGTTGTTTTTTTAAAATAAAAAAGTAACCATAGTGAAGGGATGTGGGTGGCGCTGTGGTTTAAACCACAGAGCCTAGGACTTGCCGATCAGAAGGTCGGCGGCTCAAATCCCCACGACAGGGTGAGCTCCCATTGCTCGGTCCCTGCTCCTGCCAACCTAGCAGTTCGAAAGCACGTCAAAGTGCAAGTAGATAAATAGGTACCACTCTGGCGGGAATGTAAACGGCATTTCCGTGCGCTGCTCTGGTTCACCAGAAGCGGCTTAGTCATGCTGGCCACATGACCCGGAAGCTGTACGCCAGCTCCCTCAGCCAATAAAGCGAGATGAGCGCTGCAAAACCAGAGTCGGCCACGACTGGACCTAATGGTCAGGGGTCTCTTTACCCTTTACTTAACTATAGTGAACTCTGCTCATCTTTGCTTGCATAGTTTCTGTTCCTGACCTTGGACGAACGTACAAATTGCGGCAATTTCTGCTTCCATTTCCCTATCTGATGATAAACTCTGGCATCCCTTGCCTGCGCCGACTAGTGTTACGGTTTTGTGTTATGGTTGTGAGCTGTTGCAGCAACTCTCCCTACATTCAAACTCGGGATCGTTGGCATGCTGAGCCTGTAATTCCATCTTCCGTGCTCCATGGCTGGGGAGGAGAGAGATGTAGAAGGGGCACAATGCCAACAGCCTCCTCTGACCTGGAGATGGGCCGGAGTGCCTCCGTCTATGCAGAACCATCTGCCCCTGGCATAAGGGGGCTTGTGGTGTTTTCGGCTGCGTCTTTGCCACATGCTGAAAGTGAGTCCCTTCCCACCACGGCAGGGCAAACTTTGCCCTGCCTGGCGGGGGATTTCTAAGAGGCCACGGATGCCTGGCAGTTCTTCTGTATCCGTAGCGTGGGAAAATGTGCAAACGTTCTGCTTCTCCTCCCTCTGCGACTTGGCACGGATTCCAGGATCAGCTTCCAGATGAGAGCTCCGATTGCAGCGTGTTTGGATTTGAAAGATGGTTGCTGCTGGTGAAGCTTTCATCTGAAAGGGGGGGGGAGGAAGAAACCCACAGCAACACACACAAATCCCAGATTGCTGGAAAGTTTCGGGAGCCAATCTCTCCACCCAAGCATGTAACATTTGACTGGCAGGCTTTGCGCCTGGCATACTGGTGCATCGGTCGCTGGCTGAGCATGGATGGTGTCATTAGTTGGCAAGGACCTTGTTGGGTGTTAGTCAGGTCCCAATCCCACACACACCCCACCCCCTCCAAAGCGCAGAGGTTCCTCATGTGAGACTTTATTGCATTTTTCAAAAAACCAAAAAGTGCGTCCTTTCCAGCATCATAAGCAAAATATTTGAAGAATGTGAAGGAGGTGTTTATTATTTCTTGGTGCAGCTGTGGCTAGAGAAGGGGAAGGAACCACAGAGGTCCCTTCCTATTGGTGGTGTTGCTTGAGGGCATGCCGCCTGAGGCGGGCACACGCATGGCAAAGGGGTGTGCATGCACCCAGAGGGTGAAGGAGCATGCCATGGCACCTCAGCCCTCACTGTCAACACCACCAAAACAATTCCACCGCATGTTGGAGCCACGCAGGGCCACACGGCACTACCTGCCTGCCCATGCGAGGGAGAGCCCGACCAGCCGACACGGTACTTGGTGGGTGCGAACTAGGCGCCCCCATTCTAGTGCCTCCAGCATGGCCCTGTCCGGTGCTCCCCTCTGTGACCATTGGTTCCTCCGATGGCAGGATAAGGGCATCACGCCGAGCTGCACTGGGAGTGCCTGTGGGGGGTGCCTTATTTCTGCCACCTCAAAAATCTGTGCGCGGGCCAAGGGCCCTCTGGCACCCCAATGCTGTGCCCCTGCTTCCTCTTATAGGGAGGCAGTGGTGGTGCAGTGGTTAGAGGAGGCATAGGCAAACTCGGCCCTCCAGATGTTTGGGAACTACAATTCCCATCATCCCTGGCCACTGGTCCTGCTAGCTAGGGATCATGGGAGTTGTAGTTCCAAAACATCTGGAGGGCTGAGTATTCCTATGCCTGGGTTAGAGTGTCAGACTTGGACCTGGGAAACCAGGGTTTGAAAATCTACTCAGCCATGAAGCTCACTGGGTGTCACGTTGGACCAGTCATTCAATCTCAGGGCCTTTGTGGGGATTGAATGAGGAGGGGAAGAAGCATGCAAGACGCCTCAAGCTTCATTTTGCCTACAGTGGCTAAGCATTCTAGACTTCCACTACTTTCCATTAGGCAAAGTGAGATGGCTGCATCAGAGGGCAGGTGCTGGGACAGCATGGAGCGGCTGGAACTTGGAACAGAACCTTCTTGGTGGTGGCACCCTGGCTGCGGAATACCCTTCCCTGCAAATTTAATTACGTTTTCAGCGAAAGCTAAAATCTTCCACTTCCTCTGGGCCTTCGGGTGTATGAAAGGTGATGTATGTAGTCAGTCACCTGGGAAGGAACAGAGGAAGTGAATTGTATATTGTCAGGTGGCTGCCTTCTGCTGAGTCAGCCTCTCCGCCTATCTAGCGCAGCACTGTCTGCACTGGCTGGCAGCATCTGTCCAGGATTCCAGACACTGACTCTTCCCCAGCCCTACCTGGAGATGCCTGGGATTGAACTTGGGAACTTCTGCACAAAAAGGATGTGCTCTGCCACCCCTTCCTCAAAACCCCAAGAGGAGGTGGCAACTTATCCATCACAGCTCTGACTTCCCTCATTGGCTAGGGACAGCCAATGACAGGTGGGAGCAGCCAGGCTGGTTTGTTTAACAGAAATTGCATAGAAGGGTAGGGTACCTGCGCACGATAGAAGCATAGAATTGTAAAGTTGTAAGGGACTCGATGGGTCAACTTGCCCAATGCATCAAAGCATTTCTTTCTAGAAGACTTACTTCAAAAAACTATAAAAGCTTAGGCTCTCACACTCCTGTTCAGAGGCCAGTGAAGACCTTCTCAGGTGCTGGGTTGGTGATTCCCACCCTAAGGGAAGCAGCCACCATTGATTTTAAATGGAGAGCAGGAGAAATGAGGAATGCAAAGAATGCATTTATTATATCGTACAATATATCCAAAACAATGGGAGAAATTGGATCTCAAAAGAGAAGCTAGACAGGGACTGGAAGGTGTTTAAAGGATACTTGCAAAACCGTATTGAAAAATCAGAACTCCTATTAGAATAAACAAGTTCTGTTTTAAATACTGAAATACTAAATAAGATGGATAACAATGTGTAATAGAAAAAGAAGCATGGAATTAGGTTAAAGGTGTGTGAAAGAAAGTAATAGAAATAGTGGAAAGAAATTGCAATAGTGGAAAGAAATTGCAATTGAGTAGATTGGAAGTCGAACACAAAGGTGGGGTGAGGGGTGTTGAATGGGGATGGGGAAAGGAATTATCTGTGGGATTGAGTGTAGGTATGTTTGAACATTTTTCAGGATTGTATGAAATGTAAGTTTGTATGCTTGTATATTCGCAATATGTGTGTATTAATGCTGAATTATTTTAATAATAAAAACTTTTCAAAAAAAAGAAGAATGCAAAGAATGCAGCAAAATGAAATATTAGAATTCAGCCATGGCGATTCATTCTTTGTCATCATGTTTCATAGGGATCCTCTCAGTTAATGATGTAGACTAATAACTTCTGGGGAAACTTTGGCCGCAGAGGGGCCTAATTCTGCACATACCTATACATCTGCCTCTGTGCAGTGAACATCTTTCTGGCTTCCAGGCTTGTAGTTTTTGGCTGAAATGCAGGCCGGGAAGGTCTGTTTGTGCTTACATCTTGTTAAAATTTAATCCGTTCAGTTTTCAATCTTTGGTCCGCAGAACTTCAAAGAGGTGATCAAATCTCTGTGGCTCTTAAAAAGACAAAAATAGAAGCAGCCTTGAAAAAGCTTGGGTAACCCAACAGCCCTTATTTTCTGAAAACTTAAAAAAAAAATCTTGAAAGGGCCCCAAGTTTATGTTATGCATGGGAAAGGAGGCCTGACAAATGTTTATAGAAGTTTGTTTTATTTTAAAGGGGATTAGGACAAGGGCCTTGGGTTGGGCAGCTCTGAGTCCAGATCCATCACTCGGCCGGAACGGCAGCCCAGTCCCTATGTGTGTTTTCTCAGAATTACATCCCATAGAGATCCAAGGTGACGAAACCTGACTTGCCAGTAGTACATGTGAAAAGGATCTAGGGGTCTTAGTAGACCACAGGCTTAACAGTGATGCAACTGCGAAAGAAAGAAAGAAAGAAAGAAAGAAAGAAAGAAAGAAAGAAAGAAAGAAAGAAAAAGAAAGTTAATGCTATACAGTGGTACCTCTGGTTAAGAACTTAATTTGTTCTGGAGGTCCATTATTAACCTGAACCTGTTCTTAACCTGAGGTACCACTTTAGCTAATGGGGCCTCCTGCTGCCGCCACGCCACTGGAGCACGATTTCTGTTCTCATCCTGAAACAAAGTTCTTAACCCAAGATACTATTTCTGGATTAGCAGAGTCTGTAAACTGAAGCGTCTGTAACCTGAAGTGTCTGTAACCCGAGGTATCACTGTACTAGGCTGCATCAACAGAAGCACAGTGTTCAGATCAAGAGAAGTGATAGTATCACTCTATTCTTCCTTGGTCAGACCACACCTGGAGTGATGTGTCCCGTTCTGGGTGCCACAATTTAAGAAGGATGTTGACAAGCTGGAACATTTGCAGAGGAGGGCAACCAAGCTGATAAAGGTTCTGGAAACCAAACCTTATGAGGAACAGTTGAGGAAGCTGGGGATGTTTAGCCAGGTACAGAAGAGACTGAGAGGAGATATGATAGCCACCTTTAAATATCTCAAGGGCTGTCACATGGAAGAGGGAGCAAGCCTGTTTTCTCCAGCTCTGGAGGGTACGACCCAAACCAATGGATTCAAGATACAAGAAAGGAGATTCCGACTAAACATCAGGAAGAACTTTCTGATGGTAAGAGTTGTTCAGCAGTGAAACAGAGTCCCTCCTTCCATGGAAGTTTTTAAGCAGAGATTGGATGGCCATCTGTCATGGGTGCTTTAATTGAGATTCCTGCATTGCACTAGATGACCCACGGGGCTCCCTTTCAACTCTACAGTTCGCTTCATCTGCTTGTTTTCTTGAGTCCATCCAGCTCTGATGAGACATGAGCTGAGCACCAAGAGTTTTGCTGGAATGTGGGCTGTGGCTCAGCAGTAGATCACATGCCATGCATGCAGAAGGGTCTGGGCGCAACCCCTGTGGCATCCCTAGGGCTCAGAGAGATCCCTCCCTGGACAGCTGCTGCCAGGCAGAGTCATCATTTTTCATCACGTTTGATCAAGTCCGAATTTAGGTTTGAGGAGGTCCATAGCTACTGAAGGTAATGGGGCCATTTATAGGTCCAGCTGTCCTTTGTCAAGAACAAATCGTCACTATTTTTTGTGTTGAATATATGCTATATGGTAATTTATGGACCTCATATGTATCTAAAGCCATTTGCACATGCAGAATGTAGGCACCCTATATATAGAAATGAGCAAACCTGTGATATTTTAGGGAGCAGGCTAGCAGGTGGGGCCCATTACTTTCATCATAGGAGCCTACACAACACAAAACACTGTTGCTGTGTGTAGGTTTTATTTTATTTGTTTTCTGTCGTATATTTTGGGAATGTACATCCAGTTTTTTTCTCCTTTAATTTTTTTGGGGGGGCCCACAAGAGAGCGGGGCCCTGAGCTATAGCTTGTTTAGCTTATACGTAAATCCGGCACTGAGTTTGGTGCACTGTTTTGCCTGCTTTTTGCCCTTAACGTGTCAGGTTGTGACGCGTGAACTCGGGCAGGAGGGAGAAGATAAATGTCTGTTTTGCAGTTGGGAACATAGGAAATTGCCTTCTGCAAAGTCAGGCCTTTGGTTCATCTAGCACAGTGTTTCCCAGACTTGGGTTTCTTTGGACTACAGTTCCCATCATCCCTGACCACTGCATCTTCAAGGTACGGATGATGGGAAGTTGTGGTCCAAAAACAGCTAGAGACCCAAGTTTGGGAAGCCCTCATCTAGCTCATTGCTGCCTAGACTGACTTGCAGTGGCTCTCCAGAATTTCAGGCAAGAGTCTGCAAACCCTGCCTAGGTATGTCCAGGAATGAATTTGAGATCTTGTGCACGCATAGTAGATACTCTGACACTGAGGTACGGCCCTTGCCAAAATTAAAGTAATACATATAGGAGGGGCAGGTCATTAAATCCAGGGTCTAGAATTACCTAGTAGGGATGAAATTTGAGGCGTCGTCTTGCTTCGTTAATTTTTCATGAATTAGAGAGCCCATTCCTTTGTTGCAAGCTCTTTCATTCCTGCGGAGTATTTCATAAGTCTTCAATGTGCGTTTCGGAAAAAGAATTCCACCTACGTAAACCAATAAGGAAATGGTGCAGAACCGAGGGAATGGGTTAGTTGTGTAAAGTAGTCCTCTGAAGGCCAAGTGCTGGTAGCCACAAGCAGGAGAGGACTGCCACCTCCAGGTCCTCCTTGTGGGATTTCTGAAGTTAAAACCCTAATTGTGGTTTCCTCCAGCTGATTGTTTCACCTTTCTCGACCCGATAGAAGCAGGGGTGAGATCTGCGCTCAGAGGGCACAGTAGCTTCAGCCATTGATTACAGCAGGGAAAACAGAACATTGAGAATGGAGATTGCTTACACTTTTTTTAAAAGGTCCAATTACTTACTCTCTCTTTATATATATATATATAGTGTATATAGATGATAGATTGATAGATAGATGATGATAGATAGATAGATGATAGATGATAGATAGATAGATGATAGATAGATAGAGATAGATAGATGATAGATGATAGATAGATAGATAGATAGATGATAGATAGATAGATAGATAGATAGATGATAGATAGATAGATGATAGATAAATAGAGATAGATAGATGATAGATAGATAGATAGATAGATAGATAGATAGATAGATAGATAGATGATAGATAGATAGATAGATAGATAGATAGATAGAGATAGATAGATAGATAGATAGATAGATAGATAGATAGATAGATAGATAGATGATAGATAGATAGATAGATGATAGAGATAGATAGATAGATAGATAGATAGATAGATAGATAGATAGATAGATGATAGATAGATAGATAGATAGATAGATAGATAGATAGATAGATAGATAGATAGATAGATAGAGATAGATGATAGATAGATAGATGATAGATTAGATAGATAGATAGATAGATGATAGATAGATAGATAGATAGATAGATAGATAGATAGATAGATAGAGATAGATAGATAGATAGATAGATAGATAGATAGATAGATAGATGATAGATAGATAGATAGATAGATAGATAGATAGATAGATAGATAGATATAGATAGAAAGATAGATGATAGATAGATGATAGATAGATGATAGATAGATAGATAGATGATAGATAGATAGATAGATAGATAGATAGATAGATAGAGATGATAGATAGATAGATAGATAGATAGATAGATAGATAGAGATAGATAGATAGATAGATAGATAGATAGATAGATAGATATAGATGATAGATAGATGATAGATAGATAGATGATAGATAGGTTAAAAAAACCTAGTCTTATACATGGAAAAGTATGGTATATAAAAAAAACTAAGTAAATTTCAGGGAAAAGAAAGTCTTTGTAATCCTACAATCACATGTGGGCTCTCTTGTAATTCTCATATGCTTGTGGGGGGGGGGATGATGCAGAATATGAGCTTTTAATTTTGAAAAAAGGGCAAACTCAAAGTACACCCCTGGTCCAGAGCCTGTATTGCAAAGCCATGTTGTGATGATGGGGTGCCAGATTATATCCTTTGAAATTCACCCTTTGCTGAATTTTGCAATGCAGTTCCCCAGTGGCAACATGCATACAAAAAAAAAAAATGCATGTTAAGAGAAGAAGCACCCACAATAATGGTACTGTTCATGAGAATCATATACAGACTTTTGAACGCATTACAGGGAAATGCATGCATGAAGTGAGACAAACAAAAAAGACGTGCAAATTTGTAGCATTTGTAGGACTGAGATTGGAGGCAAATTATTTAGTGATGTAGCTTGCCTGCACTCAGCTTTTAGTCACATTTCTTCATTTGAAGCATTTCGTTTGCCATCCCCCTGCTCAGGTGTAGGATTGTGGCCTAAGTTTTTTCAATGGGTTTTCCAGTGCTGAGAGGTCTGCACACAATTGACAACCATAATTATAGGGTTAATGCCAGGGAAAAGCCATGTAGATTTTCTGCAAAGCAAATGCCTTCCTGCTCAGCTTCTAGCATGTGGTCCTGGGGAATACTTTAGCCAGGGGAAGTGAAAAATCTAATTTTAGCGCCAGAGTTCTTGTATTCCACAACCCTTTAATTTCTCATTCTTTTAAGTCCACAATCACTCGCAGCCATGGGGCATTTCACTCCGCCCTGTGAGCCTGAAAGCTGGGCCGTGCTGTATTCTTTAAAATGAAGCTACTGTTCATTCTTTATAGCTGCGTCAAATTCACGTATATTAGGGGAAGGGGGGAGGTGTTGGGGCTTTTGGCAGCAATTAATAATATGCAAGTGTGTGGATTTATAGCAAGCGTGCTGGGTTTGTGTGCACAGGGGGCAGTGGTTTTGTTAAAAAATAATAATACAATGTCATTTTTTAAAAGATTCTAACTTTGGAAGTGAGCCCTACATGCGCCAGTGTTGTAAACTGGTCAGAATGGTCAGATTATACCAGGCAGACAGGCTCAGTCCTGTGTTTCATCTGATTTACCTCACAGGTTTTTTGTAAGGATGTAGTGATGGTGGGAACTAGGTACACCTGAATTCCTGAGAGGAAGAGTTGGCTAAAAACTTAAGTAATATTAGCATAACTTAAGCTGGATCTGGACACATAAAAAAAAATGTTTCAGGAAAACGTGTTGTGAACCTCATAAAGGGAAATCACGTTGCCCAGAGACAGAACTCTACAGCTCCATATGGTGTCACAATGTTATAACCCATTTTGTTGTTGTTTAGTCGTTTAGTTGTGCCCGACTCTTCGTGACCCCATGGACCAGAGCACACCAGACACTCCTGTCTTTCACGGCCTCCCGCAGCTTGGTCAAACTCATATTCGTAGCTTCGAGAACCCATATAACCCATTTAAAACACCTTTATTTTTTATTATTATTTTTTACTAATACAGCTGAGTCCTTAATCATCACCCCTCACTTGGGGGGGGGGGGGAATTGAGCCTAAGGATGCAATTCTAAATGGTGACCCACAGATTGCGACTCTGTTTCCAGGATGCAGCACTGGGGAGAATTCGGGAGGTTTCACGGTTGCCCTTTGAGGTTTGACCCACTTGCTAGAGCTTACTTGTAGTGCTGGGTACTACACATCCCACACAATGTATGTTTACCCACCCACAAGTCACCAGCAGGAGGGCGGGAGCCACCACCCTCACTCTCAATTTGACATCAGATATCACCTGGTAAGCCCTACCTCATTGGCTGTGTTGTGTCGTCACCAGCTCAGCGTCGCTTCCTGCCCTCCTTCCGGTGCTCCGAAGGACCAGGAAAAAGCACATCCGCCCCCAGGATGACAAATAGCTGACAGCATATAGGTCAGGGAGGACAAACAGGCTTTCAGCTCAAAGAAGTTCCCTCAAAACCACTCGGCTCACACTTAACAGCAGAAGTTATTCGCTGTGACGGGAACTCCACCATATCTTGAAATTGTAATGCCCTCTGTTGAAAGCTTTTGGGTAACCAATGTGGTTTACTCTTAGGCCACAGAGAATGCCATCTTAACGGATGCCGCCTGAGGGAATTGGAAAAGGCGATGGATCTGGTGCCAAAATGCTAGGGTGGAAGTATCCTCGCCGTGGGGTACTTTCCCAACTATCGTTCCTCTCAGCGCAGCTTCTACATGAAACCTTCTTTGTGAATCAGGCCCAGCATTTCCGCAGCCAGAAAAAAAGGGGGGTAGGGTGGCCAAAACTGGTTTTGAAATCATGAGGTTTCAAAGCACCAGAGAATTGTTTTCTAGAACTACTAAACTACAGTTGGAGAAACACATGTTGTGAGTTAAAATATGGCCCCCAGTCCTCTCTCTATGGCCTCTGGGACTCTCCCCCAGGAGTGGAGAGCATTTGGGGGCCAATTTGGACGGGGCCAGAGAAACAAATGTGAATTTTATCCTTGTTGAGCAGGAAGAAGAAGAAGAGTTTGGATTTGATATCCTGCTTTATCACTACGCTAAGGAGTCTCCTTTCCCTTCCTCCCCCACAACAAACACTCTGTGAGGTGAGTGGGGCTGAGAGACTTCAAAGAAGTGTGACTAGCCCAAGGTCACCCAGCAGCTGCATGTGGAGGAGCGGAGACCTGAACCCGGTTCACCAGATTACGAGACTACTGCTCTTAACCACTACACCACACTGGCTCTCTTTCCACAGCAGGCATCTTTCCATACTCAAACCACAGGCAATAGTTGTTATCAGAGTCCATCCCACTGGCAAAAATGCACAAGGAAGGTGCAAAGCAGGCCTGGTGAAAAGGGTTGTGGCTGCAGAGTTTCCAGGACCAGACAGAGAGGCCTGGAGATCTGCAATACCACCACTACCAAAGCCTGAGACTAGAAGCAAAGCGCATATCTCCATCCTCTTGCTTCCAGCTGGCAGTTCAAGGTATTGCTCAGGCACCTTCTGAAATCAATGGGATTTACGTGCCTATTAAGCAGGCGTGGAGTCCCCGTGGGCTTTTAAGAACTCATCCCTATAAACCCCCTTGAGGACTTGGAATCATAATAATAAAAAGCGAGCGAGAACAGCAAACTGGAAGAAATGAAATCTCTAATCCATCTTCTGACCTGGCCTCCCCCTCGGCATCAAATGAAAGCAGATCCTTTAATCTCACCACTGTCTAATTACAGCCGGGGAAAACATGCTAAGCAAAGCTGTGCCAAAGTGGCACTCTGTGCCAGGAGTGGGGGACCCACCCCGCACTGCCATCCTCTCGCAGGCATAGCCAGAAAAAAACATACCTGCCTTTGAACCGATTGCCAGGGGCCACATGCTGGGTTGCAGCCAACTATGCTTTACCCAGAGTAGACCTATTAAAATTAGTCCGAGTCGGACTAATTTTGGAAACAACCCTCTGATGCAGTGGAAAACAGGCAGGTGTCCGATTTTATCCTTGAGGTTTTAAGCGCTTGATTTTCCCACTTTTGTTGTGTTGCATGTTTGCAGCGTAGACAGTCTGGAAGTAATGCTGACCACCCCCTTTTCTGACCCTAAGCAGTGTCTGCCCCACATTCCCTTGTCTCCTGTATGACTAAATTACTTGTGCGCCCACAGCCTTTCATTGTTAAGTAGCTTAAAGAGATAGCCAGCTGCTTGCTTCCCCACTGGTAAACATACCTTGCCATGTCTGTGTGGTGATATCCTGGGATCTTCACAAACACTCCAACTTTGGAAGGGGAAGGGCCAGTCATTAAATGTTGATCGCTGCAAGGGAAGTGGAAGCCCAGTATTTTTCTGGGATAAAACCAACTTAATGCCAAGACATAGCTGTCGTTTTCCTTTTTTTAAGGGAAATTCCCTTATTCCGAATAGGATTCCTCACAAGAAAAGGGAAAAGTTGACAGCCATGTGCCAAGGGTGGGAGGAGGTGAGGAGCAAGAGGAGGAAGAGGAGACAAATCCAGGTAGGCAGGGGGAGATGCTCACAGAGGGCCTGGGAACATGAAGCAAGAAGGTGGTTTTGATATTATCTACTAGGTCTTGCTCTTCCTTCAAACCAGCACCTATGGGTCTCCTCAGCAGGCAACTGTTATTATCACAGTGCAAAGGTTCTATTCAGCCAGGCAAAACCACTAATGGCCCCCAGTTATTGCCCTGCACCCACGCAGTGGGCAAACGACTTACCTGACATGTGGAATGATTCACACTTGGGGAAGTGTCATTGCAGGCCATCCCTGCCTCATTGTATTGTTGGGGATGCCAAGTGCATCAGTAGGCTGGCTGCCAGTTCCCTGCCACCAAGCCTTTAGCTGCGGATCCCCATTCCTTGGAATCACAGAGTTGGGAGGGACCCCAAGAGGCATCTAGTCCAATTCCCTGCAATGCAGGAATATGCAGCTGCCCCTTATGGGGCTCGAACCTGCAGCCTTGTTTTGTTTTTGTTCTATTATGTATTTTGTGTTCTGGTTTTGCATTTTATGTTGTGATCCACCCTGGCATCTTTGGATGAGGAATGGTATACAAATTAAATCAATAAAAACTAATAATAATAGCAAAGAACTCTTCCTCCTCAGTGTTCCACCCACCCACCTTCTCCAGAGTGACCCTAGGAGCCAATCCTCAGTGGCCAACTCGCCTTCTTTCACTCTGATTGGCTCCAACCAGCACAAAGGAAGAGAAGACTGCTTCTCAGTGGCTTAAAAGCTCCTTCGTGCTGATTGGGCAGCTCCAGGGTGCTGGAGAGTGGGACCCTGCTGCAGAATTAGTAACCCCTGCCATCCTGGACTATAACCACTCCCAGCATTGGCTATGCTGGCTGGAGCTGATGGGAGTTCAGAATTCAACTGCATCTCAGGGACCGTTTCCCCAGCCCCGCCTTTGTTGATGTGGAGCAAATGTGAGCCTGTGGATGTTTCATGAAATTCTAGCCCATGGTTGTGGAGGGGGGGGGATGTTCTGTGATGTTCTGCTGGTTGTTGCACATGATAAAAGGGAGTTCTGTATCTTGGCTGACAACCGGAGAGTCGTTTCCTCAGCAAATTCTTGGCTCGCACTTGCAGTTTGGGAAGGTTGGTGGAGCTTGCCAAGTGGAATGTGGGTTGGAACTGAGGGCGGGATGCATGTCAGGAAGTCCCTGGGGGGAGAATGTAGGCCTTTTCTTTCTTCTCCTCAAAAAGCAGTGCTCTTGCCTTGGGGTGGAAATGCTGGATGCCACATGCTGTGTTGGGCGAGGGCTGAGCTAAAACTGCACACCTTGTTTCATGTGAGCATATTTCAGGGATATGTATACTGTAAACAAAATTGCATACCTCTAGTTAAATGTATATATTCATTGTGAATATATGCACAGTGTTTTGATGCTGTACTTCAGGCATAGGCAAACTCGGCCCTCCAGATGTTTTGGGACTACATCTCCCATCATCCCTGACCACTGGTCCTGTTAGCTAGGGATGATGGGAGTTGTAGTCCCAAAACATCTGGAGGGCCGAGTTTGCCTATGCCTGCTGTACTTCATGCCACCAAGCTCACTTTTCTTCTGTGCCTTCACAATCGGCAGTGAGGGAAAGGGCTGGTGAGAGCAAAACGAAAATTAGGAAGATGATGGCAATAGTAAGGGGTATATTGAACAGCACTTAAATGTTCAGCAACAACAGTATCGCTTTGGTGGTGGTGGTTATTGTTAAAGGTAAAGGGACCCCTGACCATTAGGTCCAGTCGTGACCGACTCTGGGGTTGCGGCGCTCATCTCGCTTTATTGGCCGAGGGAGCCGGCGTACAGCTTCCGGGTCATGTGGCCAGCATGACTAAGCCGCTTTTGGCAAACCAGAGCAGTGCACAGAAATGTCGTTTACCATCCCGCCAAAGCTACTTGCACTTTGACGTGCTTTCAAACTGCTAGGTTTGCAGGAGCAGGGACCGAGCAATGGGAGCTCACCCCGTCACGGGGATTTGAACCGCCAACCTTCTGATCGGCAAGTCCTAGGCTCTGTGGTTTAACCCACAGCACCACCATGCATTAAATTTATATAGCTGCCCATCAACAGCTGCAGCTTACTGTTCTAATCTTAGGAGAGAGAAAAGCTTTTCTCTGTCTGCTTTCTCCATGGCCTGTATAGTATTATAAACTTCTATCATGTCCCCTTTTACTTGCCTTTTCTCTAAACTAAAAAGTCCCAAACATTTGCCCACAGGGGAGTTACCCCATCCCCTTGCTCATTTTGGTGCCTTTTACTGAAACTTTCCCAAGCCTACAACATCCTTTTTGAGTCAAGGTGACCAGAAAGATTTCCCTGGAGCGATGCTGGTGTTTATCACATGCCCTCACAGAATATCCAGCACCTTGCACATTTGACCAGGTGCCCTCTGTTTCCCATGCCAGCTGGAGAAGGAAGCACACAGAAATAATCTTCTGTTCTTTCTGCCCGCCTACCAGGTTTGGCATGGGATTGTCCTTTGGTTCCAGATCAGGCTTGCAAAAAAACTCAATTAAGATGAAACCTTTTGTGTAGCTCTCCCTTTTCCCACCAGAGCCAAAGGACTTCCCAGCCATCCTCCCTTTGCCCGGCTCTCACAAGTATTGAGGTTATGTGGCTTGGCTTTGAAAAACATAATATTAACCCTCCTCAAAGCAACCACCCTTTTCCCCACCCCTTTCCATTTTGCTTCTGAATTACCTTGTTTTTGCACCGCCCAATTTCTATTCATTCTTTTGTGTCCCCGTTGGGAAGGGCAGGCTGTTGTTCCCAAAACCATGCCCTCCCACTGTCCTGTTGCCAAAGAACGTAGTGAAAAGTTCAGCTTAGAATAAAGGGTTTAGAATGGGGGGGGGGGGGGATACAGGTTTGGCAGGGAGGAAGATTGTGGCTCAGGTCACAACCCAATGACCTGCCCGCAGCAGAAGGATACTGCCCATATTTTGCAGACCTTCCCAACTTCCTTTCCTTCTGTGTTGTGCTTCTGAAACCAACTTAGGGAAGCTGCCAAGGGTGTCAACTTGAATAAAATGGGGGGCAGGTAAGCTCCGCCCTGCAGATGTGATCGCATGATGTAGCCCACGCACACCATTTGAATGACAATGCCCATCAACTTGCGGGGGGGGGCAGCCCCCTCAAATATTTTATTGGAGTGGGGGGGGTGGACCTCAGCCCCCAGGAGTTGGCTCCTATGTAAGCTGTCCTTTTTTCAGCTGAAGCACAGCTTAAAAATACATAATAAAAGTAAATCAGCCCCACTGTGGTGTTGAGGGGCTGTTCATTCATTCAGAATAAAGGTGGTTGTGCTAACCTGCTCAGGAGGAGGGGAGATCCAATTCATTCTCTCTGCCCTTCCCAGCTGCACACCTTGGTAATATTGCTTGCCCTGTCCTGGACAATATCCTTTGGAGGATGCCGCAACCAGAACTGTACAGAATACATCCCAAGTGCGGTCACACAATGGATCTGTATAAAGATTGGCAGTTTTATTTTTAATCCTGTTCCCTCCAATGGGCTCACAGCCTTGTATGTGGCCCGCCTCCATTTCACCTTCACAACAACCTTATGCCAGGCTGGGAGTTTGTGGCTGGCTCAAGGTCACCCAGAGTAGGGATTTGAACCCAGGTTCCCCTGGCCCTAGTCTGACACTCTTAACCCAGTGTTTTCCAAACTTGGATCTCCAGCTGTTTTGGGACTACAACTCCCATCATCCTTAGCTACCAAGACCAGTGGTCAGGGATGATGGGAATTGTAGCCCAAAAGCAGCTGGAGTCCTAAGTTTGGGAAGCACTGTTCTAACCTCTGATCCACAGATAGGAACCCTGATGCTCTCAGACATTGTTGCCCTCCAAATCCCATGGGCATGGCCTATGGGATTTGTAGTCCCAGCAGCATCTTGAAGGCCACAGGTTTCCTCATCTCTGCAGTGTTTTATATTACACCACAGAGCTGGTGCTGTTGGCCGTGGTTCCTTAAAACAGCAACAGCAGAACTGCAACGGCACTTGGGATCCTGTGACGCTAACCCTCAAGATTCCCTGGAGATCTTCCTGAGCCGAAGGAGGCGGCCAGCCCCTCGCTTCCTGACATTGTGTTCCTCTTTCCTCGCAGTGCTTCTCCGGGAAGAGGTGTCCCAGCTTCAAGAGGAGGTTCACTTGCTCCGGCAGATGAAGGAAATGCTAACGAAAGACCTGGAGGAGACCCACGGCGGCAAGTCGACGGAGATCCTCTCGGCCACCGAGCTCAAGGTCCAGCTGGCGCAGAAAGAGCAGGAGCTCTCTAGAGCCAAAGAAGCGCTCCAAGGTAAGACCTGGACTTTCCTTCTGTATATTGTCATGACATGAAATGTGCATCATTCGCTCCGTTCGCCCCGCCTCTCTAAGCCCAAGCTACTTGCCTCATTTGTGAGCTTTGAGCAGCACACATTTCATTCCCTTCCCACTCTACAGTTCTGTAATTTTCTGTTCTGTAACGTTTGGGCCCTTGGCCTCATTTGGGCCCTGTTTCATCCCTTTGGCTGTGTTGCGGATTCCACGCACCCTCGACCACAATAATGTACTGATGCTACTCTAATGTGATGTCATGAAAGAAAGCCCACATGGACGACCTCTGGGCTGTTAAATGGCAGCCACTTTCTAATCCTTACTCAGAGCAGGCCCACTGAAATTAACAGATGCAGCTGACTTAGGCCCACAAACTTCAGTGGATTAACTCTTGGCTGGGTGCAACCGAGCGTTGGCAGGTGAGGGTTAGGCCAGTGAAGGCAAAATAAAGAATGGGAATGGGAAACCGCAGTCAGGACGAAAGGTTGCTGATCTAACCTGGGAAACATGCAAAGGTGCTACAAAATGGGGAAATAGCTCGGTCGTCCCCCAAAGCCCAAAGCCAACCTTTTCCCACCCCCCATCCTTCTATTCCCATGTCCCACAAAAAGGGATTCTTTCACCAGTGGGGAAAAGGCTGTCCCTTCACCACAGGAAACATTACGGGGCAGGGCAGAATTGGTCTCTAAACATATAAGCCTTTTTTACACACCTTCCGGACCTCAAACACATACACACGGGTTCTTTTCGTTGGCACAACTGGGAGGCCAGGACGGGTGCTATTCATTCACTGTTGGAAGTTTTGCAAAGGAAGGGAATCGGGCTCCCCGGTAGGTATTTTTAGAGATCCCTGCCTGATGTGGTCAGATCCAGTCAAATTCATCTGAGCACACAGAGCTGAAGGAAGAAGTGGGAAAGAGTGCCCCTCTATTGACCTCTTCCTTCAACTCTATGTCCTTTTCTAGGGCTGCAAAGCTAACCACCTTCACTATCTCATAGGCAGCTCAGAAACTCCGTGAGTGCCAGGAGAAGACCTCAAGGGCATCATGGCACCCAAGGTCACCACCTTGTGGAGACCCCCATATTAGGGGCTTCCCATAAGCACCTGTGGGCTAGATGGACCTTACGCTCTGATCCAGCAGGACTCTGGTGTTCATATGCAGAGTTCTGCATGGCCCTGCTGGTGCAAAAGGAGAGGGAGGGGGGGTTCTCTCTGCTAATGTACTAGAAGCTCAGCGTGGATGCGGCATTTCATAGCTACGCTAAACCACCAGCCCTGATTGCTCCCATCTATCCAAATTACCTGCAGAGGAAAGCGACTTCCAGCGGTTCATGCTGGGCACCGAGAGACTCTAAATATAAACTCCAAGCTGCACAACACACCACATGTGGGTTCCTCTCTTCTGGTACCTTTCCAAAGGTTGCGGAGAAATTCCATCAAAAGACGTTAGACTCAAACATGATAAAAGCACAGTCTGTTTAGCAAGCAGGAGAAAGCGAGAGCAGAGGAGAAATGCAATGAAAATCAGTGGTAAGGAGGCAGCTTCCAAGGCCTGTAGAGCATGGGTAGCCAAACTAAGGCCCGGGGGCTGGATCTGGCCCAATCACCTTCTAAATCTGGCCCGCAGATGTTCTGGGAATGAGTGTGTTTTTACATGAGTAGAATGTGTGCTTTTATTTAAAATGCATCTCTGGGTTATTTGTGGTGCATAGGAATTTGTTCATATTTTTTTCCAAAATATAGTCTGGCCCCCCACAAGGTCTGTGGGACAGGGGACCGGCCCCCTGCTGAAAAAGTTTGCTGAGCCCTGATCTAGGGGCTACTTAGTAGGGTCGACTGGCAGCAGCTCTTTAGTCTCAGACAGAGGAGAGGCTTTCAGGCCACTTGCTCCCCGATTCTTTTAGCTATAGAGATGCTGGAGGTTGAACCTGACCTTCTCTTTCTTTTTTTGTTAAATGCACAGTATGGTAAGACACCACTTGTTAAATTCTTATCTGTCTTCATTCTGCCTCAATTTCTCAGAATGTGAGCCTGCTGCTCTGCCCAGCCTAGTTTCTGAGGTCCAGTGCGGGAGGGAAAGGGGGGGGGAGAATGTGAGTCTGCTTTCAACTATGGACTGTTCTGTCCCTCCTCCACTCTGAGCACAGAGAGTTGCCAGTTCAATCCTTGGCATCTCCAAATTTGACCTCTCTCTTAAAACCTGGGAGCATCTTTGCCGGTCAGTGTGGACAATACTGAGCTAGTTGGACCATATAGAATCATAGAATTGTAGAGTTGGAAGGAGCTCCGCGGGTCATCCAGTCTAACCCCCTGCAATGCAGCAGTCTCAGCTAGATCATCCATGAGAGATGGCCAAACAACCTCTGCTTAAAAACCTCCATAGATCCCCATCTTGGTGGGATCCCATCCCTCTGTCAAACAGCTCTTCCTGTAGGAAAGTTCTTCCTGATGTTTTATTCGGAATCTCCTTTCTTGTAGCTGGCGTGGAGAGGGGAGACTCAGAAGGATTCAGATTGTGGTGCTCCGAGATTAAGGCTTCCTTTCCCAAAGCTAATAATTATAATAATATTTTATTTATACCGCACCCTCCCTAGCCAAAGACAGGCTCAGAGCGGCTAACAACAGTAAAAATAGCACAATTTACATAAAATCACAGTCAATTACTTAAAATACTATCTAAAATCAATTCAGAATCGAATTAATGGCAACCATTGGACTAGAGTTCTGTGAGGATTACCGAAGGAGGGGGTCAGGCTGTGCCTTGGCCAAAGGCCTGGTGGAACAGCTCCATCTTGCAGGCCCTGTGGAAAGATGTCAAGTCCCGCAGGGCCCTAGTCTCTTGTGACAGAGCGTTCCACCAGATCAGAGCCACGGCCAAAAAAGCCCTGGCTCTGGTTGAGGCCAGTCTAACCTCCCTGTGGCCCGGGACCTCCAAGATGTTTTTGTTTGAAGACCATAATGTCCTTCATGGGACATACCAAGAGAGGCGGTCCCGTAGGTACGAGGGTCCTAGGCCGTATAGGGCTTTAAAGGTTAAAACCAGCACCTTAAACCTGATCTGCCCTTGGGTAAATAGCAGTGGCAGAGCGTGCTTTCATGGTGCTGGGGTGGGCAGGGTGCGGAGGGTGAAAGGAGCCCACTGTTTGCCAGCCCTGAGCTGCTTTGTGAGGCTGGAATGACCCTTGCAAAGCAGCTCGCAGAGGCCGTCATGCGCCCTTCGTTCCCACCCTCACCCTTAGTAAATAGAGAACACAGGACATATACCCCTTTGTCTTCAGGTTAAACAAATTTCCAGAGGATTAGGTTACCAGTAGCTACTAGCCTGTCAGGATGCTGTCAGCAGCTCCCAGCTTGTTGCCCAGGAAAGTATAAAGATAAGGAAAAGTATATTACAGTTCCTTTTTATTTCAATCTTTACAGAGAGAAGCTATAGAACCCAACATCTTGGATAAGGGTGTTGTCTCAAGTCAATCTCCACCCTTCCGTCTCTCCCACTTCCTCATTCATCATCATCACCTCCTCTTCAGGTGCTGCTACATACCCTCTCTCTTCGAGTTCTTTGCTCTCCTACTTTTAAGGCTCGCCGGGTTCTGGGAGATGGAGGTCTGGGATGCTTTCTAATGACAACATGTTACTCTGGCTCTCCCACGATTTCTCAGCTTTTCCCCTCATCTGCCTCTGAGCTGTGACCTCCCTCAATCCACTGTTGTAAATCTATACTGTCTTCCTCTTCCCTGGAAGGGTCAGGATGGGGAGGTGGTCTCCACCATTCCTCCTTCTTGCCCAGTCTCTGACATCACCCCTACGTTTTCCCTTCATGGTTGGGGGCAGTCCATGCTTCTGAAAAGCAGCGGCTGGAAACTGCAGGAGGAAAGAGCTGCTGTTACACTCAGGTCCTGCTTACAGACTTCTCTCAGGCCTCTAGCTGGCCACTCTGAGGGCAAAATGCTGGACTTGATGGGCCTATGGCCTGATGCAGCAGCCAGGCTCTTTTTTGTTGTTGTTGTTGTTGTTGTTGTTGTTGTTGTTGTTTTGTTCTTAAGCTGAGGAGAGTCTGCATGTTGCCACACGAACAGAGCGCAGCAAGAGCTTGACGGCCACCTGAACTGTTCTCCTGCTGAATGTGGGTGTATGTTTGGCTATGCTTGATGGGCTCCAGTAGCACTTTGCTTTACACAGCTCTCTACTCCCGACACAGACTCAGCAACAGCCGCAATTTTAGTAACAGATGTTAATTCTTATTTGGAGAGGGAAGACTCCTGCGCTCTGCTCCCTTTGATTAATTTTTTCCCCCTTCCAGTTCGCTGCTTCCAAACCTGCAAAAATTGCTGAGATGCCTCGTTCCTTGAGCCCTTTAAAATCCTAGCGATCTGCTGAAGAGGGGCTTACCTTATCGTAGCCTGAATGCAGAACAGGGATTAATCGGGCCGCCTCTGAGATGCATGGAAATGCATTGCCAGGGAAGGTTTTTGATCGGCTGTTTATTGTAGTGCAAATGCTACGATAAGCTGCCTACCATCCTCCTTTCTCGTGCCGCGGAAATGAACACTTCTCCAAACGCAGGGAAAGCAGGGAGGAAATTGACTGGCACAGACAACTTGGGTGAAAATTATATGTCAAAATGCAAAATAGGCTGGGTCACATGCATCTCAGGAGCTGGTGGGATTCTGGATCAGGTCACAATGATTTAGATGGTGTTGAAGGGGGGATTAGACTAATTCTGGAAGGATAAAAGGTAAAGGGACCCCTGAACATTAGGTCCAGTCGAGGCCGACTCTGGGGTTGCGGTGCTCATCTCACTTTATTGGCTGAGGGAGCCGGCGTACAGCTTCCGGGTCATGTGGCCAGCATGACTAAGCCGCTTCTGGCAAACCAGCGCACAGAAACACCGTTTACCTTCCCGCCAGAGTGGTACCTATTTATCTACTTGCACTTTGTGCTTTCAAACTGCTAGGTTGGCAGGAGCAGGGACCGAGCAACGGGAGCTCACCCTGTCGCGGGGATTCAAACCACCAACCTTCTGATCGGCAAGTCCTAGGCTCCGTGGTTTAACCCACAGCGCCACCCGCGTCCCTTCTGGAAGGATAGGATCGTAGAATTGTAAAGTTGGCACTCCAAGTGCCATGTAGTTCAACCCCCTGTAGCACAGGAATCTTTTGCCCAATGTGGGGCTCGAACTCACAACCCTGAGATTAAGAGTCTCATGTTCTACCGACTTGAGCTATAATGGGGCGGGACCGTAGCCCAGTGGCAGGGCATCTACCTTGCATGCGGAAGGTCCGAGGTTCAGTCCCCTGCATCTCCAAGTAGGACTGGAGAGATCCCTACCTAAAATCCTGGAGAAGTGCTGCCAGTCAGTGTAGGTAATACTGAGCTAGGTAGACCAAAGGTGTGTCTTGGTACAAGGCCGCTTCCTGCATTCCTCCTTAAATCAGCCCTTTATTCAGAACCATGAGGAGTAGAATCTTCCTTCATTTTTGCAAGCAAAAGGGAATGTCTCCTGCCTGAAACCCTGGAGATCCATTGCCAGGGCTGGGGAATCTGCCCAGGGGCAGGGTGAAGGCAAAAATGGGCAGAGCCATGAATGCAAATTCCAGTTCTGCATGGGAGTTCAGGCAAAGAGGCATTATCAGAGTTCAAGGACACATTCCATTTTTTATTTACTTACAAATTTTCCAAAAATAAAATACAATTGGTAAACACTTTGCAATATACATTCCCTTGATAGTTGACTTCCCTTCCAGCCTTCCATGGCTTCCTCAAATTATCTATTGCTGCTGCATATTATAATTGACTTATGCCTTCCTTCCTTCTCCTTATTCTCAGAATGACTTTTATTGCTGACCTTACTCTAAACCTGCCAGCGTTTTAATATGTTTGCAATATTTTTTTAAAAAAAATAATCTACATTTTCCAACCCTCCTTAAAGGCCGCCTCATCTTGTTCTCTATTTTTGCTAGTTAAACTTTCCAATTCAGCATATTCCATCAATTTCAACCGCTACTACTCTTTCGTGGGTATTGCATCCTCAAGGACCCATTCCAACCAGTCAAAAACACCCAATCAGGGCGCAAAGCAGGACTGCTGAGAGTCGGCACCTGGGGAAAGAGGGCAGGGCCTGTGGAAGGTCGCAAGGACCAGGTCAAAAGACCTAGGAGGCTGCATCTGCCCTCTGTGCCTGATGTTCCCCAACCCTGGTGAGGACAGTAATAAGCTACTAGATGCACCAGTAGTTTGACTAAGTCAGCTTCTTGTACATGCAGCATGGACATCTGGACAATGCAAGGACTCTGGCAATGCAGCAAACGCAGCTATTTATTCAGCTCACCCAAGGGAGGCTAAAGGAACAGGTTTGGCCTCTTGCTGAACTGACTCAGCTGTCTCAAAAACACACGCCTTTGGGTCACGGAAGGGAGAAGAGAGTCACCTTTTGCAAGAGAAAGGAACCTGGATCAGCAGGTCGAAAGAGCAGCTGGACAAATGTGCTGGGGTACAAGGCCAGGCCAGGACCATAGGTGACTATACCCCAGTCTAAGCCCTGCCCCCTGAGGCCCTTGGCTGAGCTGGAGTGGCTGGGAGCTGGACATGCGAAGTAGTTTTGCACCAAGCCAGAGTGTTGGTCCGTTTATCTCAGTATAGACTCTACACTGACTTGCAGTAACGCTCCTGGGTTTCGGATGCGGGGCATTCTCAGCCTCACACCCAGGGAATGAGCCTAGGGCCTTTTGCCACTGCGATCTACTGCTTAAAGGTAAAGGGACCCCTGACCATTAGGTCCAGTCGTGGCCTACTCTGGGGTTGTGGCACTCATCTCACTTTACTGGCCGAGGGAGCCGGCGTACAGCTTCCGGGTCATGTAGCCAGCATGACTAAGCTGCTTCTGGTGAACCAGAGCAGCGCACGGAAACGCCGTTTACCTTCCCACCGGAGTGGTACCTATTTATCTACTTGCACTTTGACATGCTTTTGAACTGCTAGGTTGGCAGGAGCAGGGACCGAGCAATGGGAGCTCACCCCGTTGCGGGGATTGAAACCACTGACCTTCTGATTGGCAAGTTCTAGGCTCTGTGGTTTAACCCACAGTGCCACCCGCATCCCTGCGATCTACTGCTTAGCTACAGCCTTTTCCTTTAGTGACCAACACCGGTGCTCATCGGAGGGTTGCACCAACACACATGTCCCAACACGTGTCACACGCACAATGGAAGAGGTCAACAGTTGGGAGCTTCCTCCAGCCCCTCAACATTGAGAGGGCCCAGCTAGTTGTCCAGCGATTTCGAGGGGGCTGAAGACACCCCAGCACCCTGGAGTTGGCGCGCCTGGCAGGAGGTTGGCCTTGATGACCCTCGGAGGGAGTCCCCTCCAAATCTTCAGCTCTGTGATTCTATGACTAGATGGTGTTTGCTTTGGTTCAGCAGGGCTCCTCTTCCTTGGTTCTTCTGACTCTTCCCGGATGCTTTCTTAGCAGCCACTATTCATCTATAGTGGTAATTGTTCAACTGTGCGTAATGTTTGTAGCCATTTCTATTAATTTTCTTATTAATCCTATTTGGAATGAAGTTCTCCGATGGCTAATAAATCTCTCTCTCATACTTTAGTACTAATCACTTTTTGAAGAGAAGGAGGAGACTCGTCTTTTGTTAGAGAGAGAGAGAAAGCGCAGACTATATTAATTTCAATGATTCTTTCCCTCAGAAGTGAAAAATGAGGACTAATGGTGCTTTATCTATGGGTCCCCTTATTATATATTAGGGATGAGCACTTTGTCTGAATCCAAGCAATTAGCCATTTATTTGAGATGGAACTCTTGGTGAGAACTCACTCTATAAAACGTGTCCATTAATTTGAACGGAACCAATATCTTAATAAATTAAATCAACTACAGCTGTGTGTAAATGCTGTGTCTATCTCAAGTCAAATTTCTGGATGGGAGATAGATCCTGGACTCATAAATCAACTGCTAGAAGGACCCCTACATTGGCTGAAATAGTATGACATTTAAGGTGAAGGCAGGTGTGATGTTTTACAGGTGGTAGAGGCAGTTTAGTAGTGCTTCTGAGGCTCTGCAGAAAGCAGAGTTTCTGCACCCATGCCTCTCTCTCCATCATCTATCCCAGCAAACCAAGCAAAGGTGCTGGTTTTAACCTTTAAAGCCCTATACGGCCTAGGACCCTCGTACCTACAGGACCACTTCTCTTGGTATGTCCCACGGAGGACCTTATGGTCTTCAAACAAAAACACCTTGGAGGTCCCGGGCCACAGAGAGGTTAGGCTGGCCTCAACCAGAGCCAGGGCTTTTTTGGCTGTGGCTCCAATCTGGTAGAACGCTCTGTCACAAGAGACTAGGGCCCTGCGGGACTTGACATCTTTCCGCAGGGCCTGAAAGATAGAGCTGTTCCACCAGGCCTTTAGCCAAGGCACAGCCTGACCCCATCCTTTGGTAATTCTTCACAGAACTCTAGCCCAACGGTTGCCATCAATTTGATTTGAACTGATTTTATAATGAATTGATTTTAGAATGCTGTGTTATTTTACTGTTAAAACAAAAAAAAATCCTTCCAGGTATCTGAAGAAGTGTGCATGCACACGAAAGCTCATACCAAGAACTGACTTAGTTGGTCTTTAAGGTGCTACTGGAAGGATTTTTTTTTGTTTTGACTATGGCAGACCAACACGGCTACCTATCTGTAACTGTTATTTTACTGTTGTTAGCCACTCTGAGCCCGGCGTCGGCTGGGTAGGGCGGGATATAAATAAAAAACTATTATTATTATTATTTTATTATTATTATTATTAATGTTGAAGGAAACATCCTGGTTGGTTTAAAGCACTTGGGAAGGGTGTGGCCAGTAAGGGGCGTGGCCTGGGAAGAGGAGGTGTGGCCTGGAAAGAGTCTTAAGACCTGGATAGAGAGCCTTGGAGGGTTCATACAGCCTGAGGTTCCCCAACTGTGTCTTAGACTGCTTTGCTTGCAAACACCTGGTGAGATTTTGTCACCTTTCCATCGGTTTTACTGTCACCTTCATAGTTTATTTCATTGTGTGAGGCTCTTCCAGCTGTATGGTCCTGAGCCAAAATGAATGAGCAAGAATGGTAATGGAGCTGGAAGTATGTATGGAGCTATAGGCACCTGGTTGTAGCTTGACCAGCTCCTGGCACGGGCATCTGGCCTAGTTGAGGATGCACAATTCTTTGTGGGCTATAGGACATCAGTTTCCACTTCATGAATCTGCAGCTGATGGAGAATAGGGAAGCAGGGCAGCTCCGTCAACTCTGCTGAGAGTCTCCTTGAACTGTTTCCATCCCAGCTAGTGTTTGTAAGAACTTGGAAACGTTAAGAACTGAGGTTCCTTTTTTTTACTTTTCCTCCTCCCTCCTCCTTCTTGTTTCCTTTCGTGTCCTGTCTTTCATGTTTTAAGCCTCTCTTTAACTACTGATCTTTCTAAGCCACCCCGGGAGCCTTTCCAGTTAAAGAGCATGGCATAAAGAAAATGCTTTAAATAAATAAATACAGTTGAATATAGGCAATAGCCTTTCTGTGCAATGGAACTGATGAAGTGTTAGGACCACTCCCCAGGCAGCAGGAATGCTCTCTCACCCCTGAGCTGCTGGCACACTCACCCCAGTGATGATCATTGGGGACTTCCCTCTTGAAGGATGATCTTTAGGGTCCTGTCAGCTGCAACAGAAATCATGGCAACAATTTGATTGCAATACACGTAGCAAATAATGATCCGGGACATTTGGGGCATGCAATCCCTCTGCTCGCATAAACATGTCTAGGTCAGGGGGAAATGGTCTGATATTGTTGCATAGGCTTGAAATATTAGTCTATTAAAAATGGCAGACAGGTATTAGTCATAAATTACTTATTGATTGGTAAGGGAATTGCTGTTTTTGATTGCTTAGAGTGGAGTAGGGGGGTTGCAGTCCCTTAAAAAAAAGAAGAAGCAGAAGAAACCTCTAGTGGGGTCGCACAAACACATTTTTGAAAAATAGGCTGCAGGCCTCATTCATATAGGAGGAAGTTCATCTTGACTCCCTCGCTAGGATGCACACACACACACACCCTCTCGTACAAAACCCCCTCCAGCCCTGTTTGTAGTTGGGCTTGGCAAATGGAACTGTTTTCCAAAATGGGGAGAAGAACAGCTCCATCTGATTTGAAGCCAGACTGGAACCCAGAGCCTGTTGCTGGGTATGTGTGGGCTCCTCCTCATTTCCCAATTCCCCACCAGCCTCCAAACCTTTCCTTTCATTCCCCCACCCATGAGCTTGCTAAAGGTCTTACATATGACCTGTCAGGTGTTCCTTCTGAATCGGCAATTGGGAACCTCCAGGTCAGGACTTAAATGTGGCCCTCTGGCCCTCTCTCTCTCTCTCTAGCCCTCAGAACACTCACCCCCCCCAGGCCACACCCCTCTCTGGCCCCATCCTCCTTGTCTACTCGGACAGCAGAGAGGAATGTGGGGAAGGGGGTACAAAACCTCCTGCGCCAAGGTAAACTTTACAGCCATTGTTTCTCCCACTTTTGATTTGATTCTGATTTGGTTTAATATTGGCATGCCTCTTTTCCAACTAGATCTTTAGGTCTAGCACAAGAAGGAAGAGAAGGAGCATGATCAGATCCCTCTAGATCAGGGTTTTCCAAACTTGGGTCTCCAGCTGTTTTTGGACTACAACACCCCATCATCCCTAGCCAGCAAGACCAGTAACCAGGGATGATGGGAATTGTAGTCCAAAAGCAGCTTAGGACCCACGTTTGGGAAACACTGTCCTAGAGGTAAGGCATGTGCAAGCGTATTGCAGTTGCCAAGAGTGCATTGACCGCAAGGGGCATAACACAGATCTGCAATGACGATGGAAAGGTAGACCGTAAAGAAATAGATTCAGGTAGGTAGCAGTGTTGGTCTGACGCAATCAAAATGTAAAATAAAATAAAACAGTGTTGCATGCACACGAAAGCTTATACCAAGAACAAACTTAGCTGGTCTCTAAGGTGCTACTGGACAATTTTTTTACATGTTTCGTAAAGAAATAGTCCATCATAATATTGATAGGTGCAGCTAAGCATGTTATGTGCAGCGGAAGCAAAGTGCTAGGCACAACGGCAGGGGAGTAAGTTAATTGAATTCAATGTGATCTGCTCCCAGATTAGTGTATGGGGAACATCAGGCCTGGGGCCCAGGTGTGATCTTCTAGTCTTCCCCAACTATGCCCCTCACTGGCCCTGCATTGCAACCTCCTTGAGTGCTCTTGCTTGGCTAGAATGTCTCCTTCAACCATGAAAATGCCTCTTGCTTTTCTAGGTGGAGGCAGTGGTGGAGCTTCATGCTCCAGCACTGGGGGGGGGGGGGGCGGAGAGCAGGCGGGGGCGGGGCTGCCGCGTGTCCTGGGGGCGGGGTGCATCACCCACAGGGGTGTGGTGCACATCCTGGGGGCAGGGCGCATTTCAACTTCCGGCGAGCCGCGGCCATTGGAAAGAAGGGCGAGATAGCCCTGCGGGAATCTCAAGCGGCGCAGGGTTTGTAGAGGTTCCACAAAGGCTCCTCGGAACCTCAAGGGGATTACCGTGAGGGACATGGCACCTGGCAGCACCCTTGCATGCTCTCCTGTCCCTTGAATGAGGGACGCAGGTGGCGCTGTGGGTTAAACCACAGAGCCTGGGACTTGCCAATCAGAAGGTTGGCGGTTCAAATCCCCACAACGGGGTGAGCTCCCATTGCTCGGTCCCTGCTCCTGCCAACCTAGCAGTTCGAAAGCACCTCAAAGTGCAAGTAGATAAATAGGTACCACTCCAGCGGGAAGGTAAATGGCGTTTCTGTGCACTGCTCTGGTTTGCCAGAAGTGGCTAGTGATGTTGGTCACATGACCCGGAAGCTGTACGCCGGCTCCCTCGGCCAATAAAGCAAGATGACCGTCACAACCCCAGAGTTGGCCACGACTGGACCTAATGGTCAGGGGTCCCTTTACCTATTGAATAGCGGCGAAAATTTAAAAGATTCGGACAGCTGATGGGCGAAAAAAGGGCGTTCGTCCCAGCAGCAGTGAGAAAAGATGGTGCATGAAACAATGTTGCAGGAATGAAAGCAAAAGAGAACAACCCTACGGAGTGAGTGTTGAATTAAAAATCCTCAGTTACTTTGTTTAACGTTTTGAGGTAAAACTAACTTTGTGACAATTTCTATTTTACTTGGAGTTAAAGGGGAATTTTTTTCTGTCCTGGGGAAGACCCTGCACGTTGGTTGGGAGAAAATTAATACACTGCGCTCCAACCATTGGAAGAAAGGTATTCTGCTGACAACAGCTTAAAATAAATACTGCTTAACCTTACAAGGGGGACCGGGTGGCGCTGTGCGTTACACCACAGAGCCTAGAACTTGTCAATCAGAAGGTCGGCGGTTCGAATACCTGTGACGGGGTGAGCTCCTGTTGCTCAGTCCCAGCTCCTGCCAACCTAGCAGTTCGAAAGCACCTCAAAGTGGAAGTAGATAAATAGGTACCGCTCTGGCAGGAAGGTAAACAGCATTTCCATGCGCTGCTCTGGTTCTCCAGAAGCGTCTTAGTCATGCTGGCCACATGACCCGGAAGCTGTACACCGGCTCCCTCGGCCAATAAAGCGAGATGAGCGCCGCAACTCCAGAGTCGGTCACGACAGGACCTGATGGTCAGGGGTCCCTTTACCTTTTACTAACCTTGCAAGAACCCAAAACGTTAAATTTACAGAACCGAGTTCCGTTCAGGCACCTCTCGGAGAACAAGGGAGGTGTTAATGGTTAATGGCACCTCTTTTTCTAGAAAAATAGCACTGAGTAGACTGATCCACCGGGGAGGGGGTGTAAGTTGGGGTTTCGTTTTTGTATATTTTTCCCTTTTTTGTAATTGTTGTTCTATATTAGAAATCAATAAAGCTACATTTATATGAAAAGGGGAGGGAAGTTGCAAGTTGGCAAGGTTTGTATGCTTGCTGCAAGCGCAGGTTTTGTCATGTTGCGCACGTAGATTTTTTTCCTTATTATTATTATAATTAGCTTTTCATGCTACTGTGCTTCATTCCCACCCACCCCCACACTCTTTCCCTTTCTGCCTTAAGGATGATAGGTTGAGATGCTAGCATTTAACTGAGTTAAAGAGGATTCCAGGCTAAGCTACCCCTCCACTGCATCCAGGCAGGATCTAAATTGCTAAGCAGATCTCAGCAGAGCCTTTTGACAGGCTGTTTAGCAGGCTGTGTGAAGTGGATAATTTTAAGGCGCATTACAGATTTGTTTGGGGTTCATGGCCCTCTGGCACTCCACTCCTCTCAGCTAACAAGTTTGATCCTTCTTGTTCTCGGTTAATTTGCATAAGAAATTTGTTTCTGAATGATTCTATCAGATTAAAGTATTTCTGCATGACAACACAAGGAAAAGGGGGCAGGAGCGGGGTGAGAGAACTGTTGTGTTGTGTTGCTTATTTCCAGTAGAAGGATTTTTGAGAGCAAAGTCAGAATGTAGTGAATGTGTGTACTTAAGATGATGTCTCTAGAACCGCAACTTCCATTATGTGTCAATGTTCCTATAGAGAGGGACATGGGTGGCACTGTGGGTTAAACCACAGAGCCTAGGGCTTGCTGATCAGAAGGTCGGCAGTTCGAATCCCCGCAATGGGGTGAGCTCCCATTCCTCGGTCTCAACGCCTGCCAACCTAGCAGTTCGAAAGTACGAAGTGCAAGTAGATAAATAGGTACCACTCCAGCGGGAAGGTAAATGGTGTTTCCGTGCACTGCTCTGGTTCACCAGAAGTGGCTTAGTCATGCGCCGCAACCCCAGAGTCGTCCACGACTGGACCTAATGGTCAGGGTCCCTTTACCCTTTACCTCCTATAGAGAAATTTAAGCGTCATTTCTGCAGAACCCTCTCCCTGCATCTACTGGGTTCTCCTTTGCACATTTCACCACAACTGGGTAGGGGGGATATTACGGTAGCTATTGTAGGAATTTCTGGCCCATTCTTCCCAGGGCGGGTTAAAACAATATTAAAACCAGTTAACAGGATTAAATACAGTTACAACAGTTTACAATTAAAAGAACAGGGTGGGTCCTAAAAAAAAAAACAGGATAAAGAGGTGTGAAAGAATACCAGACATGCCTCTGTGAGGTCACTTGGGGTCTGCTAAAGGGAAGGATGTGTGTGGTGCTGTCATCTTGGACTTGCCAATCAGAAGGTCAGTGGTTTGAATCCGCACAATAGTGTGAGCTCCCATTGCTCTATCCCAGCTCCTGCCAACCTAGCAGTTCAAAAGCACTCCAGTGCAAGTAGGTAAATAGGTACCGCTGTGGCAGGAAGGTCAACGGCATTTCTGTACACTCTGGCTTCCATCACAGTGTCCCGTTGTGCCAAAAGTGGTTTAGTCATGCTGGCCACATGACCCGGAAAGCTGTCTGTGGACAATTTCCAGCTCTCTTGGCCTGAAAGCGAGATGAGCGCCGCAACCCCCTAGTCGCCTTTGACTGGACTTTAACCGTCCAAGGGTCCTTTACCTCACCACATGCCAATCTTCCAAGGGTGTCAGAATTATCAAGAGGGCCACATCTGCCTGTCTTAACACCTAAGATGTCCAAAGGGAAAGAGGCAGTATTTCCCTATATCCGGGGCCTAAGTTGCTTTAAAGGATTTAAATGCTAAGGTGAGCTTCTTGAATTGGACCCGGAAAGAAACTGGCAACTACTGCTGCTATTTTAAATCAGGGTTCATATGAAATCTAAACTCTACCAGTAATCTGGCTGGTGCATTTGGGGCAATTTGAATTTTCCCAAGTCATGAGAACTCACGGACGCCCAGTGAAGCTGAATGCTAGAATGTTCAGGACAGATAAAAGATATACTTCTTCAGAGAGAGCATAGTTAAACTGTAGGTGGCCACCCATTTGGATGGTTGTAAAAGAGGATTAGACAAAGTATCAGATGACAAACCTGCCAGTGGCTACTAACTATGGTGGCTATGCACTGCCTCCGCTCCTGAATGTCACCTGATGGGAATCACAAGCGGGGAGAGTGCTGTTGCACTCAGGTCCTGATTTGGGGCTTCTAATTGAGGCCTCTAGTTGGGAACTAGACCAAATGGGCTGTTCTTATGGTCTTAACTTCAAGGGCAGCCCCACGTAGAGTGCGTTGCAGTAGTCCAGTCTGGAAGCCGTCAGAGCATGGAATGCAATATGCAAGCATACACGCTTCTTTTTACTGTTTGTGTTTACAAGAGGTGCTGGGTGTCCGTTGTGACAATAGGATGCTGGATTTGCCTGATTCGACAGGAGTCTTCTTAGGAGAGAATGGTGAGGGTTCTCCTTCTGTTTCTACAAATACAGTGGTACCTCGGGTTAAGTACTTAATTCGTTCCAGAGGTCCGTTCTTAAGCTGAAGCACCACTTTAGCTAATGGGGCCTCCTGCTGCCGCCGCGCCGCCGGAGCACAATTTCTGTTCTCATCCTGAAGCAAAGTTCTTAATCCAAGGTACTATTTCTGAGTTAGCAGAGCCTATAACCTGAAGCGTGTGTAACCCGAGGTACCACTGTAGTTGTTATCTGCATAAGAAGACGTCACATCAGGTTACCACCCTCCCATGACATCATAATGGAACGAAATAGGCATGGGTACAAAAAGAAAGTAAAAGCCTGTCATTGTCCCCACACACACACTGCCCCCAGGCCAGTAAATCGGCCTCTCTCTTTTTCATTGTCTTTTTTTAAAAAAATATTTTTTTATTCAATTTTTTAAACACATACAAAAAAGACAAGCACAACACATAATAAAGACAAACTAAAACAAAAACAAACATGTATAATTTCACAATCTTATTTTCGTATACCTTCTTTCATCCGACTTCCCCATACCTCCCTTTCACTGCATCCTTATTTTACAATTTTTTAGCAACCCGTCAATCCATTTATCCATTTAATTCCCTTTCATTAAGTTTTCCTTAATTTATTAGTTACAGCTGTAATTCTCTACTTCTTACCCCTTGACATCTAACCCTCCTCAATTTTACAACAATTTTTGAGATACATTTTAAATTTCTTCCAGTCTTCTTCCACTGTCTTTTTCCCCTGGTCGCGGATTCTGCCGGTCATCTCTGCCAGTCCCATAAAGTCAATCACCTTTGTCTGCCATTCTTCCAGAGTAGGTAGTTCTTGCATCTTCCAATACTTTGCCAGAAGAATTCTTGCTGCTGTGGTAGCATACATAAAAAAAGTTCTGTCCTTCTTTGGCACCAATTGGCCAACCATGCCCAGGAGAAAAGCCTCAGGTTTCTTAGGAAAGGTCCACTTAAGGACTTTCTTAATTTCATTATAGATCATTTCCCAGAAGGCTTTGATCCTCGGGCAGGTCCACCAAAGGTGATAAAAGGTACCTTCCGTCTCATTACATTTCCAACATTTGTTATTGGGCAAATGATAGATTTTTGCAAGCTTGACTGGGGTCATGTACCACCTGTAGATCATTTTCATTATGTTTTCTTTTAAGGCATTACATGCCGTAAATTTAACACCAGTGGTCCATAACTGTTCCCAGTCGGCAAACATAATGTCATGACCAATGTCTTGTGCCCATTTAATCATAGCTGATTTCACCGTTTCATCCTGTGTATTCCATTTTAACAGCAGATTATACATTCTTGACAGATTCTTAGTATTGGGTTCTAACAGTTCTGTTTCTAACTTTGACCTCTCCTTCTGAAATCCTATTTTCCTGTCTTGTTTGAATGTCTCGTTTATCTGATGGTAATGTAACCAATCTCTAACTTTGGACTTTAATTTCTCATAACTCTGAAGTTTAACCCTTTCGCCTTCATATTCTAGAATTTCACAATATTTTGGCCATTTAGATTCCATATTAAGTTTTTTAACCCCCTTAGCTTCCATTGGTGACAGCCACCTGGGAGTTTTACTTTCCAACAGATCCTTATATCTAATCCAGACATTGTATAATGCTTTTCTGACAATATGTTTTTTGAAACCCTTATCTCTCTTTTTCATTTTCGACCTCCTTCCCCCATTCTTTGCTTTCCTTCCTTCATTCCCCTCTCCCAGGTCAATACCATTGTTCTTGGAGTTTAAATTAGCTAATTAAAATCAGGTGTTTCATTTATGGATAACTGCCGTGCGTCATTTTTACAGGGCAACGTCACGATTTCCACCTGTGTTGCTTGTGGTGTGCTTTCAATGTACAGAATACCTCCGGGTAGCTAAAAAAACACATTTTTAAAAAATGCTGGAACAGCAACTCCTGGAAGAATGTGAAGGAAAGAAGCCTCTTCTGAACATGATTTAATGCTTACCAGGGATTGTAAAATGAAATGCTCCAGCTGTTCATGTTTAATAGGGACAGTCTTTGTTTTCAGATCCACGTCTCCATTAAATCGCTGTCTCCATTTTTGTTTTTTGGAGGAGGGCTGGGATTTTCTTGCTTCAAATTGCTGCGGTTGCTGCTACTCAAGGCTCCTCTCCCTCTCCAGCAGCTCTAGAACTGCCTTCCTCAGTCAATGCCCTCCAAATGTTGCTGGACTACAACTCCCATCAGCCCCAGCCAGGATTTCAGGCAGGAGTCTCCCTAGAGGGAGATGCCTGGGATTGACCTTATGCTTGAAAGGCAGACACATGCCACTAAGCTATGGTGGTTAGAGAACATTTCTCCAAACTTTTGTCTGAAGTCCCTCCCTCCATTGAACCTTGCTGCAGCCACATTTAACACAGGGGCAGGTGCTTCAGACAGTGGTTTGCCAAACTGCTCTTTGAAGTGCCTTTCCCCCTGTTAAATTTTTCTGCAGCTGCATTTAATAGAGGTTGCCTCTTACCCCCACCCCTTTTAAACAGCTCACCTGGACTGTTTGCTGCCCTTGCTCCTTCCTTCCTTCCTTCCTTCCTTCCTTCCTTCCTTCCTTCCTTGCCTGCTTGCCATTCCGTCATCACACTGAAAATGGTGTGGCCACCTGCTGCCAGCCACATGAACTTCAGCATGACGACAGCATGACATTTTTATGTATATAGGAAGATAGTCAAAAAGACAGCCCTTGCAGAGCCATTGCTAATCAATGTAGACCATACTGTGCTTGATAAACTAATAGTGTATCAAGCAGCTTCCTATTTGGGGGTGGGGGGCTGTAGCTTAGTGTCAGAGCATTCAGAAGGCCCTGGGTTCAGTCCTGGCATCTCCAGCTAGGACTGGGGAAAACTCCTTGCCAGAAACCCTGGAGAGCTGCTACAACTCAGTGTAGGCAGTAATGCGCTAGATACACTAATGGTCTGACCCCAATAAAAGGCAGCTTTCTGTGTAGCATTCCATATGTGCAAGATTCTGCCCTATATTGCAGTGATTTGCTCCTAGAAGGAATGATGCATGGGGGGGTGAGCTGTTTTTGATACCTGTCTTTGGTCTCTTGAGAAGGGTTAACCAGAAAAATCAGAGCAGCCTAAAAGTATTCTGGTTGTGTATCTGACTAAGAATGGGAGTTGAAGATTTTGCTCCATACATAGCTGATTTGAAGTTGGAAAGGCATCTTCTTCCTGGGACATGCTGGCCCCTGAAATCATGTGGTTCACTTCCATGAGCCTTCAGCAGGCAAATGTCTGAGGTTTTTGCAAGGGGCACTTGTTTGTGGCCTGTGTTGTTGGAATTGTGGATATGGGCACTGTTGGATCTTTATTTCAGGCTATGGCTCAGGCCCTTTGTGGTGTTGTGATTCTGTATCTAAGAAGCAATAGGGTCCCAGGCTGCTTGCCCATTCTTGTTCTTAGCTCTGACTCCCAGGTGCAGCCCTCTGTGACCCTGGTTCATGTCAGACTGCTTCCTCTGGCTCAACCCTGACAGCCACGTAATTAAGTCTGTAGCTGAAGTGAGATTTGAAACCAGCACTCTTTCAGCCTCTTCAGATTGCAACCAGAATGGCCGTGCTGCACAAACTTAAAATCAGATGCTTGGATTTGCCGCTGAATTCCATTTGCCACTGACAGTATTTCAGCATTGGGTCAAGGCTTCACCCATCATTTGGTGACTTTGTACGCATACAAATACATAGTCCCCTAATAGGGCCAGGATCCCCAGGTGTTTGAAGAACCTCTATGCACATTCATGTGTAGCATGCAAGGCCCGTTCTCATTACAGCTGAACAGGTGACCAGGGGTGTGTGGCTGATGTGTACATTGGCACTTGTGGTGGGACTTTGTACTGTGACTCCACAAGTCCCGTATCTGTTGGATGAGCTCCTGAGAAATGAGCTATCAATGGCTACTAGCTACTAGCCTGCACTGTCAGGGGCAGAATGCCTCTGTATACCAATTGCTGAGAATCACAAATGGAAGGTTGTCCGACCTCTCAGAGACATCTAGTTGGCCACTGTGAGAACAGGTTGCTTTGGCTTGATCCAGCAGGGATGTTCTTAAGTTCTTAAGAACTTCTTGGAGCATGGTGGCCCAGGAGATGACCTCCTAGTGTTACAAGAGAGGGAGAAAAACCTACTCACTTTCTCCATGCCATGAATTTTATAAACTTCTAGCATGTCTCCACTTTCTAGTGTGTTGCCTTTTCTCTAAACCCCAAAGTCCCAAATTCTGCAACCTTTCTTCATAGAGGAGTTGCTCCACTCCCATTCTTACATTCTTAAAAAGTGAAAGGTAGACATGCTAATGAATACAATTAGATGAAGGCAGCTGAAACTCCTGTTAACTCCGTTCTGAAGCTTTATAAAAGCCCTGGAGTGATAAGGTAATCAATGCTGTTAGAGTGTGGGTGTGAGTGAGCAAGGGATGCTCACATCAACAACCTTTCCCATATATATTGCTTGATTTATTAAATAAAGAAACCTAAGCTATTTACGGTATGTGTGTATGTATATGTATTATGTATGTATATGCAGGTATTTGTATTTGAGCTTGACCAACTTTTGTGACGGGTTAGCAAGACTCCATCCCCATCAAGTGGTGAAACACAGATTGAGAAATTTCATGAATTTGGTCTGTCCTACGGGTAGATATGCTACTGGCAATGAAAAGGGGGGAGGGGAGGACGATGGCACTTTAAAGACCATTATGGCAAAAACGTCCGTGGGCCACAGTCCGTTTTGCCAGATGCATGAAGGCTTTTTCTTCTAACTCTTAATTTAAGAAGCACCCTGTTGGATCAGATCAAAGGCCCAACTAGTCCAGTGTTTTCTTATTGCAGTGACCAATACATGATGGTCCAAGCAAGGGGGAGGTCAGTGGTCTAAGCATTCCAGGCAGAAAGGAAGACAAGGCAAGGATCAGCACCTTGGAGAGGGACCTGGGTGGTGGTTTCAGGACTCACAATAAAGAACCCCTGACAGATGGCCAACCAACCTGTGTTTCAAAAAACCTCCAGTGAGGGAGAGCCCGCCACCTTCCGAGGGAGTCCTTTCCACTGTCAAACAGCTCTCATCAGAAAGTTCTTCCTCATCTTTAGCCAAAATCTCCTTGTAACTTGAATCCATTGCTTTGGGTCCTACCCTCTGGAGCAGCAAAATACAAGCTTGCTCCATCTTCCATGTGACAACCCTTCAGATATTTGAAGGTGCCTATATCACCTCTCAGTCTTCTCTTCTCCAGGCTACACATACCCAACTCCCTCAACCTGTTCTTCGTAAGGTTTGGTTACCAGACCCTTGATCATCTCAGTCTCCCTCCTCTGCACATGCTCCAGTTTGTCAATATCCTTCTTAAACTGTGGTGCTCAGAACTGGACACAGTACTCCAGGTAGGGTCAGACTAAGGCAGAGTAGAGTGGAACTATTACTTCCTTAGATCTGGTCACTATACTTCTGATGATCCAGCCTAGAATTGTGTTAGCCTTTGACTAATGTTAAGCTTGTGGTCTACTAGGACTCCTATATCCTTTTCACATGCACTACTGGCAAGCCAGGTGTCTCCCACCTTACATCTGTGCATCTGATTATTCCTGCCTAGGGGGGTAGAACCTTAACATTTGTCCCTATTAGAATTCATTTTTTTCGTTTGGACCCAGTCCTCCAATCTGTTAACGGTCATCTAGAATCCCAATTCTGTCTTCTGCAGTATAAGCTACCCCTCCCAGCTTGGTGTCATCTGCAAATTTGATGAGCATCCTCCCAATTCATTCATCCAAGTCATTTATAAAGAGCCTGGACAACACTGGGCCCAGAAGAGAACCCTGTGGCATGCCACTTGCCACTTTTTTTTCCAGGATGGCAAGGAACCATTGGTGAGCACTCTCTGGATTTGGTCAAATCCACCTAGCAGCCTCATTGTCAAGCCCTTTTGCGCTGTTAAAGTCTGCTGCCTTTTCCTGCAGTTGCTGGCTTCTAAGCACCAGGGTTTTAAGCAATGGGGATGCTTCCTCAAGGCTCTTCTGATCCCCCAATGAGTCTGCTTACCAGTCATTGGAATCTGTTGGCAGAGATGTCTTCTTGGGGCACAAGGAAGAAGATGTGGGCTCAGCTGACTGTGGCACCACGTGGTACGGATCAGAGAACGGCCTCGTCTCCTCCTCAGGGCTTCTGTCATTAGAGGACTCTGCTGTTACAGGAAGGAGAGAAGCCTCCATCCTCATGGATGAATGAACTCAAAACTAGACCATTCCAGCCCATACTCTCCTGCAGTCAGTTTAGCATTTGGCCATCTGGGGACAATCAAGCTGTCTTACAAACTATTAGCTGGCGGATGTTTAAGGAGCATTGTTTGTTTGGCCCTTCACATTTCAGATGCTATTTTAATACATCCTAATAGTACTCTTTTGTATCATGGCATTATGTCCCTTGCTATTATGTTGTCCTTTTTATACCCCAAAGAAATCTCTGGCCCGTGGAGAAGCCGACATTTAATAATAAAGAAGAATTTAAAAAACAACAACAACCACATCCCGGCACTTTCCGTTCTTGAGGCTGCGTATCTTTAATAAGCATTTCACTGCTGGTGCTGCAAGTTAATCGCTGCAAGATGCAGGTGGTCACCGGCCAATTGCAGGTTGCAGTTTCCATTCCAGTATCGTGGGAGAATGCTTTCGTGGGAATCTGCCGCACACGGCCTTGTGGCAAACAGCCACACTTCGAAAGCGATGTGACGAGGGCCCCCACAATCGTGTTTCCTTCTGTCTACAAGCTAAGCAGCTGGGAATGTTGTGGTGCCTTGAAAGGCTAAATGTTTCTGCCTGAGATGCAAATGCAGCTCCGATGGAGAGACGGACCAGCTCGTGCCAGCTCATGATTTTATTATGATTCCACTGCTTTAAGCATGTGTAACTGAATCTGGCACACATTTATACCTTGTAACGGCCTTGGCTCCCACCCAAAAGCAGACCTCAGAGGCATTTACGTGTAAGTAAAGAAGCAAACTTTTAATATAGCAGTCTCACGGCACTGGCTGAGCGGCTAGGAAAAAAACACAGATTCTATTCTGGGTGATTTTACAAGGGAGTAAGCAACAGGAAATCCAAGTCCAAGAGCAAAAGCCAAGGTTCAAGAGTCCAAGATTAGCTGCAAGAGTTCCCAGGCTGTATGACAGCTAGGATGTCGTTCCAACAAGGTACCCCACCTCCCTTGCATTTTACTGAGTTAGATAGCTCAATGGTCTGACTCTGTAGAAAGCTGCTTCCTTATTTTCCTATTCTAATAGTTTTTCATTCAGAATCATGTGGACTGGAACCTTACTTTACATTTAACAGAAGAGACCACAGCTCAGTGGTAGAGCACCTGGTGCCAGGTTGAACACCTGGCATCTCCAGGTATTGCTGGGGGGAAAGAACCATGTCCAAGACCAGGCTTCCTCAAACTCAGCCCTCCAGATGTTTTGAAACTACAATTCCCATCATCCCTGACCACTGGTCCTGCTAGCTAGGGATCATGGCAGTTGTAGGCCAAAAACACCTAGAGGGCCAAGTTTGAGGAAGCCTGTCCAAGACCCTAGAGAACCACTGCCAGCCAGTGTAGCCAACACTGGGCTAGATAGACCAGTGGTCTACTCAGTAGAAGGCAGCTCCCTCTGTTCTACCTATGATGCTGGAAACAGACAATGAGGGGTGGCAATCAACTTTGTATGAACATAGGAAAAGCCCTGCTGGGTCATCACAAAGTTGAAGAGTTGGAGGAATTGAACATGCCATCAGTTCAGCCAGTGGAGTGGTTCTGCTTCCCTTCTGCCTCATTTTCTGAATGAAGTAGGAATTATGAGGACAGGAATTTGATCACTAACACTGCATTAAAGACTAGTTAGAAGGGAGGGAGGATAGTTTCTCATTGGAACTAAGTAAGGAGTTAAAAGCAAGGGAAGGCAACTTGTGACTCTTGTTGGACTCCAACTTCCATCAGACCCAGCCAATGTAGCCAATAGTCAGGCATGATGGGAGTTGTAGTCCAGCAATATCTGGAGGCCCACAGATTCCCCATCTCTACCTTCATCTGTGGGAACACTTGCAATTTCCTGCAACTCTTTTGAAATCCAAACTTGCTGCCATTTGCTTCACTGTCCTCTCAGTGTTCAATCATCCTCTCTCCCTCCACTCATCAAACTGGATTTGGACTGAATACCACAGGTAAAGGTAAAGGTAAAGTAACCCTTGACCATTAGGTCCAGTCGTGGCTGACTCTGGGGTTGCAGGGCTCATCTCGCTTTATTGGCCGAGGGAGCTGGCGTACAGCTTCCGGGTCATGTGGCCAGCATGACTAAGCCGCTTCTGGTGAACCAGAGCAGCGCACAAAAACGCCGTTTACCTTCCCACTGGAGCAGTACGTATTTATCTACTTGCACTTTGACGTGCTTTCGAACTGCTAGGTTGGCAGGAGCAGGGACCGAACAATGGGAGCTCACCCCGTCGCAGGGATTCGAACCGCCGACCTTCTGATCGGCAAATCCTAGGCTTTGTGGTTTAACCCACAGTGCCACCCGCGTCCCGAATACCACAGAGAGGAAGTCAAACTCTCTTATGACTTGTTGCTATAAACATAGAGGGTGTTGTATGGAACTGGGAGTGTGCAGAGGAGGGCAACCAAGATGTTGAAGGGCCTGGAGACCCAAGTCTTTTCAGGAATGGTTGAGGGAGTTGGATGTGTTTAGCCTGGAGAAAAGATGATTGAGAGTTGATCTGAGAACCACCTTCAAATATCTGAAGGGCTGTCCCGTGGAAGATGGAGCAAGCTAGCTTGTTTTCTGTTTCTCCAGAGGGTAGAACCAATGGAGTCTAGTGACAGAAAAGGAGATTCCAGCTACACATTAGGAAAAACTTTCTGACAGTAGGTGCTGTTCCAGAGTGGAATGGTCTCCCTTGGAAGGGTGGACCCTCTTTTAATGGACTCCGCAATTCTAGGAGCTCCCAGCAGAGGTTGGTGTATTAGGGCAAAGGAGGCTCTGCTTCACCAATCTCAATATGGGTTTAGCCTGTCACCCTCCTCCTCCTCCTCCCTAGTCTCCAATTGGCCCTCCTCAAACTCAGAGAGGGGAGGGGGAAACAGAACTAGAATTAGTTGTCCCTGTCTGCCATTGGCTGCAGTTCCTCCTGCCATTGGCTCTGGCCCCGCCTACATTTTGGCCTCCCTGCTTTCCCGGGGGTCCTAGCAGGCACCAGTTTTCACCAATCAGAGATTCCTTACCAATGCAGAATCCAGTAGAAAGATCAAATCGTGGTGCTTTCTATTCCTGCCCCCGCCCCCAAGAGACCAAACAGGGGCAACTCCTGGTTGCTTACATCCCATTATGCTCCTTCCTTTTTATGATATTCTTGTGTGGCTTCTCTCCTCCTCTGAGAGGTGAAGATGTAATTGATCTGACTGCGTTGGGCACGTGGATTCCTTCGCAGCCGTTTCCATGGCAACCGTGGCTATGTTCTCCCTCGTGGGACCTGCTAACACTTCAGACGTTGCAGGTGGTTTGGAAATAAACACCAACACCACCCCTTCCCCTTTCTCCACCCCCCTCCCCAACCCTCACAAGTGCTTCTGAGGTGTGTTGGGATGTGGAGCAAAAATGGCAACTTAACTCACCTATAAATCTTCCATTTCCTTGCCAGGCACTGCCAAGGCTGGGACTGTTTCCAGGCATCCCTGTGCAGTAAACTTTCCTCCTCTGTGCTGCTGTTGCATTCCTCAGTTTCTCATTTGTTCTGATTCCTGTTGGAAGGAAAACCTTAAAGTATAGGAGCCCAGGAAGCTGCCTTGATATTATGTTGAGCCTTTGCTCCGTCCAGCTCAGTTTTGTTTGCTGGGCTTTTCACCCAGTTCTGCTATTGCCTTACATTCGTACCTAGCGGTAAGTCAAATACCCGTTCAGAAATGGCTCCTGCTCCTTTTCCTGTTCAGTTTTACTAGTTCAAAACAAGATGTATACATTCAGGTATTCATATGTTAATCCACAGAACACTTCCAAGACTGCTCTGGCGTTTGGGGTTAGTGATGTCACAGGTTCTAGCCAGTGGGTGCCTTCCACAGCCACTTTTCCCCTGTCCAAATGGAACCATCCCAAAACCTTGCAGAAATGGTTTCACAGCGCTCTCCTTGGAACAAAAAAGCAGGTGTATTACCTCAGACCCAGGAAGACTTTTGAGCTGTCTCTCAGGACTTTCCCAAAGTCTCACATCTTTTGCCTGACTTGCACCCTCCTTAAGTATTTTCTGCCTGGCTGGAATGTGTCCTTGGGCTCTGATAATGCACCTTGCTTGCCCAGGTTGGAGGACAGAGAGGGATAGGTAAGTGTTTGTAGAAAAGTAAATTTCACACTTATTGCTCTGGCCAGGCATTTTGCATCTGAAAGGTTGTCCCTTGGGACAAATGGTTGTCCCTTGGGATGAAAAAGGCTCCCTACGCCCTGGTACAGAACTAAGGTGTTTCAGACCCCTTCAAGCATTGTGTCTGTGATCTCAGAGGTTGGATGTCTTCAGCAACTATTGCAGGATGTCTTCTCAACAAGACAAGCATCAGTATTGCATACCTGCCAGCATTTATTCAATGAAAATAGGGGTGTTCTATACTATCATTATTATTCTACCCCACCCATCTGACTGGGTTGCCCCAGCCACTAGGGCAGCTTCCAACTAATAATAATAATAATAATAAACATTAAGCATTAAAAAACTCCCCTACTTTGGGCTGCCTTCCGATGTCTTCTAAAGGTTGTATAGTTACTTATCTCCTTGGCTCGGGGGTCGCATAACTCCGATGAAAACAGGGATGTCCTAAGGAAAAGCGGGACATTCCAGGAACCTGGATGACTTTTGTAAATCTAGGACTGTCCCTGGAAAATAGGAACACTTGGAGGGTCTGGTATTGCGTGGAACGGATTGAAAGGGAAAAAAGAGAAATTTAGGTTTGCACAACTGAAAGCAGATTAAAGCGCTTTTTTGCCCTAGCGCAGCAGATCCGCTAAAAAAAGAGAGAGAAACAGAATTTGTGCATTTAGGAAATTGATGGGGAAATATGGTGAAAAGTGTGGAATGCCCGGATAATTAATGTTAAGATGTGTAAACGTCCTGAAAGCAAACCAGGAGCGATGCTCCTCGACATTTAAGTTCCCTGCAAACAGATCAGAAAGCATGCTGTATGAAGACTGTATTATAATCCAACCTCTGCATAAGCTTTGTGCAAGCAAATCAGAAGGAAGGCTCAATAAAAAGGTCAGCCCTCTCTCCATTCTTAGCGCTATCGAAACCTCTAAGTCAACTCTTCTTTTTCTAAACTACAAAGATCCAGGCACATAGCCTTTCCTTGCAGAGAGCCTCTGTGCTGTCACTCCTTGATCCCGTCCCTACACCTTCCCCAGCTCTGCAATCAAACCGAGCCCCGGGCCACGTCAACAAAAGAGCATCAGCCTAACAGCCAGCCGGCACTAATTGGCTTCTCTCCAGTCAAAGCTACTCTTGAAAGCTTGCTCACTTTGGCTGTCTTCGCGGGGTGCTAGACAGTAGGGGGTCCACAACCAGGGTTAAGTCAATTTTGCCCGGGTCTGTTTCCTTCATTCACTGAGGACCTGCGGAATAAATTCCACACCTCTGCAAAGAAACGTCAGCCCACTTGAAATGTGGAGCGTCTCTCTGTGTGGGAGATTTTTTTTCCTTTATGGAAATTGACATGGGACCTAATTAAATGGCACTGAGTGTGGAAGACAAGCTGATTCCACCCAGTTAACAAAACATGGCTGAGGACTTGAGCCAGATCACAGCAGCAGGGAATTGCTTCGGACAGAAGCATCTCTGGCTGCGTATAAACAACGAAGGCAGCTCGGCATGTTTGTGTGTGTGTCCCTGTGGTCATGCACTGGCATACCATCAAAATATGTAAGGAGAAAGATAACGGATGCCTGGGAAAGTTAGGCCAGATTGCCGGTTGCCATGGATACCGGATGATATTTTCTCAACTGTTTTTGCAAGCAAACGTCGCTGGCGGGTCCACATTCCTGCTTTCAAAGAAAAGAGATGTGAGCAGAAAGCCGAGGCAATGCGAGGAGAATGAACCAGTGGGATAAACATACACGAAGTGACTAGATCTGAACTGTTCGCTTGGTTTATGGGATTTGGGTGTTTTGGTTGCAGAGCCAGAGAGTTCTGGACAAGGAACGCTGCAGAAGGAAAGTGGAAAAGGTGGGAAGTGAGGGAAGTGAGGGAAACAGAAGACCAGAGAAGCTCCAAGAAGATCCCTGTACAGTCATACCCAGGAAGTCAAACGGAATCCATTCCAGAAGTCTGTTCGACTCCTAAAGCATTCGACTTCCAAAGCGTGGCTTCTGATTGGCTGCAGGAGGGTCCTGCAGCCAATCAGAAGCCGCAGAAGTCCTGTCAGACATTCGGCTTCCAAAAGAACGTTAAAAAACCGGAACAGTCACTTCCGGGTTTTGATCGTTCGGGACCCAAAACGTTCGAGAACTAGGCTGTTCGAAAACCAAGGTACGACTGTACTCTTTTCAGCACCTTCTCAAAACATTTTTGTTTAGGCACCCTAAACCAGACATGTAGACTGCTGAGATGTGTTTTGATTTGCTTTTAGCTTACCGTCTGTTTTAAATTTTTTTATATATAAATAGATGTTTTTACCCTTTTAAAAACTGATATTGTTTTGTCATATTTTAAAACTGCTTTGATGAGTTCCCCCCCACACACACAAAATATCAAGCAGTATATAAATTGTATGAAATAAAATCCATTAATAAAATGATTCCCCAGGCTTTTAGATAAGAATCTCTTCCATTCCTACCTGAAAGTGCTGGATTGTCCCACCGAGCCACACAGCCCTTTCCCCAGATGCCTTGGTTTACTGCTGGCTATCTTACTGTATGCAGCATATAGCTGCATCCTCTGTTGACATCCTCTGTTGCTATTCACCTGAGACAAGAGGATGCTACATCCACCTTAGGTCCTCAGCTGTGGAACACTTCGCTCACCTGCCCACCCCCCTACCACTAGGAACATAGGGAGCTGCTGCATACTGAATCCGACAGCTTGTCCATCTAGCTCAGTACTGTCTATACTGGCTGGCAGCAAGTTTTCAAGGTTTAGAACTGGGCTTCCTCCCAGTCCTACCTGAAGATGCCGGGGATTGTAACTGGAGCAATCAGCGTGGACCAACATCTAAATGGGACCAACGACCTGGCTTGGCTTAAGTCAGCTTCCTGTACCCAACCCATAAATAGCTTGGGACAAATGTCTTCCAAAGCAGCTTGGGGAGATGTTCTCCCTCCTCCTTAGTGCTCATAAATAATATAATGTCAGGTAGCAGCTCCGTGGTTTGAATTCAAAGCAGCTGAATGCTTTGGAGATGGTCCTCAAACGCGAGGTTTGCCAGTAACGGGTGCTGCTTAGGGGAAGAGACTTGGCTTAAGATAGGAGTGTTGCTTTGTTTTGTTTTAGTATTTCCTGGGCATGAGTGGCACACTGATACAGGGGCCTGGCATCAGAAGGAATTGACTGGAGCTTTCTGGGACAGTAAGAACAAACAACGTTAAGTTCCAAGAAACAGGGCTGCCGGAGCGTATTTATGGGGGGTGCCAGAGGGGCTAAGACGTGGGTGTGGATTTTTGAGGGGGTTCAAAACACAGCACAGGGCAGCCCAGTGCTTCTCTCCAATGCATCAGAGAAAACAATGCCCATGGGGAGGTGCACTGGGCTGGGATGCCTGCATAGGGGCCGGGCGGGCAGGTGAACAGGTGGCGCAGCGCAGCCCTGCTTGGCTCCAGTGGAGGGGAGTTACTCTGGTGCTGTCGGCAGCAAGGGTTGTGGTGTTACGACCACCTCCTTCACCACCGCCCCCAGCTCCCTGGAAGAAAGACAAGAAATAAATAGCAAATAGATACCCCCATGCATTTATCCAATCTTTTTATGCGCCATCTAGAGCTATCATTCTACAGCCGATCGATTTCCTTGGGCAGGCCCAACTTCCAGCGTGCCAAGGGGGAAATTATCGCAGTTGAAATTGGTCCCCTTTTTTTCTTCTTTCCTGCCCTTCTCCTAACTCAACAATAGCTCCCTATCCCCTCGCTTCCAACTTTAGCATGCACACACTCGGCTCACACTACTTTAGAGGAGGGGTGAGGAAACGATGTCCTTGACATCCTTTGCCTTGCACTCTGCCTAATCTCAGGTGACCCTCGGACAAAACAACGCAGTGCCCAGGCACTTTGAAACAGCGGCCGGGTTCAAAGGCCAAGCTTGACTCATCACGAAACCGTCCTTTTAAGCTGTTCTGTGTGGAGGGAACTCTAGAAGGCATATAATTATGGGAAGGGGGGGAAAGAGGAGGACAGACTGCTGTTTTCAGGCATCTGCAACACTCGGAGCTCAAACAGTAAGTGGAGGCAAGGAGTCCTTGCAAAGGAAAATTGGGGTGGGGAGCCCCAGACAGCAATGCCTCTTAAACTGTTCCCAGATTTATGGCAAAAGATAAGAGGATTTTTCTCTCTCCCTCTGTTCCTTTATTCCTCTCTTCATTGCTCTACCCTGCATGGCTCTCCTCCTGAATTCTGGTTTAATAAGAAGACTGCCTTGGATTAATTCCAGAGTGGCAGCATCACACATATCGGAACAGCTTTCCGTTGCATAAGATACAAGACAGACCACTGGCCCACGTAGCTCACTATTGTCTACACCAGGGTTTCCCAAATTTGGGTCTCCAGCTGATTTCGGACTACAACTCCCATCATCCCTAGCTAGCAGGACCAGTGGTCAGGGATGATGGGGCAGGGGTCTGTCCCAACCCTACCTGGAGATGTCAGGCATTGAACCTTGGACCTTACGCAGGCAGCACAGGTGCTCTGTTCTTGAGCTATAGCCCTTCTGTTAAAAATAAAATAAGATTCTAGTCCTCATGTTTCTGATTGAAGAGCTGATTTGAATAGGAAGTTGCCTTATACTGAGTCAGACCACTGACTCTATACACTGACTCTTGCTGATCTGCAAGAGGGATTCTAGCACGTACGGGAACTTTAGGTCTGCACAATTAAAAGTGAGTCAAAGCACAACAAATCTACTGTTTCTAAACAAAAAACAAAAGGGCTTTATGAAGTTTGGAAATGCATCCGGGAATGCACTGAAAAGTATAGCAAGTGAAGGATTAGCGGGAAGTTGTGCAAACACCCTGCAAGGGAATGAGTGCAAGATGAATGCTGATTGTGGTGTAGCTGTCCCGTAGACAATCAGGAGAAATAGTCAATGAGAGCCAGGCATAGTCTGACCGCTGTGTGAGTTTTGTGCAAGCAAATCAGGCTGAATGCTCAATCCACAGGAAGACACACTCTGGCAGCGTCTCTCCCGGGTTTCAGGCTCAGGGGTCTCTTTCAGCCCTACCCAGAGATGCTATTGGGGACCTTTTGCATGCCAAACAGATACTACCGCCTTTCCCTGGCTCTTCCTCTGACTCTTTGCATCTTTTATTCCTGCAACTTCCCCCATTCACTCATGTGTGTTGATTCTTTTTTAAACACACTACCCAAAACTCCCCACTCCAAAGCGATCTTAATGGGATTATACAGGTCTATTGCACAGAAGTTCCTTTTCATTCAGTGTTTTAAAGACGTGTTGCTTTCACAGTAAGACACTGTGCAGAAGTCAACTTGGAGTCCCCAGCAAGTACGACTGCCTCAGGTTTGCATTTTCGTGCACACACGGTTGCACATGCATGGGTGGAACATCACACAGGGTGTCACATCGATGTGTACACTCACATCAGGGGTCCGAGGCAGTGCGTCGCTCAATCCCTCATGTGCATTTATGATTTCGAGCTATTTATTTCCGTTCGGCAAGATTGAGCAGTGGCAAACTTGTAGGTGGGATGGCAGGGGAGGCAGCCGTTACGAGTGGCTGCTTTATATTCCAAGGATTTTGGGTTGTATCAGAGTAGGCCTACTGGAGTTAATGGAAAGGACAAACTTAGGTGCATTCATTTTAGTGGGTTTTTTCCGAGTAGAACATATTTGGATACAACCCCCCTCCTTCTTCAGTCAAAACATCACTGTGAGTGATGTATTTATCTCTGGGGTGCCTTTCAAACCTGTGACTGCAAATTGCAAAGATACTTTCCAGTTGTTTTTAAACAACAATGACAAAGCAACCTGAGGAGATTGCAACTAAACATTAGGATGTCCTAATTTGGGTGGGGGGAAAAGCAGGCTAGAAATAAATAGAAGAAGAAGAGGAAGAGGAGGAGGAACTTTCTGGTGGTAAGAACTGTTCAGCGAGAGTCAGAGATTCTGTCAGAGATTCTTTAGCTGTGATTCCTGCATTGCAGGAGGTTGGGCTGAATGACCCTTGGGGTCCCTTCCACCTCTCCAATCTATGATCCTGTGAGTTCTTCCCATATCTCCCGCCTGGTAGTTCTCAAAACCACCCACCTGTCTCTTCCAGCCATGAAAGCTGATCGGAAGCGTTTGAAGGGGGAGAAGACCGACCTGGTGAGTCAGATGCAGCAGCTCTACGCCACCCTGGAAAGCCGGGAAGAGCAGCTACGGGACTTCATCAGGAACTACGAGCAGCACAGAAAAGTAAGGATGGATGCCTGGGTGGTGGGGGAGATTTGACATTGGCCAGAGTGTTGGCCGTGGAAAAGGATGCTTGTGTGGAATGGGCCCATCGATGGTCTGAGTCCCAAGCATCAGATAGAATGGCCTGGAGGCTAACATTCAGCTGATGGGCCTGAAGTTTTCCACTCCTGTTTTAGAAGAAGAAGAATTTGGATTTGATATCCCGCCTTTCACTCCCTTTAAGGAGTCTCAAAGGGGCTAACATTCTCCTTTCCCTTCCTCCCCCACAACAAACACTCTGTGAGGTGAGTGGGGCTGAGAGACTTCAAAAAAGTGTGACTAGCCCAAGGTCATCCAGCAGCTGCGTGTGAAGGAGCGGAGACGCGAACCCGGTTCCCCAGATTACGAGACTACCGCTCTTAACCACTACACCACACTGGCTCTTTATTAGGGCAATAAAGAGTGATAATAACCAGTCCTTTGAATTGAGCCCAGAATCAGATAAGCAGCCAGTGCAATTGAAGTCACTGGATGTTCTATGTTATTTTTAGCTCTTTGGCTTGTTCACCTGTATTTCACAGGTGGCTGTCAAATTCTCAGCCAGACCATTAGTCCATTAGCTCAGCGTTGTCTACCCTAACTGGCAGCACCTCTCCAGGGTTTTAGGCAAAAGTTCCATGCATTGAACCTCTTTTGTCCCGTACAGGGGCTTACTTGGGGGGGGGGTGAGTTGGAAAGAGAAAGAAGGAGTATCGGGATTATACCGCATGCTCAGGTGGCAGCTACCACTGCTGGCCAGCGGCATCTCCTTCACCCCATACTGGAATGTCCCTGGCAAGCTGAGCCCACCTCTGCCCACCAACCAGCCACAGGTGCATCCTTTGCCCAGTGCTGGGGCTTGCTTTTTACAAAGAATTTGGGAAGGGAAGAAAGGAGCGGTGGGGATATCTTCAAACACTCCAGCTGCAGGGATATTTGAGATTTCCACATCCTTTAGCTCTCTCATATGAGGCAGCTGAGGAATGGAAGAGCAAGAGGCTTGAATACAGCGAGAAAGGAGGGAGACTGAAAGGGGGAGAAGTGGCTGTTTTAAACAACAGCAGAAGTTTGAGCAACTCAGGGGTGGAGAAACACTGAGAGGGGAGGAAAGTGGTGGTCTCAATCGATGGCAGAAGTTTGAGAGATGGAAAGACACTGAGGGGAAAGTGGCAATTTAAAACAAGGTTTGAGGGGAGAAAATGTATTTAATCAACATCCGAAGTTTGAGTAAAACAGGTGGTGAGATACTGAGGGGGAAGTGGCAATTTAAAACATGGTTTGAGTATAGCGAAAAAGGAGTTGGAGAAAGATCCGATGGTAGCTATTGAGTGCTCATTTTTGTGTCATAACTATCTTTGCTGTTTCTCTGCCTTAAAACTTTAGGAATATCCATCCCTGTTTTATTCAAACCTCTGCCATTGTTTAAAACTGCAATTTTCTTCTCAGTGTCTACCACCCCTGCTTTACTCAGACTTCTGCCATTGTTTTAAACCACCACTTCCCCCCCCCCCGCCCACTTTACAGGAAAACTATCACACAAAGAAAAGTCCTTTCTTCACCTTTTCTTAACCACCCACCAGTCCCTCCTTTATCTTCCTGCCCTCTTTGCCTTCCCTTGTCCCTGCGTTTAGTACCTTGAGAAACAGCCAACGAAAGCAGTTCAAAATGGCAATTTTGTGCAAATACAGTATAAAGAAATAACTCAAAGTAATAAATCATCTGTAAAATATGAAACATTTTTATTTTCATTACGTACTTTTATTTTTATTAGCAACTTTTAAATTAAAAGCTCATCATAAATTCAGTAGAGAAGGGGAAGGGGCAGAGGGAGAAGGGAGGGGTGGGAGAAACATTTTACAATGTGTGAGTACTAATACTAATGCTAATTACTAACTGTAATTACTAATCACAGTTGCTGATGTTATGGCAGGGGTCTCCAATGTGGCAACCAGGCAGAAGTCTGCCTACCAGAACCTCCTGTGGCACCAGAAAATGGAGAATGGAATAAATATCCCCTCAAAAATCCACAATTTATGAGAGACTGGTTGCTCTTCCTGGCTCAGCCTCTTCTACATTGAATGCTCCCTCTTAAAACATGCCCACATTTCATTAGATGCCAGGATTGGACACTCACCTTCACACCCATTCTGGAGAGGCTACAAGAGCTTATCTCTGTGATTGAGCACAATAGATGTACAGTGGTACCTCGGGTTACAGACGCTTCAGGTTACAGACTCCGCTAACCCAGAAATAATACCTCTGGTTAAGAACTTTGCTTCAGGGTGAGAACAGAAATTGCGCAGCGGCAGCGGGAGGCCCCATTAGCTAAAGTGGTGCTTCAGGTTAAGAACAGTTTCAAATTAAGAACGGACCTCCGGAACGAATTAAGTTCTTAACCCGAGGTACCACTGTACTTTTTTTCTCATCCATGGGGCAACTGCTGGGTGTCATGCTTGTATTTTTTGTGGCCCTGCCTCTTTTTTTGTTCTTGTTGATGTGGCTGCCGCTTGCCACACCCCCTCCCGCAGCCATTCCTCAACATGTTGAATGTGCCTGCTGACTCCCCCCCCCCAAGAGGTTGATGAGGATGAGGAGGAGATCAGAGATGGGAGGAGGGTAGGAAAGCAGCTTAACAGCCACCCAGCCTCCCTGCTTCGCGTCCGTATTCTGACTCTCTCCCCAACCGCAGGAAAGCGAAGATGCGGTCAAAGCTCTTGCGAAAGAGAAAGATCTGCTGGAGCGGGAGAAGTGGGAGTTACGCCGGCAAGCCAAAGACGCCACGGACCACGCCAGTGCTCTTCGGTCGCAGCTGGACCTGAAAGACAACCGAATGAAGGAACTGGAAGCTGAGCTAGCCATGGTGAGTGTCCCTGCGCCCGCTGGCCTTCAAGGTCTCTCCAGAGGGCTTTCCCCCCAAACTCCCCATTTCTTGTTCCCAGCCAGACAACGTTGTCACCCTTCCCAGCTCCCATGCTCCATGTGAGAAAGCACACGCTAGCTATTTGTCACACTCGGCATCCACCACGCTGGCAGTTTTCGTCAGGAGACGACACAGATCCATCTACCATCTGGGGAAACCCAGCCAGATGGTTGGGGTATAAATAATAAATTATTATAAATTATTATTACCCTCTGCATAAACTTTGTGCCAGCAAATCAGGGTGAGTGCTCAGTCTGGAGCACTCTTGGTACTCTGTAGGAGCCATCCGCCCTGTCTTCGTTGACCTTCCATTCTGATTTGTTTACAGGGCAGTTATACAACACTGAGCATTCATCTTGTACTCATCCCTGATTCCCTTACGCCAGGCTTCCTCAGCCTCGGCCCTCCAGGTGTTTTTTGGCCTACAACTCCCATGATCCCTAGCTAGCAGGACCAGTGGTCAGGGGTGATGGGAATTGTAGTCTCAAAACATTTGGAGGGCCAAGGTTGAGGAAGCCTGGCTTACACAGTGTTTGAATGTTTTCCTGTTACATACATCCCCTCTGCACTTTCCAATGCATTTTCTAACCATTTCTTTTTTTAAAGTGGCTTTCTTGTGCACGGGTGACAGAGCACTTCAGTCCACTTTAATTGTGCAAGCCTTAAAGTTCCACTCTGTGCTTGAGCACACACCACCGCCCTACAAATACAGATGGTTTGGGGGTGGTGCCCAGTAATATTTTGTGCAAACAGTAACCGGCACCCCAGACACAAGAGAAGTCCGTTGGGAGGGAAGGGTTTATGTGTTAGAGACCTCCAACTAAGGGCTTATCCACACTTAGTTTTTACCCCACTCTTTCCAGGTCTATGCCTAAAAGCTCAATGTCTAAGCATATCATCATCGTTTGCCCTTGAGCTTTCCCTGTGAAAACCTGCTCATTAGCGCTCACTTAGAGCATATGTCAATTCAAGTTTTCCGGGAGCTGTTGTTTGCTCTGATTGAGCTTTAAAGAATGAGATTTCACAGAGAAAGCTCTGGAGAAAAGGGGAGGAAAAGGTTGTTTGGACATGGAGCTTTAAAGTGTTGACCATGCCTGGAAAGAGCAGAGGAACAGTAAGTGTCGATGAGCCCACTCTGCATTCACACAGTGGTTTATTCCATTTCCCCGATGTTTCCCTGTTAATTTATGCATTATATCAGAGCTTTTACATGGCATAAAAGCCACTTTCGGAAAACTAATGGAACATGGCGCATGCTTAGCATTCATTCCTGTGTTATTTAATTCCAGAAATAATCCATTTACAGTTCCCTTAACCCAGAAAATCACAGGAATAAGTGATGCAAGCATATACAGTTTTTTCCTGCCTTTTCATGGAGGCGTTGGAGCAAGGGGGACAGAAAGAGTGAGGGAGAAGCAACAATGCCCAATGACATTTGTTGTTGTGTCACACCACATCCACTGGTGTGAATGAAATGTAGCACAACGTGCCGGTGTATCAGTTCAACAGCCACAGTTTCATATCACAACAGGTACCGCAGTGCAAAAGGAATATTAGAAAACAGAACAGAAGCATTAGAATCACAGTCGGGAAAACTAACGCAGTATTGCCCACACCTGAATGTACTCTCAGCTATGCTCTGAGAAGCCCCACTGAAATGAATGAAACACCTAGGTTAGCGTCAGGGACTTGTTGGACACAGAGGAATGGTGGGAGGAACCAGCTTGGGAACCCCCAAGGGAAGAAGCTCAGAGCCAGGGGATTGGTGGTGGGCAGTGAGAGAAGACTGGGGAGAGGAGGTGTCAGAAGCTGAAGAGGTAACAGGGCTTGGTGAGCAGGGAGAGTTTGTAGCAGAGAGAAGTCCAGGAACGGAAGCTGAAGCTGAAGCAGGTGAGGGAGGCAGGAAGCAGAGATGTATCAGGCTAGTGAAGAGTCACTGGTGTCTCCCCCTCCTGCTGGTCTCCCAGAACCAGGAGAGAAATGAAGAGGGCAGAGGAGAAGTTAGCTTCATGCAGGCACCATCTCAGATTGCTTAGGAAAAACCCTGAAGAGGAGAAGACTTAGGCAGCTGTGGGAAGGTGGGGACCTTCAGTCTCAGCAACTGCTTTGCGGGGACAAAATATGCCAAATATGAGTTGCTGTGCTCATTAGACCTGACACTCCTGTGCTGATCCTGTTTTTGCTAACAAAGAGTTAACTCAACTTACTTCCTGTGATTTACTGCTGGCTCACTTCCCGTAGACTGCAAAGGGTTTACCCCTGAATTGGGGCTAAGCACTGACGGCAACCCTGTGTGTCTCCTGCTGCTTCTCTCAGGCAAAACAGTCCTTAGCAACGCTGACCAAGGATGTACCCAAGCGGCATTCTTTAGCCATGCCCGGGGAGACGGTGCTCAACGGAAATCAGGAATGGGTGATGCAGGCCGACCTCCCGCTGACGGCTGCCATCCGACAGAGCCAGCAGACGCTGTACCATGCCCACCCCCAGCACACGGTAGACCGTCAAGGTGAGTTTGCTGCCCTGTCTCTACCTGCGACCCACTCCTCCACCACCACCCCTCCCCTCCCCGGTTCTCTTCTCAAAGGTGGCACAGGCGATATGATACAATATGATACAATACGAAATGATAATCTTTATTGTCATTGTCCCATACAGAACATCAAAATTGAAAAAAACTACATCAGACATTCAAAAACCAACAAGCCTGCTATCCCAACTATCCCAGCCTGGTTAGCCCCTAAAAACTCCATACCCCATAACTGAATACAATATACTCACATAGAGACTACCTTACACTGCATTTGAAACCAAAATCACAAAGAAACTGTTTCTCAGGCGGCTAGTCCTAGTCTTTATAATCCTGTACCTTCTTCCAGAAGGCAGAAGCTGAAAGAGATCATTTCCGGGGTGCACACTATCCTGCGCAATCTCTGCAGCTTACTTATGGCACCTGGAAGCATAGATTTGATCCAAGGTGGGAAGAGTGCACCCAATTATTCTCTCTGCAGTCTTTACACCTTAGACAGCATTGGTTTTTTCCTGACCATGCAGCTCCCAAACCACACACACAGACCATAAGTTAATACACTCTCAACAATACAATGGTAAAATGCCATCAACAGGTCCTTTGAGAGATTATTTTTCCTGAGGATTCTCAGAAAATATAACCTCTGCTGTGCTCTCTTCCATACTTTCTCATTTCTCATTCTCATTTCAGCAGCCCTGTGAGGTAGGCATAGGTATGGCAGGGAGAAGGAGAGAGGCTAAACCTCACTTCACCTAATGAGCTTTGCAGCAGCAGGGATCTGAAGCTGGGTCCAGCAGGGGCATGACCTCCTGCGCCCATCTGGTTGAATTTTACACAGCACACCCATAGGACTGGTGGTGCCATCCGGGAAGAACTTTGGCAGAGGTGACCAGGGCCCCACTCAGCAGAATGTGCAAGAGGTCCCCCAGCAAGGTTGACTAGTCACATGTCAGGGACTAGGCAGAGGAGGAGGTGGAATGGTGGAGACTATCTCCCCATCCTGACCCTTCCAGAGAGGAGGAAGAGGGAGACAGTATAGATTTGCAACAGGGGTTTGCGGGAGGTTACAGCTGAGAGGCAGATGAGGGGGAAAGTTGGGAAATAATGGGACAGGAGGAGGAAGAGGCAGAAGTGGAGTGACAGCAGACTGGCACGCTGTCATTAGAAAGCATTCCAGACCCACCATCTCCTTAAAGTAGGAGAGCAAAGAGCTCGAAGACAGAGGGCACTTAGCAGCACCCGTCAAGGAGGTGATGATGATGAATGAGGAAGTGGGAGAGACGGAGGGGTGGAGATTCACTCAGGACAATACCATTATCCAAGAGGCTGGATGCTATAGCAGAGGTCAGCAAACTTTTTCAGCAGGTGGGCCGGCCCACTGTCCCTCAAACCTTGTGGGGGGTTGGACTATATTTTTTTAAAAGAAAATGAACGAATTCCTATGCCCACAAATAACCCAGAGATGCATTTTAAATAAAAGGGCACATTCTACTCATGTAAAAACATGCTGATTCCTGGACCGTCTGCAAGCCGGATGTAGAAGGTGACTGGGCCACATCCGGCCCCCGGGCCTTAGTTTGCCTGCCCATGTTCTATAGCCTCTATCTGTAAAGATTGAAATAAAAAAGTACTATAAGAAACTTTTCCTTGTCTTTATACCTTCCTGGGCAACCAGCCAGGAGCCACTGACAGCATCCTGACATCACATTTGGAAAGCAATGAAATAAGACATACTATAATCCGAGCAAGGGAGGGGAGGGGGGTGTGACCATTAAGTACAGAGTCAAATATTACTTAACTGCACCACTGTATAGGGTCCCCCTTTAAAGATTGCCAGGCAAAAGTCCACCCACTGTATAAAGCACAGCTCAGGAGTAGGGTATTTGCTTTGCAAGGAGAAGGTTCCATGTTCAATCCCTGGCATCTCGAGGTAAGAATGGGAGAGAACCCTAGAGAACTGTAGTGTAGACCATCCCCTAGACTCAAATCAAGACAAGCATTTCAAATACTGGAAGGGCAGAGAGACCTCAAGGCCCTTTATTGGCAGACCCCGTCATTACTGGGCAGGGAATCATTTGACTAAGACTGGGGGGAGTCAGGAAATGGGCCTTATGGTTTCCATTAAGGGTCCCTCTAGCGTTCTCACCATCGTTCAGTTTATTAGGTTGGATTCCCTGCTGCCTGTGCCACTGGAGACACCTGTCAAACGGTAGGCCAGATGCCCCACATCTGCCCTTCCAGAAGTTGCTGTAATGCAGACCCCATCCTCCCTGACCAATAGCCAGGCTGGTTGTGGCTGACGGAAGTCAAACTCCCAACATTCAGAAGGCCACAGGTCCCACATCCCTGCAACCAAGTTGGAGCTATCCAAGGTCCTGAAATGCTAAGGCTGCTTGATCATTTCACCTGCGCAGAAAACCCCAGTCCTGGAAGGCAGGTGATCCCAGAGAGCCAGTTCAGTGCCTCGAGCTTCCTTGAGCCCCAAGGAAGCTTCCGCCCGCAGCAAGTACGGCGGAGACTTACCTGCCCCTCTCTGATGCTTGCCTTTCAGCGGTCCGCGTGAGCCCGTGTCATTCCCGACAGCCTTCCATCATCTCTGATGCGTCGGCAGCAGAAGGTGACCGGTCGTCCACGCCGAGCGACATCAACTCCCCGCGGCACCGAACGCACTCCCTCTGCAATGTAAGGCGCCTCTGCAGGTCATTGGATGTTCCTAACACTGTTCTAACACACTTGCTTGCCTTGTTCGCTTGCGCCCGAGCCGACTCCTGTGGTCGGATGCTTTGCTGCTGCTGCTGCTGCTGCTGCTGCTGCTGCTGCTGCTGCTGCTGCTGCTTTTTAATGATGGCTATGTTCTCCTTCCACCAGTCAGAGACTGTATGGCCCTGAATTCCAGTTCTTGGGGATCCCATGTGGGGGAAAGCTGTCATTGCACTCAGATCCTTTGTGCAGGCTTCCCTTTGGTGCCTCTGATTGGTCAATGTGAGAGCAAAATGGACTAGATAGGTCTTTGGTCTCACTCAGGTGCTCCCTTCGTATTTTGGTGCATACAATAAATAAATTAATAAGGGCAAATGCAATCTGCAATGGAATATTGAAGTATATCCCTTTCCCATAAGACAAATGTTCCTGTTCAGGGCTCCAGTCTCCTTGGAACAAGGAGTTACGAGTTATATGGGTCAGGGTTCAAGGAGAGCATATCTAACATTTTCCTTTGCTGTGCTCAAGTTTGGGGGCTGGCTGTTGGAGAGGGAGCAGATTTTGGAGGGTGGGAAATGCATCTCCTTTCGTCTTTCCTTCCTCCTGAAACAACCCTTTGCATTTCAGGAATGAGTTCATGTCCCCGGCATGCAACCCTCTAGACTATAGCCCTCCCTGTTTGAGGGTTTAGCAGACCAGTTAAATCCTCTTTCCTCCCTTCCCACCTCAACATTTCGTATGTCCCAGAAGTTTACAGGTTCAGGTCAGGCCGTTTCAAGGTTCCTTTATGTTTCATTTTCTTTTTTGAACATAAAACATACCTAAGAAATTCTCTGAGCGTATAGAAAACCACCACCTTATGTTTGGGGTGAGCCCTTTTCACTTACACCCCTGTAGGCACACAACCACCCCGTTTTGGTTTTTTGAAGGAATTGTCGTGCCAATGTTGGTTGTAAAACTTTTCGTTGTAAACTTCCTCAGGGGTCTAAGTTCATCGAAAGACAGTGTGCTTTTATTTATTTATTTTAAATGGCTCCTCCCAAAAGAGATAAAAGGGTGGCAACCTTTTGGTAATGATCCCACCCAATGTTCACTTAGGGTCCTCACCTCTTGCCCTATCATATTGCCCAAGATGTCTCTCCATCCACTCACAGAAACTGTCATTTTCCCTGCAGATGAAAACGTACAAGATAACGTCATTGTTGAATGTTGCACATCACAGTCAAAAATGAAGGCTGCATTGACTCCAGGGTTAGTCCTACTCAGAGCAGACTCATTGAAAATGATGGGCGTAACTAACTTAGGCCAATTCATTTCAGTGGGTCTACTCTGAGTAGGACTTAATTGGACACAGCCCATAACATCTCCAGTAGGGAGGTCATTACAACATTTTTTCCCTTTCTTTTTTTTTATTGGTTTTCACATATTACTTTACAATATAGATGTACCAAAGCCAACACCATTTCCTCCCCATCCCCCCATACATTTACATTTCTATGCCTCAATCCATCATATTATTCTTTTCTCCTTCCTCCCACTTCCATCCGCCCCCACTCGAGTTCCTCCACATTATACAATTATACAGTAATCTTTGCATTCTACAACCTTCTCAAATCATCTATATATTCTTGCTATCTTTCCTTACTAATTTTTCTTCCATCCAGTACTTCACATTTTAATCTAGGCATATTAGCATATCTTTTTTTGAGCAATATTTTGCCATATATTGATCAAAACGTTTCCACTCCTTTTTTAATTTTTGATTTGAATAAAAAGTCCGTCGAATTACAACATTTATTGACCTGTTGATCAGATTGCTAAGTGGTTATCAAGGGGGAAATGATGAACCCACCACCCAATGAAATATTGCTATTAAGGATCTGGAATATAGTTTATATGACTGCCTTTGTTGCCCTCCTTTGAACCCATTGATGGGTCTTCCCCTATAGATCTCCTGCCTGCCATCTAGTTGTGCCCTGACACTGAATCTCATTTGTGCTTTTGTTTTCCATTTGACCGCATTCCAGCTTTCAGGGACGAGAGATACACAAAGGTGGTTGGTCCCCTTTGGGAATGGGACAGGGAGACTCACAGTAGGTGCCAGAGCCAAAGACAGGCAGAGCCAGCTAATTCTAGAACTTCCTATTAGCTCTGGCTGGCTGTGTGTGTTTTAACGGAATGACAATATTTTGACATGAACCATCTGCTTATTACCATCTGCCCCACTAGACTTTCTTACCCTTCCCGAATGAGTTCTCAGAGGAATTTAGATCTTTGTGGAACCACCTGGTGATGCCAAGGTGATGGTAGTGGTGTCTGGCGCCCCTTGGGACTGGTGGGGCAGAAAACCCAACAGCAGGTGGAGCCAATAAGAGGCTGAACCAGCTATTTCTAGTTTTGTCCCCATCTTCTACAAAGCAACATTGAGACTAAAGGGGAGGAGGCAGACGTGCATCGTTGCCCTACTAGATTGCTCTTGCGTAAGAAAACAGGCAAGTGAGGGCTAGCTAGAGATGGACTGAAGTTATTGGGGCAGTGCCTCATTTGCCCATTCTCTGTGAAGGTACAGAATAAGCCGATCTTACCCCAGGGAAGAAGCCTGTGTTGAAAGCCAACCACTGAGAGCCAACCACTGCCATTCCATCATCATTTTTATTCCTCAGCCAGCCAGTGGGCTTTTCACAGCAAAGTACAACATATCTCGAATGTCAAGGTAGGAGCTGGTCAGCAATTACTCACAAGGTGTCAATGAAGTTAACTCCTTATTCAAAGAAACAAAAACAGCTCAGGCCTAGTGAGCACAGCAACTCTTCCCAGTAGGTCTTGCCTCAGTGAGGTAGTTGCGAGGACTGAAGGACCCCACCCTCCCACAACTCCTTAAGTTTCCTGCCCAAGTCACCTTGTCTGTTTCTGCTCCACCCTCTTCATACCTCTGTGGGTTCTGGGCAGCCAGCAGGGAGGGGAGCTGGTCGCAGCAGGAGGGGGAGACCCCCTGGCTTCTTCAGCAGCCTTCTTCAGCTCTATCTCTTGTCTCCTCTCCTCTCCAGCCTCTGCTTCTGATTCTGATTCTAAACTGTTCTCTGCCACAGCCTCTTCCTGCTCATTAAACCCTGTTCCCTGCTCAGTAAACCCTGTTCTGACACCACCTTCTCCCAGTCTGCTACCTCTTCTCCACCAGTCCTCTGCATCCAGCCAGTCCATTGGGGGAAGGTTCCAGGCGCGCTTCAGCAATGGGCATTGAGCACGCACAGGCTCCAGGCTATATTGTTCTATGTGTCAAGCTGACATTCCTCTTTCTTCTGGCAGGGAGATAGTCCTGGACCAGTACAAAAAAACTTGCACAACCCAATTGTCCAGGTAAGAACCGGGTCATCCTCCGTGGCCAGACATGTGTTAAACCTTTTGAAAGGGACTTTTCCAGGATGTGTCGTAAGGGTGGGAGGAGATCCAAGGGCATTAAACTCAGAGCAGGTGGGTTTAGGGGGCTTTACCCACCCAAGTAAGTCCTACTCAGAGTAGACCTTCTGAAATTAATGAGGAAATGTCCATTAATTAAGCTGTGTCCATTGATTTCATCGGGTCTACTATAATGTTGGATACAACCCACATTGTTTACAGGGAACCCAGGTGCATCAGTCTTCTTAATTTGTAGAGGGTCCGATCCATAAACAATATACTGAACAATGTATCTGCTACTGTCAACCTCAAGTGTCAGGGGTAGTAGAGGAAATCAGTTCTCATCTCACTTAGAGTCAAACTTGCATAATTTGTAGTTCCTGAAACAATGTATGGACCAAAGCAAGGCCATCCTTAGAAATTCATATTTCTTGGCAGTTCTTCAGCCAAGTAGTGATGAGTACAGAAATGCATTTGCCAGGGTTAAATGTGCATGAAAATGCATATAGTGCTGAAAACAGCATTTTTAAAAGGAGTTTTTTATTGCAACAATGTGTGTGCATTAGGCAAATGTGTATATCAGGAGAAACTCTCATTAAACTTGTGATGAATTTTCATTAGGATACTTTGGGGGGGTGGGATTCACTAAGCAACTTAGAAATGTGGAGAAGCAAATGTAAGAGTGGGAAAATAAGAAAACCAAATAAACAGAGTTGCCCATCTCTGACTGGCCCCACTTCAGAAGCACCCCCCCCCCATTTTTTGCTCATCACCTGTCTGATACAATAGCCATCTTCAAACATCTGAAGGGCTGCCACACAAAAGAGGACGCAAGCTTGTTTTCTGCTGCCCCGGTGTGACCCAAACCAGTAGATTCAAATTACAAGAAAGGTGATTCCAGCTAAACATTAGGAAGAACTTTCTGACAGTTGGAGCTGTTTGACAGTTAAACGATCTCTTTCAGGAGATGGTAGCCTCTCCTTCATTGGAGGTTTTCCAGCAGAGGTTGGGTGGTCCTCTGCCAGAGATTCTTTAGCAAGGATTCTGGCATTGCAAGGGGGTTGGACTAGATGACCCTTGGCTGTCCCTTTCAGTGCTACGATTCTGTGCTTTCCATGGAAAAACCTGCCATCTGCTTCCTCCCCAGTCTCTAGAGGACCTCGAAGACCAAAAACGGAAAAAGAAGAAAGAGAAAATGGGCTTCGGATCCATCTCCCGCGTCTTTGCCAGAGGGAAGCAACGGAAATCGCTCGACCCCGGGCTCTTCGATGGTACCGCCCCCGATTACTATATCGAGGAGGACGCCGACTGGTGACGGCCTACCTCTCCCGCTCCCGCTTCTGGTGTGCGTGCGTGTGTGGGAGTGTCTGTGTGCGCAAGCAAAAAAAAAAAGCCTCTAACCGAACCCAGCGGATCGTGAGCCCGTGGCCTCTAATGTAACCCACTGTACATAAACCCCCAGCGATCCCCTGTGTGAACCCCCTACCCCGCCCCCCCATTAACTGTTGTCTATGGAGCGATGCCAGTCGTGTTGTGTGACCTTCCCTGGTTCTGTTCTGGGGTGTGCTTTCTTTTTTATTTGTTTTGTTTCTCCCTCCCCCCCGCCTCCTCCGACCCTGCTTTCCCTGCATTTCTTTTTTACTCTTCTTTTTCCTCTTCGTCCCCCCCTCCCCCTTTTTTTTACGAAACTTGAAAAACTTGAAGGACTGCTGTGTATCTGTAAATAACAACGACGACGAGGAATATTGTGCACTGTGTGCTTGTAAATGTCTCCTGTCCCCCAAAAAGCTGTTCTCTCCCCCTTCCCCCCTTTTTTTATTGCATCCCACCCTGAGATGACGTCTGCGTCTCGTGTGTTTTTGCCAAGATGGCTGCCGAAAGGGAGAAATGGCATGTCCTGTTCTGGTGGGGCGGACGCGCTATCTCATGGCAAGCCAGCAGTTCAGAAGTGTGTTTGCGGCAGGGATGGGCAACGGCCTTGTCTTATGGGCAAGAGATCCAGCCACCAAGTCAAGCTTGTTGGGCTAGACTGGAGAGGAAGACCACTCTGTTGCATGAAAGCTTTTCCCCCCAAAGTCCAAACAGCAGGTGTGGGGCCCCCAGTCTGGATTGAGACCTTGGTGTGGAATAGCTTTTTGCTCTCCTTGCAGTCCTGCTCCAATGCAAGTAGGAGACGCCAGACACTTATTTGGATTGGGTCCACAGCAAGCAGGTGGGGGTGATGAATTGAATCCAAAACCCCTCCCACCAGGGTTCTGGTCCAGCCTGCAGACACCACCTCCCATTCTTATAATGGTTGGATATGTGGATGGTGTCCCCTCTGCTTTGATCACTTTTGAAACCTCCTACTGAATTTAAGCCAAGGGGTTGTATCCCTACTCAGAGAAGACCTGTTGAGATTAAGGGACCTAACAGAATCATGTCCATTAATTTCCATGGTCTGCTTTGAATAGGTGTTATACTGAATGCCATCCCTAAGATAAAGGGAATTTCTGTGCTGCCATATGGAGTTCCCTAAGACTGGAGAAGTTGGCCATCCCTGCTCTTGCACAATCATATCACCAGAGAAATCTCACCGTGAGGCGAGGAGTCCCTGTCGGCAATAGGTTGCCTCCTCTTATAAATATGTCCTTCTTGAGGTGGTGAAACTAGGGCTGTACCTATAGGAAGAGAGGCTGTGGGGACCAGCCCCACTTTCAGAATGCTGGAGGACGTGTCCCAGTGCTATTTTTCTAGAAATTCTCACCATGAAATTCTCCCTTTTTCAGTGTGGTGTAGTGGTTAAGAGCGGTAGACTCATAATCTGGTGAATCGGGTTCGCATCTCCTCCACATGCAGCTGCTGGGTGACCGTGGGCCAGTCACACTTCTCTGAAGTCTCTCAGTCCCACTCACCTCACAGAGTGTTTGTTGTGGGGGAGGACGGGAAAGGAGATTGTTATCCGCTTTGAGACTCCTTCGGGTAGTGATAAAGCGGGATATCAAATCCAAACTCATCCTCTTTGATTGGCAATGGCACCCACCTAAGAGGTGCTGGAGCTGAGCTCCAGTGAGCTCTGGCTAAAAACAAGACCCTGCCACTTCCTAAATGTGTAGTGTTAGTTTTTAAAAAATGTACGTTTCTAGTCCTTTTAGTTGTGAAGATATCAGGGAAACCAGGAAGAGGAGGTGCTATCCAGTCACTCACTGCAGACATTGCTGCCTTCCAGTGAAAGCAAAGAGGTGGTAAAGGTAAAGGGACCCCTGACCATTAGGTCCAGTCGTGGCCAACTCTTGGGTTGCAGTGCTCATCTCGCTTTATTGGCCGAGGGAGCCGGCGTACAGCTTCCGGGTCATGAGGCCAGCATGACTAAGCCACTTCTGGCGAACCAGAGCAGCACACGGAAACACCATTTACCTTCCCGCCAGAGCGGTACCTATTTATCTACTTGCACTTTGACATGCTTTCGAACTACTAGGTTGGCAGGAGCAGGGACCAAGCAACGGGACCAATCACCCCGTCGCGGCGATTTCAGCCAACAAATCTTAAGTGGAGAGGGGGAAAGAGAGAGAGAGTGTGTTAAGGCTGCCATCTTGTTCCTGGGAATATTTCCTGTTTAACTCAGTGGGGCTTACTTCTAAGTAGAACTATGCTGTATCTGTTTGTTTTCTAAAATGGACTGTGATTAAATAGCATAGAAATAGTATAGAAATATAGAGGACTGAATTTAAGATTGGAAAAATTAGAAACTGAAATTAGAAACCCTCATTAGCAGAATATGTAGGCATTTCTGGCTGTTCTGGACTAATTCCACGCATCTGCTTAGGTCCACCACTACTACTACAAAATGCTTGGGTGAAAGCTCTGGGTTGTATCCAGCTAAGTTCTCCTCAGAGTTGACCCATTCAAATTCATGGCCTTAAGCTGGCAATGTTCATTAATTTCAGTGGGTCTACTTTAAGGCAGACATAGTTGGATACCACACACTGTATCCTTTCCTTTTTATCTGCAACTGAAAACCACCACACAGAGGTTCATTTGTAGGAGGAAGTAACAAGCAAAATGGTTATAAAGACGGACAGCATCACTGTGAGCTTTTTCTGCGAGCGATTGTGCAAAGATACTCTCTGGACCTTTCTTTTCTTTTGCATGTGACAGACATGATCCTTCAGCCCACAGTGGGCTTCTGAGCCAGACTTGTGGCAAACGAAACATTTATGCTGCAGTTCATAAGTGACCATATTCTTACTTGTGGTCAGAGTACAAAGGGGAGTGGGCTTTGGGTGCAAAGCCACCCCCAGTTCCAAAAATAAAAGACCCCAAACCCCAGTAAGATGACCTCTTCCAGGCCAAAATACCTGGAAATCATATGGATGTAAAGTGCTCGCTCTCGCTTATCTTCCTAATTTTTCTATTTTGTTTTTTAATGCATACTCATCTGAAATAATTCCTTAACCCTCTTTTTTCTCCCTATATTGTTTTAGTTTTTAATTTATTTGCACAATACAGAAGATGTATTCTAACTAAATTATTACATAAATATTGGAATTTATATTTTTCCACGTTGGGTGGGGGTTTTGGACGGGTGCTGTTTCTACTTCCCTGCTCTCTGGGAGTTGAATTTGCAGAGCTGAAGTATGATGGATTTGATGCCAAGAGAACAAATGTTAGTTTTCCCCATTTCCCTTCTCCCTGCCTCCATCCACCCCCCTCCTCTCCCTGGCTCTCTGCCAGAACACCCAACCAAAATGCCAAATGTGCATTTCTGTCAGTTCAGGTCACTTTCTGGTTAACTCATATCAGCTGCTGCCACTGCTCAGAGCAGCACAGTGATGCAATATTATTACTTATTTCCCTAGATAGTTTTTCATGGATTGTGAGTGACTGAAGTTCAAGCCTTGCAAGAACATCCAAAGCTGCTTTGAACTCTGTCTCAACCCCTCGCTTGACATTGTCATTTGTCCCCATCCCGCAGGCAAGATCAGGGATTTCACACACTGATGTTCTGAATGTGCATTCAGATCAGAAATGAGTGAACCATAATTCAGCCACAAAATGGCCAACGTCTTCCTTGGATTTGAAATGTCAAGGAGACTTCAGCGAGAAAAGGCAAGTGAAAAAAGTTGCTTCTGTAGGACCAAGGTATGGAAGCAAGCAATGGCCCATTGTCTAAGGTGATATTTTATGTCAACAAAAACCTATTGCTGCTTCACACAGTTGAAAACACTGGCTTGGCCCATTGACACAACTACTGGGAACGTAGTTTGGGTTTCTTCTCTCCACCCACCATCAGTTTCCACCAACAAGAGGAAACGCAAACAAGGTGAAGAAGCGTAGGCCTGGGGATCTGGAGCTGCCTTGGTCCTGAGACAAGGCCAGGACCCTGATCAAGAGCAGAGATGCTGTACAGAGTTCTGTAGCTGGCATTCAGGACCACGGATAGCAACCCTGCAGCTGAGACAGGGAGATCATGTTGTCTCAGCACTGGCCTGAAGCAACTGCCAGGGCTTTGTAGTCTGAACCGAAAAGTTATGGGGAAAGCCCAACCCTTGGAGCGCTGCTGATGGCCAGTTAAAGGACTAGTGCTCTTCAAGACAACTGCTGGCTTCTTAGCAGTGGGGTTTGGCATTTCGAGTACTCCTTTAGGGAAAGTCACCTGGGTATTCTTGAGCCTCCAAGGAATCTGACCACTACTGATTAGAATCCTGTGGGAAAAGTACCTCCTTGGGTTTCAGGGACTGGTGTGTGGACTGCGTTGCCAGCAGATATACTCAGGAAGGATTAGGGATCCACCTCCTCCTCAGAATTACTATTTCTTGATGACTTTACATCCAAGGACTGCTGGTCCAGAAACCATGGCACTTCTGAACGTGATCGTATTTCCTTGGTCAATTGATCATTAGCCCTTCCAGATCCTCTGGCAGAATTGGGAGAACTCTGGACCAAATTTTGTAATCCTGCAGTTGAGACAGAGGGAGACATTTGTCTCATTTTCCTAGGGGCAACGGGCAGTAAATGCAGTTCAAAGTAAGCAACTGTAAGGCTGGGGCGAAAACCCTAAATTTCACATATCCACTAATAGGGTCTGAACTGGGAGTGACTGACCAGGAACGAGACCTTGGAGTCTTAGTAAATAGCCAGATGAAGGTATTGACCCAGTGTGCGGCAGCTGCAAAAAAAGTGAATTCCATGTGAGGGATCATTAGGAAAGGAATCGAAAACAAAACTGTCCATATCATGATGCCTTTAGATAAATCTATGGTGAAGCCACACTTGAAATACTCTGTGCATCTCACCTCAAAACAAATATTTTACAGCTGGAAAGCTTTCACAAAAGGGCAAACAAAGCAGATCAAGGGTTATAACATTGGGGGGGCGGGGGTTAGTTTAAGGAAAGGATGACCAAGAAGTGACAGGATAGAAGTGTGCATGATACAGGGAAAGTGGATAGAGAAAGTTTCCCCCCGCTGTCTCATAACACTGGAACTTTTGGGCATCCGGGGAAGCCAAGTGCTGGAATATTCAGGGCAGCCAAAGAAAGCATTTCTTCAGCTCATAGATAAACTATGGAACTCACTACCACCAGAGGCAATGTTAGTCAACAATTTGGATGGCTTTTTTAAAAAAAGGATTAGACAGATTCATGGAGGGTCAGCTTCTTCGTAGCTTCCAGCCATAGTGGCTCTGCTCCCAACTCCCAGAAGCAGTGTGTCTTTGAATGCTCATTGCTGAGAACCACAGGCTCTTATACTCAACTCCTGCTTGCTGGTCATTCCACAACCAGCTGATTGCCCATTGGCAATAGCACAGGACCGGACTTTCTTGACAACAGCAGCCACTTTCTGGGTTGCTCCCTCTTTGCATAAAGCACAAGGCAGAGATTGTGAAGATCTTCAGGTGCCTCTTTAAAGCATGTCATTACTCAGGTTTCCCAGGACTCTCTCTCTTACATTTTGGGGGCTGCATCTTATGCGAGTCCAGGTCAGACTGAATGCATTAAAATTAATGGGCATGGCTAACTTAGGTCCATTCATTTCATTGGGTTTACTCCGAGTAAAACCTAGTTTGATATAGCCCTTGCTTTTTGTTCAGGGCTCAGTTTTATTTATGATACACAGTTGTGTTTTTATCCCAGTTTTTATGTAATTTTGTTGAATGTTTGCATTTTTATTGCTGAACTCTTATTTTTGCAAACTGCTTAGGGGGTATTATTTTTTTTACTGTGTTGAGCAGTATATATTTTTTAAATTAATAATGAAAACAAACCATGGTTTTAGTTCTTCGCTTGCCAACAACAAACAAACCATAGTGAAACTTCTGAACTGGGCTCACACCTAGTGCTAATAACTATCGGTTATTAAGCCATGGTTTAGTGTCAAATGAGAAGCAGAGTTTGTTTGGTGTGTGTTTTCTCCTGGCGTTTTTTCAAGGGCACCCAAGTTTCCTCACCTTATTTACTTCTACAGTACCAATGAGCATCTGGTGGAGGAGCTATAGCTCAGTGGTACGGCATCTGCTTTGCAAACTGAAAGTCCCCAGTTCAGTCCTCGGCATCTGCAAGTAGGGCTAAGAGACACCCGTGGCTGAAATCCTGGAGAGCCACTTCCAGCCAGTATAAAGAGTACTACGAAATATGGCCTAGTGGTATAAGAAAGCTTCCAACATTCCTACGTGCATTGATAAATCACTGCCCAAAAAGTGATGCAGATGTGATTGCGTACATGATTGCATAAGGTGTTTTGTGCAGTGTTTCAGTGATGGGCGCATGTGCTCTAGCATATTGCTTGAACAATTGTATCAGATTTGCTTTTTGGCAGAGATTTGTCAGTCCACAGGTGTGTACATTTACATCATTGAAAACACACACGCACAGGTCTCAACACCCACACAAAAGATCTCGACACAAGCACGAGAATGCAATTATCACTTTTTTTGCAGGGTTTATCAAAGCATCAGGTGCAAATTTGCAATGCGGAGGATAGGATTCAAACAAACTGACAGCTAAACATGCCTAGCACTGTGGAAAATTTAGAAATAAGAAACAGGGTTCCAAACACACACGTTGCATGTCAGTAACAAGATGAGAAAACTAACTGCCCTGTTTTTTGGCCTCTGCAGCAGCAGCTGCACTGTTGGTGCTAAACAACCATTTCTTTGCAGACATAAAAGCAGGAATGAAGAAAGTGCAAAGGAAGATCTGTGGACCCTGAAATAGCAGCAGCTCATCAGCATGGTGCCCATTTAAGGGTGCAAGTGAGCTGCAGAGTAGAGAACTGGATCTGCCTGGCAGGCAGGACCCTTAACTCCCTCGTTTCTCAATGGCCTAATAGCCTCAATGATAATGGTGCCAAGAGCCCAAGCAGACAACCAAATGATTGGCAGAGTTTGCGAAGAGTCACACACCAGCGAATGGTCACTTGCAGAGTACAACGCACAAGGCTTTTGCAAGTGTGTTGCACACAGCTTTGCAGGTGCCACTGCTCAGCAGTGCCTCCAAACCCTCTTTGGCCTAGACATTCCTTCACCATTCAATTTGGGGCATGTGGGCTTGGCCAAACATCACTTTGTGGGCCAAATGAGTCCCATCAGGCCTGATTAGCCCTGTAGGCTGAAGGTACCCCACCATGAGCTTAGGGTCTCCGTGAGGCCCTCAGCTTTGTTCCAAATTTCTCGGGATCTCTGTTGCTCCCTCCTACATGAGCTGGGACACAGGCAAAGAGGTCTTCAATAGAGGGGGCAGATTGTGGCTCACACCTAAGAGCTGGCAAATATGGTAGGGAGCTAAGTGGGTGAAGCTACTGTTGGTGGCCAATACAAAATATTGATTCAAAATTCCTATTAATATTTATTTTTAGAAACTTGCTGGCCAGGGATGTTGAAATCCATACTGGAACAGCTGAGGTGTGAAGTATTTGAAAGTCCCCTGGACTGTGGTGTCCTCCTGGGCTACAGAGTGTCTTTACCCACCTAGGCAGTTCATTGGTCCCCCTTGACCTGGTAGGGCTACAAGAGCTTCCAGGTCAAGCTTTGAATTTGCCTGGGCAGTTTAAAAAAAAAGTAAAGGACCCCTGGCAGTTAAGTCCAGTCGCAGACGACTCTGGGGTTGCATCGCTCATCTCGCTTTACAGGCTGAGAGAGCTGGCATTTGTCCGCAGAGTTTATCCGGGTCGTGGCCAGCATGGCTAAGCCACTTCTGGCACAATGGAACACCAACACTAGAGCAGCGCACAGAAATGCCATTTACCTTCCTGCCGAAGTGGTACCTATTTTTCTACTTGCACTTTGCCTGGCCAGTAGCCAGGGTCAAATATCGTAGTAAGACCTCTTTTTAACATAGATCTCCCCCATGACCTTCACCTGCTTAGGAGTAACGGACAGCCCCCTCTACTCTCAGTTCAGAATTTATTGATCCAATAAACTGAGCTTGATCCCCTCCCTCTCTGAGCTGCCCCCAAACCCCATCCACAGGGTCCTGGGCCATGCCTCACTGCCTCCAAACTGCTAGCAAACATAGGACCCAGAAAACATCCCAGCAAGGCCTTCATTCATCCTTCACTGCCTGGACACCAGAACAGCAACACGCCTGGGGCATGTAGATTTCCAGCAAGCAATGTCCTTTGGATTGCATCCCCCAGACTCCTTTCCACCCAGGGTGCTATAGTGAGGACACTCAGCCATGTGACTGCCTTAGGTGCAACTCTCAGGACATGGAAACTTAAGCACGTTGTGGCTCCTTGTTGATCTGTGCGTGCCGAGAAGCCTGGTTCATTTTCTCCTCTGGAGAAAAATGGCTCCGGGGACATGGCACTCAATTCAGGGCACTCAATTCATAGCACGAGATTGGTTTCCTTATGGACTTTGCCCCCTGCAGCTCAGCATCGCCACGGGCACATGCTCCACACACACCCCCATGCAAGGAGCACATCTCTGGCAATAACGTTTCCCCTAGTTACACAGTGGAGTCATTTTAGCCAAGCTTGGGAGTGACTCTCAGGAGGAGACACATTTGCCTTGAAAATGTCATGTGAGAATCCAAGTTCTAACAAGGGGCTGCAGCCCTGTGGTCTTTCATCCCCTGCTTTAGAAGATGGAGACATTCCTGATACCAAATCAAATGCGCTGTCAGCAGAGGGGAGTCTGTTTTAAGGACAATTAATACATGAGGAGATCCTGCACTGGGCTTAAGTATTTTTATCTGATACGTTCAGGAGTTCCCCCCAAGGAGCTGTGTACACTGCAGTTCTGGCCTGTGACCATTACTGCAGACATAGGTACCTCTGTTCCCTTATCCTTGCCCAAGTTTCTAGACCTTATGGTTATGGAAATAATCTCAAAAGTGTGCAACAACGGCTGATAGAATCTCAGAAGGGTTGGAAGAGGTGTGCTAGGCCTCTACGCTCCTCCCATATGAGCTGAAGCAGAATAAAATGGCGCAAGGCAAGTAAAGAAGATATGCAAACATGCTTTGGTTTGTCATTTTTATGTCGCCTTGGTTCCAGCACATACACAGGAACTCTGGAGCTGTTAACTGCCTCAGACCCGTTTTGTTGACATAAAAAAAGCCTCCGCTTCTCTCTGTCCCAGAACACAGCGATTTCCAACTCCCCTCTGCACCAGCAAGACCTCGCAGGTGTTACAAATGGGCCATTGCTTCCTTCAATCGAGCATTTCTGCAACCAAATCATATTTTTTTGACAGATCAACCCAGATTTTTTCTAAATCCAGGGGGAGGGGGGAGGGATAGTGGCAGGGGTAGATCTGCCTTTTGCCCGGGCTCTAAGTAGGAATTACACCTCAGGCAAAAAAATAAAAAAAAGCTTTGGGAGGTGCTTTCAAAAGCCATCCCATCTCTTCCCTGTCCCCAAGACTTTGATTTTCCAGTTAATAGGCAGCTAACCCAACCCATCATGTTGCAAGCTTAACAAATTCCTTTTGCCACTCTTCATAGTGGAAGGCAATGGATTCTCCGGTGCTGGGCTGGCTTTTGAGAATCCCATCTTTTTGGAAAATGGAGGCACCTTGTCTTAAGATTGCAAGGAGGACTGCATGAAGGTTCTGCTACCTGGGGAAAGTGGAAATGGACCCTGCCAGCCAATGTTGGTAGAGCAAGGGGTATCTTACAGCTCAACTAGATATTATGCATGTCCTTTGTTATGTAAAATTGCAGTTGCAGGGAAGCCAGGGGGGTGAGCGAGTGGAATTTAACCCTTTCTCTCCCCCTGCCACAATCCTGACAAAAATTGCCTCTCCAAAGCTGCTGTTTATATTTCAGAAGGAAGTTCCCATTAGCCTCAAGTAAACAAGAGGCAGAACATTTCACTGTGGGTCACTTCTTTGCAATATGCTACACATTCCTTCCCTCCCCACCCCCATCCCTATCCCTTCCCCCACCTTCCCTTTTAATCAGAGTTTAAAAAAATCCAAACAGCAAAACTTATGGAATATATTTAGACATTTCTTCTTCTTTTTTCCATTTCAGCTTTCTTGTTTTCTCTCTTTAAAACAAAAACCTCCCCCCCTCCTTTTCGGTTTTGTTTTGTACATTAGGAAATAATTATTTTAAAAGCAAAACTAAGAAGGTGATTTATTTAAAAGAGAACTACTACCATAAAATAGCTTCTGAACTATGGGTAACATTAGATTTAACTTTCTTTTCTTCCCTCCCCCAACATGTGTGGGGAGAAACAATTCCTTGAAGGCATGGATGCAGATATGAAAATATTAAAAAAAATACACAACAACTAAATAAAGCTTATTTTAAAGTACGTTTTGTTATATGTGGCATGATTGTTTGCTACTCTTTGGATATCAGAGCCAAGACTGAGTGGAAGAGCTGAGAAGAAGAAAGAAGAGGGTTTCGTTTCTGTGGATATTTTTGCTGCGCAAAGTGTGTGGGACAATCAATATTATTATTATTATTATTATTATTATTATTATTATTATTATTATTATTATTATTATTATTATCACCACTCTTCACCCTAAGGTCCCAGGATGGGTTGCGGCAATATAAAAATGTAAGATTAAACTCAGTGAAAATATTTCCCAATCAGAGGAATAGTGTGGGCTCCAAAAATATGGATCTCTGGTGTCAAAGATGTGGCAACTTCAGCACACAATGGAAGCTATACAATTTGAGCACCAGATGCACCTGTGCAAGGGGGGAATTTATGGCTTAGGGGCTGACACAGAGAAGGCCCTGTTATGGGCCGCTCCACCTAAGCTTCTGAGGGCAGCGGACCTGCAAAGTGAGCCCCCTCTGTCAACCTTAGCACCCAATAAGACCTTAGTTTAGATGGCCACCATGAAGCCGTTGCTAATGCCAACATGATGGAGAGATAGCCGCCTGCTCATCCAGCAGCAAAATGGGAGGCATAATAGCTGCAGAAGCTAGCCTCTCCATCGCAACAGAAAATACTCCCACAGAAGCCCTAACATCTCCCTGCTTCCCACCAACCTTGAGGTTGCTCACTGACCGCACTTCCAAACTGGCCGTATGTGGCATGTCCTAAACCAGGGGTGGGGAACATCTGGTGCCCTCCAGATGTGACTGGACTGTCACTCCCTGACTATTGGGCCATGCTGGCTCCCAGGTCTGATGGGAACTCGAGTCCAGCAAAGCCTGGAGGCCCACAGATTCTCCTTCTCTGTCTTAGAGGAAACAAAGACTGAGAATGTTTGTTGGCCATCAACTTATTGGTGCACTTTTTCCCAGACACATCCTCTTTTTCAGGATTAAATTTCTGTCCCTATGGATTTTTAAAATTTGACAAAATGTCCAGTTTTTGTTTTTCTTTTTCTTTACAGTAACCCAAGACTTTTTTTTCTAGTGCATTAGACTCAAATCTAAGGCACCCAGCTAAGCTAGTCTGCAGCAGAGAATCATAAGAGAGCAGCATCTTAAACTAGCTAAATACTATATCGACTGGTACGCCCTTTCTCTAGTGGCAGAACTAAAAGAGTCTGGGAGGGAAAGAGTTAACATCACTTTGACCTTAAGGAGATTCTATATGTACATGTTAAAACACTTTAAATAAATTGTTGTGTGCTAGGGATGCAAAATATTTTTAAAAATGAGGTTTTTGAGCTATTTTGGTGGAAATTCACCAAATCTAGACTTTCCTGGACATTTTAGTGATTTCTGCCTGGACACTGCTTCCAAGTGCCATATTCTTTCTATGTCTAGGACATTCTGGATGTATGCAACCCTATGGTTTGCACACCTATGTTCACCAAGAAGCGAACATGAGCCCAAATACTTTCACGTGGCAAATGAGGGAGCAATATGTATTATTTTTATTTTGTTGTTGAAAGTTAAGAACATAGCTATATATCACAGCTTCTATAGCCTACGTATAGTTAGGGGTATTTAAAATGAGAATCGTCAGAGCGATCCACACTTAGAAGTTAGAAAATATGTCCTCTTTTTTTGTTCTTCAAAATTATGGGAACCATATCTTAGAGCAAAGAATGAGTAAGAATGTAGTGGAGCCAATTACGTCCTACTCAGAGTGGACCCGTTGAAATTACTGGATGAAAGCAAGTCATGTCTGTTAACATCAATGGGTCTCCTTAGAATAGGACTAACATAGGGTACCATGCAAGATCAATAGCATATTATTTATTTTAAGGTCTGTTCTAAGAATACAAGAGCCTTGTTGCTGCTGAAGAGGCAAGGTCAGCAACCAGGCTTCCATTCCGTCTGCCCTTTCAGGAGAAGAAGCAGACAAAATATGGAATAAACCAGCCCATTTCAGAGTTGCTGGGAGAAGTACTGGACATTTTGATGTATTTTTAATCTTTGTTGGAAGCCGCCCAGAGTGGCTGGGGAAACCCAGCCAGATGGTCGGTGTACAAATAATAAATTACTACTACTACTACTACTACTACTACTACTATTATTATCTGGTGAATCTGAATGTTGGAACATTCAGGCCAGCCAAATAAAAAGTACTTGTTCTCACAGAACATAAACAGTGCAATTCACACTCGTAAGAGGTCGTGATCCAAGCCGGCTCTGAAAGAGGGCTAGACAAATTCATGGAGGGAGGAGGCAGTCAATGGCTACTAGCCACAATAGCTACATTCCACCTCCGTTGTCAGAGGCATTACCGCCTTTGAATGTCAGTTGCAGGGGATCGTGTCCCTGCCCAAATCCTGCTTGCAGGTTTCCCATTGGGGCATCTGGTTGGCCACTATGAGACCAGGACGCTGGACTAGGTGGGCCTTGGCCTGAGCCAGTAGGCTCTTCTTATGTCTTTCGATGACATTCTAAAGCATCCTAGAATGAGGCAGAAAATCACAAGCCTCTTTTACTGTGGCCCAGTAGGGGCGGGGTGGGGCAGGGGGTGGTTAGGAAGAAACATATGAGAAACTGGAGAGCAGCTTTCAGCCCGGCACAAGATTAAACCCAGGACTTGTCCGCATGCACACAGTATCATGTGATCTACCACTGAGCTAAGGCTGCTCCTTGGGGAGAATAATAATAAACCAAGATTCCATTAATCCAAAGCAGAAATTTGAAAACTAGGTTTCGTAGCTAAGATGAGGGTTGTCCTCATTCTAGCAGGGGATATAATGGGGCTTTTCTACGGACGGAGAACCAGGCTGCAGAAGGACAGACACGCTCTTGAGATGCACAAGCTCTTTTAAGTCAGTTTGACGAGTGCCCTGTATTGAAGAGGCATCTTCCAAACCAGAATTTGTCAGATGTGCTTTGGGTAAGCCCTTAAGGCAGTAGTTTTCAACCGGTGTGCCGTGGTACCCTGGGGTGCCTTGAATGATGGTCAGGGGTGTCGTGGGCAACACTGGCCTCTGTCCCTCTTTCCTTCCTTCCCTCTTCTGATGCCCTCTCGCATCTCTGCCTCCCAAAGGCTTGCACAGCTGTTTGTTGCAACAGCCCAGGCTATAAGCCTTGCAGCTAAATGGTGCCTCTGGGAAGCACCTCTCTTTGGGGCAGGGCAGGGGGCAGCTCAGAGACCAGGGACGGCAGCAGCAACTGCCCAGAGGACTCCCACAGAGAGAGGAGGACACTCCACAAGGGAGGGTGTTTGAAAAAGGGTGAGAGGCTGCCAGCTCTGCAGGCAAGGGGTGATGTAACTGGGCTCCTGAGCCCCAGAGGGGTGCTGCAGAAAGAATGGAGTTGGTCAAGGGAGCTGGTTGAAAACCTCTGCCTTAAGCAGACAAGTGCTGCTTTGCTTGCGCTACAGAGCAATGCATCCAGTTGCTTCTGCAGCTCCAGGAAACTTAATGTTTTTTTATTACATTTTGATCCCATCTTTCCTCAAAAGAGCTCAAGGCCTTGTGTGTGGTTCTCCCTTCCCCATTTTCCTCCTCTATGGCTGCCATATGTCTGGATTCCAATGACGAACGTAGTGTCTGGGGAATTTTGGGAAATCAGCAAAATGTCTGCTTTTCTGAAACTTTCCCCCCAAAAGCTCAACTTTCCCAAAAGTTGTGTCCGGATTTTTACTTCTTGAAATATGGCAAGCCTACCTCCACATAACGACCCTGTGAGGTACATTTGGCTTCAGCACAGCAATGGACACAACACCTCCAAGTCAATTTCATGTCTGAGTTGGGAGAATTTGAACCCGGGCCTTCCTGCTCCTGGTCCAGTACTCTAACCACTGCACCTTGCTGCCTCCCCATTCCATTTTTTGGGTGTGTGGTGAGGGCACCCCCTACTGTTGATGCTTGTTTGCAATGGCTATTCCTCTGCCTGATGGAACGATGCCTGTGGGGATTTTAGAAGTATCCTTCTTTCCTCAGGTGCAAACGTATGTAGATTTAATCAATCAACCAGCAAAGACTCAATTTAATCAACCATGCTTCCTCCAATAGAGTGGCGGCCTTAAGGTTAGGCATGTAAGAAGGTATCAGTGGGATCTAATGCCATCTCATGTCCAAAGGCAGAAAATGCAACTCAGAATCACATTAAAAACCCCTTCTAGATCCTGCTCCAGACCATTTCATGAACAGACTGACTCAGGATACGGTGCAAGCCAAAGGCTACATGAAAGAGAAGGATGGGAAAACACAGGCACAGAACAATACAGGCAACGAGAACTGAACTCGACTCCAACAAAAATGTATCCATGTAACAGGAAAAAGTGCACAGAAAACATGGCCTTAGCATGAAAATGCAGAAAAACCTGCCCAAATGAGTTGCATGCTAATGAAGTAACACCCAGATTAGAGTTGAGACTCCTGCCTTTTACGCTAACACCCGTTGTTAACAATCCTCCAACACAGGCTGAGGGAACACACACAGGTCAGGGCTACGCTGCAACATTCAGGGCTGGCCCAAAACATTTTGTCACCTGAGACGAACCACACAGGGGTGCTGCCTCCCCAACCAAGGAAGAATGGGGGGGAGTAGAGATCTATATCAGACACAAGGGGTGGAATCAAATCAACCCTATCCAATGGTTGATGTGGGAATCAAAGGCCAGCATGGGAGGGGCATACCCTCCAACATTTCTCTGATGAAAACAGGACATCCTAAGGAAAAGCAGGACATTCTGGGATCAAATCAGAAACTGGGACAGGTGCTGTACATGCTGGACTGTCCTTGGAAAATAGGGACACTTGGAGGGTCCAGTTTAGGCCTCCAAAGAGCACACTGCAGATATCACTGTCGCCATAGCAGCAGGTGCCCCAAACCCCTGGCATAAAAAGGTAAAGGGACCCCTGACCATTAAGTCCAGTCGTGATTGACTCTGGGGTTGTGGCGCTCCTCTCGCTTTATTGGCCAAGGGAGCCAGTGTTTGTCCACAGACAGCTTCCAGGTCATGTGGCCAGGATGACTAAGCCACTTCTGGCGAACCAGAGCAGTGCACGGAAACACCATTTACCTTCCTGCTGGAGCGGTACCTATTTATCTACTAGAACTTTAACCCACAGTGCCACCTGTGTCCCCTGGCATACCTGGTGGCAAATCAGTATGTCAAGTCCTCAGTTCGGAGTCAATCCATGCGTCCAAAGGGAAGCACAGTCCCACAGGGATCCGGGAGCATCCAAGCTGAAGTCCATCAACAGGGACAGTTGAGCAAACACAGCCCCTCAGCTCTGCTTCCCTTGTGTACTTGGCCTGCTGATTGCAGCATCTGGGCTTGATGAGGCAGGTGACCTTCATCTGTTCCAAACCTACTCCAGCTGAGGAATCCCACCCCTCCTCCCAGAGCTAGCGAGCCCCACCTGGCCAGCTAGGGAGCTGGGCTGTGGGACTTTGCTTGCCTCAGCCTCCTAAAACATCCCTTCCCTTGCTCCCTACACCTCAGATCCTGCCCTGTTCGTGGAGAGAGGGGTGCCTATGGCTCTGGTGATGAGTCCTGCTGCCTTGGTTCCTGTGTGTTGACCCTTCACCATCCTGTGAGTACCTCCTCCCCCATCCCCTGCTTGCCCCGTGTTTCCCTGTCCTGGCTACATCCTTCTTTCCTGTTGCCCTGCCAGTTCATGACAGCAGGCAATGCATTCCTCAGAAGCCAGATCAGCCGCCCTTGTGCATCTTGCCACCTAAGGTGGTCACCTCACCTTGGCTCATGGGTGGGCCGGCCCTGGCAACATTTTGGGTGGCATTCAACTAAGTTTCACTCAGAGTAGACCTCAGTGTACTCAACGGACCTAGTCATATCCATGAATTGCAATAGATCTACTCATAAGTAGAACATACCTGGTTGCAGAGGATCGCTTGTTGTCAGGCCTGTTGCCTGTCCACAACCTTCCTTTGCAGAAATGACTTTTCAAGAGCAAGAGGAAAAGGTATGCTTGCTCTCTGATGGTGTCCACCATTAAAAAGGTAAAGGGACCCCTGACCATTAGGTCCAGTCGTGGCTGACTCTGGGGTTGTGGCGCTCATCTCGCTTTATTGGCTGAGGGAGCCGGCGTACAGCTTCCGGGTCATGTGGCCAGCATGACTAGGCCGCTTCTGGCGAACCAGAGCAGCGCACAGAAACACCGTTTACCTTCCCACTGGAGCGGTACCTATTTATCTACTTGCACTTTGTGCTTTCGAACTGCTAGGTGGGCAGGAGCTGGGACCGAGCAATGGGAGCTCACACCGTCGCAGGGATTCAAACCACTGACCTTCTGATCAGCAAGTCCTAAGCTCTGTGGTTAAACCCACAGCACCACCATTACCCTCTATTAAAAATAATGAATGTACAGGTAGATGCCCTATATGGGAGTCAGGCCATCTAATTCAGTAATGTCTGCACTGGGTAGCAGAAGTTCGCTGAGATTTTCAGACAAGGGACATTTCCTGTCCAAACTGGAGGTGCCAGGGATCCTTTTCAATGCAAGGGGGATTCTCTACCCCTCGAATGTGACCCTGTCCTTCTCAAGAGTGCAGTTCTGGCAAACAGCCCTGCCTCTTCTCCTGTTCTAGAGAGATAAATATGGTTTCTCTTTATTCTCCTGCTCTACTCCCACTCAGGGGGTTATATCACATCCTCCAGTGAGGTTTATGTGGACAATAATTTTCACAGCGAGGAAAATGGAAGAGCTTCAGTGCTTTGTGCGAGAAAGATCTTGCCCATCTCAACCTGAAATCAGTGCCAGCTTTTAGGCAACCTTTCCCCTCGCCAGAAAGTTTAAAAAAAATCAAAGTGATGGGCAGAGACTGAAAAAATATTCTTTGTTGTTTCTTTCCCACCCACCCCCCGACCCCCAATTCTCCATCCGTTAATAAAGGTGAAAATGCACTTTAAAAATGGCATCAAGAGGAGAAAACATTTCAATGTAAATATAATGGTGGGATGTGAGAATGCAGCAGAGTTGGCTGACGACATGATGGCCCAGTGATGCTGTTTGTTAGTTTTGTGTCATGGGACATGGTCAGGATAATTTTCTGTGTAGGTTCAAACAGTGGGACCAGACAAGATGATGAGTGGCTGCCTACGTCACCTCCAGATTTGAAACACTTAGGTGTGGCTGCCTTGATCCTAAACAAATACTAGGAAGCCCTGGGTGCAGAGTTGTAGCTACAGGGGGCTAACTGGTTTTTTTGCCCGGAGTGAAGCCTCCAGCCATTGAGCCGTTCAGCCTGTGTGTGTACACAAATGGGCATGGGTGGTGCCAAACTTGGTCTTTGACCAGGATGAAATAAAGCCTAGTTTCACCCCTGCCTGGGTGAAGGAATGAGTTATCACAGGTTGAAGCTGAATGGAGACAAGATGGAGTTGGTTCAGGGTCTCTGAGCTGAGCCAGACAATGCTCACACTCCACGTTTGATTTCAAGCCCGGAGAAAACTGAAGAGCAATTGATCACTGCTATATCCCTCCGTATTGCTGTCTCTTTTAATGCTTTGGCATCATCCAGATTCTTTGCTAGCAGCTCCAACTGGAATAACTTGTCATTTGCTGTAACCCTGAACATTGCTGCAATCTGAATTTTGATGCCATGCATATCCATGCAGGCAGGCCGGCCTGTTCCGTCATACTCTTGTCTTGCAAGGTAATTGTCGGTTCCTGCACAGCTTTATTCAAAAAGTAGATGCTCTTCCAGGGACAACTGCCCCAAGTTTTCATATCCTTGTTGTGTCCACTAATCTGTTAATGTAAGCTGGATGTTTTTAATGTATTGGGGGTGGGGTTATAACTCACGTTGTGTTGCCCTGGCAAGCAAAAGTGACTAATAAATTAAATAAATAATGAACAAAATTAATTTAATATTTTTATTATGAATCTCAGTTGGCCTACTAGTAGAAGCAGGGAACCTTTGGCCTCTCAGTAGTCACACCAGTAGATCGCCAAGTCCTGCTCAGCAGACCCAGAAGCTCAGCCCTCCTGAACAAGCCCCTTACGCCTGAGTTCAAGCCACACATTGTGTTGGTATTTTAGTATTTTTTTGGTTAAAGAATAAAAAGAGAATTCCTTGGGTGCCTAGATCCACATTTGGGTCAAGTACTCTTTGGTCAGAGATCCCCAGTAGAAATTTAGAATCACAAAATTTGCAACAAAGTAAAACATGGAAATATAGGCTTTAAAACATCCCCTTCTAAGTTTCCTCCAAAGTTTCCCACTTTCCCTAGCATAGAAAGAAGCCACACTTTTGGTAAGTGGAAATTGGTTTACTTACAAACTCTTCAAATGTCAGGTTCATGTGCTGTTCCATACAGCAGCAAGAAAAGACAGGCGGTACAGCTTAGTTTCCAAAAGTGGTAAATGTTTCTATGTTATTTGTGCAGTGGTACCTTGGGTTACATACGCTTCAGTTTACAGACTCCGCTAACCCATAAATAGTACCTCGGGTTAAGAACTTTGCTTCAGGATGAGAACAGAAATTATGCTCCAGCAGTGCAGTGGCAGCAGAAGGCCCCATTAGCTAAAGTGGTGCTTCAGGTTAAGAACAGTTTCAGGTTAAGAATGGACCTCCGGAACGAATTAAGTACGTATAGAAACACAAAGATGGCATGTGGTCTATGCTTGGAGCATTCAGCTTCAACCTCCTCACTGGTCAGTTCACATAGTGGGGAAAGAAAAGGTGTTTGATATTCCTTCCTCCCAAGGTGAGGGGTTGTGACCTAGCTAAGCCTGGCAGGACAGCTTACTTTATGGTCTTAACCTTTTTGTGCATTACGTTAAGCATGTTGGTTATACGGGCTGATTTATCCCACATATTCTGTACGGCTAATGCTTGGTTTAGCTAGAGCTGAAGGCTGGGTTGCAGTATTAAGGATGGACGTGTCTATCAATTTCTGTTTCTTGTTTTTTCAATCTCACGTTCAGTTCTCCACATGTCCACTTCAGTTTGCAATTTAGAAACAAAGCGGAGGGAAGGCCTCCTGAGATTTCATCTGTAGCTGAGTGTGAATTTCCTCTGTTGCAGTACGATCATATTTTGCGCTGGGGTTACATTCAGGAAATGGAGTATATAAGCAAAAACGCATATAAGTTTCCAAGCAAGGCAAAGAGCTCTCCGCCTACTTACCGGACTCTGGGGTGCTCTTGCAGGGGGTCCGAGAGGCTCTCATGAGTTTTTGCACAACTGTCCAAGTTCTTACGAATGCGAGAGCCTCTTAGAGTCCTGTAAGCAAGGCGGTGAGCTCTTCACCTTGCAAGCCATTAATTTGTGGGATTCCCACCGGCCCGCTTTCAACCATGCAAGGTTGAAATTGCACAAGTGAATCACATGTAAGCTGTGACTGTATTGTATGCACAAATGTCTGTATGCATGTTTGCCTATTACACTTTCTCTCTCCCCCCCCCAAAAAAAGAAGACAGTGCTCCCTAACATATTGCAATTTTTGGTACGCTCTTCACTATTAGATACATTTTCATGCACCCCATCATATGCAGTTTTTGGATACAGTACTTGGCCAGAGAACTGCATTGCAAAAAAAAAAAAAGTACAAACTGAGCCACATTTCTCCCCATCCCTAGTTCCAACTAAAAGAAAAACTCATATTTTGAGTTCCATCTACCGCCCTCCACCCCCAACTGCGAGGATAGTCGCAGCATATCCATCATCCCCTTGCCAGCCTCTCCGGCTTCCAAATTGGATGTCAGCCTTCCGTTCTAAAAGTCCCCCATGATAGGTCCTGCCTGGCCTGTCACCATCTCTTAATTGGTATAATTAGCATGATGGATGGGAAGGTAATTGTCTGGTCAACAAGGAATCCCAGTCTGGGGATCCGTCTGGGTGCATTGGCAGAGTTGCCTTTTTCTGTGTTTGGAATATAAATTTTCCTTCTCCTAGTCGCTCCTTCCTTGCCTCCGCTTGGCCCCTGACCTGCAACAAATCTCAAGGAGTCGCGGTATGCTCTTGATCCATGCTGGGGCTAAGCTAAGGAGCTTGGTGTGAAACTGCCCAATTTAGATGACTCTGCACCAGCAGGCTGGGGCTGGTAATTGTTGCAGTGAGGGCACTCTGGAGGGCCAAGGTTAGCGAAGGCTCTCCTGAACCAACAATCTGTGTTAGTTGTTGTTGTTCTTTCTATGACTGAACTGAGCCGCTCCCCCCTAAAAAATGTAAAGAGTTCTGTGTTGTCCCCAAACCTGCAGACTCTGGATCAAATGTTTTGCATAGTGGGTTATACTAATTCTCTGTAAGTGGTCCGCGGGCACTGTAATTATTAAAGCAATTTATTTGGGTGATGAAAGCATTTAATTTGTCTTGTGTGGTTTTTTTAAACAAATGGCCCTTGGGAACAGTTTTGAGTGCTGTTATGCTGACATCTTGTGGCCTGTGTCTCTATTGCTAGAGACACTCGCAATATCATTGCTGGGCAGTGATATATGTGCATACGTAAACAAGCCAAGATGCAGAACCTTCACACCTTACCCGCATGCTAACATAAGTTCCGTCAGGTCAAGTGCTTAGAATGAGGAAGCAGGGAAATTTGAAGTTGCAGTAAATGGAAATTGCACCACGCTGTGGGCAGGGACAGGGGAAGAGATCTGGAAATAGAAAATGAACTAGTGAAGAATCCCCCTGTGTGTTTTGGTTCCACTTCCCAAGTAGATCCCAGGTAATCTGGGAGTCCAAAACCTTGGGAAGAAATCTGATCGAGGAGAGTTTTGATAGCATGTGCATTTATGAGCTGATCCCACAAAGTGACCTTGCTGGGGGGGCATCTGGTAACATTTCTCATACCCTCCAATGTTTCTCCAATGAAAATAGGAATGTCCTATTCTAATAATAATAATAATAATAATAATAATAATACTTAATAATATGCCGCACATCTGACTGGGTTGCCCCAGCCATTTTGGGTTGTTTCCAACTAATATGAGAACATAATATAACATTAAACTTTTTTTAATAAAAAAAAAAACCTTCCCTGTACAGGGCTGTCTTCAGGTGTCTTCTAAAGGCTGTATAGTTACTTATCCCCTTGGCTTGGGGGGGGGGGGTTAACATAACTCCATACCCACCAACATTTCTCCAATGAAAATAGGGACGTCCATAGACTTGCTAGCAAAACTCCATGAACAGATTCTCTACACCGGCTTTCCTCCACAGTTGACCATTGGCTATTCTGGCTGGAAATCGTGGAATCCAGTATCTTGAGGGTGCCACATTGGGAAAGGCTAGTTCAAATATCAATCCCAAAGATGAGGAGGCTCTTTGTTCCCTCTAGCTGCTTTTGTGAGATACTCAGCATGGTAGGAAAATGCTTCCTGTTCTCGCCTGAGCATCTACAGGTGTCTCACCAGAGATCTGCATTGCTCTGAGGACTCAGCACGTCGGGTGAGGGGAAAGAAGTCTAATGGGGCAGATGGTGTTAAGCAGATGGTGCACATAGAAATATTATCTTTCTGTCTGCACACAGCCAGAGTTAATATAAGGCTCTAGAGATCCATTCCACACATGCAGCCCTTTACGAGCTCTGGAACATGTTGAGGAAAAGGATATCATGTCCAGAATGTCAGCTAGGAAAATGAGAGGGAGGAAGAGATTAATCATCAGTCTTAAAGGGCTGGTATTCCTCTGAGATTGTGCAAATGACCAGCTTGGTGTTGGGTGTAGTATTTGATGCCCTGACCACTTTTGGCTTCATTCAGAGCAAAAAGCCATGTTCCTAGTCCCCATTTGTCTATATGCCTTGTAGCAAACCATTTCACAACAAAGCGATCTTGACGTAATCAGTGATGCCCATAAATATTCTTCAGGTGTGGAGTTTAACTGATGAACATGCATACACCAATGAATGATGGCAAAAACAAAAACGAAACCATCTTAAAGTGTTGGGTGCACGAGTTTATCGAGAAGTAAATCTGACAAAAGTCAGTGGGATCTAATTCAATGTTGGCATGCATAGATTTAAATGCCCAAACAGCAAAGGGCAGTAATTCTGGACCAAACAAAACTACAGAACAATGTAAAAGCCAGCAAAAACAATACAATATAATGTGACTTAATACAAAGTGTTTTGTGTTGCTGCTGGCAAAATATGGGCAATGATCCAAAGCATCTAGAGTAGATGGGTCATAGCTCTGTGGTAGGATATCTGCTGTGGATGCAGAAGGTCCCAGGTTCAAGCTCTGGCATTTCTGGAATAGGGCTGGGAATGTACACTGTCTGAAATCTTGAGGAGCTGCTGCCCATCGGTGCATCCAATGCTGAGCTAGAGGGACCATTGGTCTGACAATATAAGGCAGATTCCTATGTTCCCTGAGTGTTGTTCCAAAACAGTTCATTTACATCATGAACTGCCTCAGTCCTGTATACCTGAAGGAGCATCTCCACCCCCCATCGTTCAGCCCGGACACTGAGATCCAGCGCTGAGGGCCTTCTGGTGGTTCTCTCATTGTGAGAAGTGAGGTTACAGGGAACCAGACAGAGGGCCTTCTCAATAGTAGCGCCCACCCTGTGGAATGCCCTCCCTTCAGATGTGAAGGAAATAAGCAGCTATCTTCTCTTTAAAAGACATCTGAAGGCAGCCCTGTTTAGGGAAGTTTTTAATATTTAATGCTGTATTGTTTTTAACACTTGATTCGGAGCTGCCCAGAGTGGCTGGGAAAACTCAGCCAGATGGGCGGGGTATAAATAAATTATTATTATTATTATTATTATTATTATTATTATTATTATTATTATTATTAAAATAACCCTGGGAGGCAGGCCAGGGTTAGGGTTTCGTTTGTTATCACAGGGATGGAAGCAAAATTTGCATGGTTCTTCCCTTTTAGCAGTGGATTGACCCCATCCAACACTATCAAGCTTATTTGTGGACAAGAACGCAGTTTCCTATCGGATTATGCACTCCTCTGGGTTTTTATGATGCCATTTTAGTACAAAAAAAAAACCCCACACGCAGAAGCATATATTTTGCATAAAAGTTGCCATTGCTTTCCTGCCCTACTTCTGGGATTCCCCAGGCCCAGGAACATCTAACCAGCCACAGCAGGATGCTGAATCTGAGGAGCTTGAGAAATCTGCTCTTTGAGAGTTTCCATGTCAACTGACTTGCTCAGCACCCGCCAGACTAACGTGCGGTTTGGGATGTACTTGCCCTTTAGATTTTGCACGTCTCCGAGTCTTGCAGTGTGAAGTCATTGACTTGAAAAAATAAACAAATGCATGTTTTAAGAGTTAAGCCAAAATTAGAAATGCATGCCTTTAAAGAAAATACGTTTTGAAATATGCATTTGATGAGAAAATGTATCCAAAATATGGTTTTCATATGCATTGTTAAATGTGCATTAATGCAGAAATGGGATGGAACAGTCTTCATTCATAACACATGGGAAATTGATGAACTGATCTGTTCATCCCTGCAGCTTGACTAGATGGTCTGATGCAGCAGAGGCTCTTGCCTTCCTAGGGAGCGCGGCAGATGCATTGTAAGAACTCCAGCTGAATTTGGCAAAGAGAAGTCTCTCTGGCATTTTTCTCATCCATACATTGTGTGTGCTCCAAATTATTAATTATTATTACCGGTATCACTTCTTATCCACCTCCAGAATCATTCTGTTCAGGAGACAGAGGCTAGCCTTTGTTGGTCATTCAGTTCAGCAGAAGACTGTGGTCTAGGGTTGGGGTGGTCGATTTAATTTGATTCATGTTTTAACGGGAACCCGCCAAATGTGCACTTCCTGAAACAATGCAGGAACCCATTCTGAAGTGCTTTCAAACTGCTAGGTTGGCAGGAGCAGGGACCAAGCAACGGGAGCTCACCCCATTGCGGGGATTCGAACTGCCGACCTTCTGATCAGCAAGTCCTAGGCTCTGTGGTTTAACCCACAGTGCCACCTGCGTCCGAATATGTATATGGTATATATGTATATGGTATATGGTATATACACATCGTTTAATATTTATTTAGTATAAGTGTTTGTATCTACTTTTGATATTGTTTTTCCCTTTCTTTTATTTTTATTTTTTTTGTGTGTGTGTGTGTGTGTGTGTGTGTGTGTGTGTGTGTGTTGCAAAATCAAAATAAAACGTTTAGAAACGGGGGGGGGGCATAGCAATCTTTACTTAAGAATGGAACAGGAACTGAGAGAAACCCAAAACGACAGTCATCCATCTTTCCTTAGTCCTCTTTTGCCTGTCCTTGCCTGCACCTTTCCAAATTACACCGCTAGGGAGGACACCTTGGATGATATATATACGCAGCGATGTCCTGCTGATGGCGGGAGGAGAGAGCTAAGTTTGCTTCTCTGCCTGCTTTCAGGTATTGTTGAGCAAAGCCGGCTTTGTTTCGTGGCTTCGGATCATGTTCCGCTTCTGCAGACAGGTTGGACCGCGGCAAAGACAAGGGCCTCTTCATACAGGAGACTGCCGCCTCCCACCTTTGCAGCAGAGACGAGGAGATAAGGTAACAGGGTAAAAATGGGAAGCTGGTTAGGCTGTTCGGAAGTGGCCCTTTTATGATTCATCCCTGCATTTAATGAGAACATCCTGTGCAAGACAGAGGAGGGTTTTGTTGCCTCGTGATCCCTGAATCAGAGTGATGGCATCTGGAAGAACTCTCTGCCTTGGCATGCACTCTTGCACAGCCCCTGTTTACAGCTTCCCCGATCTCTCCATCCTTGTGTAACCTCCCACAATGCGGCTTTCATGAGTTCCCACAGCCAGTCATTTGAATGAGGCACACTCTCCGAGCAAAGGAGGAGGGCGGATCCTCATGCAGAAGGAACTCCAGAGCAGAGGAGAGCAAACTTTTTGCATTAGCGTTGTTGCATTTCCTGCCCGGCAACCTTCTCTGGAGGCTAGGGGTGGGCGGGGCCAGAGGCAAAAGTGGGTGGAGCAGAGAATGTAAAATTTGCCACTCGGCAGTAGGCTCATTTGTGCGGGGACGCGCAAAGACACCTCCATCCTCCGTTCAGGCAAAGCAAGAGGCATTACAGTATCAGGGTTCAAGGATACAGTGGTACCTCGGGTTACATATGCTTCAGGTTACATACGCTTCAGGTTACAGACTCTGCTAACCCAGAAATAATGCTTCAGGTTAAGAACTTTGCTTCAGGATAAGAACAGAAACTGTGCTCCAGTGGCAGCAGGAGGCCCCATTATCTAAAGTGGTGCTTCAGGTTAAGAACAGTTTCAGGTTAAGAACAGACCTCCGGAACGAATTAAGTACTTAACCCAAGGTACCACTGTAATTTCCAGCCAAGCGGAAACATTCAGGGAGGCTTTGAAGCAAAGCTGGTGATCATAGGGGCCAACTCCCTGAGGTCCTGGGTGCTGCGTGAATAAATACTTGATGATGATGATGATGGTGATGATGATGATTTATTTATACCCCACACATCTGGCTGGGTTTCCCCAGCCGCTCTGGGCGACTTCCAGCAAAATATTAAAATACAATAATTCATCAAATATTAAAAGCTTCCCTAAAGAGGGCTGTCTTCAGATGTCTTCTAAAGGTTAGTTGTTTATTTCTTTGACATCTGAGGGGAGGGTGTTCCACAGGGTGGGCGCCACTACCAAGAAGGCCCTCTGCCTGGTTCCCTGTAACTTGGCTTCTCACAGTGAGGGAACCGCCAGAAGGCCCTCGGCGATGGACCTCAGTGTCCGGGCTGAACGATGGGGATGGAGACACTCCTTCAGGTATGTATACTGGGCCGAAGCCATTTAGGGCTTTAAAGGTCAGCACCAACACTTTGAATTTTGCCCAGAAACGTACTGGGAGTCAATGTAGGTCTTTCAAGACTGGTGTTATGTGGTCTCAGTGGCCACTCCCAGTCACCAGTCTAGCTGCTGCATTCTGGATTAGTTGTAGCCCCACAACAAAGGTAGCCCCACATAGAGAGCATTGCAGTAAGGCTGTTACATTGAGGTTAAGGCTGCATTCTTTCGCATAGCTGGCTATATCTTCCACATAAGCCCCATTTGAAATCATAGAATTATAGGGTTGGAAAAGACTCCCTTGCAACACCTTGCAATGCAGAAATCTCAACACACAGTCCCTTGCCCAATTTGAAACCTGCTTAGCTTTGCAAATGTGCCAGCAATTTCATTGCTGTGCCACCAAATTGTGAGTTGGCCTCTCCACAACTGTCTGGCTGCTCTTAACCAAAGATCTTGAATCACACTGGGCTACTCAGAACTTGCCAAACAAGAGTTCATGACTGGATTGCCCCATCCCTGAACTCATCTCTACAGCAGACTAGGGAAAGGGGTGCAGTTCACAACCAGTTGTCACTCTGGCGGCGGTTATTAACACTGTGAATGTTTCCAGGGGAGTTTTGTTGTTAATAATACAAAGGAAACCGTACACTACCCAGCGATACACAGGAGAAAATGAGGAACAGCCACGAGCAAAGAAGAGGAAGGAAGAGGAAAGGAAATAGCAGAGTGGTAAGAGATAAAGATTGGGATGCAGAAAGATGTTACCATTTAGATGAGGAGTGCTTCCAAACTTCAAATTTACCCCCTATAAATCTAACCTCTCCTCATCCTACACATAATATAAGGCTTATTAAGGGGACTCCAAATTTTGCAGTTCGTAGTTAATGAAGCCCATAATATAACAACCTAAGGCTGCATTTTAATTTTTTAATGTTTCAATATTTTAATTGTATTCATTCAACTTGTTTTATTATTGCTTGTTAGCTCCCTTGAGCCCAGCCTTGGCTGGGGAGGGCGGGGTATAAATAAAAATTATTATTATTATTATTATTATTATTATTATTATTTATTAAGAAGAGCCCTGCTGGATCAGGCCAATGGCCTACCTTGTCCAGCATCCTGTTCTCACAGTGGCCAACTGGGTGCCTGTGGGAAGCCCGCAAACAGGACCCGAGCGAAAGAGCCCTCTGCCCTCCTGCAGTTTCTGGCAGCTGGCATTCAGAAGCATTACTGCCTCCAGCTGGGAGGAAAAACATAGCCATCAATAGCCTCAACCTCCATTAACCTGCCCAGTCCTCTTTTAAAGCCATCCAAGTTAATGGCCGCCACTGCCTCCTGTGGCAGTGAGTTCCATAGGCTGTGTGAAGAAGTCTTTCTTTCATCTGACCTGAATCTTGAACATTCAGCTTCACTGGAGAGGCACAAGTTCTAGGTGGAGAGAGGGAGGAAAACCTTTCTCTATCCAAGCTTCTCTCACATCCTCTCTTTATTCGCCTTTTCTCCTAACTGTAAAATCTCATAGGCTGCAACTTTTCCTCATAAGGGAGTCAGCCATTCCTTTGTTTATTTTGGTTGCCCTTTCCCAAAGCTTTTCCAGCTCGACAATATCCTCCTTGAGGTGAGGCAACCAGAACTGTACATAGTATTCTGAACAAAAGATTCCAAATATGCAGTCGCTGGGTTCACCCCCAAATTTCCATTGTCCTTTTTTCCTTTCCTTTCCTAAACGCAAGGCAATGTGGCCTGGGCCATAGGGGCTGATGGAGGGCACTGCCCCACTGAAGCACAGTCTGCCCACCCCTCGCAACCCCCCTGCCTTCTTATTTATTTAATATATTGACACCCCGCCTTTCTCGGCAGCTTAAAACATTTAAAGACATCACTTGTAAAATGCAGAAGAATGAAAGCAAACTAGTTAAAAGCAGTAATTAGAATGACTTTGCCACATATTTGAAAGCAATAATTAAAATCCAGTTTGCCCTGACATCAGCCCACTGCTCAGTATCACCTGCACATTAGTTTTCTATTATTATTATTATTAGATTGGTTTTTATTAAGTTTTCAAAAAAAATGATGATTTTGCTTCACATACAATATACTATTCTCTTACATATTTTTTTTTTGAATTCTCACCCTTCCCACCCCGATGTTTTTGTTCCTATCCTTGGTTGCTGTGTTCTACTTGTTACCAAACCCCCTAACTCCATGTTACCGTTTTCTTTTCTCTTTTCTCCCCTGCCACTCATATCTCAAATCCTGCTCACGATTTCATATTGCTATAGTACTTCAACAGATAGTTGTTGTTGTTGTTTTTTAAAAAAAGCCCTCCAGTTTTCTACAAGCGGTTCATCATTTGGGTCTCTTAGTTTTACAGGCCATTTTGGCATAATCCGTTAATTTTGTAAGCCGTTCTTTTTTGCTTGGAATCTCTTCCTCTGTCCATTTCTGCACGCAATGAGTTCTGGATGCAGTTGTTGCATACCTGGTTGTCAGTAGGGAGAGTGATGAGTAAAAGGATGTCTCTATGACAGAGCAGGTGGGGTGAGAGGGCACTTTGGAGAGTAAGACACGAACGCAGAGGGCGTATTCAGGAAGAAGATTTACTTCCAGCTTTCCACCTGTGATTATATAGGGGAAGGCCCACGGCCAACTGCGAGAGCACCCGCTTTGCATGCAGTGGGGCCCGAGTTCGATTTCTGTCACCTCTAATTAAAAAACAGTGGTACCTCGGGTTAAGTACTTAATTCATTCTGGAGGTCCGTACTTAACCTGAAACTGTTCTTAACCTGAAGCACCACTTTAGCTAATGGGGCCTCCTGCTGCCGCCACGCCGCCGGAGCATGATTTCTGTTCTCATCCTGAAGCGAAGTTCTTAACCTGAAGCACTATTTCTGGGTTAGCGGAGTCTGTAACCTGAAGCGTATGTAACCCAAGGTACCACTGTATTCTGATCTTCTATGAAGCTGAGGGGTGGGTCCCAATGAGCAGCACCTGATTTTCAACTATAGACTGCCTCTGAAACTGGGGGTTCAATTTTAGCTAACCATTCCCAAACATGAGTCAATCTTTTCCAGGGCTAGATTTGTTTTCCTTCTGCTGTACTGGAATACTGGGCGGCGGTGGGGGGGCTTGGGGGGGTTGGAGCAATAGGAAGAGGAATATGTGGGTGCCCCAGGTCGTCCAGTGAGTGTCAGGGCCAAGTGGGGATTTCAGCAACTGTTCTTCAGAAGCCTTTCTGCCTCTAGCATAGACATCGTGGCTAGAAGTCACTCACAGGCTCTGTGGATTTGTCTAATCGTCTCTTTTTTTCCCTTAAAAATATATATATTTTTATTGAACAAATTTAACAAATCAAATTATAAATCAATAATCAATAATGTCTAATCCTCTTTTAAAACCATTCAACTTGGTGGCCACCACTACTTCATGTGAGAGTGAGTTCCATAGGCTAACTCTGCACTGTGGAGAAGTACACATTGTTTTCTCTGCCTTTCAGCATCCCGCTTCATGGGATGCCCCCGAGTTCTAGTCCAACCAGATCGGCGGGGGCGTAGGATTATTCGGCCCTCGAGATGCTCTTGGACTTCGTCACTGGCCAGGCTGGCGACTGGGGCTGATGGGAGTTGCAAGCCAACGACGTCCGGGAGGGACCCCGCTTCCCCATTCCCGAGCTTAGGGAAGGCTGCGTCGAGCGCTGGCGCAGCTGCCTACCGGCCGCCGCCGCCCTCCTGCGCCCTACAAGCTGCTCAGCTGGGCGCAAGAGTCGATCGGAGGCTCTAGGACCCGTCCGGCCCGCGGCTGCTTCCGCCGGTGCTGGACGAGCGCGGGAGGGGAGGGCGCTGGAGCCGGGGGCGGCCACCGCGAGCGTGACGCTCGGCCACCCCCACTGAGGACGGAGCGCGTTCCTAGCCTTCCGGGAACCATGCGCGGACGCCGGCGGGGCGCAGCTCAGCTCGCAGGTGAGCTCTGCCCAGCGGGACCCCCTCCCTAAGCAAACCCTCCCCTCGTGGGGGTGGGCGGTGAGAGCCCCTTCCCCACGCTCGACGGGGGCTCCCCCCCCCCACATCTCGGCGGTGGGGATTTCTGTGATGGGGCCGCTTCAGTGTTGTCCGGGGTTCCGACGTACGCTTTCTGACGATGGGGAGACTCAGAAATGCCGACGGGGTGGGGTGTTCAGCGCCTGGTGCGCTGCCATCCTCTGCGTGTCTCCCTAATAGGAACTGTGGAGAGAGAGTGTGTGCGTGTTTAAGTGAGGTTGCAGCCTCACCCGCCGTCGGGTTGATCGTATATTAAAAGTCTGCGCCTTACTCTTTTGAAGAGAGGGAACCATTGAGGACGGGGCGGGCTGGGCACTGCGGGGCAAGGCAGGTGGCGTGAAACCTCTTGCTGGCCGCCGGGGTCCGGCTTCTCTGCTTCTCCGTCTGGGGGGAGCGCAGGATCCCCGAGGCCCTAATCCGAGGCCGATCCATAGCTGTCAACGTTTCCCTTTTTTTAAGGGAAATGTCCTTGTTCCGAATAGGATTCCTCGCAAGAAAAGGGAAAAGTTGACAGCTATGGCCGATCCCTCGGTTTGCGGGGGAGTGGTGACGCTGTGCTTCGACTCCTCGTTTTCTCTCCTCTTGAAAAAGCCCCGGACTCGCGTTTTCTTCGGCGAGGGGCTGGGGGAGGACAAGCCCCACACCTAGCAAACTGGACTTGGGGCCTGCGTGCAAGTGTGTCTGTTGGAGACTCAGTGAGGCATCCTCCCTGCTTAAGGAACGCGGTTAGGATGGCAGCTTTCCTGCCTTCCGAAAATGCGCGCGCATGCAAAGTTGCGGTGCTGCTTTTCTTCTTCTTCTCGTTTTCCTCCCCTTCCTCCTTTCTTTCCACCCTTCCTGCAGCGTCTTCGTTTCCGGGAGGGAGCCCTGCCTCTCCCTCGCTTCCTCTTCTCTCTCCATTCTTCTTGGCTTTTGCAGGACTTTGCCCAGGCGGGAGCTTTTCTCCCAACTGTTGCGTCCCGGATCTTGGAGGTTGCCCTTACACGCCCGATCTTCGGAGGGAAGGCAGTTTTGCAGACGCGCGCACACATATCTTTTGCATTTGATTCTGCATGACTGGAAACCTCTAGATGCTGATGATTTCTTTATTTTGGGGCATGTAGAGAGTGCCCAGAATCACAGCAGAGCTTGAGCAGCTTTGAGCTTGACTCTTTAGGCCACTGATTTTTAAGGACAGTAGCGGTTACTTTTAACCTGATGTTTTGGACCACAACTCCCATCATCCTCAGCTGGCAGAGCTGATGGGTGTTGTCCACAAAAACATCTGGTTTTGGAGAGCCTTACTTAGTGCGAAATGTTTTTTAACTGGGCTTGTTGTACTATTAGTTGGATTTTTATATTTGATGTACCTTGGGATTGCTTGCTTTGCAAAAAGTGGGTGAAAATGAGTACAATGGTACCTCGGGTTAAGTACTTACAGTAATTCGTTCCGGAGGTCTGTTCTTAACCTGAAACTGTTCTTAACCTGAAGCACCACTTTAGCTAATGGGGCCTCCTGCTGCTGCCACACCGCCAGAGCACGATTTCTGTTCTCATCCTGAAGCAAAGTTCTTAACCTGAAGCACTATCTCTGGGTTAGCGGAGTCTGTAACCTGAAGCATATGTAACCTGAAGCATATGTAACCCGAGGTACCACTGTACGTAATAGTATTATTACCAGATGCAAAGGGGGACATTTGTTTGCCTTCAGACCTGTAAACTTTGGCTGCAATTAGCTAAAACTTGGTTGTCATAGAGTTATTTCCCATGATTCCTTCCTGTCCTAACAACTTCCCTGTAAGGTAGGCTAGGTTGAGAGATGGAGGCTGAACCCAAGTCACCCCTGAACTTTGAAGGTGAGCGGAGATTGCAGCTCAGGGCTCTACACTGCCAGTCTCCTGGGACCTTCTCAACATGGTTGGATTCGTGACTCGCACCATCCCTGATCAAGTGGGCATCCCAATTAGGGGCTGATGAGAGTTGTGTTATGACAACATATGGAAGGCCACAGGCTTTCTTCTCCATTCTGATTGGCATTCACTTTCCCACACAGCTCTTAAGCCTTCCAGAAGAGTGGCTGTCGTAACGACAACGGAGCCTTGCGGCACTTTTGATGGCGTAGCAGATTGGTGTGTGTCATCAACTTCTGTGGACTAACATCCAAGTGATCAAGTGCATTGCTAGCCTCACAGGCAGCTGCGCTCAGGCTGAGGGGCCAAATGGCTTTGGAAATGCAAGATGCACAATTTCTTTGGCAGGGAGGGGGTTGGAATTCAAACATATGGAGGGCAGCTCCGGTCAGTAAGCCACACTGACTCTCCACCACATCTGCAGTCTGTGGCAAATGTAGACCAAGTTCGAATGTATGCACTGATCACTCGCAATAGGGGCATGTTACAGCATCAATAATAATAATAATAATAATAATAATTTATTTATTTATACCTCACCCATCTGGCTGGGCTTCCCCCAGCCACTCTGGGCGTCTTCCAAAAAAACATTAAAACATCGTAATACATCAAACGTTAAAAGCTTCCCTAAACAAGGCTGCCTACAGATGTCTACTAAAAGTCTGCTGATATAACGCCCTGTGGTGGGAGAGAGAACCTAGGTTCCTATTGTGTCCTAGATGAATGCAATCAAACCAGCAGAAAAGTTATAACTGAGCAGTTATGGGAGTGGGTGTACTTACTGCAACAGTTAAGGACAGTGGTAAAGACCTTGTAAGCACTGGGTTAGGTTTTCTCTCAACATCCTCCAGAAGTTACCGTAGTCTAAAGCAGAGGAAGGAGACCTCAGGTCCAGGGACTGAATGCAGTCATCCAAGTCTTTCTATCTGGTCCTCAGACTCTGCAGACCACTCCCCACATACACCCCTGACTAGCTCGCACCCACCTTGCGTGTTTCTGCCTGGGCGAAATGTATCCTCAAACTTTCATAATGCCCTCTTGCTTCTTTACTGATTTTAAATATTTCTATATGACAATTAACTAATGTTCCATAGCACTTAATAGCAATTAAAGCAAAAATATAATTATAAGATTATAAAAATTATATAATAAAACTGAAGATCAGTACAGTGATCCAAATAGAACAGGCATAACAGTGTGGTTAATTTCGAAAGGCCAATTGAAATGAAGGTAGTGAGAAGTCAGTAAAGAGAATTTTCCTAAGAAGGGAGTTGCATTAATATTCTGCTCCTGAGGGAGGATAATAGTTTTATTCTGTTCTATTTTCATAATTCTGTTTTATTATTTTTATGTTGTATTTTCCTGTACCACTTAAGAGTTTTTTTAAATATTAAGTGGCTCAGAAATGTTTTAAAGCAGTTGTTCTCAAACATTTTTGAGGTACTGTCCCCTCGGTTCCATAAACTCATTCCCAGTGCCCCCTACCCTATTGAAAGTATTGTTAAGAAAAGCCATTTGCATGACCCACTAAGGAGGATAATAACACAATAAAATTCAGAAATCCAGTTAAAACTATCTTATTTAATTAATTCAACAACACCAATGAACTTGTTCCAATGATACCAACTTTTCAAAGTCTCATAGTCAGTTAGCAAGAGTCTTACTCCGTTTAGTAACTACAGTGGTACCTCCAATTGCGAACAGGATCCGTTCCAGAGGTCCGGCCATATCCCGAAGTTTTCGCAACCGGAGAGACTGCTTTGCGCATGCACGAGCGGCAAAACACTTCCAGGTTTGCTGCTTTCGCAACCCGAAGTTAACATTACCTGAGGATAATGTAACCCGAGGTTCCACTGTACTTCACTGTTTTGTAAATTCTTAATGCGATGCGTGGGCTTAATGAAGTGATACCAGTTTCTCTGCTTTAAAGTCACGTAGCAGGAATCTTAAACCACCATGTTTAGTAATCTGGAGTTGATTTATTTGCTTGGAGAGAAGTTGGACGACCACACTAAGACCACGTTCCAACAAATTGAATGTTGAAAATGCAACAACAAGCTTCTGAACCACTTTTCACAGTGCAGGATAGCAGATCAGAAATTTCCTCCTGTACCCAGAACTATTGGAATGATTTCTTACAACTTTGGCTTCAGCTCAGTGTCGTTTTGTAGCTCAGTTTTTAGTCCACTGCCCCAGCTCCACTACATCCCAACGCGATGCTGTGGCGTTTAATTCTCCTAAAAAGCTAAAGTAGTATTGGAAGCATAAACGGGAACGTGGTTCAAGGTCTGTTCCTGAGTTAAGGTTCACTTAAGAATTTATATTAGATTTACGTAATGGTCGGGCACAAAGGAAATTTTTGAGGTTCCTATGACAATTATGGTGTGGGTGTGTTTAACCTTTACATAAATCATTACATTACTTGCCACAACAATATAAAGATCATATACCCAATGGGTGGGGTATAAATAATAAAGTTATCATCATCTTCATTTAAGTTCAAAAGCCTCTGGTTTTCACTGCTGGCCTCCCCCCATCCCACCCCCGTGCTGGATCACACACCCAAAGAAAAACCACTTTGTCAACATGGCTTTTAGCATATTATTACATATTAACTCCCACCAGCAGCCTGTTTTCGGAGCGGGACTGAATGATTGAATCATAGAACTGTAGAGTTGGTAGGGGTCCTAAGGGCCATCTAGTCCAACCCCCCTGCAATCCAAGAATCTAGAGGGCCACATTTGCCTTAAAGGTCTGAAATGCCTCACCTCTGACTTAGTGTTATGCGCCCCTACACAGTTACTGAGTCAATTTCACCTTTTCTTTTAGCTATGATTTTTGTGCTAGTCAGGCCTGTGTACGTTAATCTCACCTCTGTGCACTGGTTGGAATTGGATCTGCATCTCTCCTTGATAGTAAGGTGGCAATCATGACTGTGACCTCCTACAGACAGGTGATCGTGTTGCAGCATCCTGGCGAGCCAGTAAGGCAGCAACAGTTGTCAAAATTTGTAGGGAAGCCACTCGCTCTCTGCTGCTAGGACCAGGCGTGTTCTGCATCAAGTTAAACCAGTTTTTGAACCTTAAATAGCTTCTGTGTGTCCGCAAATATTTGCATGTACTGTACTGCAAAAGAAAAAGTACATTTCTGAAAGGGACACACTTAGCGTTTCCAAAATAGTTAATTGATGTTTGATTTTATTTTTTAATGGTTTTTATTGCATAGTTTTATGTTATACTGTAAACCGTTTTGATACATTTCTGTCAATAGCAACATATAAACTATAAAAAATATTTTTATATATAAACAGATACAATAATAATGAAGGGCTGTGAAACAGATAAAGCTGTGTATAATCACTTTTTAAATATGCAGATTATCATGTATGGCTCTCTTTGGATGTGCTCAAACTAGTATTATTTAATTCATAGTTTGAATTTGATTGATCCAATGCTAATCCTATTCAGAGCAGACCCATGGAAATCAATGGCTGTGACCAGAATGGGTCTATTAATTTCAGTTAGAAATTAACTTAGTTGGAAAATGCAACAATTTGATTGTGCGATTGCTTGTTTTATTTTATTTGTTCTTTGCTAGTGCTCCAGATAGGGTTCACAACACAACATACGTACAATATAAATGGTAATCAGATATATAACGTAATATGGAATAAAAACATACATACACTATGAAATCAGCAGTAAATAGTACATTCTGTACCTTTAAAACACAATCACACACCTTTCAAAGAATTCTGGGCACTGTAGTTTGTTGGGGGTTGCTGCAAATTATAACCCTTTGATTATCCTATGTGAACTCCAAACAACATTTAAACCACACTGTAAGACTGCAATCCTAAACTCATTTACAGTGGAGTATGTCCCACTGAAATACTTGGTGCTTATACAAAAACCTCTACAGGACTGTGTTGTGTCCTTTCAGTGCTGGATTTACATATAAGCTAAACAAGCTATAGCTTAGGGCCCCACTCTCTTGGGGGCCCCTAAAATTTTTAAAGAAAAAAAACTGGATGTACATTTCCAAAATATAAGATAAAAAACAAATAAAATAAAAGCTACATACAGCAACTTTGTTTTGTGTTGTGTAGGCTCCTGTGATATAAGTAATGGGCCCCCAATCATTTTAAGTTAGAGCTTAATAATTATTTCACTATTAATATACTACTTCTTGATTGTATTTCACTATTAATATACTTCTTAATTGTATTTCAGTTCAACAATTACTTTGATAAAATACCTATTTTGTTATGTGCAAATGGCTTTAGATACCTGTTAGGTCCATAAATTATCATATATCATATATTCAACACAAAAAACAGTGACAATTTGTTGTTGACAAAGGACAGCTGGACATATAAAGGGCCCCGTTACCTTCAGTAGCTTAGGGCCTCATCAAACCTAAATCCAGCCCTGTGTCCTTTATTGAACAACAACTCCTAATCAAATATTTAAGTTCAGGAGTTTTTGACTACAGAACCATTTTTATATGCTTAACCTCAAGCGCCCTAAATTGGATTGCGGAAGCCACATCATTACCAAGCAATGCCTGTGTTTATAAGCACAATTTCATATTTTTACCTCTGTGAGGGCTAGAAACATGCATGCATTTTTCTCTGAGAATGCTTGTGTTTTCCACTTGGCACACACGTCACACTTGCCTTCTATAGCTCCAATCTTTTCTACACTCACCTCATGGTCGTTTCTCATGCCCTTTCTGAAAGATTCCTTTCATGAACATCGCTGCTCTTCAAAAGTTGGATTTTCAAAGCATGGGTGAAAAGGAGGGTTGTGAATGAAAACAGCTAAAACGCCAGAGGCAAGCTTTTGTGACCTACAGAGTTCTTCAAGCTTAGATGTTCAGAGCAAAAACTTTCCCCACGCTCTCCTGCAATTGCTAGCTAGAGCATCTACCAAGCCTGGGCTGCTGAACAAGGAAGCAGGAAGTTATTTTATTTCTTTATCATTTTATTATGGAGGTACCTAGCTCACCTTCCAGATAAGCCCACAAGAGTGGCTTACACTGTTAAGATCAAAGAAATAAAAAGCATTGAAATGCATTTACTCTAAAAGCAGATTTTTTAAAAAATGCAATTTAATAATTATTAATGGCTCTCTTCCACCTTTCCCCCATATTTTATCCTAGCAACAAGTTAGGTTAGGCAGAGGGACCGACTGCATTAATCACCTTGCAGATATTGAGTGCTTGCTGGTGGAAGACTGAGTTACAGAAATCCTCCCAGAGTAGCCGAGGGCCGCATACTCTCAAGGAGAACCTCCTGGGGGCCGCATTACAGTACTGGGCAAGGCGAAGGGGGAAAGCTGGGTGGATCAGTGGTTCTGGATTAGCATTGTATTCAGCTAAGTCCTACTCAGAGGAGATCCATTGGAATCAGTAGACCTAAATTGGTTGTGCTCATTAACTTCAGTGAGTTCACTCTGAGTAAGGCCAGCATGGGCTACAACCCCAAAGGAGACCACATTCCAACTGCACAAAATTTGGAGAGTATCTATGCCTGCATAATATGCCTTTCTACGTTTTGCATTCAGACATTATCAGAATTTGATGACACATTTCACCCGGTGTAAGTGCTTAAAGGGGGTACGGCCTGAGAAGAGTCCCGAGGGCCAGATAGGGAGACTTGAAGGGGCCTGAGGTTCCCTGTTGTTGTGCTTGGACAATGTACCAAGTAGGGTCTATGTGTGCCCCCACCTTGTTAATACCTGCTTGTTTATGGTGTTAGTTCAAGCATCCAGACAAACTGGAACAGGCCCTCCAGTTCTTGTTTGCTGTGACTAAGTTTCATTTGTACCGCACCCTTCCTCTAAAAGGACACCAGGGTGGCCTTTGTGTTCTTCCCAGTTGCTCCACATCCATGTTTTTAAAAAACATTTTCTTCATGGGATATATGCATTGCCTAGGCCAGAGCCTCTGTGGTGGGCGACTTAATGACAGCACACAGAATTCCCAAATGAAAATTTAAACATATACTGGCAACGTGTCCTCAGGGCTTACGTTTCAGACCCTATGTGCATAAGTGAAATTTCCTAAAGTGGGGAACGCCTTCTAAATATCCTTTAAATGCCCTCCCTGCCGCTCTCCAATCCAGATCAAAAATACTGTACCAAAAATATCCACAACCGTAATGGAAGCTCTGGAGGCTGGAGACTGGACCACTTGGGCCATTGGCCTGATCCAACAATCACTTCTTATGTTCTTATGGAGGTGAAGGAGGAGGAAATGTCATCTGGCCTAAACTTACCTGGAGATCTTCCTGAGTGAGGATTCAAACCCATCTCTCTCCAGTCAAGAGTGTGACATTCATCCCATTATACTATACTTCCTATCTACATCAACCTTAGGGAACTATTTGTCCCCAAACTTTTAATTGGTGACATTTGACGGGTCGGTGGGGCTGCCCACCTATCCATCACTTGATGTTGTATGACATGAGGCCATCCTATCCCAGCCAAAAGTGGCACACCTTGTATGTGGCACCAAATTTAAATTGCGGCGAGTGACAGGTGTGCTTTATTTTAGCCGTGGTCTTTAACTAGGACCAGTGGGTTGCTGTAAGTTAGTTTGTCTGGGTCACACAGTTGGGTTTGGCCGTGCACCCTAACACTTCCTCTTATTGTTCTTCTCAGTTTGTCATGCTGTAATTTCCTGCACAGTCTTTAATTTTTTCTTTGCTGTGTCCTTTCTTTTTGTACATTTCACATTTTCCCTGTCTCCCCACCCCCAGGTTTTGTATTAGCTACAGCTTCTGTGTAAGAAAAAGGTTTGAAGTGTCACCCAGGCTGTTTTTATTATTTTAAGTATTTTATAACATACTGCTTATTTACAGTATTCATGGCCCATTGAATAGGAGAACTTAAACAGGGCTGCCTGTGTCAGAAAGGAAATGGCTCCCTTCTCAAACCCTCAGTTGAGATCCCTCAATTCCCTGGAAGTCCCCAGCAGCTTCTATTGCAGGCTTCCTCAACCTCAGCCCTCCAGATGTTTTGAGACTACAATTCCCATCATCCCTGACCACTGGTCCTGCTAGCTAGGGATCATGGGCGTTGTAGGCCAAAAACATCTGGAGGGGCGAGGTTGAGGAAGCCTGTTCTATTGCCTCCCATCCTTCAAAGACCCCAAGCAGCACTACCATAGAAATGGATGGGGGGGAGGCTTTTGAAAGCAATTGATGATGGGGGGGATTAGCAGAGCATTACCTTGGAGGAGGGACAGAGCCTAGGACTCAGAAGGTCAGTGGTTCAAATCTCCATGACGGGGTGAGCTCCCGTTGCTCGGTCCTGCTCCTGCCAACCTAGCAGTTCAAAAACACATCAAAGTGCAAGTAGATAAATAGATAAACGGTGTTTCTGTGCACTGCTCTGGTTCACCAGAAGCAACTTAGTCATGCTAACACCCCCGACTGGGTCACTACTGGACCTAATGGTCAGGGGTCCCTTTACCTTAACTTTACCTTCGAGGAAGATCCTCCCCTTCTTCCAGGCTGATTTCCGAGATTTCATCTTCATCGAAATCAAATGGTGTGCATGTGTGGTGTCTTGTGATTGATTATGCATTGATTGGGCCCCCCCAATATTTTATACACCCCTGCTAACTTCTCTTTGCCACAGTCTTTCTCTGCTTACTAAATCCTGTTACCTCTTCAGCTTTCGACGCCTCCCCCCAAATCTTCTCCCTCTGAGCACTTAGCGTCATCCCATCACCAATCCCCGGGCTCTGAATCTTCCCACTGTTCCTCTGCGTCCAGCCAGTCCATGAAATCTGAAGGAGCATGGGCATGGCCAGGATTTATGTTAACTGGGCAGGATTTATGTTGGGGTGGGGCAGAACCAAGCTATTTGCGAGACGATTGGTCAGTTAGTTGAGTATTGTTATTTATTTATTTATTTATTTACTTGATTTGGGGCGGCAGCTGCGCCCTGCCTCCTCGGCCAGGCCCACGCGAGGGGGCAATGCTTTTGAATGAATTCTCCAGCAGCCCAATCCTCCTGCTGGTTTCCTCAGGACCACCCAACACTTGGAGGACCTATGCAGAGTGAGGAACAGGTGGTAATGATGATGATCTCTTGCCCTGTTTCTCATTACACATGCAGGATTACAGCTCAAGAGGAGATTGGGCCAAATTAATATTGTTCGGCAAAATGGCTTTTATCAGGAGTAATTAACCTCCAAACGACCACTTTATCTGCTTAAAAGCAGCTATGAGCACATCTCTGCCATTGCTCTGTAAATGAAACATAGGAGCAAAGACAATGTCCATTAGCTTTGTTGGGTTAGCAGCTGATGAGTTACGGAGAAGCACTTAACTTAATGGAAATTCTCCCGCCCACCTTACCTTGATTTGGAGGGTTTTAGTATTTGCTAGGGTGCTCCCGACACAGAAACCTTGTCAGCTCATTTGTTTAAGAAATTACTCTATTGAAGTTAGGGAGCTTTTTAATGCAACGGTGGCTCCAGCATGGTTTAGTGTTGCAAGGATGAACCACTGTAAATCTGACGTTACACTCTCCTCCCTCCCCTCTTTTCCTTCACTTTCATAGTAGATTAACCACAGTGTAATGTTACATCTAAACCATCAACTGTGGTTGGTGGGAAACAAGCCAGCTTCTCAGACTCTGCTTTGAAGTTGATTCGTTTTAACACACCATTGTTGCTGCTGTTTTTATCAGACAGAAAGTAAAAAAATTACAGATCTGTTTGCCAGCACCAAAAAAAAGGGGGGGAATCAATTCAAGATGTGGATCCTCATAGATCTTCATGATATTTACATGAGATGAGAGAGCAAAACCACCAGCAAATCATCAAATGCATCTCTGAACCTAGCAGTGACCTTTGATTGATTGATTGATTGATCGATCCATCCATCCATCCATCCATCCCTCCCTCCCAAAGGTACCATGGTGCAACCTATGATACTTACAACAAAGCACCGTAATTATAATAAAACCATTTTAAATAACCAACAATTCAAATAAAACAACAGTGAGTGCAAAAGCTATTTTTATGACTGCACTACAAATAACACTTCAGGTTCCAATTGCATGGACAAACTCTACAATTCTATGAAAAAATGCCTGGAACCAATTTCTCAATAACCTTTGCAGTGGGAGCAGATATATCTGAAATATCCTTTGGAGTAGAATTCTAGGGTTTGGGGCTGCCACTGAGAAAGCCTGGTCTTGCATCACTGCCTTCCCATTTGATGATGGTTTTGAGGGGACCCTTGTAAAATTATGAGGATCCATAAAGATCTAGGGAGGGGGTGACTCAGATATCCTCAAGAGCACCATTGTGCCCAGACACCACATTGGTAGCTTGGGTTCTAACCACTACCCCACCCTACCATTCAGCAATAAGCAGTGCAGCAGACAGGAACTGGAGAGGTGGGGAAGAGTGTCCATTGGCAGAAGGGCTGTTCCAACGCTCCTCCCCTCTACCGCCCCCCCAACCTAAACAGTGAGCAAGTTCTGCTTAACCACAGCCATCTGGAATTGCACGTGGATAATGTTTCTTTCTTTCTTTTCCATGAATGCGTCTCGGCTTGTCTGCCCTTTCTCTGTTGCCAGTGCCAAGCCATTCACTATTTACGCGCTGCAAACATGTTGGCTGTCGGCATTTTCGAAGATTTGAGCACTTTCTGCCTCTTGCTCTGCCACTGGGACCACACAGTAGGCTTCAGTCTGAGTGTGATGGGAAGCATAATTAGCAGGGGCAAACAAGGAAGGGGGTGGGGGAGTCTCTAAGGAATCAAAGCATGCCGCAAGCGATGCCAGCCTCTGTGATTCTCATTTTGGGTTATGCTGGATTTGTCATCAATTGTGCAAACCGGCAGCAACTTTTTGGCTTCTGTTTCCAGACGCACCATTAGCAGTTGCAAAAGAGGTGGGGTTGGAGGTGGAGAGAACGCAGTGGCGTAGCTTCTGAGTGAGTTCTCTCGTCAGGGTGAGTTCTCTCGTCGGGGCCTCATTTAACGGGCATAACTGGCCTGAAGGACAGGGTTCACTTTTGCTACCTCCCAACACCTTCGCATCTATGGGGTAAATCATTGACAGGGGCAAAAGATTCAGGTTTTTTTTAAAAAAAAAACAAGCAATGATGTAGTCATATTGAAGCTCGGCGGAGTTTATTGTCTGAGATTGCAAAGGTTTAATCCAGAGATGATGGAACAGGTGTTCAGTCTGCTCTGGAGATGAACAAGTTTTCCCCATAGCTTTGTAGTCTTGGGAATCATAGAATCACAGAATTGTAGAGTTGGAAGGGACCTCAAGAGTCATCTCGTCCAGCCCCCTGCAAAGCAGGAATCTCATCTAGATCATACGTGGCAGGTGGCCATCCAGCCTCTGCTTAAAAACCTCCAAGGAAGGAGAGTCCACAACCTCCTGAAGAAGGCTGCTCCATTGTCAAACAGCTCTTCATGTCAGAAAGTCCTTACTGTCAGATGTTTAGTCATAATATCCTTGTCACTTGAATCCAAGGTCAGGGTGGACCAGAAGTCTAAATAAATACAGCCAGAAGCTCTCTCTCAATCTTCTTCCTTTTTTTGCTTGACAAGTGAGAGTGAATGACTGAATCCCAGGTAACCTTTGTGACGACCCAGTTTAACAAAGTGCTTTAAATGTTGGCACACAGCCAGATTGCTAATGCTGGGCGTTGTTCTTAATCGTAATGATTACTGGCTAGTTCAGGTTCAAAGATCCGGATTGCTTAAACGGCTCCTTTTAACCTAGTTGGTTTAAGCCTGAACCTTCACTTCTATTTTTTTTTAAGTGTTTTGGTTTTTTTTAATTGAAAATATTTTGGGTAAGCAAGATATAGTGAAAAAGGAAATAAAAATGCATTAAAAATACAAAATCCCCCACTACAATCATACTTGTCTAATATAAAGGTATATAAATGAAATTATTATTCTAATACATATAGATCTATTTATAACCTATTATATTTTTTATAAATGCTTTCCAAATATATTTATTCATACATCCATTCACATGTTGCAAGAGTTGCTATGTTTTGTATCCATTGATTAAAGGGAGCCATAAATTCATCTTTCCAGTGGATCAATATCAGTCTTTTAGTCACAGCGAGGGCACGGAGAATCCCTTTACAATCACTAATTGTCAAATTCCATGGATACAATTAATAAAATACCATGAAGTAAATAATATTCTATTCTAACAAAACATGAACCTTCACTTCTAGTCTAGGGAAGGCAGAGTTGGAAACAGGCAGAGCAAGGTGTATTTATTGGATCTTGGGTTCAGCCAGACAGCTGCACAGAGCTATTGCTGATGTGCTGCGGAAGGGCTGTAGCTCTGGGACAGCATCTGTGTTGCATGCAGAAGGTTCGATCCTTGGCATCTCCCAGTAGGGCTGGAAAAGACTCCAATACTTGTCCTACTAAGAGTTCTTGTTGGCATCCGTCTATCTTGAGTTAGCAGCACCAAAGTGGCCTCTATGGGGCGCAAGCGTATGGAGGTCCTGGGCTGCTCAAACAACAAGACTCCTGTCTCAACCTCGATGATGTGGTCCCAAGAAAGCAGAGCAATATGTGTGGCACCAGCTTGGCTGCAGGAATTGCCAGAAGGAGGTGTACAAGGCGCCATCCAACTGTCTTAAGGACTCCACTCTGGGTTTTTGTAGGATTTACTCCTTAGCCTTCTCCTGAAGATATCCCCTCACTTCCCTCTACAGCACATGCAGAAACCGCTTTCTTGGCTGTTGGACCTACTATTGGTCTCATCTGCTCAATCTGCCAGAGCCTGCAGGGCAAGTTCCTAACTCACTGAGACTTTGAGACCCATCAGCTACCCTCACCTGGTTTAGCCAGCCAGCCAAAGCCATTCCTGGGGTGTGGCTGCTGCCGCATGCCGACAGCTTCTAGGAGCCACAGGTGAGAGCTGAGTGCATGGTGGGGACCAAAGGTGGGCAAACTACCCCAGAAGGAGCACACCATGTCATGACTTAGGTTCATGGGTTTCAGTGAGTCTACTCTGAGTAGGACTTAGTTGGATTGAACTTCGGGACAGCCACTGCTAGTAAGTGTGGGCAACAATTATTCACTAGTGGTCTGGCTCAGTGTAAGGACAGGTTCTTCCATTGCTCTGCTCTGCTTCATCTATATGCAGGGAAAGCCTTCATTCAGTGGCAGAGTAACTGCTTTGCATGCAGAAAATTCTAGGTTCAAATGCTGATGAATTTTCGACAGGTCTTAAAAATTGGAAAGTGGTAGAAATCCCATGCACCAATGAAATCCCATGCACCAAACGAGATGCCGAGAGACTGTGAAATTGACAGATTTGTCCGTCCCTTCGTGGAGCACATGCCTAGGAACTTCTTTGCTGCGATTCACACAAACGCAGCACCAACAAGCAAACTGGAATTATCCTGAGTTTGTAGTTTTCCATCAGCTCTCCCTTTATAGCCCTTAAGACGTGCCTCCTCTCTGTTATACTCCCATCTTTAAACAGTGGGTTGATGGCTATTCCAGGAGGAGCAACTAGTGTTGGGTGTTTAGCTAAAGTGTATTTACCTTAGCTAGCTAATTAGCAGATATGCAATTAGTTACCTCAGAGGAAGTGCCAAGCCTGTGGTAGTTTTCGAAGGCGGCAGCAGTAGCTGCTGCTGTTATCAGTGGGGGTGCCTCTCTAAACTCTCCAACTTCCTCCAGATCCCTCTCCAAAATGCGCCTTTTCCACAGAGCCTTGATTTACAGTGGAACCTCTGTTTTTGATTTGGAACTTGAACACTGTAAACCCAGAAGTAAATGTTTCTGTTTTCAAACTTCAACTTCCGAGACATCTTCTGTATTGAGTTTTTCATATTATTTTTTTCCATTTTGAGGCTTCCGTATTGAGTTTTCGGTTTTCAAACATTTCAGAACTCGACTGGTCTTCCGGAAAGGATTACATTCGAAAACGGAGGTTCCACTGTATTTATTTTTTAAATTAAATTACTTCCGTCCTGTTTTTCCCAGTGCAAAAAAATTCAGGCAGCTTTGCAGAGTTCAAAAGAGGTTGCCAATGTGGGTCCCATCCAGATGTTTTCAGACTCACAAATCCCACCAGCTGCAGCCAACATGGCTGAGGGTCAGGGATGATGGTAGTGGAAGGTTAGAATAAAAGAAAAAATTACTTGGCCTGATTTGAACTACTCAGACCAGTGTGAAGTGAAGAAAAGTGCAGGTGTGCTTCTGAATTCATGCTTCTCCGGATTTTGCAATGCAGCTCTACTGCCAAAAGCTGTGTACACAAATGTGTATCAGTGAAAAGTGAGCACACACAAAATGCACATATTAGTGGAAATTATGCAGAAAAATAAATTAAGTTGAAGAAAATGGCTTGCAAAAATCACCTAACTGATATGGAAAGGAGGGGGTAAGATTTTTTCATTGTAAATTATGTCATTTAATTTTTTTCTTGCTCCTTTCTTTCTCCAGGTCTCATTTTAAACTCAGGTATTTGGAAGGAACCCAAACTGGAGCCGTTCCTGGACTTTGTTCCTTGATTTATGGAAGATATGCTCTGAATTGCCCACCCGCACCCCATCCCCGTGCCCAGATCAAGGGGGCCCAGCATTATAACAGGATGGCCCACTCCAGGTCGAATGGATCTCACTATGCTTTGACAGCAATAGGGTTGGGGATGCTTGTTCTCGGGATCATTATGGCTGTCTGGAACTTGGTCCCCGGATTTGGCCCAAGTGGGAAGCCACACTCAGTTGGAAACAGCAGCAAGCCCGACGGTGGCCGAGGAAATACGTATAAAAGCAATACGTTTTCAGTGGCTTACGTCCTGGCTGGTGCTGGGGTCTTGCTCTTGCTTTTCTCCATTTGTCTGAGTGTCCGTGACCGAATGAAGCAAAGGGAAAATGACAGCATCTCTAGGATACGACAGCAAGTCTCAGTTGAGCATCAGCCACAGGAAGACAGGTGAGAAGATCGTCGCAAGACCAGATACGATCAGGCCTTGCAAGCAAATTATTGATATAAGAGATGGAGAGCCTGTGGCTCTCCAGATGTTGGCTACAATTCCCATCAGCCCCTTCCAGCATGACTAGTGGTCAGGGGTGATGGGAATTACTTTCTCCAGAAAAAGGGTGGCTTTGTTAGAGGGAGGAATAAGGCGGGGTGCTACAGGGATCAAGAGGGAGAGAAGGCAAGAGGGAGAGGGAGAAGGAAAGACACACACACATTGGATCCTGTAAGCCAATATTGAAATTCATTATTTTTCACAGGTCCCCTCCCCCAATCTCATCCAATCACAGATCCCATCTTTCTCCATGGGCTGAATCATAAAAATGACATGTTTCTGAGGCACCAAGCCTCAAAGTTCCAGTCAAATCATATCGCCTCTGTATTCACAGATGGAACCATAGAATTGTAGAGTTGGAAGGGAGCCACAAGGATTGCCTAGTCCAACCCTCTGCAATACAGGAATCTTTTTGCCCAACATGGGACTCAAACCCATGACTCTGAAATTAAGAGTCTCGTGTCCTACTGTCAGAGCTGCCCCAAGGTCCCAGCTCACAGAGGACCAACGCCAGATCGTCGTTATGTACAAAAGTCTTTATTGAAGTTCAGTTTCCATTTCAAAGCCGCAGCGCGCAGCTCTACGTCTTAAACCCTAGACCGTCGAAGTCCCGTCTGAATTACCTCCCCCCTGACACCAGTTTAAGATCCTAGCCCTGCTCCACCTCTTCCACTGCTCTCTCCTCCTCTGGGTCCTCCTGCCCGCCGGGGCATTTCCCTTTCTGGACTCTTCTGACGCTGAGTCGTCTGACTCCTCCCCCTGCCTCCGGCGGGCTTTAGGACCTGGTTCCCAATCCTCATTCTCTGCTGTCCCGCGCTCCTGTACATTTGAACTTGTCTCTCGCGCCAACCCAGTGACCTTCCTCCTGACCGTTACACTGCTTCTGTCACTGCTTCCCTCTTCCGGGAGGCTCGCTGGACTTGACCTCCCCTCCTTTGCCTGACTCTCCGATGGAGGCGTGGTCAGCCCTGACTCATCTTCTCTCCCTGGTGGGGGATACGCTGGCCCCGATACTTGGGACTCTTCCCCCCCACTATGCTCTGGTGGGGAAGCTGGTCCTGATTTCCAACTGCTGCTCTGGGAGTCCCCGCTGGCCCCTTGCTCCTGGAGTGTCCCCCTTGGGAACCCCCTTGCCCTGGCCACCGGCGCCCCCTTCTGTGAATCTTCCGATTCGCTGGAGAGGCTCATGGAATCTCTCGGGCCACTGTCATCTTCTCCTACGCTCCCCTCGGATTCCTCCCCTTCGCTCTCCATCTCCTCCCTTCCCTGTGCTTCTGCTCTTGAGCCCCTGACACCTACCAACAGAGCTATCCACTTGCCCATGTGTTCTGTGACTTGGTAGCTTTGTTCCCATCTTCCAATGTTAAAAAAAAAAAAAAGGAAAAGCTCAGTGAGGATCTTTGCCTCTGGCCCATGTTTTTGTGGTGCTGGCAAACAGCAGAACTGCAGGTGTTTTGTTTTGTTTTTAACAGTCTTAATAGTGTAAGGCTTAATACGTTAGTGAGACTTACTGGATAAAAAATACCAGCCAGTGAATTTCCTGGCTTTTGGGATATCGTAACCTGAATGAGGTACTGCTAAAGCGAGACAATGATTACTTCTAAATTCTCCCTCTGCAGTCAAGAAGAGGATGAGGAGACGCCCTCTCGCTACTATGTGCCCAGTTACGAAGAGGTCATGAACACAGGGCACCCTGAGCTCAGTGACATAGACAGAAGCGCAAGGATCAGTATGTCTTTGCCCTCCTACGAATCTCTCACTGGGATTGACGAAACCACGCCAACCAGGCCCGCTGCTGCCGCCGAAGAAAGGCCCAACATTGAACATCAGCCCAGCAGACACAGTTCCCGCCTGAGCAAAAGACTCAAACCCTTGAAAGTCCGGAGGATCATGTCCGAAAAGCTACACCTAAAAAACCTCAACTTAGACCTCCCTGCTGGAAATAACACAGGACGGATAACAATAGAGCCTCTGACCCCTCCGCCCCAGTATGATGAGGTTCACAATAAGCACACAGAGAGCCGGGAAGAGACTTGAGGCAATTGTATGGACTGCTGACCAAACACATAATTAAAAACTTGATTTCTGTGGCAATGTCAAGTTTGTGGCTTTAAAAAAAGCCGGGGCGAACCGCACACCTATTTTGGTGACTCTTTGAATGAGGTGGATCAGTCTGGGACACGTCAAGCTAGATCCTGGGTCTTGTGTCAAATGTTTCCCCATTTTAGAAACTAATTTCCTCGTGCATATAATACTAGTCTGCCAGAGAGAGGATGCTTGCCTAAGCTTCTTTTTGACATGCTAGAGGTTTTTTATATGTAGGATTTTATTTTTTCTCTCGGCATGAGAGCCTTGTCCTGAAGTGAAGCCAGGCGACCGGTCTGCTGCCTTGGTGAAAACAAAGCACAAATGAATCCTCTTATGTCCAATGTAATGAAATTCAGATCTGGTATGTGGGCTGGATCATTTTCAGTCTCACTCCCTATGGGAGAAATTGTGACAGGAGGGAGAGGCTGCTCACCTGTCAATCACGTGACATCACAAAATATGCCTAGTGTAGGACAGGTGGGTATGGCTTGACTGTAATGGTGCCATAGGCCAAATGGAGAGGTCTCATGTGCCTACCTTGGTCTGGGCTGGCAGTTTCCCACCCCTGCACCAGAATGCACCTGAATTTTAGCAATAGGGAACTTATATATATATAAATTATGACACATTTTTGTATGCCTCTTTCGGTAGTCATTTTTAAATGGTTTCTCTAGATGCTTGACATGGTTACATCTTTACTTTGGCAGTTTCTGTTCACTGAGATATGAAAGGCTCTTTTCACCAGATTTTAGATTATGTGTAGAATGCACAGGTGCCACATATATCCATCCATCACAGAGAAATAAAATATTACAGAGACAGAGGGAAGTTTACTTCTGCTAAAGGAGTAAACTTTGGTGCCCCCCAAGCAACCAAAGATACTTCAGGTTCCCACAGGAAAATGGCAGACTGATTTTGTAACACACAGCCTTTTTTTGAATTTTTTAGCTACTGTATTGTAAATACAAAAAAAATTCAATATGTAATATGTCAGAGTTGGGATGCTGTGGGTGGGCTTTCTTTTTATTAAAAAAGGAATGTGTGTGATGTGTGTGTTGTCTAACCTGGAGTTTCTTTTAGCAGTGCGTAAAGGCATCACACATTGTGCGAAGTACAATAATAAGCATGTGCTCCTACACACTGAAATTTTCTGGTTCTCTGCCGCAATATAGCTCCCTTCATTTTATTTTATTTTATTTTATTTTTATTACGGATGTGAATTGGCCAGAATCATCATTTCCTCCCCTTCCCCCAAGTTTAGCCCTCTATCTTTCCTGGTAGTTAAATCTCTGAGGCTGGAGGGAGAAGCTGTATCCTGGGCTTCATGCACATAAACACTAAGGCACAGCTTGCCATTTTACACGCTGCTCCTGAAGAAGCTATAATATTTTGCTTTTTGGTCTCATACAGTAGAGGGCCTTGGACTTTCCTAACTACTGTACTGGAGGTAAGCAGAGACATCAGCTAGTAGCTCTAATTCAACTGCTTTTCTTTATATATGTGTCTTTGCATCTGTCACTGCATTTTGCTAATGCTGTGAAGACACACAGGGCTGCAATAAAAAAAATCAAGTTATATGTCTGATAAATGCATAAATCACTTACTTGGTGCAGGAGAGGCAGTTGCAGCATCAATACAGCTTTCTCAGCAGTATGTAATACTGAACAGGAGACAATAGCTGAAAAACCTTTTTTTAGAATGAAAACTGGCATTAGATGCTATCCTAGAATCATAGAATTGTAGACTTGGAAAGGATCCCAAGGATCATCTAGTCCAACCCCCTGCAATGCAGGAATCTCAGCTAAAGCATCCTTGACTCCCGATTTTTCATTATGGGGTATGGGAAAGCACTAAACATAGGAAGTTGTAAACAACATCAGACTTTTGGTCCATTATCTTAGTATTGTCTACACTGACTGGGAGCACCTGTCCAGGGTTTCAGATAGCCCATTCCCGGCAATACCTGGAGCTGCTGGGGTTTTGAACCCAAGACCTTTGGCAGTGTAAGCACGTGTTCTACCACTAAGCTATGGGTGCTGGCTCATCTGCCTCACTGTTCATAATAATTGTTAATTAATTGTTCATAAATAGATTTCTTACCCTCCCTTCAGCACAACCTCCCAGGGCCAGTCACATATACAAAACTACCATATTAAAAATAGTTCATAGCTGTTTACAATCAAGTACAGTGGTACCTCGGGTTACATATGCTTCAGGTTACAGACTCCGCTAACCCAGAAATAGTACCTCGGGTTAAGAACTTTGCTTCAGGATGAGAACAGAAATTGTGCTCTGGCGGCCCAGCAGCAGTGGGAGGCCCCATTATCCAAAGTGGTGCTTCAGGTTAACAGTTTCAGGTTAAGAACGGACCTCCGGAACGAATTAAGTTCTTAATCCGCGGTACCACTGTAATAGGATAGGTCCTAATTATAGCTGTCAACTTTTCCCTTTTCTTGCGAGGAATCCTATTCGGAATAAGGGAATTTCCCTTTAAAAAAGGGAAACGTTGACAGCTATGGTCCTAATATAGATCATAATGAAAGCATCAAAGAGCGCTTCAGAAACATGCTTTGCTGTAAGAATTTTGAATTTCTGTTTTGCTAGACAGTGTTTTCCATTGACTAATTGCATCTCTCAGTGCTTTCAGTTACGGTTCGTCCCCATCCCGATGGGGGCAGCTTCTGCCCACAAACCAGGATGCTTTACCAAGTATTCTGTCGCACCACTGAATTTGAACCGTGAATGCAACCTGCTTCACAGTGAAATTACACCTGTCTTTAAAGGCTTTTCCTGGAACCTTACACTAAGCTGTACTGTAGTCACTTTATTGTGGCCACTTTGTTGGACTAGAACTGGAAAGACCTAGGATCGAATCCCTATTCAGGTTTAAAGCTCCTGAATCTCAGCTTAACCCACCTCGCAGGGTCGTTGTGAGGATGAAACTGGGCGTGAGGATATCACGCTGGGTTGGCAACTTGCAGGGGGGAAAGGGGCGGGGAATAAAGGCAAATAAAACGCACGTGCGAGTGCGGATGATCACTGCGGAGAGGTGGTGTTTGTCAAAGGTTTCCTTTATCGCAAAGGCGGCTTGTCAAGGCGGAATGGGGAGAAACGAAAGCTAGCCGCGCGGGGGATGGCGCGGCCTAGCCCAGCCTTCTTGGTTGCCATGGAGACGGAGGCGGTGGCCTAGCTGGGCCTATCCGGTTGCCATGGTCACCGGAGGGCTGGCTTCGCTCCTCCTTCACATGCTCTGCCTCCAAGTGGAGGCCGCGGCCTAGCTGGGTTGCCATGGAGACGAGCCCGACAGCTACACAAGCGCACACAGGCCTGAAGGTGGCGGCTCTGCTCGATTGGATTGAGGGGGAGGTTGGTTGGGGCCGTGGCGGGACTGTGGGGGGGGGGGGGCAGTGTCGTGTGTGTTTCTTTGTGTGTGTGTGTGTGTGTGTTAATTTCTTCCAAGCTTTAGTCCGACCACATGCTTTCAACCCCTGGAGGAAGAAAGCTAAAGGTGAGAGCGTTACTCCCTTAAGCATGTGCAGAGTGCATGGTTTAGGCATACAACTGTAGAGAAGTCCCTCCTCCTCCACCTTACCTCCTGTGCAATTGGGAGGCAGGGAATTGGCAGGAGCAAAAGCTTATTTTTGGCTCGCTTCATTTATTTCGCCTGCTTGATCTTGGGGTTTGTTTTCGTTCATTCTCTTAAAAAATGGATGTAAACGTAAAATTGTAGAGTGGGAAGGAAGCTATTGCAGAAATCACAGCTAAATGGGATGCATCCATCTAAGTTCTACCCATTGAAATTAATGCACTTCTTATTTAGTAAATTTCTATTCCACCTTCTATCCGAAGATTACAGGATGATGTACAATATATATCAATCAAAAATACATACCATAATAAAAACAAAACACCCTTATTGATTGCATTATGTCTCCTTCTCAGAGTATGCCTAACATTGACAGAACTTTATATGCTGCCTTTCTATCAACAATAGTATTTAAGGCACCTAAGAAAAACCCTTAAAAGGCATTTCACGAGCAGGTGCTATCAAACAGCCTTTTGTTTTATCGGCATTACCACAAAACAAAAAATGATATTCATGGCTGTGCTCTCTCCTATGAGCATTCAAACATGCTTTTTGCATACATTTTATAGGCAATACCATGAAGGCTTTTCTGAAGAGTCCTGATGGCATCTTGGCACTGAGGCCAAAGATAACCACTATAGGAAGGCATGAAGACTCTGACATCATCCTGAAGGTGATTTTATCAGATTAACTGATTCTGCTTATTGTATTTGCTGTCAAATGTCTTACTACATTTTAGAACCGTCATTTCTTAGCTTGTGCAGAATTGCCTGTGAGGTATGGTGGTTGGAGCTGGGATGGGGATGCTCTGGCCCTCCAAATGTTGTTGTACTACAACTCCCACCATCCTTGGCTGTTGACCATGCTGGCTGGGGCTGATGGGAGTTGGAGTCCAGCAATATCTGGAGCACCTACAGGTTCCCCACTCCTGGGTAAAAGTAATGGACCTAGGACATGGGCATAGCCAGGATTTTTGTTAGGATGGGCAGAACTAACAGGGTTGGTCAGTTACTTAAGTATTTCTATTGTTTTACTTGATCTGGGGGGTCAACTTCCCCCCCTGCCCCCCTTTGGCTACACACATGACCTAGAACCAGAGAGATACAGATTCAAATCATTGCTCAGCCATGAAGCTCACTGTCCTGTCTCCCTCCAGATGTTGTTAGGCCCCAATTCCCATCAGCCTCTGCTAGCATAGCCAGTGGCTAAGGATGATGGGACCTGCACCAAATTGTTGGCTTTCTGACTGTGTTCTGGGTGGACTTCTGTGGCTTGTAGGATCTAATTTCTTTTTGTTTTCACTTTTTACTAGAAATCCCAACTTGGGTCCACCAACTGGAGCCAGATGCAAAATAGGGGAGCAGGGAGTGGAGTGAGGAGAGAGAGAGACAGAAAGAAAGAGACAGGGAGCAAAGCAGAGGCATACCCTGGAACATACATCTTAGTTACTACAAATCAGGGGTTCTCACAGCCTAATTTAGGGGATGCTCACTTTACCGCCATAAAGAGCAGTGAAGTTGTTGTTTTTCAGTGCATGTCACAGTTCTTCCCCCCAAGCTGTTCACATCAGTATGGTTTCATTAGTGGCAGAATTGTACACAACAGGGGAAGCTGACAGAGCTGGGATGTCTATGCAAAGGTGTTCACACCTTGGCTAGAGGTGAATTATGAACTGCTTAGTGACTCCAGTAGGTGTGAAGCTGGTTTGAGAAACAAGTATCAAGCAGTAGTATTGAACAAGTCTGTATCTCCAGGAAGTTTTTATGCTGTTTAGTTTTGAAATGTAACTTTCAGTCTCTAGGGATTGAAGAGCACCATGCAGCCATCGAATTCAGCGATTCAGAAAACAGCTTCATTCTCCGGGATTTCAACTCGACCCATGGAACGTTTGTTAATGATTGCCACATTCAGAACGCGGCAGTGAAAGTGAGCCCTGGAGACATTTTGCGGTTTGGCTCCAATGGAACAGCCTTTGAGCTTGTGCTAGAAAATGGACCTCAGGTAAAGGTGATGTCATTCATTTTATAAGGTCACTGCTTAATGCTTTTCATAGGCCCCTTTATACCCTGCTGTTTGCTTCTAGCACTTCAGTCATGTACAATAACCTGAGTTGTATCACAGTGATTGCCATGTTGCTCAGACAGCACTCAGTGCATTGAATCCCAAGTACACTTGAAGCACTTAATGCCAGTTTTATTTATACAGCTTTCCATATTATGCCTGAGGCAACTGAGATCTATTTGAGATGGATGTTTCTCGTAGAAACTAAAATAATAAGCAGAGTTCTACCTATCCCAATGGTCTACCTGGTTGGGACAGGGTCTTTATCTGAAGATATGTGTGTGTGTGTGTGTGTGTGTGTGTGTGTGTGTGTAAGGTTGTTGTTGTTGTTTAGTCGTTTAGTTGTGTCCGACTCTTCATGACCCCATGGACCAGAACACGCCAGGCACTCCTGTCTTCCACTGCCTCCCACAGTTTGGTCAAACTCATGCTGGTAGCTTTGAGAACACTGTCCAACCATCTTGTCCTCTGTTGTCCCCTTCTCCTTGTGCCCTCCATCTTTCCCAACATCAGGGTCTTTTCCAGGGAGTCTTCTCTTCTCATGAGGTGGCCAAAGTATTGGAGCCTCAACTTCACGATCTGTACTTCCAGTGAGCACTCAGGGCTGATTTCCTTAAGAATGGATAGGTTTGATCTTCTTGCAGTCCATGGGACTCTCAAGAGTCTCCTCCAGCACCATAATTCAAAAGCAACAATTCTTCGGCAATCAGCCTTCTTTATGGTCCAGCTCTCACTTCCATACATCACTACTGGGAAAACCATAGCTTTAACTATACGGACCTTTGTTGGCAAGGTGATGTCTCTGCTTTTTAAGATGCTGTCTGCTATAAATAATCAATACATGGAATCTGTTGTGGTTGTTTTATCCATGTTTCCAACAATAAGACTTTATTGGGAGGGTTTGATTTATGCCTACGTTTTATTATTTTAATGGACTTTTAAAAACTTATCCCCCCCATAGGTCTTCTGCCCTCCTGTGAGTCGCCGTGTAGCTTGGCCAGGGCAACTACATTTAGTCACAGAGACAAAGCCTCCTTCACCAGTGGCTGCTTCTCAGTTTCCATCCCTTCAGTCTCAAAGGTCCCCGCCCATTAGCCGCAGTTGGTCCTATGGCGGAAGTGGGACATTGCCACATCCACCGCTTAGGAAAAGGCCTGTAAATGCTTGGGGCAGACCAGTCGCTTCACCTTCTTTCTCTCCTGATGCGTTCATCAAGCCTTCTGCACCAATACCAGGTATTGCCCTAAGCCTCGTGTTGCATTGCTTGGAAGGCTCAGTAGTGCGGTTCTAAGTATCAATGGTTATTTATTGTGTAAATGGTGGCATTGTGGCGCTCTGCAGACCATCGTAAACAAAAACACAGGTCCCTGCCTCCAAGGAGTTTGCAATCTAAATGTCATATGTGCAAGAGAAAATAAAGGGATGGACGAGGGAAAGGAATAGAATGTGCAATAAAGAGAGAGAGAAGAGTAACAAGAGGTGAATGGTTCTACTTGGGTTGGGAGTGAGCCCAAATGCTTTACAGAAGAATTTTGGGGAGGGATCTGAAGGGTGAGAGAATTTAGGACACCCCCCATTCTTGTGAATGCTGTAAGTTTTAACTATTTCTCTGAATTTTAAATTGTAACCCACCCTGGGACCAGCTGGTGATGAGTGAGTAATAATAATAACAACAGGTTGTTCTGCACTACTTGATTTTTGCTTAATAGCAGCGACACAATCCAAAGTCTACATATTTTCAAATTTGCAATGTGTAGTTGTGTTCAAATGTAAAATCTAGCATTTATTTCAACTAGCAGTCTTTTACCCATCGTTCCTCAGAAATTCTAAGAAATCAAGGAGAGTGCAGTTTTGAAATCAGTGCAGTTTTGAAAGGTGCAGCATCCAATTGTATCCAAACATAGACAAAAATCTGCTACCTGATGTCAGGAACAAGCATGTAAAATTTGTTTAAAATATCTTAAGATGTATCCAAGCAAACAAGCAGCTTTCCAAAAGGTATGGTAGTTAAGCCTGGAAGGTGTCAGCTACACTTGCTACACACATTTTAGTTTCCGTACTTGAAGCACTTATAAGAAAACCAAGCAGTGATGAATAATAATGGAGCATTGTACTTCCTCCCCACCCTCTCTCTGGCACTTCTGTCCCCAAATTGCTATTGTCTAATGAGTTGGCAGAAGTGGGGGGTGGGGATACTGGCTTATCAGTGCTTGAAGCCAAGTTTCAGAAGTGCCTTGGCAAGAAGCAGCAATAAAAATGCACCATCAAACTCAGGGTAAGATTACTTTTTCACTGTCACTCTCTGGGTGTCTTGTTCCGTTCCAGGAAGCGGAGCTGCTATTGGGCCTTTGACAAACGTTCATCAAGGGGATGCACTTCTCAAGGAAAGGGTGAGGTTCCTATGTGGAAGTGTACGATTATCTCTAAGTGTTTAAAGCAGTCTTCCTCAACCTGGTGCCCTCCAGTTATTGTCCGTCTCCACCTCTCATCATCCCTGAGTCCATTTGAATCCCATTGAATTCCAAGGCTGCTAACACTTTGAAACCAATAAACAATTTTTAATATCTTGTTGCAGTTCTTCGCCGCCGCCCTAGTTTTTTTGATGGGCTATGATTATGTTGTTTTGCTGCTGGTGTACTACCAGCGTGTCCTACTGCTGTTATGGGGGGGTTTTGTCTATTTTTTATGAATTGCTTGTGTTTTTATAAAAATAATTTAAAAAATTGTCTAGTAGAATCTTATAGACCAACTAAGTTTGTTCTAGTATAAGCTTTCGGGTGCAAGCACTTCTTCTTTCATGGTGCCTGAGTACTGGTTTGATAAGAACATTACTAGAGGGTGAATTTTAGGGAATAGGGCAGGATAGCGAATTTGTGGCTCTCCAGATAGATGTTCTTGGACTTCAAATCCCACCAGGCCCAGCTAATATGCCCAGTAGACAGAGATAATGGAAATTGCAGTCCCACAATATCTGGAAAGCTGCAGGTTAGGCACCCCCGGTTTAGGGCAAGTAAATCTCATGCAGATAACTGCTTCAGATGGTGAAATGTGTATATAATTAATAACTAGAATAGAGGGATTTGGCATTTCATAAAGAATCCAGTGTTGGTTGAGGAATAAGAAGAAACAAGCTAAGTCAGGAACAAAGGCATGTTATGGTCCCAAGTAGCTGTATTCCTCTACACAGGACGAGGTAATTCTGAAAATGGGGAATGAAATCAGCCGCCTCTCTGGCTTTGAAAGCGAGTGCAGTCGCAAAGACACGGTGATAGCAAATCTTCAAAATGAGATTGCCATGATGACAGAGAAGATGATGGCAGCTCTTGCCAAGAAGGACGCTGAGTTTCATCAGAAGCTGGTGGACCTTGAACAAGATGTTTCCGCAAAGACAAAAGAGATTAAAGCCTTGAAAGAGGAGGTATGGAGGGACAGGGAACAGTGATGGACCCGAGGTTCAGAAATATTGGAAGCTGCCTTCCTCTGAATTAGCCTGATATTGTCTACAATGACAGCATCTTTCCAGGGTTCAGACAAGGGGCTTTGCCAGCCCATCTGCGGATGCTGGCATTTGAACGTGCAACCTTTTGCCTTCAAAGCATGTACTTTATCACAGAGCTACAGCTGGGCTTGGAGAAGAATATCTTCGGTCCACTTTTTTAAAACGGACCAACCCAATCCGACACTCATGAACTGGCTTGCAGATTGGAATGCACCTCCTGGTTGGATTGCACTCGTCTTCAGATTTTGGAGTGCTTTTTTGCTGCACAAAAAGTGCACACAAAAGAAGTGTTTTACATAAAAAAATGCTTGTTTTACTGGTGAATACATTGAAAAGTATGTCTTTTATGTAAAATGGGAAAGGTCAGGATGGATTGGACCAACCTCTTCCTTCCATCTCTTTTTTTATTATTCCTTCTGACTTACTGATCAGTGGCAAGCCATGGTTTGCCCAGTTTGGATGTAGCAGTGAGCAGTAGTTTGCCATTAATCAGGAAGTCAAGGAGGGAACTGGAGCATATAGATGGAAGAGGGAATGCAACTGCTTTTGGCTCTTTGGGTTGGTTTTTTCACATGTACGGCTTAACGGTGCTTCTTTCATTCGGCTTTTTAATGTTAATGGAAAACCTACATTGGCCAGTATATTCACTCGCATTCCAATCACCTCTCTTATTTATTAACAGCATGTGTGTGAATGCTGCAAGAGGCACTCGAGCAATTTAAACTTGATGTTTGAAAATAGACAGAGCTGTTCTCGCCACACTCGGCCCTTTTCCCAGGCTGCATTTATTAAAGTTGTAGACATTCTGCCCCTGGGGGCTCACAGATTATTTGGTGATCCAAGGAAGTTGCCAGTGGGACAAGGATAAGCATAAAATAATGCACAGCTGTAGAGATCTGCCTAGATGTCTGGGTTTAGAATGGAAGAGCCAATGTGTGGGGTTCAGGCAGCCTGACAGCAAAATTGGAGACCTGGTGATGGAGATACATTAGAGGAATACGCAGGGGTGGAGCTAGTTGCTCCGGCACCTGAAGCGGTGGGGGCAGGGTGATCCACCCACGGGGGCAGCGCAGCAAGCTGACCACGGAGTCTGCCTGGTGGATGCAAGCCCCATGCCGCCGTTTTGGGCAGCGGGGGCCCTGAGCCTCTGCATCACTCCCAGGAGAGACGTGGGGCTTGGGTGCACTGCGGGCCAGGCCCCGCGGTAAGTGCCGACCCCCGCGGTGTGCCATTTTGTCACCTCCCCCCTCAAGGATGAACCCCAGGGTGGGCTGCACCCCCCTTCCTGCGCCCTTGGGGATACGGAGCATGTGACTCTCCAACTCCCCATCGTCCCTGACCATTGGCCACGCTGGCTGGGACTGATGGGAGTTGGAGTCCAACTGCACCAGGAGGCCCTCAGGACCCCACACACACACCTCTGCTCTATAATGTAATGAATGAATGAGGAGGAAATGAAACAGTTCTGCAGCAGCATTAATGCCCATTGCAGCTACACTACTGTGATGCCTGAAATGCCTGACCAGGGGCCACGTTCACTTGCCACAGTGAGAGTGCCATCTCCCTTTGACTTGGCTTTGCAGAGCTGCACAGATCTTGTCTTCTCCAGACTCCCCACCCAGTGTAATGTGACTGTAGGATCACTCTGCATGCCTGCCTCACAGGGGTTTTGTTGTCTGCATTGGTGCTATAGAAATGCACAATTGAATCAAATTGGTGTGAACTGGCGGTGTTCTATCTTTTGTTTCCATAATCATGTTTGCAATAGGTTTGCAACTTGCAGAGTAACACGAGTGAAGTGTTGTACCATTCCCTTTCTGAACGAGACCTACAAATTGCACACTGGAAGCAAGAAACTGAGGCGCTGAAGAAGAGCTATTCTCTTACAACAGGTGTGCTTTGTCCAGTCAGCAATACCTTCGGGATCAGTTGCTCCTTATTTTGTACAGCTTGGGTCAGTTCTTTCCCTCGCTGCCTTATATTTGGGAAGCTCAAATTGGCTTTTAAGGGCTTCCTTTTTGCAGTCATCCAGAAGAACCTCTAGCGTTGTAACCAGCATTAATCCTACTCAGAGTAGAACCACTGTGATTTATGAACATCACTAAGTGAAGTCTACTCATTTCAATGAGTCTCCTCTGAGCAGGTTATTTATTTATTTCATTAATATTCTTTAAGACATCATTATGAAGATTTTTTTTAAAAAAATAATAATCTATGCCTTATTATTTCTTCCCGCAGGACTGGTGACCAGTTTGCAAAAAGACATTACATCAAAGGATCATAACATCCAGCAATTGAAAACAGAGGTGGAGAAGTTTAGGAGAGAAAGCAGGGAGAAGGATAACCAGCTTGCCCAGGTTTCTGCCCAGGTGAATAATCATGTTTTTTAAAACCCTGCTTGGATTCTAGTATGTGGGGTGCTACCCCACACAATGCACACACCCGTCCATTATGTTCTTCCCTTTTGAATAACTAAATTGTAGGAATATTGGATTAATGTTGACAAGGTGCATGATTAGAGTTCAAGGACACATTCCAGAAAAGCAAAGCAGAGCCAGTGAAGGGTGTGGCTTAAGGGAGAGTTATCCAGATGGTTGCATTTGGTTCCTGAGATTCCCCACCCCTGGAGTAGCATTTTGCACAGAGTTGCCAGGAACCCCCAGCTCAAGACCTGTGACACCTGTAGACTGGCTCCACTCACTGTAGAGGGAGCTGTAGGCATTTGCTGACCATCCCTCAGAACTCCCTCGAGAGTCAGGTGATGCAGTAGAACCAACCCCTCTGCACAGCCTGCTATGCAGCCTCATGGCCTCCTTCTGCTCTTCCTTGCTCTGGAGTAACCAGGAAAGGCCACCTGGTTGCCATTTTGTGTTTCATGGGTCATTCCTTCTACCTTCTTTCCATCGGTGCACGACACTGTGCCTCCCATGCTCACTTTCAGGTTGCTTTTTGAATTAGTCTGGCTCTTGAATTCCACTGTGACTCATTAATGCACTTCCACTTCTATTATCATTCCTGATTCTTATGTGTGTCTTTGAAAACCATGCAAGTCTCTTTATGTTGGATGCCTGCCTTTGTAACAATAAGGCTTCCTTTCAGAGTACAGTGGTGCCTCGCAAGACGAAATTAATTCGTTCCGCAAGTTTTTTCTTCTTGCGAGTTTTTCGTCTGGCGAAGCACGGTTTCCCATAGGAATGCATTGAAAATCAATCAATGCGTTCCTATGGAAACCGCCTTCAGACCAGGTCCGGGGACAGTCTGTCCCCCGAACTCTTCTGAAGGCTGGGGGGGGGACAAGGGCTTTTCTTCCCACCCCCAGCATTTTAAAAAACCCCGGGACAGCGGAGGACTTCTCCGCTGTCCGGGGCGATCTTAAAATGCTGGCGGGCGGCAGCGAACCCTTCGCTGCCGCCCGCCAGCATTTTAAAAAACCCCGGGACCTCTTCTGAAGGCCGGCGGGGGGCGAAAGTCTTTGCTCCCCCCTGCCTGCCTTCCCAGGAGAGTGGAGAAACGCAGCGTGTTTCTCCGCTATCCCGGACGGCTTTTGAAGGCAGGCGGGGGGGAGCAAAGACTTTTGCCCCCCGCCGGCCTTCAGAAGAGGTCCAGGACCTCTTCTGAAGGCTGGCGGGGGGCAAAAGTCTTTGTCCCGCCTGCCTGCCTTCCCGGGGGCTTTTAAATCGCCCCGGGACAGCGGAGAAGTCCTCCGCTGTCCCGGGGTTTTTTAAAATGCTGGCGGGCGGCAGCATTTTAAAAGCCGTCCGGGATAGCGGAGAAACATGCTGCGTTTCTCCACTCTCCCGGGAAGGCAGGCAGGGGGGAGCAAAGACCAGGACCTCTTCTGAAGGCCGGCGGGGGGGCAAAAGTCTTTGCTCCCCCCGGCTGCCTTCAAAAGCCGCCCGGGATAGCGGGAAGCGCTTCCCTGCTATCCCGGACTGCTTTTAAAATGCTGGCAGTGGGGAGCAAAGCCTTTCAGCCCCCGCCGGCCTTCCTGGACTTCTTCTGAAGGCCGGAGGGGGGGAAAGGCTTTGCTCCCCACCACCAGCATTTAAAAGAGGTCCCCGGAGATTTCCCTATGGGCTTTCTTCTTGCGAAGCAAGCCCATAGGGAAATTCGTCTTGCGAAGCAACTCGCAAACGGAAAACCCTTTCGTCTTGCGGGTTTTCCGTCTTGCGAGGCATTCGTCTTGCGGGGCACCACTGTATTTAAATTCTGGGGCAGGGTAAGTGTTAGGCGACCTCTTACGAACTACACAGTCTCAGCTCCTAGTTCCAATTTTAACCAAATCATGCCCCCCTGTAGTATTTTAAAAGAATAGACAAAGGGACATTTAAAAGAGTTAGTTGTGCATCTCTGACTGATCAAAGCCCTTTCTAAGAACTGTAGGCTTGACTTGTGCTGCTACGTGCATTGCTGATTCTATCCCAGTCTTTTGTAACGTTCTTAACTAATGAGTGCTCCTACAAACCTTCACTTTTGCACAAAGGTCTGTACCTCTCCTGCATCTATTTTTCACCAGTACTCCTGTAGTGATTTGATACTTGGGGGATGTATTTTTTAAGCCAATAAATCTCCTGATCATTACTATCACAGGAAATGGCTAAGATCCAAAGAGGTCTTCATGCCTAATGGAATATCTGCCTTTCTCAACACGGTATTGCAACGTGTTTTTGAAAGTCCCTTCACACTGTTGTACCTTCAGAAGATACCTCCCTGCATTTTACTTGCCCCATAAGTAAACATGGCTTCTCACGACCTTTGCAAATCAAATACTAACTGGGTTGCAGGACTGGCACCAGGCTTGAGTACTTATTTACCAGCTGGACACCCACACCTAGCACCAGCAATCAGGAACCCCCTGAATCATTAGTTCCCCACTGTCACCCAATGCCACCATTGCTGCTGGTGTCCACCACCACTTGCCCTCCCCTGGCACAACTGTAGTCGCCTGTCACTCTCTAGACAGGTTTACCCAGCATGGTATAGCTACTGTTACGAGCTGAGCAGCTTCTGCTCCACTTAGTGCTGAGGACTCCTGTGCTACAACCCCCACGGCTCATTGCTAATCTGGGCATTGCATTGTTGGAATTTTAGCATGGCATCAAGTCAAGAGCTGAGCCATCACCTGGCTCCTAACAGAGGCTGCACTGCAGCAGGTAATGCTTTTTGAAGGGAGGGGGTGACTGGAGGCTGTAGCACTGCCAGCGCCAGCATCATAAGCAGCAGCCGAGGCAAGGTGATACCAGCCCTGGCGAGCTCTGCTGGGACTCATGGGCCCTGGCAGCTGCCTAAATATGGCAGGTGTGATGCGTTTCTTCCCCCACCCATCCCCACCTCCACTTCAGGCAAACTACTTGCAATTTTATAAACATTAATTCAAATGCAATTTGGAAGTTTATCCCAGTGCTCAACTCCTTATTTAAAACACACACACACACACACACACACACACCCCACCACAAGCTGTAGACAACCGGCATGGTGCAGAGCCAGCTTCTGCTCCAAACATGCAGAACCAGTTTTCTAGGCATGAGCAAAAGGCAGTGTGGATGCTGCCACCCTCTTGTTTCAATTAGTTTCAGTTAAAAATACTGATTCAGATGCTTTTGGGCTGACTTGTTTTATCTGTATATTCATACTATTTATACACTTAACCCTAAGGCAGTCTCTTGGTGGTTTACACAAGGACACATACACAATCTGTCTATACACCCACCCACATCTATCTGTCTGTCTGTCTGTCTGTCTGTCTGTCTATCTATCTATCTATCTATCTATCTATCTATCTATCTATCTATCTATCTCAGAGGTGGGGAACATTTGGACATGCCTGGCCATTGAGCATGTTTGCTGGGACTGATGGGAGTTGTAGTTCAGCAACATTTGGAGGGCCAACTGTTCCTCACAACTGATATATAAGGGGTGGTGGTGGTGGAATGAAACAGGAAAACAAGATATAATACAAAGACGTAATGCAATGTAATGTAAAACAATAAAATCCCCCGTCACATTTTGAAAGCGCCTTAGCAGGGACCTCTTTCTTCTTCAGCCTCTGTCTTGCCAAAGGCAAAGCATGATTCAAAATATGCATCCCTAACCCCACCACACCTCTCATCCAAACTCTGCCATGCATTTACACAAATCATATGGTACATCCTGCTCATGCAGTATCAATCATCCACCAATCCACACAAAGACACCATCCACCCAGTCACTCCCATACTCTACTAAAAATGGAAGACAATGAAACCATTCACAGTGAGTTGTGTGGTGCTTTGGTTTCCATCTGGCAAGGTTAATTCAAAACAAATGTTTTTAATGAATATGGCTCAGGGCTGCATTCCTGTATTTACTCCCATGTAAATATATGTTTTGTATTTGGGGCGTTCTTTTCATTTGGCCATCACTTCACCTGTTTTCAAGGAGCTACTACTAGTCCTTCCTTTGACACTTGGCTTGTTTATCGCCTGGTCCACACTTCACATGCACCCTGGTCTGGATTTGCTTGCCAACTTTTTTACCCACCTGTCCCTGTTCCTTTGAACAGCTGGTCTGCTGCTGAGAATAGCACTTCCCTGAAAACGGCCTGTGGATTGTTGCAGACCAGGCAGCTGTTTCAAGGCAGAGGAGCAGGCCAGGCTGCTTTTTATCTTGTTGGTTGAAAACTGTGTTTGGATTTATGGGAGATAGCTGGGAATCGAAAGTGGTGACAGCACTGCTGCGCTCAAGACCTGCTTGTAGGCTTCCCTTTGGGGCATCTGGTTGGCCACTGTGAGAACGCTATAGGCTAGATGAGCCTGTGTCTTGATCCAGCAACTAAGCTCTTCTTTAGCTTGCATGTGAGAAAGCTACTGCTACCTATAAATACACACTTGTATACTTGATGCGTAGCTCTGATTGTCTCTGTTGTGTTTCTGTGTTTTGGCTCTGCTAGTAGTTAATATGGTCCCTATAAGTTGGCTGGTTTATTTTATTTTATATTTTATGGCATACCTAATTGTTGTGCCATGGCTTCAAAATGTAGAGGTGTGGTGTGTGTGCGTGTGTGTTTTTTTAAAAAAACTTTTGATGTTATTTTTATGATGCTATAAACAGCTCAGAGCTTTCTCTGAAATATTGAACAAATATAAACGACGTAAATAAATCAGAGAAGGGTCACCTTTCCCAACAGGATTCTCAGGGTGGCTTGCAGCCAAACAAAACAAAAAAAATGACTAAAAAGAAAATCACCTCCCTTAAATACAGGGTTTGCAAACTTTGCACCCTTTGGTTCTGTTGCTTGATAAAATCAAGTATATCAAAGTATATATCAAGTATATCAAAACCAGAAACAATTTCTAGGGGGGGGGGGGGGTAGCCATGTTATTTTGTTGCTTCCAAAATAGCAAGAGTCTTCTTGCGCCACATAAATTTGTTAGTCTTTCAGGTGCTACTGGGCTCTTAGAAATCGGCATAAACATTATAAATTCCCTGGATATTGGTCACATATCTCAAGCATATCACGAGCAATAAACTCATTGTTTTGTCAAAAGTAATGGCCGAGGGGACACTTGTTACAAAAGAAATCTGAGATGGGAAAACCACATAGTTTCCATATAATGCTGGAAATTATAAATATGGAAATCATCTATTGGTTTTGATCTCATGATATTTGAAAAGCCTTTTTCATCCTGAGGGCCACATTCTCTTCTGGGCAACCTTCTAAGGGCCGCATGCCAGTGTTGGGTGGCCCAGAGACAAAAGTGGGCACATTGACGAATGTGAACTTTACTTTTGTGTATCAGGCTAGTTTCTACACTCATTCACACACCCCTCTCTATCCTCTGTCCAGGCAAGCGAGAAGCACTAGCAGAGTTCAGGGACAGAAGGGCAAAAATATTTGGGGTCCAGTGAGCTATAGAAATACAGAATAACATACACCATAAATACAACAGAGGAGCATTAAAAGTGGCTAGATGAAATCAATGTTCTGGAAATGCTTGCTGAAATAAAAATGTTTTTGCAGCATGCCAAAAACCATGCAATGTCAGCATCTGCCTCACCTTCACTGGTGACTTTGCTCAGTGACTTCGTTGAACGATACCTTCAAAATATAAAGAGATTTGATTTCTGGGACATGACCCACTTCCCAAAAAGTCAGGGCTCTGGTCAGCCTAAAAGGGGGTGAGATGCTCTTTATGGTCCTCTGGCTCAAGTTGTTTATGGCTTTGTATGCCAGTTGCAAAACTTTGAACCTGGATAGGTAGTGTATAGGCAGCCAGTGCAGTTCCTGGAGCACAGGTATTACATGCTGTTGGAAAGTTACTTGCCATGCTAAAAATTCTGGACCAAGCCTAAGGGAAGCCCCACATAAAGCACATTGCAGTAATCAAGTCTTGATACTACCAACACATGGACTACTGTGCATAAGTGATCACAGTCCAGGATACCTTATGTTTTAAGTGCCAAAGAAAAGGTCTTCTCCTGCTTCCCCCAAAGCAAGCTGGCTTTGACTGGCAATATAGCTGACATTTTTAAATCTGTGTCATTCTTGCTCAGATTCATTGCTCATGGCTTTTTTGTTTTTTTCTTCCTTTGCTGTAAAACTCTTGCAGATGTCTTTAATAATCAGGAAGCTGGTTGAAGGCGCCTGCATTTAGAATTGATATTTTGCTTATGTTTTTTAAAAACAACAACACAAAACATCATTTGTTGTGAAATTTGAACTTTCAAATAGGAATAAAGTACCCTTCTATATACCAGAAGCGCCAGTGTGAAAATGGTAATGCCTCCCTTGCTTGATCATGTTTTCCTTCGTTGCTGTTCGTTGCAGTGTGCTAGGATTAAAGAGGAAATGAAGCGTGAATTCAGAGAGAGAGAAGTAAATGCTTATCAGAATGTGAGTTAGCCTTCAGTTTACTTAACATTTGCTTATGGATATAACACCCATGCAGACTTAGAATGATAGATGGATTCGCTAGCAGTTTAACCCTTTATTAGTTTTAAGATTGCCTATTGCAAATGGGGGGCTGCAGCACCTGTCTTGCACTGTGGGCTTTCCTCCTAGCTGGAGTGCTCCTCTTGAGCATTCCAGCCTCATTCTCTTCTAGGAAACTATCCCATTTCTCTGCCCCCACCCCAAACTTTCTATTTTCCTTTTCCAACTGGCAGTAAACATTCTAGGCTGAATCAGGGCTACTCCTACTCAGAGTATAAAGGTAAAGGGACCCCTGACCATTAGGTCCAGTCGCAAATGACTCTGGGGTTGCGGCGCTCATCTCGCTTTATTGGCCAAGGGAGCTGGCATACAGCTTCCAGGTCATGTGGCCATCATAACTAAGCCGCTTCTGGTGAAACCAGAGCAGCACATGGAAATGCCATTTACCTTCCCGCCGGAGCGGTACCTATTTATCTACTTGCACTTCGTGCTTTCGAACTGCTAGGTTGGCAGGAGCAGGGACCGAGCAATGGGAGCTCACCCCGTTGCGGGGATTTGAACCGCCGACCTTCTGATCGGCAAGCCCTAGGCTCCGTGGTTTAACCCACAGTGCCACCCATGTCCCTACTCAGAGTATACCCATTGCACTTAGCAGACATGTCTGATTTAGGTCCATTAATTTCAGTGGGTCTGATTTTGAGTAGTTTTTAGTTGACTATATTTAAGTTTTTTGCAGAGTAAATCCATTGAAATACTTTAATGTCCATTAATTACAGTGAGTCTTACTCAGAAGTAGGACTGATTTTAGATACAGTCTTTTGTGTCTGCTGTGCTTGCTCAAACTTCATTTTTTTTCGGGGGAGGTGAGGTTGCTCCTTTCCCATCTACCTATAGTTTGTACTTCTGCAAACCTTGAGGTTCTCCCAAGCAGGCTGCCCTTCCTTCTTGTTCTTTAGTGGTTCTGTGTCGGCTGCAGTTCCTCTCAGCACACACCAGTCGTGTTCAATATTAGAAGGCGTGGCTTAAGTATTACAGGTTTAAATATAACTGGAATAGAAATCAGATCCGGTCAGCAACTAACCACATTAACTGCCTGAGAGGCATCAGTTCTGCTTTGAATAAGGATGGAAACTGTGGCCACAGTCCACTAGAATTTCTTCCCACCCGTAGCTCAGAGGACCTCTGCTTGTGTTTCTTACATACTAAAAAAAACCCTTGGGATGAAGGTTGGTGTGATTTTCTACAACTGATCCTCCCCACTTCCCTCTGGTGCCCACAGCAAATCAGCGAGCTGGAGCTACAGGTGAAGAGATACAAAGAAGACATAAATAAGTTCCGCACGGAGCATGGAATGTTAACCAACAAACTTGCTGAAAAAACAAAGGTAAATGGCTATTTTCTTCACAGTTTGTGAAGGGTACCTTCTAATATAGGAGTTCTGGGAGTGAGGGTACCAGCAGCACATCCCTCCTGTAAAAGTAAAAATAAATCATTATTTAAATGTCTATTCCATGGGTCCACCCAAAGGAGCCCAGGGCAGCAAACAGAAAAATAAAACAAACACACATCATTAAGAGCATTGGTGAAAGTGGCCTTTCTGTGCATATCCTATCTCGCCACTAGATGGCAAAGTAACCACAGGTAAAATGTTCACATCTAGTCAAAGACTGCCCAGTCCACAATGGCACATTCCAGTCAAACACACTAACCATAAAGGATTACATTGATCATAGATTCATTGTATCAAAGAGTTGGAAGGAATTAGCTACGATACTTGTGAAAAAGAAGCAGCACTATGACTCACTTACACCAAAGGTGGGCAGTAGATAGAACATGATCTACTGGTAGATTTTGGGGTGGTTTACAAGGGTTTCTCTGACTCCAAATTGTTTTAACAATGGCAAGAACAAAGCTGTTTTTTGCACCTAAATTAGGCTCCTGAAAAGCTAACTGGGAGAGACGCATCTTGTCCTTTGCTTTTGTATCTTTTGCAGTTTGGTCTGGCTGGTAGGTCTTGCATTCCTTATGAGAAGCAAAGCAGATGCAATAAGCCTGAAGTCTGCCCTCCCTCTGGCCCCCACCCTATTTTTGTACAGCCTTGCTATCCCCAGACTTTCCCTGTTTCAGGCTGAAGGGGACCTGAAAAAAGAGTGTGAGAGGCGATCCCAGCAGTTACAAGAAATGGGGCGCAGGGAGCGCCTCATTAAGTCAGATCTGGATCTGGCAGCAACTCAGGTAGGGGCAGCTGAAACATCAGTTATTGTATCCTGGTTTGCACGTGGTTTAATTAGTCAAAGTGTGGCTTGCTTGTTTGAATGATCAAGTGGATTCTGGTCCATTAAAATGTATACCATAAGAAAATGTTTTGGGTACCACAAGATTCCTAGTTGCTTTTCCAACCCACTGTATTTCTCAGCAAGGAAGTGCATGCACTCACTGGAGGTGAGTGCACTCACTGGAGGTTTTTAAGCAGAGGTTGGATGGCTAGCTGTCAGGGATTCTTGAGTTGAGATTCCTGCCTTGCAGGGGGTCAGACTAGATGACCCTTGGGGGTACCTTCCAACTATACAGTTCTGTTTTGGAAGCGGGGTGGTCCCTGCTGTCAGTTAAGTTTTACCATCGACCTTTTTTCACTCTTTGTTTTCTGCTGTTAGGCACAGCGCTTTAGACACCAACTTACCAAAGCTCTCTTTTCACAACTTCCAGAGAAGGCACTAACAGATCAGCAGGTAAGGTCTTCGCCCGTTAAACACAGGAAGATTAATGTTGCGCTGTGGACCATGCTGTTGCTCACTGCCTTTGTTGAGTTCCTTGCCATGCCATGGGCACTAAAAAAAAATACCTAAATGATTTATATACCTCAGAAATACAAGAGTCCCTAAGTGGTTTACAAAGATACAGTACACAAAATAAGTTAAAACTATAAAATTGAACCTCAGTTGAAATGCCTTCCATAGGCGCTGGAAGTTGCGTAGGAAGGAGGCCTGTCTGACCTCAGCTGGAAGGGAGTTCCAAAAAATTGGACCCACGATACTGAACACACAACTCTTGGTGGATGCAAGCTGTGCCTGCAGCCATAGGGGACCACTGAAAGGTCCCCCAGCAGGCCAGCCCTGATTAAGAGCATCACACAACACACACACACACACACACACAGAGAGAGAGAGAGAGAGAGAGAGAGAGAGAGCGCGCCTTATGGGGTGGAGGTGTATAATGAGAATTCACCAGATTCCATTATTGTTGTACAGATACAAGAGGTGAATTTTGAGCAAAACAGGGGGTGGGGACATGTGCTTTCAACACGCAGCTTTACTTTTTAATGAGCAAATGAATATTCAAATGTATTTCAGGTGGGAAGTGAAGCATAAATCCCAGGAGTGAGCAGATAAATAATATATACTGACTTTTTCTTTGTTAACCCACACATATCAGATTGTTGAGAAGATAGAAGAAATCCAGGTGACCAGTGAAGAGTATTGCCAAAGGGAGGCTCTGCTGAAAGAGGAGTTACTTGCCAAGAACTCTGAAATTGAGGAAGTGTCTGAAAATGTTGAGCTGTTGAAGAAAGCATTGGATGGACTTCAGGTAATGCCTTTAGACACATCTTTATAGGATATTAGCTTTCTCATTTTGTTTAGATGAGTTATGGTGGAATTCTACACATGCAGGTTGCACAGGAATGGTCTGCAGCAGGGGCAGGAATGCTCAGGGCACATCCTGCCCTCCAGACCTCTCTGCCTGGTCCATAGGACTCTTCCCAGGCCCTACCCCTCACCGCTCCTGCTCCATGCCCTCCTTGAATGCTTTTGCCTAGTTGGAAGTGTTCCTGAACTGCAGTAATGTCACTGGTTTGCCTGATTGGAAAATGTATGGATGTAGAAACCTCTGACATTTGCACTACCAAAATAAGTCCAGTCCAGATTGCTAAAACGACTCCCCAAAAGAATCCGTCTGTGTGCCCCCTGCCAGTATCCAGTTCATCAGGCTTATACTTGGGAATTACTTTTTTTTAAGAAAGAAAAATAATTGGCCTGGGTAATTGCTCTGGAGTGTTGAGAGATGGCTTGGGGGGGATTGTTATCTTTTCTGAATTCCTTCCTTGTAACAGGAAGATGAGGGCTGTTGAAACACAACACCAAATGATTTATTGCTAGAGCAACTAGCTGTTACAAAAACAGCCGAGAATATTATGTGGGGAAATGAGTCTTCACTGCTGCTTCAAGATAAGAATGACCCACACTCATGTCTGTGTGGGTTTGCTTCTTCTCTTCCCTGTTTTCTTGCCAGGATTTCTTGGGAACCTCTTACTGCAGCAGCAGCTTGAAGAAAGAGATCTGCAATCTCCAGAATCTGTGCCTGACCCCGCCTGCCTTGGGAGTCCAGACCTCAACAGCCGGAGTCCTCTGCAGTTTGCTGGGCTGGGTGGATGCAGTGGAATGTCTCCTTCGGGATGTGGGGCTTGATGTGTCTGGCTCTGAAAAAGGTTCCTTTGTCTCTCTTACATTTTCTGCTTACCTTAATCATACTGTAGGACCCTAAGTGAGAGTGCATTGCTGCCCTAGGTTCACTGCCCCAGCCAAAGTACCCTCTCCCCTCCCCATCATAACCAAAATCCAGCACCTGCATGTAACCACGATCCACCCCACCACCTGCCAACAGTTTATGATGGTTGATAAGTTAGTAAGCATAACCATAATAATTTTACTTTTAGTTTTTAGTATTTTACACTGCTTTGTGTGCCATTTTTGTCAGACCTGCAGTTTATAGATTCCTAAACAAATAAACAGAACCTGCTATAGCTGCTTCTTGTAAAATAAAAAGACAGTGGGAGTTCCAACCATGTGTTTTTTGCTCCTGAAAATGGAACATGTAATCCAGGAAAGATAAAGACTAATTGCCCAGGTACAAGGCAATGGCATTATGTACACACACACATACATGTGCAAGCACACACCCCTTTCAATCCTGAACTTGCTCCTATGAGCACAGGCCAGTGTTCATGATCCCACCCACCCCATTTCATTCTCACAACAACCCTGTGAGACTGAGGCTGCTGGGTCCGTCAACTTCTGGAGGGCTGCTGGATCCCTAGTCCTGCCCTAGTCCAAAACGTTTTTCACTGCTGCACCAGAATGAGCTCCGTTTAAGGAAACCTGGCTAAAGAAAGGAATTTTCCAGGAAACGGAGGAGAGAGATGAAGCCTGGTCACTCCCTTCTGTTATCGTGCTTGTCTGTTTTTGTCAGGAATGGCTTCCTACATGAAGAAGCTGCTGGGCAAACACAATGAGACCATGGCCAAACTCCAGATGCTGCAGGTAAAAGGTGTTTTCCCTGAAGTGAGCTTCTCTGGCTGAGGCCAGTAGCCCAAAGCAGGCCTGACAGTCTGAATCTTTTACTATAGAACCAGCTAAAGATGGCAGAGATATCTCAGGATTCCCTCCTGCAGGAGAAGCTAAATGAACTGAAAGAAAAACTCGAGGAGCAATTTCGAGACAGAGAGCGAGAACTTCAAGAGAATGAGAAGGTACAAAGAAAGCTTAGGGGTGTTTTTAAAAGTGTTTGAACCCACCTTCTAAATGGAAGTGGCAATGGGGACATAGTAAGAACTGAAGAAGGTGGAACAAGATGCCCTGATCTGCTATCAGGGAGGAGCCCATAGAGCAAGGCAGGTCAGTTGTTGCGGCATCACAAAGTAATAATAATAGTAAGAGTAGTAACAACAACAACAACAATACAAAAATGCAATTACCTAAGTCTACCCCCTTTGGAACTGGTATCTTAATAATTCTGGTCCTCCATCCAATCATGCTGTGAACATACATCTCAGTAGCTCATATGCTTGGTATTTTGTAACTCCCCCCTCCCCCAATGCTGTGCCCAATGCAGCTAATTATTCTTTAAGGGCCTCTCCCACCAGAATGTTAACTTAACGTTTGTTCATCTATCACCAAGCCGTTTCTGCCTAGCAAATTTCCTTCGTTTGCTTTAACCATGTTAACAAGAAGAATTTAATTATTTACCAGGTTCTGGAGGGGCTGGCTGCCCTGGAGGAAGCAAAATTAAAGGAGGCAATTGATGAAGAAAAGAAAAAGGTCCGAGATTTGGAAGCTCAGATGAAGCAATTGGCTGAGGTATGTAGAAATCTGTGGGCCTGCCTCCTCATTGCCATCCCACAATCTCCTCTAGCAGACAGCTAGAGAGATAAATATTTATATTGTGCATTTTGAGTGTTCAAAGGAAGCACTTCTTCCTACATTAAGTTACTTACTAACCATAGGTCCTTTTCTGCTTTTATATCCCACCGTTCTTCTAAGGAACTAAAGGCAGAGTACATGGTTCTTACCTCCCTTCGCCTCTACATTTTGCCCTCTCAAAAACAAACAAACAGGCAAGCAAACAAAAAACCCTTGGAGCTAGACCCTGCTGAGAAGACATGGGTCCCTCAAGGTTGGCTGAGCGGGAGTTTCATATCTAGGTCTACCCAGCCATAGCCTGACACTCTGACCATTCCACTACATTGACTCAAAGCCAAATATGGTCTGTGTTGCCCTTTCCACTACAATGGGCATTATGGTTTGAATGTGGCTTCTGATCCTCATTTGCAGGGCAAGCACAAGTAATCCAGATGTCTGAGACAGTGCGTCTCAAAGGGAGTTAGATCACAGAGGAGGAGGAGGAAGTAGTGAAGAGGAGGAGGAGGGAGGCAAACTGGGCTCTTGACTAGGATGCTGGCAGCCCAGATTCTAGTCCCTACTTGGCCATGAAGCTCACTTGGGTGACAATGGACCAGTCACTGTCTCTCAACCTTCCCTGCCTTCCAAGGCTCTTTGTGAGGCTGCAGTGGAGAACTAGATATGCTGCATTGAGTTATGCATCAGTAACTGGTGCATAACACCAGTTAGTAAGCTTTGAAGCATGTTCTCCTTTGCCGTAGTATGGCAATATATGTGAACTAAGTTAGGATTGAAAGAGGGATAAAATAAAGTGTCGTTGTCATTGCTTCCCCCCCCCCCCCCCCGCTTACTCATCTGAAGTTTTCTAATCCAGACTCTTCCTGGCGTCTGCTTTCCTGCAGCACAGTTATTGGCAAGTTAAACACTGGTCTGCCAGGCTTTTAACTAAGACAAACCACACTCCATTCTCTGAAGCCTAGGTTCTGTCTTCTCACTTCTTAATAATATGTTCATTACAGGTAATTGAACTTAAAACAAAATCAGAAGAAGCTCTAAATGCCAAGATAAAGAAGGCTCTGGAGAGCCTAGAAGAGGCTACGAGAAGAAAGGTAACTGGTGACAGAAGACTGCAAGCAATTCTGCTTGAGGGTTCAGCAGCTAGAAACTCCTGACCCAGATTTGGCCCTTTGAGGAGTGACAGCTGCTCCCACGTTTTCAACTTGGAGGTGAAAGACAGCAGCTGCTGGAATGGGAGATTTGTGAAAGGCCATTTTAGAGGCTTGGAAATTAAGGTCTGGGCTCCTCCACCTCCCACATCTCAAAGCATGTCTCTGAGATAAACCAGTTACTGATTTAAGTACTGTATTAAGAAAGTTTTCTAATTCAAGTGAATCATAATCTCCTCCCTCCCAACTGCCCCCAAAATTTGTTAAGAATAACACACCCTGGGAACAAGGAAACTGATGAAAGACAAGATGCAAATTGAACAAATAAGTAACTAAACATGAAGGTTTGCTGGTTTGATTTTCTCCTAGCACCCTTGACAATGGCTTTATCTGAAAAAGTCACCCATGTGCTGAGCAAAATGAATGAGTTCTGTTTGGGGGTTTGCTTGTTTTTAGACAGTGGCAGAAGAGAAGCTAACCGTCTGGGAGAAACGTCTGAAGAGCATTGAGAATGAGAATGAGATGCAGAAGCAGAAGCATCAGGTGGAGATAACAGAATATAAGGAACAGATCAAGCAACACTCAAAGACAATAGTGGACTTGGAAAACAAATTTGTGGAAGCTGTCCAGAAGCTGAAGGCGGCAAAGGAGGAAAATGCAAAGCTTCAGAAGCAAATAGAAGGTCAGCAGAGAAAACAGAGAATGCTCTTGTCTGGTGCCCTTGGCATATCCTGTCATACTTGGGGCCAGTTCATGTCAACAAACTGCACTGAAGTTTTCTAAAATAACCTGCTGATTGATTAACTCAAGGGGTGACTTTTTTTCTTAAATCAAAACGTTTTAATCAGTTACCCTAACTGAGTAAACAATTAATTGTTGATTTAAATCAGCCTTTTCTAAGCTAGTGGCCTCCAGATGTTTAGGACTACGACTCTCTTTACCCCCAACACGGGAATGATGTGAGTTGTAGTCTGAAAAACGATCCTGAGAGTATCTAACCATCTTAGGGACAACTGATTAATTTGAATAGTTTACTGATCAAAAAAGCCTTTTGTTGAACTCCAGACAGATTTAAATGTTCTCTTAATGCTTTCAATTTCTTTTTTAAATGTTTTAAATAGGTTTTGTTTTAATTGTATGGTTTTATTACTCTGCTGTTTGCCATTCTCTTCTTGAGAAGTCATCAGCATAATAATCCAGATGTGAAACCTTACATTTCTCAGAATATTTTTATATTTTTGGGTGTCTTTCCTCAGACATGCAGAGGGAATCTTGCAAGTTGTTGCCAGCTCATCCACCAGTAGTTCCTTGCCCGGAAGGGTCTGATGTTTTCCTGAAGTAAGTCACTAAATTTCCTATCGGCTTCCTATTGCTGCTTTCTATAGCATAATTACTCAAAAGCTGTGGGAAAAGGAAGTCTTGGAAATAGCAATATATGTTTGAGAGAATTCTCAACAGGGGTAATGAGTCATATTTCCAAATTGCATTATAATATTTTGAGGCTTGTCTAATCAGTCTCCCATTCTGGTGGCATAACTTGACAGTATGCTAATGAGCCACTTTGATGAAAGCCATCTGCATTTGTACCCCCCAAATACATATTGACTCCCATAAAAACTGGAGGGATTTTTTTCATAATCTTCCTCATGATAGACTTAAAAGGTTTTAAAATAATCAAATAAAGAATGAGCGTCTCAAGCTGTGTTATTCAGACTGAATTTTTTGCTTCTTCATTTTTGTTTCACAAACTTCAGGGAAGGATTAGCAGCTGCAAAGCATGAAATCGTGTCCAACCAGGCTGTCATTTCAGAGTTAAAGAAGGAACTCTCAGAAGCCAGAGCCAGGGTGTCTGATGTGATTGGTTTGTGAAATGGCATCACGTAACTTAATATGTTTTGTACCACCTTCCCTTCTATCCTCAGCCTGGAGCCTATTAGATGTTTTCCAACTACAACTCCCAGCTGGCTGGACCTGATGGGAGTTATAGTCTAAAACACCCAGATCGCACCAATAATGCTCTGTCCATACCTATCTGGGAGCAAGGCCTGTGAAACTCAGCCAAACATAGGATTGCACTGTTAAGTACTAAAAAACTGGAACACCTTAATAGAAAGGGTCAGTGGATCAGTTCAATCAGAGACCGAATTTCTGCTTGCTAATACAGGGAAAGATGCTGCTGGGAAAGTATCTTCCTTTGGGCTGCAGCAAATACATATATAAAATGTGTGCCAGTTTTTATGGTGCATGATGGTCCTGTTGCTGTTTGTTTATGATGCTTTGCTTTTACTTTGTTAGCAAGCATGCATAGGGGCCTACAGCTTGAAAAGTGTTTGAGAAGAGGGAGTTCCATATTTATAGATTTGGGGTGAGCAACCTGTGACTCTCCGGAAACTGTTGGACTCCAACTCCCATCAGCCCTTGAGCTTTGGCCATGCAGGTTAGGCCTGATGGGAGTTGGAGTTCAGCAACATCTGGAGAGCTGCAGCTTGCCCACCTCTGTGGTAGAGCCAACACTGTAAATGGCTCTAGGATCCTTTGCTGTGCTAATGCGACACAGAGATGCTTTTAAAGAAGATCTTCCTTCATTGAACAAATGCCCCTATGGAGACCAAATTTCTAATATCCAAAGTTTGGTTAGGAAAAAGTGGGAGCACCTATCAGCTCACACAATCCTTCCTCCTCCCTTATCATGCACAGAGCTTCCTTTTTCTTCCTTTTTGTCGATGTTTCATATACACCAATGTTAATCCAGTTCGCACTAGAATATGTGCATCCCCAGGTTGTAAACCCAGGTTTGAAACTAACCATGGTTAGTGTTAAAATCGCTGCAGGTGTAACATTGCACAAAGTTAGCACAAAAACAGAAGGTGAACGGTTGCATGTTCCAGAGGAAAGAGAAAATGAAAAGTATTGTGGGAGCCCACAGTGCAATCCCCCTCTTCCGAGTCAGGGCTAGGAAGTGAAGCCCTCTTAGGTGTATTGGGCCAAGGTACTGAAAGTTTGGTCATAGTTCATCATCTCTGTCTTTCCTGTTCCTGGGTGTGAGTGTCTGCATCAGGAGTGGCAAACTTCTGGCCCTCCACATGTTGGACCTCCAACTTCCATCCACCCCAGCCATCATGTAAATCTATAGGATCTACAGCTAATATAGCCCAAAACTACTCCGAACTCCCTTTGTGCAGGAGAACTCAGTGAAAAACAGAAGATGGAGCTAGAGCAGAAACGGCGTCTTGTCCACAGCCAAGCCCACGAACTCAACCAGCTTCGAGAGAAACTCTTTGAGATGTCCAAGCTTGTGGACCAAAAAGATGCAGACCTCAAAGCACAAAGCGAAGAATTAAGGTAGGAGGCTTGTTTGTATCACACTTTTCATCCAAGGAGCTCAAGGCAACATTGATGGTTCCCTCTCAGACCTGCCCTCACAACAACCCTATGAGGTTGGTTCAGCTGAGAGATAGTGACTAGCCCAGGGCCGCCCAGCAAGTTTTGTGGCAGAGTATTTGAACCCATGTCTCCTCAGTCCCAGCCTGATTACTCTTAGCACTATGCCAGACTGATCTCTGGTGTGAGACCATTGCTGCAAGTGGGGGGGGGGGGCTCCCTTGGATGGGCTGCACTAAATACAGCCGCACCAGAACCATGTGTTTTAAAAACTCTTTCCTGGTGATGGTGGTAGCTTTGGCAGTACAGGTGAAAGGTCCCAGCTGTAGCCCCTTGATATCTTAATTTTAAAAAGTGGAGTCAAAAGGGATGGAAAAGCCTATAGAAAGCTGGTCCCAGACCCAGTAGATGTTGTTGGGCTTGTTCAGCCAGTAGGTTGACTCTACCACCCATCATTCTCCTTTAGCAACAACTTCTCCTCCTCCTTCCCCTCTTCCTTTTTGGAGTGCAGGAACATCAGAGGGAAGCTGCAGGAGCTGGCGACAGAGAGGAAGGAAAAGGCAGATGAGCCCAAGAAAATTGCGCAGCACAAGAGCGTGCAGACAAGGTCCTCCACCCCGGACGAAGCCCCCACAAGCAAGAAGGCAAGTGGCACTCGAAGCAGGGAACACTGCGGAGCACTCTGGTAGTACTGGTGGGGAACTCTCCTGCATATGGCTAAGCCTTGACCATCTACTCTACCCTGACGCCGTATATACAATGTCGGGTGTCAGGCAGCTATAAGGTGGAGCTGGTCTACACTCACCAGTGCTGAAAGGTTTTAGATAGGGGTCTTTTCTAGCCCAAATTTGGTGTGCTAGGGATTGCACTTGGTCAGGAATCTTGTCTTGAAACAGCCACATGGCTGATTGGTTCCAACTGCTCATCTCTGTGCCAGCAGGACAAAGGTGGAGGACTTTTTTTTTTTGCCCAAAGGTGAATTCCTTTGTGGGCAGGTTTTCAGGAGTTACTTGTCAGAGGGGAGGGATGTGGCTTGGGAAGAGGGTGGCATGACTTGGCCCCTGGGGCTGAGGTTCCCCACCCTTGTGTCACAGACATGGTTGAGTGTCAGGCCTATTGAGCACAGCAGCTCATTCTCGGTGGTCTTCCTCTATGAAAATCAGTTGTCAAGACTGAAAGTCCCCACCTCTTATCACCTAAGTTCCCTCCTCTCCAGGGCTTTTCCAGGGAACCAGAGACTGCACCTGCATGCAGACATAGTCCCCTCCACCCTTTTCATGCCTCTTCTGGTTCTGGGAGACCAGAGGAGAGGGGAGCTTGTCACAGCACAAAGGGGAGACCCTCATGGCTCTTCTCCAGCGTGACTCATCTCTGTCTCTTGGCCTCCCTCCTTCCATTCTTCTGCTTCAGCTTCTGCCTCTGATTCTGGACTTTTCTCTGCTACAAATTCTCCCGGCTCACTAAGCCCTGCTACCTCTTCAGCTTACAACACCTCTTCCCAATTTTCTCCCCCTGACCATTCATCATCGTGCCACCGCCAATCCCCAGGCTCGGAGCCTTTTTCCCTTGGGTTTTCCCAGCTGGTTCCTCCCATAAGTCCTCTGTGTCCAACCAGACCATGACATCTTGCTCCAAAAGAATTGTGCCTGTTGGAAGCAAACAAAGTGAGTGAAGAGGCTCTTTATTTTTAATTGCTCTAAAGCTGTTGAATGAGTCAGCATTGCCAAAATGTCATTTTGTGCCTGTAATGATCCATTGTAACCTAGAAAAATGACAGCGTACCCAGAGCCTGACTAAGTGAGACCCCGCAAATCTCACCAAGCGATGATCCTAACGATGAGCGTTCACATAACCTACACGGTCTCATTAATATTCAGGGAAGGGAGGCATTGCCTGTTTGGAACGTGACAGGTTGCATGTGCAGTCCCTGGCACCTCGAAGTTGGGCTAGAAAATGCTTCTGTTTGAAGTCTTTTAGTGTTGTTGCCAGTCAGTGTAAACCAGCTCTGTCTTTTCCCTGCATTATATATGGTGTAAGGTGCAGAGCAAGTGGGCAAGGCTTGGCCAAATTGGGGGCCTAATTTATGGTCACCAGATTTTTTTTCAATGAATCCAGGGACACTTTTTTTTAAAAAAGCTGAGTAGCAACAGGGAGTCAGTAGTGGGGATGGTGAGGCAAAATACACGAGCACACATACATATTGTATAAAGGTGCAAAGCCCTTCTTTCGCAACCTGTGAAACATAAATGCGCAGAGTTTTTAAAAAACTGGGCAATGGCGTGCCGCCGCCCATGACTCCTAAGCCTCCCCCGATCTCCTGCCTCATTCCTCCTTTGTTTTGACTGATCGGGGGAGGCCTGGGAGTCATGGGCGGGCGGCTGTTGCTCAGTTTTTTTAAAAAAAAAACCCGGCACATTTATGTTTCACAGGGTGTAAAAGAAGGGCTTTGCACCTTGCCTGGCAGAGAAACCATGCACCTTGTGCCCCTCCTGGGCAGCGCCCGCCTGCCCGTGACTCCTGAGCCTCCCCTGATCTGTCAAAACAAAGGGGGAAGGGGGCAAGAGATCTGCACCGCCAGACATTCCTGGTTCCCCTTCGGCAGTGGCAGCAGCAGTGAGCAGCTCCTGAAGCCAGCCAGAGCCAACTGCGCCACCAGGCTGGCTCTGGGCTGCTGAGGCTGCCACTGCCACGTTTCCCGGGGACAGATTTGCAAATCTGGGGACATTCCAGGGACAGAATTTGTCTAGGGACAGGTTTGCAAATCCAGGGACGTCTGGTAACCCTAGCCTAATTAGACCCACGGGCTGGAGGTTCTCCTTTGCTGGTGCAGATAGTACTAGCCGCACCCATGATCTGACTCTGTCTGCAGCAGCTTCCTGCATTCCTTATGACGATCCTGCAAACTGAGCCATCTTATTATCCCCATTTTGCAGATGGAACTGTTGAAACTGAGTGCTAGTGACTTGCGTACAGCCAATTAGCGAGAGTTGAGATTTGAACCAGGGGCTACCACTTGCACTGTTAACAACAGGTTGTGCAAGCCCTTACCTGTAAACTGATACCTGCTCAGGGGAGCAGATTGGTCATGTCGTAGCTTAACCACTCTCCGGTATTCATGTGGCACTTTGCATTCATGCAGCCTGCTGTCTTCCCATCTGGTGAAGACACGAAACACAGAGCCTTTGCACAGTAGGTAGGTCAGCTTGCCCTTCAGCTCCAGTAATAGGAACCAGCCCTGTCCGTGTTGCTAGTACAAGTAACTGCCATTGATGCTGCAGCATCAGGGTTCCAGTACAGCTGCTGTGAAGCCCAGCTGAACTGGGCAAAGAACTTCTTCATCTTGGGTGGATGGAGCAGGACCCAGAAGCCTGTTGTTCTGTCCAACAGAACCTCAATGGAGCTGGTGCAGGATTGTTCCCCAAGAGGAGGCAACCCCCAGCAGCTCAAGCAGCAGCACATGACTTTTATCTCCATAACATTTATCTCCTGTCCCATGTAACTTGATTCTCATTAAGTATCTATCATCCAGGCATGTTGTGATAGGTAACCGGCAAATGTTTTTATAGCGCTTTGCAAAATGTGAAGTCTTGTTAACTGCTAAGTGTGATTGTAATTGCTCATTAGAGTTGGAAAGGCAGCTTGTGGGAGAAAATAAAAAGGGACGTGCTCAGGTGCTCCCATTTTATTTCACAAATACTTGCACAAGTGCACACAAAGCAGAGTGGTTTTATGGTCCTAGGTCCTTTGAAAATAACAGTTTTATCCACCCTAAGGAAAGCCAAAGTCTTTTCTGGGCCATATGTAGCAGTAACTAATTAGCTGCGTCTGCTAAGCAATTTGGACAAGAATAGTTCCTTTTCATTGGGGGATTAGGGTGGACTTTGGGGTTTCTTACTCTGATTTTTTAAAAGGACAGAGAAATATATATATATATTAATTTAATTCGTTCATTACTATAATTTCTGTATACAAAACATATTATAAACTATTTCCATTTGTATACTCAAATCCTGAACACTTAAAAAACTGTATACCTATAAAATCAATAATACGCCTCTGCTTTGTTAAAAATGTGTCTATTTGGAATTTTTAAAAAGAAAACTTTGATAAACTAGGTAAAAAATAAATGGGCTCTCAGAAGATCTAATAGGAGAGCAAAGGATTTGTTTAAGGGAGAGAAAAAAAATGTGTGTGCATGCAGAGTGGAGGGAGGGGGGAGAATTGCAGAGATAAGGAAAGATAAAAAACAGGAACCAAGCTTAGCTGATGTTGTAAAATCAAGATGGTGCCCTGAGGTTTCTGTCAGTCTCTGTTCCCTATATTGTGAGCTGAAACATTGCCAAGGCATTTTGATGCAAGAGAACTACTTCCCCGTTTTTAAAAAATGGAACTCTTTGAGGGTGACCTTCTTCCCCTTTTCATGTAGCGCCTTTTGTAATTTCTGCATTGAGGAATCCACATGGAAGCCGAGTTGCCCAGAGGGAGCCCTTATCACCTTGTTGCCTCAGAAGAGAATTATTAACCTGAGCCTGTTTCCTTCAGGTATCATCCGTGAGCCTGGCTGATCTGGGAGCAAGATGCAAAGGCTCCAGACATGAGGAAATCATCAGTCGCCAGAAAGGCGCCCTGGCTGAGCTGCGGCAAAGAGTCAGAATGCTAGAAAGGGGTCACCCATTGGGTGAGTGCTACATTTCATGGAACGCTTGCAGGCAGTGATTTGTGCAGTTAGCTTTTGCAAGTTGTGGGATGAATTTGTGGGATGAAACAGCAGTAAGAAACCAAGCATTGCTATAAGACTTCTCTCCTTGAAACACCTGCACAGGTCTAGTGTAAAACACACACATGGTCACAAGTAACTTGTTAGCGGAGCTACTACATGCCTTTAAATTCAGGTACAAATGCTCAAAAGGGCTAAGTTCCACCTCATGAGAAGTTGCTCATGAGGAGTTCTTCATAGCACTGCAACACCTGCCTTGCTCTGTGGGCTTTTCCAGGGACCCAGAATAGACATCACCATATCCTTGTGTCAGAAACTTCTATAGCAGGGGTGGAGATCCTCAGACCCAGGAGCCAAATGTGGCCCTCCAAGCCTCTATCTGGCCCTTGGGATGCTCCCCAGCAACACCCCTTCTCCCCAAGCTATGCCCCTCACCAATCCTGCTTTGCACCCTCTTGAGTAATTTTGCTTGGTGGGACTAAGTCTTTGAAGTCTAATAATGCTCCTTGCTTGCCCGGGTGGAGAACAGAGAGAACGGTGCAAGTGTCTGCAGATACTCAAAGAGGTAAAAATTCACATTTGTTGCTCCACCCCCTTCAGCCTCTGGCTGCATCCACCACTGGCATCCACCACCCATTCTGTGAATTAATAGAAAGAGAGCAATTTAATGAATTGCCACTGTGCGTGTGTGTAAAGGATTGAACACCTGCTCACCACTTCTCCAGTTGAATTTTGAGTTTCATGTGAGATAGAAAGTGTCTAGCCAGATCACCAAGTGAGCTTCGCAGCTGGGCAGAGATTTGAGCCTGGGCCTGTCCTGCCCTAGTCCCAAGCACTCCACCCCATAGTCTTCGTCCTCTGTCCCTGGAATCTTTCATCCCGTGCAAAACGTGTTTAATGTGTTTCAAGTGAAACGGGAAGTGGCACGGTACGATGACTTCTCTTTCTCAGGTTTTGAAGAGAGAATTGGAGAGCCACTTAGAGTGCTTAAAAAAGGCCCAGCTGAGAAGGGAGATGAAAGAACAGAGAAGGAGCAGGTGACAACCTTGATGACAGCAGCGGATGCCAATCAGGTAAACTGAACAATGCACGGTATCCTGGTGATGCTTTCTTTAGAAAACGTGTCATGAAAGGAAGGAAGGAAGAATATTTGTTGATGTCTTTTTGGTCGTAGCTCCCACCTCGATAATCTATTCTGAATATTTCAGAATACATTATTTCACATTAGGAAGAACTTTCTGACAGTAAGAGCTGTTTGGCAGTGGAATGGGCTCCCTCAGAAGGTGGTGGACTCTCCTTCCTTAGAGGTTTTTAAACAGAGAGTGGGTCAGTCATCTGTTATGGATTCTTTAGGTGTGATTCCTGCATTGCAGGGGGTTGGAGTCTTTTCCACAACGCTACAATGCTATGATTCTATTTCCTTTACCCTCCCAGCTTCAAAGCAGTGTTTCCAGAACAGATCCCAACTTGACCATAGAGAGGACTGCGAAGCTGGAAATGGCTGACGCTTTAGACCTCAGTGAGAACATGGTATGAAAATGAAGAATGTGTTAAAGTACTTGGGGGGGGGGGGGCTTTATGTTGCAGAGGACATCACAGCATGCACTCCTCTCCTGATCTGTGTCTAGGGGCAGAGATGTGCTCCCAAGAGAGCGTGCTACAAATACTGTTATTACCATGTGCTTACATCAGCGATTGTGTCAGGTTTGAGCCCGCCCATCAGCAAGTGCCCTCAAGTACCCACCCCATCCCCTGCCTTCAGCAGGCTTACCCTTGCCATGGTGGCAAGACTGCCAGCAGGCAGCCGCATTGCAGGCTGCAGGACGTGGCTATGAGCAACCCAATTTTTTAAAAAAAAATCTACCACAATGCCCAGAACCATCCTCTACCACCATGGCTTGGGGTCAGCTGGGCATGTCCTTCCAGGGCAGCTTGGCTTCAGCAAATTCCCAAAGGTGCCAGAAGTTGACACTGACCTTCATTTGCATCAGGGCTGAGAAACCTCGGACTCGGGGGGCCAAATGTGGCCCTCCAGGCTTCTCTTACCTGAACTCCTGCCAGGCCACCTCCACTTCCTTCCTCTGGCTCAAGTATGTCTGCCTTGGTGGACTATACAGGGAGATGTATGTAGGGTCTGCTGTGTGTAGAAACTTCTGACATAAGAAGGGTAAGAGTCATATCTGTGGCTGCACCCAATTCTGCCTCTGGCCCTACCCATCGCTGACATGTGGCCCCCAGAAGGTTACCCATAAGGGAGTACGGCCCTCAGGCTCAAAAAGGTACCCTGATCATAGCCCTCCTATGGATTACAGGTGGGTGAATCAGGAACACAAGTGAGTCACTCGCTTAGCTCTGCAGCTTTAGTGGTAATGCAAAGCAAAGACTTCTGCTTGATTTCAGAGTGGGGGTTCTTTTTCCAGCTAGGGGAAAGCATGCCATTCTCGCCAATAGTTTGCTCCCTACTCTTTCCCTCCAGTACCTCAACCTGATCCAGGATCTCGCCAACCTGGTGAACGTCAAGGAGCTGACAGGGATGCAGACTGTGAAGCACCTTCCTTACGATGAGAGGGAGAAGCTCGGGGTGCGACGACAGAAGGACCTCGAACTGCTCTTCGACAAGATCAGGAAGCTCAAGGATCGCCTCGAGAGGAAAGAGTCGCTGCTGAAAGAGTACGAAAGGGACGTCGGGCAGTTCAGGTACAAAGGTGACGTGCGCGCACACTGTCTTTTGGGCACCTTTCTTTTTTTATTTATGCCCCGCCTTTTTCCTTGACAGACTCAAGTCAGCTTACAGCTAAAATAAGAACAGCTAAAAACATAGGAGAGCGGGAAACCAGTCATTCAAAAACAACTAAACATTAATAGAATTAAAACTCTCTCTTTATCTCTCTTCTCTCTTCATATATATATATATATATATATATATATATATGCAGGTTTTGGTGTCCTCGGGTGTCTTCCCGTGTAAAAGTTGGGGTGTCTAGGCGACGTTTCGACGAGGTCTCACTCGTCATCTTCAGGCTGGTGCTTTCGGCTTCTTGTTACTGGAACAGAGCGGGATCTCAATGTTTGAGTTCCTATAAATACTGTAGAGGGGGTGTGGTGTCTAGCCTCCAATGTTCTGGGCAGAGAGGAAGTTCCCAGGCTAGTGTGCCTTTTCTTCTTTTGTTCCTTAATTACTTGAGAGATACCTTGAGTGATTTCTTGAGTGATATCCTGAGTACCACTTAGGTGGGTCATTAGGTGTGGATTAGTTGCTAAAGTCTTTGTGTCTTGACCTCTTGAACTTTGTGAAGAGTTTTCCTGAGAAGATGGCTGTATTGCACTTAGTTGTGCTTTGGCTTGGCTTCGTGTATAGGGGCGAGCTGTGGTTTTGTGGCTTGTGTCAGCCAGATCTGTGTAGGGATTGCAGGGGGGTGCAGCATCCGGAGGTGCCACCATGGATTGGCTACTGGATGGTGTCAGTAATTCATCTGTGGAGAGGGTCTGGGTTTGGGTCTGGTGTGGTTGATTGGTGTTGGCGTTCTGTGTGCCTCTGGATCTGGTGTCAGTTTTTGTGGAGAGGGCTAATTTCCAGATGTCTGGCAAGCGGGATGTGTCGTCACGCTTGTTCATGTTGTGAGGGTGTTTCTCACCCGAGGACACCAAAACCTGCATTCCTGTACCCGTGAAAATCTACGAAAGCATATATATATATATATATATATATATATATAGTCTATTTTTTAAAAAAAGAAATGATTGCAATAAAAATGGCATGGCACCAGCCCTTTAATTAAGGGGAGACTCTTAATTAACTCAGTCTGCGTCTGTATTGGATTTTAAATTATTTTTATATATATTTTTATTCTTCATTTTTTAATTAATGATTTTATCATGTTTCTGTTAATTTTGAACTGTTTCATGGAAAGGGATTCAGAAACAAAATGAAATAGATAAGGTAGTGCTTGATAAATTTGTCATGATTGAAGCTCATTCCATTTATTAGGAGGGGTGGTGGCATGTATTCATTTTTTCTGGGTGTTTCTTTACCATCCACTCAGCGGCGTCCTTAGTGCAGTTAAATATAGCCTCATGCCTGAACATTATCTCTAGGCGTGTAAAGAGTTCCTGTAGGTGACCAAGCAGGAGTGCTTTTGGTAATTCCAAGCACTGGTTACTAAGTTTTTGTTGATTAGTAACTTCTAATGACTTGCAGATTTCACTTATTGTAAGCTTCAGAGTGATGTTTCCCTTTTATAATGTGGTTTGCAACACACCAACTTCCAGCTACCCTGTCTGTCTCATCGCACAGGACAAACAAGCAGACTCTGCAAGCCTGCCAGTCTGAGCTGGCCAAATTGGCTGACAAGATCTACCGAGAAGCTGAAGAGAAGGCTTTGCTGAAAGAAGCTCTGGAGAGGACTAAATTGCAGCTGACTCAGGAGAAGAAGCTGAACAGGGCTCTCAAACAGCATAAGGTAGGTAACAGAGATCCACAGCGCCACCTCTGCACAGCTACACTGCTGGTGTGAAGACCCTTTAGCAACCTCTGCACTTGGGCAGGTGTCGTTTGACAGCATCTTCCAGGCAGCTGCTGGGTTTGTATTATGGGGAGGAGAACTAGCTGAGCAATGGGGAAGGTGTGTGTGCCATCCCCATAGGGCCAAATCTTGAAGGGTCACCATCATCCCAGGGGGAGAATCCAGCTCAGCTTCATTCACGGGGCGAAAGGAGAACAGAATGTAGTCAATTGGGGGCAGGAGGCAGAAGGGACAGAGAAAGTCTTTTCCACATAGGGACCCTTTGCACAGAAGCTAGTTCAAGCAGCCTTGTAAGTAAGCCCGCCCCCATCAAGTTCCTAGACTGCAGAAAAAGATACAGTACTACTTCCCCGCAGAAAGGGTAATGGAGAGCTGTGTACTGCTTGGTGCCAAGGAAGGGGCTTTTTCCCCCTAGCATCCCGCTTGGTTTCCCATTGGCTGTAGAGGAGGGATGGAACATTCTCCTGCCAGCCCCTCACTCTTCTGCATGGAACTCTGTGTGCTCACCCACATGCTACCCCTGGTCGCCTATGGCATCCAGGCTAGTGCTTAAATGTAAGGGTGAGTTTTGGGGAGAGGAAGACTCTCCTGGTCTGCTTGTCTTCCATGGCCACGAGTATCAGGATTGGGGATCCTCCTGGTTGCACGAGCCGCCATCTGATTTTCAGTGTCAGGGGCATGTGGGTTGCGCTGGCCAGTCTGTAGACCACCTGCCCACTAAACAAGACAATGCCAGCTAAGGCCACTATGCAACAGGTTGTCTTACCATTCAGCAGCACACTGTAGGAAGCTTAAAGGTAAAGGGACCCCTGACCAGTTGTGACCGACTCTGGGGTTTCGGCGTTCATCTCACTTTATTTGCCGAGGGAGCTGGCGTACAGCTTCCGGGTCATGTGGCCAGCATGACTAAGCCGTTTCTGGCGAACCAGAGCAGTGCACGGAAACACCGTTTACCTTCCTACTGGAGCGGTACCTATTTATCTACTTGCACTTTGACGTGCTTTCGAACTGCTAGGTTGGCAGAAGCGGGGACAAGCGGGGATTCGAACCACCAACCTTCTGATCGGCAGGTCCTAGCCTCTGTGGTTTAACCCACAGTGCCACCCACGTCCCAATAAGGAAGCTTATTGTATGCCAAATTATATTATGTTTCCATCTAGTTCTGTATTGTCTGCCTTGGCTGGCAGCAGCTGTCCAAAGTGTCAGACAGGGCTCTGTCCTAGCCCTACCTGAAAATGTCAGGGATTGAGCTTGGGACCTTCTGCATGTAAAGCACTCTGCTACAATCAGAACTGTCTCGTCTACATTAGCTGTTTCAGCTGAAATTACTACCCCTCTTTCAGTCACTTTTTGCAGAAAAGTCATACAATGCCATCACCAATATGTTGCATTCTCTGTCTCTCTCCTGATCTGCGATGACCAACCTCCTTTTAAAATGCAACTGCAGCACCTGTTGATTAGGAAAGTGCTGCTGAGGGCCTTCAGGACTTCTGTTCCTCTAATTAGAAACTTCCTTCTTTCAGCTTCGCCCCCTGTAATTGCTTCCTGTTCAGCACTAGTTGCTGCTTAATTAATGAGCTCCTGTTCCCTGGAGAGTGGTTTTATTGGTCTGCTCTCCTTATTTATTTCCTTCATGCTCTTAAACTTGCTAATTGGGGGGGAATTGATCAATAATCCTGTGGCTGCACTGAACCAGGGAGTGAGTAACAACGCAAGCAGGGAAAGCTTTTAATTTAAGTTGCAGGCAACCTTTGCAGAATGGAACTTACTTGTGAACGAACATGATAGAAGCATCTTGGATAGACATTTCCAGATCTATTGGCACTATCTTAAGTGCCATTTCCGTTCCACGTTCAGCTTGACTGCTGAAAAGCATCTCCTCCACAGCATTAAGGAGACCTTAGTATGGAAGCAGCCTTTCTCTTTCTGCATTTCTGTAGGGTGAACAGACTTGGAGGCATCACTTAGGAGCAAGGAATGAGAAATCCCTGTACTTGGAGAAAACCCATAGTCACACGCCATCGAGTTCTGTCCTAATCCCCGATGCTAGAGATGGAGTATTGTTAGGGCATCTCTCTCTCTCTTATTAAAGGCAGCAGGTTGCTGGGGCTTGACTTGCAAACTGAGTTTGGTGACAATTATATACACAAGTGTACATTCCTAATTGCTTTAGGCTGCAGTCCTTCACTGACTTACATCCCTGCCAGTTTAACTGAAAACACAGAGACTTATTCCAGCGCACTCAACCAACCCAGCTCGGAGAAAAGCAACGGCTGCATTGTTTCTTAGCTGTGTTGCTTTGCCAGAGAGAGATTTGCCATTTGTTCCTTGCTGTTTCCACCCTAGAATCAGTTAGAGGAGAGGAAGAGTGAGATTTCGTCATGTTACGCCTGCACTCTGAAATTCAGGGATAGCAAGGTAGGAAATTGCCCGGCCAGTGTAGTAAGAGTGCCTCTTAGCCAACAAGACATAAATGAAGATAGTTGGATAATAAAAGTGGGGGGGGGGGGTCCTGAAGAGCAGGGATATCATTGGTGGAAACCTGCTTGCTTTTTCAGAAAGCCTTCAACTTTGTTTTGTGTGTTCCTGGCCCACCAGGCTGTTTTCCCCAAACCACACCACTTGCCCCACAACTGGCATCATATGTGATATCCGGTGTGGGGCAGGTAGGAATGCAGCAGCAAGATTGAGCTCCTCGCACATCATCTGATAGGCAAGGATTTTGGTCCTGCTTGGTTTGGGTGTGTGAGCATTTTCCCCGGGAGGATCCTGCTGGTACGCCCATCCCTGAGTTCATCCGATGATGGGCAGAGAGTTTAACCCTGCTTGGTTTGAGTACATCCACAGGGAAGTCACTGGTGTGCTGAGAGCTTGCAGAAAGCAGGACTGAAACCCTTCAAGTTACCCTTTGTGGAGAATTCAATCCTACTCGGTTGCTCTTTGCCCCTATCCCCGCAAGCTGGTTTTTGACAGGCATTTGACTCGCCGTTTTTGCTGAAGTATAAATGTAGAAGCACACACATGCGTTTTGCTCTGTATCTTCCCTTCTCTGTCTGCAGACGGCAGCCCCTAAGAAACCATTCCCTGAAAAGCAGGTGGTTGCGGGGCCAGGAGCAGCCTGTAAGAAACGAGTGCACTGCAGCCCCTCTGCGTAGGAACAATTCTGCTTACCCAAGGAAAGCGACAGAGAAGGAAGATTCTGGCCAGCTCCTTGTCTAAGCTTGTAAATAGAAGATGCTGCTACAACATTGCATAAAACACCTGGTGTCTTATTATACAGAATTTATTTATATATGTATATGTATAGGCTTATTTGTACAGATGATACTCATATATGGTATATTGTATCTTGATTACGAGAAATGTATAGAGACTCAACTCAAAATTATGTATAAATTCTTAAGATCTTCCGACACCTGTAACAGGGTTTTTTTGTGGGGGAGGGAAGAGAGGTGGATTGTATCCAGTGTTAGTCCTACTCAAAGTAGACCCATTGATGGCGGTAGTCATGACTAACCTAGGTCCATGAATTTCAGTGTGTTACTTTTGAGTAGGACTTGGTTGGATGCAACCTTTTGTCCAATCTGGAATCCCATCTTTTGGAATCGTGGACCTGGTTCTTTTGTACATCATCATTTGACAGATTTTATTTATTTATGCATGGTGGGAAGGTTGAGCTAGATGATTCTTGAGGTCTCTTCCAAATCTGCCTCCCATCTTAGACGCAGGTTTGCGCGAGTATTTCGGCCAAGCATGGGAAAAGGCACCAAGTTAGACAGCAGATGACCAGGACCACAACTAGCAAAAACAGGAGATAACAAGCACCAAGCTCACAAAGGAGTAGCTTTGAATGTTGACTAAATGCTGATCTGGAGTCAACAGAGTTTTAGTAAGTCCTACAAAGGGAAAGTTTTTCATTCAGAGGCATCTCTACATAAAGTTGGGAAAGTCTTTTGTCCTCAACCCTGAAGAGCCACAACAAGTGCTTTTTTTTCTTAAAAAAATATTTAGGGGTACTCTTATTTTGACTGCAGAACATCACCATTTTATAGTTCAAATCAGGAAAAAATAAATACAGTAAATGGACAAAAGTACAAAGATTCACAAAATGTTTAGGGCTATGCGTACCCTTGCATACCCCGCCCCCCCAAAAAGCATTGGCCACAACCATTGTAGGTAATCCTGAGCAAGATGAATCTACAGTGTGACTTGGTATAAGGAAACTTCCCATGTTCCTAAACTTTGCAAAAGGTGGAAGGGGTTAACTTCCTGTGTTCCTGCGTTCCTGCGTTCCTATGCAGGCCAGACCCTGGTCAGTGCTTGGACAGGAGACCGCCTGGGTACCACAATAGAAGACGTGTGGCATACAAAGCACATATAAAAGATGGAACTGTGTCACTGATAACTGTTGCCTTCGCAGTTGGGGGAAGACCAGGGGAATTGATCTCCTGGGAGAAATCATTAGGATGTTTTACATACAGATGTGCTGATAACCAAGAACCTTTCTGGTTTACTCCAGAGCCCCTTTGGCTACATCTGCATTCTTTCTGCAATATACAAGGGTTTATTTCAGGACAGCACACAACCTTGCACGTCTCCTCTGCCTCGGAACATTTTGCAACAGCCATCCCCATCTGTTCTGCGAAAACTGGTTGGCATCAGATCTTCCCAGTAGAAATTCTGGAGTAATTTGTTCATGTTCCGTTAGCATTAATTACACCCTCCAAAAATAACCGTTTGCTAGCCCCCGTTAGTTCCCAGCAATTCCGCGAGCTGACCTTGCCAGCAGCCAACTCCTGGCATCTGCATCTTGAGGCTCTAAGTGAGACGTTGACATCATCTCCCTCTTTTGCTGTAGATGAGTTTTCCTCTTCTAATACCATTCAAAATGTTCTCTGATAATTCCGCCATCCATAAAACAATCTGTTACGTTAATGAAAAGCTTCACACTTTCAATTACAGAAAAGGGTTTTCTTCCCATTTTCACTGCCACCACTCCCAGTCATCCATCAAAACAGATTAAACCACCATCCTTAAATAAAATAAAATAAAATCCCCCACTCATCCAGATTGGCCTCCTATCATGAAGACAGGGGGGCTTGTTTTCTTAGGAAATCACTGACTCTCCAGAACTGCCATGTGGAACCAACCTGTTACCTTCCTCAGTGTTGTCAAAATAGGCAGCAACAAGCACAAATCAAAGCTATCCAAATAATGCATATTGCCAGGAATCTCAAAAATACAGCGCCCAAGTTATGAACATTCTGTGAAATCCAGAAAGCCATCATTTAGAAGAGCACGTCTCCATCTGGACTCAGATCTGTGTGGGTACAAATCTTGGTTTGCCACGATTGCGAAGGGATCAAGCTGTACGATTACAGGGGTGAGCATTTTGCACAAGTCCAAATGGGATTTTTTACTTTTTATTTGCAGATTCCTAAACTGTTTTGCAACCAAAAGTTACCATACCCATGTATAATAAAACCAAGATAGACTACAAAAGATTACATAGTAAATTACCTAAAAGCAATAATACTATCTCTACAGTTGTACAATTAATTCCGTAAAATGACTAGGCCATCCTTCAGGGAAAGTCTTCTTAAACAAAAATATCTCCAATAGATGTCAAAAACACTAGGCACTTGTCCCCTTTCCATTGGTAACTGATTCCAGAGGGCTGGAGTGGCAGTGCTAAAAACCCTCAGGGTAGTCCTCATAACGTCTTATCAAAGGCTTGTTTCCAGCACAGAGATGGAGAAATATGTCAATTTCATATTATTTCAGTTTCTCATTTTTTCAGTTCCGTTCTTGTTAAGTTCAGTTCTCCACATTTCCACAGCAATTTGCAGCTATTGTTTTTAAGTGTGCACACACAAAAAATGGTCAGCATTTTAGAGCACATTTCTCCCGAAGGCCTCATTCAGTGTAAAGGCAGTTTCCTAAGTGCCTATATTCCTTCCCCACAAGAAGAAGGAAAGGGGACTTTTACTTTAAGGCTAATAGTGGAACCAGGGGTAGGTGGGTTGTTGGGATCCCAGCTGGGGAGGGAAGACATAAACTTCCCCTCCATATGCACTGTGGTCCCAAAGAAAATGGCACCCCTATGTATTTATTATTAATTTTATTTATTTTTAAAGCCCCAATGAAAATCTCCCCTTCCGCACTTACGATTTTTATTTCAATGCACTTTCTAAGGATGCATTTAATGCCCTGTCTTATTTTGACACACTAACAAAAGCATAACAAGGGATACAAAAAGACAAAAGAGAGATTTCTCCGGAGACGAGCATTAAAAAAATCAAGGCTGTCGCTGTCAAATAAGGACATCATGCACAAACAGCCTAAACTATGGTTTTGAACCCTCGAGGCTGGCAGTGCCGCTTCTCCTGCATGACCCAGCTCTGCCAGGGCAATCAGTATTAAGAATGCCAGCGCTGGGACGTCATAATCCCTTTCACAGCAAAGGCTCCTGTGTCACAAACGGAGGATTATGACTGCTGCAGGGGATTCCAGCGGAAACAGAAGCTGAGCTGGAAAGGAGAAAGCTCATCAGAACTCAGATGTCAGAGGCAGTGGATAGACGAAGCAGAATTTAATGCAATTTGCCTGCCTCTGTTTTGTGTGTCTCCCCCCCCCCCCCCAGCAAAAACGCTTCCCCATCCAAGGAGCCCCCTGCGGTCATTACCACCGCATGCCTTAATGTCACTAAAAAGCCCATTGTGCATGCCCAGATCCACAGTAGAACATGTATCTGGCTGGCTTTGAAGGAGGGTTTGTCCCCCTGCTGCATATCTGCAGTGATTGGAGACTGATACCACTCTAGATGTGGAGACCACAATGACCCCGCAGAGGGTGACTGCAAGCCCAGAGCAGTAATGCATGCAGAGGCTCAACAGCCAGCCTCCTCTGAGCATGTATAATTGTGCTACTGTTAAGGATTATTTGGAAATAAATAATAAAAATACTGTATGTAAATGTCCTTATTTAGATCTATGATGTGGCCACATTTGGAACAGACTGTGTGTGTACAAGTTTGGTTGCTGCCGCTTGAAAAGGTTTATCGTTATTCTTACTTATTGAATTTGTCGTTTGCTTTATCTTGCCCAGCAAGATATGCTAATGTGCACACAGATGACTTCAACTGCTTTCTACAGAGTAGTTCTGGTGCATCCGTCGGACTTCAATATCTAGAAAAACACCAAAATACCCAGTTCAAAATACTCATCTATCATAAAAACTGCAAGCAAGATTTCAATATATCCAGAACTCTTCATCAGGAAAAGCAGTGAAGAAAGGGAAATAAGCAGAAAGCTTTCTTGATGTTGATGCTGCGAAGTCTGCATTTTGTCAGGGTCTTAAGACATCACGTAGGAGGAGATTGTAGTCTTAACTGGATTAGTCCAGAATCCATAGTAGGGCAATACCTTTACAGTGGTACCTCGGGTTACAGACGCTTCAGGTTACAAACTCCGCTAACCCAGAAATAGTACCTCGGGTTAAGAACTTTGCTTCAAGATGAGAACAGAAATCGTGCTCCGGTGGCGCGGCAGCAGCTGGAGGCCCCATTAGCTAAAGTGGTGCTTCAGGTTAAGAAAAGTTTCAGGTTAAGAACGGACCTCCGGAACAAATTAAGTTCTTAACCCGAGGTATCACTGTATTAAGCTAACACTACTTCCTTTGCTTTTTCTGTTACCTAGAAGTTAGGTGTCTGTTTTGGCATTAATCAGATTATTCGGTGAATTAATCAACTAAACTAACAGGCATCCATCGCTGGCTCCCACTCTGATGTTTGACAGCAAATGAGGGAGAGCACACTGAATCCAGCCCCCCACTCCAAATAACCAGGTGAGCAAGTGCGGGGGGGGGGGGCTCCATACTTCCAGCCACTTCTCTCCCTGCAGAGAGACATGTAAGAGAGAATGTAAGAAAAGCATGCAGATACTTCATTTATTCTGCAGTTCCGAGTGGAAATGGGTTCTGGCAGAATTGGCCTGAGCCTCCAGGAGCACATTGTGCTGAAAGTGGAAGTGAGAAAGGCTGGCAATCATCCAGGAACCTTTGTGTCCACAAGTATCATGTTAGAATCACATAACTGTAGAGTTGGAAGGGATGCCATGGGTCATCTATTCTAGTCCAACCCCCTGCAATGCAGGAATCTTGGGGGATCCTGCACTAGAGTATGGAAGCTAGAAAGCTGTGCCAAAGGCATTAATGTTTAGCTGCCCCTCTCAAAAAAAGCACTGATTTTTCAAGTATTTAAACTGAGTCCTTGACTCTGCAAGCAATTAATTATCTTAACAATTTTTTTTAAAAAAATGTTTCACAATCAGGACTGAGGATTCCATTGTAGTTTCAAAGAAATAATTGGGGGAGGGAGCACACGGACAGGGCTTGTAAGCAGTTTTACATCTCTGCGTACTAACATCCATCCCATCTTCGCCACCTCCCCCCCCCACTCCACAAGATGCCCACTGACGAGTCTCCAGACAGATTGTACAAATGTCACGAAGGAAAAGGTCAGCGGATGGCGCTGGCTTGATAATATCTTCTACAAATCTGCTGCTGCTGCTGCATCCCACGGGGCATCTGGTCAGCCAAAGAGGATGCTGAATAGATTGGTCATTGGCCTGATGCAGCAAGCTCATCCCGTGCTCTTAAATGACCTCCGGCACTTGTAAATTGCAAGGGACACTTGTGAATTGCAAGGGACATTCCTCTGAGATTCGCCAACCTGGTTTCCTCCAGATGATCTTGAACACCATCATCTTGACAAATGCCCTATTGGGGTGTGGCTGGTTATTCTTGCTGAGTGAAGGTTGAGGCCTGTGATGAAGAAGGAAGATTCCCTCCTTGATGGTACTGCAACATAGACCAAGATCTGATGGAGAGGATTTCCTGGATGTTCCATCTATACAGAGGCAGCTGCTAGATCAGGCTAGACTGGGCCACTTTTAGCCCATTTGAGTGTCAGCTCTGGCCCAGCCTGTTCTTCCAAAGAAGCTATGGAGGGATGCTGTGACCTGCCTCCATCCTGACCCCCCCCATGCTGCAACCCTCCTCATCAGCCTGGTGGGGTGTCAGCAGCTCCCCCAAATCCTTGCATGCTCTGCCTTGCAAAGAGGTAATTCGTTACTGCACACCTATGGGAAGCAAAACCCAAGACAACGCAATGCCACCCACTCCAAGCACTGCAGCCCGACCCCTATCCACAAGCCCTAGCGGGTTCTGTGGGACTCCCCTCCATCTTGCACCCGGATCCTTTGCACATATACTTGGGAGCATGCCTGACAGAAAGCAATCAGCTCCCAAGCAATGCACCCCGGGGTGCGTGTTTACTAGGGAAGCAGTCCCAGAGAATTCAAGGATGGAGCTCCCTCTCTCCAGAGTCTTGCACTCCATCCCCTACTACGCGCTTACTCGGGAGTAAACCGCAGAGGACACATTTTTGTCCATCTCCCAAGCACTGCTGCTCACAAGCCCTGATGGATTTTGTGGGTTCCCCCTCTCTTACCTTCCGTCTCTCCCTCCCTCCATGCACCGCGATCCCCTACACGCTTACTCGGGAGTAAACCGCAGAGGACGCATTGGAGTTCATCCCACAGCACTGCTGCCCACAAGCCCAGCTTCCCCCCTCCCACTCTTCCTCCTTGCACTGCGATTCCCTACAGGCTTACTCGGGAGTAAGCCTTAGCAGAAACCCCCCCCTCCTCCTCCTCCTCCTCCTGCTGCTGCTGCTGCTGCTGTCGTGCCAGCCTGTCTGGGCGTCTCCTGCGCAGGCATCGTCCGGCGGCCGCCCATCCGCGCCGCGGCGCGCCCAGTCAGCGGGCCGGGGCGGAGCCGGCGGCGGGCGAGCGAGCGAGCGGGAGGAGGCGCGCTCGGGCCGGATCAGCTCGTCTGCTGCTCGCCTCTCGTTCGCGATGGCCACCGACGAGCTGGCCGACAAGCTGAGCCGCCGCTTGCAAGTGGAGGAGCACAATGGCGAAGCCGAGCAGCAGCCGCCCGAGCACCACCCGGAGGCCGAGCCGGAGCCCGAGCCGCCGGCCTTGGACAGCGGCGCCGACGGCGAGCTGAGCGCCAAGTTGCAGCGGCGCACCGAGCTCAACGACCCCTCGCAGCTCTCGCCCGGCGGCGGCGCCCAGCACCGCGTCTTCAGCCCCTACACCGAGTTCCGTGAGTTCTCCCGGAGGCAGATCAAGGACATGGAGCGGCTCTTTCGACAGTGAGTGGGAAAGAGGCCTCTGAGCATGAGCAGAGTGCCTTCTCGCTTTCGCTTTCCTTTCCCCCTCCCGGAATCTGGAAAGGCTGCGATGGGGAAATTTCTCTTCCTGCACCCGCCCCACCCCTCGCTCTGACCCGGGCAGCCTTTTCCCTCTCTCCCTCTACAGAAATGCGCTCTGTACTAGCTCAGGAGCCTTTCTGTTTCGCGCGTTCCAGGGGCTGCTTGTCTGCTTTGGTATTTCTGGTTGCCGAAGGAGAAACCCAGTTCGATTGGATGGAAGAGGCTGCATTACATTTTATGCTGGTCCCCACAGCGTGGGGGTGGGGGCGTTAAAAAGGTCGCAGGGAGGAGATAGGATATTGTTAAAATTAGGGGTTAAAGTCAGGGGTCTATAAACTCCCACATAGACACACCTTTTCTTCCACAATTTAAGATCTGCCCTTCTTTGTACGACATCAGCATGTCAGAGGTATTTCTAAGGTTATACGGAGAGGTTGCGGAGAACCCCACTTCTAGAGAAATGGGGTGTTTTGTTACAGCGCTGCGTCTGCAAGTTTGAAGTCTGGGGCAGTGCTTGGATTCTGGAGTTGGGTAGAGGTTGAGTGACAAATAAAGAAATCCCCAATGACCCCCATTCTCTCCCCCCCGCCAAATGATTTTGGCCCAGTGATGGCTCCCCTCTATGCCTTCTCTAGAACTTCATTTTTTAAACAAAAACAACCACTTGTAATTCAAGTCCTGGTCTGGGGGCAAAGATTTTGGCTTGCCACCATTTCTCTCAAGTACCCTCTTCTTTCTCTCCCCCCCCCCCCACTTCACCAAGGTGCCAGGGCTTAAGACATTTGGATGCCAGATACAGAAAATCTAAATCTCCCCCTTCTGTATGTACTCCCCTTGTACACTCATGAACATGGGTTCATTTGCACCGCCCAGTTTTCATGTATGAATGGAACCTGCGGAGACTGCAGCCGTATTGTGGGGTGGGTGGGGAGCACGTAGGGGATTTTCCCTTGTTTTCCTTACCTGTCTGGAAACCTTATTGCTCCTCCCCCTTTCCCACCACCACGTCACCACCACTAAACATTGCTCCCGTTTGACAGAAGAGGGGAGTCATTAGTATTCTGAGCCACGCCAGGAGCAGGGAAATCCAGGCAGGGGTGGGCAGAGGCTGGCTGGGTGAAAATGTGCTGCTTTAAATCTTTCCGGTTTTCTGCAGCGCTGCAAACCCCGAACTGTTTTGTGCAATGTGCAGATCAGAAAAAAATAAAAAGAATTCTCTCTCTCTCTTTTCAAAGAAAGAAAATCCAGAAAACCTCCACACACACACACAATAACATCAGGAGGGTGTAGTTGCATGTGGGAATGAACCATCTCAATTTCCTGAAAGGAATGCTTGTGTGTGTGAGGGGGGGGAGGGAGGGGAGAGACTAATGTGAGCCAGGCCTCGGCACTAGATTTACTGGAGATGGGGCAGCTGGGCATGTACAGAGTGCTCTTTGCTCACCACTGAGGAACCATAGTTCACTGCCACACACCTGTAGTTAGAGGCCAGGAGGGCAAGGTAAAGGTGACCCCCACCCTGCAAAGGCTCTCTGTGTAGAAGAGAGGGACACTTGGGCAAAGTCAGCCTGTGGGTCCATTGAGCTCAGGATTGTCTGCAGTGTCTGGCAGATGCACCTTACCTGGAGATGCACCTGAGACCTGCATTCAAAGCAGAGATCCTCTGCTGCTGGGCTGCAGTGCCCTTCCCCTTGTAAAGGCATTTCCAGACAGGAACACTTCCTGCTTAGTGATGAGTGATGCCCACCAAACCAGTCCCAAGGGGGGAGACTGTACGTCTCTGAGACCTGGGCAGCCCTAGAGAAATAAGCCCCTATGTTGATGCAAATGTAAAACCAGAGACATATAGTTCCCATTTTCCTGTCAGACATGACTTCTCCGTCTGTAAAGGCATTTCCTCTTCGGAAGAGCCGACTTGCAAGAGGCAAAGCGACACAAGCAAGGAGCGCCGTACCTTTCCCAGCTCCCTGTTCTTTTCTTCTGCCACAGCCCTATTCTGGGCTAGTTTTTGGGTGCAAGGATCCCAGGGGACTGCTGTGCTTTTTTGATCCAGATCACTTGCCCGCATGTCTGATAAAAATGGACATTCCCTTGGGCTCTCTGCACAGTTTCCATTTGTGCAGGCCATGTGCTAAATTCTTTAGTAACTCGGTAGCCCCAGCTTTGGGTTCCTGGATGTTGGACTACCGTACATCAGTCAATAGTCCAACATCTGGACTATGGCCAATAGTAAAAGGTGATGTGAGCTGTGGTTCAGCTACAGATTATACATCTGTAGAAATGGTTTACATTGTGGTCGTATAGATTTTAATGTCGTAATGAGATTCTTTGATTGTCTGTTTTTAATTATCCTGAATCTTAACAATGTTGTGTGATAGGTTTTTATGTTTTTAGCTGGGCAGCAAGTAGTAAATAAATAAAATAAAAATAATAATAATGATAATGATGATGATGATGATGATGATGATGTAGCATAGTTAGTAAGATAGAATGATAATCACAGTGGAACAATAATTGTGGAGATGGTTTTGTTTTTTAGATTGTGTACTTCTTTGTATTTTGCTTCATTGTTACCTTTTCTTGTGCACTGTTTCAAAGGCTGTGAAGCAGTTTATACAGTTGTCAAATAAATAAACAAACCCAACATCTGGGGACCCAGAGTTGGGAAATGTTCCAGGAGAATAAGTCACATAGGAGGGCAGCTCTGTCAATGGCTGTTAGGTGTGATAGCTCAATAAAGCTCCCTTATTAGGTGCAGCAGACCCAGGTTTTGGGGGTGAACAAGTTGTGACAGCTGTTGTCTCCTTGCCATAGATCTCCATCTGATAATTGTTGGAAGCAGACGGACCTACCTTGACCTGTTTAAGCAAGGTTGCTCTTAACAAATGGCACAAAATAAGACCTTGGCTTCAGGCAGGAGTATCCAATGTGTTGCCATCCAGATGTTGCATCTCCCTTCAGTCCCAGCCAGCAGTCAGGGATGGGAATTTTAGTCCATAACATCTGTAAGCTGCCTATGAAGGCACAAGCCCTCAGGTCCCTAGGCAACTCGATCACAAATTGTCCTTTTCTGTCCTTGTGCAATGCAGTCACAAGCGCACTCAAGCCCTCGTGCCTTGCACAACCTTTACGGCTGATCTGCAGTGTGTTCTTACAAGAGGCTATGAAACGTATTTTGCTTTAGATCCCTGGCCTCATCCTTCACCTCCCCACCAAACCCCCCCCCCCTCACCCTCTAAACTTAAAGCCACTCATGCTGGTTTGCAGTGAAACAGCTTAATGTTCCATGCAATAGGAAGTGGTCACTGCAGACTCTTCTCTGTCTGCAGTGGCGTAGCGTGGGTTGCCAGCACCCGGGGCAAGGCAAGTAATTTGTGCCCCCTAACCCGTGGATTTGCGCCCCCTAACCCTAACCCCCAGATGTTGCACCCGGTGCGGCCGGCCCCCCTGCACCCCCCACGCTACCCCACTGTCTGTCTGGGCTAGAATGAGCTAAGCTTGGGCTTGGTCAAATGGCTAAGGATTTGATGATGGAACAACTATATGTGTCTAAGAAAAAGACAGACCTGTAAAGGGAAAATTTTAATGTTTGATGTCTTACTGTGCTTTTATACTTTATTGGAATCTGCCCAGAGTGGCTGGGGCAACCCAGTCAGATGGGCAGGGCACAATTATTATTATTATTATTATTATTATTATTATTATTATTATTAGTTCATCAGCTTCAGAAGCTGAGATAGAACAAGTTTTGCTGTCGCACAATGTCCATTTCTCCACTTCCTCTCTGGCATGTGCAATCAGACCAGGAAGTCTCTTAATTCCATATCGGTTCCTGTTTCATCCAAACCAGGAAATTATAGTTAGCAGTTTCAGAATAAGCCAGGATATAAAACCACAGTTTGAAATTGGCTTAATGCCTTGGCCTGTTCCTAAGTGGGTAACTCTAGTTTCCCAGCGTAGAAAAATACAGGAAACTATATTTAATTACAGGTTTATTAGTTTGATTGCTTGGTTGCAGCAGGAAGAACAGTTGTGGATGACGATCCCCAAGGTCACAGCAGCATGGCTAGTGCTCAGGAATTATGGGAGTTGTAGTCCACAACATCTGGAGGGGTACCATGTTGACTCTCTCTGACATGTGACACTTTAACCTTTTCACTGCTGCCTTCCTGGTGCAAATCCCACCCCTCCCATGTTGAAAATCAGGAGTGTCTCACTCCAGTCACTTGCTGCTGCTGCTATTGCTATTTCCATAATTATTATTTTATTGGTGTTTAAACTGGGATGTTTAGTACCATGTCTAGTTGTATCCTCAGTGTTGTTGTCGAACTATAAAGCTCCAAATGTTTTAGTCTTTCTTCATTGGGCAAGAGAGGTCCCCTGCCCCAAGGAGGCTGCAGTTTAACTCAGACTTATAAATGACCGCTCCAGCTGGGGAAAGTAGAATATGCTGCGGGAGATGATCTTTCTGGTTTAAATTACAGAAGCTGCAGAGAGACAGCAGGCAGGTGAACTGTGTTTAGTGTTTCTCTTTTGAAATCCAGCCTTTTCAGCATCTGAAATCTGGTATCACGCTGGAGCCTGCATTGGGTCAGAATCTCTTGCTGTTAAATTCCTCCACCTGTGTCCATTGCTGATGTCAAGCCAAGGTCCTCTGTGGTGAAAGAGGCAGCCTCTTTCCTTAGCAAGGGAAATATAAAGTGGGCTGGAGTGCTGGGGGTGTCCCAGAGCACTTGAACCACTCCCTCTGAAGTTGCCTTCCTTGTTTGAAATGCGTCTTTGGCTGCAGTGCAGGGTTGAGAGTGCAATTGCAGATGAGAGGCTGGCCAGGAAAAGAGAGAGGAAGTTGCAGGCTGATGCACCCAGGAAGCTTACCCTAATTCATTCACCCCATGCTGTGAAAATGCAGCAGAACAGAGAGGATGTGCACAGATGTAGCAAAGCAGCGTAGCAGTGACTGTGTCACCTATCTTTTGCAATCCTGTGCTAAGAGGGAGCAATCAAATATTAGCTGAACAGGAACGTCCTGCGAAAGTTAGTTGTGTGAATGACCCAAATGCTGCAGCAAATGATGATCAGTTAGCCCAGGGATCATAGAATCACAGAATTGTAGCATTGGGAGGGATTGTCTCGTCCAACCCTCTGTAATGCAGGAATCTCAACTAAAGCATTCAGGACTGATGGCTATCCAACTTCAGCTAAAAAAACCTCCAAGGAAGGAGAGTCTCCCACCTTTCATGCCTCTGTGAAACAGCTCTTATTGTTAGAAAGTTGTTTAGACAAAATATCCTTTCCTGTGACTTGAATCTGTTGGTTTGGATCCGTCTGGAGCAGGAGAAAACTAGCTTGTTCCATCTCTCATGTGACAGGCCTTTAGATATTGGAAGATGGCATTCATATCTCCTCTCAGTCTCCTCTTATCCAGGCTGTGCGTACCCAACGGCCTCAACCATTCCTCATCAGGCATGGTTTCCAGGCCCTTGATCATCTTGGTTGTCCTCATCTGCACACGTTCCAGCTTGTCAATATCCTTCTTAAATTGTGGTGCCCAGAAATGGATGGTCCAGGGTCCTCAAGAACTTGGGACACATTGGATAGAGTGAGGTGTGTGAACGTGTGTAGGTAGAAATGTTCAGGCTAGGCTGATGGGAGTTGGGGGGGCAACATCTGGAGGCCCATCAATTCCCCACATCAAGTTTAGGATCATTAACAGGGAGAGAGTGAAACCATGGATATGCTTTGAGAAAGATCTCTGCAAGAAACAGACGGGCAGTGGGACTCCACATGGCGCCTGTGAGGCTGCAGTAGAAACAATACACTTGATGTAAAATGATTACAGGGTTCCGTTACGCTTCCTTACAAGGGACAACTCAAGTGGAATCATCTATGGTGTAGGTTTGCACTTCAATGCGAAACTACCTCGTTTCCACATCCCGAAACAGTATGCGGACCAAAACACAGCCGCCTCTTCAAATCCTCAAGTCTCCCAGTTTTGCCGTGTGATTCTCCCATCAAAGGCAGGAGTACAAAGATGCATCTGTTAGGGGGAAGTGTGCACGGCAAGGCAAATCATAATAAAAATAAATGCATTGGCGAAAATTGCTTGCAAAAATGTGCATATAAGCCAAAATTGCACACAGAAATGTGTGATTTAGGAGGAACGGGCAATAAAATGCTAGTGGGTTTTTGGGATGCTCTTTTATAAAAAAATAAATCACAAACTGATGTCGAAAGGTGGTAAATGGAACTTAAGAGTGGAATAAGAAAAAACAACAACCCCACCACTTTAGTGAAATCCCAAATTGTCAGATTCTGTACATCTTGGCTATAGTTTACTAGGTCAGCCAGGAAGGTGTATAAAGATGGGGTCAGGCTGATCCTGCTGACTATTCTTGAACCAGGTGTAGGGAACCCATGGTGGTTGAACTAGATTACAATTCGCTTACAACTCTACTATTCTATGATACTATACTCAGTGGCGTAGGGTGGGGGGCGCAGGGGGGGCCGACCGCACCGGGCGCAACATCTGGGGGTTAGGGTTAGGGGGCGCAAATCCACGGGTTGGGGGCGCAAATTACTTGCCTTGCCCCGGATGCTGACAATCCACGCTACACCACTGACTATACTCCTCTGGATTTTATTGAACTATACCTCCCATCTGTCCCAACAAGTATAGCCAGTGGCTAGGAATTATGGGAGTTGAAGTTCAGCAACATCTGGAGCAGGTGGGGGGGAGAGAGAAAGTCAATTCAGTTCACATTTAAAGCCAAACTTTATCTAATTCTCACTTTCTGAAGCAGAAAGAAACCACCCTTCTTCAACCAATGTTTTGTATGTTTTTCATATATTTGGGGAGGGGGAGAATGTGCCTAAAATGAATATACCTGTGAGAATAACATACAAAAACACAATTTATTGGGGGAAATTGCTTTCCAAAATGTGCACTCTAGTTAAAACTGCATACAAAGTTGTGTTCCTTAGAGATTTGCACTAAAATGCTGAATAATTTTCATGAGGATTAAAAAAAGAAGAAGAAATGTTTAGAGGACCACAACAAGCTCACCACACACAGCATGGCTTATTAAACCAAATCCACATGACACAAAATTTGCTGTTTTATGGACAATGGTGTGACAAACCCGAAACCGCTTTCCCTCTGCATCTGACACCACGAGACGTACCGTAACTATCAAGTTTCCTGGCTTCCTGTTTCTTTGTTCCCGTAACATGCATTTTTGCCTTCCTCTTATCGCGACCTGTTCCTTTTCTGTTATTAACACTGAGTTGTTGTTTTTCTGGCTGGGGCCAGTTTGCATTATTTCCCATGCCGCCTTCCATTTCTGGAGGTCCTCCCCCTTGTTGCAATTGCTTTTCCTGCTCAGACACTCTCAAAACAGCAACCTTCTCCCTGCAAGAGCTCTTAAGTATTCCGCTCTCACTTGCCGTCACTTATCATTGCTTAGTTTGCCAAAGCAGAAAGAAACTATTATGTAGAGGAAAAGGCAACAAAGTGTTTTTATGGCACCTTAAAGACTGGCAGATTTATTATGGCACAAGATTTCGTGGACTACAGATGCTTGAAGTACAGTGGTACCTTGGGTTACAGACGCTTCAGGTTACAGACTCCGCTAACCCAGAAATAGTACCTCGGGTTAAGAACTTTGCTTCAGGATGAGAACAGAAATTGTGCAGCAGTAGCGCGGTGGCAGCGGGAGGCCCCATTAGCTAAAGTGGTGCTTCAGGTTAAGAACAGTTTCAGGTTAAGAACTGTCCTCCAGAACGAATTAAGTTCTTAACCCGAGGAACCACTGTACTATCCTGCGTGGCAGGGGTTTGTGCTCTCTCTCACACACACTAGGGACTGCTTTGCCTGCTTACTCTCCTCGCCAAACCCACCTACACCTTTGCCAACTTTTCTTCCCCCACACTCGTCCCTTCACAGCTCACCCATCCCCTCACAGCTCACGCTGATCCCCAACTCCTTTTAATAGCATTGTTTAACAGAGAAAAGGAGCGCGTCAGAGAGCGGTTTGCTGAGACATTCTCTGAAACGCACTGTCTCCCTCCTTTAAACAGCTTGCCTGGACTGCTTCCTGCTTGCTTGGCTGATGTTCTGTCATCTCGCTGTGGCTGTCTATCAGCGGCCACGCACACTGCAGCGTGATGACAGCCTTACAATATTGTTATATGGTAAAGACATACACGAGTATGTCTGATCGTGGAAGTGGGGGTTGTACATATGTAAATGATTGGGGAAGATGTAGTTCAAGGTACAATCAAGTCAGAAGGGAAATGAAATGCAGAAAAGTAAACATTCAGTGACCATTCATTAAAAAAAACAGGCCAGCATTGGTTAGCCAACAAATACAAGTGATGTGATAAAAATCCATCGTCCCAACTCAGTGATAGCATAGAACCTCCTGATTTATTGCAATTCACTGGTTTCACACTCCATCCTCCCTTTGAAGTTGCCCTGCTTTAGTCTGCAGCCATCTTTAGTTTCAGAATTTCCTGGGAGGTTGGAATGTTTTGCCACCGAGTTTCTTGGATATTGCCATTTGATGCCAGATTTGTGGCCATTTATCCTTTGCCTAGAGCCTGCAGGCCAACAGATGTTGCTGGACTCCAGCTCCCATCATCCCTGACCATTGGCTGTGCTGGTTGGGCCTGATGGGAGTTGGAGTCTAGCAACATCCAGACTGGTTGCCACTGGTTCCCTATGCCTGTTGTAGACACGGTCCTGTTTGCCGTACGTAGAATGCAAGTGATAGCACATTGGAAGATGAGTTGGGGAATTAACCCCTGATGTTGCAGATGACATTATTAGGTCCTGTGACAGTGTTGCCAGGGTGGACATGGAGGCAGAATTGGCATCTTGGTCTGCTGCAGATTATTTATTATAATCTGCACTCTAGCACGCAGCATTGTTTGGGAGTTCTGAGAAACAAAACAAAAAACCAGTGAACATTTGAAATCAGCGGATAATATCAGTGCAGTTTTGAAGGTTCAGTTCACCACCTTGATTCAAAATGGCATCCAATTGTGTCCCAAAATAGGTGTAATCCTGCTTTTCAGTCCCAGGAACTGAAAAAAATGGTTACAATATCTTAAGGGATATCCCAGTGCATAGCAGACAGACAGATGATTTTCCAATGTGTAATATAGTAGACTAACAGACAGTACCTGGCATTGCTTGGGAATTCTAAGAAACCAAAAACTATATAGAAATATGGAAATGGAAAAATTGTTTTAGTTTCAAAATGGAAAGAAAACCCATGTTTTCATTCTAATGCTATTGAGTAAACTATAATCCTGCCCAAATTTGGTTAAAACCAATGCAGTTTTATAAGTTTCCATCTGCCATCTTGATTCAAAATGGCGTCCAGTTGTATCCAGACATTAATACAAACCTTCTCTTTGATAGAACCATCATGCCAAATTTGGTGCTGATATCTTGAGTCTGAACGCATAGAGAACAGATGGACAAATAACTTTCCAAAATATAGATATAGTGGGAGGAAGAAGATGATGGAATTACAAATATGTTATGACATAATGCATTTGTGAGTCTTTTGAGATGCCACAGGGTACTTTATGACTTTCCCCTCTCATATAGCTCAGCGAGACTTCCCTCTGCCTACCCACCCACCTAACACAGAGCAGACCTGAGATGATAATTGTTCTGATTTTCCAAAGCACCTGAATCTGTCCGCACATAGATTAAATAGGTTGTAAACCTGCAGTGATGCCCTTCTGTCATCCTAAGGAGCGCAATTCACAGGAAACAAATCTTGTGCAGGCTCCGCAGAGATGCACAGTGGCTGGACCTCGCAAATAATTTAGCCGGGCTGATGCAGGAGGCTGTTGGAGCGAGGTTTTTTCCACCCGACATAAAGATGCTTCCAGGCACCCCCTACGGCTGAAACTCTCCCCCTGGCTGCAGTCCAACTTGGCTCCGTAATTGATTTAGTAATGCAGTATGTCACATGCAGCCTGATTTTAGCTGAACACTTGAGAGAATATTTCATACTTTCTTTTTAACGGAGAGAGGATGGGGGTGGGGGCGTGGATTGCACTGTTTTGCCAGGACATAGTCTTGGTCCCAAATGCAGTTCTTTTCTACTGGTTTGGTTCATTGCAAGTAAGTCGAGGGAAGAATGTTTGCATGTGTGAACTAACATATACTAGTAGAACATGGGGGGGGGGATCCTCAGGCCCAGGGACCCAATGTGGCCCTCTAAGGCCCTCCACCCGGCCCTCAGAAACCTCCTCTGGCCACATCCCCTCCCCAGTCACACCCCTTAATGTGATTTGTCCTTGAACTCTGATAATGCTTTTTGCAGCCCTTGGTTTGAAAAGAGGTCCCCATCTGTGATGGGTTTCAACTCCCACCATCCCTGTCCATTTGTCATGTTGGCTGAGGCTAATGGGGCTTGGAGTCCAACAGCCTCTGGAGCCACCCAAAGGTCCCCACCCCTGCAATGGGGGAGATACCCATGCCTCTCAGCTTGGCAATCTGAGTTCATTCAGGGTGCTTTCAACTGCCTGCATTTGTTCAGGCACCAACAACATGGGATGATTCATAGCAGTCGTGTTTTAAGATGGGTCACCCTAACCATATTTCACATCTCCTGCTCCGTTTGTTGATCCTAATCTGGGCAGGCAAATACTAGCCAGCCTGATGCCCAGAGAGCATTGCATGGAGGCAATAATATTTCCTGCTCCTGCTCCTACCAACCCCCAGAGTAGGAACAATAGGTTTCCTTTATTTGTGCCATAGCCTGGTACCAGCCCATGAAAGAACTCTGCTCTCTGCATTAGGCAATAAAGCTTTTACGGCTTCCTTGCCTTTCTGCAAATTAGTCAGACCAGTAGGTTGGTAACTGTGGATGAGTAAACCAACACCCCTCCAATCTATAAGATTGGGGGTGTGAAAACACACACACACACACACACACACACACACACAAAACTGTGAAATAGTCACAAGTTTCTTCATCTCTTGAGCAAGTCTGCCAAATCTGCTTTCCCCACCCTGTGTCTGTTCTGAATGCCGCACCGATCTGAGCAGGATGTTTGATCGGGTTGAGCCGGGCTACGCTGGGCCGCTTGCCAATTTGCTCAGACTCCTCGATGCGGGGCTTTGTGTCGGAAATGACTCAGCCTCTGCTATGTGTTGCAAAGGTAAGCTCGCAAGAGCTGTGGGTGGCTTCATGGCGAATTTGCTGCGCCGCTGCCCGGAAAGGTTGGGCACGTCTTTGGAGCCCGCAATTACTCAAAACGCTCCTACATAGGAAGTTGCTTTATTCCGACAGTTTTGGCTGCCTTTGCAAATGACGCCAAACTGGGAGGGGTATTGCTAAAGCTGCAGAAGATGGAACCCAGGGTTCAAGATGACCGCAACAGATTGGAGAACTGGGCCAAAGCTAACCAAATGAATTTCAGTAGGGACAAATGTAAGGTTCTGCACTTAGGCAAGGGATGCAAAGATAGGATGGGAGACAGCTGGCTTGACAGTAGTGCATGCAAAAATGATCTAGGGCCGTGTCCCCCAACGTGGGGCACATGCCCCACAGGGGGGGAAATTTGATTTTTAAAGGGGGGCAATTTGAGAATGAGTTAGACCAAGTTAATGGCCTTTTAGGCTTCCTCCAAATGAATGGCCAAAAAAAGGTTAAGAACCACTGATCTAAGAAGTTAGTATACCACAGGCTTAATGTGTCGATTGTGTGATGCTGTTTCAAAAATTTTTTTGCAGTGGTACCTCAGGTTAAGCACTTAATTCGTTCCGGAGGTCCGTTCTTAACCTGAAACCTGAAACTGTTCTTAACCTGAAGCACCACTTTAGCTAATGGGGCCTCCTGCTGCTGCCGTGCCACCAGAGCACGATTTCTGTTCTCATCCTGAAGCAAAGTTCTTAACCTGAAGCGTATGTAACCTGAAGCGTATGTAACATGAGGTACCACTGTAATGCTATTCTAGGCTGCATCAACAGCAAAAGTAGAGTGTTCAGTTCAAGGGAGATAATCTGCTCTGGACAGACCCCGCCTGGAGTCCTGTGTCCAGTTCTGGGCACCACAGTTTAAGAAGGATATTGACAAGCTGGAAGGTGTACAGAGGAGGGCGACCAAGATGATAATAGGTCTGGAAACCAAGCTGATATTCAGCAGCAGACTGCCACTGGATATGGAGGTTCCTTCAAGTACAGTGGTACCTCGGGTTACAAACACCTCGGGTTACAGACACTCTGGGTTACAGACTCCGCTAAGCTGGAAGTAGTACCTCGGGTTAAGAACTTTACCTCAGGATGAGAATAGAAATCACATGCTGGCGGCAGCAGGAGGCCCCATTAGCTAAAATGGTCCCTCAGGTTAAGAACGGTTTGAGGTTAAGAACGGACCTCCAGAACGAATTAAGTTCTTAACCTGAGGTACCACTGTACATCAAGGGTGGAGAAACTCAGGCCCAGGAATGGGGGCAGGGAGCATAGTCCTCCAGGCATCCCTTAACTGGCCCTCGCAACTCTTCCTAGCTACACTTTGCACGCTCCTGGGGCAAATCTACACTGGTCAGTTGTAATGTTAAAAATGCATTATAAAAATGTACCAAAAAAGGGCTCTGTACAGGAGTGGTCCATCTTACAATCAGTTTAGATCCAGCCCTGGAGTGTCTGACTTGCAATGTGCTCGCTTGACCTCTGCTAAAACCTCTCGCTTGCCTTGGCAGTGGATGGAGAGGTGTGTCTGTTTGTAGAAACTAACCTACATTACTAAGTCAAATCTGCATTTGTTGCTCCACCCACTTTTGCTTTGGGCCCCGCCCACCGCTGTCATGCAGCACTCTTCTGACAACAGTTGTCCATCTCCCTTCAGCTGTCCACCCCACGATTCCTCAGACTGCTCCTTTTAACCAGGGGCCTGTGGACCTCTGAGTGTTGCTGAGAATTCCATCAGCCTCCGCCAATATGGCCAAGGGCGAGGGCGAATTGCATGTACAGTGGAACCTCTTTTGACACTCACTTAATTCCTCCTCAAATTCTTGCCACGGAAGTCCGGGCAAAGCAGCTGCAGCACTTTATGATTTCAGTGGCAGTGCACTCAAAGCAACGCAGCCGTTCTCCTTGGCATCCCAAGAAAAAAACCAATTTCCCCCGCTAAACCAGGTATGAGCAATTTGCACACATGTATCTAGCTTTAATCAGCTTTACAGAATAGTCGCGGGCCTTAATCTCCTGCTCCCGGAGCAAAGAGCTAGGTTAGATTAGTGGGCCTCTTCCTTCTAATCTCTTGCAGTTGGTCCGCAGGCAGAGCTGTCAATTAGTCACCAAACAGAATGATGTCGGAAGCGTTCCGCCTGTTTAGAAGCACCAAAAAAATCCTGTGTGCAAGTTAAGGCTGGTAGAGTGGGTTTAAATAAATATCTGTCACATTGGGGTTAAAAAAAAAGTGGGAGAAAAGACTGAATCAGGAGGTCCTGTGTTCGAATTTCGGGCCTGCTGCAAACTCACCATGTGGCCTGGGCCAAGCCCCAGCGATCCCTGCACACGGAGGATGATGCCCTAATAATAAATATCACATATTTATGTGTGCTCAGTGGGTTAGAGTGTGGTGCTGATAATGCCAAGGTTGCAGGTTCAATCCCTATTCTTGCATTGCAGGGGGTTGGACTAGAGGACCCCCAGGATCCCTTCCAGCTCTACAATTCTATGATCCTTTTCAGGGATGCAAGGGAATGTGAGAAGAGCCCTGCTGCTGGATCAGGCCAAAGGCCCACCTAGGCCAATATCCTGTTCTCACGGCAGCCAACCAGGTGCTCCAATGGGAAGCCCACAAGCAGGATTTGAACACAAGACCGCTCTCCCATCCATCAATTGCTATTCAGAAGCATAATGCTTCTGACCATGGATGCAGAGCATATTCATCCTAGCTAGTAGCCATTGGTAGCCATATCCTCAATGAATTTGTCTAATCCTTTCTTTCTAAGCCATCCAAGTTGGCAGCCATCACTACCTCTTGTGGGCAGCGAGTTTGGTAGTTTCTTGGCGGTCATCTTTTGATGGAAGCTTTGTATTGAAAGTATCTGTATCATTAGGGAGTCTTTGAAGGATGTCATTAGCCTTGACCTCCACCGGACCGCAGCAGGGCAGGTTTGCAAAGCATCAATTTGGTGCACTGAATGCATCCTTTCAAGTACTAAGCAACCATCTCCATTGAGAACCTAAAAGCCCTCCAGGGTCCATTTAGCGGTTTGGCGATGACTCCAGCGGTTTGGAAAACACTCAGTGCAAATATTAGTGAGTTGAAAATAAAATTTTAAAAATCAAATCCGGAATGTTGGAGAGTTTCCAGATGTTCCCAGAGCAACTATGAGGCCAAGTGGAGGGTGACCCCAGCCTCCCATAGCCCCCAGATAGTTCCTACTTAAAGTGCAGCTACTGGTTTTAGTTGCAATTAGGTTTTATTTCATTTCACCTTTAATTTCATAGAATCATAGAGTTGGAAGAGACCACAAGGGCCATCGAGTCCAACCCCCTGCCAAGCAGGAAACACCACCAGAGCACTCCTGACATATGGTTGTCAAGCCTCTGCTTAAAGGCCTCCAAAGAAGGAGACTCCACCACACTCCTTGGCAGCAAATTCCACTGTCGAACAGCTCTTACTGTCAGGAAGTTCTTCCTAATGTTTAGGTGGAATCTTCTTTCTTGTAGTTTGGATCCATTGCTCCGTGTCCGCTTCTCTGGAGCAGCAGAAAACAACCTTTCTCCCTCCTCTATGTGACATCCTTTTATATATTTGAACATGGCTATCATATCACCCCTTAACCTCCTCTTCTTCAGGCTAAACATGCCCAGCTCCCTTAGCCGTTCCTCATAAGGCATCGTTTCCAGGCCTTTGACCATTTTGGTTGCCCTCCTCTGGACACGTTCCAGTTTGTCAGTGTCCTTCTTGAACTGTGGTGCCCAGAACTGGACACAGTACTCCAGGTAAGGTCTGACCAGAGCAGAATACAGTGGCACTATTACTTCCCTTGATCTAGATGCTATACTCCTATTGATGCAGCCCAGAATTGCATTGGCTTTTTTATAATATTTTTTTTTAAATTTGTATACTGCCTTTCTATATTACCAAACACAGAGTGGTTTACAAGCTGAAGAAACACACCTTTTAACAATCTGACCCAACACAAGAATGCCATAATAAAAACAACTTTAAAATAAGCAACATACCAAATAAAGCAATATTCAACAATCCCTTAGACTAGTATACTAGTACACAATACAACTAAATACCAGCAAATAATGATTAAACATAAATTCACTCCTAACAATTACAACAAAACATTTCCAAAATATAATCCATAAAAAATAACAGCAAGTCACAGTGTATAAAATAACAAATACAAATTGAGAAGCAAAGACACACAACTTATATTATTATTATTATTATTTTAAATCCTGAACTGCTCTCTTCCCAGCTGATATCCAAATAAGGGCACCTTCAGATAGGTGGGGACAGGGGGGTCGTTTGGGTTTTTTGCAGGTTGTTTGGGTTTTTTAAAATTATTTGAATATTTATGACATGAGCAAAGGACATGTTGTCACACACTTTCTGGTTAGCTCCATTTTAGGAGTGCTGGTGTCCTTTGCAGACACTTCCTGTGTGCCTCAGACATCGATATCTGTACCCATGAGGACTAGCTTTGTTGGGGAAGCTGAGTTTTGAAGGATTCTCCAGTTATCAAGCTCTGCACAGAGGCTGCAAGCCAAGGTTGCACTGCGTACCTTTGAGGGTTAATATACAAGAAGTTTGAGGTGACTACGTGCCATTTGCTCTGTCCTGAAGCAAAAGGGGTTTGTCATAGAAATGCACACTGCCCTTACCCACAGGGCAAAGCTCTGATCTGCATATATTTGCCCTTTGGCTGGTTTAAAAAAGGCTGCAGACTTCACGATAAGACCTATCTTGGAACCGGAATGCAAAGAGAATCACACCCTTGCAGTTCTGATAAAAGTAGGATTGCCATATTTCAAGAAGTAAAAAAACCAGGCCAACTTTTTGGGGGAAAGTTGAGCTATTTTTGGAAAAGTTACAAAACCCCGGACATTTTGCCAGTTTCCTGATATTCCCCTCAGATACCTATCCCGTTGTTCCCAGACATGTCTGGGAAAATTCAGACATATGGCAACTGTAGATAAGAGACTCTCAGCTTTCTCTTTGGTTTCTGATCTGGAGTTTGGGAAGCCAAAACAAAACAAAACTGGTGAAGACTTAGGACTGTTCCTTGACATCCTTATGTAAGAAGTGTGGCCAAAGCACAGTTGTGGAACACTCAGGAACACCCAGACTTGATTTATTGTTTCTAATGGAATCTAGTTTTAACGAGGGTTGCATTATCGAACAGGCCACCAAGACCAGCCTAGCTTTTGGCCCATGGTTTTTGCAGCACCACTTCCATTTTGAGGTCTCCGGGTAGTCCATACTAAAGAGGGAAGGATCTGTCCGTGTCAGCTTACTTGGTTTCTCATTTTTTCCAGTCTTATATTCCGCTTTTCATCTTTCTAAAGGAACTTGTGCTATGCAAACTGGAGCAAATCTCCCACAAACGTGGGGAGCTCAGCCCAAGCTGGGGTCCATATAGATCTTATCTTGTGGTGCCAAGTTCAAAATCCACCTGATCCCAAAATTTGTTGACATAACACACAGCCCCACTCATTTTAGAGAACCTTTCATGTTCCAATGGCAGCTGCCATTTTTATTCTCCCACAATGCCTTTGGGCATCTCTCCCTGAAGATGTGCCATGTTGGGGACCCAGAGGCTCACTACCCTTACCCCCACTCAGTTGCTATTTTGGATTGGTGGCCATTTAGCCCTCAGGCCACCCTGGAGCCATTAGCACTGCCGTCCAGTACTAATCAGGCGGCCTTCATTACTCTCATTTGCCACCAATTAACTTTGGAAAAGCAGCACGCCTGACTTGCAAATTGGGTGGAGAAGCATAAAGAAGGAAACTTGTTCTGTCATTAGTTAATCTGTAACTGTACAGCAAAAGGAAAGGCCCACATAAATCCAAACAATAGCCTTAAAGACGGGTGGATGGAAACTCTGAGGGAATGATAAGAGCAGAGAGCTTGTGCAAAGTTGTTTTGTTTTTTTATACTGAACAGATGATTCTTTAGCGGTTTTAGCGGGAGAAGACTAAACTCTTTGAGCAAAATTAACTGGGAACCTCAGGAATCAAGAAGACAAGAAATTCAAAAAAGAATGGGAGATGCTTACATGTCAAAATTATTGTAAACATGTCAGAATTATTGTAAACATGTCAAAACATTAGCAGGATTTTAAATATACTTGTAATGTAACAGAACATATAGATGCTATGGGAAGAAGGAAAATTGGAGAAGTACTGATAAGCAGTTGAAAATTGAATCCCCATGGAAGGGATGGGGGGAAGTCAGGAGAGTCAGAGTAATCTCAATATTTGGATTATGTATTTTTTTTGTTGTATCTTTATTTTTGGAAAAATTTAATTGAAAAGATTATATAAAAAAAGACTAGAAACTCTTTGACACAGGGTTTTTTGACTTATTGAGAGAGAGGCAACCCCATTCTGGGTTTTGTGCCTGCAAACCATAGTTGGCATTTTGGTCAGATTCAAGATTCCTTCTTCGTTTTGCAGGTATGACGCAGGAAAAGATGGTTTCATTGACCTGATGGAACTGAAGCTGATGATGGAGAAACTCGGGGCTCCCCAAACACACCTGGGGCTGAAAAACATGATTAAGGAGGTGGACGAAGACTTTGACGGCAAACTCAGCTTCCGGGAGGTAATAGTTACAGCGAGAGAGCCTATCCGACTCAAAAAGAAGGGTTTAGAATGCTTTCAATAAGGGATGGGGAATCTGAGGGCCACATTCCCTCATGGGCCACCTCACGGGGGCCGTGTGCTCTGGAACAGAGCCTGCCATACAATAATCTGTGGCTCCACCCAACACTGCTTTTGGCCCCTGGAAGACTTGCTCACGGAGGAATGTGGCCCTCCAGAATAGATAAACGTCATTCTTCAAAAAATGCTCATCCATATACAGTGGTACCTCAGGTTAAGAACTTAATTTGTTCTGGAGGTCTGTTCTTAACCTGAAGCACCACTTTAGCTAATGGGACCTCCCTCTGCCGCTGCACGATTTCTGTTCTCATCCTGAAGCAAAGTTCTCAAACTGAGGTAATATTTCTGCGTTAGCGGAGTCTGTAACCTGAAGCGTATGTAACCTGAAGTGTATGTAACCTGAGGTACCACTGTAATTTAGAGATAAAGTTGTATTTGAGGGCAGGAAAAGGACTCTGCCAGTTGGGTCACTGGTTTGAATTACAGCCATCCACTCAACAGAAGAGGGCCCCCTCTTGCAAAAATGATGCCTGCAGTCACTTTGGATTGGAGGAGTTTTTAAAAATATATACAGTGGTACCTCAGGTTAAGTACTTAATTCGTTCTGGAGGTCCATACTTAACCTGAAACTGTTCTTAACCTGAAGCACCACTTTAGCTAATGGGGCCTCCTGCTGCTGCCGCGCTGCCGGAGCACGATTTCTGTTCTCATCCTGAAGCAAAGTTCTTAACCTGAAGCACTATTTCTGGGTTAGCGGAGGCTGTAACCTGAAGCGTATGTAACCTGAGGTACCACTGTATTAGAAAAGCAAAGCGCAACAATGGACAGCCCAAAATAGAAGTGGATGCTGTTCTGTAGGGCTGCTGCAATAGACTCTTAATTCGTTCTTTCTTTTCTGCCCCGAAGCAGGAAATAAAAATAAAGCCAAGGCAGAAAAATCAAACTCTTTCTCAAATGGGGACGGCAGGAAAATTCTCCTTTTGAAAAAGAAGCAAAGGCTTCTGTGGAGAGGCAAAGGCTCTGGGGCAGGTGCCCTGAAAAAGACCTGCCTTTGCAGCGATGCAGCTCAGAAAGGTTTCTGTTTGATTCCTTCCTACATGGCTGAGAGGACCAATGGGATATATAATACTGCCACTCCCCCTGCCATGAATAGCTTCTTGTGGAGGTGCAAAAATCTGCAGCGAGGAAACATTGTAGGGGAAAAGATTCTATGGCTCTGATACAAAATAGGTCCCCATTTTTGCCCTAAAGCAGCCACCTGAATTGCTTTGGGCTTGGGCTGTATCTGAACCGCCTCTCAAAATTCTCCATCCTTTTTATAAGGCAGGGAAATCTTTTATTATTTAAAGGAGACATGCTTGTTCCCCCCCCCCCCCCCATTCTTCAGCTTCCCCCCAATGACAAAAACAATATGTTCCTAATAAAATACAAAAGTATATAGATATATATACATATAGTAGGGCTGCCATATTTCAAAAACTGAAGCTCATCATCTCTCTGTCCAAAGAAATCAAAACAAAAAAAATTCCTTCCAGTAGCACCTTAAAGACCAACTAAGTTAGTTCTTGGTATGAGCTTTCGTGTGCATGCACACTTCTGAAGTATCTGAAGAAGTGTGCATGCACACGAAAGCTCATACCAAGAACTAACTTAGTTGGTCTTTAAGGTGCTACTGGAAGGAATTTTTTTGTTTTGACTATGGCAGACCAACACGGCTACCTATCTGTATCCGAAGAAATCAGTGTGGGAGTTTTGATTTTCCTCTTCCCTCCCAGTCTGTTTTCCTTTGCACGCTGTGTTCTTTTTAAATTGTAAGCTTTGCGGGTAGCGACGGTCATGTTTTGGTTGTGTGTAAGCTGCTCTGGGAGCCTTTGGGGGCTGAAAAGCAGGGTACATAGACACTTTATAAATAAAATGTCTTTTGAGAAATATTGGTTCAGTTCTGCTTTCCCCCCTGAACCTCGCAGCCAATTCAGTATCCCTTTCCCCCACCCTAAGCAAGATAGAGAGCTTTTAAGATCTCACGAGAACCTCCCAGAGCCTGGTAAGTACAGTGGTGCCTCGCAAGACGAAATTAATCCGTTCTGCAAGTCTCTTCGTCTTGCGGTTTTTTTTGTCTTGCGAAGCACGGCTATTAGCGGCTTAGTGGCTTAGCGGCTATTAGCGACGTAGCGGCTATTAACGGCTTAGCTGCTTTAAGAAAAAGGAAAAAAACTCGCAAGACGTTTCGTCTTGCAAAGCAAGCCCATAGGGAAATTCGTCTAGCGATGCGACGCAAAAACCGAAAAAACCCTTTCGTCTTGCGCGTTTTTCGTTTTGCGAGGCATTCGTCTTGCGGGGCACCACTGTAAGCCTGGAAGCTTAAAAGCTCTCCTTCTTTCATGCATTTTAATTTTGCGAGATTATTGCCAGCTTTCAACCGTGTCAGGTTGCAATTCCACGAGTTCAATGCTCCTGCGGCGGTGCAATTGCACTGTATTGCTCTGTCCCTTTTGCAAGCAGGATTCTCACGGGATTCTGGAGGAATGAAATTCACGGGAGGTTTGTGTTTTCTGTCTTGCCCCCCTCCCCGCCTCCAGTTTCTTCTGATCTTCCGCAAAGCTGCAGCAGGCGAGTTGGAGGAAGACAGCGGCCTACACGCTTTAGCCCGCCTGTCGGAGATTGACGTTTCCACGGAGGGGGTCAAGGGAGCCAAGAGCTTTTTCGAGGCCAAAGTAAGGAGCGGCTGGGTCCCCTAACCCCTTGGGATCACACCACCATCTGCACATAGCCCAAGGCAGGGGTTGGCAGCATGGAGTGGGTTCCTGTGTGCCCAAAGAGGCCTTTTGTAGTGCCTCCACCCCCTGAAATCATAACAAATAGCCCAAGGCAAGCACTTGTCAGTCGGTCCTGCTGCCTCACCACTCATTGGCTAGAGCAGTGGAAGGCGGGAACAAGGTGACTTATTGTGGAGCGATTGGGCAGAATCCTCCCTGCATGCTTTCCACAGGTAAGAGGGACTAGAAACTTGCTTGGTTAGGAGCAGAGGCGGATAATGTAGGCAGGGGGTGCCAGTCCAGTACCATTTATGGAGTGTGCGTCAGAAATGGCATTTCTAGCTACCCAAGTTTACCTTAAAATAATAATAAGCAAAGGAAGTCCTCAGACCACATTCTCTTCCTGTTAGTTTACTAACAGGAGCTAGCTCTAGTCAGATACTCACCACACTGGCCCTTCCCAACTGAATCCACTGAATGGTCATCTTCAGATGGAAAAGAGGTGCAGCTCAGTAGTAGAGGGTAGGTTTTGTATGCAAACGGTCCAGAACTCAGCCTCTGATATTCTTTGGTAGGTGTGTGAAACAGAAAGTCCTGTCTGAAACCCTGGCAAGCTCCTTCCAAGTTAGTATTGAGAAGTATGGAGTTAGATAGACCAGAAAAAAGCAATTCCCTGTTAAAACCAGCCCTCTGTTCAAAACCATGAAGACAGGTGTTAAGTTGTGGGTGAACATATCAGACGACACAGCGATTCTTCAGACAGCTCTTTTTTATTCACAGGCCAGAACAGAACTGAACTGAAGGGTTCAGCCAGCCTGCTTATATAGAGCTCCGCTAAAACACAACAGTAACCATTTTCTGTAACTATCCAATCACTGAACGTCACTTTTGATCCCTTATTTGCATATGTGGACCTGAACTATCTATAGTATCCCCCTGCTGGCCCAGGGTGAGAGCTTCAGTACATAACAACAGGGGTCAGCAAACTTTTTCAGCAGGGGTCCAGTCCACTGTCCCTCAGACCTTGTGGGGGGCCAGACTATATTTTTTTTTTGGGGGGGGGGGAGGAATGAACAAATTCCTATGCCCCACAAATAACCCAGAGATGCATTTTAAATAAAAGCACACATTCTACTCATGTAAAAACACCAGGCAGGCTCCACAAATAACCCACAGATGCATTTTAAATAAAAGGACATATTCTACTCATGTAAAAACATGCTAATTCCCGGACCGTCTGCAGGCCGTATTTAGAAGGAGATTGGGCCGGATCCAGCCCCCGGGCCTTAGTTTGGCTACCCATGGACTTGATCTGCAGGTGATGAGGCTACCCTTACCTCACTTTTAGAGAAAGGACTTTAGCCCCGTAGTAGAGTTTTGCAGTGAAAAGGCTCCAGGCTCAATCTCTGATATTTCTAGGTAGGTATGCATGGGGAAGAGAGAATCCTGTCGGAAACTCTGCTGCTGGTCCATGTTAACAATACTGAGGTCGGTGGACCAATGGCCAGACTTGGTTGCAGGCATTTTTCTGATGTTGTACTGCTGGGATCGTTTGTTCATCGTTCCTCTTCCTCATCGGCTGTTCCTGCTTCCTGGCGCTAAGTGTTTGTAGTGAGAGGAGCTGCCCATTTGGACCGTTCCAATCTCACCTGTCCAGTTTTTCTGCTTCCAGGTGCAAGCCATGAATGTCACGAGCCGCTTTGAAGAGGAGATCAAGGCGGAGCAGGAAGAGAAGCGGCGGCAAGCGGAGGAGATGAAGCAGAGGAAAGCAGCCTTCAAAGAACTGCAGTCGGCCTTCAAGCAGTGACAGGGCCGGCCCAAGCGTTGCTGGGAGGGACGTTTGTCCGCGGTGAAAGCCGCCCCAGCAAAGTCCTCTAGCGAAACCGGGAACGATGTGAAGTTGCCGGCGGTTGTGCAGTTCCCACCTTTTGAGTCGCACCTTCAGCGGCTGCTTGATCTGCAGGTGATGAGGCTTACCTCCCTGCTGTGAAACATTCCCATTTTCTGCCGCTCAGGCAGCCGTTGAAGGCGCAAGAGCAGGCCCAGTTAGGGGTTTCCTGGTCAGTTGGCAACCCTAGGTTGTGGTTGGTGTTTGGACCAATGCGGAAAAGAATTTGCAGTTGAATCTGGAGTCGTTCAGGCCTCGGGCTGTGAAAACAACATCTCTCTTGTTTCTTCTAGACCTGTAAATACCACAGGCAAACATCCCAGAGGCTGCCGCTCCCATCCACTTTCCTGTGGGCCAGTTCCGTGTCTTTTACCTGTGAATGGCGTGTCGTGTCTGTCTGGTGGGAGTTTCCTAACTCTTTGTAACTGCGTGGCGTGTCCTGAGCTCAGGCTTTGCACTTTCGACTTGTGAACCATTTCATCTCCCAGCCGGTTTTGGTGATCGCTGTGGTCGTTGGCTCACGGTCGAAGACCGGGGTTTGCGGGGAAGGCCTGAACGTACCCTTGCTCCGACAGCTGTGCTTGTGCAAAAGAAAATAAGAATGCAACTTTAGCGTGTGCAATCCCTTCCAATCAAAAATGCTTTAATTGATCACGTTAAAGTCCCTTTGCTTGAAGTGTTGCCAAAAAAACAGGTGTGTGTGTGTGTGTGTGTGTGTGTGTGTGTGTGTGTGTTGGAAAGCGGGAAATCTGCAGATTCTCCAGAGTGGCTCAGTTTGCAATGCCAGCCTGCAGAATTTGCCCTTTTCCTGAACAACACGAGAAATGAATTCAGCTCTCTGAAATCCTCATTCGTCTCTTCTTCTTTTTGCAATACGGTACTCCAGCCAAAGAAATCATGCATGTGTTAGGTGAAAGTGCACCTAAAATGCATGTCGTCATGGAAATAGCTCCCCCCAGAATACATCTTACTAGAGCAAAAATGCTTGGGGAAATGCAAAATTGCATACACAAATCTGAATACAGGTAGGTAGCTGTGTTGGTCTGCTGTAGTCGAAACAAAATAATAATAAAAAAAATTCCAGTAGCACTTTAGAGACCAACTAAGTTTGTTATTGGTATGAGCTTTCGTGTGCATGCACACTTCTTCAGATACTTCTTCAGATACTTAGTTGGTCTCTAAGGTGCTACTGGGACAAATGTGAATATTAGAGAAATGAGCACTCAAATGCTGAGTAATTTTCATGAAGGCTTTCAAAAATGGCAAACCAGTGTAGGACTGTGGCAAGCTGAACTGTGTTTTCCAAGTGCCCCTGCTCTTGCTTGTATGCAACAAAGGCTGGCCCACTCCCCACCAGTCTTAGCCAGCCCCCCACTTGCCTCCCTTACAGCCAATCCAAAGGAGTGGCCCTTCCTCTATCCTGAGTCTTAATGTTGCCCCTTGCAGAAATCGACAGGGAGGATGGCAACAAAGCCAGAATGTGTGGTAGGCACTGCCTGTTGTTGTCTCTGGCGCCACCTACTGTTGGCTTCCCTGCCTTCCACCCTACTGGTCCCAGTGGGCACCAGTTACCTCTGCTTGAAGGTGAGGGTGGGCTGATGCACTTCCCCCACTTAAGAGGAGGGGCACTGTAGCATTGCATTTTTGTTCACCTGGGCAGGGGGTCGCGTTTTTCCTTGAGAGGGCAGGAAGGTGTTGTGTTGGCTCCCTGGCCATTACCATTAGCAAAGCAGGCTGGGTGTATTAGGACTGCCTACGGTTCAGCCTTATTGTCCCCAAGAACTTGAGGAGAGAAAGCTGTGTTGGCCACACACACATAATAATATTTTTTACTGTGTTGCCCCTCCCACCACCCTTATTTTAGCACCATCTACAGATGCCCTCGAAGGGACGCGGGTGGCACTGTGGTCCAAACCACAGAGCCTAGGACTTGCCAATCAGAAGGTTGGTGGTTCGAATCCCCGCAAAAGGGTGAGCTCCCGTTCCTTGGTCCCTGCTCCTGCCAACCTAGCAGTTCAAAAGCATGTCAAAGTGCAAGTAGATAAATAGGTACCGCTATGGCAGGAAGGTAAACGGTGTTTCCGTACGCTGCTCTGGTTCGCCAAAAGCGGCTTAGTCATGCTGGCCACATGACCCGGAAGCTGTACTCCGGCTCCCTCGGCCAATAAAGCAAGTTGAGCGCCGCAACCCCAGAGTCGGCCACAACTGGACCTAATGGTCAGGGGTCCCTTTACCTTACAGATGCCCTCAACGTCCAGTAAACTTGACTTTGTGCAGTGTGGATGAAGGCCTTAACCATGCTGCATGGGGCAGTGGGGTCAAAAGGCATTGTAAGTTGGGCTCTTGCTAGAGAAGCATAACACTGAATCATAGAATTGTAGAGTTGGAAGGGACCTCAAGGGGCATCTAGTCCAACCCCCTGCAATGCTTGTTTTGCCCAAGGTGGGGTTTGAACCCACAACTCTACCAACTGAGCTAATCCAGAAAAAGCATATTTCTCTCTCTCTCTCTCTCTCTCTCTCTCTCTCTCTCTCTCTCTCTCTGTGTGTGTGTGTGTGTGTGTGTTTTATATCATGGCAATAACCCAAGTGCTGAAGTTGTGATGCAACAGGCAACTCTTCTTGCAGAAAAGTATAAAGCTATCTTTAAAAAAAAGAGCCTTTTTCATACCTACACATTCTGGGCAAATCCACCCAAATCTAGAACCACGTGGGCAAAACTTGTAAGAAAAGTGTAATAGTCTATATTCATGTTGAATGTGCAGGCTGGGAGACCACCCCTAAGTGCTTTTAAATGTTCAAATGGCTCAATCTGGATTGTTATTCTGTTTTGATTTTTTGCATGCACTGTGATCATTAAAGAAAGAGACAACCCTCGGTTGTCAAATTCAGGTTCTGAAGCAGAAACCGTCAGTGTGTTTGACAAGGGGAGAAATCTACTCAAAAAAAAATTGCTTTTTTAGCTCAAAGCTCGAAAAGGAAAGTGATAGAGTTAGCATTGCCAACTTTTTAATTCCCGTGGAAGTATTCCTGTATAAAGGTTCCAATGGCGGGGTGGGGTTTTTTTTTGGGGGGGGGTTGGAGGGAAAGGGTGGTTTTCCATACACTTGAAGTGCCCCCTTTGGGATGTGCAAAGTAAAAATTATTGTGACCTGCAGACTTTGCTAGGGGGCGGTGTGTTTCTTGATGCCACATTCAACCTGCTCATTTCTGATTATTGCAGTGGAGAAGGACAGGCAAGTGTTTTTCTTAGAAGTTGGCAATGCTGAATAGACCACTTTGTTTTTGAGACTTGAGGCAGCAACAAGGGAAGTCCGTGCCCTTGGCAGAATAAGCTCCCTGAGCAAAGCTGAGCTTTAAAAGCCAGAGAGTTGACATTATATTTTGTTACATATATATTTTGTTACCCAGCAAAAAAAGAAGAAGTCCATTCTCTCCCATTTGCCATGCGAAATCCCCTCCGGTTTCCTCCTTCCCTTTCTTTCCCTTTATATTTTTTTGGTAAAAGTTGCGTTGATCTCAGAGGCTTTGTTTATTTTTTCATATTGCGACCATGGGTGGTTGGGGTGTGTGGAGTGGGGAGGGGGTTTAAGAAAGTGTTATATTCAGTCTCTCCTTCCATTCTTATCAACCTGTTTCCCCCTCCCCCACCTACCCACCCACCAAATAGGTTTAAATGGATGGATTGAAAAGAATGTGTTTCTGCTTTTGATTCCAAAAGCTGTTCCATTTCAGTGGTATGATTTTATTTTTTTTAACCAAAAGTAATTAAAAAATATATTTCATAAGCATGTTGTGTGGTCCAGAGCTGTGTTTACTTCCTTTTTTTGGGGGGGGGAGAAAAACAAAAACTGATTATCACTTTAAGGTTAGAATTTTGCCAGCTGCTCAAGTTCTTGCGGCTGAGTTTGCCGTGAAGCACATCTGAAAGTGTACCATTGAAGAAGCTAAGATTTAAGACCGCGAACGCTCAGGAAATGTGAGGAACATTACGAAAAAGAGCCTGCACCTGTTTTGTTTTTACTCGGAAAGATTTATAGACCGCTTAATCGGAGGGAAAGGTAAGTAGTACGTATAAAATAGTGACCTGCAGACTTATAAAATAGTTATTTATTGATAAAACAGTAAAACTCAGTCCAAAAAAGTTACGTCGCTTAACTTCAGTGGGTCTACTCTGAGTAACTCTAGCATTGGCTATAACCAGTGCTTTTTTCCTTAAAAAAAATGTTTGGGGGTACTCTCATTTTGACTCCAGAAAATCACCATTTTATAGTTCAAATTGGGGAAAATAAATACAGTAAATGGACATAAGTACAAAGATTCACAAAATGTTTAGGGGTATGCGTACCTCTGCATCCCCCCAGAAAAAAGCACTGGCTATAACCCCCAGGAAAAAAGCACTGGCTATAACCCAATAAAATAAAATATAACAAATAATGACGCCTTCTTTAATCCCTAATTTCAGGCTTTGCCAACCTGGCATCTTACAGCGGTTTTTGACTATCATATCTACCAGCTGATTGCAGTTGACATCCCCAAACATCTGGAAGGCCGCAGGCTGGCGAGGCTAATTTATTTTTTATTTATTTGGCCATCAAGGGCTTCCCCGATGTTCTCCCTCCCACCTTGCTGCTCTCTGGTTTGATATTTAGCAATGCTGGGGGCACTGGGAACTACCAGCTGGTTCTACACTGGTTCCCTGATAGGGCTGAGACGTGGGTGTCCTTGAAGGGTTCCTTTGTTTGAGGGCACCTGTTTGGTTCTCAGCGGCTGCTACCAATTTTCCAAAATTGGTCCCTTAACATGCAACAAGAGCTGAACTCTTGCTTCAATGCACATTCTGGCTACAGAACCTTCTCCCTGCCGCCTCTGGATTTGGCAATGGGCAGCTGGCCTCACAATTGAGGGTGGAATGACCATAGATTGCCCTCCCACCAGATGTCAAAGAGAAAAATAACTACCAAACTTTTAGAAGACATCTGAAGGCAGCCCTGTTTAGGGAAGCTTTTAATGTTTAATAGGTTATTGTATTTTAGTGTTTTGTTGGAAGCAGCCCAGAGTGGCTGGGGAAACCCAGCCAGATGGGCGGGGTGTAAATATATTATTATTATTATTATTATTATTATTATTATTATTATTATTATTATTGATCAGCAAGGAGAGGGGTGCAAAAGGGAAGAGCTCTGGACAGAAACAGCCCTGAAAGTGCCAAAAATTTGGCCCACACGTGCACTTACAATAAAAACGATAGATGATAGATAGATAGATAGATAGATAGATAGATGATAGATAGATGATAGATAGATAGATAGATAGATAGATAGATAGATGATAGATAGATAGATAGATAGATAGATAGATAGATAGATAGATGATAGAGAGATAGAGAGATAGATAGATAGATAGATAGATAGATAGATAGATAGATAGATAGATAGATATAGATGATAGATAGATAAATAGATAGATAGATAGATGATAGATAGATAGATAGATAGATAGATAGATAGATAGATAGATAGAGATAGATAGATAGATAGATAGATAGATAGATGATAGATGATAGATAGATAGATAGATAGATAGATAGATAGATAGATAGATGATAGATAGATAGATAGATAGATAGATAGATAGATAGATAGATGATAGATAGATAGATAGATGATAGATAGATAGATAGATAGATAGATAGATAGATAGATAGATAGATGGATTTAAGTTTATTCCACAGCCGATTTTGTTGTTATGGAGCTCGTGGCAGGTTCTCACTGCACTCCGACACTCCTTGTCTTAATATTTCGCCATAATCTACAGAAAATGCAAAGGAAAATTATTATTATTATTTCTTTAATGTGAGGGTGTCTCTTGGTAGTGAAGGGACAGCTCTCTCACCCAAAGGAACAGAGGGAGCTAAAAGCTACCGCAAGCTCAACACACGTACAAAATCCAGAAACCCAAACCAGGATGATGATGATCATTGTTTACTACTAATTTAATACATCTGTAGCCCACCTTTCTTCCAAGGAGCTCAGGGTGGCCTGGATCGTTCCACCCTACCCCCCATTTCATCCTAACAACATTCCTGTTAGGTAGGTTAGGCCGAGAGGCAGCGACTGAGCCAGCGAGCTGCATGGCTGAGTGGGGATTTGAACCCTAGTCTCTCCAGGCTCCTAGGCAGACACCCTAACCACTGCGCCACACTGGCTCTGCGACGCGTTCCCTGCAGAGCTCACCTGAGCGATCCAGGCGTTGAAAGCGGAGACGCATGTGAAAACGGTGGGTTTGCGGTAGGTGTTGCACCCGCTGGAGGAGACGAAGCTGCCTATACCGTGAACCTCCCACTTTCCGCTGGAGGGTTTGCAGTTGAGTGGGCCACCCGAGTCCCCCTGGAAACAACCAAACAGAATATGATGGAGCTTTTTTTTTTTTGGAAGGATGCTCTTGAGTTTTCCTCTTGGAGATTACTGAGGAGTCAAAGTTTATTGTTTCTGAGCAGCTAAGGCCCAGTCATCTTTGTGGCAGCCAGCCTGATTCACCGCCACCAGAGAGGTTCTTGGACAGAAGCGGGGAGACTCTGGCCTACCAGGCAATTTGGGCCAAGCCATGCTCAGCTGCCGCTGGATCACGTTTTGGGCCTAGTCTGAATCCCCTTGCTTAACCTTGGCTTGCTTGAACTACACGGCCCTTGCTGCTGCATGCTTGAAGCTTATACTGTATCTCCCAGAATCATTTACGTTGTACTTACAGAAATATTGTAAAGAAGTGGACTCACTAGCAGGATTTGAGTAAACACAATCAAGAAAACGAACAGAGATTAAGACATAATTGGAAAATAACAAAGCACATGAAGCAATTTGAAAATAATGACAAGAATAGAACAATATTCAATTCAAGAATGTAATATTAAGGCATAATATAACAATCAGGAGAAGTTAATGTGTAAACAACCAGAAGAGGAAGTTGAGGAGAGGAGTGAGGGAAATGGGGAATTATATTTTTTCTTTTCTTTTCGAGATAACGTGATTGTGACGAATATAAAATCGTAAACCTTAATAAAAACTATTTACAAAAAAAGAAGCTTATATCTCCCAGGGTTGGGACATGAGCCCCTGATACAACAACAACAACAACAACAACAACAACTTACTGTATACCACGCCCATCTGGCTGGGTTTCCCCAGTGACTCTGGGTAGCTCCCAACAGAATATTAAAAACACAAAAACATTAAAAACTTACCTAAACAGGGCTTCCTCCAGGGGGCACCCCATGTGAGCAAGAAGAATGGGGCAGTGCCCATGAGCATGGGCAGGGAGGTGGGGGGAGGCTGCCCTCCATAAATCAAGTAAATAAATAAAAATACTAAAGTAGAAATTGTAGAAGGATTTTGAAGGCTTTTGCTGAGCACTTGGGGTCAAAATAAAGAAGATATCAAGAAGATAACAAATTTAATAAAGAATGGGGGGGGGGAATTTTAAGTTACTTAAAAGTACACTGTAAACAATTAAAAACTTTGGCAGGATTCTAAAAAAACCCAAAAACCACTTGCAACGCAGCTAGAACTATGGTGAGAATTAAGTATGAAGAAAAGATGGAGAACATTATAAGATGCGGTTGGAAAAGAATAACTATGGAAGGGTGGAGGAAAGTCCAGGGATTCAGAGAATCCTATGTTTATATGATTGTGATTTATTTGTGATGATGTTAAAGGCAAAAATGAATAAAAATATTTTTTTAAAAAATAAATAAATAAATAAAACAACTATTAAATTTCATTCCGAATCTGACAGAGCCAGACAGAGGGTGATGACGAGTAGGTGTCCTCTTAACATAAATCCTGGCTAGCCCAGTGCTGTGTCCCTAGATCTGCGCCCTTTATGCAATGCGTTGAAAGGGAAGCCCATGCACGGCTCTAAGCCCTCTACCCCAGTATCCTGCTTCTGCTTCCTATATTGGATAATTGGGGGGCGGGCGGTAGATGCAATCACCCCCCTTCTCCCTCAAGCATCCTCCGAGCATCTGGTATTCAGAAGCACGCAGCCTCTGAAGACTCAGCCAAGATAAAATTGCGCCTTGCAAACCCGGTGAGTTGGATTGCAAGATGCGGCGCTTCTTCTGGCTGAGGGACCGGACAGCCGCTGCTGCCACACCTGCGTGCCCGGCGCTCACCTTGCAGCTGGAGATCACGCCGTCGCCCCCCGCGCAGACCATGCTGCTTTTCACCGAGCTGCCCCACCGACTGGACTTGGAACAGGTAGCATAATCCACCACGAGCAGGCGCCCCTGCTGCAGGATATCCGGGGACGCACCGTCAGCTGGAAGAGACCAAACACAAGGGGCTGCTGATGGCAAAGGAGGATGCACTTGGAGCGGGGGTGGGGGATCTGGGGGGCAGGTCAGAAGACTCTTGGGATTCTCCCCAAGCCATAGCTGTGTGTCTGCTCAGCCGGCTCTCCGCATGCGGATTCCTGAAGGCCCTGTCCAATCCATGCCTTCCTCAAGTGCTTACGGCAAGCTGGGCTGTATCTTTGAACTGTAATCATGCCTCTTGCATGCCTGACCAGAAAGGGGTGTCCGGGTGTAAACCTCTGACTTTTGCGAAGGAGATACAGTGGTACCTCGGGTTAAGAACTTAATTCAATCTGGAGGTCCGTTCTTAACCTGAAACAGTTCTAAACCTGAGTACCACTTTAGCTAATGGGGCCTGCCGTGCCATCGCTGCATGGTTTCTGTTCTCATCCTGAAGCAAAGTTCTTAACCTGAGGTACTATTTCTGGGTTAGCAGAGTCTGTAACCTGAGGCGTCTGTAACCTGAAGCGTCTGTAAGCCGAGGTACCACTGTACATCCATGGCTCCATCCGCATTTGCCTCTGACTGCACCTACTATTGGCCAGAAGTTTTCCTACGATGGAAAGTGGCCCTTGTGATGGGGGAGTGTTTGCCCGCCCCTTGCTCTAGTGTCCTGACCCTCCATAGCTCAATAATTTTGAGCTTCATGGTGGGGAAATTTATTTCCTGGCCAAATCTATCTGCTTTTCCACTGGAGCTGAATAAGCCTTTGGCTGTGGGGCAAAAGGGAATCGTGTCTGTGTAGCAACCCAAAAGGATGGATCTGGTGCATCAAACAGTGGGAGGGGGGAATCATAACATTGCTTACTTTGCAGCCTCCCCCATCCTGTAGCATAGCAGGGAGAGTTGGAGGCTAAGATGCTGTTGGCCTTTGGAAGACACACCAACTGGATCTTGTCGCTCAGGGTGACGTGTTTGGAGAGTTTGATCAGCGCAATATCATTCCTGGTTTCCGCAGGGAGAGAGAAAAAGGACAGGGTGTCTGGTGCAGCGTTTGCAACTTGGTGCCTTTTGGAGGTTTTGGACTACATCTCCCATCAGCCCCAGCTTCAAAGGGCCGTGCTCCAGGGTGCTGATGGGTGTTAGTTGTCCAAAACATTTGGAGCTCACCAGAGTGATTCTCAGCTTACCCAAGGCAGGTACAGTTTGTTCTGGTTTTTGACTCTGTGGGAGATATGGGGTGCTCTGTGTGACCCTCATGGTAATGCAATGTATCCCAGATCTCCCACAAAGTCAAAACAAGATACATCCCACCACCATGTTAAGTACAACCCCAGCACTTTGACTCAAACATCTCCAGAAGGATACGCTAAATCACTCAAGGTAGGGGAACCCACTGACGCTGTGCCAAAATAGAGGAAATCAGAGATCTGCAAGCACATTTTCACATCCTAATTTATATGCATGTAGATGCACGCGGGTGGCGCTGTGAGTTAAACCACAGAGCCTAGGGCTTGCCGATCAGAAGGTCGGCAGTTCGAATCCCTGCGATGGGGTGAGCTCCCGTTGCTCGGTCCCTGCTTCTGCCAACCTAGCAGTTTGAAAGCATGTCAAAGTGCAAGTAGATAAATAGGTACCACTCCGGCGGGAAGGCAAACGGTGTTTCCGTGCACTGCTCTGGTTCACCGGAAGCGGCCTAGTCATGCTGGCCACATGACCCGGAAGCTGTACACCGGCTCCCTCGGCCAATAAAGCAAGATGAGCGCTGCAACCCCAAAGTCAGCCACGACTGGACCTAATGGTCAGGGGTCCCTTTACCTTTACCTTTAGATGCACATTTAGAAATAATAACTTGAGCAGAAATGGAATGCACCACCAACGAGCAAAGAGAAAGAGGACACATTTTTGTATAAAATAGGCATGTCCTGATTTAGATGTGCAGGTGCAGATTTAAAATTACTGCTGTTCAAATAGAAATGCAGTGTGTCCCACTGTGCTGAGGAAGACCAGGTGAGCTGGGTGCCTGCTGTTCAGGTGTTGCTCACTATTGATGGGTAACTCCAAGGCTCCTCTTGTCTTACAGTACTTCTTTGACAGCCCTTCAAATAGAGCGGTGCTCTGAGACTCATCTCCACAAGGCGGCTTCGTAGCAAACAAATGCAGCCTACGCAATTCAAGCAGGTGCTCTAAGTAGATAAATAAATGCTGGTGATGACTTTTGCTCATAAATCCCAAGCTTTACTCAGGGGGCAAAATAATGCGGAGGAGCATAGCAAGCTCTAAATTCTGGCTTTGGTACTAAAAGAAAAACAATTCTGGATATTGTTTTTTTAGAAGTAAGTATGCCCCCAATTTCATCCCTTCTCTCTTCACCCTGCCAAATCTATTGGGAATCCCTGTTCCTTCTATACTCGTTTCATGAAAAGCTATTAAGTTACCCGCTGGACACGCTACTTGAGTCCCACTTTGGGTGAATGATGATTTTTTCTGGGGAGGCAGCAATTGATCCTTTCTCGCTGGCTGAGAGACTGTGTTTTCCAAGGTAGACCCTATAGGTTCGAGAAGAACTATAAAAAAAAATGAAGAAAAGGAGTGGGGGATCAGAGAGTTATCTGCACTAATAATGATAATAATAACAATATTGCAAATGTGAATGTATGTTCCAGATAACAGAGGATAAGATTCCCTGCTCCAAGGAGCTTGTCCAGCCTGAACTACAACTCTGCAAACTTCAGGGACTGGTTACAGATAGGTAGCCGTGTTGGTCTGCCATAGTCAAAACAAAAAAAATTCCTTCCAGTAGCACCTTAAAGACCAACTAAGTCAGTTCTTGGTATGAGCTTTCGTGTGCATGCACACTTCTTCAGATACACTGAAACAGAAGTCACCAGACCTTTCTATATAGTGAGAAGGTGGGGAGGGGTATTACTCAGAAGGGTGGTGGGAATGGGTGATGGGCAGATAGCTGTGATGAGCCTGTTGACGACTCTTAATGACTGCAATAGGTATTACAGGAAAAAGCAATGGGTGAGAAGGTGAAAAGTGGCTTTGTCATGTATAATGAGATAAGAATCCAATGTCTTTGTTCAGACCAGGTTTCTCCATGGTTTTAAGTTTGGTGATAAGTTGCAATTCAGCAGCTATTCAGGGACTGGGGGAGAGAGGTTAAGAGGAAGAAGGTGTCATAATTTTAGTTACACGTGCTTTTGGTTATGGGCTAAGGAGCAGAAAAAGATAGGAAGCAGGCATCTCAACCCTAAGACTGCAGTCTGTTCAGGACAGATCTCCCCATGCAAATCAGGCCCATGTCATCCTCATCCTGTCATCTGCATAGCTCCACCCTGGTGTTTACATCTTAGTCACACAGGTGTGTGGAAATGTCTAAAGTAGAGAGATGGACACACTGGTGCAAAATCTGTTTCCATTTGGGGTGAATAGCTTCTATGTTTGCACCAGGCGGAGCTTCCGGGCTAACCTCAGGGGCAGCCCCGCGTGGAGCACATTGCAGTAGTCCAGCCTGGAGCTTCCTAGCAACATGGATAACAGTGATCGGGTCATCCTGCTCCAGAAAAGGCAAAATTTGCAAAGGATCCCAGAGTCTTACATGAAAGCAGTTGTTCTCATCTGGCTGTTGACGTACCTGATACAGTGAGCGGCTGTCATGACCCAGTTGGTGGCGATGAGGGACCCGCCGCATGTGTGATGCCACTTCCCACTGGAAGAAGAGTATTGAAGGGAAGCCTGGGAATGATAGGCAAGTCTCAGGATGAGCCTGGAGGATGCTAAGCCCCCTGGACCTTCCGTCACACTACTCAAATCAGAGTCGAAATGAGGTTGCTCCTGAAAATCCTTCTCAGAATATTAAACAAAATTTAAACTGCTGAAATGATCAATTGCAACTGCTAATAATAAATTTTAAAATCTCCAATTGGTGTACAAAAGATAATGGGTTGCATTCAATGCTAATCTTACCCAGAGCAGATCCACTGAAATTAATGGTATGACTAACATAAACCCATTAAGACCTGTTAATCTCCTCTGAGTAGGACTTGGATACACCCCATATATAACCCCATATATAACCATCCAAGGCAATCATAAAAACTACACACACACACACACACACACACACACACACACACACACTAATTATCAATCACGCACAGATAAAATCAGCAAGAATAAAAATAAGTATGCATAAATGAATTATAAATATGGGTAGTCATCCTCTTTTAAATCCACCCACGCTGAGGGGCATCACTGCCTCCTGTGGGAGTGAGTTCCACAGGTTAACTGTGCCCTGCCTCAAGGAGGAATTTCTTACATCACTCCTGAATCTCCCAACATTTGGCTTTATGGGATGTCCGTGGATTCTAGCATTACGAGCAGAGCTGGCCCAAGTTATTTCGGCGCCTGTAGGGAATAAAGATCTACATCGGGGTCTGCTGGCCCCATGGATCTTGCCGCCCAAGGTTGTTGCCTTATCTTGCCTCATAGGTAGGCCAGCCCTGCCTATGAGAGAGGGAGAAAAACATTTCCTGTAAGAGAAAGAAAATTAGCTGTTCGGATTGGCATCCTCTCCTCCGACAATTCGGCTTGCTTTGGGCTTGTAGCTCGGGACCTCACAACTGAAGGCTGCAAAAAGGACACAATGCAGACACTCTTGGGAGGTACAGCGCAACAGATGGGTGATGCTCGAGGGAGCAAAATGCTCAGGCTATAACTAAGCACGCCTATATTGTTGCAAGAACCCTCTTTGACTCTACGTAACGCCACCCCTTTCAGGGGTTGGTGGTGGCTAAGCTGCTGGAAATCAGAGTGTTTGTGGAAAAAAATAGATTTTGCTGAGTCTGTACAGGCTGTGTACATACTACTAGACCTTCAGAGCACGTTCTCCCCTTGAAGAATTCTGGGCACGGCGGTTCACTCCTCAAGGAATTACAATTCCCAACAACTCTTAACAAACGACAGTGCCCGTAACTCTTTGAGCGAGGGAAATGTGCTCTAAATGTGCTTCAAAGCTATTTTGCATATGCAGCCTGGGTGAGCTGGAAATGCAGACCCCTCCCCATCACTGGCAGACAAAGGTGGGGGCAGGGGGCAGTCGGCCCCAGGTGACATCGGGGGGGGGGGTGACATCCCGACTGCACCTGCCCCTGGGACGTGTGTGCTTGACATTCACCCCCCACGTGTGCCAAGCACCTCATGGGTGGCACGCCACGCCACGCTACCTGGGATGCGTGTCATGCCCCCTGGGGTGCACACCAGCCACGCCCCCGGATGTACGCCACTCCCGGTGCCGGAGGCTATAAAAAAATTCCTACTCTGCTGCTGTTATCAACCGGTGCTCATTCTTCGTTCCTAGACTATAATCGCTCCTGTCTGGATTTGGAGTTTCAACCTCTCTGCGCTGCATTTTGATAGCACCTCCCCACCCTGCCAAGGACAGTCTAGTCTGACCTGCTCACCAGGCTTCCCATTCAAACACACCACTTGCTTTGCAGATTCAGACCAGAGAGGTCCATCTGCCCAGTGATGTGTCTCCAGAAGAAGACAGAGAGATGCCCCTGAGGAGACTGACTGACCGAGACAAACCCCATGGTTTGTCCCTGGTATCAGACCCACCAAAAGGCATGTGGAAGTTCTGTTATTATGTTTGCTCTCCTGGCCAGTAAACTCTTGGCTGAGTTCTCCTTCATTCATAATCTAGATACTCTTTTTCTGAAAGCCATCTAAAGGAGTGGAGGCCAGCCACCTCCATGCCCTGTGGCTATGAACCAGGCAATTACATCCTCTTATTTATCCTGAGTTTGACCCATACCCCCGTAGGCCAACGCCAGAGCAGCGAAGAGGACTCCAATCATGGCTGAGGGCACCTCGGGTGGAGTGTCCAGCTCTTCTCAACAGATGAACTCCATGCAATCTTATATTCTGGGTGGTTCTGTTAGAGGCAGATGCAGCCAAGGATGCTGTCAGCAACAGAAAGGTCTCCATTGGCTGTGTGCCACTGGGAGACGTAGCAACTGGAATGCTTCTGTCTCCTTCTTTCCAAAGGCCATGCCAAGATAGTCTCACAAGCACCTGTTTTCCCATCAAGGCCATGGCTTTGATGCCTGCTGAAGATGTGTGTGTGGTGGTGCCCTTGGCAGCCTAGTTGAGAGCAAGCTGGCAAAGCCAGGGCAGACTTTGAGTGCACCCAGTACTGAGACCATGGAGCTGCTGCCACTCAGTGTAAACAATATTGAACTAGATGGACTTCCTATAAAGGCAGCTTCTTAAAATCATCCTTCTATTTGGAGACCATGAGAACTATAATCTTATTTTATTTGGTAGAAAGGGCTCAAAGGTAGAGCACCTGTTCTGCATGAGGAAATGTTGCAGGTTCAATCCCTGGCATTTCCAGGTATGGCCAAGAAAGATGCCTATCTGAAATTGTGGAGAGCTGCTGCCAGTCCTTAGAATATGTCAAATCAGTTGCCTCTGAAAAAGAGTCCCAATGCTTGAAATGCATTGGGACAATAAATCATTTCCACTCGAATACATCTTTTCCCTTTTGTCTGAACTGGCATGTTTCTTTTTAATGACACCTTCATTTAAATTTCTCTCCCCCGGCAATGCCCCTCACCAGCTCAGCTTCACCCCCTCCTTGAAGTTTTTCTGCCTGGCTGGAAAACACCCCATGAACTCTGATCTTCCTTGCATAGATGAGGGGTGTGCTGAATGTGTGTAGAAAGTAGCCTTTTGCAAAGAGGTTGCATCTATATTTATTGCCCCACCTACTTTTCCCTCTGGAATGTGGACCCCGGAAGATGACCCAGAAATTAATGTGCCCCTCAGGCTTCAAAAAGCTTCCCTACCTCTGATTTAGATACGTAGATGAAAAATCAGGCTCGTTTCCAGAACGAAAGCCACCCTAGAAGCAATTTTTGTTGCTGCTTAAAAGAAAATTTAAGCTTAAAATAAAAGGGGGAGGTCTCAGGCCTGTGCAAAGGACTTGAACAACACCCCTGCTGTGAGGTGTTTCAGCAACCAGAGTGTGGGATCCAGTCAGGGCCTTCGAGCAAGCTGTCCCCTTGTTCTTTCTATTTGCAAAGCGATAACTTGGCAAGGTCAGATATAGCCTGTTATTTAAGCCTGGTTTAGGTCAAGGCTGGTTCCCATTATAAATACACTGACTTCACCCCTGGATCACCATCACTCGGTCACCATGTTCAAGTTGGTCTTCATCGCTTTGATCCTGGGCTACGGTAAGTGTCTTTGGTGCAGTTAAGTTTGGGCTGCTTGGCATGCAATTCGTCTTTTCATTGATACAAGTCTCAGCCCAGCCCAAAATAGTTCTTTGGAAATGCAATGAATTCAGTTTCTTGTCTCTGGTGAAGTAGCCTCTCTCTCCAAGATGAGCTTCGTCGTGGGTTCAAGAGCATACAAATTTGCACAAAATGAACATAACTTTGGAACTCCCTGCCTATTGATATCAGGGAGTCGCTTTCACTGTACTCTTTTCAGCGCTGGCTGAAAAAGTTTTGCTTAGGCAAACCTACTGAGACATGTAGACCATTGACAAATGCTTAATCTGGTCTTTAGCTTATCATTGATTTTAATTTATTTATTTTTTGACGGTTTAAAATGGTTCTGCTTTTTAAATGATGATTTCATTTTTATTCTTTTTGTAAACTTCTTTTAGGTTGTTTACAATCAAGCAATATATAAATTAAGAAATAAATGAAATAAATAGCCTCTGGTAGCTTTTTTTTAAAAGGATGCTTCTGCCGAAAAGCCATGAACAGATTCATTAAACCAATAATGGACAAAACCAGTGTGTCCAGCTCTGGCTCCCTTGTGGTACCCAAGATGCTCATCTCAGTCTCTGTCTCTCTCCTCCCTCTCCCTAATTTTCTCTTTCGTCACCCCCACCCCTGCTGTCTTCTTCCAGCCCACGGCTGTGGTAAATCTGCTTATCCACCCAACATTTCCCGTGTTGTCGGAGGTGAGGACGCCAGACCCCATAGCTGGCCCTGGCAGGTAAATTCGCAATGTTTTCCCCCCACGTGCAGTGCAAGCAAGTGTCACGTTTGCTTTTTAGGAGGCGAGAAATGGCCCAGTGTCATCCTGTGGAACATCTCGCCACCAGAAGTGGTAGAAGTGGCTGCAGGTTCTGAAGTTCTCAGGGCCAGCCATGGACAGGAAGCCTATCACGACCTGTTAGCAGAGTGGATGATCCAGCACGATGGGCTGGATCTAAATGCTGAAGGGGAGAAATGGTTTGTCGGCTGCTGCCGCTGCCTCCCATCTCCAGCTTTGGAGGAGAGACAGTCACTACCTCTCAGCCCAACCTACCTCACAGGGTTGGTGTGTAGATGAAATGGGGAAGGCTGCAAAACCAGGCATGCTGCCTTGAATTGCTGGGGATATAAATGCAGTGAATTGATATATAAGAAATGTCAAGGTGTGGGACCAATATTGTGGCGAAGATACCAGGTCAACACATCAAAATATTTGTTCTTGACCCATACAGCTAACAGCCATCTGCCTTGGGGGTTTTTGCTTTTCAGGTCTCCCTCCAGTATGACAAGAACGGCGTCTGGGCTCACACATGTGGAGGAACCCTGATTGAGTCCAACTGGGTCTTGACAGCTGCTCATTGCATCAGGTAAGCAGCATCTCACCAACAGCAAGGATACTGCAGAAACCCATCAGGGTGCAATGGTCCTGAGGCTGCAGTGGAGCGGTTGCCTAGTAATACTGGAACACCCACATAGTCCCAAAAACATTACCATATTCCCAAAAGTGAAAATCTGGACAAAGTTGTTGAGCATTTTTTTTGGGGGGGGTCTCCCCCTCCCCATTTAAGTTTCTGGACTTTTGGGGGGATTATAAAAGCATTTTTTTAAAAAACCGCCCTACTTGCCACATCTATAGGTTTTCCCAGACATTTTGCCGATTCAGCAAAAATCCACCTGAACGACTTTTTGCAGCCTGATTCCCGGATGTGTCCGAGAAAACACGGACATATGGCAGCTCTACCCACGCTACCATTCAGATTTCCTTGTTTCACATTGGTGTGTTTCACTGAACCCTGAGCCTAACCTTTTAGACTTAATTTTTTAAATTAAAAACATTGCAAAATGGGCAAGCCAACTGCAGGAGGTCACTTTTTTGTGACATAATTTCAGAACTTGTTCAGAATGCCCACGGGATTTTTCTGGATGGAAGGTGTCTATAAGTTGAAAAAAGTACCAACAAAATCATGCTGCACTCTCAAACCAAGATCATTTCGTTTGACATGTCCCATAGAACCAAAAGTGGTTCATTCATGAGAATTTTGCAAATATGGGGTAGGAGATCTGGGATAGCTCACTCAGTCAAACATGGGGCTCTTAATCACAGGGTCATGGGTGCAAAAGGGTGTTTGTGTGTGATAGGTTTTATTTATACACACAATTAAATGTCTTTCAATAAAATGTTGGTTTATTTATTTCATAAAAATTTATACACTCCATGATGTAAAAAAAATCTTCAAAGCAGTTTACAAAGAGAAGGGGAAAACAATAAAATTTTGATTAAAAACAATGATTTAAAACATTCATAAAATTTAAATTGGCGATAAACTAAAAACAGACTAAAACACACACCAACATTCTTCATAGCTGGGTAGGCTTGTCTCAGCAAAAATGTTTTAAGCAGGTGCTGGGAAGAGTACAGCAAAGGAACATGCCTAGTGTCAATAGGCAGGGAGTTCCACAGTGTAGGTGCTGCCACACTAAAAGATTGATCAGGTGGAACAGATATCATGTGGTGCTTGTAACCGTACCAGTTCCGCAGATCAAAGCGGTCAACTAGGTAAGGGCATTTTGCAGGTAAGCTAGTCCTAAACTGCTAACACCTTGAACTTGGCCCAGTAATAACACAGAGACGCACACCCTGCCAAAAGACCCTGCTCGTTTCTAGGAAGACAAAATACTCAATGTACGAAGGAAGGAAGTTATTGGGAAGGCATCAAGGGATCTGCATTTCATTTGATATTCACACACAACGCCACTGCCTGTGCCTTATGTCTGTAGCTCCAGTCGGACTTACCGCGTCCTTTTGGGCAAACAAAACCTGGAAGTAGAGGAGGCCGGCTCTGTGGCTGTTGCTGTGGAAAAGTTGATCGTCCACGAGAAGTGGAACTCCTTCTTGGTCATGTAAGTTGACGTGGGATCCAGAGAGTCAGGCGAGAGCTGCCCAAGTCCTGATCCTGCCAAAATAATTCCTGCCGGTATCTGGCTTTGCTAGTGGGAGAAATCACATAGGAACTTGAGTGTGTTGCTGTTGTTGTTTTAGGGTGTGTGTCTGCTCACAGGATGACCTGTTAAATTGGTTTGCCATTGCTGACAGGCAAATTACCAGCACTGCCTTAAGACATACAGTACGATGATGCCTGTGCTGGGAATATTCCATTCCACCTTAAGGAGCAGACATGGAACTATTGCGTGTCACATGTCTGTTTACATTCCAGCACAGCTTGCTGGGAACTTCCATTGTGTGTATAGCTTTTGCTTTTCTCTGTCTCTCTGAGAAGGAGAGACGACATGTTTCTTTGTCCTGGTTTATGATTAATAAATCTGTAGTTGTAGTTGGCTTCCACAAGCCTCACGCCTATTCTGTGTGCACAGTTCGCTTGGCTGATATAGTGTGCACTGGCTTTGAAGCCTGGGTCACTGATTTACGTCGGAGCAGAGGCCGATGGGTCTTTGCAGTGGGACGGCTGAAAGGAGAGGACCCAGCTGGGGCTAGCCAGCTGCCCTTGCGACCCTCTGCATGCCGACAGGCTGCTGGCTTAGAGAACTTGAAAAGTGGATTTAACAAATGCAGACACTGTTGCAGAAATGGCGTGCCTTTTTTCCTGACAAGAGTTGCATTTCCTGGGGCTATTCTGCTGCAGGGGTGTATACGCTCATGCCAGGTGGCATCAGTCATTTCTCTCTTTCTTCCACCCCTTTTCTCTCTCTTTTTGCCACCCTTCCCTGTCCTTTTTCCTGACACCCCCTTCTCTCTCTCTTCTTCTGTCTCTCAATCTCTCGTTCTCCCCCATCCATCATTCAGCAAGCTGCCAGGGGAATAACAGATTTCACCCTCTTGGGTTGGTGGCAGTTGCAGTCCAAACTAGGGTTACCAGATGTCCCCGGTTCCCGGGGACAGTCCCCGGATTTGTAAATCTGTCCCGGAACAAATGTCCCCAGGATGTCCCCAGATTTGCAAATCTGTCCCTGGGAAACGTGGCAGCAGCCTGGTAGTGCAGTTGGCTCTGGCTGGCTTCAGGAGCTGCTCGTTACTCGCTGCCATGGCGCCCGCCATTTTTCCTCGCCAGAAGTCCCCATATGATGTGTCTTGTGCAGTCTCCTGCCCCCTTCCCTTTGTTTTGACTGATTGAGGGGAGGCTTGGGAGTCGCGGGCGGGCGGCCGTTGCCCAGTTTTTTGAAACTCTGTGCATTTATGTCTCATAGGGTGCAAAAGAAGGGCTTTGCACCTTTATACAATATGCATGTGTGCTTGGGCCCAGGATGCCTCACCATCCCCACTACTGACTCCCTGTTGCTACTCAGCTTCAAAAAAGGGGGGGGAAGGGTCCCCGGATTCATTGAAAAAAATCTGGTAACCATAGTCCAAACATCTGGAGGGCATGAGGTTGGGGAAGGCTGGAGAATATTAAGTTTGACCCATCTGGGTGAAAAGCTGCTTTCGAAAACCAAAACATAAACCTCTGTCCCCTCTTGGCGTCACTTTTCAGCAACGACATTGCCCTCCTCAAACTGGCCGAGCATGTGCAGTTCAGTGACACGATCCAGGCCTCTTGCCTCCCTGCCACAGACGCCGTGCTAGCCCAGGATTACCCCTGCTACATCACTGGATGGGGACGACTCTGGAGTAAGTTGGGTGCTCCCTGTCCTGGGCATGAGCATTCTGGAAACAGCTGGACAAAGACCAAAGACTGCATCCAATGCCAGTCCTACTGAGAGTGGACCTATTGAAGTTCATGAACACTATTAACTTATGTTCATTCACTTCATTGGGTCTACTCTGAGTACAACTTCAGTTGGATACAAGGTACCAAAGCTCCCCCAGAACATTTCGAAGGATTCTTCTATGTACACGAAGAAGGAGGCTCACTTTTCGCAGCTCAGTTGTGTGCCTGCCTTGAAGAAGATGGGATGAATCTGTCCATTTGAGTTTCTCTCAGTTTCTCGTTTTTACAGTCTTAAATTCAGTGTTCCACATTTCCGCATCAGTTTGCAAATTTCTTTTTTTAAAAAAATACCTATGGAAAACAATCAGCATTTTAGAGTGAATTTCTCTTAAGACACACATTCTTGGATGCAATTTCCCCTTACATACACATTTATTTCTTTTACAAAACAATTTCCCCCAACAGAATACATATGTCTGTGTTGTTTTTACTAATCTATGCATTTTATACAAACTTTCTCCTAAGGTACACTTTTTTTGCACACCGCTTGTTTGGAGAACTATAATACAACTTTCAATTAAGTGTGAATACTCAAGAGTAGCTGTGTTTCAGTCTGCCTATTGATTCAGAAAATGCAAATTAGATAAGTTTGCATTAAAATCCAAACCAAGCCAAGTTCCTCCTCATCCCTACTCTTAAGCGTCTCTCTGTTGACTGTGTGTCTGTGTGTTAAGGGTGCATGATTTTGGGCTTTCTGGTACAGCACACGGGGGGGGGGGCACTAGTCCCACCCACTTTTGAAATCTGGTCCCCAATAGCACCCCAAGGAGTAATGCGACCCTCTGCCCAAAAGAAGGTTCCCCACTATTCATGCAGAGTTGCCAGCTTTTGATTTCATAAATTCAGGTAGCCTGGCAAAGGCCAGATGGCAGATCAAAGTGGTATACAGGGTCAAGCAGGTTGTGTGTAAACGTGGTTTTGATTCTTTGGGAAAGACTCCTTACCACTCTCCTGTCTGTTCCACTCTGCAGCCAATGGCCCCATCTCTGACAACCTTCAGCAGGCCTTGCTTCCTGTGGTAGATCATCAGACTTGCACCAAATGGGACTGGTGGGGCTCCATGGTCAAGACCACAATGGTGTGCGCAGGAGGCGATGGTGTCGTTTCAGGATGCAATGTAAGTCTCCCCATACCCTTCCTTCCTCATAAAGCCTTCCCTACTTTCTCACTCTGAAGAAGGTTGCTTGTGGTTTCACTTAGTTTGCACATTTTTCTCCATGAAAACGAACAACGGTCCTTGCTTGAATTCCGGCTCAGTCCAAGTGACCCTTGCCAAGCCACTTAGGTACTTAGGAAGTTGTTAGCAAACCTTTGCAAAGTTAGCAAACCTTTGCAGCTTGGGTGAATTAGATTGGAATAATCACTTACCATTTCTGGAGTTCAAAGGCTTTATTCATGCAGGAACTGTTCGTGGAATGTGTGAAGACAAGACAGAGAAAATAAGAGACATATTGTATGGAGAGAGCAACAAACAAAATGGCTCAGACTTTAGGGATGGAGTTAACTTAGGCATAGAAGCTACAAGCTAGTGCTGGCTAGAATGCTACACAACCAGTTTCCTCTGGTGGTTAAAGTAAAACATGCATTAGCTAGAAGTGCAGGAGAAGGAAATGAATTTCCTGTTCTCCAGCATTTATAATGTGCTTTAAACGTATAGTGTGTGTGCAGGGATGGAGAAACAAGGTGTGTGGGACTCTTTAAGGGGATTTGGATAGTGGCAGGGGGGAATGGGGCCAAAGGACAGGGAAAACATATGGGAGAAATATTGGATGCAAACATCAGCCCTGAAAGCCCAACCTACAAGTTGCACTGCAGACAGAAATTCAAATAGTTTGAGAACTCGTGTAAGGCAGGGATGGGGAATATGTGCCCCTCCATCACACACTAACACTCCAGATATTGTTGAACTGCCATCATCCCCAGCTAGCCTGGCCAATGTTCAGGGATGATGGGGGGGTTGTGGTCCAGCAACATCTGGAGAGCCACAGATTCAGCCTGCATAAAACAGACACACAGACCTATGGACCCTGTCAAGCACAGAAGTGAGCTTTGTCAACCCAGGACTCCACTTCCATTTTGCCCTGCCCTTGGATCATAATAGAAAAACGGAGGTATATGCATCCTGTTTTCTTCTGGCAGGGGGATTCAGGAGGACCCTTGAACTGCCAAGGCGGAAGCAACTGGGAAGTTCATGGCATCGTGAGCTTTGGATCAGGGCTGGGCTGCAACACCGCTAAGAAGCCGACCGTTTTCACCCGTGTGTCTGCTTACATTGGTTGGATTCAGCAGGTGAGGTTCCCGTCTTTTGCCCAGCAAAGCTGCAATGGTCTGGATGGAAGGCTTAATTCATACCTGTGCAGCTGACTTTTCTTTTTCTTGAGTGCCAATCTTGGAAACGTTAACATCTAGCGTCTGCATAATTTCTCGTTCAGAACTCAAAAAAGTTCTCAGTGTCCAAATGCTGGAATCCAGCATTTGTGTTTTGTTAGAAACTGAGAAGTATATTTTATCATTTCATTGGGAGCAGTTTGGGAGTGGCATTCCAGCTTTAGGGCATAGTAGATGGTCCCCAGTCAAATCTTCAACCTTTTGGCATATTCTGGTTTTATTTTTTGGGGGGGCGGGAGATTCAGTCCAACTGATTAATTGACACGCTTAACTGGGAGTAACCCCATTTGAATGTTAGCATGTCTTTTAATCTGTTTTCAGTTTATTGTTGATTTTAATTAACCTTTGCATGTTTTAAATAGCTTTTTTTGGGGGGGTTATTCTTACTGATGATTATATTGTTTTCTTTTTGCTTAAGGGTTTTTTTAAAAAAAAACACAACAACAACAAACCAATCAAGAGGGTATTAAAAAATTATTAAATAAATAAATAAGGTAATTGAGATTTGGTTCCATTGAACCCACTGGGATTTTAAGTCATGACTTACTGTAAGTCTCATTTTCATCGGGGGCCAAAATCCCCACACTAAAATGCAGAAGGGGCATTTGGCCGGCTATGGCCTAGGAACAAAGACTGAGTTCAGCAAGCTGTTTGCATCTGGCCCATCCTGGCTATTATTGTATCCTGATCCCTAAATTCTAATGCCCAAATTCATAAGTATATATATATATATATATATATGGTCTCTTTTCCTCCTCTAGAAAATGAATGAGAACTGAAGAGCCCACACTGTGACCTTGTGGATCAATATGAGAAAATCTTAATAAACCACCAGAACTGCAAACAATAAACCATCACAACTGCTCTCGTGTCAATGCGTTGTGTTTTTTCCCTGCTCTCACTTGAAATGCTTGGAATCACTCACACTGGTTGGGGTGCGGAGCCTTTTCTGAGTCCAAAGACTGCATTTCTTTCTGCGCATCATTCTGGAGGGCCGCATGCCAAGGCTGGGGAGGGCCAGAGGCATAAGTGGGTGGAGCAATGGGTGTGAATTTTACCTTTGAACAACAGGCTAATTTCCGTATGTAACACTCTCTCCCCTGCATCCAGAAAAGTGAGAGATATTGTCAGAGTGCATGGAAACATTGCAGACAGACAAATGCACTCAAGGAGGGCACAAAGCAGGGTGTGGCCTTGGGAGAGTTCCGAGATCCAGAGATCCAGTGGGTCACATTCAGCTCCCAGGCCTGAGGCAACCCTCCCCACCTCTCCAGTTTACACCCTTTCCAATTCACAGGTGAAAAACTGGAAGGCTCTTCTTGGGTATATACTTCAGCTGACCCTATATACAGTGGTACCTCGGGTTACATACGCTTCAGGTTACATACGCTTCAGGTTACAGACTCCGCTAACCCAAAAATAGTACCTCAGGTTAAGAACTTTGCTTCAAGATGAGAATAGAAATCGTGCTCCAGCGGCCTGGTGGCAGCAGGAGGCCCCATTAGCTAAAGCGGTGCTTCAGGTTAAGAACAGTTTCAGGTTAAGAATGGACCTCCAGAACGAATTAAGTACTTAACCCGAGGTACCACTGTACCACAATCTGTCCCTCTTTTCTCACTGACTGTATATCAATGCTATCGAATCACAGCCAGTGAAATTATGGGGCCAAATGACCCACTTCTGAATGGCACTAATGGAAAGCAGGGTGAACCCAGGGCAGTGACTCATCCAGAGACCCAATGGGCAGCCTCCTCTGTGACTGGATGGTGGTGGGTTCAAAGGACCATTTCTTACTTGAACGCCTTGAGTTCTTACAGCACACAAGGGCAGCTTCTTTTCAGTACGGCTGTCTCGCTCCAGCAAACAGCTTGGGAATTCACTGAATTGCAGAGTTGGAAGGGACCCCAAGTCTAGCCCAACTCTCTGCAATGCAGGAATCAGATGGCTTTGGAAAGTCTAAGCAACAGGGGATGTTGCTCCATAATTGTACACGGTTGTCGGGTACAGAATCCTACCCTTCGTCCTGAAAAGAAGAGCCAATTGAAAGCGTTTCATTTGGAAGAAAGGGGAGGGAGGGAGGGAGGGAGGGAGGGAGAGAGAGAGAGAGAGAGAGAGAGAGAGAGAGGAAGGAAGGGGAGGATAGAGTGTGTGCACCCAAATATCTAAATGGCAAGAGACTCATGGGATGCCTGCATTTACTCAGGGTTTAGTTTCCTTGAAATAAAGGCCAGCAGAGTGATATGTTTTTAAGATATATGGGTTTATCTAGACATACAGTGGTACCTCTAGTTATGAACTTAATTCATTCCGGAGGTCCGTTCTTAACCTGAAACTGTTCTTAACTAGAGGCGTGCTTGCACTAATGGGGCCTCTTGCTGCCGCTGTGCCACCGGCACACAATTTCTGTTCTCATCCTGGGGCAAAGTTCTCAACTTGAGGCAGTGGCGTAGCGTGGGTTGTCAGCACCCGGGGCAAGGCAAGTAATTTGCACCCCTAACCCGTGGATTTGCACCCCCTAACCCTAACCCCCAGATGTTGCGCCCGGTGAGGCCGGCCCCCCCTGCACCCCCACGCTACGCCACTGACTCGAGGTAACTCTTCCAGGTTAGCGGAGTTTGTAACCTGAAGTGTTTGTAACCTGAGGCGTTTGTAACTTGAGGTACCACTGTAAATACAACCAGAGCATCAGATGGAGGTGCTCACAGCCCTAACACCCCAACAGATTAAAACCATGCTCAAGGCAGCTTACAACATGAAAAGATTTACATACCGGTAATTACAAAAGTAAGGTAAAGGTAAAGGGACCCCTGACCATTAGGTCCAGTCGTGATAGACTCTGGGGTTGCGCTCTCATCTTGCTCTATAGGCAGAGGGAGCCGGCATTTGTGCGCATACAGCTTCCGGGTCATGTGGCCAGCATGACTAAGCCGCTTCTGGTGAACCAGAGCAGCGCACGGAAACGCTGTTTACCTTCCTGCCGGAGCGGTACCTATTTATCTACTTGCACTTTGGCATGCTTTCGAACTGCTAGGTTGGCAGGAACAGGGAACGAACAACGGCCTTCTGATTGGCAAGTCCTAGGCTCTGTGGTTTAACCCACAGCACCACCCGTGTCCCTAATTACAAAAGTAGTCATCAGCAATAAATAAAATACATCAAAAAGTACACAAGATTGAAACCATTATCACATAAATTGTAAGACCTCATCATAAGGATACAAAAAAAGAATAATATCAGTAACAGCAACAAAAATGCTGAACGAAACCACCTAAATAATAATACCCCAGCCTTGTCTGTCTGTCTATGTGTCCATCTTCCAGCATCAGCCCAACTCCAGCCCTCAACTCTCTCCTTCACAGCCCCCTTGGTTTGTTGCTCTCCATCCAGCCAGGCGAGGTGGGAAAAAGGTCTACCCATTTGTCTCTATGGCAACAGAGCAACCTCTTTGGACATGGCAAATAGCGGTACTTAACTGGCCATTGCCCTAACGGAGAAACTGGTTTGGCTGGTTTAGCAACCTCTTCCACTGAATTCTAAGCAGGTCTCTAAACTGACTCCCCAAACTCAGGAGAGGGAGGGAGGCTAGTATAGCAAAGAAAGAGGTGGGTGAGGAGGGGAAGGAAGAGAAAGGAAAGAAAGATTCTCTCCCATGGAGTACAATGAAATACTCTCCACTAAAGCCATTATCTTAAGCAAGCTCCACCTCCTGCTCTGATTTGAATTTCAGACTTTGGTACTGTGTACGTTTTCCTCTCCCTGCTGAATACCCCTTCCTTTAAAAGCTGTAGCTTTTAAGACAGGCTTCACCCTCTGGACCTCTCTTTACATTAGCCGCTGCAGTTCAACAGGATTAGTTCCTTCTCTGGAAAGAGGACTCTATTTGTTTCTTGGAGTGCTTCCAGGCAAACTGTTTTCTCCTGCGTACTCTCCATAGATGTAAAGCACACACACACACACACCAAGAATCCTGGGAACTTTAGTTTATCCATCACAGGGCTACAATTTCTATCACCCTTAATATGGCAGAATTTGTTCTTTAAAAAAAAGAAAAGAAAAAGACATGCTTTAAATGCATGCTGTGTATGCAGAATACTGGCTATTTAACGAGCTTTAATTGCACTTGAATTTGCCAGTATGAGATTGAATCCCACCCAAAAAGAGGGGCTGTCTGGAAAGCAGTATCAGCAGCCTGCTGCTGCTGCTGCTGTTGTTGTTGTTGTTGTTGTTGTTGTTGTTATATTTGTACCCCGCCCATCTGACTGGGTTGCCACTTTGGGCAACTGCCAACAGAAATAAAAATATAACAAAATATCAAACATTAAAAACTTCCTGATAGAGTGCTGTCTTCAGATGTCTTTTAAAAGTCATGTATTTATCTCTTTGGCATCTTTTTATTACTGTATTATTATTATTTTCTTTTTTCTTTTGACAAAGTAATAATCAAAAATAAATAAGAAATAAATAAGAATAAAAATGTGCACCTCACCACTGAGACCATTCCACTGTAACTATCCAACCTCCCAAAATTTCAACACCTCTTCCGGTGGTTTCCGTTTTAACAGTACAAATTCTACAAACACCTTCCATATCTCCTTTCTCATGCACATTCCCTGCCTTACCTGAATGATAAATTATCATTAACAGCTACATCCCACACCTCTTTATATCATTTTTCCATTTTATATTCTGCTTGCCCCTTCCGCTTCCCAGCAATAGTGCTTTTTTTCTAAAAAAAAAATAAAATCTTTAGGGGTACTCTCATTTTCCTACTCATATTGAAATCCTGCCCCTCAATGAGGCCAAACTTAGATTCACAAAATGTTTAGGGGTATGTGTCCCCCTGCATCCTTCCAAGAAGAATGCACTGCCTAGCTATAATAATTTGTGCAGCTGTCAATAAATTTGTGAGCAAGTTCTTCACAGCCTGTGAACCTTCCATCCCATCGTAAGTTGATAATAATGATACCTCTGGACTTTCAGTCAGCTTTAACACAATAATTTCTGTTATCTCCATCTCCTTGACATCTGATGGGAGGGTGTTCTATAAGGTGGGTGCCACTATCGAAAGGCTGTCTGCCAAACCACCCATGCAACATCTCTCTCTCTCTCTCTCTCTCTCTCTCTCTCTCTCTCTCTCTCTGTGTGTGTGTGTGTGTGTGTATGTAGCCAGAGACCATGGAATACACTACAGACACCTGAGGCGCTAGGTTACATCACTCCTTTCTGGGCAACCATCTATAGAACATTATTCCCTCCTCACTAAACAAGTAAGTGGGTGAATTAGCCAATGGAAACTGAGGCTGCCTCCAGATGTAGTAGAATGTTGCACATTGCGGAATATGTTCTTCGCAGTGTCTGAAAAACATGTCATCAAAATCCCCTTTAGAAAATGGGCTCCAGTCCTCATGGTTCGAAACAAAGGGGCTGATTTAAATAGGAACAGAAGAAGAAGCCTACAGCAGTGCTCCATCTAACCCAGTGTTGACAGACAGTGGCTCTGCAGGATTCAGGCAGGGAATCTCTCCCATCCCTATCTGGAGATACGAGAATTGAAGCTGAGACCTTTTGTGGGCAAAGGAGACCCTCTACCACTGAGACAGCAATTCCTTGAAAGTGGCACATCTTAATTCGGCGATGCAGTTTTCCAAGCAAACAAGGTTTACAGAAATTTATATATGGGTACCTTCCAACATCTTGAGTCCCCAAACCGGAACTCGCATCTTCCGATTCAACCTGCACAAGATCACAGAGCCCCCAAAATGTGCTTTTTTTTCAGGCTGTGCTCTCACGGTGCACAAAAATTCATGTTTTGAGGCGTCAAATGAGATTGTGGCCCTGCATGAGACTGTGGCCCCGAAAGAGTGCTTTTTCAAGACAAAATGTTGGGGTGAAATCATGTGAGATTACAGCACTCAAAATGGAGATATAGTACAGGCATCCTGCCCCGCCCCCAATACTGGGGTTACATTTTGGCCCCTCGTTTGCATAAGTGAAATCTCATAAAGTGGGAAGCACCCTCTAAAAAGCCTCTGAATGCCTATTCTTCCCTGCTCTTCAGCTCTATCAACAATCCAGACCAAAATATCTAGAGTTGAATCTCATGGGCTGGCTGGAGGCTGGAGGCCATGCGGTTGTTGTTGTTGCTGCTGCTGCGCTACCCCAGGCGCCGGCTATTCGGCAGGGAGGCTGAGCAGCATAAACAAAGCCCCACTGAACCTCTGGTCTCTTTGGGGCTTCCTCCACCCTCAATGACAATGACAATCCTCTTTGGGTTCTGGGGAGGGTCTCTATGTGAGCCATAAGGACTCTCCAGCTCTCTCCCACCATTTCTTGGTATGATTCTATTTATTCATTAATCTTCAGGTGTCACATGTATACAGTGGTACCTCGGGTTAAGAACTTAATTCATTCCAGAGGTCCATTCTTAATCTGAAACTGCTCTTAACCTGAGGTACCACTTTAGCTAATAGGGCCTCCCACTGCCGCCGCGCCGCCGCCACTGCACAATTTCTGTTCTCATCCTGAAGCAAAGTTCTTAACCCGAGGTACTATTTCTGGGTTAGCAGAGTCTGTAACCTGAAGCGTCTGTAACCTGAGGTACCACTGTACACGATCGTGCATGAATAGAACATGTGTAAGGGATGGGGGGTGCCTGTTCTCTAATGCAGGGATGTAGGATCTGTCTAGACATGTCTAGAAGTGTCTGTCTAGACACTGTTGGAGTTTTACTCCCCAGCCAGCATAGCCAATGCTCAGGGATAATTTGGGATGTCCTTCCACCTATGGGGCTGAAGGATGGGTGCATTTCAGTTTGCTCCTTCTTCCCAAAAGTGCTGGTTAAACAGGCTTGCTTTTAGAGGTGAACTGACATCGATTGCTGCCCCATTCCCTAGCCTTGACCCTGAGTGCTATATTTAGGCCATGTTTCAAGGCTGTAGCCCTCCTTGCAAAATCACTCCACCTGCAGGGTTCCCAAAAGGTGACAAGAATTCCTCGATAGTTTCTGTTTCGTTGCTGAGCTCGGCAAGGTCGCGGCACACCTCCCTTTCCTTGTAGATAAGAAAGTCCCATCATGTGTTATGTTTCCCCTGACCCTCTACCAGTGGTGTAGCGTGGGGTGCCAGCACCTGGGGAAAGACGTGAAAGGGATGGGAGCGCAGTGGCGTAGCGTGGGTTGTCAGCACCTGGGGCAAGGCAAGTAATTTGCACCCCCTAACCCATGGATTTGCACCCTCTAACCCGTGGATTTGCGCCCCCTAACCCCCAGATGTTGTGCCCGGTGCGGCCGGCCCCCCTGCACCCCCCACGCTATGCCACTGTGGGAGCGTCACCATGGGGAAAGGGGCTAGCATGTTGCCATGGGTCCTCCTCCCCCATTTTTAGTGCAAGCTACAAGATGCAGGCTTTCTCGGGAGGTGCAGGACATAGATTCTCAACCATAGCCCCTTTGTTGTCAGCCTGCTCTTGCCCAGGCTCCAGAATGCTCAACAGACACAGACCCAGTCTTCAGTACACACCAACGCTGTGACTTGGGTGGGAGAACAAGCAGCTGTGGGGGTATTTTGGCAGGCCTTTGGGAGGAAGGCAATGGAAACTTTCTGATTGTCACGTCTCCCAGTGGCACACAACCAATGCAGACCTTACCATGCCACTGATAGCATTATCAGCTGGGCCTGCCACTGATAAACCTGCCCAGAATATAAGACCATTGGATGGAGAGCAAGACTCTTCTCAACAGAGATGTCCTCAGCCATGATTGGAGTCCTCTTCGCTGCTCTGGCGTTGGCCTACGGGGGTATGGGTCAAACTCAGGATAAATAAGAGGATGTAATTGCCTGGTTCATAGCCACAGGGCATGGAAGTGGCCTCCACTCCTTTAGACGACTTTCAGAAAAAGAGTATCTAGATTATGAATGAAGGAGAGCTCAGCCAAGTGTTTACTGGCCAGGACAGCAATAATAGCAGAATTTCCACATGCAGAGGCATTCTCTCTCAGAGGGTCTGATACCAGGAACAAACCATGGGGTTTGTCTCATTTATTCAGGCTCCTTAGAGGCCTGGAGACACATCACTGGGCAGATGGACCTCTGGTCAGAATCTGCAAAGCAAGTGGTGTGTTTGAATGGGAAGCCTGGAGAGCAGGTCAGACTAGACTGTCCTTAGCAGGATGGGGAGGTGCTCTCAAAATGCAACGCAGAGAAGTGGCAACTCAAAAGCCAGCCAGGAGCGATTATGGTCTAGCAATGAAGAATGAGCACCATTGTTAATAGCAGCAGAGTAGGATTTTTTTTACAGGCTGCTTATATGCTGTTTGAAACTGCTCTGCACTTGTCAAGCAGATAAACAGTGATGTGGTTTTTTTAAAGACATCTGAAGAAAGCCTTGTTCAGGGAAGTTTTTAGTTTGTGAGGTTGTATTGTGCTATTTCTACTTTTTGTTGGGAGCTGCCCAGAGTGCCCGAGGCAACCCAGTCAGATGGGCTGCATATAAAATATTATTATTATTATTATTATTATTATTATTATTATTATTAAGCTCATGCAAGCCTCAAAACAAGATGCACAATCGATTCTACCAGGAGATGTGGAAAACCTCTCCGGATGCTTTTCTGATATGTATCAGGCACTGAAAGCCATTTTGTGGGTACTGTGTGCAGATATGGTGGGATGGGGAGGGGTCTGCATTTCCAACTCACCCAGGTTGCATACGCAAAATAGCTTTGAAGCACATTCAGAAAGAATGCGTGCACACACACCCCCACACACAAAGAGTTCTGGGCACTGTCATTTGTAAGAGTTGTTGGGAATTGTAATTCCTTGAGGAGTGAACTGCTGTGCCCAGAATTCTTCAAGGGGAGAACGTGGCCTGAAGGTCTAGTGTATGTACACAGCCTGTACAGACTCAGCAAAAACTCATTTCTTTCACACACACTCTGATTTCCAGTAGCTCAGCCACCACCAACCCCTGAAAGGGGTGGTATTGCGTAGAGTCAAAGAGGGTTCTTGCAACAATATAGGCGTGCTTAGTTATAGCCTGAGCATTTTGCTCCCTTGAGCATCATCCATCTGTTGCGCTGAACCTTCCAATAGTGTCTGCACTGTGTCCTTTTTGCAGCCTTCAGTTGTGGGGTCCCGGCCTACAAGCCCAATGTAAGCAGAGTCGTCGGAGGGGAGAATGCCCGGCAGAACAGCTGGCCCTGGCAGGTAAGATACAGCCTTGTTGTCCAACTAATTGTCTGTCTCTTAGCACTGAAAAAGATTCCTTCCTTTGGCTTTCCATCATGGACTCTTTTCCTGAGAACTGGGGGTGGGGGTGGGGTTGACGCCTCCCATTCATCCCAGCTGCCATGTTCTGCTGTGTGCTCAATTTCCAAGACTCAGAAAAACAGGATTCTCTCTGTATTTTGTGGTGCCTACAGACAAGGGTTGGTTGTGGGGTGGGAGCTCCCATGCATGCCAGAGAAACAGGATTCCACCACAAATTCAAGAAGTTGACCCTGTAACGAGAGAGGAAACAGCTCCAGGAAGTTGCCCCATCTCTGGTTTGTCAGCTATGAAAATGTACCCGGTGTCAAAGTCAACCTGTCAACGTCCTAGTAATGAAAGGAGAAAAAAAATCAGAGTCAAATGTCATTTATTACAAAATGCATACTCAGAGCATCTGGAAAAGGGTTTTCAGGAGCAAACTTGTTTCGGCTCTGATTTGGGTAGCGTGAAGGGTGGTCCAGGGTTGGGCATCCTTCAAGCTCATCCTGAGACTTGCCTCTCTTTCTCAGGCTTCCCTTCAATATTTGTCCGGTGGGAATTGGCATCACACATGTGGTGGGTCCCTCATCGCCACCAACTGGGTCATGACAGCAGCTCACTGTATCAGGTATGTCAACACCCCAATAAAACAGCTGCTTTCATTTAAGACTCTGGGATTCTTGGCACTCTGGGAAATTTGGCCACTCCTGACTGGCTGTGTCCAGTTATGAGCACCACAGATGGAGAAGGATATTGACAAGGTGAATATGAGAGGGAATATGACAGCCATCTTCAGATATCTGAAGAGCTGTCACATGGAAAATGTAGCAAGTTTATATATGCTGCTGTTCCAGAGGGTGGGACCCGAACCAGTGGTTTCAAATGACGATGGACTAAACTTTAAGAAGAACTCTCTGATGATAAGAGTTGTTCAACAGAGGAATGGACTTGCAGTGTGGTGACTTTCCTTCATTGGGGTTTTTTAAGCAGAGGTTCGATGTCCATCTGTCAGGGATTCTTTCTTGATCCTTGCCTTCCAGCCTGCCTGGAATACTGAGAGTACTGACCTCCCCCTTGCTTAGTCCATCACATATTGGTCACTGAGAGAAGATGATATTGGACTAGTTGGGTCTTTGGCCTGATACAACGAGGCTCTTCTTGCAGTTGGCAAAATGAACTGTAGCCCATGAAAGTGTTTGATATGCAAAAAATACTGGGTTGTATCCATAATACAGTGGTACCTCGCGTTAAGTACTTAATTCGTTCCAGAGGTCTGTTCTTAACCTGAAACTGTTCTTAACCTGAAGCACCTCTTTAGCTAATGGGACCTCCTGCTGCTGCCGCGCTGCCGGAGCACGATTTCTATTCTCATCCTGAAGCAAAGTTCTTAACCTGAGGTACTATTTCTGGGTTAGCAGAGTCTGTAACCTGAAGCGTATGTAACCTGAAGCGTGTGTAACCTGAGGTACCACTGTAATTTAATAAGAGCTTGTGGCCCATCTAGTCCAGCATCCTGTTTTCACATTCGCCAGCCGGATTCCTGTGAGAAGCCAGCAAGCCAGACCCTCAAGTGTTAGTCATACTCAGAGAAAGACCCACTGAAATCAAGGCAGATGACTCGTTCAGGTCCATTAATTTCAATGTGTCTATTCTAAGTAGAATGTAGTTCTTCTTCATTATGCAAAGAAACGCTCTTATCCCTCACTCTTTTCCTCCATTTCTTCAGTTCTGGTCGGACTTATCGCGTCTTCCTTGGAAAGCACAGTCTCTCAGCCAACGAGAGAGGATCAGTTGCCGTTTCCCCATCAAAAATCATTGTTCACCCCAAGTGGGATGCAAGTAGACTTACCAATGGGTAATATAATAGCTTTTCATGAAGCAAGAATAGAAGAAATTATTGTGGTCAACAGTGGTGGTGGTGGTGGAGGGCAGATAAAGTTAATTTTCTATATTATTATTTTTCAAATCAATGCTAGTATTTGTCATGCCATCAAAATCATACATTTATTTTTTCTTAGTAAATCTTGCGTTTTCCATATGAAAGCCAGCAGCAGCATTAACAAACTGTGCGGCTGAATTTTCTAACCAAGAAAAATGGAACCCCTTAGTTGTCAGCTGATGCATGGTTTCATCCTGCTTTCTAGCTGCAGGATCATCCCATGTTTTTACCTGTCCCATGTTTGACATCACATGCAATATCAGGTGTGGGGTGAGTGGGTGTGGTTTGAGGGGGGAACAGCCTCACCAGCAAAAGTTGTGGCGGGTCACATTTAGCCTCTGGGCCAAAAGTCCCCCACCTATTGGCCTGGAGGCTTGTCAGTTAATCCAGAGTCTTTGCATTCATTTGACCAAACCCTAGGAAATGTGGAAAAAATCCTGGGCAATTTATCCAGGAATCCCCTTGGCACGGTTTTCTAGTTTCCATGCACACCATAAGCCACATTCTCACCTTACATTTTAAACCATTATAAGACTTTACCAGTCATGGCTTCCCCCCAAAGAATCCTGGGAACTTTAGTTAGTAAACCCTTGTTCTCCTCGCAGACCTACAATTCCCAGAGTGGTTTAACAATCAGTCCCTCTTCCCAGTGAACTCTGGGAACTGTAGCTCTGTGATGGGAATAATGAGACCCAGCACCCTTAGCAAATTACAGCTCCCAGAATCCTTAGGCGGGAAGCCATAACTGTCTAAAGAGGTATATTAATGCTTTAAATAAACAGATGGATGTGGCCTGCTCTTCATGCCCATTTTCCCTCTTTCTCCATCAAAACCAGGAACGATATTGCACTCATCAAACTTTCTCAGCATGTCACCTTGAGCAACAGTGTCCAGACGGCTTGCCTCCCCAAAGCTAACAGTATCTTAGCTGCCAACTATCCTTGCTACGTAACTGGATGGGGAAGGCTGATAAGTAAGTGTCGTGATGGATTTTTTAAATTGAAAAAATATTTTTATTATATTTAATTGCAAGCAGTTTGCAACTCATTGCCCTTTTGAGGAGCATAATGCACAGCAGTGCAGTGATGCACTCAGAAGTGCAGGGTCCTTTCATGAGAGTCACAGCTATGCCCCCGTCTAAGATTATACAGTCATCTTTATAAATATAGAATAATAATAACCATGGGTGCATTGCAATAATAAACAAAGGTCTCCATGTGTTACATTACAGCTAGATCTACTATTTTCTGGGCACACTTCTCCTTGGTGTTTCTCCCATGTGATTTCTCCAGGCCAATCCTAGGAGCCAATCTTCAGTGGCTGACTCACCACCTGGGTAGCTCAGTTGGCCAGAGCGTGGTGCTGATAACACCAAGGTTTCAGGTTCGAATCCCGTAAGGGACAGTTGCATATTCCTGCATTGCAGGGAGCTGGGCTCTACAATTCTATGAGTCGATTCCCTTCACTCTCATTGGCTCCAATAAGCACCAAGAGTGAGAAGACTTCTTCTCAGGTGCTAAAATTCTCCCCTTTCTTCCCCATTGGGCATCTCTAGGTGAAATTCTCATGTGCAAGGAGCAGGGTTTTTGTCACACTCACTCAGTGGCGTAGCGTGGGTTGTCAGCACCCGGGGCAAGGCAAGTAATTTGCGCCCCCTAACCCGTGGATTTGCACCCCCTAACCCGTGGATTTGCGCCCCCTAACCCTAACCCCCAGATGTTGCGCCCGGTGCGGCCAGCCCCCCCTGCACCCCCACGCTACGCCACTGCACTCACTTGACTTTTGAGGTAGCTACGTTTGAGATGTTTGTTCTGTAAACCATCTCGCTCTGCAGCTTTCCCCAGCTCCCTATGTTTCAATTAGAAGTACCCTGGGAACATCAGGAGGCAACACTTCTCATGGGGCTTTTCTCAGATCAGCAAGCATGGGCAGTCGGGGGCAGTGGGCAGGGGTGCCAACTTGAACAAAATATTGGGGAGGCCCAGGTAAGCCCCACTCCACATAATCAATCACGGGATGCATTGCATGCACACCATTAGAATGGCAATGCCCATCAACTGTGGGGGCTCTCGGCCCCCTCAAATATTTTATGGGGGTGCCGAAGGCCCCTCAGCCCCTAGAAGTTGGCTCCTATGGCAGTGGGTGGGGCTGCAGAATCCTGCAGAAATGTTTCCTGGAAAGAAAAGCACCTCCAACACTCCCTGCCATCTCGCAACCACGAGGTTACAATATAAGCCTCTTCCTAAAGTGCTAGGGGGATGAAGACAGGGGAACTACCAAGTAGTTTAGAAATCTTCTAAATAAAAATAAAATAAATAAACACTGTACGTACCAGCTTTCTAAAGTTCCCTGAGAATGAGGCAGAAAACTGGAAGTCTCTTTCACAGGGGAAGAGCACTTTCAAAGTGGGAGGGCTTTATTTTTTTTTAAGCAAAGCACTAGGACACCTATTGTGGGACGTGGGTGGTGCTGTGGTCTAAACCATTGAGCCTCTTGGGCTTGCCGATCAAAAGGTCGGCGGTTCGAATCCCCACGATGGGGTGAGCTCCCGTTGCTCAGTCCCAGCTCCTGCCAACCTAGCAGTTCGAAAGCACACCATTGCAAGTAGATAAATAGGTATTGCTCCGGCGGGAAGGTAAATGGTGTTTCTGTGCACTGCTCTGGTTTTGCTGCTCCGTTGAGCCAAAAGCGGCTTAGTCATGCTGGCTACATGACCTGGAAAAACTGTCTGAGGTCAAACGCCAGTTCCCTCAGCCTGTAAAGCGAGATGAGCGCCACAACCCCAGAGTCATCTGTGACTTGACTTAACTGTCAGGGGTCCTTTACCTTTTTAGGATGCCTATTACTTCCTTGCTTGACATTGCTCCATCTCATAACTCTCTTGCTTTGGTCTCTTTTAGCAAATGGTCCATTGCCAGATATCCTGCAGCAGGGGCGCTTGCTTGTGGTGAATCATGCCACCTGCTCCCAGGCCAGCTGGTGGGGCAGCTCGGTGAAAACCAACATGGTCTGTGCAGGCGGCGATGGCGTGATCTCCAGCTGCAACGTGAGTGTGTGCATGCATGCAGGTGTCAGGGTAGGGGCAGCCCAATCCAGTGGCCAGTAACAACACGCCTTGCAGTCGGAAGGAGATGTACCAAGAACCAGATTTGCAATGCATAACTCATTCTGGCTTTCACAAGGGATTGAGGCAAAATTCAGCTGGGTTTGCATTTGAGTCACACTCCCCGAAACAGTAATATGAACCATCCTTCCAGCTCAAGATAGCCTGCACTGCCTGGCAGCAGCTTCCCAAGCCAGAGGGGCAGGGCTGGATTTAGGTTTGATGAGGCCCTAAGCTACTGAAGATAATGGGGTCCTTTATATGTCCAGCTGTCCTTTGTCAACAGCAAATTGTCGCTGTTTTTTGTCTTGAATATATGCTATATGGTAATTTATGGACCTAATAGATATCCAAAGCCACTTGCACATAACAAAATATGTATTTTATCAAATTGTTGAACTGAAATACAATTAAGAAGTATATTAATAGTTAAATACAATTAAGAAGTACATTAATAGTGAAATAATTATTAAGCTCTAACTTAAAATGATGTTTTTATTCCTAACAAACTTGATAATGCAAACACATTGGCATTTGGCAATAACAAAAGTTCCTTGATGAAATGCAGTTTACAAAGACTCATAATCTAGTCTCTAGAAACTTGCTATCGCATGAAATAATAATTGTAGGTTTTGTTTTTTATCTTATATATTGGAAATGTACATCCAGGTGTTTTTTCTTTAATTTTTTTTGGGGGGGGGCCCAAGAGAGTGGAGCCCTAAGCTATAGCCTGCTTAGCTTATACATGGATTTGTGTATAAGCTAAGCAGGCACTGCAGAGGGGTCTTTCCCAGCCCTTCTGGAGCAGCCAGAGGTCGAACCTTCTGCATTCAAAGCAGGTGCTCTAAGCACTGAGCCCCAGCCCTTCCCCAACCAACTATGCCCCTGTACTTTCTCATTCCCCATTCCTCAACGCAGAGCATTCGTGGTGACCCAGGACATCTCCTTCCCCAAAAGCTCCTTCAAATTCTGCTTGACTTGTTTACAGGGGGACTCCGGTGGCCCACTCAACTGCCAAAACTCTAGTGGGAAATGGGAGGTGCACGGAGTGGTCAGTTTCGGTTCCGCTCTTGGCTGCAACTACTACCGCAAGCCGTCTGTCTTCACGCGGGTCTCTGCCTTCAACGACTGGATCGCGCAGGTGAGCAGCACACCTTGAGGCCTGTCCGTCATCCTTGCCGCTTAATATGGATGCTGCTGTGTTCTGGTGTTTCAGTAGAGACAGAAGACATTTGGGACTGAGGCTACACCCACGTTTTCCTTGGAATTTCTGAAGCGTCCAATTCCCCGGCTCTGTTTCCAATTTGGATTTGGTGCATTAGGAACACACACACCTTTCTGCATTTGATTTCCACAGAGTGCTGCCATAGGCATGCAATTCAAATTCATTCCACCCAAAATCATTTACAAAATATTTTGCCCCTTTGAGCCCTCCCCAAAGTAAGCCTGAAGGAGTGCCTCCTCCCGCATCGTTCTGCCCGGATGCCGAGGTCCAGTGCCAAGGGCCTTCTGGCGGTTCCCTCATTGTGAGAAGCAAAGCTACAAGGAACCAGGCAGAGGGCCTTCTCGGTGGTGGCGTCTGCCCTGTGGAACGCCCTCCTATCAGATGTCAAAGAGACTACCTGACAATCAGAAGACATCTTAAGATTCAGGGAGGTTTTTAATGTATGACATATTAGTGTATTTTTGGTTTTTGTGGAAGCTGCCCAGAGTGGCGGGGGAAACCCAGCCAGATGGGCGGGGTACAAATAATAAATTATTACTATTATTGTTATAAGCCCTCCCCATTCAGACTGGAAATGGCCCTCAGATTCAGCTGCCAGTCTGGGCAGGTTTTGTACAAGGATTGGAAGTGTGTGGTTTCTGCAGAGGAAGGGAGGGCAAATCACCTTTGCCTCAGGTAACCAAAGGTCTCTGGGCAACCTAGCAGGCATCTCTAATGCCTCTAATCTGCCCATCCTGTTTTTAGAACTCAAAGCAAAGGTGGATATGGGAGAAAGACAGCTGGAGAGATTTTGGTTTCGAAAGGGAGGGTCTTTGGCAGCCAATCCAGGTCCCCACTCATAGCCATTTTATGCATATCGAGCCCCTATCCCACCATTGCCATTTGCGAAACCAGTTCATGTGAGACAAATGGGATGAAGGGAGTGGGGGGGGGGGACATGCCACAAAAAAAGCAATTTACAAGTTTTATACAACACTTGTTTTTTAAAAAAACAACAAAAACCACCCTCTGAGTGGCTTTGTAAGAGAATATAAAATATGCATACAAAATGAAATCAGCAAACATCATAAAATGATCAAAATACAGATGAAACCTTTTAAAAAACGAATATATACAAAGGCAAATAAGCCAATGCTTCTTGCTTTTTGAGGCGAATGCTCACACTTCCTCTTTCTTTTGCATTGTCTGTAGGTGATGGCACAGTATTAAGGCAAAGAGTCTTGGAGCCCAGAGAGAATCGGCCAGGAATGCTATCTTAATAATAACATCAGTTGCACAATAAAACAAAAGCAAACATTGCAATAATCCAAGCAAGAGTGTCCAGTCCCAGATGCTGGGAGCACCTTTTCTTTGTATCTACGATCTCCTCTTTTCAATTCTCCGCCACTTTGCCCACTGCAACATGTTAAATAGCAGTTTCCAGTTCTTCTGATGAGGGGTTACAAAATTCAACGTGTGCTGCTCAGGTACATAGTGGCATCTCCTGGCAGACTGATTTATGGTGCTTTATTCAGTTCTTATTAACACTAATTTATTATTGGCCTTCTCAACCACCATCCCAAGGTGATTTAATAGATGAGAGAATTAAAAACAGTCAGAAACACAAAAATAGCAAAACTAAAACCTTTGGCAGAACCAAAGGTTGCTTTCACACTGCCAGCATCTGCTTCACCCACAAACCAGCAGAAATTTCTCCAATACATGCAAAGGCAATGACCACATTGTCTCAACAGAGACAACCAAGGTAACCTGTCAGGAAGGAATGCATTTGCCAAAATGCAAGAACTCTCCAAGCAGCTGTAAGTCAAAAACATCATGTTTTTTTATTTTTCATTTCATATACATTCTGATTGTAAAAATAAAATAAAAAAGCAACCCTCAATGCGATTTACAAAAGAATAATGCCATAAAACCATCAGTAAAAACAGTTGAAAATTGAAATTTTTTTTTTAAAAAATAAATTAAAAACAGATTAAAACACCTGTCCACATTCTACATATCTGGGTAAAGGTAAAGGTAAAGGGACCCCTGACCATTAGGTCCAGTCGTGACCGACTCTGGGGTTGCGGCACTCATCTCGCTTTATTGGCCGAGGGAGACGGTGTACAGCTTCCGGGTCATGTGGCCAGCTGACTAAGCCGCTTCTGGCGAACCAGAGCAATGCAGGGAAACGCCATTTACCTTCCCGCCGGAGCGGTACCTATTTATCTATTAGCACTTTGACGTACTTTCAAACTGCTAGGTTGGCAGGAGCAGGGACTGAGCAACGGGAGCTCACCCCGTTGCGGGGATTCGAACCGCCAACCTTCTGATCGGCAAGTCCTAGGCTCTGTGGTTTAACCCACAGCGCCACCCGCATCCCTACATATCTGGGTAGACTTGCCTAAATAAAAGTTTTTCAGCATGCATCGAAAAGAGTACAGTGAACACACCAGCCCCATGTCAATAGGCAGGGAGTTCCAATGTTGTGGGCGCAGCCACACTAAAAGATCAATTTCTTACAAATGCAGAATGAGTATTATGTGGTATCTGTATCAGTACTAGTTCCACAGAACTAAGCAGTTGAGTGGGCACATTTGGTAAATTTGTCAGATGAGCACCCTAAAGATGGCTCAAGTTTCATGTAAAGCAAACTCTTAAAAGTTTCAGCAGACCTGCCAAAAATAAACTGAACGGGCATGAACAGACTCCAAAAGGGCATGGAATTGTCAAAATTATGAGGATGTGGGATGCTCTTCAGATCATGTTCTGTCCTTGCTCCTGCCACTGAGCAGATTCAGAGACACCCATAGAGGCAACAGAGTCTAAATAAGGAACAAGACAGACTGCAGAGAAATATAGATTTAATTGTGCACATACAACGTACACATCCTCTTCCCCCAACGAAGTGCTTTTTAAATTATTTGGTTGTAGCTGACCAAGTCCTGCTCAGAGTAGACCCGCTGAAAACAATGGATCTAAGTGAGTCATTTCCATGGATCCACTCTGAGTAGGGCTAACTTTGGAGACAACCCTCTATTATTAATCTGCGGCCTGTTTACACCTCCAACATGAGCTGGCTTAACAGCTACAGCTTCCCCTCAAGCACTTTCGCAAAGGAAGATGGGCAATTGGAAGAAGTAATTTGGAATGCCCTCAATACAGACACAGGAAAAAGTAAGAGAGCAAACTGGTTTCCCAGGCCATTTTCTCCAGGGATCGATGGGCGATTCGGAAACCAGAAAGAGAAGAGAAGAATCTTTGTAGAGTGATGAAATTTGCTCTCCTGATGACTTCAAGACGAAACAAATCCGTAAGATCTGGAGATACCGCAACTCTCTAAATATTGTTGGGACTACAATTCCAATCATCCCAGAGCATTGGCCATGCTGGCTGGGCATGATGGGAATTGTAGTCCAACAACATCTGGAGGGACACAGGCTCCCCTTCCCAGCCACAAGACAGCTGCTTCACCAGCATCTGGCTGCTTGACATCTTCTGCGAGGGGGCTGGTCTCTTCCCTTCGGTTTGTTAAAGGCAAAGTTTTGCCAAGGCATCTTCATTTGGCTGTGAAGAAGAATCGCTTCCGGAGGAAGTTAAAACAGCCAGGCATCTGCTTATATTCCCCTTTTGCAGAAACGGCATTTGCTACCTGGGTAAGAGAAGGGAGAAACCATTTGCTCCACCTGTTCTTACACACAAGCATTGCATCAACAAAAGGGATGTTTCAAGCATCAGACAACAGAAAGATGGCTAGGTGGAAGGACCACAGCTCAGCCTTGGTCCGACTTTGTCCGAATTTATTTAGAATCATAGAATTGTAGAGTAGGAAGAGACCCCAAGGTTCATCTAGTCCAACCCTCTGCAAGGCAGGAATCTCAGCTAAAGCATCCATGACAGATGGCCAAACAACCTCTGCTTAAAAACCTCCGAGGAAGGAGATTCCACAACCTCCCAAGGGAGACCATTCCACTGTTGAACAGCTCTTCCTGTCAGAAAGTTCTTCCTGATGTTTAGCCAGAATCTCCTTTCTTGTAACTCGAAGCCATTGCCTCAAGTCCTACCCTCCAGAGCAAGAGAAAACAAGCTTGCTCCATCTTCTGTGTGACAGCCCTTGAGATATTTGAAATTGGCTATTATACCTCTTCTCAGTCTCCTCTTTTCCAGGCTAAACATACCCAGCTTATTCAAAAGGCTTTCCTCAAAAAGCTTGGCTTTTTTGGCTGTGGCTCCAATCTGGTGGAACGATCTGTCACAAGAGACTAGGGCCCTGCGGGACTTGACATCTTTCAAGGGCCTGCAAGACAGAGCTGTTCCGCCTGGCCTTTGGCCAGGACACAGCCTGACCTCCTCCTTTAGCAATCCTCACAGAACTCTAGCCAATGGTTGCCATTAATTTGATTTGAACTGAGTGTATAATGAAAAGATTTTAGAATGTTGTATTATTTTACTGTTGTTAGCCACTCTGAGCGTGGCTTCGGCTGGGGAGGGCGGGATATAAATAAAATTTTATTATTTTATTATTATTATTCTAGACTTTAAATTAATTCTGATGTTAAGCCACAATATTTTGGTTTTTTGCTTCACAGCACACATTGAATTCTACAGTTTAGAAGACTTCTGAGCCCACACACAACCAAGTTCTTATTTTTTTCAACACAATTAGTAAACAAGCTTTGAACCCAATACACAGATAGTGAGAAGCCTCGTTTCCATAGGGATTTAGTTATCCACTTATGAATCCCAAGGAACCTGCTCTGACATTTTACTTGAGCCAACTGTGAGGAACACTGAGGTTGCATCCTGCACTGCAGATCCTGTACTGAGGAGGCAGCTAGTGGAAATTGTAGAGTTCTTTCCAACTCTATGATCCTAAGCCAGGCCTCCCAGCTCAAACATGCAGAGCTTACCCTCAGAAGCATGTTGAGCAGGTCTTCGGAATGGGCATACTGTTCCAGCACGTGGTCCAGGGTTTCGACATACCAGGAGCCCGTGCACTTATTCCTCCAAGATACAAAACCTGAAAGAAAGGAATTGGGGGTGGGGGTGATCCATGAGAAGTTATGTGGATCCTGCAATCTCACAGAAACAGAGAGAAAACTTGCAGAAAGCGGAACTGGGTGCAGAAAGTCAGCTTCCTAAGAATCTCAGCAATATTTTGTTTTTAAAAAATCAAGTGTCTAGTCCTTATTGAGAATATATGCTTGAAAACAGGGCCAATCCGTGGTGGTGAGGAACAGCAGAGCTGTTTGGCCTTAGGCCTCAACATTAAAGGTAAAGGGAGCCCTGACCATTAGGTGCAGTCACAGACGACTCTGGGGTTGCAGCGCTCATCTCGCTTTATTAGCCGAGGGAGCGGGCGCACAGCTTCCGGGTCATGTGGCCAGCATGACTAAGCCACTTCTGACAAACCAGAGCAGCGCACAGAAATACCGTTTACCTTCCCGCAGGAGTGGTACCTATTTATCTACTTGCACTGTGACTTGCTTTCGAACTGCTGGGTTGGCAGGAGCTGGGACAGAGCAACGGGAGCTCACCCTGTTGTGGGGATTCGAACCGCAGACCTTCTGATCGGCAAGTCCTAGGCTCTGTGGTTTAACCCACAGCACCACCCGCGTCCCATGCCTCAACATTAGACACTTGTTAATTTTTTGCCATTTGGGAAGTATCACAGACCAAGACCCCTTTCACCCCTCATAGCATGCAAAGATGCATTGGATGGATAGAGGGCTCCTTCTGTGTGGCCCATACCGTCCAAAAGTTATGGGGAAGCACCTGTTTTTTTGGGGGGCAACTTCAGCCTACCATGTATCCATCAACTCTGAATTTATCGGTCAGAGAGCATCTGTGATGCAAGGCAGAATCCTTACCACCACCACCCAAAAGCAAAATCTGAAAGAAAGAAACTCTGCAAGCACCTGCAGCTTTTTGCCTCCCTTCACTGCTGCTGCTCACCTGGAAAAGTAGAGTAAGACACTAGGATGTCACTAGGGGTAGGCAAGCTTGCAACAGCATCCGTCTGATCAGAGCCTCCTGCAGGCACCTGGATGGGAGATGCATCCGACTCGACCGCAGAAGGGTCAGAATCCACTTCAAACCCTCGGTCCTTCTTCTCTAGAAAACCCAAGGGCACAGACCTCTCAAAAAACATCTACAATACACGAACCACACAATAGCATGTTTAAATGGTTTTAAAAAAACATTAGTATGGAAAATAATGGCCACGAGGAAATAGGATTGGATGATACAGAACTGGATGTGAATTAACTATTCTACAATAAGCAAGTAAATATGGAGTGTTGTTTTAATATATGTGACTACAGGGTAGACGCTGTTAACAAAGATAAAAGGATTTTCCCCCTTTCTTTCTTTTTTATTATAGTTCTTACAATGCAGCAATACTACAATGATGTGTTCGAAAACAAACAAACCATTCTTTAGCAATTTAACATGACATTCAACATACATATATCCAAATATTATTATTTATTTTCACCCTCTTTGTCCCCTGTGACTTCCCTCCACCCATGTTTGGTGTTATAAGCTTTATTACGGTATCTTTTAAATTGTGTTTAATCAGTATATTATTGCTATTGACCATGAAATCTTGTCTGTTTTTCCTCTTAACTTTGTGGGTTTCAGTCTAAACATTATCAATACATCACTTTTGGAACATCGTTTTACCATATATTAATCTATGCATACCCATTCTTTCTTTAAATTTTGGTTAGATTGTAATCTGATTTCTGCCGTCATGACGAAAGGATTTGTTGTTTTCCAACGTGGAGGAACGGCTGCTGATGTTATTGGAGGTAAAGTTGCTATGTCAGAGTGCAGGAAGAGGACTGCTGACATTTTTGTGTGGAAGGGGAAATGAATGAATTTGAGACATTTGGGTCTGTAGATTGGGAAAATATCACTTAGCAGAAGCAGGAATAGCTGGACGTCACCCTAGAGAGAATACTTTGAATAATACCGTATTTTTCGCTCTATAAGACGCACCAGACCACAAGACGCACCTAGTTTTTGGAGGAGGAAAACAAGGGGGAAAATATTCTGAATCTCAGAAGCCAGAACAGCAAGAGGGATCACTGCTCAGTGAAAGCAGCAATCCCTCTTGCTGTTCTGGCTTCTGGGATAGCTGTGCAGCCTGCTTTCACTCCATAGGACGCACACACATTTCCCCTTACTTTTTAGGAGGGAAAAATGAGTCTTATAGAGCAAAAAATACGGTATTTTTATCTGTAAACTCGCCCCGCCCTCATTCTTTTATTATTTTCGGTGTCCTCTACTCTGGGTCACTGTGGGGATTTTACACACCTGAAGGTGATGCATACTTGACAAAGGACCCTGTGTGAGAGGCAGGGAAGGGAAGATCTCCCAGGGTGGGAGAAGAAAGGTAAGCTCCCAGGTGAGAGCTCAGAGGGTCCACCATTTTCTGTGGAGACATGGGTTAAGATCTACCTTAGAGAGAGGACTTTGTATTTCCCCCTCTTCCTTTTTGGGGTTTTCATTTAGATTAGTTTGTTTTTTATTGTATGACATGATGGAAAAGTTTCATTTTTAAAAATTGGGGGTCGGGGGAGAGGGTTAGACAAATTCACCGAAGGGAGGGCTATCAATGACTACTAGACATGATGGCTATGCCCTGTCTCCATGGCTGGAGTCAGTAAAACTTCTATATAGCAGTTCCTGGAAACCACAGGAAGGGAGAAGGCTCTTGTGCTTGGGTCCCCCTTGAGTTTTTCCCACTGGCCTCTGTGAGAAAAGGATGCTGGACTAGATGGGCCATTGGCCTACTCCAACGTACTCCTCTTAATTTATTAACTCCCTCCCCATTCTGAAAACGCCTTCAATCTTGAACGCTACCTAGCTTCAGTGACACACTAGCCCCTTCCAGTCATTGTTTTCTGCTCTGGAAACTAGCCCTTTGTTTCCTTTGGCCTGCACACCTGGTTCTGGTCCTCTTAGAACAGCCTATCTCAACCTGTGGGTCCCCAGGTGCTGTTGAACTACAACTCCCATCACCCCTAGCTAGCAAGGCCAGAGCTCAGGGATGATGGGAGTTATGGTCCAACAACGTCTGGGGACCCACAGGTTGAGAACCGCTGTCTTAGAACAACGGCCAACTCCCTCCAGGTCCTGGACTCTGAGTTCCCAGAGGCCTATCAACACACTCACCTCCTCCACAAGCTTGAATGAAGAAGAGCTTGGGTTTCCCCCTCAGGCTAGGGCAATGGGTCCCATTGAAGTAGCTGACAATCTTTTCCACAGCGATGGACCGCCCATCTGTGCCATAGATTCCACCGGGAAACTGAATGTGGCTTGCCTGCAAGGAGAGAACCGGTGGCTGCCAACGGTATCCAAAGAAATTCCTGCCAACTTCCAGGTACCAAGCCTTCTCTGATATCTCTTTCCTTGCAGGTGGCCTTAAAAGCTGTCATATATTTAAAGGGCTAGCAATTCCTAGACCTTCCGCCATGGCCACTGCCATGTACCCTACATGGGGATACCCTTGTAGATGGCCCAGAGGCTACAGCTACTGCAGAAAACATTGTGCTGCCACCAATGTTTCTCCTACTCAGAGTAGACCTATTGAAATTGATGGACGTGGCTCACTTGGGTCTATAAATTTCAACAGGTCTATTCTGAGTAGCATTTAGGTGGATAAAATCATTTACTTGACTGGAGATTTTTGCACCGCAAAATTTGGAGAAGTGTGAATTTCAAAGGATGGCATATTGTTTGGAAAGTGCCTGTTAGGCAGGTTTGCCTTTAAATGCAAACCAAATTTAATTCCTTAGTGCTCCTGTTCAAAGTTGCAGCCAGCCACACCCTTTTCCAAACTATGCCATTCCACCCTTTTTTCCTCCCTTCCTCAAATAAACAGCATTCCATGTCCACCGAGCATGCTCCATCATGTTTTGGTGGTCCCCATCCTTATTTCTCTTCTACACTTACTTTGGCAAACCTTGGGGTCTCCCCTGAACCCTGCCAACAGTGCCCTCATGTGGGTGAATGTTGCCATCTTGGCTACAAGAAGGATCAATTTATGAATTGCTCCCCATGGAACATTCTAAAGCAACTTAATAATAAAATTATAAAAGCATCAACAATAAAGACAAATTTAAAAATCTGGGGTGCAAACTAGCTTTTTCCTCATATGGAAATATATACAGAATCATTCAATTATATAAAAATGGATCAACTAGAAGCCAGACGATTTAAGATGTCTTTTAAAAAGATTTTTGAAGAGCCATTATCCAAAGAGAGACAGCTCTCTGCCCCAAGGGTCTTACAATCCTAGGATGTGAATGGAGCACCAGCCTCTCCTACCTGACAGCCGTGGGAAAGGAGGACGACCAGGCAACAATCGAGAGCGCTGTGGTCTCGCGTGGCCAAGCTCTGCAGCTCCGCGACAATCTCCTGCAGATATTTCCCAAGGTCTCACGTTAAAGACATCAACACAGCTGGTAACCTCAGCTCTGCCCCCTCTAGAAACCCCACCCTGGTGTCAAAACTGCTGAAAGAAAGCATCAAGTCAAAGCCTATGGGAAGGGACACACTCCTTAATCATGCAGGTTCCCACACTGTAGGCTGGAGATGATGGATGAAGGGGGAAGTGCCATCATCCCCTTTCCAGCTGCTGTTCCTTATTTGGGTTCCCCGTTTGGCTGTGGGGCTGGAATTCCCACTGCAAGGAAACATTCCTTGAGGGCTTGTGATTGTCAAGACTAATGATTGCTAGGGAAATAAAGCAGAAGATACTAGATCAGGCCAAAGGGATCCTATCTAGTCCAGCATCTTGTCTTTCCAGGGGCCAATTTTTTTAAAAAAAATCTGAATCACGAAATCATTGTAACCAGCCCTGGGACATGCTGGTGAAGGGCAGGTAAATAAATTAATAATGATAATAATGCAGTGGTACCTCGGAAGTCGAACAGATTCCATTCCGGAAGTCTGTTAAGACTTCCAAAATGTTCGTAAACCAAAGCGTGGCTTCTGATTGGCTGCAGCAAGCTCCTGCAGCCAATCGGAAGCCGCAGAAGCCCCGTCAGACTTTCATGTTCTAAAGAATGTTCGCAAACAGTCACTTCCAGGTTTGTGGCGTTTGGCAGCCAAAACGTTCGACTCACAAGGCATTTGGGATCCAAGGTATGACTGTAACAATAATAACAACAACAATAATAACAAATAATAATAATAATAATAGGAGTCCTGAATCTGATAAACAGCAGCCCATAAAGTACTGCTCAAGGCTGTGTTGTTTTCTGCATTGGTTCTGAAATTCTCACCTGAGCTTTAAGATCCCGTCGGGTCAAGACCTCAAAGCGTAAGGATCTGAAGCGTTTCTCCAGCTTCTCACAGTCCACATCGGACCCAGCCCGGGAGGATAAGCCAGAGGTGCTGCTGAAGTTCACATTGTTGATGATAAGGCAGTAGCCGCAGGGGTCCATTCTCAAGACGTAAACCTGTCAAGCAACATAGGAGGTGGGAGCTAGAACCATCTTGTTTGCCATCGGAAGCGTCCAGGAGAGAAAGGTGAACATGAAAGGGCTGTCAATCGATGTGCCCGCCCATCAAATGTGGCCTGCGAAGCCAATCCTAGTAACAATCTGGCCCATGAAGCCAGAAAGGCTCCTCACCCCTGAGCCTAGGGAGAGAGCTGCAAGGGCCAGTGAGAGAGGCCAGGAGACACATATTTGGGCCCTGTGCCTGAGGTTGCCCACTGCTGGTTTAGCTGGAGGTGGGAGGAGACGAAGTTTCCATATATTAAACAACCCACAGGAGCAAGGCCCAAAGGTATGTCTCAAAAGGAGAGGACAACAACTCAGGCTCTGTGAGTGGGAGGCCCCAGAAGGCAGAGGGCCTTCTCAGTAGTGGCACCTGCGCCCTGTGGAACACCCTCCCACCAGATGTCAAGGAAATAAATAAATATCTGACTTTTAGAAGACATCTGAAGGCAGCCCTGTTTAGCAAAGTTTTTAATGTTTGATGTTTTATCGTGTTTTTAATATGCCCATAGTGGCTGGGGAGGCCCAGGTAGGTGGGTGGGGTATAATAAAATTATTATTATTATTATTATTCCCGAACATCCCCATTAGAAAGAGTTTCAAGGAGCAGTGCCAGGATTTGATTCCTGCATTGCAAGGGGTTGAATTAGATGAGCCGGGGGGGGGGCGCGGGATCTCTTCCAACTCTACAATTCTTTGGTTTTAGGAAAGGCCTCTTCTTGTTAGGCAGTACTGTGCCATCATGGGACAAAGGCAACCTTGTTCATATGTTTGCAAAGGTTTTTATAAGTGTGTTCTAACAGACAAATGGGATACAAATAAAAAATAATAATTTTCACCCAGTTCATCATCATCATCATCACCATTTATATCTACCCCGCCCATATGGCTGGGTTTCCCCAGCCACTCTGGGTGGTTTCCAACAGAAGGTTAAAAATACATTAAAACATCAATCATAAAAAGCTTCCCTAAGCATGCTCACTGGTGATTCTGGCCAATGTACCAAGCTAGTCTAAGCACAGTATGTTGGATGCTTCTGAGCTGCCAAGGAAAAAATTAAGGTGGACAAAAATTAAGGAGGCTACCCATTCCCACCCACCTGCAAACAAACCCTAAATATGCTGATTGCAGAAATAGTAACTAACTAACCGTTTCAGCGTTCCTTCTGGTATTTTCTTCTACAGAGCCTAGAGAATGAGACAAAGGTCAAAATATAAATATTTAGAAATATATTTAATGTATATAAGGCAGTGGACCTCCTCTTTTTCAAAAGCCAAGGCATGGACACCCTACTTTTGAAAACTTTTGATATCTCCGTGGTAGTTTTTGTTATGTGAATGGTGCCGCAGACCCACTGGGTCAGTTACACACCATCAATTGGGAAATCTTTGTAAGAAATCAAAATCTGACATAAGAAATCTGATTTCTCCTTACCCTGAGTGGCCATGATGTCACGGGACGGTTTCTGGCGTCTCTCATTTAGTTCTTGAACAGGAAACGGCAAATTTCCAGAAGTCGTAATACCTGCAAGGATAAGGTCTGCTGTGTTTCTGCACAAGTTTCACATGGTGCCAAGATTTGGGATGTGCACACATGCACTCCAAGTAATTGCTCTGTCATTATGGGTTCGGTGCATTTGGTATGCAGTCACACTGCAACAATTGTAGGCCAGTCACAGTACAATTAAACCTGACCATTAATGATTAAACTGGTATAAAGTTTCCTATGAGCAATGCAATACAAGAAGCCAAATTATTCACTTGTAAACACTGCACAGATGCTGCATAGCAGCAAGAATCATCTACGGCAGTGAGTGGGAAACCTGGTGCCCTGCAAATGTTGTTCAATTACATCTCCCATCTTCCATGACTGTTGGCCGTGCTAGCTGGAGCTGATGGGAGCTGGAGTACAGGTGAGCCACCCCTGCTTTAGAACAACCCCCGGGTCCCAGTACCATAGTGTAACTGAGCAAAAATTTGCTTAATGGAAATAACAGGATTTTCTCCTCCTCTCTAGTCCCATCTTCATTCTCCTTCTGACATTTCCTTGCATCTGTTTTAAACTGCAACCCCCCTTGCATAGGAGCCTGTCAAGCCTGTTCTTCATAAAGCATAATAATTTTTACGATAGACCCCCTGACCATTAGGTCCAGTCGTGGCCGACTCTGGGGTTGCAGCGCTCATCTTGCTTTATTGGCCGAGGGAGCCAGCGTACAGCTTCCGGGTCATGTTGCCAGCATGACTAAGCCGCTTCTGGCGAACCAGAGCAGTGCACAGAAACGCCGTTTACCTTCCCGCCGGAGCAGTACCTATTTATCTACTTGCACTTTGACGTGCTTTCAAACTGCTAGGTCGGCAGGAGCTGGGACCGAGCAACAGGAGCTCACCCTGTCATGGGGATTCAAACTGCCGACCTTCTGATCGGCAAGTCCTAGGCTCTGTGGTTTAACCCGCAGCGCCACCCGCGTCCCTTTTATGTTCTACAATAGCCTCCCTCTAATAGCTTCCCATCCTAGCCAAATAAGAGGGATGTATCTGCATGCTCAAAATAATCTCACAGTTTGTAGAAGTTTCAAAAAAATTACTGAAATATAACAACGAAAACATGCAAGCAAGGTGCCAGCCATTCCCTTTCCCCAAAAACTCCATTCCATTTACCCTGCCTCTCCTGGTTCCCTGCCCCCATGCTATATCTGCATTGACTGATTTAAGTGTATGAAGAGTACAAGGAGTACAAGCAAAGGAGGGTATATGGCATGGAGTGTCTTGGGAAAAGGTATGGCTGGTTGTTAGCTTGAACAGGAAAGCTCTACACCGCAACACTGGGTTGCAGTATTAACAATAAATGGCCTCTGTTTGTTTTTCACCCTGATTTCTATAGATATAGTTTCAGGATCATGGAGGCATGCTAAAATGAGATTATAAAATCCCCAACTGAAACAAGATCAGAGAAGAAATCATACGTGGATCCCTTGGTTTAGAATGTGGATGGATTTCAACTGGCTTTAGAGCAGCTGGGTGCAACTGTGGCTGGTCACCTCCTGCGCTCAGCAAAGCAGCCAGGTCATTCTGTCCAGTTTCTTGGAGACACCAGATGAAAGCAGGCAACGCTCGCTTCCCACGAGTCTGCAGGTCAATAACCAGCTGCCTGGCCTGGTCTCGGCGTGTACCTGCTTTCTGAAGACAAATGAAGATTATTCCTCCTGGAATTTGTAAACAAAAAACTTCACAGTGCTTGCATACTGGAGAAGAAGAAAATGGAGGACAGAAGGCTAGGCAGCAATATTCAAATCTAGGGCAGCCTTGCAGACAGCAACCAGTCAGCAAGCCAGGCCTTTGTTGGGCCCAGTGTTGTTCAATAACTTTATATATGATTGGGATGAAGGAATTGAGGGACGGCTCATCAAATTTGAAGATGGCACCAAACTGGGAGGGGTAACTAGTCCCGCAGAAGGTAGAATCAGGATTCAGTATGACATTAGCAGATTAGAGAACTAAGCCAAATCTAACACAACAAATTGCAATAGGGACAAGTGTACGGTTCTACAATTAGGCAGGAATAATCAAATGCATAAATATAAGATGGGGGACACCTGGTCTGACACATGAAATGGATTGAGAGATCTTAGTAGGCCACAAGCTTTACAGGAATCAACAGTGTGATGCAGCAGCACCTTCACCCAACCCCCACCCCATCATGCCGGACTACATATCCCATTATCCCTGGAGTCCGAGTCCAACAACACCTGGAGAGCCACAACTTCATCATCCCTGGCTTAAGTCACACTTTCAAAACGATGTCCATTTTCTGGGCGATAAGTCTCAGTAATGTTCTTTCAGTTCTGCTGAAAACAGAGTTATGTTTTCAAAATTTTAAATTCTGGACTATTTGTTGTTGGAAACTGGCCCCCTTGGCAAAGGCTGGCTCCTCTTCCCAGGCAGTCGGGGCCTGTTGCCGGTGACCTACCCTGGCTGGTATCCAGACAGACCAGGAAGGTCTTGGATAAGCGACACCTCCCTCATGAAAGGTGCACACCCCCTTCCCCCTTGCATAGCAGCAGGAGAAAGAAAACAGTCGAAAAGTAATCTATTTCATTGCTACTTTTATTCCTGACTGTACACTGTACAAAAGCATGACTTCTCACTCAGAATCCTCCGAGCAACTGACTGACTCCTCCCGGACACAAACAACAGGAAGGTCTCATGTTACACTGAGAACACAACACTGAGAACAGATTGGAACATCCTATCCCACGCTTAGACTCATCATGTGATGTAAACATCGAGCTGGTTCGCAGCTGCTTAGTATTCATATCATAACATTTGTAACTTCTGCATTTTTTACTGAATGCCATTCTGGACAGGCACTGCCCCAGAAAAGCAGCCTAAAATATTTAAGGCACCCCTAAAACTTCTCCCAGCAGCACAATCCGATCTGTGTTTACTCAGAAGTAAATACTATAACAATGGATGGCGCTCACCACCAGATAAATGAAAGCAATCCAAGAGCCAAAATAGACACAAGGCAGAGTTCAACGGGGCTTACTTTCCTGTAAGGGCACATACAGGATCACAGCCTCAAATACTGCCAAGCACTTGAGGTAGGATCAGCCTTTTAGGAAGTGAAACTTGGGGAAGGCTGGAAGAAAACAAAGGGGCCGCTTGTGCGGGGGAAGGGAGAAAAAGGCACACCTGGATCTCCTCGATCATATCCGGGGTGAAGATCTCTTGGTGCAGCAGCAGCTCCCAGAGGGGTTCCACTTGCAACTCCTTCACTAGGCGCAGCCGAGCCCGCCGCAGCGACTGCCTATGATCCTCCTCCATGGTACCTGCGGCACCACTTCTTCCGGGAAGGGAGAGCCTCCCTTCGACACGTCAGGGGGCTCCGCCCCCTCTGACGTCTCAATCCATATAAGGACACCAGAGGGTGAGTTGCTATCGCTTGCTCGGCATCCTGGGCGACGCCCCTTTAACCCTCTCACTCCCGGAGCCTTAACAAGTTTAGGACAGGGTTGTGGGGCAGCGGCTTGCTGCGCATGCGCAAGTGTTCCCACGCCATGGTCCCGAGCATTCAACCTCTTTTCCCACCATGCACCGCGGCGGCACTACCAGCGCCCCACCTCCCGTCCTTTACCTCCTTCTCTCCCGCCCGTCTGTCAAGGGAGGCGGGCCTTCGCCGCGCCGGAAGTGAGCCCTCGCTGCGCCATCTCTATGGTAACGGCGGCCAGAGGCGGGGCCGCCGAGCCGGAAGTTGGGACCGGGGAGACAGGAGCCTAGGGTGGGTATTTGCGAGCGCCCTTCCTGCCCACTCCGCCCCACAGAGGCGCCCCCTTCTCTCCTCCCACCCGGCGGAGGCGGCTGCGGCTGCTGTCCTAAGTAGCCACGTGACTTGGGGGGTTTGAGCGGGAGGGATGACTCTCTAGCCCTCCCAGGCCCTTCTCTCTGGTATGGAGGAGTAAAGGTGTGGGGATAATGGGGGGGGGGGCGGAGGGAGACGAAACCGTGGGGAGGGTCCTATCTGGGGCGGGGGCAGAGTCGAGTGTCGTGGCGGGGGACTGCGAGAAGCGCATAATGGGGGGCAGGAGAGAGGGGGCTTAGCCCTGGTGCGATATTGCGTGGTGACAGTTGCAGGGCGGCGGGGAGGGTCCCCTCTTGGAGGGCAGAGGCCCGTGGAGGGGGGGACATACCTATCTTGCATATGTCCTTTTCGAAACCGCCTCCTGCTGAATTCCCGTCCAAGCTTTTCTCGGAGGAGCTTAAGCTAAGGCGGCATTCGTGGTTGTAGTGGTTAAGCGCTGTAGACTCGTAATCTGGTGAACTGGGTTGGCGTCTCCACTCCTCCACATGCAGCTGCTGGGTGACCTTGGGCCTGTCACACTTCTCTGAAGTCTCTCAGCCCCACTCACCTCACAGAGTGTTTGTTGTGGGGGAGGAAGGGAAAGGAGAATGTCAGCCGCTTTGAGACTCCTTCGGGTAGTGATAAAGCCGGATATCAAATCCAAACTCTTCTTCTTCTTCTCCCTGACTTGAGTGGGGATTTGGACCTGGGTTGTCCCAGGTCTCCCCTCAACACTCTTTAACCATTTAAGTGTGATGGGGGTGCATCTGTCTTGTGTGGGGGTGGGGGCTTGCTGTGTTTAGATCCTTGGTGAGGACTGTCCCACCATCATTGTCAACGGAAACCTCCGCTCTCACCCTAATTTTATTATTTCTCTTGATGTACTTTGGGGAGGCTAACAGCCTAGTTGATGAAGCGCGCACACAGTTATAAAACCCAATACAAATGTTTTATGCAATTATTTCAGTTTTACAGAGCTAGGAGTTATAGCCATTGAATACAATATGCCGTTATTAAGTGGGCGAAAATACAAATGGTCATGGGTAGCAGAAGTTCTGCAAGTCAGGATTCTCATCGAGGGCAAACGAAAGGGGATGGGACTCTCTCTTCCGCGTCCTGCTTGTGTGTGGGAAGCTGTCTTGTTCCCAGTCTGCATTGGTTTGTGTAACTCAGTATTGCCTATGCCAGTGTTTTTCAACCTTAGGTTGCCAGATGTTGTTGGACTGCATCATCCCTGACAGTTGGCTAAGCTGGCCTAGGATAATGGGAGTTGTAGTCCAACCTAGCCTAGCCTGGTGAATAAACCTGAACCTTTCTCCACACAAAACATGTGCAACCGATGCTCCTAACACATGTGAGAAGTTCCCTTTCAATGTACCAGATCACTGGGACATCTCATTCAGTGTTGGCTAAATGTTGATGGAGAGTTGCTTTGCAAAGTTTCAGAAAGGGATCTTCTCCATCCTCCCATCACACATACACACATCCCTATTGATTGAACCTGGGATCTTTTGCATGCAAATATTATTCTCCTGAGCTACAACTCTTATATATTTTGTTATTAACCATGATCTGGAAGGGAACCTCCTCTGAGTATTAGATGCTGTTAGTGACAGCAACAAGGGAAGGGTCTGCTTATGAGCTTTCCAGAGGTAACTGGCTGGCCTGGAAGTTTGGATGAGTATCTGCCATGATAGTTTAATGGAATGGAGCAGGGATGCTTCTTAGGACTGGGTGCTCAGGACTGTTTGCACAAGAAAACAGTTGCTTTCATTGGATTTTTTTGTGAGATTTGTAGAACCTGCTGGAAGTCAGAATGTGGGATTACATTGGTCTCTGCATGAAAAAAATGTTCTGATGATGCTTGAAACCTGTTTTGGTGGTGTGGATGTTCCAAGAAATAAAACTGGAAATGTTTCCTATGCAGATTAGAGTATTTTCTGATGTCCTACAGAATAATCTAGTTTAGCATGTTTATTTTCAGGGATTTTTTTGGTGGAAAAATAAAGGCCAGTGTTTATTGCTGACATCTCAAAATGTGAAAACCCCTGCCCCAATTTGAAAATATTTTTTTCTAATACATCTATATATTTGAGTAGGAATAATAACTTCAATACAATTTCTTGTATTTGATGACTAGTCCATAAAATCTTATGCTGTATAAAATTTGTTAGTGTATGCCATAAGATTCTTTGCTGTTTTTGCTGCAACATAGCTGCCACTCTATAAATCTCTTCTATGTTACACTAGCCAAACATCATTCTTCTTTGGGTTTGAGATGAATGTTTTGCCATTTTGTCTCCTGCCTGTAGTCCCTGGCTTTATGTATATTTGGGGAGTGAAATCTGTTTTAGGATCATTCTTAGAGGCAAGTCTCATTGAGTTCAGTAGGAATCATTCTGGGTAAATGTGCATAGGATTGACACTTTAGCCTTCGGGTGAAATAGGTTTTTTTCAGTGTTGTCATTTTCCTATAAAGTTTTGAACTGAAACATTTTCCAGTGTCCTGAATTAATTAGGATGAGATTTGGCATATTTTACTTACATTAAGTAAACAAAAATAATACACATGCCATATTCATTTTTCACACCATTTAAGTATTTCAAAAGTTTTTTCAATGCCTCAAATCAGCTGTCCCCAAATATTTGTGTTTTCTTGGTGGGGAGGAGAAATCAGCAAAGCACATTTTTAATATGGTTTTATATGTTCAAACAAATTCAGATCTTGGATTGGATATCATTATTAGTGGACTGTTTGTCACCGTTTTAAGGCATGGCAACTCCTAATTTCCTTTACGTTAGTTACATTTTAAGGAGACATTGGAAATGGTTAATGCACTCCTTTTAGCAAAAGAGGTGAGAGGCTATTTATGTATGCTTCCTAGGAATAGTCATCTGAACAATGTTAATTACAACTTTTGAAAGTGCCTGGTTTGATTGGTGTTGGCTGAGTTCCCAAGCAGCCTTAAAATTATGGCTTACCAATCAGGGATTTGTTCAGCCTAAATAAATCACAAGCCTAGCTTTAGATATAATGCAAAGCTACTCCTTTCTTGGTTTATTGATCTGCTCTTGCCAAGGGAGAAGCAAAGGGGAAGCAGTTGGGCTGAGTGTGCTGGCACATAGTATGAACGCATTATGGTTTATTCAGCTAAAAATCTTGGCTTACTCTTATGTGCAAATGCAGCCATTGTGTCCATTCATGTATCATTCATTATAACTGGTTTGATGAAGATGCATTTCCAGAAATGGAAGTTCATCCATAGTGAAGTAAAATGGTGGAAAATATTCTGATTTCGGATGCCACCAATTGCTCTCCTTAGTTACTGTTAGGTATTCACTCCCTTCCCCCTCAGTTTCCTTGACTGAGGACCATTTAAGCTCCATCCAGGTGTCTGCTTGGCAGTCCAGTCTTGCAGCTCACATGGAGCTTTGGGAAAGGGATGACCCCTGTGCTCAAAGTGAGAGAAGTAAGGGATTTGGGTGGTTAGGCCAGATTCAGGTATGCCCCCTTGAAAAGAAGCAGGATGGTAATCATCATCATCATAAATTATTTATACCCCGGCCAGGACCAGGCTCAGGGTGGCTAACATCAAAATATAAAATACGTTAAAAACATAAAGTCAACCAATCAATTAAAATACATCTTAAAATCAGATTAAGATCAAAATAAAATCTGATGGCAACCCACGAATTATAACTATAGGGGTTGGGGACATTAAGTGCTCACCAGGCCCAACTGTTTGTGCTGGTCTTATATGGTCAGAGGAGTTAGGGAGGCCACTTACATGCAGGGTCTTATAAAAGGATCTTATGAAAGGAAGATCTTATAGAAGGAAGGGGGGTCAGACTGGGCCCTGACCAAAGGCATGGTGGAACAGCTCCATCATGCAGGCCCTGCGGAAAGATATCAAATCCCACAGGTCCCTGATCTCTTGCGGCAGAGCATTCCACCAGGCCGGGGCCAGGGCCTGGTACCCAGCCCCGCCCCACTTCAGCGGCTGGGATGGCCTCTGTCCCTCCAAATCTATCTGCGTGGAGGGTCAAAATGAGTTTTAAAAGAGGAAGTGGCAGTGTTATCATCAGAGTTCTCTGAAAGGCTGTGAAAATTGTAGGAGTCTAGAATGGAATCAAAGTTTCAGGGCCGCAATGGAGGTGAAGGGGAAGGTGGTGGCCATTGCAGAAAGAAGCAGCCAGGCCTAAGACTGGGGACCTTGAAACACCTGTATTGCAACTTTCCAATGTCTCATCCTAGATTTTCTCCTTTTGAAATCTCTCCTGTACAGGTTACCTGCAGGGGGGGAAATGGAGATGAAACGGCTAAGCGTCTCCCTGGTTGTGGTTTTGTTCCTTGTCCTGGTCCTGCAGATCTTGTCTGCTGTCGATTTTGATCCATATCGGATCCTTGGAATCAGCAGGACAGCTAGTCAGGCGGACATTAAAAAGGCCTATAAGAAGCTTGCCCGGGAATGGTGAGTGATTCATGAAATGGAGCTGGAATCACAGTGTATCATGCTTAGCTGCTGTGCTGAAAAACCGCCCGCCTCCTCCTTAAAGGCCTGTCAGCCTTTCTTATCATGTTGTGCACAGCTGTAGGCAGCATGAAAAACGAGTGTTAGTTGGGGTAAAGAACCCAACCAGAGCCCAGAGGTCCATAGAGGTTGACTTACTAGCGAGCCATTATTTTGGGTTGCTGCCAATCCTCCACCTTCTGGCATGCACAGAGGGCTTGGAAGAACATCAGGGTTATCCCTCTTTTGTGCGGGGTATGGAGGAGTTAAGAAACAGTAGGAGTCCTTCTGTTTCTTCCCTGCTGAAGAGCTTCAGCTGAAATTAGACCTTCTGGGTGTCCTGCTTGCCAGATAGCTGGATGCACTTGCTCCTGTTGAGCTGCTATATTTGTGGTTGCCTGCACAAGCCCTAAGGACAGAAGCAGCTCTGTGCTGTTGGTAAAAAGGGAGCCAGCAAATCAAGGTGCCTCAAGGAGGAATACTAGGGAAAGTACTAGGGACGCAGGTGGCGCTGTGGTCTAAACCGCAGCCTCTTGGGCTTGCTGGTTGGAAGGTCCACGTGATGGGGTGAGCTCCTGCTGCTCTGTCCCAGCTTCTACCAACCTAGCCATTCAAAAACATACCAGTGCAAGTAGATAAATAGGTACCACTGCGGCAGGAAGGTATTTCCATGCACTCTGGCACTCGTCACGGTGTTCCGTTACACTAGAAGTGGTTTAGTCATGTTGGCCACATGACCTGGAAAAGCTGTCTGTGGACAAACACCAGCATACTCGGCCTGAAGCGAGATGAGCATCGCACCTCATAGTTGTCTTTGACTGGACTTAATTGCCCAGGGGTCCTTTAATTTTACCTATCTTACTAGGGAAAGTATGTGCTGGAGGTCAAAGACAGGGAGACCTAGGTAGCAGAGTCTGTTGACTTTGTCTTTGCATATGAAATGTTTGCACCTTAATTAGTGCCAATTCTCTCTTTGCATCAGGAATCGACCCCCTGTAGTAAACCTGTTCAAACATCAAACAGATTAAGCCTTAGTGACATATTCTTTAATTAGTGTCAGTTCTGCCTGCACAGTGCCAGGGTTGAACTAAACCCAACAGCCTTGTGATCAAACTGCTCATGGTCTTGTTTTCTTTCCATTCCAGGCATCCTGACAAAAATAAGGACCCAGGAGCAGAAGATAAGTTCATACAAATTAGCAAGGCTTATGAGGTATCGGGCACACTTTTCTAACTTTGTGTTTTCATATTTGAGTATTTAAGGCTTCTGTTTTAAATGCAGGCTTTACTGTAAAGATGGGCAGTCCTGCCTCTTCCCTTCCCTGGTTCTGGTGTTCTAATTTAATACCTGCTACAGTTTTACCCTGGCATGCCACACGTGTAAATCCATAAATGTTACAGTGCCCAAAGTGATCACACGAGAGTAAAATCTTACTGAGTTTCAATCAATCGTTTTATTTTTGTACATAATTACAAAAGATACATAATTAGCAAAAGTAGTCATATGCATTAAATAAAACACCAAAAAGTACACATTGAGCAATTTCCACTTAAATTGTAAAAAGATAGAAAGTAAAGATACAAAAATTTAATATCAGTAACAGCAGCAACCCCCGCCTCCAACAAAATTCCCTAAACAGTACCCCAGCCCAAGAGTCTGTTCAGCAGCCTCGGCTTTCGTAGCTGGAGTCAGTCAGGGCCCCACCCTCCCAGGCCAGATGGGAAAAAGCCTGCAGGGCAAAGAGCAGGTCTTCCAGGACTCACAGGCAAGGTGGTTTAACAGGACTTGCTTCTTAGTTAACTGGGTATAATCATGGTCTAAGGGGCAAATTAGATGACTTAACAAGAGATAAGAACAAAGGAAGACAGCTACCATGGCAATATCCATTGATAGTCCCATCTTCCTCGGGTTTGTCTTTCCTAGGGGTAGCCAACATGGTGCCCTCCATATGTTGGACTACACCTGCCATCATCCCTGGCTGGGGTTGATGGGAATCGAACTTCAACAACTGAACACCGGCTAACTATAGTCCAATCCCCTTTTAAATCATCTTATGGCAATGGGTTCCATGAGTTAGTTACATCTTGTGTGAAGAACTGCTTTCTCTTGTCTGTCTTGAATCAGCTGGCAGTCAACTTCTTGGGTGTTACTTAAGTTTTAGTATTCTGAGGGGGTGTTCTAGCCCAGCTTTCCCAGCCTTGGTGCTTTCCGGATGTTTTGTACTACAACTTCCATAATCCTGACCAGTGGCCATGCTAGCTGGGGCTGATGGGAGTTGTAGTCCAAAATATCAGGAGAGCACCATTTAGATAATGGGCCTGTTTTAGTGGTGGTGGAATTTATCCATCTGGATAAAGTTCATCACCACCAAAACAGATGTACTTTTGCAGATTGAAAAAAAGAAAAAGCCCCACGAAACTAGGATTAATATGGAAATATGAAGATCCTGGCATGGAATTTTCATCTTGTAATGTATTTTGAAAAGTAGTGTTTAAAATGTTATTATCACAGCAATGATATTCCTCCAAGGAACTCAAGTTGGCGTACATGGTTTTCCCTCACCCCATGTTGTCCTCACAACAACCCTGTGAGGTAGGTAGGTTAGGTAGGTGAATGACTGGCCCACGGTCACTCAGTGAACTTCATGGCCAAGTGTGGATTTGAACCCTGGTCTCTCTCAGGTCCTAGTCCAAACACTAACCACTATACCACACTACCTGTTCTATTTACATAAGGTCATCCAAATACATTGGGTTGGATCCAGGCTGATTTGGTTGAATTTAGACCCTGTCAAAATAGCCATGACTTGTTGCAGAGGTTTCATTGGGACGCTTATTCAGCTAACTTAACCGGGACCCAGCCCATCGCTCCTTAGTGTTTCACAAAGCATAAACCGGTAACATACACTTAAGAGCGTTGCTGTTTGTCCCAAACAGATCCTGTCCAATGAGGAAAAGAGATTAAATTTTGACCGCTATGGCGATGTGGGGGAGAACCAGGGCTACCCCCATCAGCAACAGTCCCAGCACCGCCCGTTCCACCATTTCCACGAGAGCTTTTATTTCGACGAATCCTTTTTCCACTTCCCGTTCAACTCGGACCGCCGTGACTCCTCCGACGAGAAGTACTTGCTGCACTTCTCACACTACATCAACGAGATTCTGCCCGACAGTTTCAGAAAACCCTACCTCATCAAGATCACGTCGGACTGGTGCTTTAGCTGCATCCACATTGAGCCTGTGTGGAAGGAGGTGGTCCAGGAACTTGAAGGGCTGGGTAAGAAGAGAAACGTGTTTGGATTAGCATCACCTGCATCCAGAGGGTTTGGGGCAGAAAAATGCATGATTCTACCCTCTCCCTGGCCAGTTTTGTGGCATTCCCAAAGCAAAGGAAGGATTAGACTCTGATTAATAGAAGACACACAGAGGCTTGACCAGCAAGACTCTGGGAGGGGTGCGTATAATAATAATTCCTGTCCACCCTCCGGCCCAAGTTGTTTTATTCCCAAAAGAACCTTTTACACAGTGTACGTAAAAATCAATTAGATTTCCTCTGAGCATTTCAAAAAAACCCCACGTGGGGACAAAGTTAAACTACAAAACTAATTTAAGCATGCATACTTCTGGGGTAAATAAAACAGAACTAAAAAGGAGGAATGCATTCAGCAACCCTGGAGGTCATAAACAACAATAAACATGATAGGAAAGATGGCAAGGAAGATAGGGATCTTTATCACCTTCATGTGAAAAACTATTTCCGGGCCCTAAGATTAACAAAATCAAGTAAGGCTACATCAAAGAAACTGCCTACTATCTTTTATGACCCAGGATGCATGCCTGGCAAAGCAACTGGCCACTGGCCTGTGTCCTATGGTGCTTATACGTTGCTTGTCAGACAGAGAGAAATGGGCAGTAGAGAAAATGGCCAGAAATGCAGAGGCTTGTGGGATTTCATCAGAAATTATTGTCAATGAATCGAACCCAGTCAATGCCATGCTTTCATAGCTTACACAGTGGCTTGATGCATATTTTATAATTCCTCATAATAATCCCACCTGACCCCCACACTCTGGATATTTGCACTCCTACAAGTTTGAAGCCAGTTTGCTCAATAGAAGATGCATGGAATTAGGGTTTAGCTAATCTCCAAAGGGCAAGCCCCCCGCACCCTCTTGAGACACATAAGCCACATTTACACCGTACATTTAAAGCACTACAATGCTCATTTAAACAACTTCCCCCCCCCAAAAAAAATAAACCTCTGGGAGCTCTAATTTGTTAACGATGCTGAGAGTTGTTAGGAGGCCCCTATTCTGCTCTTGAGAGATACCATTCCTAAAATTCCCAGAAATCAATGGACCTGATTTTGTCATGTCCATGAATTTCAGTGGGTCTTTCTACTGGATTCAACCCAGGGTTCTTGGTTTACTCATAAGGTTGTGGTGGAACATAGTGAACAGAGGTGGCCTCATAGGGTGCTGAGTCAGGCAATTGAGGGCTTTGCAGGACATCACCATCCATTTGTATTTGGCCTGAGTTTTTATTTCAGAGTCTGGCTGCGTCTTCCCTGGGCTGCAGCTGCAGTAATTCAAAAGCAGTGTGCTCTGAGAGGGCCACTCCAATGTGCCTTGTGAAATAAATGAATTGAGCTACAAAAGGCTATTGTGGAGCTAGTGTTCTCACTCACAGAAGAGGTTTCCCACTGCATGGCTGCATGACTCCCTGTTCTGGCCTTGCCTGCTTCCAGTCATCCTGTACTGAGGATTGTTAGTTCCTCTCTCTCTCTCTCTCTCTCTCTCTCTCTCTCTCTCTCTGCATTGGTGGTGACTGGATTGTTCCACTCCCAATTCAGTGACAAAACAAAACAAATCCTGCCCAGAGAAGAGGCTTTATGAAACATCACTACTCTGGGGCATTCATCTAACTTCCTTGCATTACATTTCCATTAATATAAACAGTGTGGGTTGTATTTGGCTGAGTCCTACTCAGATTAGACCTGCTGAAATTAATAAAACCTAACTTGATCATGTCCATTTCACATCACCTGCACAACTGACTTCCTTCTTCACTTGTTTCTGGAATTCTTACTGTAAAAGCAAAACTTTTCAGGGGCAAAAGTGTGCCTTGGCTCGTGGAAGATTGAGTAAACACTGCCCTGGTTGCTGCATTAAGCCTCGGCATCAAGTCCAGTTCTGTTGGAGCCTGAGGCTTGCCAAGGAAGGAGAGAGTGCCTAGTCACTGGTCCTAGCCAAACAGAGAGTATGCAGGACCTTGGACAGCTCCAGGAAGCCCTGCTATGGTAGCTATGATGTTAGAGCAGTGTTTCCCAAAGAGGGTGACATCACACAATTTTTGTTCTTTTTGAAGAAGTTCTTTTGGAACCCATTTGGGCCATAAGCCACCATTTCTTCTCCTTTGAGGTCTCCTCTTCATATTCTTACATGTGAACAGCAATACCTACCTGTTTTGAACCTGTATAATGTGGTTACCGGGAGCCTCTTTGAAGGTGCGCTTCCAGCACCAGTCAGCAGGTTGGCACAGAAAGCACATCTTCAGAGGAAGTTGATTTGACTGCCAGCCACCTTGCCTGCCAGACCTCCTTTGAACTTTGACACGTGTCAATCACCTGCTGTCATCAGGTGACTGATAGGTGGGTGGTCCTTCGTACCTGTCAAATGGCCCACAGGGGGACTTGGACCCGGTCCCCCACCTCTGCTTTCACACAGAGCTCAGTCTTATTCATAGGAAGCTGCCTTCCATTGAGATTGGCTATTGGTTCATCTAGTTTGGTATGTTGACTGGCAGCAGTTCAGCAGAGTTGGAGATGTTAGGAATTGGACCTTTTTATGCAGTACTTATTCTCTACCACTGAGCTACAATTCTTCCCTTACTGCTTCTGCTGCTGCAGAAAATGCACTAGCAGTTAATCCCTGTCCCTTGAGGCTCCTAGATGCTACAGTAAACATGTGATCACAGACTTCCGGTGTTTTAGATTCCCTGAAGGTGTTGGAGACCGTAGGAGAGAAGATTAATTTTTCTTTATGGTATCCTTCCTTCCCTCATTCAGGAGTGGGGATTGGCGTTGTTCATGCTGGCTATGAGAGGCGCTTGGCACATCACCTAGGAGCACACAGTACACCATCCATCCTGGGACTTATCAATGGGAAAATTACCTTTTTCCACAATGCAGTTGTTCGGGAGAATCTGCGGCAGTTTGTGGAAAGCCTACTTCCCGGTAACCTTGTTGAGAAGGTGATTATTGCCTCCTGACTTATTTTAAGCTCCTCTTTGCTATTTTCTGTTTTTGTTTTCATTAGCATTTTATTAGAGACTTTGTAATCCCCCCCCCAAAGATATGTGCCACCTAACCTCTTTCCCAACGCTCTCAGATCTTCTGTGGATATTTGGGGGTCTCTTGTGGATTTCGGAATTACTCTGTTCTCTATACAGTTGGTGGGGCTACATAATAGCCAGAACAGGGAAATGGGTATTGATGATTCAGTCTCATAGGATCCTGGGTTTAAAGTGAGTTGTAGCCAAGTCTAGAAATCCCATCCATTGATTAACAAAGCTCCTGTAGCAACTGATCACCCATTGGCCAGGTTTGTCCAGAATGCGAAAGCCAGGATCAGTTCAGGCTCAACCTCGCTGATAAGCAGAGTTACCGTGGCTTGTTTTGCCTAAGCTTGGCTTTGTTTTTCTAGCCACTCCTGCTAGGCACCTCTGTAGCTGAACAACCATCTGGACCAGGGTGCTGGAGCAAACCAGTATAAAGTCAAAGTCATGGGTTTTGAGGTAACAAGGAACCATGGTTGATGCAAGCCACGTTTCTTAAGCCAGCTTCAATCCATGATTTTGTATTGTGGCTTGTTGGCCACAGGCAAACCATAGTTAACTGGCTGAATAGGTTTGGATGTATAAACAAACCACAGCTGAGCTTAATAAACCATGGCTTTACAATACTGTTGTGTCTTTCTGTGCTGCATTTAGTTGGCACTAACATCAGGAGGCCCATGTATCTCCTGCCACAGTATTCCCCAAATGGTGCCCTCCAGATATTTTGGATTACTCAGCCCCAGCCAATACAGCCATTGGGAGCTCCAGTCCAAAACATGAGGATGACACCAGGTGGGGAGAGGCTGTCCTAGCATACCATGTCAGTTGGCCCTTAGATGCAAGTTTGCAACTTACCCTTTAAAAAAAAATATGAATCTGAAGCAGCATTCAGTGTTTGATGACTGAGACTGATCATTTCTGTTTTACATTGAAGATTACAGATAAAAACTACGTCAGATTCCTGTCGAACTGGAAGAAAGAGAACAAACCCCACGTGCTTCTCTTTGATCACATGCCCCTCGTCCCTCTGTTGTACAAGGTAAAGGCTCTGCTCTGTACCTGTTTTTTGTCGCTTAGTAAGAAATGGGGCAGGGGAGGGGAGGTCCTCTGGCTTCCTTTGTTGGTGCGTATCTGTATTAAGATGTACCAAAAGGAACAGAGTCATGGCACCGTAAAAACAATAAGCTTTCTTTGGCATAAGCCATCCTTTCCCAACTTGGTGCCCTCCAGGTGTCTTGGATTACAACTCCCATCAGCCCCCGCCAGCACAGCTGGGGGAGACTGGCAATAGCTTTGTGGACCATTTTATCAGATGTCTCCTTTCTGCGGACCTGGAAGTGCCTGGATCCTCTGAAACAGCCTTCCAGGGGCTCAGTATTTTGCAGTGGTGTCCAGCAGTGTCATACCATGGGTTGCTGGCGACCAGAGCGGGGCAAGTGTCCCCCCCCCCCCCGGTGGACTGGGCAGCTGGAGTGGAGGCGCATTCTGGGAGGCATGTGCGGAGCCCGCAAGGCACGTGGTTTCTGGTGCTGATGGTGGCGGTTGTTGCATGCCTTCTTGGCCTGGCAGCTCCATCACCTTCTGGCGTGGCCACCTTCACCAACCACAAGGAGAAGGAGGTGCCACCCCAGCCCTGCAGGCCTGGCCTGGGCACGGCTTTGCAACAGAAGCTCAGCCACGCAGCCTCGATGAGGGAGCCTGTTATGGGGGCTCCTGGTTGCACCCCTCAGAATGACACCCAGGGCCACTGCCCCCCACCGCCGGCCACCTCCACACTACACCACTGGAGTAAGGGACCACAGAACAGAGGTAGAGCACATTATATGGATTCCAGAGGCCACAGGGCTCAATCTCCAGCTATCAAAGTAGACAGTACTGGACTAGACGGACAGTAGAAGGCAGCCTCATACGCTTGGTTATTGCCGCTGTCAAAGAGACCCTGCCCTAGTGTCACTGGGGGCTAAGAAGTCCAGAGGAGGAAATTGTGAAAGCTTTGGAACGAACATAAGAACATAAGACAAGACTACTGAATGACTGGCCCATCCAGTCCAGCGTCCTGTTCTCACCCTGGCCAACCAGATGCCTGTGGGAAACCCGCAAGCAGGACCTGATCACAAGAGCACTCTTAAATCCTCACCCCACCCCACCCCACCCTGTGGTTTCCAGCAGGGCTTGGCAAATCCCTTCCTCTGCCATCAACCCCTGGTCTGTATTCTTTTCTGTGCAGAACTGCATGCACACAACTAGCAGGCACATCTCCTTGTCATTCGCTTCCTTGAATGTGGGTATGGCTGTAGCTCAATGGTGAAGGCCCCAACTTTAATCCCTGGCATCTCCAGACACTGGAGAGCCACTGCCAGTTAGTGTAGACAGCACTGAGCTAGATAGACCAACGGCTTTGACTTAGTAGAAGGCAGCTTTCTATGTTCCTGTGTAACAGTACAGTGAAGACAGTGTGGGTTCCTGTCTATGTGCTGCACGTAATGTACCATGTAGCCCAACTGCATCCACCTCCCCTTTCTTTCCAGCTGACGGCGTTTGCTTACAGAGATTACCTGTCCTTTGGATATGTGTACGTTGGGCTCCGAGGTACAGAAGAGCTGTCCAGCCAGTATAACATCAACGTCTACACGCCCACCATGATGGTGTTCAAAGAGCACGTCGATAAGCCTGCTGATGTCATCCAGGTACGGTATGGCAGCCGCCACGCAAGGCTGCTTATGCAAGAACTCTGGCCCTAACAGGCAGGTGGCCAACGCTCAGCCTAACTTGTTTCTACGGTGTTGATAAGGAAGCTTCAGATAGCTCCATCAGTCTCCATGACAACTTACAACGTCTTGTAAGCAAAGCACAGATCCTTACCTTAAAGAAGTTGCAATCCAAATCTAGACTGTTGGGGACCTGCAACAAAAGTTTGCAGTGCAGATGGATCCAGTGTTAGTCCTACTCATAGTAGACCCACTGAAATTAATGAACATGACTAACTTAGGTTCTTTAATTTCAGTGGGTATACTCTTGTATAGGACTAAGACTAGATACAACCCACTCTGTTTAGGACTGCAGACCTTACTTAACTAGGGCTGCAATCCTTACCAAGTTACATGGGAGTAAGCACCATTGTAAGCACATGATTAGGGTTACACTGTTTAGTCATTAAACAATTCTGAAATAAAATTAATCAGGAAGTTCATATTTAAGGGCATTCTGGCTCCCCCCACCCTTTGGCCAGTTTGGTTTGGGTGTGTTTTTGTGGGACAAAGAACGATGGGGCTCACCTTTTAAATATATATATATATTCTTTCTAGCAACACATAAGTAGTTTTTGTGTTATTAAATTGTGAGTTTATCTGGCAGTTCCTTCCACATCTCAGAAGGGTGTATACCTTGATGGTGGTCTGTAATCTGCTGAAGTATTTTGGTAACCTGCAAATATATTTAAAAGCCACATGAATCATCAGCTGAAAATTCTGTGGTTGGTTGACAACTTGTTGGGTGTGTGTGTGTTGTTTTCCAGGCCCGAGGCATGAAGAAGCAGCTTATTGATGACTTCCTGTCTCAGAACAAGTTCCTCATGGCATCTAGGCTCACCAGCCAGAAGCTTTTTCAGGAGTTGTGTCCTGCGAAAAAGTCTCACAGGCAGCGCAAGTAAGGCTCGTGGTGGTAGTGATGCTCCTCCATAGTGTGTTTGGTTTTGTAAGGGTTATTTGGGGACTTTCAAGTCCCATCATAGAATGGGATACCGAGAGCTGCTGGAGAATCTAGGCCTAAAAGAATTTGCAGCTGGAAAAGCAGAACTCTGCAGCTGTAGATGCATTACCTTAACCAGTTTCAAGTATTTTTGGGGTTGCACAGTAAAATTGTTGCGCAGGTTTTGTAAGGTAAGGAGAGTTCAGAGTGACTTGACTTCCCTACCTGTTCTATGGAATCCTCCCACTGCGCTTTTGATCGTTCTGCAGAGAAGGTATTTGGTGGGGGTTTTTTTTTGCGGGGGTGGGGTAGGAATTTAATAAGAGAGATTAGCTTTCACTCTTTTTCTTCCATAAACAATTCTTTATATGAGCAGAGTCCAGATTGTCCCAGTAACGTGCAGGAACTCAGAACTGCAGTTTGCAAATCCCTGTCCTCACGTGACCTCCAACGAAGCAAGCCTTGCTCATGCTGAATGCTGAAAGAGAGCAGAGTGCTGGTGCTGTTTCAGCAACTGTCAAACTTGGACTGGGCTTATATAGAAGCAACAGGGTCTGTTCTGATTGCACCTCTTCAGTTAAAGTGTTCAGCCCATTCCAGCAGTCTTACTCAAGCCGCCCAGGGAAGAATCTGGTTGTACTGGGTCTTCTGTGATGGAGTTCTTATAAGTCAGAGGATGGCAATGTGACATCCTTAGGCCAGAGGGGCACAGCTACCATGGGCTCACTTTGCGGACTTGATTCTGGGTGTGGCCCTGTGTGCAAATCCCCTTCTGACTCAGGAGTCCTTGACTTCAGCACCTGAAGAAAGACGATCTGACTCAAGGGTCATGATAATGTTGCCATTCCTCTGCCAAACCAGTAAAGCCTACAGAGGGTCCCCAACCTCTTTTCCATAGTGCGTTCCTGTGCAGCCTTTCTGCAGCTCGGAGCAGCTCACAAAAATAAAAATACTCCAATAGTTAGCAGCAAAGGTGTGTGAAAACAGCATCTGTCGAACAACTACAAAAAGCACACAACCTTAAACTTAACGTGCCAGGCTGTGCTTGATCAGAAGAACACAGCTAGCGCAGGGGTTGATAAAAGGGGAGAGGTGATCTCAAAAGAGAGAGGGGTCCCCAGGGCTTTAGAAACCAGGTTGGGCTCAGAAACATACTTGCATCCAGGGTGATGGATACAGCCTGGGCTGAACATATGCAGGCCAGGTTCTACACTAGTGCAGGCTTCTGAGTTGTCTTCAGACCAGCATCCTGCAGAGGGCAGTGCAGTCCTCAAACCTCAAGGTTAGCATGGCTCAGCTGGGTGCAGAGTGTTTACAGAAAAAGAAGTCCCACTGCAGAGTCCCATCACATGGAGCATCCCCACAGGCAATCTACAAGATTCATTGCTCCCCAAGGCCATGGGCTGCCTGAATCCACCCAGTGCTCGCCCCTCCCCCCACATTGCCCCAAGGCCTTCTCTTCTCTCAAGAGTTCTTGGACTTTACCATAGTAGCTAGCCTTGGACAGAGGGTCTTGTCCTGGCCTCCTCCAGCATGGGCAAAGTAAAATTGCCTTGCAGATTCTCTTTGCTGAAGCCAGGAGCTTGCTTGAAATCTCAGGGGGAGGGGAGCATATTTTCTGTTGAGGGCCACATTCCCTTGGTGGGTAATCTGACAGGGGTCACTGGCTGGCAGTAGCTGGAACCAGAACTAAAAGTGGGTGAGGCTTCCATTCTCCCTCTCTCTGACCCTATCTCTGTGTTTCCTCGGAAAGGACAGGTTTCTCTTGCCAGAGGCCTGAATTGATGGCTTGCAGACAACTTTCAAAATTAGGCTGAGGGCTGCAGACTACCTGCCGCTAAAGCAGAAAGGGTTGGAATCCAAGTTCTCTTAGTTCTGGCTGCATAGTGTTCTGGTCCCAGCCAAGTGACTTGGGAAGGTGTTTGAGCCAGTGTGGTGTAGTGGTTAAGAGCGGTAGACTCATAATCTGGGGACCCGGGTTCGCGTCTCCGCTCCTCCACATGCAGCTGCTGGGTGACCTTGGGCTAGTCACACTTCTCTGAAGTCTCTCAGCTCCACTCACCTCACAGAGTGCTTGTTGTGGGGGAGGAAGGGAAAGGAGAATGTTAGCCGCTTTGAGACTCCTTCAGGTAGTGATAAAGCAGGATATCAAATCCAAACCTCCTTCTTCTTCCCTGTGAACAGTTGCTGTCTCTTTGGGTGTGTGGGTTTGCGGGTGTTTGCCTTCAGTATTGTCAACTAGTCCTATTACGTTTCTGAGAGGGCAGTAATTATCTCTTCCCTCGTGATGTTCTAGGTACTGTGTGGTCTTGATTACCGGCGAGGGCGATAAATACACTGTGAGCTATGAAGCCTTTCTGGCTTTTGCTCTGGCCAACACGAAGGACACCCTGAGGTTTGTGCACATCTACAGCAACTACCAGCCGCAGTTTGGGCACACTTTGCTAATGGACGACGAAAGATTCCACGGGAAGTCAGCCGTGAGTGTCCTGCCTGTGGCCTCCAGCCCAGCTGCATCTTGCTGGCTCTTTCTAATTCATTGCAAAACGTTCCTTTTGTCCCATGTTTCCTGGGTCAGTTAGCAGCACTTCAGGGAAACATTGTAAGAGAGCTTTATAAAAAAATAATGATTTAAAATGTAAAAAAATTGAACTGAAAACATAAAAAAATGGGTTGAGATGAATCATAAAGCCCTAATTTCACTGCCTTGTCTGCAGGCTGGATCCGCCCAATGTTACAGTTCTTTTTGGCCTAGCCAAAATGGCCTCGGAAGCCAAACGGGGAGACTTGGCAGGCCTAAGTAGGCCAGTGGCCTAGAGATTCTCCTCCTCCCCACCACCACCATTTTCTTGTGGAAGCATTTTCTTGTAGAAGGCCAGGATGGGAACATAAAGTGTGTGGGGTTGGGGGTGGTTACAGGGCTGTGAAAAATAGGGATTAAGTCTAAGTCCATGCATCATTTTGCCACTGCCCGTTCAGGCAGAGGAACTGAGTGGGTGAGGTAATGAATCTCCAACTGCATGTCATGGCAGAAGGCCAGGTAACTCCCACCTGGATGTAATGGGCCAAAGACACCACTTCTTTATCTGTGCTGTGGGGCAAAGATATTGGTGTTTCGCAACTTTGACCTGTTGCAGGATCTTCGCCAGACCCAGTTGAACATAGCAGAGCATACACAGACTTCCAGAAGCAATCAGTTGCAGGAAGGAAGGAGGAAGCAGGAACAAGACGCTGCTACTAGTAACTTGGTTACTTAGATGTGTTTATTATTTACGGCAGACTCACAAGTTACTATATACAAGAACAGAAACGGATCTTAAACTAGCTCTCTTAACAAACTCCAAACGACTCTCAGAACACCACACTGACCAACACACTACCCAGTCAGGGAAGGTCATGAGTCATCATGCCTGTGTGGAGACCTTAACCAATAGTAGAGCTATATCTAAGGACCCATATCTCTAACCAGAATAACTCCCTCTGCTCAGTCTTCTTGGCCTTCGGCCAACTCTTAATTGCTTTGTGTGAAGCTCCATGTGGGCAAAATCCCAACAAAAGATTTCCTGTTGTCTGGAGCTTCAGGCTTGGGGCTCTGGGTTCAACTGAAGCCCTAAACCTGCTCCTTCTCCCCTGGCTAGGCACTCTCTTGGAAGCTACGGCTGGTTTCTCTAAAGCTGTATTGAAAACTCCCCCACACCAACTTGTGGTTTAACCCTCTGCTTCTTGCCCAGGTGGTCATCTTGGAGAGGCGCAACAATGCCGGGCGAGTAGTCTACAAAGCCCTTGACGAGCCCTGGAGCGGCAGTGAAGAGGACAACTTCATTCTTCTGGACCTCCTGGATCAGCTGAGGACAGACCCAGGCATTCTCTCTTCTGATACTATCCTGCCAGACTTGAATGATGAACTTGCTCCTGTAAGCATTGTGGATGTTTAACAGGATACAAGTGTGTGTGTCTGTGTGTGTGTGTGTGTGTGTGTGTGTTTGAGGGTGATGGGATCTCCAACAAAAAGCCTTCGATTCTCTACATCAAGATGAGTAAATAGACTCACAGCCCGGTGCTAATACATTTACTTGGACATAGCTGCACATGCTTTAGGCTGCTATCCTCTGTGCACTTACCTGGGAGTAAATCCCATTGGATGCATTGAGGGTTACATCTAAGTAGACCTGCATAGGTTTGCTGCATTCGTTTAAATGCCAGAATAATGAACTGCAGCTGTAGCTGATGGATTGGAATCACCCTTTCCCCTCTGCTCTTTCGGTGTGATCACAGGTTTTCTTCCTCCGATGGATCTATTCCGCCATCGACTATATATCAGACAGCTGGGACAGCCTCTTTCACAGCAACTGGTATGGATTCTGTATTAATAGCTGCCTTTCCTTGATTCACATTTTTGGAGTGTCAAAACCGGGGGGGGGGGGGGTGGCCTTTTAACGTTTAGGCATGTTGTGCTGATTCCCATGAAGATGGCTCAGTGGCTACTAACCCAAATGGCTGTGTTCTGCCTCCACATTCAGAGACAATAATGCTTCAGAATACCAGTTTCTGAAAACCACAGGAGGGGAAGAATTGCTCCTGTGCTCGGGTCCTGCTTGCCAGTTTCCTACCAGTATCTGGGTGGGAACAGGATGCTAGACTTGATGGGGCAGTGGCCTGATCTGGTAGGGCAGGTAGAGCAGGTACTTGTTTAGAGAGGAAGGGAGCAGGTCTGAGAGCTAGCCAGGAACCTAGGCAGCTGGCAAGGGCGAGGAGCAGCGGATATTAGAATCCAGTGGCTCTTCAGGGTCACTGGCAGTGAGGAGATTTGCTGCAGGGAGAGGGGGCTTCCAGGTTGAACCCGGACAGGTTCTCTTCTAATTCCTTTTGTTTGCACATTCTGGATCTTCATGCATTTACCATGATCCCCTATGATAAAGTGTAAAATTTGCATGGAATTAGAAGTGCTCAAGACAAAGGTTAAGACTGTCAAAGCGGTTTGGGCCAATTTTGGGTGGGCCGCTGGTCAGCGCCTTGGGTGGAGACATTCTGCTTCTTGACCACTAGGAGTTGCTCTCCCTCTCCTGAGCCATTAGTAGACCACTGTGTTTGTATTATTGCTGCTGCCACCTAATGTTAATAGTGATTTCCCCCCCTGCAAATATATTTGATGCAGGCTATAAAGCATGCCTGAATGTGCAAAACAGTGTAATAACAATTCTAACCTTTGTAGCAAAATTCCTCTCAGACCTTGGGCCGTTGAGGGAGCACAGTACTTCCTAAGGGGCACAAGAGTGAGGGAACTGGAGAGGACAGCAAAGATGGACAGAAGGGAGCCAATTCTCGTATTGGTTCCATTTTCACCTCTCCCGGGAGGCAGCCCATTCAGAGGTGGGGGAAGAAGGCACAGGCTGCGGATTTGGTTTGACACCGGCCCTCATTGGAGATCCTCTTTTGCAGGAGAGAAATGATGCCCCTCTTATCGCTGATCTTCTCAGCCCTCTTCATCCTTTTTGGGACCGTTATTGTTCAGGCTTTCAGGTAAGCAGCCGTATGTAGTAGATAGGTAGGTATTTTTTGACCTTTGTATCCCTTCACGGCCTAGGACCCTCGTACCTACGGGACTGCCTCTCCCGGTATGCCCCACGGAGGACCTTAAGGTCCATAAACAGCAACACCCTAGAGGTCCCGGGCCCTAAGGAAATTAGATTAGCCTCAACCAGAGCCAGGGCCTTCTCAACACTGGCTCCGGCCTGGTGGAATGCTCTGTCTCATGAGGCCAGGACCCTGCGGGATCTGATTTCTTTCCACAGAGCCTGTAAGACAGAGTTGTTCCACCTGGCCTTTGGCTTAGAATCAGTTTGATTCCCTCCCCCTCTTTCTTTTTCCTTTCTCCTCCTGTGAAGAGGCTGCATCCTAATGTTTTAATGTTGTATTTTAATTTTGTTTTTTAAATTGTATTTTAATCAACATGTTTTTATTATTTGTTGTTAGCCGCCCTGAGCCCGGTCTTGGCTGGAGAGGGCGGGGTATAAATAAATTGTTTTATTATTATTATTACTACTACTACTACTACTACTACTACGACTACTACTACTTAACCACATCCAGGGCTGGCTGGCCGGCCCGCTCATGAGGCAGGCTGAGGCAGCCACCTCAGGCGGCAGAACCCCAAGAGGCAGCACCCCTGCGGGCATCCCGGCACCACTGCCAATGGCAGAGAAGTGGCAGTGGCTTCTAGCGAGATCTTGCTGGAATCTGTTGCTGCTTCACGGGTGCCACCTGCAACCCATGTAAGGGAGACTTTGGCAACAGGGGAACACCTTCCCATTTTGCCTCAGGCAGCAAAATGGGATGGGCTGTCCCCCACCACATCTTCCAGGCAGTTCACAAACTGTGACGATAAAGTACAATCATTCAACCGATGGAGGCACCAGGCGAGCTTCTCTAGGGAGAGCTTTTCAAAACCAGAGCGCCAACATTGGAAAGACCCCATTCTCTTCTCTGCTTTCCCCTTTGTTTTGTAATCTCACCACTCCCACCTCCCCCATTCCAACCTTTATTGATTTTTAATGTTTATTAACTTCATTGGGTCTTCTCTTAGTATACCAGCATTAGATAAAACCCAAGCTCTGTAGGTGGTTTACATAGAATAAAATGAAATCTTTAATAAAAACTAATTTTTAAAAATAGTGTAAACAGAAGACCTAATAAAATTATCAGGATATAGATAAAATCAAGGGGTTTTAAAGCAAATACTCACAGTAAATGAAAAATGGAAATAACGGTTTCTGTGCACTGCTCTGGACCTAATAGTCAGGGGTCCCTTTACCTTTTTAGACACACAATAGTCACACTGCAGATGAATTGATCCGACCCTGTCCGTGATCCCCCAGCCTCTTCCCCGCCTGAAAACACAACTTGCTGTTTTTCAGTGACTCAAGCGACGAGAGAGATTCGCCTCCCGCCAAGAAGGATGAAAACCCTCCGAAGGGCGAGAAGAATGACACAAGTTTCACCAAAGATAACAGGTTTCTCCTTAGTTCAGCCTTCACCGGCCTGGAGTCCTCCAGGTGTACAGGACAACAACTCCCATCAGCCCCAGCCAAGACAGCCAGTGGCCAGGGATGGTGGGATCTGTAGTCCAGATCTATCCACAGGGCACCAGGTTGGCAAGTGCTTCCGTAGCTTAGCACTCTCCTTTCCTGGGGTTGGCCTTTGCGTCTCCTGGGCCAGAGGCAGTCGCCAGGGGTCTGGAAGTGTAGCCTTCACTAGAGGTGATGGAGATGGACTCTTGGGCCTTGTTTGCCCCTTGCCGGCTGCCAGTTTCTGCCCTGGGCTGCCTGTTCAACTGGGGCAAGGACTCTGTCCCAGGCCCTGCTGAAACGCAAACGTTTGCATGCCTTCCACCGCAGCGTGAGTGGGCTTTGGCTCAGTGATGGAGCATCTGGTTCTGCCTGCAGCAGCTCTCCAGCTCAGTCCCCAGCAAGCTCCTCTCTGAAACCCTGGAGAACCACAGCCAGCCAGTGTGACATGATCTGCAGCAGCTTCCTCAGGCCTCCGTTGTCTCAGAGGAGACATCTGAAGGGGGTTTGGGAGGCTTGTTGGGCTGAGAAGGTCGGGCAGATATGATGAGAGCGAATGAGGATGGAAGAAAGCAGAGAACCTTCTACTTGACTTGTCTAGGGGAAAGTGACTGAAGGTGTACAGTGGTGCCCCGCAAGCCGAATGCCTCGCAAGACGGAAAACCCGCTAGACGAAAGGGTTTTCTGTTTTGGAGGTGCTTTGCAAAACGAATTTCCTATGGGCTTGCTTCACAAGACGAAAATGTCTTGCGAGTTCCTGCGGGGGGTTTTCCCTCCCCCCCCCTTTTTCCCAAGCCGCTAAGCCGCTTATCAGCTGATCCGCTAAGCCGCTTATCAGCTGATCCGCTAAGCTGCTTAACAGCTGATCCGCTAAGCCGCTAATAGCGCTAAGCCGCTAGTGAGCTTGCTTCGCAAGACGAAAAAACCGCAAGACGAAGAGACTCGTGGAACGGATTCCTTTCGTCTTGCGAGGCACCACTGTATGTGCAGCTGAAACTGGGGAAAGGCTGCAAGCTCTCTGGGCTGGAGCATCTGCTTTGCATAGAATTGTAGAGTAGGAAGGGGACCTAAGGGTCATCTAGCCCAGTGTTTCCCAACCTTGTGCCTCCAGATGTTTTTGGCCTACAACTCCCATCATCCCTGACCACTGGTCTTGCTAGCTAGGGATGATGGGAGTTGTAGGCCAAAAACATCTGGAGGCACAAGGTTGGGAAACACTGATCTAGCCCAACCTCCTGCAGTGCTGGAATCTTTTTGCCCAATGTGGGGCTCGAACTCACAACCCCTAGATTAGGAGTCTCATGCTCTACTAACTGAGCCATCCCAGCATGCAGAAGGTTCAGTCAGACAGGTTCAATCAGAGATGACAGTAGCAAACTACATGGACCCAAAAGGTCCACCTTCATAGAAGGCAGCTTCCTCCAAGAAAGCCTTTTTCACAGATGCTTTTCTCGAGGCCGTAGAGCTCTGGGGACATATAGATGCTAAAGTTCTGCTGCTTCCCCTTGCTCCCATGCAGGTGGCTCTCCTTGCTTCCTGCTGAGCCTCTTCTCTCTCCCCTTCCCTTACAGGATCCCCAAGAAGGGCTTTGTCGAAGTGACCGAGCTGACAGATATCACCTACACAAGCAACCTGGTGCGCCTGAGGCCTGGGCACATGAACGTGGTCCTGATCCTTTCCAACCCCACCAAGACGCCTCTCCTGCAGAAGTTTGCCCTGGAGGTCTACACTTTCACTGGGTGAGTGTGGGGCACCGTCACTGGCCAGAGTTATGTTGGAGGTGTGTCCTGCCATGGGAGAAAAAAAAGGGCATTTTCAGCCTTCCAGAGTCTAAATGGAAGAGCAGGACGCTTATTTCATTCGTGATGATTAGCCCGTTTACAGTCTTGAGTCACTCTTGCAACAGCACCGTGAAGTTGGTCACCTTTTGTGCCCATTCTGTAGATGGGAAGCTTAAGGCTGCAAAACGGTAGTTGGGCTATGCTGAAATGGGGCTTAAAATCACCTCCTCATCCTGGTCCTCTGGGTCTTTCCTCTGGCTTTTGGAAGGCTGGGGGAGGCTATTTTTTGAAACCCCGAAGAGCTACTGTTGGTTAGTGTCAACAGTACTGTGCTACATGGACTAGTGGCCTGACTGTGTTTCAAGGCAGCTTTCCTACGTATCTTCCTCACTTCAGATGTCTGAGGAGGACTTGACCCTATATCCACCTCTGACTTGGATAGGAATCCCTCGCAGTTGTGTGGTTGTGGCGCCAATTTCAAATGGGAGGATGTCTCATTCCCCTGTGTCAGACATGCTGCTTGCTTGCAGGTCATAAGTAGATCCAGGAAATGGGGCTACTGGGTGATGGGCTAAGTGCCATTGTGGCCTTGATTGAGGTTCAGGAGGGTCTGAACGAATTTGAATTGCTTGAGGCGGTGGGGTGGGGTAGAGGACAGATCAATTTAATCTGCTTTGAGTCCTGAGCAGCTCCCTCTTCCCTGGCTGGAGGCATGCAGGAACCAGTGAGCCTACCCTGGCAGGCACGGTCACATAACCAGTTCTTGAGTCTCCAGCCCAGGCCCTTCCCTCCCCGACTTTGATCAAGGCAGTTGCTTTAGCTCAAGGACGTGGCTAACCATTTTTGGCCCACGTGCCATATTCACCCCAGCCAGCCTCAAGCAGTGTGTGTGGCCACTCCACACTAGGGGCATCCCAACCTCTCCACTTTAATTTTTCTCTTTTTTTTCCACCACCAAAATTATGGGGTCTTAGAGGGCCGGAAAGCTTGGTTTGGAGGGCCAGAGCCAGGGGATTAGACGCTCCTCCTCCCAGCTCTTCTGTTGTTTTTCAGCTTCTAAGCTTACAGTGGTACCTTGAGTTACAGACGCTTCAGGTTACAGACTTCGCTAACCCAGAAATAGTACCTCGGGTTAAGAACTTTGCTTCAGGATGAAAACAGAAATCGTGCAGCGGCGGCACGGTAGCAGCAGGAGGCCCCATTAGCTAAAGTGGTACCTCAAGTTAAGAACAGTTTCAGGTTAAGAATGGACCTCTGGAACAAATTTAAGTTCTTAACCCGAAGTACCACTGTACTGGGTTCTGATCGGGATGCTAGAAGTAACCCCTTTAACTATCTGCCACGAATGCTGCAGCTGAGATTCCTGCATTGTGGTGGGTTGGGTTTGGGAGGTCGCTTCCAACTCTACAATGTTACAATCCCCTCTCGCATCCCTTTTCCAGGAGCAACTGCCTCCACTTCTCCTTCCTGAACCTGGACAAGCATCGGGAGTGGCTGGAGTACGTCCTGGAGTTTGCGCAAGACGCCGCCCCCATCCCCAACCAGTACGACAAGCACTTCCTGGAGCGCGACTACACGGGCTACGTTCTGGCCCTGAACGGGCACAAGAAATACTTCTGCCTCTTCAAGCCTCGCAAGTCGGAGGAGGACGGGGATGCCCCGGGGATGCCCTGTGATGAATCTGACCTGGGGGAGGTCCGTGGGAAGTCTTCCTCTTGCAGCCCGGGGGCGAGGTCGGTGAAAAACAAACTCAACAAGCTCTCCCTGTGGATGGAGCGTCTGTTGGAAGGGTCCCTGCAAAGGTTTTATATTCCCTTGTGGCCTGCGCTAGACTGAAAAAACAACAGCAGCGGCATCAAATTTTGAAAAAGGAAAAAAAGAGTTTTTTCGAAAGAGAATCTCTTATCTCAGCAGAGACGTTGAAAGAGGACAACTGCAAGCATCTCTCTTTCGGGGGTGTCGGAATAGACGGTAGCTTTTTAGATGAATCCTCCTAGGCCCAGTGAGTTAGAAACATCCTTCCCGCCGCATTTGACCTAGGAGCGATCGTGGCGACGAATGCACTGGCGCCTGCTCTTCGTACCAAATGGTTTGAATGCTTGGAAGCCGTACAATCAAAACAGTTTCACAGTCGGTGCCCCTGTCCCCAACCCCACCCCACCCCCCGCTGTCCCAGCCTGCTCCAGTTCCGCCTCTGGGTTTTTCTCCAAAGTCGATGAAAGCCTTGCTGCTGTGGGAACTCTCTTCTTTGCCTATGGATGGTTTAAATGTTTTTGGTTTTCTTTTGCTGCCACTCTCCCCCCATGCAGTCTACAGAGAGCTGTAATCATCCCTACCTGTTGGTTTCCCACACATGCCCCGTTATCCTTTGTATGTACCAAATAGCTGACAGGGCAGGATGTGTATAAGGGCGGGGAGGGGGGGGAAGGTACTAGCAACCCACTTGCATGCCCCCCTCCAGCCCTGGGTGCAATATAATCCAACAGGTAGAGTTGACCAGCTCAGCCTTCAGCAGGGCAGGGAGTGGCCAGCTGAGCCGCAAACACTGTACGAGAAGCAATGAGCCATTTTAAAAATGTATGTCCCTTTTGATGCCTTCCTGCTTGCTGTCTGGTTTGTCCTCTTCTCCGAAAGACTTGTAGTTTTACAGCCATACTCTCAGAACCACATCCATAGAGCTACGGACTGCTGCTAGCCAATAGCTGTGTGTGTATGTGTGTATGTTTGTGGAAGGCACCAACTCCTGCTTGTGAGTCATTCCCTGGACATCCCTTTCCCTCCCGCCCTGAAACAGCAACAATACATCTGTAGGACAGTAACTGAGCGAAATTGCCTCTCTCAACATGGCCTCTCCCAGGATAAGGTTAGGATTCAAATGCCAAACTACTGAACTTTGCGGGTGTCTGTTCCATGGCAATGTGATTTCTTTCTTTCTTGCCTTCCTCGTAGGGCAGGGCACCCTTGCCACCCTTTTCTGAAGCAGGTTTCCAGGGGCCTGTTTGTTTACAAAGGGGCACGGCTGCCCGGCTGCTCCCCCCTCCTGCCGCCTCTCAGAATGTGCCGCTCACCTTGATCTGGTTGACTTTTTCCTTGGAGTCATAGGAGTGGTCACATTTTTAAACTGCGGATTGCTTTCTAATTTAAATTTAAGCCCAAGGGTTGCATCTAATTCCAGTCCTACTCAGGGGACGCAGGCGCATCAAAGTTGATGCACATAATTATAACTTAGGTCCATTGACTCTAGGGGGTCTGCTCCGAGTAGTGCTTAGTTGGATGCAACCCTGAGACACGACGCACCATGGGCCATGCGTCTTGGATGGGTTCGTAGGGTGTATATTTGAAAGCTTCCCGTGAAAAAAGAAAAAGAAATGAGCCGCTCCTCTGCGTAGCACATTCTAGAGAGAGAGAGACAGAGAGAGAGAGAGATGTAGCAGAGCTCTCTCCCTGATGTGCTTGCTCTCTACTTGCAGGGAGCTCTTTTTCATTCAAAAATAGGACAGCCGAACCTCACAAGAGTGGCCCAGAACTTTGCAGTGTGTAGAACAGCTCTTGGAAATAGAATGTCTTGGTGACTTGCTAGTGGTGCCTTGCAACGGGGAATTGGGGATGGGATGTGCTTGGTGTGTTCTTTCTTAAAAAGAAAAAAGAAAAACAGAGCAAGCAGTCTGCCTCTCGCAAGAGCTCTCTGAAGTGCTGGTTTGTTTGTGCTGGGTCTTCCCTCGTCACAGGAGTGACTCTGGGTCGATCCTTCCTCCCCCCCCCCCCTAAGAAATAGTGGTGCACCTGCTACCTGCCTATCAAGGCAAGCGAAAAGCCTGTCCTTTAATAGAGGAGGGTGATGTAGTTCCTGTGCCGCAGCCACCCGTCTGTCGAATACCCTTGCTGCCCATTTTGGTAAAGTGCTTCAGGACGGCCTCTGCAAGAGCGTCGGGTTTCCACGGAAGTAGGTCAGAGAGATCCTACTGACAACCGTCCGGGGTTTCGGTGCAAGGTGCCTTTAAGCGGAGCTTCTAGGGGACGTTTTGAACTGTCGTCAGCTCCTCCGTAAGGATCCCCTCCGGGAACGTCCGGAAACGAATGAGAGAGAAGAGGATTAAGCAGCTGCCGCCGAGCAGATAATCGGAAGCTGCCTTGTCCCTTTGAGGGCAAATGAACTTGTGTGCCTCAGCGAGCGATTTAAGAGATATGTAGGGTGTGCTGGCAAAGAAATCAGCACAGTTTTAATGACGTGTTCTTTGTAACAAATAGCACTGGGATAAAAATTAATATACTGCCAGGTTCCAATAACAGGGAAAGCTTTGCCCGTTCTCGGGTTTCACAGGAACACCTTCGCATGCAGTTGGTGGAGCTTTCTAGGTAGAAGGCCCAGGGGAAAAGTTTAGGGTGGAGTCCTCAAAATGAGCTCTGCATCCTCAGTGGGAGTTCAGGATGCTGTGGGATTTAGAAGCTGGGGTGGGGAGGATGGTCTAGTTTTTTCCTGCCATCTATCGTTCTGCAGTCAGCCTTGGACAACAAGTGTCCCAGCAACTACAGCTGGTGAATCAGTGGTCAACGGTAGCTCTCGTAGCCCAGTTTTAAAACATGACTGGGTGTATCACTCCTTCCTCTCCCACGCAGCTTGGCTCTTGTATGAAGGGGGCAATCCTCAACTCAGTGCGATTGCATGAGTGCCAAATTCATGCAAGGCTCTCTTTTGTTGATGCTGAATTTAGCATCTGTATGCGATTGTCATCGGCTCTGAGGACCACGCAGAGAACTTTGCCACCCGTAACGCTAAGCCCAGGCCTCTCCTTTGCCAAAAGACCCAGGTACCTTCTGCTAACTAAATTTAATCCATTAATCCTGTTAACAGAAATTGCTATAGAATTGACAGGCTTCTCTCAGAGCTTTCGGGAGAAGAATGCTTCCACTGCCTGCTTGTTCTCAAACGTGACGGTGAGCCGCAAACCGTGTCTTGACGGCACATGAGCAAAATTGCGCCCGTTTTGCCCCTCCCAACTCGCAGCAGGGGAAGGCAGACCACAATTCGCAGCCGAGATGTGTTCTTGCCCTATTTCTTGTGGTTTGATGGAGCCAAGCAAGCCACGATCCAGCGCTAAATCAAGGGTCGCAGTTTGTTTCCTCCAAGGCATAAGCGGGAAGGGTGTGATTTGCTCGTGCATCGTAAACCATGGTTTAGGACTCCCCACGATGCACAGACACAACCATACAAAGCCTTTCTTATTCAAACTTCCTAGAACCTGAAGCTTAATGCCTTTAGCAGGGAAGTGATAGCATATTGTCCGATCCTCCTGTGCGTTGTCGACTTTTCCTTTGACGTTCAATGTGTTTGGTTCCCCCCACCCCAGCCTCCCTGTGATGGCCATTTTGTCTTCTGTGTTCTGTAGAAATGTTTGTCAGGAACTGATACGAATAATCCAGCCCAGGTGGAGGGATTGGTTTGAAAAGAAAGCTGAACATTTTGCACTTTTGATACTCTTGGGTTGGGTGGGTGGGGAATAAATTATTTATTGGGCAAATTGTCTTTTTTTTGTATTTGTGAACAGGCCCTAATTTTATTTTGGTTTTGCTTTAAGACTCTTACAGAATCTGCAACTGAAATAAAACTATTTTAATGTGTGTTCAGAATACGGTTTGGTGCTTCCAAGTGACTCTTGATGATAAAGTAATGGTGGCGGCACAGTGCAATTTGGAGCCAACTCTCACACTGTTAAATTTCCATGGCATTGGATGGAGTTTGGTGCCTTTTGTGGGAGACCTTCCTGGGGTTTTCTCTCTTCCCTTTCTCTCTACCCTCCCCTGCCCCCCTCCCCTGCCCTTCACACAATGTAGAACTGAATTTGTGGAACCCACAGACACAAGATGTGGCTGCTCAGATGGCTTTAACAGGAGATTATGATGGAGAGGTCTAAATAGAATCTCCAAGTTCAGAGGCAGTATACCTGCAAATGCCAGTTAACTTTGGGACAAAGAACAGAGGAGGCTGTTGCCTTCATGCCCTGCTCGTGGACTCACTGAAGGTGTCTGGATGGCTGCCAAAGGAGAGAGGACTATGTGGATTACATGGACCTCTGTTTTGATGTAGCAGAGCAGGAGAAGAATGGTGACCTTGTGATGTGGTTGGACTCCCATCAGGGATGTTGGGAGCTGCAGTTTAGAAACATACGGAGGGCACCCCATTGGCTATCCCATCTTGGCTCTGAGGCTCCCAGGGATATGTTCTCATCCGGCGCTCTTTATAATTTGTACATTCATTTATTTGCATGTGCCTTTTATGCAAACTACTACGCTCTTGGTGAAAGGCTGGGACTTGGCTGACATTGCCAGGTGCTCTTAGGTATTGGGTGGCTGTGTCCTGTGCTTCATTTTTGGGTTTTTCTTCCAGCAGTAATGTGGACTAGCAACTTAATTTCCCCACAAAACCAAAGATTCCCAGAACTTGCGTTTGCTGGTGAGCAGTGTCCCTTTATGTCAACCCTGCACATTTTCAGCTGCCCTGGTTATTGCTGTGGATGTCAGGAAAGGGTCTGGTAGCAGGCAGAGAGTTGCACAGATCCAGCAAAGTTAAAAACACAACGTTCTGATTCTTTGCAGGTCTGCAGGGAGGTCCTTGTGTATTACAAGCGCCTTTAGCGTGAATCGGAAGCTTCCCTGGAACGGTTTATGTCCTCTTGACTTGTGGGAGGGCGCACAGCATTTCAAAGAGCAGATTTGCTCCCAGGAGTGCTGTGTTACCTGTGTAAGCAAAAGGAGCAGAAAGCCAAATTAAGGAATTTGCTGCCTCTTCCAACCCTTGGCTGCTATGGAGAGAGCAATCGGCTGCTGACTGACTACCCTTCAGGGTAGCCAGAGAAGGGAGCTGCTGTGGTGTCCCCACCCCTTAAGCCTCAGTTCTCCAGTCCATAAAATGGGGCTTATAGTGTCTTACTTTCTTGGATGTGTTGTGAGAGGGACTTCACAGAGCTTAGACATTGCTCTTCTCAAGATGACCCAAGCAGGAGCCTGACATTTTGGGGGGGATCAAGTACCCCCATTCAGGTTGTTGCTAAAGCGGCAGATGCCAAGATACACCACTTACCGGAAGCATCATACATCGGCGCCACTTCAACAAGGTCACCCCCAACAATATTCAGACCTTGGCAGCCGCGAATAATCTCCAGAGCCTGTTTGAAAATCAAGAGAAGGCAAAGTGGGTCAAGGGCAGGGAGAGGCTCAAGAATTAAGTGACTTAAATGAGTGGAGGGAAAATGCATTTTGTAGTCTGGCCCAGGAGCTGAATGTGGCCCTTCAAGCTCCTCTCTCCAGCCCTTGGGAGTCTCTTCAGTCTATGCCACACCCCCTCTAGCCAGGCCACACCCCTCTGCCCCTGTTTTGCACACTCCAGGAATGTTTAGCCTATGCCGCTAACCCTTGATAATGCCTCTTGCTTGCCTACAAAGGTAAGAATTATATTGGTTGGTTGTTTCATCCCCTTCTGACTCTGGTGCCGTCTGCCACCAGCACATGGCCTCTAAAAGATTATCCGGGAGGCCCTTTTGCTGAAAAAGATTCCTCGCCCCTTCTACAGAAGGAGGTCTTTGCGTATCTGGGATCCAACCAGATTGAAAAATAGGCACAAACGCCTGCAACTGAACAGACGGATGCAACTGGTAACCTCCGAGTCAGAAGAAGGTAAAGCAAAGTCTGCAGTTACTAAGGCCCTACTATGTCCCTGGACTCAGCTCCAAGCAGAGTAGCCAAGGATCAGGGATGTTGGGAATTGTCAGCCCAGCAACATCTGGAGGGCTGCAGGCTCCCCACTTTTGTTTCAGACAAAGCTCAACCCCCTAGAAGCCAAAGTAACGCAGCAAACATCTTGCTTAGACCTGTACTGCTTGAGTTTCTGCACACTTATTTTACCTGCGAAGGAGTCAGGCCGGCAATCTCGGGTGTCCCAGTGCCAGGGGCGTAGGCAGGGTCTATTCCATCGATGTCAAAGCTGATATAAATGGGCTTGTCTCCCATCTGCTTCCTCACCTCTGCCATCAAAGGGACTAGCGACTTCATCCAACAGTCTTCTGCTAGCACCACCCGGAAACCCTGTTAAAACACCGGCGAAAGCTTTGGAATGGAGAACCCCAGGGTCATCATACCGATAAGGTATCTAACTTTGCAGCTGTGCAGGTGTAAATTTGCTCTCTGGCCCCACAGCTGACACCTGACAAGTGTTCTCCCATGAAAAGGAACAGAGGAAGGTGCTTCCCCTGATTTTCTTGTCCTTTCAAGACTGCAAAAAAGGCTGTGTAGATGCAGAGAACTGCCCCAGAAGGAACCAGCTTCCTTAAAATCCTAGTGTGATCAAGTTTCTAGTCCTTATAGAGATAGGCTTTAAAGTGTGTGAGCAATGCCTGGTGAACTTTAGAAAGCCGAAAGGGAGAATCCGAGTGAGACTCTCCATGCCTGAAGGTGGGGTTGTATTGTCTATCGACTAGTGATATCTGGGAGGCAGGATAGAAAATGTGCATGTTCTCCCACAATTTATCCAAGTTGCAGAATCTGGCTTCCTGGGTACAGAGTATGGGTAGCTTGGGTGCAGATTTTTAAATATTCCAGCATGCACAGAGTATGCAGGCCTGGTTTTCTTTTTTACTGTATTTCACACAGAGAACCAGTGTGTGTTAAGGGTTAGTGTGTTGGATTAAGACCTGGGAGACAAGGGTTCAAACCACTACTCAGCCATGAAGCTCACTGGGTGACTTTGAGCCAGTCACTCTCTCCCAGCTTTACCTACCTTGCAAGGTTGTTGTGAGGACAAAATGGGGAGCTGAAAGCCTGTGAGCACCTGAAGCTCTTTGGAGGAAAGGTGGGTTATAAATAAGCAGTATATATTCGTGATTTATTTTTAGGTGCGTAATAACGAATGAGTAACGCTAGGCATGAGTAGTACAGTGGTACCTCTGAATGCAAATGGGATCCGTTCTGGAGCCCCGTTCGCATCCTGAAGCGAACACAACCCACATCTGCGCATGCACGGGTCACGATTTGCTGCTTCAGTGCATGTGCATGACATCATTTTGAGCGTCTGCGCATGTGCAAGCAGCGAAACCCGGAAGTAACACGCTCCATTACTTCCAGGTCGCCGCGGAGCACAACCTGAAAATGCTTAACCCAAAGTTACTTCAACCCAAGGTATGACTATTGGGTGGGCTTAATATTAGAAGTTTGACATGGTCTGATGTCATGGATTGGTTAGACGAAGAGGAATGGTGGGAGGAACCAGCTGGGGGACCACCAAGAGAAGAAGGCTCAGAGCCCGGGAATTGGTGATGGGACAAGGGAAGGTGGTCAGAGGGAAAAGATGACGGGGAAGAGAAGGTGTTGGAAGCTGAAGAGGTAACAGGACTCAGTGAACAGGGAGATCTGTGGCAGAGAGAAGTCCAGAATAAGAGGCAGAAACCGAAGCAGGAAAGGCCAAGAGGCAGAGATGGGTCAGGCTTGTGAAGAGCCACAGGCATCTCTCTCACTGGCCACAGCAAGCTCCCCTCCTTGCTGGTCTCCCAGGACCAGAAGAGGCATGAAAAGGGCAGAGGAGAGCATGCAGGCACAGTCTCTAATTGCTTGAGGAAAACCCTGGAGAGAAGGAGACATAGACTGCTGGGGGGAGGCACGGACCTTTAGTCTTGGCAACTGCTGCATGGGGGGCAAGACCTAATGGAGATTAGCTGCTGTGCTCATTAGGCCTGTGCAGATCCTGTTTTGCTAATAAAGAGCTAATTCCCAACTTGTTCACTGTGATCTACTGCTGGCTGGCTCCTGCCATCTTACCTGGTCTCGGCAATACTTGTAAGGGTCCTGAGTGTAGGAGGAGCCCCTGATTCCAATCTGAACGACCCGTGTGCAGTCCAGGAGTCCCTCGTCCACACAGCGCCGGAAAGGCGTCCCGTGGTAGATCTTCTCCCCCAACGCTTTGTCTCCGGTGTCCGTGTGGGCGTCTACATGTACCAGCCCCACAGGGCCGTGCCTGCGGAAGGAAGGAGAGATGCTAAGGGAACAAGATGGCATGACTTGACCACTACAGGGAAGGTGGGAACTTTTTCTACCCTTAGGACCACATGCCCATCTGCCGGGGGCTGTATGCTGGTGATGGGCGGAGCCAGAGACAAAGGTGGGCGGAGCAACAGATGCAAATCACGCCTTTTGTACAGGAGGCTAGTTTTTACAGGCACACCCTATGCTCCTCTCTACCCTCTGCCCACAGGGTTGGCAGAAGCTGCCTGACACTGTGCCGTTTCTCAATTTAGACTCACTTTTCTGCCACGGCTTGCAAGATGGGATACGTGATTGTGTGGTCTCCACCTGCAAGGATAACATGGTTGATGGTGAGATTGAGCCCTCTCCCTCTTCTTTCTATACATTCTCTAATGTTACTTTAACTACTAGGACTTGCTGATCAGAAGATCGGCAGTTCAAATCCCCGCGACGGGGTGAGCTCCCATTGCTCAGTCCCTGCTCCTGCCAACCTAGCAGTTCGAAAGCACCTCAAAGTGCAAATAGATAAATAAGTACCACTCCAGCGGGAAGGTAAACGGCGTTTCCGTGTGCTGCTCTGGTTCGCCAGAAGCGGCTTAGTCATGCTGGCCACATGACCCGGAAACTGTATGCCAGCTCCCTCGGCCAATAAAGCGAGATGAGCGCCGCAACCCCAAAGTTGACCACGACTGGACCTAATGGTCTGGGGTACCTAGCCGGTACATATATTAAGATTGCATGTGTTTGGGAAGCTCTGTCCTTGGTGTCGCCAGGATACGATCTAGTTCTTTAGGCAGAATGAGACAGCTGGTTCAGGTGGCAGGTGCTACTTTTGGGGGTTTCTGATCTCTTTTTTGGCCTTGGGATCTTCGGGACTCCTTGCCACATCAACACATGGTGATTAGATTTCTGAAATACTACTGACCAGGAGATTGCCCAGGGGCACCGCAGCATCCCCAATTTAGCTGCCTCTTTCCAATCAGCACTATCACAACCCCAGGCTGCTTGGCACCATCCTTACCCAGCGTGAGGGGCACACAGCCCTGTGCCACTATCTTTTGAAAGGCCTCTCGGATTTGCCGGCAGCTATCCTTCAGGTTATACAGGTTGACGTTCACATCGCCGATGTCGGCTGCCACAAGAGAATGGTACGGATCTGCCCCAGTGCTTGGATTGAACAATCTCACCATTGATGACTCGGCCCGGATGTGGCGAGGACCAAACCTGAGGTGGAAAAAAAGCAACATCTGTGTTTGTAGTGCTCAGCCTCCCTGTAGGGAGCCTTTGGCAGACTGAGGACCGCATTACTTCCTAGCATTCCTTCTGAGGGCCACCTACTGCTGGTGGGAGGGGCCAGAGACAAATGTAGGCGGGGCAATGAATGTGCTTTTTACCTAGCCTAGTTTTTGCACACACACTGTGCCAGAAAATAGGGGGGTTGCCTTTAACAGCCTAACTCCCCTTTTAAGGGACCCAGAGTTCCCCAAGTTTTTAATCGATCAGAGGTGGGTGAGTTGAGGCAGGATCCCATGAAAGCAAGGCAGATCTTTATTATTCTGTCCCCCTATCCTGCTTCATAGGAGGTGAGGACCCAGAAACAAGGATGTACAAGAACTTGCAAAGACTTTAGGAATTGCCCGATGCCTTAACCAAAGACCACCGAAAAAATGTCATACACATGTCACAGAAAGAGGCGGTCTACAACAGAAATTTGAGCATGTGGCTTAGAATTAGAGGGGGGATGGTACACACAATGGCCAGTTCTCTGGTAACAATACCCACACACCGCACTCTGTCCTCCATCCAGGTAAGGCAGAGGGTTTTCTCAGAGGGAAAGGATACATCTCAGCTGGGCCCAAACACTCAAGGAGGGTGCAAAGCAAGGCTTGTGAGGTGTGTGGCCAGGGAGGGTCCTGAAGACCAGATAGGCCTGGGAAACAGGTCTCTCACCCTTGCCTAAAGCCCCTGATAAGCTCGCAGCCTTGATGCCCTGGAACTGGGATTCTGGGTCATTTCCTTCACAAGACAAGGCGATGGTGCCCCCGTGAAAAAGCCACCCTGAGGGGCCCCTTTTAGGCTTTCAGATGAGGCCTAGCACTGACAATGGCCCCACTCCACACTCAGCTTGGAGCTGGATGAGTTTTGTGAATGTCAGAAAAATGAATCTGGCTGTTCTGCCTTATTTCCTGATCAAATGACACAAGCATTTGAAGATGGATGAGGCCAGCAGTGGGAGGAAGAGACCTTTCCCAGCTCACTTAAGTTTTCGTGGCACACACCGAGGGAAACAAAGCAAATTGGTGCTGCAGGATGAGATCTTTGAAGAGGCCTGGGCAGGTGGAGGCATCCCAAGGCAGCTGAAAGGGATTCAAGACACCAGCTGGGAAACTGATCTAAAAGCACATGTCCACTTGGAAAGGCTGAAACGGCCTGTGATTGTCAGGTGGCCTGGAAACATTTCAGATCATACCCAGGAGACCTGGATATGTTATATAGAATCATAGATAATCCCTTTTGCTGAAGGGAAATTTAGCTATGCTGCAACAAACTATTATATAGAATCATAGAATTGTGGAGTTGGAAGGGACCCTAAGGATCATCCAGCCCAACCCCCTGCAACATAGGAATATGAGGGGTTTGAACCTGCAACTTGGCGTTTTCAGCACCACACGCTAACCAGCTGAGCTATGCAGGTCAAAGAACTGTAGTTTCTCTGTGTATAATGTTCTTCATTTGTCACACCTGCAGAGAAATGTGGAACATATGACTTCCCCGTGGTCTGAGGCTGGCAGAAGGTCCGCCTAGGGCGCATCCTGCTTGCTGGGTTTCTCCTGTCTTGTCATGGGCTTCTGCAGCTGAAACAGCTCCACTTCAGGAGATGGTTGTTGCCGTTGAGAGCCAAATAATGCAACTTGCCCCTTTGAACTTGCAGGATGTCAAACAGGATTTTCCAAACTAAGGAACTTGCAGGATTTTCCAAACTAAGGAACTTCTTCCTGCTTGCAGTGGGAACTTAACTTGGCTCAGAAATGAAATACACTACAAGATTAATTGTAGTACAAAAGCATGTGGACTGACTCTGGCAACTGCAGAGATAATAGCTCACCAATTACAATTTCTAAGGGTAAGGAAGAACTGGAACATTTCTGCGCTGTTTGGTGAGATTTTATTTATGTGTCCAATCTATATAAACAAAATTCTCTTCCCCCCACCAAACTGAATAATTTGGCTTTCACCACGTGTTTTGCTGCTTTTATTTTTCTACATTATCTGCTCTGTATTTATTAGGAAAATACAACCTCTGTACTGCTCCTATTTTATGTTTTATAACTTCATTTTGTTGTTGATTTGTTGTAATTCTGATTTTACATTAGGAAAACACTAAGAAAATTAGAAGAAAGCCAATTTGATTCCATTTCAAGCATGAGTTTCAAATAGGGCTGAGGATCAGAATTTGATATTGAAGGGTGGGGTTTGGTCTGCTCAAAATACCTCTGGGGCAAAGCTTTTTAACAGAGAAGTCCTGATTTCACTTTTGAGGCCCATCACTGGGCACCTAACACATTACCAACACCTTCTTTCGCATGTGCACACACACATTGCTGTATGTGTAGTCTCCGTACAAACGTCTTCATGTTTTCAGAAAAACCCACACATAACAGAAGATTTCCCAATGCATCACATCACTTTTGTTTCCAAAGCACGGAGACCAGGTTGTTCAAACTCCAAGGAGAATTTTGGAGAAACAGCCCCAGGGTGGTTTCATTTCCCTGCTAAGACTCTCAGCTAGGCCTGGACTTTGAACTTTGATTGTTGACGCAGTTAGGTAATTTCTGGTTTTTAATGGGTCTTATGAAACCTCGCTCCTTTCGATGGTCATGCAAATGCGTCAAAATGTGTGATAGTTCTGCTACTTTGGGGGACCCTCCTGCTCATTCTGCAGATTAAGGGAACCCTGGGTGACTGCCCCCCAAAGTCCTACCCTGATAGCACCGCTGTGTGGCCTCCCTCCACCAGAGCCTAGTTTGTGATGCAGCATTCAATCCCTTCCCTTCCCAAAGCAAACCCACTCACCTGGCCCCAGGACGGTTGGAGGTCCCCGTGTCAAGAGGGACCCCCACGAAAGCCACATCCAGACCCTCTGCTGAATTTCGGATGGGCAGCTTGAACATGGAGCAGACCCCCACGGGTCTGGCCACAAACTCTGCACTGGGCGGCACATTGTAGCGGGTATTGGAGAGAAGGCGACGAGGGAGAAAACTCCCGGTGTAGAAACTTTCAATGAAGGAACTGCAGGGAGTTCTGGGCAGGGAGCCAGGCCGGCCTGGGTTAGTCCTGCTGTTGCTGCTGAGCTGCTGAGCGCGACATGTGCCTGTCGGGAACGTTCTGCAGAACACCTGCTTGCCAACGGCGAGGCTGTTTTGACACGCCTTCCTCTGCAACAGGTTTTTGCGCCCCAAGGAACAGAAGATCTCCATGCTGAACCCCCCAAGACAGGATACAGCTGGTAGCTTTAAAGGTTTCCAGGAGAGACACTCCCCCCATAACATGCACAGCCAGTGGGACTGCCTCTCTGCCTCCTCCCTTGACGGGTTCAAAGGGCACTAATGAGACATAAGCCAGTGAGACTTTTTTTTCACTAGGTGGCACTGTCTCATTTCCAGTTGGGATTTCAAAAGGTTTTTTTCCCCAAGGTGGAGAGGGGAGAGAGTGATTTTTACCATGCCCAGTATGTGTGTTTTAGAGTTAATGACTTATTTCCACCAGAATGCCTTAGTTGCTTAAGAGGAAGGTTATGCCAGCATCTACTGATCTTTTATGTCCTTCTAGCAAATTCCCTTCCGCTCCAAAAGAACCAATCCCTTGTTCTTTAGAGAGAAGCTGTCAGGCCATAGATCAGAAAGCCCTTTAAACCTATTTTAAGGAAGGCAGAATAAGTCGCCCACATAGGGCAATCACACCCATTGGCCCCCATCCTGCCTGCAGCTTCCCAACCCTGACTTGATGCTGAACCGTCCCTTGTTAAGAGGGATTCACGCTTCGAACTGGCAGTGGACAACATGCAAAAGGGTTAGACAGCAGGTGATGGGAATGATGGGAGGTGGAAGACATTGGCACAGAACCCAAAATCTCCTGCTCCTGCCCTTTTAAGAATTCTACTGCCAGGCACTGTTCTGGGTTTTGACCCTTAAAACCTTAACAAATAATTCAGTAGGGAAAGAGAGAGATGGGAGGGCTCTCTTGCACCTTTTAATCATGTAGACAAAGGAATGTCTGCGTGTCTAAGTGAGAAATGGCCTTAAGGACTTGACTTGTTTTAAAACAAAAGCTGAGATTCTCGGAAGGCTGGGTTTTGCTACAAAGGATTAAAACATATGCTTGTGCAGCTTTGTTGTGGAATGTACACAGGTGTGCAATTAGTATCTGAAAGAATCTATCCAAACTTTTTGAGATCCTCATTCCTTCAGTACGGCTGTTCAGAATGGGGATGCCTGTCACAGACTCCCTGGAATCTGCCCTCCCTTAGTGCCCTGGTGCAGAACAAAAAACAGAATGTCCAAATACTCTTTTAGTCTTTAAGTAACACACACTTTATTTCACCAATAGGTAACCTAATTCACTCTCCCAACTAGCAACAAACACCTCAACAGCTACCAAGTCTAACTAAAGTAATTAAGAATGATCAACACAGGCTAACTATTAACACCCCAAAGTAATTCAGTAGAACATCAACGTTTATTCATTCTGCCAAATGAGAGGTGGCTCAGTGAGCCTACTGTGATGCCAAAGCTTAGGTAGATGCTTCTCTCCCCACCCCAGCCCTTTCACCTCTCCTCTTGTTCATCATATGAAGAGGGAATAATCCAGGGACTCTTCCACCCTCCAGCATGGGAATTGTTTTATAGTTGCAGGTGTCATGTGAACCAACCCCCTCCCCCACTCTGTTTTTAAGTCTTAAAATAGTCTCCAAAAGTATATATGGCAGATCACTGTGATAGTTGCTTTCTAGAAATCAACTGCATGGAGTGGTCTGGGATTCCATCAACTTCCTTTCTAGTACTGAAATATATATATTTTTAGAAGTCCTGTGCCACTAAAGCACCCTTTAAACTGCTTGGCCTGGTCACTATGAATGATCAGGAATTCCATGCAGGCAAACATGTGGAATCCTTGATAGGCAAGTGATTGGGATGGCAAAGCAAGGACAGAATTTTTTGTTGCCAGCTGGATCATCAAAGTGGTGTGATGCTTCTCTTTTTTAATATAAAGAAAAGAATCAAACTTGGAATATTTGGATGTCTTAAATGCAAATGACCCTTCACTGCTCCTACCCCAATTAGCAAAAAAAAATATATATGGAAGTACTCCAGTCCAAATGGAAGGTGCTTTCTCCTCCTGATTCAAAGTCCTCCTTTCACTTTGCTTCCCTGTAACATTCTTGTCCTTCACACAGACTCCCCACCCACACTTATCTATAACAAGGATTAGGCATCTCTGGGCCTCCAGCTGTTGCTGGACTGCAGCTACCAACACCCCCTGACCACTGGCCAAATGTTGCAGCCTCCAACATCGGGGGGGGGGGGGGAGGGGGCAGGCACAGGTGAGCCACCCATTATTTAGAAGATTACATCCTGCCTTTCAATCTCAAGGTGATTTACAATAGACTATAATACACACAAAATCCATGCCACCCGTGGCTCTTAGGCAGGGACCGGTATGTGCTTCCCTTCAGCTCTGCATTCACAAAATATACAGCTGTTATTTCCAGCAGGTATCTTATCTAAATGAGTTTGTTTTGTGCTCATCACAGTTCAAGTAACCTTGTCTCTTTGTTTAAGGACCCTTGTGAGATATTATTGGTGCCCTGTTTAGATTAAATGTGTTTATCTTTTTGGCCCTAGAATAGTTTCCTTACTTTCCTTCTTGTGCTCATTCACTGATTAATTAACAATTGAACAATTAACATGCATTCTGGCTGGGGAAGTTTAGAAGGACAAAGTAAGAAAGATCAACAGAGCAATCCTATAGAGGTTTTGTTTCAGCTGGGGTGCATGGAACTGGTAGAGGAGCCATCCCCTCCTAAAGCCCCTGTTAGGCTCACAGGACAGAAGGGGGGCTTTTTCCTTTACCCCACTCTCTATTGCCCTGCCTGCTCCCAATCCTGTGATCTTCATTTCAGTAGGAAGGAACTCCAACTCCAGAAGTGATGTATCACTTTTTCTGTCAGGGGAACAGATCTTTGGATGGGTCACATACAAAAGAATCCAAAGACGGGTAAGAATTCCTTGATGCTGGGAGTCGGCTGCTTCCCTCCCTACAACCAGTTGCAGCAGTGCCATGGTAACGCTCCTCCAGAAGGCTCCCCCAGCATGGCGCCCTCCAGAAACTACCAGGCAGCAACTATTATCATTCCTAACCCTTGCTGACCCTACTGGCTACTGGGGCCAATGGGAGTTGGGAGACACCTGGAGGGTGAAAGCCTGACATGCAACAAGAGCACCAAGGGGCAGTGTGCAAATTATTTTATGAAATAAGAGAAATAAAATCTCCTCCCCATTTTCCTAAGGCTCTGCATGAACAAGGAGCTGTCAAAAGGGACGGGAGAAGTTATTTCTGACCCAGTCCAACCCCCTTCTGTCTGATGTGTTTTCCCTGGTAAAGTAGAGATGGAGGCAACTGAATTCATAAATCCAAGGGCACTCGATTCTCCATGGACACACCCCAGGAAAAATACTGGCATGGAACAACCCTCAGTTATCTAAGCAGAGGGGGAAAGAATGTAGTTTCATCACCTTTTTTAAATGGCAAAAAATAAACAGCTTTGAGGGAGAGAAAAAGCACACATTTTGTATCAGCCTTCCCCAATCTGCTGCCCTTTGGATGTTTTAAACTACAACTCCCATCATCCCCCTCGGAAACACCTGGAGGGCACTAAGTTGAGGAAATCTAGTTTGCATCAATGCTACCTCCCCTCTCAACAGAGACTCTTGTTTGAAGCAGAGACCCAATTCTTGAAAAGGAACTATTGCAGCCAGTTACTCTGTTTTCAAAGCAACACAATCAACCTGATTCTTTTTGCTGGCCAAATGCAATGACCACATCAGGTTTGTTTAGGGGGGGGGGGGGGTTCAGCAGAACCAAACCCAATCTACCTTTGCAATGAGAACACTTCAATCCCTAGAAAGTGCTTCTTACCTACAGTATTTTTTTCCGGCCTGCAAGGAAGAGGTAGCTTAGCCAGTTTAAATGCTTTTAGTGGAACATCAGAGGAAATGTCAGCAACAGCTGTGAGCAGATCTGAGTCCATCACGACACTACGCTCCTCCAAGAGTGGAGCAGGGCGGCCGCCTCAAAGAGATCTTCATACTCCAGGTTTGCCAGAAAACACCTCTTCAGCGTTGTTTCAACTTTGCTCCCATCTCCAAAGCGATCTGTCAATAAGGTGGCGAGTGATTGGTGAAGAAGCCATCCAACCATCTTGGCGGGTCTCAGGTCCTCCAGGCTGAGAGCATCACCACCCCAGAGACTCAGGTGGAGGATGTTGGCTGCAACGCGTGCAGAGAGCCTCTGAAATAGGAAAGGAGGTGGGGAAAATCAAAGGCACGGCAGAGTTTGCTTTACCAACCTGATTCAGGTGTGCACCTCTGGTGTGCCTTTCTCTGGTTTCTGTTTGCAAACTTCCCCATTGGAATGAAGTACATTCTCCGGGGAAAGGGGGAGAATTGTAGAAAGCACTCAAACACAGGCAAGGTGCTAGTGTATGTCGTTTGAACTCAATCAATCATGGTAAACCAGCAAATCCTGGCTTATCAGGCTATGTGAACACAGGCCATGCTGAGCTAGCTAGACAAACAGTCTGACCTGGCGTCAGGCAGCTTCCTAAGTTTCCAGTTGTTTAAAATAAAATTACAAAGTGTACAATTCAGAAGTTCTGGGAAAGTTCTGTATAGTCAACTTTGCACTCATTTGATACCATTACTAAATCAAGCCTTTGATGTCCTGGGCCCAGTCTTGTACAATGTTCTTCCAAAAGGGACTCAGTGGGTGTTCTCAATGTTAACTTTTGGACATTTGCTGAAAACCTTCTATGCTGCCTTTTCTACATCTTTTCTACTCTTAGATGGTGATCTGTGATTCTGGTGTGTTTGTGTGTGTGTGTGTGTGTGTGAGAGAGAGAGAGAGAGGGGGGGGGAGGGGGGTATATATTTATTTCTGTCTGTCCCCCTGCCCCCACCAGCCATTTCTTGTCATACACCACTTTGATATTTTTAATGAAATTGGAGCATATATGTATTTACTTATAAGAGCATGCCAGCTACCCATTCTTCCTGACAAAGATTCCTGGGAGCACCATATCCTCTGTTATTGTATCAGCCACAGCTGGTCCAACGAAAGCCACTAAGGTGGCAGGTGACGCCCAGCCCTCTGGTCTCAGTCAGAGGGCCTTTTGCAGGATACTGGCTTCTATGGCCATTGCTGAGCAAGATGTGGGGAGGCGTGGAAGCCCTTGTGAAAAGAAGAGAGAAACTCTCACCTTGGCCGGATCCCTCCGAAGCAGCAATCCAACCAGCTTTCTCACTTCCAGGGGTACAGTTTCTGGCAAGGGCGGCAGGTCCTTATCTTGATAGCTCCTGCTTTCCAGAGCGGCTCCCCCTTTGGCGTAGAAGGGGTTATGGGCACCAAGGATCTCATATGCCATTGCCCCAACCGCCCATGTATCTGCTTTGCTGTAGTCTATCACAACCCCGGGGCCGGGGGTAGCAGTGACCACCTGTCAGGAAACAGATACGGAAAACAAACCTTCAGACAAGGCCAGCCAAAACTTTAAATGCCTCCAAGCAGGTTTCTTTAAATGCAAATTGCTTGCTGTTGTTTGGAGGAGCGGCTGATAATTAATGGGATCAGGAGAGGCAAGGAGGAGAGAATTTGAAGCTGGCATATACTTTTTGGTAAAATGCCACTTCTGGCACAGCAGGGGCAGAAGGGATAACATTGCTTCTCATGCCCGCTTTGATCGCATTAATTATCGGCCTAACCCAGAAGCTAACTGCCTTTTTAAAATGTGCACGTGTAGTGCAAAGGCACATCTAATTTGGAGTAGTTCTTAAAAAAATAAAATACAAATAAATTTTCAAACGAAAGGTTATACAAGATTCTGCAAAGGATAAGGTTATCAAATGGGATCTGGTGGCTATATACGTAGCCCATGTACAATTATAGATCACTGTCAAACAAATACAGTCATAAAATAAAGCCAAAATAAATAAACCGCAGGTACAGGAATGTGTGGAAGGTAGTGACTAAGACATAATGGTTAAAGTTACAAAACACAAACCTTATTATACCAAGGGAGAGAGAGAGAGAATGAGAATTACCTCTGGTGCCATGAGGCAGCCGTTGCCCCCACGATCCACATACCAGCTGGTAAAAGGAAGTTTCAAGCCAACTGTTTTGTCGGCCAAACAGCAGCCAAAATCTGAGATGACCAGCCCTGGACACCCAGCTGCAAATGACGGCAAGGGAACAGAGTTACATTCTGAACAGACACACAGCAGCCCAGCTTAGCACTCAGAATGGACAGCAGGAGCAAGTCTCTAGGGCTGTAACCACCCCCCCGGAAGGTTCCTTCAATGGCATATATGACACATGTGGAGCAGGTTTAGACATGGCTTGTTTGATCAGCAGCACTACAAACACAGTGCTTTGCAAATGCTGACAGCTGACTGTGGTTTCCGGGCACAGCACTATGCAAATATGGGCCACCTGACATCACTGTGGCATCAGATTTTTGACAGGTGGGCAACCGCATCCATCAACCTGCCAAATGTGGCCCATGTGGGGTGGGGAGGATCTCGTTCTGGAATGCTTTCTCTGATAGCAATGTTCAGGAAGGGGTCATAAGACACTTAACTGTTATAATCAACTCTAAACTGATTACAAACCTACATAATATTTGACTGCGATAGTTGCATATGCATGGAAACTGAAAAATAATGAAGGTTTTTAATGGAAAAGGTTGAGGTGGGGAGCGTTAACCCCACCAAACCAGTGCTACGCTCCCAACCTCATTCACCACCACCCTTCACCAAGTAAGCACACACTCTGTATCAGGAGATGCACAAGCATGGATTTTTGGTGCCACCTTTAGCTGCGTCCTTCGTTCAAGACCAAATCTTTCCCCTGCATTTTCTGCCTTATCGTCGTGCTACAAAGCGTTTCTCAGAGGGAACAGAGCATGTGCTTCTACTGCGGACGTTAATTACTCTGCTCTGCTTGCCCTTACTTGTCTCCTGCCCACTTGAGTCTCAGTCAGGCTGAGAGTAATTAACATATCCACGCCAGAAACTGACAGTGGGCCAAAAGCACTCTGGGCTCTAGCAGAGTGTGAATTTGCCCTGGGATTACCTATTGCTTAACGATCCCGAAGCACTGAGTTATTAGCCTATTTGTACTTTGGGACTTCAGAAATTGCTGCTGTGCAGCCAGGCAAACCACAGATGTCCAAAATCAGGGAGTTGGAGAAAACCCATCGACCAATTTGCAACTGCGGGACTGGAGGGCAGCCAATATGGTCAGGCCATTTTGGGTGTTCCTATTACCACTTTGCCTACATTTAATTTTAAGGCTGGAAGAATTGGTTCCTCTAGCCTTGTGCATTTCTGCCTGAGACAGCTTAAGATCCTCAGTGGACAGAGAATGGGCTCTCCCCAACTCCATTTCCCCCATTTGTTACTGAAGTATTAGCTCAGTTGTAGAGCATCTGCTCTGCAAACATACATAAAAGTCTTAGGTTCAATCCCCAGCATCTCTGGGGAGAGACCCCAGTCGGAAATGCTGAAGAGCTGCTGGCAGCCAGTGCAGCCAATATAGAGCTAGATGGAGCAAGGGAAAGACTCATAATGAGTCAGCTTCCTAGGCTCATTAGGAGCAGCCATTGCTGACTGGCAGAGCACTTGCTTCACATGTCAAAGGTCTTTAGTTCAATCTTTGGCATCTCCATTTACAGACCTCTCTTGGACGGAGACCCGAGAGAGCCACCGCCAGTCAACACTGGCTCGACTCAATGGACCCAAAACATGGTCTGACTCAGGCAAAGGCAGCTTCCTGGGTTGCCTATAACCTAAGTGCAAGAAATATGCATCTTCTAAGCCGGGCGACACAGCAGCACCAAGACTAGTTGGAACATCCTGTGTGACATATAATGGGGAGTGTCCCTTCCAAGAGGGCACCTGCAATTATTGTTTATGACATTTGTATGGTGACATTCCAACCAAGTTCTCTGTGTCATTTAATCATCACACCAACCCTGTGAGGTAGCCTAGTTGTGTGCCCCAGGAGTGATTCGAAGCTGGGTTTCCCCCATCCGAAGTGCTTTTTGTTGGTGATATGTGATGATGAGAAGCCTGATGCCAGGGTTTTCTACCACTGCTCTAGCATTTTGAAGATCTCTGCCTGTTTTCTCCATTCCAAGAACAATGATCCTGCTCATCACTTCTCCCTGACCAGATGCAAGCAAAGGTTTCGCAGCTGCGCTACGTACCGGCGTCAAACTCAACGAGGATGTTGTCAGACTTCAAATCCCTGTGAGCCACTCCGTGTCGAATGAGGTGGTCCACCCCTTCCAGTAGCTGCAGGATCATCATGGTGCCCAGGTGGGCAGCTGGGCTCCTCTCGCAGAGATACTGGCGCAGCGTACATGGGTAGCTGGATGGAGCAAGCAAGGAAGTGGCAGCTCATTAGTGGGGTTCCAGAAGCAACATCTAAATCTGGCTGAAAATGGGAACATTGCTTTCTCTTCATCCTTGGTGGTGCAGTGAAGTAAACATCATTTTCATGTGGGAATGAGCTTGTTTTTTGGAGTCCTAGATAGCACAGACATCTCCCATCCAACTCCTTCCTTGCTTGCTTTGGTGGTATAGGGCAACATGAGGAGCCCTGTTGGATCAGGCAAAAGACCCATCTAGTCCAGGCATCCATGGGAAGCCTGCAAGCAGGACCTGAGTAATTCCTAGGCCCACTTTCCCTCACAATGTCACCATGGAATGGGAGATGGCCCTGGCATGATGCTGCTCATCAACAGCAGCAGCAGAAAGCTTGAAAAAGCATGGGAAGGTGCCTTTGCTATGGGGTATTTGAAATAAATGCACATCACCAGAAAATTAAGTCAACTTTCACCAGGTAAAAGGTGTGGGCTGTTTTCTTCTCCAATAGTCTCATTCATTCTCTCTCTCTCTCTCTCTCTCTCTCTCTCTCTCTCTCTCTCTCTCACACACACACACACAGAGAGAGAGAGAGAGAGAGAGAGAGAGAAACTGTTGAAATGACTGCTGAAAATTATGGCTCAGAGCAATTAGCACCCTGCACTCTTTCCTAGGACCTGTTTCTGACTACCCTTGCTTTCTGCTTCTTGACCCATCTCCCTGCTTCAGCTGCAGCTCACTGTCTGGCCAGCTTCCTCCAAACCGCACCATGGCCTCATCCTTGATGGAATTGGACATGATGTGGAGCTAATTCTGCTTTCCTCATTTTCTTTCTTTCTTTTTAAAAAATCAAGTTTCTAGTTCTCGTGGGTTAAAAAAGATGAAGGCATTAACCGTAGGAAGCTCCAGTGTATTGGGGTGATAGTGGAAGTGGATTCTCTTCCTTACCTTTCATCTTCCAGTCTTGCATCTTAACTAATCATTTAGCTATACCAGCCTTCCCCATCCTGTGGCCCAACAGTTGTTGGCCTCTAACTCACATTTGCTCCAGCCAGCATGGCCAATGCTCAGGGATGATGAGAGCTCGGAAACCACATTTGCCACTCGATCACTGTTGTTGGGAGCAGAGGATCAACTTTTGTCTCAAACCATAAAGGTTAGAAGCCAGGTGCACTTTGCAGCCATACAATCCATGGACCACCCTGCTCTCTCCCAACTTACTTTTTCATCACTAGGAAGAGTGTGCGGCTGTGCCCTATTCCAGAGGGATTCAGTGTGGAGGGCAGAACATCTGGATAGTCCACCGTTGCACCAGGAAGCAGTGGGACGTGTGATGTGAATGCTCGAAGCACCTGGACTATATTTGGATGAGGTTTCAGCCTCTTCTTCCCGAAGACAAGTTGCCTATTTCAAGACAGTTTGTTACCGCTTACAACCACTTATCATTGCTACTGCAGATTTAATTAGCAAAATGAATTTGCAATCTCTAAGCAGTCTGTTTTCTCACAGCCCAGCAAAGTAGGCCATTATGTTTTCTGGGCCAGAGTAGAGGCTACATTCAACCCAGCTCTTCTATGGCCATGTATAATTTTTTGTCATTGATTGCTCCGTTCTCTATAAAAATGTATTAATTGTCCTGTTATAGCCAAAGCATGGCTAAGCTATTGGGGGCTGTGCCTTGATCTTTGTTTCAACATCCTTGTGGCTCTGACTAGTTTCAACCATATACTGGAAAAATGACCCATGGGCTGCCTGACCAGAGGTTTGGAACTTTGCTCCTGGGCAAAGGTGCCATTTATAACTACAAACAATATGCTTTAACTGTTGCATAACAACTGCTATTATTTCCACAAGGGTAACCATGTTATTGTTTTTGCTGCAATGAAGATTAAGAGTCTGTGGCACCTTAAACCACCAAAATTATGGCATATAAGCTTTTGTTGACTTGAATCTGCTTTGTTAGATCCATTAACAGTTGCAGGAACACAGAGGAGAGGGAACTGTAAGCAATAAGCTCAGAAGGAAATGAAATGCTGGAAGCACGAGGGTGCCAACTCAGAGCTAGAATGTATTCAAAATAAGCTTATTTTGCATGCATTCTGAGATCTAAATGAATTGTCACTGTCTGCTGTTTTCCTGCACCTCATTTCCCTCTGAATTTACAATTCCATCCCCAACCACAATAACAAGTAGACTCTAGTTCACAAAAGCTTATGCCATAATAAATTTGTTAGTTTTTAAGGTGTCACAAAACTTTGTTGTTATTATTTCTAAGGTACCATAACAGTTTGTGCTGCCTTTCCAATTTACCAAGGCAACCTAGACAGGTCTCTGGCTGCTAGGAGCTTATGAAATAAAACAGACAATGAGGAAAGCAACAGAAGAAAGGACACAATGAGTCAAGGATAGGGATAATAGGACTGTTACTGCTGTGCATTATTACTGTGCATGTTAATACAAAAATAGAAGAAGAAGAAGAAGAGTTTGGATTTGATATCCCGCCTTTCACTCCCTTTAAGGAGTCTCAAAGCGGCTAACATTCTCCTTTCCCTTCCTCCCCCACAACAAACACTCTGTGAGGTGAGTGGGGCTGAGAGACTTCAAAGAAGTGTGACTGGCCCAAGGTCACCCAGCAGCTGCATGTGGAGGAGTGGAGACTCGAACCCGGTTCCCCAGATTACGAGACTACCGCTCTTAACCACTACACCACACTGGCTCTCAAATAGGTCTGCACCCTGAGCAGCTTACAATCTTCATTAAGTTGCATGTACTTAAAACAGCCTTCCCCAAACTGGTGCCCTTGAGATGTGTTGGATTACAACTCCCATCAGCCTCAGCTCCCTCTCCTACATCATCAAAATTAACAAATTATACCTGGGAGGAGTGATCGCACCAAATTCTCCAGATAAGGCTGAGCCGCTGGCTGGAACTAGCTCCTGTGACATCGAGTTGAGGATGCCTTCGCTTGAAGAACCAGCCTGCAAGAGCACAAACATGATTTATTTTCCTTGTGTTCAAATGAAGGCTGCCTCATCTAAATACAGTGGTACCTCAGGTTAAAGACGCTTCAGGTTACATACACTTCAGGTTACAGACTCTGCTAACCCAGAAATAGTACCTCGGGTTAAGAACTTTGCTTCAGGATGGGAACAGAAATCGTGCTCCGGCGGTGCGGCGGCAGTGGGAGGCCCCATTAACTAAAGTGGTGCTTCAGGTTAAGAACAGTTTCAGGTTAAGAATGGACCTCTGGAACGAATTAAGTAAATTCTGAATTCGATTTCTGTGCCACCCATCCCCATTTTGATGCAGTGTATCATAAAAGAAGGGACATGGGGAAATCTGGAGATAGGACTACAAAATATGTAAGGTCCCAAACACCCTCCTTTCTCCAAAAATAAAAAAATCCCTTAGCAAGATATGGTAAATATATTGAAGCATAAAACAGCTTTTTAAAAAGAAGGGGGTTCTAATAATGGCAACAATGATATTTATATTTGGCTTTGAGTCACATGTATTATCTCTGCAATCCTCAAAACAGCCCTATGAGGAAACCCAGTAATAACAATAATGAAGAGAGAATAAAAAATAATGGCTGGAAAGGGAGCTGTTAGGAGGCTTCTTTTCAAATTAATTGTAGGAGGGCTTTTAATGAGGCCCAGAACTCACACAAGTTATTAACTCATCAGGGACACATTAGTGGGATAAGATGTGAACAGCACACAATTATGCCGATTTTAATTCAATACACCTACATCTCCAGTTCCCATCACCTGCAAGAATTTCTCTCAAACACGGTTACTTTTTAAACTACATTGTGGGCAGGGGAAAGAAATTATAACCCACCTGCCTATCTTTATGGGCCAGTCCCCATCTATTTGTGCCCCAGCTGTTGAGTTTTACTGTAGTTTGTTTCTGCATCATATTTGATACCGCGTTTCTAATTTGTTTTTATTTTCTGTTAATCTGCCAGCCAATTCCCATTCAGTGGGTTGGTGCAGGAGTAACGCCAAACAGTGGTTTCTGGTATAACATGAATGAGCCTCAGGTTAACACAAGCACACAATCCCTTATGCATAGGGAATACCTACTTACTTACTACAAGGGAGGTCAGAGGAAAGAGCCTTTCAGTCATTCTGGAACTAAAGAACGACTGAAATGGCATCAGACTGGTGCTAGAATGCTTATGTCCACTGCCCTTGTTCACGTACTTTAATTTAATTTTACTATTTTTACCCTGCCCATCCGACTGGGTTTCCCCAGCCACTCCAGGTAGCTTCCAACAAAAAACTAACAACACTATAAAACCTCAAACATTAAAAGTTTCCCTGTACAGGGCTGCTTTCAGATGTCTTCTAAGAGTCATATTTACTGAACCCTGATGTAGAAAGCCTTAAGACAGCAATTCCCCCAGTTCTTGTCAAACCATTGTTTGCTGGGTTATCTAAACTAGTTTGCATGGTTTGAGCAACATGGCAAAGTATGTTTTGCCAAGAATATGGAATGAAGGGAGGGAATCTGAATAAGTATGGTTAAGGGATGGAAGAGGGAGTGCACAGGCAGAGTAAGGATTGGCCACTGTGGTTTGGCATTATGTTCCTCAAAGGTTTTAAAGGATTTCTTTAAAAGCCAACACTGCAGGAAAAAGAAGAAAGCATTCCATTTCCACCGCTACTGCACACTGCATTTTCTGATGCTGCTGCTTGTGATCACTGTGAGAGCTGCATTACTGTTGTTTTGTTCCCAATCAAGCTGTTCATTATGTTTTTCTTCTCCCCAGAAACCTATCGCACTTTTCAGAAGAAATAATTGACACCACAGTAGCAACTGCTGGCTCTTGCAGGACATATTTTAGATTAACATCAATTACTGCTCCACTGGACTGAGGTTTCAATGCACTTTCCTTCAACACCTGAGGAGCAAACCAAACACAGGATCCTCACCGAAATGTTCCACATCATCTTGATTGCCAGCGGGAAGCCAGTTCTCCAACAACCAACTTGGCAGAGCTTTCCCCCTCCAGTCTGGGCATCTGAACCATCACAATGATCAAAATGATCAGCTTTTGGCTCCGAACTTGCTTTGTGAGGCATGGCAAAAGGGGTGGTTGCTTCATACACAGCTGCGCTGCAGCCTTTGCCAATAGATCGTCCAATGGAATATTCTTCCAATTTGAAGCCTTGCTGGCGAAATAAGCCCAGGGGCTCTTTCTGAGGTTTGTTCCTCTGGATAAATATTGTCTGGATGGGGGGAAAACAACAACAACAAAAGAGAAAATGCAAATCATAATATTATGCTTATGATAACGGTGCTTTTCAGTCGGCTCCAAACAGCTCCTGCAGAAGGAGAGGTGAGACAGTGTGGCCGCATTTGGAATACTGTGTACAGTTCTAATTGCCTGACCTTTAAAAAGGTAAGAGTTGGAGATGGTTCAGAAAAGGGCAACCAAAAGGATGGAGTCTCTCACCCATGAGGAAATATTGCAGCTTTGGGGACTTTTTTTATTTAGAGAAAAGACGAGTAAGAGAAGACATATCATAGAATTTTATAAAATTATGTGGAGAAAGCGACAGAAACACTAGAAGTTGTGGAACCCCCCCCCCCAAAAAAAAACCCCTCTGAGATTAGTCTCTGACTAAGGATCTGGGACATGGGTGGTGCTGTGTGTTAAACCACAGTGACTAGGACTTGCTGATCAGAAGGTCAGCAGTTCGAATCCCCACGACGGGATGAGCTGCCATTGCTCGGTCCCTGCTCCTGCCAACCTAGCAGTTCAAAAGCACGTCAAAGTGCAAGTAGATAAATAGGTACCACTCCAGTGAGAAGGTACACGGCGTTTCCGTGCGCTGCTCTGGTTGGTCAGAAGTGGCTTAGTCATGCTGGCCACATGACCCGGAAGCTGTACGCCCAGCTCCCTCAGCCAATAAAGCGGCCAGTAAACCCCAGAGTCGGTCACGACTGGACCTAATGGTCAGGGGTCCCTTTACCTTTAAGGATATGGGAGGCAGGGGTTCAAATTCCTTTTCAAGCCGCAAACCCCAATGGGGGAGACACTGCCTCTCAACCTAACCTACCCCACCACAAGTTGGTTGTTGGGATTAAAAGAAGAGACGGGGAGGACCATGGGGAGGACTTCAGTTCCTTGGAGAAAAAGAGGGGCGTATAAATGCAATCAATTATTATTATTCTTTACTAAATTTGTTAAGTCACTTTCTCTTGCCCAAAGCGACTTCCAACCAACCAACCAACCAACCAACCAACCACCTTAACTTCTGTAGAAGGAAGTGTGCGACGGAGTTGGTAAGGAAATATAAACGTCCCAAATCTATGCTGAAGGCCGCCCCCGTTGCCATGGTAACGAGGCCTAGCCCGCTTACCTGGATGCCTTTACAGGCCTCGCTCGCCTGCCTCTGCTCGGCCAGCGCCGGTTCCAGAAGCGCCAGCCCGAGGCCGAAGGCCAGCCCGAGGCGGCGGGGCCCGAGGGGGACCCGCGGCGCCATTTGCCGGAACAGCAGCAGGCCCGGCGACGGAGGCCCGCCGGTCAGGCCCAGCCGGGCCGCGGCCTCGCGCAGAAAGCCCGGGCGGGCCGGCAGAGGCTGCTGCGGGCGGCGGGCGAGAAAGGCGGCCGGCTTGGGCGGCGCAGGAGGGGGAGGCGCTCCCCCGAGCCAGCGCCACAGCAGGCCCCGGCCCAGCCGCGCGCCCCTTCCCAGTGCCTGCCGAAGCGCCATCTCCGCCCCGCTGCCCAAGACGCCCGGCCCGGGGCTGCTCTAGCTGCCGCCGCTGCCCTAGGCCTCGTCCTCGCGGTTCTTCTTGTTGTTGTTGTTGCTGCTGCGGCCAGGACTGTGACGCCGCAGAGGCGGGGCTGCAGCGCGACCGGGAGGGCCTGTTTATTCTTAGTCCGTGGTGGAAGGGGAAGCGGGCAAGCCTGCCCTCGGGCATGTGCAGAGTGCAGCCTGCGTTCCACATCGGTATATTTCGAGTACAGTATCTTTACTATTGCTGTTATTATTTTGAAATCAAAACGTGCGGCTTTAATCTTCCTGCTTTTACGTGGTTTGTTCTCATCCAATAATAATAATAATAATAATAATAATAATAATAATAATAATAATAATAATTATACCCCGCCTTCCCCAGCCAAGGCCAGACTCAGGGCGGCTAACAAGCAATAATAAAAAAACAAATAATAATCATAAATGTATAATAAAATAATAATTTAAATAAATAATAAGTAATTAAATAATTATTATATTATATATTATTACTATTTAACTATTTTTATTTATTCATTTAAATTAATAATATATAATTAATAAAAATGTATAATATACTTAATAATAATTTAAATAAATAAAAATAACTAAGTAATTATATATTCTTACTATTCAACTTTATTTATTTATTTATTTATTTATTTATTTATTTAAAATAATAATAATATACACACAACCTACCTTATACAGTACCTGGAGGTCTCAGGGTGGTTCACAGAACAAAATCAAAATATAAAACCGCAAAATATATAATCAAAATAAAAACAATAAACCCAATAACTCCCCCCCCCCCCCAAAGCCACCACATTTTCAAAGGGCATAGGATGTCAATCAAATCAACCAAAGTGCCTGGTTAAAAGGAACTTTTTTGCCTGGTGCCTAAAGGTATATAATGAAGATTATAAACCCCCGCCCCCCAATCCGAGGATCACGGGGCAGTTTACAGTATAATAGCACAAAATGTATAACATAATAACAAACGAAACACAAGCACATTCAATGGGGGGAGGGAGGATTGCTCCCCCCTTTAATGTGCTTGTATTGGTCCTTGTGCCGTTGAGCATGTGCCAAGTGCAGCCTATATTACATACTGTATTGGTATGTTTTGAATGTTTTAAGGGTGTTCTTCGTTTCTTTGTTTTTAACCTGTTGGCTGTTCCTACTTAATCTGCCCATTGTTATTTGATTTATTGCACGTTATGTGATACTGTGTATTGCTGCCACCTGCTCATGCCAAATCATTCCTAGGCTGTGGTGGACAAGAGTACTGTTGAGCTAGTGCAGAATGCACCTACACACACAGAGAAAAAGATTTTGAGTATTTTAACCTGTCGATTTTTCTGGTCTTAATCTGTGGTGGGGAAAAGTCAATAGTACCCTGTGTAGAGTGCACCATACAGATTTTAAGAGAGAGATTTGGTGTGTGAAGCAAGCCAGTAGCTGGCCAGATCTATCCAGGAAGCCCACAAGTTGGGTGGGAAGGCCATAAGGAAAGAGACCAAGCAGATTTCTCATAGCAGGGAGTTGCAAACAACAACAACAAAATGGCAAACAAGACCACAACAATATATCTCAATGCATTCGGGTGGTACATTCGGTAGACGGTAGTCCCTTAGGTATGAGGAGCCTGACCTATTTTTGCACGCAGGAATTCGTGATGGGAACGCCTTAAGGGCTGTGTGCCTTTAAATTATGTTGCCCTCCTCTGTTACATAACTGTAGCAAAAATGCAGCAATTTTGTTCCGTTTTGATTGGAGCAGAGCCATGGAATTAATACTGGTTGAAGGTGCTTTTGTTCTCTTGCTACATTTAGAGCAGCCTGTAACTAACAGTCTTTAATTATTGGAGAATTAAGCTCATTGTGTTGCCCTTGATAGAATTTTGTGGAGTCGAAAACAGGAAACCCGTAAAGGAAAATATTGCTCTTGGGACGGATAGCGCTACACTCCTTTCTTCCCACGTGCGAGAATTAAAAACGGAGCAAATTAAAAACAAGAGTTAAGAAAAGCAGAGCCCAAATGAAGAAGAGGTGGTGGGGAACCGGGAAACAAAATCTTGATTTCCGCACTACTAGTGTTGTAAACAAAAATTGCCTTTTTCCCTTATGGGGTATCCAAGAGCCCATATAGAGTCCTTACACAGGTTCCCTATTGGTAGGAGAGAATAACAGAGGCCAACCAGAGAATATTGAGAAGCAAAGCAGCAAGTAAGCTTGATCTTTATTGATCTGTTGCAACAGGGTGCTCCTCTCACTCGCAGGAGAGGAGGAGGAACCCAGAACAATGGCGCGCAAGGCCTTATAAAGACTTTTGAAATTGCCACCCTGTAGATCAAGACCACCCCCAGAAACATCATACATACATCACAGAAGGGGTGTAACCTAAGACTACCCCTCAGATACATCATACCTACATCACAGAAAAGGCAGTCTAAACAGAAATTTGAATATTGCTTTTCTCCTGTCAGTTGTTTATCTCCTGTCTGGCAGGTTACTTGATTGGATTGCCTGGGTAACTGTGGCCAGTCTTTTGTAATGATAAATACTTAGTTCCTGGGCCAGGTCATAGGCTCACACCCTATTCATATCTTAAATGTGCCCTTAAGACAGGATTTGTGAGGAAAGAGACAATGGTGAGGTTTCCCACTTTGACCTTGCAGAGAAAACATTTGCTCAGTTTAGGAATCAAAATGGTTCCAGGTCGGTCTTCCTGTGCTGATCTATGTACGTGCTTGGTTGGTACGCTTATGAACATTACCATATATCTAAGACCATAAAATTCCTATTACACTAGAAAGGCAGGGCCAAAGGATTCCCTAGCTTCTGCTCTTTCAACCCTCCTGGTGCTGTGGGTTTGTGCCCAAATTCCAATTTAAGAAGGAATGTTCCTGACATTAATTCTGCAGCTCACTTCCTTCAGTTGTTCTGCACCGTCCCATCCTGCCTCCTCCCATCATTGATTGCACATTACGGCAGCCTTCGCCAACCTGGTGGCCTCTGGATGTTTCAGAACTCCGCCCCGTGCTGATTTCCCAAATGCTAAAAAGGCTGTGCACCTGCAAGAATGACTCTTTACAAGCCGTATCTGAATAAAGCCAGGCATGGAGTTATTTGTCAAGTTTCACTCTTTTAATATTGCAACGAAAACAGAAGTGAATACAAGTCATATGTAAAAAGCATATTATGGGAGGGCACCAGACTGGAAAATGCTGGGCCCCAGGGCAGTGCTGAAATACTGGTGGGAAAAGCATTGCCGATGTAACAGCACACATGATTACATTACAGTTCTTTTTGTGTCGTGTTTTACGGGTGCAAGGATGTCCCTGTACGTAAGTAAAACACAAAATTATCTTGACAAAAGCAAATAAACAGGTCAAGAGCGGCATGCAGGAAACCACTTAAACGAAATTGTATTGATGTAGAAATAATTGATATAAATGGGTTAAAATGGGAAAATCAATCAAATTATATATATTGGGAGCAAAAGATTTCAGTCACCGAGTCCTAGACATGCATATGGGTTCAGACGCACACCTTTTAATACTGCAGCTTTGAGAGCTGGTGCTTGGGTACTTCATTTCTCCCTCCCCATCCCTTTTTCCTTGTGTGCCATAGCTTTGAGATCGCAAGTCTGTTGACCGTGACTGTCTTCTGATTCTTGTAAGAAAGAGTGGGGTGTCGCAGAGAAAAGAAAAGAACCTTTTTTTAAAAAAGGGATTGTCTAGAATTCTAGACATGAGGGTTGAGCCCCCAGCCCTAGAAGTCCTCCTCCTCTCCAGCCTTTTCCACATCTTCTGAGGACGAGCTGCACCCCAGCTGTGAAGCATCTGCTTTGCTTGCAGAAGGTCCCAGGTTTAATTCCTGGCATCTCCAGGAAGGGCCATCTGAAATCTTGGGACAGAGCTTGAACCAAAATTAAGCTAGATGAACCAATGTGTTCCTGTTTAAATCAGCCCTTTATTGAGAACCATGAGGACTGGGATTTTTTTTTATATTTTGGAGGAGGACCATGGTTTCTCCTAAAGAAGCTATGGTAGAGCATCTGCTTGGCATGCAGAAGGTCCCAGTTTCAATCCTCAAAATCTCCAAGTAGGGCTGAAAAAGTCTGAAGTCTTGGCAAGCCACTGCCAGTCAGTGTAGAGACGGTTCTGAGCTAAGTAGATCAATGTCATCTTTCCGTCTTCCACCTGGAGCAGTGCATGCTTGCAATGCATATATTGAGATGAAGCCAACTTCTTTTTTAGGGGAGAGTTCGTGGGGGAAGCCACTTCTGTAAAGCAGGGCATTAAGCTGCAAAAGGATTTCTGGAAGGGACACCAAGGGTCATCTAGTCCAACCCCATCTTTCACCCAAGGTGTGGCTTGAACCCATGACCCTGCGATTAAGAGTCTCGTGCTCTACCATTCCTTGCTTTCATAAATATCACTCTTAGCCGAGTGACTTCCAAAGTAGCTCCCTCCCTGAATGTGCAGGATGGGCTAAAGGAATTCAATTTGTACTGAATACAGTGGTACCTCAGGTTACAAACGCTTTAGGTTACATACGCTTCAGGTTACAGACTCCGCTAACCCAGAAATAGTGCTTCAGGTTAAGAACTTTGCTTCAGGATGAGAACAGAAATCAGGCTCCGGCGGCGCAGCAGCAGCAGGAGGCCCCATTAGCTAAAGTGGTGCTTCAGGTTAAGAACAGTTTCAGGTTAAGTACGTACCTCCGGAACGAATTAAGTACTTAACCCAAGGTACCACTCTATCTGAATCTGCAATAGTTTTGAAATATATAAAAGGATTCTCTTCATCATGCAGGGAGCATTAAGGTCACCAAGGCTTCTGTGGGTTGATTCTTGTTTCTTGTGCTCTTCAGACCATCTTCAGGTCTTCTGGTCCAAAGGAGAAAGGCAGCAGGTCCTCCAAAGTCTTCTGAATGTGCGTCCCATCTGCCTTGGCCAAGAAGATTTCCCAGTCTTTGCCGAACTAGATAAGGGTTTAAAAAAAAGAAATCCCACGAGATCGTTGTCTTATAGCACAACCTGATGCATTTCTACCCCAAAAAGTGTGTCTTCTCACTGAGTTAGTACAGAGTTTTCCAAACTTGGGTCTCCAGCTGCTTTTGGACTACAATTCCCACCATCCCTAACTAGCAGGACCAGTGGTCAAGGATGATGGGAATTGTAGTCAAAAACAGCTGGGGGCGCAAGTTTGGGAAACAAGTGAGTTAGAGCATAAGAAGAGCACCAAAGCTGGAGAATAAACCACAGCGCTATAATTCTTCAGTGGCTAGACAGACGGATTGTAGCTTGAAACTGGATCAGCTCAAAGGCCCGTTTAGCCCAGTATCCTGTTCTCCCAGTGGCCAACCAGATGCCCCAATGGGAAGACCACATGCAGCACCTGAGTGCAGCAGCCCTCAACACCTGCTACACAGAGGCGTAGCACCTCTGATACAGGAGGCATTCAGGTAATCAGCCTAGAATAGCTTGGATCCCTTTTTAAAAACCGGTTGTGACATAAACCAATTCCCAGTTCTTAAGTATGGACTCTGATCTTGGGGACAAATTATATTAGAAGGCACACCCCCTCTCCCCAATTTAAGACCCCCCTCTCTCTTTAATGCAGTGATGGCCAAACTTGGCCCTCCAGCTGTTTTGGGACTACAACTCCCATCATCCCTAGCTAACAAGACCAGTGGTCAGGGATGATGGGAATTATAATAATAATAAAAAATTATTTATACCCCACCCTTCCCAGTTCAAAAACTAGACTCAGGGCAGCTAACAACAAATTTAAAACACTTAATTGTAAAAGCAGCATAAAATACAGTATAAAAACATGAATAACAATAAAATTCAAAGTTCAGAAATCAATTTAGGGGAAATCCATCTAATAAGCATTAGAGAATCCCCAGGGCTAGCTGGCTGAATTAGTCCTACTTGGGCCAGCGAGGAGGCCAGGGGAGGATTAGCTGTGGGGTCTCAGAGTGAGTGATCTTCATAAAAGGGGAGGGGGAAGGAAGAGAAGGGAAATAAAAGATCAGGCTGAATTCAAATTAAAGGCTAGGCGGAATAGCTCTGTCTTACAGGCCCGACGGAAGGAGGTTAAATCCTGAAGGGCCCTAGTCTCATGGGACAGAACATTCCACCAGGTCGGAGCCATCACTGAAAAGGCCCTGCTGGAGGATAGTCTGGCTTCCTTAGGGCCCGGGACCTCTAAATGATGGTTATTCATGGACCTTAGGGTCCTCTGCGGGGCATACCAGGAATTGTGGTCCAACAACAGCTGTAGGGCCATCACCGCTTTAATGCCTCTCTGGCCTAAAGGAAGCAAGTCATTTCCGTAGGATCTCTTGTACTTTGGTTCTGGTGTGTTTGTGTGACAAAGGCAAAGAAGGGTATGGGGTTAAAAGGAGAGGTCTGTTTACCTCTCTGAGCACTTGTCTGCAAGCCCCACAGGGCACCGCGAACGTTTCTTGGCTGTTGCTGTTGGAGCAGAATAAAAGCAGAGTTCAGGAGTCTCGCTCACAGCAGAGGAGGCTGTCTACAAAATATGCTAATACGGTGAAAGATTCAAATTGAAAAAATAACAAAGTCAGAACAAGACACACTTCCCAGATCATTGGCTGGCTGGCTGGCTGGCTTCCGGACAGGTGTCGACTGACCGCAAGGTTCTTCCAGCATCCATATCACCACCACAGTGTCATCAATTGCCAGCCCAAATCTCCCCCTGCCCCACACGGAAACCTGGCTTAATCCAGATTAAAAGAAGGATAAAATCTGATAGGTTCAAAAAGGAGCCTATTGCTCATAACTCAGTTGTGGTCCCAGCAAGGGGAGCTCACCACCTCTCTAGAAAATTGGTTCTATTGTCCAACTGCTATTACAGTCAGATCTAGGCCTAGGACTCAGCTACATTAGTCAACAAACAGCGTTTTGAATGTGTTATAAACCTGCAACACCAGATGGCACCAGAGAGCAAAAAAAAAAATCTAAGTGATTTTCCATAGCGGGTTTTTTCTTCTGTTATAACAATTTAATTTGACTCATTTATATTGGTTTTTTTCCTTTGTGTAGATCCATCCCTAGACGTCCTAGAAAAAAGCTACAAAAACCCATGTATTCCTTCCTTCTGCTTATTACGGAAAAAGCTTTTCATTCCAATGTTATTTTCTTGCATTGCACCTTCTTGGTGTCTTTTCCTGTCATGCGAAAGCACCTGAGAAGGGTACAGAGCAGGTGAGAGGGGTGGGTGGGGAGGGCCCTTGGGCTTGAGTTTCTCCAGCCCTGGTCTTTTATCCCACCAGATCTCTCACCACAGGTCTCAACAGAGCGCCAGGGGAAGGGAAAGAAGGTCAAGAAATCCATAGCATTTAAGACTCACTGTATGTAGTGAACTGACTGTCTGGCCCCTTCTGCATTCCTTATTTAAAGCAGCATCAAACCACCTTAAATGGTCATGACTTTCCCCCCTGCCCTCCACCCAAGAATCTGAGAACTGTAGTTTGTTGCTTGGTGCTGAGAGTAGTTAGGAAGCAATTCCCAGGGTAGTTCAACTATCAATCCCTCTTCCTAGTGAATGCTGGGAACTGCAGCTCTTTGAGGGGAATAAAGGTAAAGGTAAAGGGACCCCTGACCATTAGGTCCAGTCGTGGCTGACTCTGGGGTTGCGGCACTCATCTCGCTTTATTGGCCGAGGGAGCCGGCATACAGCTTCCGGGTCATGTGACCAGCATGACTAAGCCGCTTTTAGCGAACCAGAGCAGCACACTGAAATGCCGTTTACCTTCCCACTGGAGTGGTACCTATTTATCTACTTGCACTTTGAGGTGCTTTCGAACTGCTAGGTTGGCAGGAGCAGGGACTGAGCAATGGGAGCTCACCCCGTCACGGGGATTCGAACTGCCGACCTTCTGATTGGCAAGTCCTAGGCTCTGTGGTTTAACCCACGGTGCCACCCGCGTCCCATTTGAGGGGAATAGGGGTCACTTAATAATTCTCAGCACTCTTAATAAGCAACAGTTTCCAGCATTCTTTGGGGAAAGCCATAGCTGTTTGAAGTGGTGAGACGCTGCTTTAAATGTATAGTGCAGATAAAGCCACTGGCTGATAGCAATTATTCATAGCCCACCTTCCAGGATGCAAATCCTCCCAAGGCTGCTTCTTCACCAAGGAAGCAGGATAGGAATAATACCTACCAAATAATAGCTATAGCTCGAAATTTTGTATGCCCTTCTGACACTGCCTTCTGGATTGCCGTACGCTCAGCACACACGCCCAGCGGGTAACATGCGTTTTCAATGTTGCAACCTGAAGAAAGCACAAGATGGGTTAAAATCTCTCATGACAAAGCCTTAGAATCCATATCTATAGTATATTGTACTCATGGCAGCAAGGCCTCATCATGGATTGGCTGAACTGTTTTGGCATCACAGAACATTCCATTGCTTATGGAATTGGAGAGCTTGCAGATCAGCTTTTGTGAGGGAAAAGAACATTGTCAGTTTGACAGGAATTAAAAATTCACTAAGGGTCAAGGGCTGGGGAATGGTTCTGGGGAACTAAGGAGCCAGTTCCTGATCATATATATATATTTAATATTGATTGGATTTAAAGAAATAAAACCATTTCTGCCAATCTATCCTTGATACCTCTTACAGAAGCCACAGTTAGAACTTGAACTGGTTCATTAAGTATTGTCAAATTCATTCACTTTTTACTCTGAGTGATATCAGTGGTTCTGGTTCATTGATTATACAGTCCACTGGCTACCCCTGTAGAAGAAAAGTTCTGGTTCAAAACACATGATGATGAATCATCAGTACTGTAGGTTTATTTCCCATTTCAAACCTCACTGCTCCCAAGAACTCACAATGAGGCATTCGGCCCAACCTGTTCAGATGTAGCTGGACCATTAGCCATGCTTGCTGAGGTTGATGGGAGTTGGGAGTCTGATAGCATCTAACAGGTGGCATGATGGCTATTCTGGTTAAGCCTCAGTGCTCTTCCACCCGCAATATAAGGGATAATACTGGTGCCCTGCTTTATAGGGCTGTTGCAAGATTACTGAACTGAGGCATGCAATGTGCTTTTCGGGGGTGACTATGTGTCCTGCTTTACCGAAGGCATTCCTCTGTCTGAAGGCATCTTCTGTTTGAAAGGCTGCTGCCAAAACAGAGGGCAGGCAAGGGTACACAAAACTGCAGGTGCGAATTGTGATGCAAATATAGAAATAACAGCATGGATTTAAGCAGAAAATGCAGTGCACAATGGGGACGACCAGGTGACCTGCATGTCACCCCAGCCAGTTCTGAGGGTTCTTGATCTTTCAACCAGACTTGAACCAAATACCCTGCAAATACATTACTACCAGGCCCCAGATTCAATCCCCAAAGGGTAGGGCAGGGAGAGGTTCCTTGTCTGAAGCTTTGGAGTGCCACTGCTACCCAGAGTGGACAGTACTGAGCCAGATGGACTTCAGTAGAAAGATGCATGGCATGGCAGCCACATGGAGGAGGGTCTTCCTTCACTTACCAGAGAAGATCTTCCCATCAGAGGTCAGGAGGGCAGCCCCCACTGGGTAGTTGCTGTAGGGGCAGTAGGCAAACCGCTTGGCTTCTTTGCTTGTGGCCAAAAGGAGTTGAACCTGTTCGGGTCCCAGTGCAGTGGGATTTGGAGCGCCGCCATGCTGTTGCGCCATTGCAACGTGGAGGCAGTATATGGCAGGGCCTCCCTCAGCAAAAGCCGCACTCCCAGGGACAGGAGTGTGTGTGCAGGCACGACTCCTGAGATTCACCTTTCCTTTAATTCACGTTAGAGGATAATTGGGGTCTTCCTCTGACAGGTGCCACAGGCAATGCACCAGTGCGCACCTATCTGTTGCTGCAAAAGTGCCCGGCCAAGCTCTTGTCCTCTCTTGCAATGCAAAACAGCTTTCTCTGAGTGAAGTGCTTCGATCTTTGCTCTTTAGCTAGCTACACTGTTTGTGTGCAGTTGGTGGTGTGGGGGGAGAGGACTTGCCTGCCCTTTCTCAGCAAATGTTCTCTCCGGGAATCATGCTTTCCAAATTTTTGCTGCTGCCAAAGGCCAACGAGGTTGGATGGGTCAGGTCAACGTCCCCACATGCTCCTTAGCTCTCTTGACAGGCCCCTTTGTCCTCCTCTGCTCTGGTTCTGTGTTGACTTAAAGGTCCCTGCAACAGAATCAGAATGATGGTGAGATGCAACAGTCGCTTGGGAGTGACAGATGCCCTTTAGATCTGGGGCTCGTGCTGGAATGATGTGCTAGGCTTCCGGTGCCTCTGTTTAACCAAGTGGCTGTTGTGGGCATTTGGGAAGGGTTAGCTGTCGCCTTGGTTCTGGGAAGCAGCGGTGCACAGCCTCTGTCTCCTGTTTCACCTCTGTGGGTGCCAAAAGTGAGTTTGTTTGCAGATTCGTTGAGCCTGGCTCCGGGAACTTGTGTGTGGACCGATGAGAAGGCAGGTCACGTGTCAAGCCACAGAACACCATAGCAACAAAGGAGATGGGTGTGGAATGCTGGTAGGAAGAAAACACCAGGGAAGAGGGAGGGAGGGAGGGAGGGAGGGAGTGCGTACACATAATACAGGAACCATTGGAAGCTGCCTTATACATTGTAAGACCGTTGCTCTTATCTAGTTCAGCATTGTTTACACTGAGTGGCACCAATTCTGCAGACAGGATATGTTCCTTGGGACCTTCTGCACTCAAATCAGGTGCTCTACTGCCGAGCTACAGCCCTTCTCGAATAGGAAGCTGCCTTATTACTGACTCCATCAAACTCAATATTCTCTACACTGACTGGTAGCATCTCTTCACGACTGCAGATGGTTTTTGTTGTTGTTGTTTTTTAAAATGCAACTTTTAAAAACTATGTGTATGGACCAGAAGCCCCCTCACAAACCCCCCAAACTCCTACCAGTGTATATAAATTGACATATGCAAATGTGAATTTCTGCCATGGCCCTGTGCCCCCCCCCCCAGTCCTTTAAGCAACAATCCTCATCTCCAGTATTCATCTGCAGTTTCTCCTACAGTATTTCCCTTCCCGACCCTTTGAGGACAGGGGACCATGCTTTCCCTGCTCTATATGGGAAGCTTGCAGACTAATGGAGTCACGAACCAATGAACGGCAAGAATAATAAACCCGTGTCTTCGTTATGCTTTATTGAAGGACCTCCTCCCACACTGGAATCTTCCATAAATGCCTACTGGTCCACTGTCTACATTAGCTGGCAGCAGCTTTCCAGGGCTTTAAGCGGGGGTGCCTGGGACCTTGTGTGTTGAAAGCAGACCCTCTGCCACTGAGCTACATCTCTTCCGCAGTCCTGTGTCCCCTCACCTGTTCGTGGGCTTCCTCAGAGATGAGACAGGCAGAGGTTCAGAGGGAACGTGGGGAGGTTCCTTGGATGTCCCTAGGATGAAATTTACCCGACTCCAAACTCTTGAAGGTGTTTCTTGTCCTTATCAGGCTTGGACTGCAATCCTGACCCCTCACTGGCTCTGTTGCTTATGTAAGGTTACACACACAGTTCCCCTTTCTGGGGAAGATGGGGGCAAAACAGAAGTTGGTTTTAAGTCCCACCTTCTCTTTGTCACCTGTTAATATTTCACCACCCTTCCTGGGCTTTTCACCACCACCCTGGACATTTCACCACTCTTCCTGGGCAGTGGCACAACCGGTTCCTTCTCCCTGTAGGTTTAATCTACTCATTTGTATTTGTCCATGCTGATCCGCCACTCTTCCTTCTCCTTTTTTTTTTTTTTAATATAAAACATCAGCTCCTTGTTTAGTTTTTTGCATTGGATTGTATACAATGCTAGTCCTACCCAAAGTAGAACCATTGTAAGTTAATGGATGTGACTAGATTAGGTTCATTAATTTCAGTGGGCCTACTCTGTATCTGAGTTTGATACATCTTATAGGCTTTTAAAACAAAATTAAAGATGTCCCCCATTTTTCTTTTTCATAGGAATTATTGTTGTTGCTGCTGCTGCTACAAGTTATTTCCTGCCCTTCACCCCAAGGTCTCTGGGTGGCTTACAGAATTAAAACACAGTATTAAAACAGTTTAAAGCAATTCCCCATTGGGGTGAGATGTTTTTAATCAGCTGATGCAGGGGGGGGGAGGGAAGGATTAAGCCCTTCTTCTCCAGCACTGCAGGACTGATTCAGTCGCCACTGATCTTCATTTTTTTCAATGTGGCAGATCTTAAACAAGCGTCACATACGGCTGCAGCCTAATTTTAAAGAATCAGAGAAGGAACAGAAAATACAGTACTGGAACTGGAACACGAACAAGCCACCAGATGGCACCTTTGAGCAAGTTAAGGGTTCTGTGTTGGGACCAAGAGGAGGTGAATCATTATCCATCAGCCAAGGTCAAAACGTTGAACCTGGGTAGCACGTTGTTGGGGCTCATTCACATGTTCAGTGTAATGTGGCCACTACAGATCCAGTGTTAAGGTTTCCCCTCGGCTCCATTCCCATGATTAGGCAGATAAATGACTGAGCATACAAAGAGGCTGCTGGATAAGGCCAAGGATCCTGTTCTCACAGTGGCCAACCAGATGCCAAAGCCCAGAAGCGGGAGCGGAGTGCAGCAGCTCTCTCTCTGCATGTGATTCCTATCAACTATTCTTCAGAGGCACTTACTGTGGAGGTAGAATGTAGCAACGGATAGGCTTAGCCTCCATGAATTTGTCTAATCTACTCTTAAGGGCATCCAAGGGGAATATGATGAATAAGAACATCAGGCTGATGGTCCATCTAATTCAGCATTGAGTAATTACAGTGGCCAAATGGATACCCATGTGAAGTCTGCAAGCAGTATCCATAATAATAATAATAATAATAATAATAATAAATTATTTATAAAATCTGATAGGTTCAAAAAGGAGCCTATTGCTCATAACCCAGTTGTAATGCCCCAGCAACCCATTTGCAAATCTGAAGGCACCCAGAGTTGGAGGGGGCATTGAAAGCCATCTAGTCCACCCCCTGCACAATGCTTGGGCATCTCCAACAGGTGGTCCCAGCAAGGGGAGCTCACCACCTCTCTAGAAAATTGGTTCTATTGTCAAACTGCTCTTACAGTCAGATCTAGGCCTAGGACTCAGCTACATTAGTTACGGTACATCTGGCTGAGTTTCCCCAGCCACTCTGGGCAGCTTCCAATCAAGTGTTAAAAACAATACAGCATTAAATATTAAAAACTTCCCTAAACAGGGCTGCCTTCAGATGTCTCTTAAGATAGCTGCTTATTTCCTTCACATCTGAAGGGAGGGCGTTCCACAGGGCGGGCGCCACTACCGAGAAGGCCCTCTGTCTGGTTCCCTGTAACCTCACGTCTCGCAATGAGGGAACCGCCAGAAGGCCCTCGGCGCTGGATCTCAGTGTCTGGGCTGAACAATGGGGGTGGAGACACTCCTTCAGGTATACAGGACCGAGGCCTGAGAGCGACAGCACTCTCCCCTCCTATGATTTTCAGCAACTGGTATTCAGAAACCAACCACCTCTGACTGTGGAGGCAGAACATGTCCACCAGGGTTGAAAAACAATGCTAGAGCATGCAAAGGGGAAGGTGTCAGAGCATTTATATAACACAGAGCTCAGTGCATGAGCATAGCCAGGATTTATGTTGGGGGCGGGGGCAGAACCAAGCTAACTGCAAAGTGATTGGTCAGTGAAGTTTGTTTGTTTATAATTTTTATTATTTTTCAATTACAGTTCAATAATAGCCTCATTATAACAATGCCAAATTATAATACAATTTCTAATACCAATCATTCAGATAACAAATTATATAATTTAGGTGTCCTGTCTCCCTGCGCGTGCTAGAATTGATGGTTTGATTATTTTATTTATTTCTGCTTTCCAAAATCTTATTAATTTCAATTACACTCTGGTCAAGATAGCAATCCCTTATACAACAACTGCAATATTAACAACTTCCATTCGTATTGACACATTAAATGGTTTATGAAACTACCAGTGAAGCACTCAAACTATATCCTTAATCTTTCTGTGTGTGGCAATTATTCTGTCCTTGATGTTTCTTTTTCTTTCTCTTTCTTTCTTTCTTTCTTTCTTTCTTTCTTTCTTTCTTTCTTTCTTTTTATTTACTTGATTTATGGGGGCATCTCTCCCGCCCCCCATGGCTCAATGCTATGTACAGGCATCTTCATAAACACCCTGGAAGGTAGGCTACATTCATATCGGTTTATATGTTTCTCAAACCTGGGTCCCCAGCTGTTGTTGGACAGCTCCTATCATCCCTGACCACTGGGGATGATGGGAGTTGTAGTCCAACAACAGCCGGGGACCCAAGTTTGAGGAACGAGGTTTGCACATGTCTTCATCCAATCAGCAGCAAAGGAAAGGGGAAAGGGTTCCTTCCCATCGATTTAAAGCAACTTGACTCCATCTCAAAAAGGACCATGTTAGGAAAGATACTCAGGCTGTGTGAATCTCCCAGGAGTTTGTTGTTGTTGTTTAGTCATTTAGTTGTGTCCGACTCTTCGTGACCCCATGGACCAGAGCACGCCAGGCACTCCTGTCTTCCACTGCCTCGCACAGTTTGGTCAGACTCATGTTTGTGGCTTCGAGAACACTGTCCAACCATCTCGCCATCTGTCGTCCCCTTCTCCTTGTGCCCTCCATCTTTCCCAACATCAGGGTCTTTTCTAGGGAGTCTTCTCTTCTCATGAGGTGGCCAAAGTATTGGAGTCTCAGCTTCAGGATCTGTCCTTTGTCCATGGAGTTTTCTTGGCAGGGATACTGGAGTGGCTTGCCGGTTCCTCCTCCAGGTGGATCATGTTTGGTCAAAACTCTCCACTATGACCTGTCCCTCTTGGATGCCCTGCTCGGCATAGCTTCTCTGAGTTATTCAAGCCCTTTCGCCACGGCAAGGCAGTGTTCCATGAAGGGGCCCAGGAGTTTAGCTGCGTTTAATTTTTGTTGAGCTGGAAGCTATGCATGGCCGCTGGCTTCCTCCAGGAAGGCAGAGAGAGGCAGAGAGTAAAGGAGGGTGGAAAAGGCCAAGGCTGCTGGGAGCCTGCTGTGTCACTCCCATGGTAACTTGAGCTCTTTTTGGCCCAGATTAAGCCTTTCATGAACATAAGTGAAAGTCAGTAACTGCATAGTAGTACCACAGAGGATGGCCCGAGGCTCAATACCTGCCGTCTTCAGGTATGGCTGGGAAAGAGCTGACGCTAATCAGTGTCAATCACAGGAGGGCCATGTAATGACACAGTCCAAAGCCGAAGTTACATTTTATTACCAAAAACACGGCCTCCACAGACTTGGTTGAGTGACAGGCCAAATGAGCAGAGCAGCTCATTCTGGTGGTCTTCCTTCATGAAAATCAGTTGCTGAGTCTGAAAGTCCCTGCCTCCTCACCAGGGCTTTCCCCAAGCAATCAGAGACTGTGCCTGTGTGCAGCCAACCTCTCCTCCGCCCTTTTCATGCCTCTCCTGTTGCAGAGAGGCGGCAAAAGGGGAGCATGTTGCAGCAGAAGGGAGAGAAACCTGTGACACTTCACCAGCTGGACTCTGGGTCTCCCTTCTTCCTCCTCTCCTGCTTCAGATTCTGCCCCCGAGTATGGATTTCTCCCTGCCACAGACTCTCCTGGCTCACTAACTCTGTGTTATGTACTGAGATGAATAGGATTCAGAATGCAGCAGTCTGATTGGTCCTAGAACAATAGGATTCAGAATGCAGCAGCCTGATTGGTCCTAGAACAATAGGATTCAGAATGCAGCAGCCTGATTGGTCCACAGGAGCCACCCAATCCAGCTCCAGGTGGAAGTGAATCCACGATCTGATTGGCCTACAGGTGAATCCCGGAATTAGCCAATCACATGCAGCCCATTGTGTAAATAATGTATATAAAGCAGATATTCTGGGGGAATTTCCATTCCTCCTTACCACTATGAGCTGAATAAAGAGCATGAAATCCACTCTTGACTCAGTATATTTCACTCTGTTACCTCTTCAGCTTCCATCACCTCCTCTTCCCCATCTTCTCCCTTTGACCACTCAATGTTGTCATACCACCACCACCCCTCTAAAGCCTTCTTCCCTCGGTGGTATCCCAGCTGGTTCCTCTCACCATTCCCCTGCTACCAACCAACCAACCTCTGACAGCAGTAGACCATGCTGAGCTAGACAGTCCAACAACCTGAGTTTGCATCATGCGGTTTCCTGTTTAAACCAGAAGCATGAGGACTAGAATCTTGCTTTATTGTTAAGGGGAGCACTATAGGCACAGGAGCAGAGCACCTGCTCATTCCTAGCAGCTCCAGGTAGGGCTGGGAAAGGCTTCCTACCTGAAACCCCGGACTGCTGCTACAACTCAGTGTTGAAAATACAGAGCTTAGCGGAGAAACAGTCTGACCTGGTACAAAACAGTTTCCTCTGCAAAGGAGGCTGGGCAACGTCTTCCTTGGGAGTAGAACTCGCTTGGTCGCCAAGCTGCAACCCTGGGGGTCTATTTTTATCTTTAATGATACCATTGCCGCAGGCAGAGCTGCCAGAGCTCTGCTCCATTCTCCCAAGTTTCATTTCCCACCTTTCCTCATTTGCAGAAGCAAGACAAAAACACCGCTATTTAAAGAGAAGGGTCATAGCTCAGTGGTGGAGCATTTGCCCTGCATGCAGAAGGTCCCAGGTTCAATCCCCAACGGCTTCTACAGGTAGGATGGGGAATGTCCCCTGCCTGCAACCCCAGAGAGCCACTGCCAGTCTCTATAGACAATACTAAGCCAGATAGACCAATGTATAACCAATGATAGACTTTGTATAAGGCAGCTCCATGTCTCCCTATCTGGAGGGCCACAGGTCTTCAGAGGGCCTCCACCAGGAGGCAGGCATTTGCTGTGTGCCATTCCAGGAAACATTTGCAGGCACCCTCACTTAATTTTATTATATATATTTATTAAATTTGTATACTGTCCCATATCTGCAGCTCTCACTTTTTATTTTCAGGTGCCTCTTGAAGACCTTTTGATCTAAGGAGGCCTATACAACTATTGATTTTTTTACAAATCAACTAGTCATTTTAATGATAACTGTTTTCTATGGTGTTTTCTATTTTATTGTTTATATTGTTGCGCACTGCCATGTTACCGTATATTGTATTTATTTGCACTATATAAACACACACACACACACAATAAACAAGACATTCTATGCTTCACTCACATTTTTCTTTCCTATTCTATAGCTGTCGAGATTACTCTCTGAAATGCTTTTCATTGTAGCATCATTGTAGCAACTGTAGCATAGCTCAGTGCAGTGTTTCCCAACCTTGGGCCTCCAGCTGTTTTTGAACTACAATTCCCATCATCCCTGACCACTGGTCTTGCTAGCTAGGGATGATGGGAGTTGTAGTCCAAAAACAGCTGGAGGCCCAAGGTTGGGAAACACTGGGTTAGAGCATGGTGCTGACAACACCAAGGTTGCAGGTTTGATCCATATATCGGACAGCTGTAGGGCTGCCATATTTCAAGAAGTAAAAATCTGGACACAAAAAAGTTGTTCAGTTTTTCTGGGAAATTTTGCCATACTTCCAAAATCTTGCCTGGATGCTAATTCCATCATTGGAGTCCAGGAAAATGTCTGAGGAAATCCAGACATATGGCAATCCTAGACAGCTGCATATTCCTGTATTGCACGGGGTTGGACTAGATGATCCTCTAAAAAAATGCTATGATTCGTGTGTTGTTGTTTTTTTAAAAAAAATCCATAGGATTGTAGAGTTGGAGAGACCCCAACAGCCATCTAGTCAACCTCCCTGCAGGAATCTCAACCGGAGGATCCCTGGCACATGGCCACCCAACCTCTGCTAGAAACCTCCAAGAATCAAGAGTTCAAGGACACATCGCATCTGGGCAAAAACACTCAAGGAGGTTGTGAAACAAGGCCAGTGAGAGGCATGGCCAGGGAAAGAGGGAGTGCCTGGTTAAGGGGTGTTGTCTGGGTGAGTATCGTTAAGGCCAGGTAGACCTGAAATAGACTGTCTTCTGGCAGCCTTTCTAATACTTCCAAATAGAGGACAGCCCATACAGCAGGAGACATGGCTGCCCTTCCCTCCCCTTATCATTAAGACCATTAAGCCCAGAGTCTAAAATTACCTCACTGCCCTGCTGCCTGTCCTAGGAGGGGTTTGTACTGTAATAAATGAAAATCTGCCCTTATCCCCTTATGGGGGACACAAGAGCCTTATAGAGTCCTTTGTAGGTTCTCCATCAGCTGGAGAAAATAAGAGGCCAACCAGAGAATATTGAGAAGCAAAGCAGCTCGTAAGCCTGATCCTTATTGAACTGTTGCAACAGTGCTCCCCTCACACGCAGGAAAGGAGGAGGACCCAGAACAAAGGTGTGCCCACCCTTATATAGACCTTTTAAATTGCCCGCCCTGGAGTCCAAGACCACCCCGCAGATACATCATACATACATCACAGAAAGGGCAGTCTACAACAGAAATCTGAGTGCGTTGTTTATCTCCTGTCTGGCAGACCTGTTAATGGTCACTTGATTGGATACCCTGGGGAGCCTGGCCAGTCTTTTGTAATGACAAATACTTAGTTCCTGAGCCAGGTCACAGGCTCACCCTATTTATACACAGACATACCCTTAAGACAGGATTTGTGAACAAAAAGACAATGGGGAGGCTCCCCCACTCCCTCCCTCCTTGCAGAGAAAACATTTGGTCAGTTTGGGAGTCAAAATGGTTTCAAGGCTGTTTTCCTGTGCTGCTTCAGACATGTGGTTTATACAGTTATGTACGTGTTTGCTTGGTACATTTATGAACATTTATTATATAAGACCTTAATTTTTTTTAAATATTTCAGTACACAGAGGGCAAAACAGGACCGTGTTGGCTTTGGCTTCTCCGAGGCCTTGTGGTGGATTAAGTGCTTCTTCCTTTGGCCTTGGAGGCTGAGAACAAAAGCTGCCTTCATTATCCAGCCAGGTTGGCCCGCTGCCACAGCACCACTCAGCAAGCAGCATCTTCTTGTGGCAGTGATACGGGATGCTCCCTGTGTACGGGTGGCAGTCTGGGCATGGCAGAGGAGCTGACGCAGCACAGGAAAGGCGAGATGCTGCAGGTGTGCCCAGGTGGCTGAGCGGTCCCCTCCCAAGCGACGGATTTTGGAGCTGTCAAGGAACCCAGCTCTCCCAGTCAAAGCAAAGCAGATCCCCAGCTCTAGACAGCCCCCTTTGCACTGTTCAAGGACAGTCTAACCAAGTATCAACACCCAAGGAGGACTGGTGAGAGGGGAAAGCCTCTAAGGGCAGAGATAATGAGCCCTGGAGGGTCTTATAGACACCCACACTCGAGGTTCCCACCTCTGTACCAGATATTATAATTTCAGGCATCCCCACAGTCATATAAATTCCTAGCCCGCCGGCTATCTCAGCCTCCCGGATCTGCCTCCACATCTTCAGGGTCCTCTTCCCAAAAAGAGGTGGAGTTGCCAAAAGACCCCATCTTCCTTACAGCCAATCAGCACACCCAATAAGCAAGGGCTGCCCAGTTGTGTGATCTCTGTTTCTCCCCCTCTCTTTTTCTCCTCCACTGAGCTGAAACAAGCAGAATATGAAGAACCGAGCGCTTCCCTGTTAGCTTTTGCCTCGGTTTGCTTACCCGCGGAGAGGATTTATTGATTGAGCAACCAAGAACCAATATTTTACTTAGGGCCATAAAGAGCGTCTTCCTAAATTAAATGGAAACTGGAAACATCCGCAGCTCGGAGGGACTTGTAGAGAGATGTTGGGGCTTCTGAGTGTTTAATGGCTGTGTTGCAGTTAAGGGAAATTCCAAACAAATCCTTTCCGAGGGTGCCAAGTCGGCTTTGCTTCCAGATTGTGATTCTTGCCACGTAAGTTGCACTCCATGCTCTGGTAACTTCCAGATAGGATTATTGCAACACTCTCTACGTGGGACTGCCCTGGAAGATGACTTGGAAACTTCAGCTGGTTCAAGAGGCAGCAGCCAGGTTTCTGACTCGAGTTCCATGTACAACTCAAATACAGTGGTACCTCGGGTTAAGAACTTAATTTGTCCTGGAGCTCCGTTCTTAACCTGAAACTGTTCTTAACCTGAAGCACCACTTTAGCTAATGGGGCCTCCATGCCGCCGGAGCATGATTTCTGCACTCATCCTGAAGCAAAGTTCTTAACCTGAGGTACTATTTCTGGGTTAGCGGAGTCTGTAACCTGAAGCATATGTAACCTGAGGTACCACTGTAACCCCTGTTCTAAAAGCATTGGTTGCCAGTTCATTTCCGGGCCCAATTCAAGGTGAAAGATTGCCTCCCTCCCTACAGACCCTCTTGAGTGCTAAGATTGGTAGTTCCACCCCACAAAATAATTCTCTGGCAGGTTACCTAGGAGAGGACATTCTTTGTAGGAGCTATTGATTTCACTCCCCACAGAGCACCCTTTGACGCCTTGACATGCTTCCTAGGACTTACCCTATTCCTTAATTGCAATTAGTGTGAACTTGTCTGAATACTGTATTTTTATATTGTGGTAGCATGCCCCAGGGGTTCATGGTGAACTGTGGGTAAGAAATTAATATGTACTGAGTTGAATAGGATCCAAAAGGCAGCAGTCTGATTGGTCCTAGAACAATAGGATTCAGAATGCAGCAGTCTGATTGGTCCGCAGGAGCCATCCAATCCAGTTCCAGGTGGAAGTGAATCCGCAACCTGATTGGCCTACAGGAGAATCCCAGAATTAGCCAATCAGGTGCGGCCCATTGTGTAAATAATGTATATAAAGCAGATATTTTGGGGGGATTTTCGTTCCTCACTACTATGAGCGGAATAAAGAGCATGAAATCCACACTCGACTCCGAGTATATTTCAGAAATCTAACAACAACATCAGCAACAGGAAGAGGTGGTGGTGGTTTCACTTTTCCAACTTCTGGTAACTTCCTTTTCAAGGGTGACAAAGGTCAGACTTCATGGAGCAATGGGAAGGGCACTCAGACGTTTGCAGATGCCAGGAAAAACCCTCAAGGGTACCTGGATTCTGGATGAGCTTGGGAAGGAGTAATGGTGGGGGCGGGGAGTCGGTGCAAGGGGGAAACCAATTTTGTGGACGATGGCACCATAACATGGCGATTTAAACATTGGAAGCTGCCTCAGACCAGGCCAGATATTTTGTTTCTTCTAGTGTCCGGCATGATCTATTGTATAAATTTATTCATTTGGTTTTTCAGATTACTTTTTTTACAATCACATATCCAGCCTACAACATAGAAACATGATTCCAGAGAATCTCCTGGACTTCCCTCCTCCCCTTTGTGGGTCCTATTGTTAGTCATTTCCTCCTGCATCTTTTATAATAATCCAAGTCTTTTACATCTCCATTGTGTCCAAAACTCACCATTAAACTACAAGTGTTATTCCAATGCTACTAACAATTTTAACTGTTTACAATTTTACAGTTATAACTGTTTATAATTTTAAGATAATTTTCCCATTCCTTATTAAAATTTTGGTCTTCCTGATTTCTGATTCTTCTACTCATTTTAGACATTTCGGCATAATCCATCAACTCGATCTGCCACTTCTTCTCTGGTAGGGACTTTTTCTTCTTTCCATCTCTGTGCCAATAACATCCACACAGCCGTGGTCACATACATAAACAGTCTTTTTTGCTCCCTTGGGATTTCAGTAATATCCAAAGGCAACACGATGACCAAGACCCATACAGTGGTACCTTGGGTGAAGTACTTAATTTGTTCTGGAGGTCCGTTCTTAACCTGAAACTGTTCTTAACCTGAGGCACCACTTTAGCTAATGGGGCCTCCTGCTCCTGCTGCGCCACCACTGGAGCACAATTTCTGTTCTCATCCTGAAGCAAAGTTCTTAACCCGAGGTAATATTTCTGGGTTATCAGAGTCTGTAACCTGAAGCATATGTAACCCGAGGTACCACTGTAATGCGATGTCAATATAAACTCTTTATATAATCTATACAGAACATTGACCAGTATGAAACACATTAAATATGCACTCTCTGCAAAACCAAATAAACAGAAATCTTGTAAATCTCTGAAAGTCACAACATGTGCAAACAGACGTAGTGAACAGTGATTCCGGATATACCCACTGTTTCGTGGAAGTCTTCGGCACAGCAGGAGGATACAGAAATGCTTCATAAACTTCAAATTTATTATTGAAATGATGACCTGCAGATGCATGGTAACTTACAATAACTCAAATTATTATAAACTGTACGCATAAACTATAATGTCCTTGGGATTTCGGCACCTAGAATTCCTAAAAGGAAGACTTTTATATAGAAAAGGTTATTTTAAACATTTTTTCAACTCATTATATATCATGGCCTACTGTGATGGATAGTGTCTCCCCAGGATCTTCTTGGGCGATGACTCCTGCCCATCACCTGATACCTCATGCTTCTAACTGGAGATACCAGGGACTGAACCTGGGACCTCCTGCATGTTAAGGACATAAGGAGAAGCTGCCAGACCAGGCCAAAGGCCCATCTATTCCAGATCCTGTTCTCTCAGTGGAAAGCCAGGTACCAGTGTGAAACACACACACAGGACCTCAGGACAGCTGGCCACCTGCATATTCCAGCAAGTGGCCTTGAGAGCCATACTGCACCCAACGGTGAAGACAGAACATAGCCAGACTTGTCCTCCATTGATTTGCCTAATTCTCTTTTAAAGCCATCCAAGTTGGTGTTCACCGTGGCATATGTGTTGCCCTTGAACTACAGGCTCATCAATGCACATGGCACTGCTTTTATAAGGAGCAAAAGCAATGGTCCATCTAATCCAGGATTAAACACCAGGAAGAGAACGCCACCTGATCTCTTTTCATCAGAGATGCTGAGCTTGGTTCCGCTTGTGTGCAAGGCACAGACGCTCTGCCCCTCAAGCGGGGTCGAGGTTCATCGTTTCCCCAAGGATTTCCACAGAGCATCTGCACCGAGAAGCTGGATCCTCTTCCTTCTGCGCTGTCAGCGATCTCTCCTGGCAGGACCCGCAACGCCACGTGCCAGGCGGTGAGAGATGGAAGCTCCTTTTAGGAAGAGTCTTTCGTGCCGCCGGCCTGGGGAGCTGGCCAAGAAAGAGGAACACTGTCCAAGCTGGCAAAAGGCAGTATCTGGGTGCCCTTCACCTCATCCCAACACAAAGGGGCTGGGAGAGGAAGCTGAGAAGAACGTAAGGTGAAGGGAAGTCAACCAGGTGCTGGCGTCCCTGAAGGACCTCTTAGGTGAATGACCCACTGTTCTCATGGGGATGGGGGTTGTCATGGCAACTGAAAGAAGAACCGGGATGCCCAGGCATGAGAGGAAGAGGTGATTCACTGAGTGCCTGTCCTGCGGGCAGCTCCCTTTCAGCGGACGGTTTAGTGGGAACAGGCAGCTAGTGCAAGGGATGAAACTCCTGCTTTTCCTCTTCCCATTGATTGGTGAGTAACTTGCCACAAACGGGATTGTTGCTTGCTTAGCACGCGCTGCACCCAATCTGCTTTGGAACCAGGGGTGCTGGTGCTGGAATGGTCTCCTCAATATGGGGGATTTGCCAAACCCAGATGACATTTAATTGTTTTGCCAACTTGCAAACATTCCAGCCGGACATATTTATCGGCAAGAATGGACCTATCTTTCCATTTCTAGCTTCGCATTTTTCCATCCTTAGTTCAGCTTATCAACCTTTGTAAAGGTAAAGGTAAAGGGACCCCTGACCATTAGGTCCAGTCGTGGCCGAGGGAGCCGGCGTACAGCTTCCGGGTCATGTGGCCAGCATGACTATGCCGCTTCTGGCGAACCAGAGCAGCGCACAGAAACGCTGTTTACCTTCCCGCCGGGGCAGTACCTATTTATCTATTTGCACTTTGACGTGCTTTCAAACTGCTAGGTTGGCAGGAGCAGGGACCGAGCGACGGGAGCTCACCCTGTCACAGGGATTCAAACAGCCAATCTTCTGAATGGCAAGTCCTAAGCTCTGTGGTTTAACCCACAGCGCCACCCGCGTCCATCCACATTTCTACGTCAGCCATAAAAAAAAAGACCTAATAAAAATTTATCAGCTTTTTAGTGCAAGTTTCTTGTAATGTATAATTTTTTGGTAATCATTATTTTGTTGGAGAACTGCATTGCAAAATTCAGAGACGTAAAGCTTTCAAAGGATAGCTGTGTTTCGATTTACATACTGATTTATGACTTAATTTAAACAGTCATAGCCTCCCCCAAAGAATTCTGGAAGCTGCAGTTTGTTAAGCTGCACATTGTTTCCCTAAATCCCAGAGGAAAGCATGCAGCCAATCAGTGCAGCTAGCTGCTGTGGAAATAAGGAAGAAAGGATCAGTCCATTTTGGTCCTCTTGGACCCTCAGATTTTTCCATCTTAAATTCAGTTACACACACACACCTCATGAAAATTCTTCAGCTTTCTAGTGTAAATTTCTCCTAAGCAGCATAATTTTGTATGCTGTTTTGACTCAGGTACACATTTTTGCAAGCAATTTCTCATGACCAAATGCATTTTTGTACATTGCTTTCACTAATATATTTATTTTTATGCACGCCGGTATATATATATATATTGTAAAACATGTATTTTGGTAAACATTATTTGACTGGAGAACTTGCATTGCAAAAACAAAACAAAACAAAAGTTATGTGCAACCTTCGATGGATCACTGTGTTTTGGTTCTCATATTATTTTGGAAAGTGTGAATTCAATGGATTCAGCTTTAAATGAGAAGTGCATTAGATTTCTTCCCCTAATCTCTAGCTGACACACAGGTTACCTGGATGAGAGCACTGCAACACCTTGTGCTTCTTTTTAAATTATAGCCATCCTTTCTAAACCTGGATATATCCACCTAGAAATGAGTATCTGCAAATTTTACGCTCCTTCCCCACCCATATAATCTGTAAGAAACCGAGACAGCAATTCAGGGGGCCAGTAACAGCTGCACATCACACTCTTGTTCCAGGGACGACTCCACAGATCAGCTCAAAAGCAGGCAACCCTGAGCATGTCTCCAGGAGTGATGAGGCAACCGGAGGCTCCTTTGGCAGTGATGAGAATGTACAGGTGTGGCCAGGTATGGGAGTACCAGCATCATATGGCTTTTGTAGTGGGATGAGAGGACCAGCATCGATTATAGGCCTGGAAATCTTTCCAGGTGCTGCTTTCAGAATGTTGTCCAAGAAAGAATAGATAGGGAGATGACCTGCTGGCCCAGGGGCCAGATACTGCCTTCCTGGCTTTCATATCTGGTCCTTGGGCTCTTCCCAGGTCACAGTCCTCCACAACCTTAGTTCACACCCTCCTTGAGTGTGTTAGCCTGTCCGCAGTGTCTCTGGTACACCTTTTTGCTCGCCTGAATGCAGGGCATGTTGGATGGATTTACTGTTCATCCTCCCTGTTACTCGTGTGTGAGCAGAACGTTTAAAGTAATCAGTTTAGCATTTAAAACAATTAGTTAGCAGTTCAAAACATCATCCCTTGCGGCATTAGAGTGGAAACTTTGGAAGCAGGCTGTGTAACCTTATTTTTATTTATCCAGGTTGTGGAAGCAGACTGGATTTTTCTCTTCCCCACTCTTAAGAAAATAACCGTGCAACAGACTGTAAATCAAGGATAAAAATAGTGTTTTATTCACATAAAAGTCTTGCCCTCGATTCCAGCATTAAAAGTAATGAAAGGAAGGCCGGCAAACTCTACTTCTAGATTACAAAATACATAGTTGAGTTAAAAAATGGAGTCTCTGCTGAAGCGGAGACCAGACAGATATCTATCTGCCTTGGAGGCATAGTGGAAAAGAGAGAATGAGTTCTATGGCAGGGAGAAGTAGATAAGATTAGACCCTTTTGACTTTTCCCCCATCAGGGAACTCAAGGGAAGTGACATCACACAGTGCCTTCTCTAGCAATCAGGAACTCTGTGAGTCTTAACCCCTTCATATCCTTATTTAGCAAATATGCATTGTTGGGTTTGACTGTAAATTCCCACAGCATAGGGGTGTGTGATGAAACTAGCTTAGTGCACAAAGAGAAAATGCCCATTCATTGCTGTGCTCACTTTTGCCTCTGGCCCCATCCACTCCTGGCATGTGGCCCCTGGAAAGCTGCCCTGAAGGGAATGCGGCTCTCTGGCTGAAAACAGTCTCCCACTGCTGTTCTATGGCTTGCTGTCCCTTTCCTCAGGATGCATGTTATGTACTGAGTTGAATAGGATCCAAACTGCAGCAGTCTGATTGGTCCTAGAACAATAGGATCCAAAATGCAGCAGTCTGATTGGTCCTAGAACAATAGGATTCAGAATGAAGCAGTCTGATTGGTCCTAGAACAATGCAGCAGTATGATTGGTCCGTAGGAGCCACCCAATCCAGCTTCAGATAGAAGTGAATCCACAACCTGATTGGCCTACAGGAGAATTCCGGAATTAGCCAATCATGTGCAGCCCATTGTGTAAATAATGTATATAAAGCAGATACTTTGAGGGGACCTCCATTCCCTCCTCACCACTATGAGCTGAATAAAGAGCATGAAATCACTTTGCAACTCTGAGTATATTTCAATGCAAATAATTAAGAAACCCGGTGAAAAACAATCAGGGCTGCTGCTGCTCATTCCTCGACTTCCCCTTCGAGAAAACCTACATGAATAATATATGGCTTTCGTTTCTCTATTTTCGGGGAGAAGAGGAGAGCTGAGTAGCTGATCCATCGGAGGCTGTCCTTAGAGGGATATCCACCTCCGCTCTGATGCTCCTTGCCAGAGAAGGAAGCGGAGAGCAGAGAGAACTTAACTCTCTACTGCTAATGTCTTAAAGCAAGTGAGATTGGATGCAACCACCAGTTGCAGAAGGAGGAGGAGGAGGAGGGTTGGCCATCAGCTCAAGCTAGTAGCTAGGCTCTGGGTTCTATTGATTTGGCCTTACACCCAGTAGAGGTTGGTCTATTAGGGCAGATGGGGCACTGCCCCACCACTTCTGTCTGCTCTGAGCCATCTCACCCTGCCCTTTGCTTGGGGAGGGGGTTGTCCCTGGCTGAAATATACTTGCCACTTTGCGTAGAAGGCATTTTGACAAGCCACCACAGAGGGCTGTGGCGAGAAGTGCCCCTTCAGCCGTTCCATTCAATGGTGACTTCTTCGTTGGTGACTCCTTTGGCTTCTAGGAGGGAGGTGAAACGGGAGGCGTATGCTTCCCCGTCTCCTGATGCTGGGTTGAACGGCGAGAAGCTGCTGTCGGTTGCAGTTCTGAGTTCCTTGGGGCCCGGAGCTGAAGCCTGGATACACGGTGCAAGGCAGCGGTGTGGCAGGTGGCGGTGCTGCGGTGCTGTGCGTGGCGGTCAGCTCAGCAGGATCCCACCTTTGTTGCCAGTGAAATATACTCGGAGTCGAGAGTAGATTTCATGCTTTTTATTCAGCTCATAGTGGTGAGGAGGAATGGAGGTTCCCCCAGAATGTCTGCTTTATATACATTATTTACACAATGGGCTGCACGTGATTGGCTAATTCTGGGATTCTCCTGTAGGCCAATCAGGTTGCGGATTCACTTCCACCTGGAGCTGCATTGGGTGGCTCCTGTGGACCAATCAGACTGCTGCATTATGGGTCCTATTGTTCTAGGACCAATCAGACTGCTGCATTCTGAATCCTATTGTTCTAGGACCAATCAGACTGCTGTATTTTGGATCCTATTCAACTCAGTACATAACACTGGTGTCAGGGGCTCAAGAGCAGAAGCACAGGGAAGGGAGGAGATGGAGAGCGAAGGGGAAGAATCCGAGGGGAGCGTAGGAGAAGATGACAGTGGCCCGAGAGATTCCATGAGCCTCTCCAGCGAATCAGAAGATTCACAGAAGGGGGCGCCGGTGGCCAGGGCAAGGGGGTTCCCAAGGGGGACACTCCAGGAGCAAGGGGCCAGCGGGGACTCCCAGAGCAGCAGTTGGAAATCAGGACCAGCTTCCCCACCAGAGCATAGTGGGGGGGAAGAGTCCCAAGTATCGGGGCCAGCGTATCCCCCACCAGGGAGAGAAGATGAGTCAGGGCTGACCACGCCTCCATCGGAGAGTCAGGCAAAGGAGGGGAGGTCAAGTCCAGCGAGCCTCCCGGAAGAGGGAAGCAGTGACAGAAGCAGTGTAACGGTCAGGAGGAAGGTCACTGGGTTGGCGCGAGAGACAAGTTCAAATGTACAGGAGCGCGGGACAGCAGAGAATGAGGATTGGGAACCAGGTCCTAAAGCCCGCCGGAGGCAGGGGGAGGAGTCAGGCGACTCAGCGTCAGAAGAGTCCAGAAAGGGGAATGCCCCAGTGGGCAGGAGGACCCAGAGGAGGAGAGAGCAGCGGAAGAGGTGGAGCAGGGCTAGGATCTTAAACTGGTGTCAGGGGGGAGGTAATTCAGACGGGACTTCGACGGTCTAGGGTTTAAGACGTAGAGCTGCGCGCTGCGGCTTTGAAATGGAAACTGAACTTCAATAAAGACTTTTGTACATGAAGACGACCTGGCGTTGGTCCTCTGTGAGCTGGGACCTTGGGGCAGCTCTGACAACTGGCTTTCAGCTTCCTCCTCCTCCTTAGTTTTAATGTAAAACTCCTCAGGGAGGAGAAGGATGCGGACAAAAATATACTGACATGCCTCCACCTGTCATTGGCTCTGATTCCACCTACTGTTTGGCTTCCTTGCCTTCCACCCTACCAGTCCCAACGGGCACCAGCCCTCAATGTATACACCAATGTAGACACCATGTAACCTAAGTACTCCCTGCTCTGACTGGCAGCAGGCCTTTGAGGAACTAAGCGGAGGGGCTGTCAATCAACCTGCTAGCTAGCCGATCCTTTAAATAATGTTTTTTTAAAAAGGATGAAGGAGACTTTTTGCAAGCAAAGCATCTGCTGTGCTGCAGAGCTGTAGGGCATTTCGCACCAAGGCGATGCAGATTCTCTGCCAAGGAAATTGGGATTTTGCAGCTTGTGTAAATTAAACAAATAACCTCTGGCAAATCAACTTCATTTATAGGCACTGCAATGGTGAGCATGCTTTCCCTGAACAAAGCCCCACTGAGTTCAATGGGATTCACCGCCAGCAAAAGAAAAGAAAAAAGCTAATGCAATTCTAGGCTGTATCCACAGAGGTCTAGTGTCCAGATCAAGGAAGCCATATCCCCGCTCTATTCTGCCTTGATCAGACCACACCTGGAGTCCTGTGTCCACTTCTGGGCACCACAGTTTAATAAGGATATTGACAAGCTGGAACATGTGCAGAGGAGGGCGACCAAGATGATCAAGGGGTCTGGAAACCAAGCCTGATGAGGAATGTTGGAGGGAGTTGGGGGTGTTTTGCCTGGAGAAGAGGAGACTGGGAGGAGATATAATAAAGGTAAAGGGGACCCCTGATCATTAGGTCCAGTCGTGACCGACTCTGGGGTTGCGGGGCTCATCTTGCTTTATTGGCCAAGGGAGCTGGCGTACAGCTTCCGGGTCACGTGGTCAGCATGACTAAGCTGCTTCTGGCAAACCAGAGCAGCGCACGGAAACGCCGTTTACCTTCCCGCCGGAGCCGTTCCTATTTATCTACTTGCACTTTGACGTGCTTTTGAACTGCTAGGTTGGCAGGAGCTGGGACCGAGCGACGGGAGCTCACCCCGTCGTGGGGATTCGAACCGCCGACCTTCTGATCGGCAAGTCCTAGGCTCTGTGGTTTAACCCACAGTGCCGCAATAACCATCTTCAAATATCTAAAGGGCTGCCACATGGAAGATGGAGCAAGCTTGTTTTCTCCTGCTCTGGAGGGTAGGATCAAAATCAACGGATTCAGACTGCAAGAAAGGAGCTCCCTGCTAAATATCAGGAAGAACTTTCTGACAGTAAGAGCTGTTTGACAGTGGAATGGTCTCCTTTGGGAGGTTGTGGAATCTCCTTCCTTGGAGGCTTTTAAGCAGAGGTTGGATGTCCATCTGTCATGTATGATCTAGTTGAGATTCCTGCATTGCAGGGGGCTGGACTACATGATCCTTGTGGTCCCTTCCAACTCTACAGTTCTGTGATTCTAAGCATGTGTAAGAACATGCAGATTAAGAAGTCACATTACCTGTTATTTTTTTAAAAGCACTTAACCCCCCCCCCCCCACGAACCAAAGTGACACTGCATAACAGAGCAATTATCTCCACTCCAGAGAACATATATTTGGATGTTCTTGCTTCCTGACAAGTCTCCTCTTCCAATTTCCAGTCGTTTTTTCTTTTGAAAAACGGTACACTCATATTTCAAAAAGGCAACTCTTAAATGTGCATTTAAAAGAGCTGTCGCTGGTTGCCTCCACAGGAGGACTGCGCTGCTCAGGTGTCGCCTTTTCGCAATCAGCTGTAAGGAAAATTAAAACTGTGGTTCCACGTGACCATGGGTAAGCAAACCAAGGTCCAGGGGCTGGATCCGGCCCAATTGCCTTCTAAATCCGACCTGCAGACGGTCTGGGAATCAGCATGTTTTTACATGAGTAGAATGTGTGCTTTTATTTTAAATGCATCTCTGGGTTATTTGTGGGGCCTGCCTGATTTTTTTACATGAGTAGAATGTGTGCTTTTATTTAAGATGCATCTCTGGTTTATTTGTGGGACATAGGAATTCATTCATATATTTTTTCCAAAATATAGTCTGGCCCACCACAAGGTCCGAGGGACAGTGGACTGGCTCCCTGCTGAAAAAGTTTGCTGACCCCTGCACATGACCTTTGAGATCGTTTTACTTTATCTGGTAACGTCTATCTCTTTGGTCAATGAAATATACTCGGAGTCCTGTAGTGATTTCATGCTCTTTATTGCAGCTTGTAAAACAGTGATTGAATTGCCCCCCAAACCTCAGGCTTTTATATACATTATTTACACAACGAGTCCCGTCTGATTGGCTGATTCTGCTTCCCTCCTGAAGCCTGATTGGTCTTTTCCTGCAAGCCAATCAGTTGTTGCATTCTACGATCGTACCAGCCTCATAGGCTGATTAACTTCCTCCTGGAGCCTGATTGGTCTTTTCCTGCAGGCCAATCAATTGTTGCATTCTACGATCGTACCAGCCTCATAGGCTGATTAACTTCCTCCTGGAGCCTGATTGGTCTTTTCCAATCAGTTGTTGCATTCTAGGATCCTACTTGCCTATTGTTCTATGGTTCCAAGCTTAGTACATAACAGTTAAGATTCTGAGTGTTGTCTAAGCAGAAGTAAATTCCATGGGAGGGAGGTTTCCTCTGAACTCAAGAAGGGCGTGCTGGATCAGGCCAGTGGCCCATCTAGACTTCACAGTGGCCAACCAGATGCCTGGGGGAAGCATGTGAGCAGAGCTTGAGGAATGCAGTGGTGCCCCGCAAGACGAATGCCTCGCAAGATGGAAAACCCGCTAGACGAAAGGGTTTTCCGTTTTGGAGGTGCTTCGCAAAACGAATTTCCTATGGGCTTGCTTCGCAAGACGAAAATGTCTTGCGAGTTCCTGCGGGGTTTTTTCCTCCCCCCCCCTTTTCCCCAAGCCGCTAAGCCGCTTATCAGCTGATCCGCTAAGCTGAACAGCTGATCCGCTAAGCCGCTAAGCCGCTTATCAGCTGATCCGCTAAGCCGCTAATAGCGCTAATCTGCTAAACCGCTAATGGGCTTGCTTTGCAAGACGAAAAAACTGCAAGACGAAGAGACTCGCGGAACGGATTCTTTTCGTCTTGCGAGGCACCACTGTGCTGTACTCTCCCCTCCTGGAATTTCCAGCAACTGGTATCCGATGGCATTACTGCCTCCGACCCTGGAGGCATAGTGTAGTCATGGATAGCCTTCTCTTCCATGACTTTGTCAAATCATCTTTCAAAGCCATCTGTTGAGTGCCCATCGCTGCCTCCTGTTGGAAGGATTCTCATCATTTCCCCCTCTGAACAATGAGAGGAAATAGCAAAGTTTCCCCTTCCAGGATGCAGAACATACTGTTATGGTTGAATTCCAGTTTTCAAAACAGCCATCCTTAATTCAGTTTCATTTTTACCCAATATATTGGTACCATTATCAAGCATATCTAAATGTTTGTTTTGTCTTTTTAACTGGGGTTATATTTGACTCCAGAACCAGATTAGGGAAGTGGTTCCTGCCCCACTTAAAACCCCCCCGAAAAAGAGTAGGAAAAGCAAAACAGTTAGAATAGCAGAATAATTTTATTTATTTTTTTAAAAAGAAGAAAACAGAATAAAACCTTTTAAATTTTTAGCCCAATAAAATTGAGCATAAAGTAAGCAGCAGTAAACTTGGCAGTAAGAGTTTAGTAATAAAATGTTCACAGCAGTAAAAACTTGCTGGAACAATCAGATCTTCTATTGCCTGCAGAAAGCCAATTGATTTTTAAAAGAAAGAACATTATCTTTAAATGGCAAGGCATTCGTGGAAAAGAGAGATTGGGAACTGGTAGCCTTTCAGTATTTTCTTTTCTTTTTAAAGCAGGCACATACCGAGAACAGGAAATGACTAATTAAAGGGCCAGTAGGAGGGAGAAACCTCACCAGCGCATTCACACTGAACAGTCTGCTGCTGAAATTGTATTTTAATGGTGGGGTGCAGTGCAGTGAATCATCACGAATCAAGTCTGAGGAAAGACTAGAGAACGACACAGAAAACACTGGAATAAAATGGATTCTCCAGCAATGCTGCCTTGTATTCTCTCTGAAAACTGAGCGAATGAATGAGGCAACGGCTGGTGTGGTAATCAATGATGGTCAGAGGAGGCGTCTCTAAGGCTATCTATTAACAGCTTCCTGTCCTATATGCTAATTCTCCAAGTGTGGTTGCTTATGGCAGTGGTCTTCAACCAGTGTGCCGTGGCACCCTGGGGTGCCTTGAATGATGGTCAGAGGTGCCACGGACAATACAGTGGTACCTCAGGTTACAGACGCTTCAAGTTACAGACTCCACTAACCCAGAAATAGTACCTCGGGTTAAAAATGAGAACAGAAATCGTGCTCTGGTGGCATGGCAGCAGGAGGAGGCCCCATTAGCTAAAGTTGTGTTTCAGGTTAAGAACAGTTTCAGGTTAAGAACGAACCTCCAGAACGAATTAAGTACGTAACCAGAGGTACCACTGTACTGGCTTCTGTCCCTCTTTCCTTCCCTCGCTCCTCCAATGCCCTCTCACATCTCGGCCTCCCAAAGGCTTGTGCTGCTACAAAATACTGGCTACAAAATACACAAAGTAAATGGTGCCTCTGGGGCTGGCCAGGGGTTACTTCTCAGGATTCTGTGGTGCAGTGTGAAGAGGCACCTCTCTTTGGGGCCGGAGAGGGGAGCTCAGAGATCAAGGCAGCAGCTTCGGCTGCTCAGAGTACTCCCAAGGAGAGGGGAGGAGGCTGAGGGAACACTCCACAAGGGAGGATGTTCGAAAAGGGGCGAGGGGCCGCCAGCTCTGCAGGCAAGGGGTGTGAAATATACTCGAAGTCGAGAGTGGATTTCATGCTCTTTGTTCAGCTCATTGTGGTAAGGAGGAATGGAAGTTCCCCCACAATATCTGCTTTATATACATTATTTGCACAATGGGCCGCACGTGATTGGCTAATTCCGGGATTCTCCTGTAGGCCAATCAGGTTGTGGATTAACTTCCACCTGGAGCTGGATTAGGTGGCTCCTGTGGACCAATCATACTGCTGCATTGTTCTAGGACCAAGCAGACTGCTGCATTTTGGATCCTGTTGTTCTAGGACCAATCAGATTGCTGCATTTTGGATCCTATTCAACTCAGTACATAACAGGGTGACATAACTGGGCCCCACAAGGGTGCCGCAGAAAGAATGTAGTTGGTCAAGGGAACCATGGACCCAAAAAGGATGAAAACCTCTGGTTTATGGGATGAAAACAGCATCACCATGCACAAGTGTGAACTCCCAATGTTTGCAGAAGTCCAGAAAAGATTGCAAGGGTGGGAGGAATTAAGGATAGGGCACCTCCCCCACCCCCAGCAGCCCAGTTAGGACCAAGCATGCTCAATGAGCATGGGGGTAGGGAGCGAGGCGGATAGTAACACTGGGGAGGGCCTAGCTGAGTGGCTGAAACACTGAGCAGTAGCAGCACTTCATGCTGCAGCAATCTGTTGCAGTTTCAGTTACGTCTCTAGGGAGCCTCAACAATGATAGGTCAGGGCAGGTCATGTGGTTCTATCTGACCCTTATAAAAACTTCCAGGTTAGACTCCCTCCAAAGCGGTGGCTGTTGTGTGTATTCTGCAACATGTTACGGACACAATAATAATGCACTAGTAGCAGATTTATACTGGGCTGCCCACACATCATTTTGCTTTACACTAGTTGACCAGTGACGTTTGCCCAGTCAGGAGAGGCCATCTTGCAAAAGTGCAACAAATACAGGACAAGACAAAGAAAAACCCTAAAATGGAATGATTGTGGTTTTAAAAAGTAGCTAGATCAGAGCAGGAAGTTATTGGGTGTGCGCAAATTGGAAACGAAGCAGAATGGGTCCCACTCAGAGTTAACCCACTGAAGTCACCATGCCTAAGTGGGTCATGTCCATTATTTTCACTGGGTCTATTTCAGTGCTTTTTTTCTATAAAAAAATTAAATGTTTAGGGGTACTTTCATTTTGACTCAAGAAAACCCCCATTTTATAGTTCAAATCGGGATAAATAAATGCAGTAAATGGCTAAAAGTACAAAGATTCACAAATGTTAAGGCATATGCGTATCCCTACGTACCCCCCCCAGAAAAAAAAGCACTGGTCTACTCTGAGTAGGACTGGCGTTGGGCGCAACAACCCTTCAACTGCTTTTGCGAGGCCCAAGCTGTGTTGAAATGACCACACATAAAGGTCCACAAACTGTAATAAATGTACAATTTAAAAAGTATATTTGGAGGAGCCTTCAGTTGGAGCTGGGTCCCGTGTTTAGATTTTTGCCCCCTCAGAGATTCTGATTATTGTATGACAGTTCTTCCCCTCCGCTCTGCAGATGGTGCGAGCGACTCCCAACGGATCATTGGGGGCTACATAGTTTCACCCCACTCTTCCAAGTACCTGGTCTCTCTGAAAAGGAATACAGGCTACCATTTCTGTGGTGGAGCCCTCATCAGTCGGAACTGGGTCCTGACCGCCGCCCACTGCAAAACAGGGTAAGGAGCCAAAGCACACTGCAGAACATCTGAACGCTCTCCAAGTCCATCCATCTGGCATCCTGCATCAAAATAGGTTGGTGGGAGCCGGTCAGTAATAGGCAGCACTGATTTGGAAACGGTGCACAAACTCAAAAGCATGTCAAAGTTTCAAAGTCCAAAGCAGAAAGAGATGTTTCTTCTTGGGTTCTGGGTTTCTCTTGCCTCCTTGCTAGGTGGGGAGGGAACTCTGTTGCAACAGAAAAATAAAGTGAAGGTGGTGAAGGTCCTGTGTGAGTGCCTGGAGGCGGTTGGAGGATGGGTGGCGGCTAACAGATTGAGGTTGAATCCTGATAAGACAGAAGTAATGTTTCTGGGGGACAAGAGGCAGGCGGGTGTGGAGGACTCCCTGGTCCTGAATGGGGTAACTGTGTCCCTAAAGGACCAGGTGCGCAACCTGGGAGTCATTTTGGACTCACAGCTGTCCATGGAGGCGCAGGTCATTTCTGTGTCCAGGGCAGCTGTTTACCAGCTCCATCTGGTACGCAGGCTGAGACCCTATCTGCCTGCAGACTGTCTTGCCAGAGTGGTGCACGCTCTGGTTATCTCTCACTTGGACTACTGAAATGCGTTCTATGTGGGAATACCTTTGAAGGTGACCTGGAAACTACAACTAATCCAGAATGCGGCAGCTAGACTGGTGATTGGGAGCGGCTGCCGAGACCACATAACACTGGTCTTGAAAGACCTACATTGGCTCCCAGTATGTTTCTGAGCACAGTTCAAAGTGTTGGTGCTGACCTTTAAAGCCCTAAATGGCCTCGGCCCGGTATATCTGAAGGAGCGTCTCCACCCCCATTGTTCTACCCAGACACTGAGGTCCAGGGAACCCAGCAGAGGGCCTTCTCGGTAGTGGCACCTGCCCTTTGGAACACCCTCCCACCAGATGTCAAAGAGAACAACAACTACCAGACTTTTAGAAGACATCTGAAGGCAGCCCTGTTTAGGGAAGCTTTTAATGTTTGATGGATTGCTGTATTTTAATATTTTGTTGGACGCAGCCCAGAGTGGCTGGGGAAGCCCAGCCAGATGGGCAGGGTATAAGTAATAATATATTATTATTAGTAGTAGTAGTAGTATAAAGATCTGCCTTGCTTTCATTGCATCCTGCCTCCATCCATTCATCTCTGACTGATCATGGACTTAGGGGACTTAGTCCCTTGGGGAGTTGGGCAGCAAAAGCCAACCACCCAATTTTTTTCTGTATCAGTGGCTGAAGGAAAATTTTGTAGAGTAGTAATTTAATGGGAAAGGAGCATGAAGGAGCAGGTGGATAGAGGAAGAAACCTGAGAAAAGGGGCAGTGGACAGCTTTTAGTCAGATTCTCCGCCCCGTTGCCAGTTTTACAGCAAAGTTCTTCCTACAAATTTCTGTATTTTTCGCTCTATTAGACGCACCGGACAATAAGACACACCTAGTTTTTAGGGGAGGAAAACAATAAATAAGAAAGCAACGCAAAGCCTCCTGAGCGAAGAGGGAGCGCTCCTCCCTCTTCACTCAGGAGACTTTGCGAGGCTATCCCTGAAGCCAGGAGAGCAAGCGGGATCGGTGCGCACCAACCCCTCTTGCCCTCCTGGCTTTCCCTCCACCTCCCGCAAGAGCCGCACACTCTTTAAAGGGAGCGTGGCTCTTGGGGGCTTTTCTGGGAGGTGGGGGAAGGGACAGAGCAGCTCTCTCTGGCCCTTCCCCCACCTCCCGCAAAAGCCAGGGATAGCCGCACGAAGCCTCTGCAGGGCAGTGGGATGAAGGCTCCCCATGCCCTGTGGAGGCTTCGCGGGGCTATCCCAGAAGCCAGAACAGCGAGAGGGAGCGCTGCACAGCACTCCCTCTCACTGTTCTGGCTTCTGGGGTAGCCTTGCAGCCTGCATTCGCTCCATAAGACGCACACACATTTCCCCTTACTTTTTAGGAGGGGAAAAGTACGTCTCATAGAGCGAAAAATACAGTAACTACTGTCTTATATGGTTCTGGAGAGGTTACTATACTACCTATCTGTGGTAAGCCCAAAGACATATCAAGATCTGACAATCCTGCATAACAGACCCCTGCCTAACCCAAATCTGACATGTTTGCAATAAATCCACCCTCATCCCGTTTTCTTGCTCCTCTTTCAGAATCCACCAGATGCTGATTGTAGCCGGGGAATATTCGCTTTCCACATTTGAAGGCACGGAGCAGATCTTCCGACCTGCCCGCATGGTGGTCCATCCAGACTACAGCGCCACTTCCAAAAATGCAGACATCATGCTTATCAAGGTAACAAAGTTTTCCTAGGTGACAGAACGGGGTCAGGATTGAAAGAAAGGGAAAGTTTCAGCTGGAGTTGTGGACGGCATGCCCAGGTGTGCCAGGATCCACAGCCTGCTGGCCAGATCTTTGAAAACGGTGACTTTTTAAAATGGCAATTATGTGGGGGACTGAAAAACAAAGAGAAACACCAGCCATGGGCATAGCCAGAATTTTTGGGAAGGGCAGGCAAAGTTGTTCAGCTTTTTTTTAGGAAATCAAAGCTGTTGAGCTGGGGAGGGAAGGTGGAGGAAATGAAGTGTCGGGCAGCCTTTCATGTGAACAGCTCCAAATCCTTACCTAGTTTGGGGTGAGGCATTGCTTATTTTTAGTTTTGTGCAAGCATGGTAGATCACAAAAGGTGCATGTGCACATGTAAACAAATCCCCATGTATCTCTGCTTTCCTGGCTTGGAGCAACACACACACACAAAAACAACATATGGCTGCTGTTTTGTGCAAATCTGGTAGATTGAGAAACTTGTTGTTGTTTTTTAAAAAACAAGGTTTGTGCTTACAGGTAAACAGATACCAGTGTGTATGCCCATAACGACCTCAGGCAAGGCCGGCCCACCCACAAAGTGGTGTGAAGCCTCATGGATGCCTCCTGCCACGACTCCATCTCTGCCAGAGAAGTGGTGCCAGTATAGGTGCTGGTTTCCTGTAAGGTCTTGCGAGATCTCATCAAAGTCTTGCAAAGAGAACAATGTCAAGGAGAGCAAAAGATCTCATGAGATTCAGGTGAGATCTTGCAAGCTCTTTCAGGGAATCGGCACCAATGCCCAGGGTCTTGCAGAGCCAGGCAGAGGCCCAGGCCAGGTAGACAATGTTGCCCCCCCCCCTTTTTACCCTTGGGATAACTGAAGTCTTATAAATAAGTAAGTATATAAATAATTTTCACAAAAGTTATGCTGACAAATAATTTTATTTCAAGGCTTGAACCATCTCTGCATATAAAGACAAAATGGAAAATATAGATATACAATAGTGCTTTTTAAAAATACATAGGGAAAAGGATTTTTTTTTTAAGTGTTTGCATTTAAAAATGCTTTCCTTTCACTGCCAGCCATGGCCCCAGGGAATCCGCCCACCACCGCCGCTGCTTTTGCACCTCCGCGTTTGCCCCAGTGTATCCCCTGCGATTGTGAATATGCTGACCGAGGCCCCCTTTGGAATCAGAGGCCCGGGCCAAGTGGCCCATATGGCCTCCCCTCTGTCTGGGCCTGCCAATGCCAGCAGTGCTTCTCCACAAGACGTGGTACAGCTGCAGTGCCACTGGCAGGTGGCACAGACGTGGCGAGTGGTGATGTGGCACAGCAGGGCAGCACTTTCTGTTTTGCCTCAGGTGCCAAAATGGGACGTACTACCCCTGACCTCAGGATCCCAGAACTTACAGCTGTTAGTTCTGAAGGAAGGAAGGCCAGGACAAACAGTCCAGGTGGGGCTTGCTAGCTTAGGGAGGCGATGTGCGTTTCCTCAGCTGGAGAAGGCTCAGGCGAGGGTCAGATGTCTCGTCAAGCCCAGAAGGCGTCCTGGCCAGGCCTGCATCAATATGCCAATGAATCAAAATCCTAGCATTTATGCATTTCTACAATTTGAGGGGGAGGGGGGTCCCTCCTAAATCTATAATACCCTCGTTATCACAGCTGTTCCTCTTCTTCTGCCTCCATATTGTTTTTGCCAGCTTGCTTGCTGATAACGACACATGCACCGTAACAGGCTGTATGTAACAGTATAACAATGTTTCAAAAAACAATTCAACACAACAGTGCTGGGCAAAGAGTCAATGAGCAAGCTTTAAATTTACAGCCTGAAGTGCATTGAAAGAAAATATTATGAAAATGATGTATAGGCGGTAGTTAACGCCAACAAAACTTGCTAAAATGTATAAAATGAAAAACAAGGAATGTTGGAAATGTAAAGAAAAAGAAGGAAACCTTTACCATATGTGGTGGACATGAAAACCTTCTGAGATTTGATATATAATAATACACACACACACACACACACACACACACACACACACACTTTAAAAAAAAACCAGAAGTGTTTTTACTGGGTATAGTAGGGGGGGAAATTCCTAAAAGAGATCAAAAATTATTTATGCATGCAACCACTGCAGCAAAAATTTTAATAACCCCAAAATGGAAACAACAGGAGTTACCAACAATTGAAGAGTGGCAGACGAAGATGATGGAATATGGCGAAGCTGATCGGGAAAATCCCAAACCAGCCAGATCAAGCTTTCCAAAAAGATTGGGGGAAATTTATACAATATTTGAAGGACAATTGTAAACAGTTAACAACATTGGCAGAAATGATTTGAAAAGGCTTATAAGGATGAAAATTTTATCTTTTTACAGATAAATTAAATAGGACAATGGGAAAAGGGGAAAATTAGAAATGTGATGAGATAGCAAATAAATAAAGTAACCATGAGGTGGGAAGGGGGGAAGTCGATGAGCTCAAATGAGCTTGAGTTTATGTGGAAAAAACAAAAATTGTATTTATATGTTATAAAATGGAAACTCAATAAATATCATTAAAAAATAAAAAAAATTAAAAAGTCAATGAGCAAGCAGGCAGTGGCACCTGCCAATCCTCCTTTGTCTAACGCTGCACCAGTGTCTGGGCTTGAACAAATGGCAACTGAGTGAGGAGGTTGCAATGATGAAGAAGGTCAATGGAGCTGCTGCTCAGGTGTACGCTCTTGACATACACCTGAGCATGCCAGCCATTGGCTCCGCCGGCCGAAACTGGAGGGTCTGCATCCGTGTGAGATTGAATTGATGGAATAAGTGACCTGCCCCCACCCCCACCCCTTGATGTCTCGAAACAGCTGAACCGGCCAGTGGCCTACAGCCCCTTTGTCTCCATCGTGCCCCTTCCCCAGCAAGGAGCCACGGTCCAGGACGGACGTTTCTGCCAAGTCTCCGGTTGGGGTTACACCACTCCCATTGGGGGCAGGACGTCAGACACTCTGCGCAGTGTCCACCTCCCCATCATCTCCACCTGGAAGTGCAACAGCTCCTCCTCGTACGCTGGGTACATCACCAGGAACATGATCTGCGCCGGGTTCAACACTGGTGGGAAAGATGCCTGTCAGGTAAACGCCGGTGTCTGTTTATCAGAGGAAGTTCGGAAGACAAAACGCCTCTTCGGAAAACTGATCAGCTTAGCGCAGGGAGGGTGGGCTGGGGTCTCAGTCAGAGGCAGTAGCACTTCCTGAATAGCAGTTGCTGGAAACCGCAGGAGGGGAGAGGGCTCTTGTGTTCGAATCCTGCTTATGGGTTTCCTGCAGGCATCTGGGTGGCTTCTGTGAGAACAGGAAGAAGAAGAAGAGTTTGGATTTGATATCCCGCTTTATCACTACCCTAAGGAGTCTCAAAGCGGCTAACATTCTCCTTTCCCTTCCTCCCCCACAACAAACACTCTGTGAGGTGAGTGGGGCTGAGAGACTTCAGAGAAGTGTGACTAGCCCAAGGTCACCCAGCAGCTGCATGTGGAGGAGCAGAGACTCGAACCCGGTTCCCCAGATTACGAGTCTACTGCTCTAAACCACTAGGAGGCTAGATTAGCTGGTCCACACTCTAGTCTAGGAGGCTAGACTAGCTGGTCCATTGGCCTGATCTTGCAGACTCCTTATGTTCTCAAGCCTGAGAGCGAAATGTGGCCCTCTAGCTCTCTTTATCTGGCCCTTGAGACTCTCCCTAGCCACATCCCCTCTCTGGCAATAGGCTGGAGACTCCATGCCACCCTTGGGTTTTCGGATATGAAAGGGTTCTCCCCACCCTGTACTGTACTTTCCTGTTATCTTCCAGAATGGTGGCTGGGTTGATTGAATCACCCCCACTCTGTGTCTTTCAGAAATAAACCTTCCCCTGTTGCCCACCTTCTGCGTTTCTCCTTCAGCTGTGATTCATCTTTATTTGAGAAGGGCTTAACTCCAAGGGCAGATAATCCAGTGCTTCCTGCTTTACTAGTCCCAGTTTTCCTGGTTGCCCATAAATTGCTACTCTCGTCTTTGACAGGTTGGGGGATCCCTTCTTGAAATGTTCTTCTAGAGAGCTGATGATGTTGCTGTTCTTTGGGGTTCACCCCTCCCTCTTTCCCAGCAATTAAATTTTGGAGGTGATGACTGCATGCTTCCATGCTCAGTCATGCACCTCGACACATATTGTTGCATGCCACCCCAAATATATACAACCCGAACCTACAATGGAGGAGCTCACAGCATTAGCACCCCAAATCCAAGAGGGTCTTCCCATAGCCACAGGCTTTGATTCCAGCAGAAATCAGGCATGCCTTTGTCACTCAACTGCCCAGCCTGCAGCCTGCTTCTAGCTTCTAGTACACACACAAAGGTAAGAGTAAAGAACATGGGTGGTGCTGTGGTCTAAACCACTGAGCCTCTTGGGCTTGCCGATCAGAAGATTGGTGGTTTGAATCCCCATGACAGGGTGAGCTCCCGTTGTTCTGCCCCAGCTCCTGCCAATCTAGCAGTTCGAAAGCACACCAGTGCAAGTAGATAAATAGGTAGCAGGAAAGTAAACATGGTTGCACCAGAAGCGGTTTAGTCATGCTGGCCACATGACTCGGAAAGCTGTCTGTGCTCCCTCAGCCTGAAAGCGAGATGAGCGCTGCAACCCCATAGTCACTTTTGACTGGACTTAACCATCCAGGGATCCTTTATGTTTACATTTTACACACACACACACACACACACACACACACACACACACACACCACATTTGCCTTTCTACCTTTCACAACATTAACACCCCAATAAGGTCTTGCTTCTCCCAGAGCTGCAGCCTTGGGTTCAAGCAGAAACCAAGCATGTCTCTGCCTCTCTGTTTTCTGTCTGCTTCTAGCTCCCTCATGCACACCTTAAGTCAGACCAGCTAACGGCTAGTTGAGAGAGGGGGCCCACCTGTTTGTGTTTGAATCCTGCACAGAGCACTTCCTTTGTTACCTTAATGGTCCATACTTAGGAGCCAATACCAAGAAACTTGTCTGGCTATTCCAGAAACTGGATCCTAAAACGTGCCACTCTTCCTTTTGAGTGTTATGCTTCCAACAGGGACCAGGTGGGGATGGGTCGAGACTTTAAAACAGCTTTGTGAAATTACTTTTAAAAAATGTAGTTTGCTTTTTAATATAAAGAACCGATGGATATTAGCAGCTGCTTTGACGAAGCTTTAATGCTAATTCTCTTCACTGTGTTTCCACCCCCCTTTCTTTCTCCCACCAGGGCGATTCTGGGGGCCCCTTAGTGTGTGAAGGGCGTGTTTTTGGGATTGTTTCCTGGGGCCACAGCTGCGCCAGCCCCAGATACCCAGGTGTCTACACGGCAGTCTCCAACTTCCAGAAATGGATTTACAAGACCATCTTCAAGAAATAAACCTGCTGTTTGGTCCCTGATGTTCAAATAACCAATTCGTAGAATATATATGTATATATATCTTGAAAACAACACAAATGACTTGTTTTGTTGAGTTACATATTTAAGTAACTTCAGACCCTGGGATTAATCATCTTCTCTCTCTGTCCCTAAAACACTTTAAATGTCCAGTGTGCATTACTTCAGTTGTGAAATACACCATTAATTTAGGTCCTGAATATCTGAAGGAGGACCTCCTTCTCTACAGACCTCTCAGGAGTTGAGTGTGGGAATGTTGTGGATAGTAGGAGAGGATATATTGATTTAAATATGATCCTTCCTCACTCACGCTAGTGAGCTGGTAGCAGAGTACGTTCCCCTGTATATTGCAGAAAGCTAGTTGTTCGATTCATCTGAATCTCTTGAGTTAAGCAATCCAATCTGGCTTGTCCATATTGGGTTTGTTCCTGGTAAATCCCCTTTGTTCCCTCTTAAAAAGAATAAAGACACAACAGTCTTCTTTAAAAGTGATGATAAGAAGTTTACTTACATTCAGTTCACAGTAGGTTCCCTGAAGGCAAGCTTTAGCTTGTAGTTACAGAAGAGAGCTCATCCCGTATGGGGACTGAGCCCATGTGCAAGAGTATCAAGAGCATTAAGAAGTTGAAGAGAGTAAGGGGTCAAGAGGAAGATGGTTGCTTGACCAGCCCTTTTATGGGGTCTGCCAGGGTCATGCCCATCTACCTGATCACATGCAGGGGGAGGATGCTCCAGACAGGTGGGAGAGGAAGTCCTCCTGGCTGGGGTACCATCCCCCTGTGTGTCCACTCTGGGCAAACAGGAAGTGTTGTACTTGACTGCTTATGTTACATACCACACAGAGATCAGCAGAGAGGGAGTTCTTGGAAATCCCAGCACCCTCCAAAGCTCAGGGAGTGGCAGCCTAGGAGAGGACCTTCACAGTGTCAGCCCCCAGGCTGTGGAACTCCCACACCATGGAGGGGCATCTTCCACCTTCAATATAAAGTCCCCATCATATGCAAAAGATGCATCCTTTTACACCTTAGACTTACAATGTTAGGAACCAGCCTATTCCTGCGACTGTCATTGTTTTAAGCTGCTTTTAATAGTGTGTTTTAAATTGTTGCAACCTGCTCTCTGTTGAAAGGCAAGTAAGAACTCAAAACGGTCACCAGCATCTTCCTTCCTTTTCTCCATGCCAACGGGAATTGCAGACCCAAACACCCAAAGGGCCTCAGGTATATTATTATTATTATTATTATTATTATTATTATTATTATTATTACATTCCTACCCTGCCTTTCCTCCAGTCAGTGTACACAATTCCCCCTCTTCCTATTTTATCCCCACAACAACCCAGTGAGGTAGGTTAGCCAGAGAGGCAAGGACTTGCCCGCAAGGCAACCCAGTGTGTTTCATGGCTGTGTGGGGATTTTATCTCTGATTTTATCTCTGATTTTATCTCTGTGTGGGGATTTTATCTCCCGGTCCCCCCCGTCTAACCACTACACCATACTGCCAAAGGTTGTCTATAAAGAAACCTAGAGCCCAGTTGTGGATTATTCCAGCTGACCTTCAAGGGTTCTGTGCGGATTGGAACCTTATCGTGTAAATTTCCCAAAGTTCATGTTTGGCTTGGGGAGCCTGGGTTCCCCTTTGAAGAGAGGAACTTGGCAAGCTGTAAAACAGCCAGCCCAATTACTTGAAACAGGAGGAGAAGCGGACGCGGCGGCTGTGCAAGAACCAAGCGAGTTACTGGGGATTAATGGGACCGATTGCGAACATCATTAGAAGCGAGGAGAGAGGGAAGGAGCAGGCAAAATGGTGTGAAATAAAGCCACTGATTAGTTCAAATGATGGGGGGTGGGGAGGCGCGGTGGGGAGAGAGAGAAATGAATGATCCATCGTGTTGCCAATGTCGCAGCTTCCCTTGTAAGATGTGAGGTGGATTGGCTTGTTCAGCTTGACTCCAGGTTGTGATGATGTGCAAGGAAAATGGAGCATCTCTCTGACACACTGCAATGGTGCTGCAGAGGGTTATTTTTTCATCACCTCAGTATAGGCCAGAGATGTGGAACCCCAGGCCTGAGGCTCCCCCTCTCTGGTTTCATAGCAGCCAACTCCTAGGGGCCGAGTCTCTTCGACTCCCCATTAAATATTTGAGGGGGCATTGCCATTTAAATGCTGTGCATGCACAATGTCATTTGGTCAATTATGTGGGGCTTACCACCCACCAATAATTTTATTCAGGTTGGCACCTGTGCTTGGCTTACAGGGTGCCTGGGCCACTCGCCATCTCAATATGCTCAGGGGCTCACTATGCATTTATGCAAAATTGTGTCAAGGCATGTGCCACCCCCTTGTAAAAACCAAAACAAAACCTTTTAGGTACTTTGCAGCCACCCCTGAGTCAGAGGAGACGATAATGAGCTAGATGACGGACCAGTGGACAGACTCGGTATCAGGATAACATCCAATTGTTTACATGCCCTCCAACATTCCTCAGATGAAAACAGGGACGTTTCTCATTCCCGCCCAACTGATCCTCATTTTTTTGGTCATCACCCCTGAAGAGCATTTCCTATCAATATAAGAGTGAGTGCCGCCATTGCTACACCAAGGGGATGCAGCACACATTCCCCCCCCCCACACGTCCTGAGAAAAACCCCTTAATCCCGGTTTTTATGTTGTTCTTTGGTAAATTTACAAAAAGGAAAACACACACCAATACAGTGGTACCTCGGTTAAGAACTTAATTCGTTCCAGAGGTCCGTTCTTTTTTTATTATATTTATTTATTTTTAGAAGAAGCGTTTGGATTTGATATCCTGCTTTATCACTACCCGAAAGAGTCTTAAAGCGGCTAACATTCTCCTTTCCCTTTCTCCCCCACAACAAACACTCTGCAAGGTGAGTGAGGCTGAGAGACTTCAGAGAAGTGTGACTAGCCCAAGGTCACCCAGCAGCTGCATGTGGAAGAGTGGAGAAGCGAACCCGGTTCACCAGATTACGAGTCCACCACTCTTAACCACTACACCACACTGGCTCTCCGGAGGTCCGTTCTTAACCTGAAACTGTTCTTAACCTGAAGCACCACTTCAGCTAATGGGGCTTCCCGCTGCTGTCACACCGCCAACGCACAATTTCTGTTCTCATCCTGAAGCAAAGTTCTTAACCCGAGGTACTATTTCTGGGTTAGCGGAGTCTGTAACCTGAAGTGTCTGTAACCCGAGGTACCACTGTAAACAAATCTTATAAAGGGGCAAGATTAGATGTAGACACACAAAGCATTTTATAAAAAAAAAGCCAAGACTCTTTGCGCTATGTTCCACCTTTCATCCTGCCCAGAATAGCCCTGCCCTCTGCTTGCCTCTCAGAGATGCAGGACTGCTCCTTGGTGGTAGCAGCTTCTCTTCCTCCTCATCAGAGGCGGAGGTAACTGCTCCAGCACCTGGAGCAGCTCACATGCTGTGCACCTGGGGGTGGGGCCATGGGGGCGGGCCGCCCATGGGGGGCAGCTTCTTGGGCAGGGGGGAGCTGTGCCGCTTTGCCAGTAGCCTTCCTTCCTTCCCTCTTCCTTGTTGACAGCTCGGGGGAGACTCCCCCGCCAGAAGCAGCCCAGGAGTGGGGGGCAACGGTGCGCCACCCACCAGCGACTCCCAAGCCTCCCCCGAGCTGTCAAAACAAAGGGGGAAGGGGAGAAGGCCACTGGCAAGGTGGCACAGCTCTGCCCCTTCCCCCGATGGCTCGGCGTATTCTTGGGAGTCGCGGGCGGTTGGTGCGCCAAATGTCACCTCCCCCTCAGTGAAGATACCTGGGGCGGTCCGCCCACACCGCACCCCCTTCCTCTGCCCCTGCTCCTCGCCTGCTCCCCAGCAGTTACTACAAGATGCCCCAGCGGCGACAGAGTAGTCATGGAGAGGCAATGGGACACTCCCTCGCAGCTGTAGCCGTGATAGATTGGGAGAAGCGCCGGCTACACCTCCTCCCTAAGTTCAGCAGTGGTGACACTGGCGGGGGAAATAGGAATATTCCAGGATCAAATCAGAAGCCAGGTTGGCTTTCGTAATTTCGGGATTGTCCCCAGAAAATCGGGACACTTGGAGGGTACGTGTTTAGAGACTAAGTATGTTGTGGGTTAAACCACAGAGCCTAGGACTTGCCGATCAGAAGGTCGGCGGTTCGAATCCCCACGACGGGGTGAGCTCCCGTCGCTCGGTCCCAGCTCCTGCCAACCTAGCAGTTCGAAAGCACGTCAAAGTGCAAGTAGATAAATAGGTACTGCTCCGGCGGGAAGGTAAACGGCGTTTCCGTGCGCTGCTCTGGTTTGCCAGAAGCAGCTTAGTCATGCTGACCACGTGACCCGGAAGCTGTACGCCAGCTCCCTTGGCCAATAAAGCAAGATGAGCCCTGCAACCCCAGAGTCGGTCACGACTGGACCTAATGGTCAGGGGTCCTTTTATCTTTACCTATGTATACAAGGGGCTCATCCACAGCCTCATTTCCCCAGGCTGTAAAATGGGAACCGCTGCAATTTTACAGTAGCCTGGGCAAACTGCAAGATAATGTCAGCAATGAGTTTTCTTCCTTCAAAGAGAACTGGGCATGTATCCCAGTGCTCTGTTCAGAGTTTGCCACATTATAGGAAATAATTAAGCTTGCAAGCCTAATTAGAGATAGCGGTGGAGAAACCTGAAGTATAAATATTGGGGGGGGGGGGGGGCTACACATGACTGGAATTTGTACTCCAGACTCCATAATTGTGCAAATTCCTCCCCCACCTCACCCTGAGCATCTTGTGTTCCTTTAAAAAGGCGCATGGACTTTAATTTCCCAAGCACCGAGGACAGGCAGAACATTACGCAACGCAGAGATTAACCCAAGCGCGTAGAGAAATTGCTGCACCAATAAATCGTCCTTTCAAATTCAGGTTGTCATGGAGGTACATTAAAAAAAGAAGTCCTGTGCCTTTTATGCCAGGTTCTGAAAAGACTTTTTGAACAACTGTCACTCCGAATCTAGGTGCTCCCCCTCCTTCTTCTAGATGCCCTCCAGGGGTTTTACCATAGCCTGCCCCCCAATCCCTCCTATTCTGAGTGCAGCAGCCAAATAACCTGAACTAAAAGGCCATCATTTTCATCAGCCAGCCTTTAGTTCCTTCAGGGGGAAATCAGAAAGGCTGCCAACTTCAGTGGCCAATTCACCTGACTCTGACACTAATAAGGGAGCAGAAGAGCATCATATGAGCCTGGCTGCAGGATCAGGCCAAAGGCTTATCTCACCCAGTGTTCTGGTTCCCTACAGGGGTCAACAGTTATGCCTCTGAGAAGCTCACCAGTTGGACCTGAAAGCAGCAGCCCTCTGCCAGCAGACACGGGAGCTGCCTTCGGTGGCGGTGTTCTGAATGTAGGCTTTTTTGCTTTTTTTGCTTTTACGTGCAAGGGCGTCCTGTGCACTCATCCTCCCCAACCCCCCAGGGAATGGTGCAGAAATGATGAAGCCTCCCGAGCAAGCAATAAAATCAGCACAGCCGTTGCAAAAGACAAATTTATCGCCTAGCTCGGAGCTTTATAGCCAGGAGACAAAGATAGGCAAGCTGGGTTTATGGGCCGCAGTGGAGTTCAGCAAACAAGTGAGACTGCAGGAAGTAGTGACTGGAGAGCGGAGGGTGTCGTAGAATCATACAGAATGGGAAGGGACCCCGAGGTCATCCAGTCCAACCCCCCGCAATGTGTCACGAAGCTAGAGATGATAGGCATGCACGTATCCAGAGACTGGGCCTGCATGGAAACTTCCTCTGCTCCTCCCTTTTCAGTCCCCTCCTGGTTCTGGGAGACAGTGGTGGGGAGGCACACAGCCCTTCACTGGCCTGGCCTGCCTCTTCCTCCTCTTCCCCCAGCTCTGAAGCTTCGCCTGCCTCTGATTCTTGCCTCCTGGCTGGCACAGGTCTCCACAAACCACTGCCTCCCTCTCCCGAGTCAGACTTCAGCCCTCCTGCTTGCCTCCAAGTGCAAAATGGGGAGAAAATCAGGAAGGTGATATATACCAGGAACAGGGACCAGAAAAACCATGCTGTGCCTGGGAAAAAAGGACACCTGGGGACTCTTCCAACCTCCTCAGTGCCTGCGGTACAGCCGAGTGACTTCTGCGCCAGGTAGTCTTGCTGTTATTTGACAGGAACTGAGAAACATACTTGTCTTGGGCTTGTGGGTTCAGAATCGGGGGTGGGGGGAGGTCAGGGTGTTTGTGCAGGAACATTCCTCCTCCTCTTCCTCCGCTCCCCCAGTTTCTGCTCTCTGCTTTTGAAGACGGATGTTGCTGTTCGGCTAGAATGGTTGCCATGGAGGGCAATGAAAGTGATGGAGAGTTATGGGGATGTGAGTTATGGATTGCTATCTGCCAGCCTTGGCTCTCAGAGCTGGAGGTGGGAGAGAGAGTTGATTTAAGGCTGCAAGTCAGTGTGCAAATGAGTCCAAAGTCCTAAAGGAGTCAGGCAATCACAAGGAAAGGCATGGAAGCCCTGGCTGGGTAAAGGCAGCGCCGCCACTCGGTGCCTGTAGGCAGCTGCCTGGGTGTTGCTGTTGTTTAGTTGTTCAGACGTGTCCGACTCTTTGTGACCCCATGGACCAGAGCACACCAGGCACTCCTGTCTTCCACTGCCTCCCGCAGTTTGGTCAAACTCATGCTGGTAGCTTCGAGAACACTATCCAGCCATCTCATCCTCTGTCGTCCCCTTCTCCTTGTGCCCTCCATCTTTCCCAACATCAGGGTCTTTTCCAGGGAGTCTTTTCTTCTCATGAGGTGGCCAAAGTATTAGAGCCTCAGCTTCAGGATCTGTCCATCCAGTGAGTACTCAGGGCTGATTTCCTTAAGAATGGAGAGGTGTGATCTTCTTGCAGTCCATGGGACTCTCAAGAGTCTCCTCCAGCACCATAATTCAAAAGCATCAATTCTTCAGGAATCAGCCTTCTTTATGGTCCAGCTCTCACTTCCATACATCACTACTGGGAAAACCATAGCTTTTACTATACGGACCTTTGTTAGCAAGGTGATGTCTCTACTTTTTAAGATGCTGTCTAGGTTTGTCGTTGCTTTTCTCCCAAGAAGTAGGCGTCTTTTAATTTCATGGCTGCTGTCACCATCTGCAGTGATAATGGAGCCCAAGAAAGTAAAATCTCTCACTGCCTCCATTTCTTCCCCTTCTATTTGCCAGGAGGTGATGGGACCGTGGCCATGATCTTCATTTTTTTGATAGCTGCCTGGGTACCTGCCACCATTTTCACTTCCCACAATGCTACAGAGTAATGCCGTATGAGGACATTGTGGGAAATAAGAATGGCTGGGGTGGGAAACTGCCTTACATTGAATAAGCGCGTCCAGCGCTGTCTTTAGCATATGCGCCACTGGGGTGCAAAGATTCACCCAGTGCTCCCAAATTTAGTTTAGCCCCCAAATTAACTTTTATTATGCTTGTGTCAGACACCACGCTTACACCTTATCTCTGGTTTACGAAAGAAGGGCGGAAAAAGAAACAAACCTTTTTATTTGCTCATTTATTAACAATACACTTATACTTAAGTATACAACACCACCACACTTAAACTGATAAGTATTGTTTAGGCACCTGCTTAGGAGAAACATCAGTCATCTCAAGGGTGCCGCTGACCCCGCTGCCGCATAGCAGCTCAATACAATAGGTAACGTTGTGAATGACAAGCACTGTTGTTGAGTCTGACAAGCGCCGCCACTTACCATGTCTTTGGTAAATGAGCGCACAAGTCGCAAAATCCTTTAGTGAAACAGTAGGTATACATTTCAGTAATACCTAGGTAGATATATATTTTGTTTTTCTAGCTTGATCAAAATTATTTATTATTTCACAACAGGTAGATAGTTAAGAGCTTAGGTGGCTTCAGCGGCGGGTGCCTGGAGCCCCCCAGAATTCGGCACCCAGGTGCCCCACACCCCTTGCACCCCTGGGAAAAGATGGTCCTGAGCGCCTTGGTCATAGAACAATAGAAGTGTAGAGTTGCAAGGGATCCCCAAGGGCTGTCTAGTACAACTCCCTGCAAGGCTAAAGAATCCCTGACAGATGGCTATCTGCCCTGTTATAAGAATTTTAAGGTCTCGAATATAGGATAACTCTTCATAAATGCACACATATCTAAATATATGAATATATTTCATGTGTCTGAAATAGTACAGGAGAGCAATCCTGAAGCCATTTTGACTCTCCCAATGACCTCAAATATTCCTCTGCAGTAAGGGAGGCAAATGGGGAAAGCCTTGAATATATATTGCCCAGGTAATGCAGTCAGTGACCATTACCAAGTATCCTGGCAAACAGGATTTCTGCTGTAGACCGCCTCCTTCTGTGATGTGAGTATGATTTTTTTTTGGGGGGGTGTCTTAGACTATAGGGTGGGCAATTTCAAAAGTCTATATAAGAGCTTGCACACAATTGTTCAGGGTTCTCCTCCCTCCTGCGTGTGGTATGTAGGGACCCTGCTGCAACAGTTTATTTCCTTTAATGAAGATCAGGCTTACGAGCTGCTTTGCTTCTCAATATGCTCTGGTTGGCCTCTGTTATTTTCTCCTACCGATAGGGAACCCACTTAAAGGCTCTATACGGGCTCTGGAATACCCCATAAGGGAAAAGGAGCAGGGTTCTTTTCTTTTAACACTGGCAATGTCTCTTCATCATTCGGATGGGAAATAAGAGAGGCATGTGTGTGTACACATTTGCATCCGCCGTGCCACTCACTGTTTCCTCTGACCCCTGCCCACCAATGGCATGTGCCCTTCCCCTCAAAGGTTGCCCAGAACTGAATTCCCCCCTGGCCTGAAAATAGTTCCCCATCCCTGACTAGCAATGCTCTGCAGCAATTTCCCCAGCCCTACCTGAACATCCCAGCCTGGGAGGTTCTGCATGCAAAGCAGATGCTCTTTTTGGACGCTTCCCTGACTGGGACACCTCTGTGGGAGGTGGGTGGGGAAAGGGCAGCTGGAGACTGGCATCCATCCTGTTAAAAATCCAATCCCCTCCTGAGAGCGGGTCTGCAGGTTTGACAGTTCTAATCATCCTAAAGATGAACATGCATTAGTGAGATTGAATTGACAGGACACACACACACAGCCTTTTTTTGTGCGTCTTTTGGCAGCTGAATGAGCACAATCTCTCTGTGTCTCATCAAAGTAGGGGAAGTCTGGCTCTTTCAGGGAACTGGAGGATAAGAAAAGATGCTTGACCTGCTAGTCCTGCTCTCTTCTGCCTCGATCAGACTCCACCAGGAGTCTGGGGTCCATTTATGAGCACCACAGTTTAAGAAGGATATGGATAAGCTGTGCAGATGTGGGTGACCAAGATGATCATGGGTCTGGAAACCAAGCCTGATGAGGAACGGTTGAAGGAGCTGGGTATGTTTAGCCTGGAAAAGAGAAGTCTGAGAGGAGAGACGATCGCCCTCTTCAATTATATAAAGGGCTGTCCCATAGAAGACAGAGCAAGCTTGTTTCCTGCTGTTCCAGAGGGTTGGACCTAAACAAATGAATTCAAATGGCAAGAAAAGAGATTCCAATTAAACATTTGGAAGATCCTTCTGATGGTAAGAGCTGTACGGAAGTGGAATGGACTGCCTCAGAAGATGGTGGACTCTGCTTCATTGGAGGCTTCTAAACAGATCTTGGTTGGCCACCTGCCAGGGATTCTTTAGCTGAATTCCCTGGATTGCAGGGGGTCAGACTAGATGGCCCTTAGGGTTACCCTCCAACTGTACACTTATAGGATTCTAAGGCTTTTAGGTACGCGGTAACATTCTTGTCAGTGGTCCTTTGCCTGCTGTTTCACCCTTCAGTGATATCTTTAGGAAGATGGAGGCAGGGAAGGGACACTTGCCTCTCGATTTTTACACTCATGATTCTTCCTTAACCAAAGTGCTGAAGGCAGGTAAATATTGGAAAATCAGCACATTGCCTCTCCCTTTTTCTGGCTTGCTGGGTCCCAGATGGAGCTTGCTCAGAGTTCTGCTGATGTCATTTGTACCTCTTTGCTGCTTGCATCGATTTTTCCTTATGACTTCTCTGGCCCAAGGGCATGTGTGTGTTTATGTGTGTTCATAGATGCCAAGGCAGAAACAGCTGCCTGGAATTTCTTGAAGATTCTAGCTCAGAGCAATTAATTCCACCACAATGTGGAGCCCAGAGAGCCTGAAGGGACCAGAAGTTCATCTAACTTTAACAAGAGACACAGGACTGAAGATGCTCCCCTTCATAGGGAAAGACAGGTAGATCGCCAACAAATTGCTACAACGCATCTTTACTCCCCCCCTTTTTTACTAAAGTGGCCAGCTACACATCTGACACACAGAAAAAGAGGGCACTAGCGAGTTTTCATAAAATTCGCAGGTGCTAATTTATTTGCCTTGGTGCACATTTTTAAAAGAATGGTTATCATTTAAGCAGAACTGCAAGAACTCTCAGCATACCAGGGAAAGTGCTTGTGTAGAAATGGCTCTATTGTTGTTAATAATAATAATAATAATAATATAATTTATATACCGCCCCATACCCAGAGGTCTCAGGACGGTTCACACCTAGTGTGCAAAGGTAAAATTTACATACATCACCCCGCCCACTTTTGCCTCTGGCCCCGCCTACCATTAGCATGCGGCCCCTAGGAGGTTGGCCAGAAGGGAATGTGGCCCTTGGGAGGGGTTGAAAATAGTTTCCTATTTTTTTCAGATATATTTTATTAAATTCCCATAAATTTCACATAAGCATTCCAATACATACTAGCTTTTTCTTCTGTTCTGTTGACTTCCCATCCCATCTTCCATGTGTTTTTTTATTTCTCCCCCTTGCCACACCCTGTCTTCTCTCTCTTATACCGTAACAACAATACAATCTCTAATTCCTTCTGCTGCCCATAGTTCGAATCCTGCTCGCGAATTCATCATATTAAAGTATTTCTTTAAATAGTCCAAAAGAGGCTTCCATTCGTCCATAAAGCAGTCATCATTAAATTCTCTCCTTTTTTTGGTGATGCTAGGTGCCTTTCAGGCCTCTTTAGGCCTGAAAGGCAGGACACAAAAACACCTAAATAAATGTTCCTGGGCAGGCACTCCCCCCCGCAACACTCTCCCCCCAAATAATAGCAAGGGAGAAACTTGAACAAGGATGTTAGATCTATCTAGCAGTTGGGAGTAAAGAGGATCAAGGCTATTTCTCCCTGCACTGCATCGCTTTCACCCAAAACAGCTTAGCCTGACAGGCAGATTGCTATCAGCAGTGTCTGGCTGTGGCACAGAATACTAACGTCGCAGTTGTATGCCTCCCGAGTGAGTTAAAGATCAGAGCAGGCTGCAGTGAGGACGCCAGCCAAGTTCACCGGGTTTCTTCTTGTACCAGAACAGCTTCTGATCACTCCCCGGGAGCGCTGCAGCGGAAAATACCAAGTTAAACGTCTGGGGTGCAAAAGGCTGGCTCCGAGGGGGTGGGGGACAAAATGTTCCGTGTGAAGCTGACACACAGCACAGCACAGAATTGACTTGTTAAGAATTAAACCAGAATTCAGAAGCAGCAAAACACTTAGGCGCCATTTTGGCAAGTACAGTGGTACCTCAGGTTAAGAACTTAATTCGTTCCGGAGGTCCGTTCTTAACATGAAACTGTTCTTAACCTGAGGTACCACTTTAGCTAATGGGGCCTCCCACTGCCGCTGCCACGCGATTTCTGTTCTCATTCTGAAGCAAAGTTCTTAACCCGAGGTACTATTTCTGGGTTAGCGGAGTCTGTAACCTGAAGCATCTGTAACCTGAAGTGCCACTGTAAGCTGTATATAAATAAATTATTATATTTCACGACGTGCCTTTCACCCTCAAGTCCCAGGATGGGTTACAGCCCTAAAAACAACATTAAAGCAATTTAGAACAACATAATTAAAAAAAAAAAACAGGGCTGAGTAAGCCAGAAGGACAATAAAGGAATGGAATTGGGTTGTGGGGGTTAAGCTACAGTTCTTAGGGTAGTTTTAACAGTCAATCTCTCTTCACAGGGAACTCTGGAAATTGTGGCTCCATGAAGGGGAATAGGTTCCTCCTAAGAACTCTCAGCACTCTTATCAAATAACAGGTCCCAGAACTCTTTGCCAGAAGCCACTACTGCTTAAAGTGGCACTTCAAATCTATGGTGTGAATGTGGCCTGGGATTAGCAGGAACACGAGGAGGCCAACAGCAGGTGGCGCCAGAGGCAATGACAAGGGGCAATACCGAGACCAAGGAGGAGGGAGCTGATAAGCTGTGCTGCCTCCCTCAATCTCCAAAGGCAACATGGTGGGGACTGGCTGAGACTGGTGGGGTAGGGCCTCATTCGCCCTAATGGATCAGCTGCCTCTGTACCGAATTACAGCTTCCCACAAGCATCTCAACAGAAAAGGGGAAAGTCACAAAGTCAATCTGATCTGAGCTTCTAGGGAGCCAGCATGGTGTAGTGGTTAAGAGCAGTGGACTCGTAATCTGGTGAACTGGGTTCAATTCCCTGCTCCTCCACATGCAGCTGCTGGGTGACCTTGGGCCAGTCACACTTCTCTGAAGTCTCTCAGCCCCACTCACCTCACAGAGTGTTTGTTGTGGGGGAGGAAGGGAAAGGAGATTGTTAGCCACTTTGAGACTCCTTAAGGGGAGTGATAAAGTGGGATATCAAATCCAAACTCCTCTTCTTCTTCTCCCTGACTTGAGTGGGGATTTGGACCTGGGTTGTCCCAGGTCTCCCCTCAACACTCTTTAACCATTTAAGTGTGATGGGGGTGCATCTGTCTTATGTGGGGGTGGGGGCTTGCTGTGTTTAGATCCTTGGTGAGGACTGTCCCACCATCATTGTCAACGGAAACCTCCGCTCTCACCCTAAGGCGGGATATCAAGTCCAAACTCCTCCTCCTCCTCCTCCTCCTCCTCCTCCTCCTCCTCCTCCTCCTCTTCTTCTTCTTCTATGTTCAGGAGCAGTGTACCTTGGATGACTGTGGACCTCCCAGGGCATTTTGGAGACTGGAAGCAGGGCTGGATAGACACTTCATCTGATCCAGCAGGGAAATGATGTTCTTCATGTGGGCAAAAAGACTACAACAGGAAGCTGAAGACAAAGAGCAAATAACTTTGTTCCTATCTTGTCACAGGAGGTCAATAAAGTAGCAGACCATCAACAAGCCAGCCCATCACAGGATGCTGCAAACAGGTGTCTAGTATGCCAGACTCAAGGGCCATGGATAGATGGCTTGTGGTGATGTGCGTGTGTTTGAGAGAAAGAGAGAGAAAGAGAATGTGTGTGCATGTGTTAATTCATTAGGGGCCATATACCTCAGGGGTAGAGTTTTTGCTTTGCATGCAGAAGGTCCCAGGTTCAAGTCCTGACATCTCCAGGTAGAGCAGAGAGACACCTGTGGCAGTTGGTGTAAAGACAATATTGTGGTAAAGGTAAAGGTAAAGGTAAAGGGACCCCTGACCATTAGGTTCAGTCGCGGATGACTCTGGGGTTGCGGCACTCATCTCACTTTATTGGCCAAGGGAGCCGGCATTTTGTCCACAGACAGCTTCCGGGTCATGTGGCCAGCATGACTAAGCCACTTCTGGTGAACCAGAGCAGCGCACGGAAACGCCGTTTACCTTCCCGCCGGAGCAGTACCTCTTTATCTACTTGCACTTTGACGTGCTTTCGAACTGCTAGGTAGGCAGGAGCAGGGACCGAGCAACAGGAGCTCACCCCGCCGTGGGGATTCGAACATCAACCTTCTGATCGGCAAGCCCTAGGTTCTGTGGTTTAACCCACAGTGCCACCCGTGTCCCTAATACTGAGGTAGATGGACTAAATTGTCTGGCCAAGGCAATTTATTCTATTCCTAATTAGTCAGACCATGAGATAGATGTGGACGTGGGGATTGCTAAAGACGCATAGATTCGGCATATAGGTCCAGAGTCACAGAAGATCTGCATATGCTAAAATATATGCATAGAGGCAAGTTTAGGATTTAAATGTCACAGAGGGCTGGCCACTCCATTTTCCTAAGATAAAAAACCTCAGATAAATACTTCATTTGCATCCCATCCCAAATCAGGCTCTCATCAGTTCATTTACCCTAAATTAATTCCCCCAACAGATCTTGCTCCAAATCAATTTAATTCCCATTCAATTAACCCCATCCATTACCCCCCACAACTCAAATTATCTCTAGATAAAGTAATTTGAATCTATTTACTTCTTCAGCTCAGGAGCTGTCCAAGCCATTTTGCTGCCTGAGGCGAAGGCCAAGGGCATTCCCCATTCTGCGCACAAAATCTGATGCAGTAGACTGGTAGTTGAGTCTTGCTTCAGTGCTGGTGAACAGAGTCCTCTACCACATCCTAAGGCAGCCAGGCAGCAGACCGCATGGCACACATTTCTAGCCGATTTCTGCCCCTCAGAATTTGCCGCCTGAGGCAGCTGCCTGATGGAAAGACCGGCCCTCCTCAGATTTACATGCTACCTAGTAATGTAGATCACTGTTCAATTCCATCTGATCTGAGTTCAGTAAAAGGTAAAGGGGCCCCTGACCATTAGGTCCAGTTGTGGCTGACACTGGGGTTGCAGCACTCATCTCGCTTTATTGGCTGAGGGAGCCGGCGTACAGCTTCCAGGTCATGTGGCCATCATGACTAAGCCGCTTCTGGTGAACCAGAGCAGTGCATGGAAACGCCATTTACCTTCCCACTGGAGTGGTACCTATTTATCTACTTGCACTTTGACGTGCTTTTGAACTGCTAGGTTGGCAGGAGCTGGGCCCGAGCAACGGGAGCTCACCCCGTCACGGGGATATGAACCGCCGACCTTCTGATCAGCAAGTCCAAGGCTCTGTGGTTTAACCCACAGCGCCACCCGCGTCCCCTTTCTGAGTTCAGTACTCACCCACAAACCTTCAATAAAGCCTGGGAGTCTGTACCCCACAGGTCCACCCTTAGTACGGCCCCCAGGGGAGAGGTAGTGGTGCGGAAAACATCTTTGCCTGAGCCAGGCAGAACAGCACAGGAAACCATCTCAGTTTGGTAACAGTTTTCAGTTTTGCAAAGCAGCTTGCATGACAAAAGATCTGAAGAGAATGATCACTTCCATTTATGCAACTGCTGAAGTGTGGGGAGAGGACTAGAGGCAGCCAACTGAGGGTCTAGCCCAAGTGTTTTGCATTGGAAAGGAGATGCGCTATGTGAGTGTGTGGGTCAGTCTGCACAGAGGGAGAAATCAGTCATGATTTCATTTGTTCCAACTTTATGTTTAGCCTGGAGAAGAGATGAAGACAGGTAGGATGCCCGTCTTTGAATATTTAGGGGACTGCCACATAGACGAAGGAGCAGCTTGGCATTCTGTTGGCTCTGGAAAGCAGGTCCCAAATGGACAGTTTCAAATGCCAAGCAATAGGATTCTGACTAAGCATTCTGAAGACCTTTCTGGGGGCATCACTTGACTTGCCATAAGGCAGATTCTAAGTTAGGAAGAGTCACTTTTCCTTTCAGAGAAGAAATTAGAATTAGATGGTCTGACGTGGTACAAGGCAAGTTCCTAGGTACCCATATCATGAACCTCTTTAGGAAAATTGGAGTGTTACATTAGATGCGTGCCTTTATTTTCCTGGTCATTTCTGCAAAATTGCATTTCTGCATTTCCAGAATGCATGTCTGGGGAATGCTATGCCAGTCCTTGAAATGAATGGGAAGAAGTGGCAAATAGGAACAAGTCTCAGAGGTCAGCAAACTTTTTCAGCAGAGGGCCGGTCCACTGTCCCTCAGACCTTGTGGGGGGCCAGACTATATTTTGGAGAAAAAAAATATGAACGAATTCCTATGCCCCACAAATAACCCAGAGATGCATTTTAAATGAAAGCACACATTCTACTCATGTAAAAACATGCTAATTCCAGGACTGTCTGTGGGCTGGATTTAGAAGATGATTGGGCTGGATCCAGCCCCCGGGCCTTAGTTTGCCTACCCATGAGCAAGTGGTTCCAGCAGCTTTTGAGAATGGTAGGGTGGAAGGCAGGGAGACGAACAGTAGGTGGCGCCAGAGCCAATGGAATTCTTGTTTTGCCCCTATTCTCCTCCTTCCTGCTGATTTCTGCAAGGGCTACACTGAGACTAAGGAGGAAGAAGAAGCTGACAGCCAGGACTGCCCTCTGAACTGGTTCTAAGTAGGTAGACTTGGGAAAATGCAGACGAAAGGATTTGTCCTAATGGACCAGCCTCTGGGGAGTATGGCTCTTCACAAAGAGCAAATAACCTATGGGACTCATTGTCACTGGCAACCGGTACAATTGATAGTCAATGCCTTTTAAAAGATGTTGTATTTAATTCTCGCCTAAAGCAAAAACAATCAGGAGATGCTGAGAGATGTCTAAAGCACTTGATACCTGAATTCTGACCTCACACCCAGAATTTACGTTTTCACATTCCACAGATAGAATTGCTGCGAAATTCCTTGTTATTGTCTTTTAAACTTCATCCCTGAAAAGGAGGGCACAGCCATGACCCAGTATCAAATAGCACGGAACAAACAATCCTTATTTTTGGCACATTATGTATCGCAGCTCAGAAGGCAGAGTGCGCTTGGCAAAAATAAAACACCACACATGCACGCAACATAATTCATTGTGTCATCATTGGAGACACAGAAATCCAGAGGTTTTCTTTAACACTCAGTGACAAAGACTGACAGAGTGTCTTGTAGAGGAGCTTATAATTTCTCTAAAAGCTGGTATTTGCAAATTGACTATTTATAGTGTGTGCCTTCTCAGAGTCTTTGCGTTCCACATTTTGCCGTGAGGTTTTTATCTGTTCTCTCACACGAACAATGCAGGGAATTGGCCAAATAAATTCTTTGGCGTCTTTAAAAGATATAAATGTGGTGTGTTTCAGATGGAACTGGCTGGAGGGGTCCTGGATGAGAGGCCAGCTTTTCTTTGCGATAGAAAGCTTTTTGGATTTGTCTTTCTAAAGGTGAGGGAGTACTGGTGGTAGGTACATTATAGAGGCTGGGATATCTGACTTACTGGCATCCTGTGGCCCTCCAGGTGTGGCTAGACTCGTCACATCCCTTGCCCAGCTCAACCAGTGACCAGGTAGGATGGGAGAGGCGGCCCAACAACTCTGGGAGGGCCACCAGCCTATGTTGACTGCTGAGGCCTCTCTTCCATCTTGCCTCCCCAGAAATATACCACCAGAGATCATAGAATCACAGAATTTTAGAGCTGGAAAAGACCCCAAGGATCATCCAGTCCAACCCCCTGCAATGCAGGAATATGCAGCTGTCCCATACAGGGATTGAACCTGCAACCTTGGTGTTATCAGCAGCATGCTCTAACCAGCTGAGCTATCCAGGCTTAAGTGCAGGATTTTGAAGCTGTGACCTTTCACATGTGCTATACAGTGGTACCTTGGGATGTGAACAGGATCCGTTCCAGAGCCCTGTAAGACTCGACGGCGCGTTTTGCCACTTCTGTGCATGCGCGTAATGTCATTTTGAGCGTCTGCGCATGCGTGAGCAGCGAAACCCGGAAGTAATGTGCTCCGTTACTTCTGGGTTGCAGTGGAACGCAACCTGAAAGCGCTCAACCTGAAGTACATTCAACCTGAGGTATGACTGTATTGGCATAGCTGTCAACTTTTCTTACAAGGAATCCTATTCGGAATAAGGGAATTTCCCTTTTAAAAAGGGGGAACGTTGACAGCTATGTATATTGGAAGTACTGGGATTCAGCTCAGCTTGCACTGAAGTCTGACGAGTCTGCCGGGGGAGAAAGGAGATAGAGAGAAGAACCTCCAAACTTCCTCGCCTGTCCTTTATTACTTATTACATTTATACGACACCTATCCTCTAAGGCAGTGTTCCCCAACCTTGGGCCTCCAGCTGTTTTTGGACTACAATTCCCATCATCCTTGACCACTGGTCTTGCTAGCGAGGGATGATGGGAGTTGTAGTCCAAAAACAGCTGGAGGCCCAAGGTTGGGGAACACTGCTCTAAGGGACGCAGGTGGCACTGTGGGTTAAACCACAGAGCCTAGGACTTGCCGATCAGAAGGTTGGCGGTTCGAATCCCCGCAACGGGGTGAGCTCCAGTTGCTTGGTCCCAGCTCCTGCGAACCTAGCAGTTCGAAAGCACGTCAAAGTGCAAGTAGATAAATAGGTACCGCTCCAGCGGGAAGGTAAACCTCATTTTCGTGCACTGCTCTGGTTCGCCAAAAGCAGCTTAGTCATGCTGGCCACATGACCCGGAAGCTGTACACCGGCTCCCTTGGCCAATAAAGCAAGATGAGCGCCGCAACCCCAGAGTCGGTCACGACTGGACCTAATGGTCAGGGGTACCTTTACCTTTACCTAGACATCTTTAACCTGTGCTGATCTTTTCTCAGGTGCTGGACTGATGCTGTCAGGGCAGTTTTCCTCATTCCCTTCTTCCTCCTCTCCTTTGGAGAGGAGATATCTTTGTATGCTGAGAACAAAGAGCTCCTTGTGAGATAGAACTAGGATTTTTCCTATCAAGTATAAATTTACTTTAGTAAACTTAACTTTCTTATTTTTCCTAAACTCAGGGTCTCAGGGTGAAACAACAGCAGAGTGGGCTCCTCCAGCAGAGATTCAGTACTCCACTCACCATCCAAGCGGACTGTTAGTCCAACACACATATTCTAATATGTGTTCTATGCTACCCCTACTCCCCAGGAAAATGTCTAGCCATAGTAACAGGGAGACAAGCAGGACTGAGTCTGAACTGGCTGCAAGAGTCTTTAGGGCTGTGAAGATTGGGTAAGAATACTATTTTAAAAAACCAAACCAAACATGTTTTATTTATCTGGTGTGTTTTTTTAAATTAAACAAACCAGACAGCCCTATTGACTCATTTACATAAAAGAATACCATCACCGGTACCAAGCCAAGTCCACACAGAACGATTCCTTTTTTATATACTGAGGAAGAGTTCTGTGGAACTCTCAAGCTTGCGCTGTTCGTCCTTTGGTGAGCCTTAAATTCACAGGCACTGTCAGAGAATTCCTGCTTTCTGGAATCTTTGCAAAGGCTTCTAATACTTTTCCACGCTGCCTCTGCAGCCCAGAATCCCACCTTCCTCATTCTGAGGGGTGACCTCAACTTCTTTTGACATTCAGAACGACAACGAGGACTTCAAATGATGCTTAGCCAGGTTACATTTTATGTCCATCACGCGCTACATTAACACTTGTTCCTGGGCCTGGAGGAAATTCAGCTCAGATTATCAGCATCTCTTGGGGGAGACAAAAAAAGAAGAAAAAAAAGAAAAGAAAAGAAAGGGAGGGAGAGCTTCTTTCAGTTTCTGCCTCTGTCTCTTCTAAAGCTCTTTGGAAATGTTCATTAATTCATTTTCACAGCATCCCTGAGAAGATGCTTTATCACCCTTTTTATAGCAAGGGAAATGGCATGATTTGATTTGTTACTTAGCCCTATTTAAAGAGATGGGGAAACTGTTCTCTGATCACCGGTTTCTGCAGGAACGACCATCGCTCGGTGCTAGAGCACATGCAAAAGGTCCCAGATTTAATCCCAGGCATCTGGATGAGACCCCTGCCTGATACCCCAGAGAGCCCCTGCCAGTCCATGGAGCCAGTACTAGATGGACCAAGAACCTGGCTTAGGATAAGGCAGCTCCCGTCTTTCTATGTTGCTCTCACAGCAGAAAAAAAATGTTATTTTGGTGAGAGCTGAGCCAAAATCCCCCAGGAAATTTATGTTAAGGAAATGGAGATTTTATATTTCCTAGTCCTTCCTCTAGAAAAAAGGGCAATTTTGCAGAATCCCCTCCAGATAGCCTCCATCACCTTTGTTGCTGTTGCATCCATGGTTTTCCACCCACCCCTGATCATAGAATCATAGAGTTGGAAGAGACCACAAGGGCCATCGAGTCCAACCCCTGCCAAGCAGGAAACACCATCAGAGTACTCCTGACATATGGTTGTCAAGCCTCTGCTTAAAGACCTCCAAAGAAGGAGACTCCACCACACTCCTTGGCAGCAAATCCCACTGTCGAACAGCTCTTACTGTCAGGAAGTTCTTCCTAATGTTTAGGTGGAATCTTCTTTCTTGTAGTTTGGATCCATTGCTCCGTGTCCGCTTCTCTGGAGCAGCAGAAAACAACCTTTCTCCCTCCTCTATGTGACATCCTTTTATATATTTGAACATGGCTATCATATCCCCCCTTAACCTCCTCTTCTCCAGGCTAAACATGCCCAGCTCCCTTAGCCGTTCCTCATAAGGCATCGTTTCCAGGCCTTTGACCATTTTGGTTGCCCTCCTCTGGACACATTCCAGTTTGTCAGTGTCCTTCTTGAACTGTGGTGCCCAGAACTGGACACAGTACTCCAGGTGAGGTCTGACCAGAGCAGAATACAGTGGCACTATTACTTCCCTTGACCTAGATGCTATACTCCTATTGATGCAGCCCAGAATTGCATTGGCTTTTTTAGCTGTCGCGTCACACTGTTGGCTCATTGCATGTTTGTGGTCAACCAAGACTCCTAGATCCTTTTCACATGTACTGCTTTTCACATGATGCCCAAGAACTGTACATCACACCTGCGCTGCCTCCTCCTTGGGTGCTTTTGCCTAGCTGGGATGTTCCCTTGAGCCCAGATTATCTCTCGCTTGCCTGGAAAGAGGATGGAGAGAGGCATCCATAAAAACTTAGCCTGCTGTACAAAAACTAAACATCAGCTTTTCTGTCCACTTTTGCTTCTCCCCTTGCCCACCACTGGCATGTGGCCCCTGGAAGATGGGGTTGTGGCTCTTGGGCAAAGAAATCTCTGGCCTGGAGCTTTGTGGTGGATGCCAAATGGGGGCTTGTGCTATCATCAAACACTGTCACTGCAGCTGCTGTTGTGACTTTGCAGGGACCACAGGAAATACTCCAACCTAAATTGGCACTCCCTGGTGGGGGGTGGAAGGGAGAAGGTGAGTCTCACTCATGAGAGACTGCTGAAGAATTTCTCCTCTCCCTGGACAAATCCCAGTTAACAAATAGGGCGAGGTGATTTGCACACAGCTCTGAGGGTGACCCTCTTGTCTCTCTGTGTTTCACAATCTTCAGTGGCTTTCCAGAATGTATTCCAGCAGTATGTCAAAAGCATTGGTCCATCTAGGTCAGAATGACTGGCTGTGGCTCTCTAGGGGGATGTTCCCAGCCCAACTTGGAGTTCATAATAGGATCATAGAATTGTAGAGTTGGAAGGGACCCCAAAGGGTCATCTAGTCGAACCCCCTACAATGCAGGAATCTAAACTAAATAATCCATGACAGATGGCCACCCAAGCTCTGTTCAAAAACCTCTGATGAAGGAGAGTCCATCACCTTGCTAGGTGAACAGCTCTTACTGCCAGAAGTTCTTCTGAAAGTTTGGTCAGAATCTCCTTTCTTGTCATTTGAATCCATTAGATCAGGTCCCACCCTCTGGAGCAGCAGAATAAAACAAGTTTGCTCCATCTTCCACGTGGCAGGCCTTCAGATATTTGAAGATGACTATCTTATCATCTCTCAGTCTCCTCTTCTCTAGGCTAAACATGCCCAACTCTCTCAACCATTCCACATAAAGCTCCTCTGTACATGTTCCAGCTTGTTGGTATCCTCCTTAAACTGTAGTGTCCAGAACTGGACAAATTATTCCTGGTGGCATCTGACCAAGGCAGCATAGAGCAGAATTATGACTTCCCTTGATCTGGACTTTAGACCTGTTGATGCAGCCTAGAATTGCACTAGTTTCCTTTGCTGCTGCATCACACATATTCAGCTTGTGGGCTACTAAGACCTCTAGATTCTTTTCAAATGTACTGCTGTCAAGCGAGGTGTCTTAATGGAAAGTCAGGGCTCCACCACTGAACCTGTCCTGCAGAAGGGCAAGCAGATTTTCCTAATACAGGGACCCAGGAATCTGCCTTATATCAAGCCCATTATTTGTCCAGAGCACTGCTTGCACATATGATATCTGAAAGAGGAGGAGGGGAGAGGAAGATGTGCTTATTGCCCAACGGCAGTTTTGTGTTGTTGTTTTTAAGAACACCAGCCTAGTAGTTCAGAGGAATAACATTTCAGCACCTGTGAGAACCAGGAACCTAGTGTTCAAAAGATGGAATCAAGATAGCCGCCCACCCCGCTCCCTTTGCAGTTAGATAGCTACAAACCTGAACATGATTTAAAATAGCATGACACATGGTGAAAATACATCAGCTCAGAACAAGCTAATTTAGTCCTGGATGAGTGAAGAGCTTTGCATCTTATTAATAGCAATGCAAATTTTGACATAATTGCTTTGAAACAGCACATCCAATGGATGAATCCATTATTATTTTAATGTATACAGTGATTGCTTCCCCCAGAGCCCTATTCTCCATAGATCCTGGGCAGTTTGGGATAATAGGCAGGCAGAAGTCCAACAGGTCCCCACTGTTGAGTCTTTCCCTCCCCCCTCTCATCTGTATGATTGTCAGCATGGTGTGAAAAGCAAATTCATTTGCTGCACCAGTTTATGCATGCCTACTCAGAAGCAAGGTCTGTTGAGTACAATGGGAATTCCTGTACACAATAGCAGCCTAGGTTGTAGAAGTACTGTGAGTCTGACTTCTTGAAGTGGAGGTGCAGAATCTCTGGTGGTCTCTGTAGGAGTCAGTGTTCCAATCTCAGCATCCTTTGAATCAACCTCTGCAGGGACGGGGAGGCTGTCCGTTGCATCCCTGAATGAGTCAAAGCTCAGGATTTGACTCTTTCCAGTTATTACCAGAACAGTGGCTCCCAGAAACAATGGAGGTGAACCCCCTTGAAGCTATGCCAGGTCTTGGTAGTGGCTACTGCGGGCCACCTTCACCTTTCCAAATCTGCTCAAATCGGCAAGGGGGTGTGGTGAAACGTGGGATAAAAAGACCTAGACACTCCCCACTCCGAAAAAAAGACCAGAGTCAACTGGGCGGGGGAGGAGATGAGGAACCAAGGGAGCAGGTCTGAAGGATGATGGGAGCTGGAATTTAGCAACACCTGGAGACCCAGAGATATTCCCCACCTCTGGTGCCTTCCAGATGTGGGACTGGAGCTCCTATCAGCAACGTCCTCTCCCATCATCCCTGACCACTGGGCATGCTGGCTGCTGGGGCTAATGAGAACTGAAAGTGCAACCACATCGGAGGGCAACAGGCCTGACACTCGTGGCGTGGATGGGAGCGATGGACCATTCCCCGTACAACACAAAGCATCCTTGGGTCCCCAGCGCGTTTTGACTTTTACTTTTTCCTTCAGATCCTGCCATGCAGGGGGTTGGACTAGATGACCCCTTTTGGCCCCCTACAATTCTGAGAGATCCGAGCCGCGCGCCCACGGGTGGGCGGGGCGTAAGGGAAGGGGCGGAGGCGCGGAGCTATTGAGGCCAACAGCCCCTGAGTGTGAATTTGACAGGCCGGGTGGTGAGTAGATGTTTTACCTTCCTCTCCCCGCCCCCGGAGGAGGACCGACGCCACGCGCATCTACTCTGAGACGCACTCCGTTCACACGTGCGCGTGCCTACACGTGTTGGGAGACGGGAAGGCGGGCGGCCCGGGAGAGCGCTCGGATCGCGCGCGCAGCGCTTTGCGCGCGACCGGAGAGGGAGGCGGAGCAGCGCGCAGGGACTCTGCCGCCGCCGCCGCCTCTGCTTCCCCTCCTTCGATCGCGGCTTCTCGCAGGCAGAAAGGCTGATCCGAATCGGGAGCTGGCTCCGAGGCAAGACGGGGACGGGGAATTGGGGCCAGGGCTCCCTTCGCGGGGTGGGGGAACCCCAGTCCGGCGCCCGGTGGGTGAGTCCTGGAGGGATCTCCGGGCTGGGAAAGGGAGATCAGCAGGCAGGGAGACAGAAAAGGAATATTTCATCTCCGTGCGCCCCCCCCCACTCTCCCCGCTTCAATAACACACCAGCTGCCTCTTTAAATAGTGCAGAAATCGGGGCTCCCGAACATAGAGAACTGCCCCCGCCCCCCTACAGTGGGTAGGAGGAGTAGGTCAAGACGGAGTGGGGGTGGACACATCTTTGGCAATCACACATGCCGAGGAGCACCGGGAGGATAGGATCCGGCAAGGGTTTTACTCCTAAGAGTGGAGAATTGAACTCTAGCCCCCAAGGATGAAAACAAAGCGCCCCCTTTCTAGCTAGGAGCAGGGCACCAGGGAGGCTGGCCGAGATCAGGCATAGTATTGCTATACTGATATATGGCATTTACACCCCACCATACCCTCCAAGGACCTCAAGACGCCTCCTTCCTCCTCAGTAAATCCCCACAACAACCCTGTGAGGTAGATTAGGCTTTGCTCCCAAGGTCACCCAGCGAGCTCCATGGCTGAGCAGGGATTCGAACCCTGTTCTCGCAGGTGCTAGCCCAACGTCCCAACCACTGTGCCACGCTGGTTCTTGCATTAGCCAGCATCCACCTAGGCTGATTCTTCCTGGGATGTGTACCCGCCCTGCCCCGTAGCTGCAAGAGAAGCCTTGCCCCTAAGTAAAGGGTAGCGTGCCTGGGTTGGGACCTCTCCGCTGCCCACCATGGCTGCCATGCTGCCCTGGCGCCGGAGCAAGTTTGTCCTGGTGGAGGAGAATGAGGGCAAAGGCAAGAACAAGAGTTTGGGTCCCGGCTTGAGCTACGCCTCTTTGCTGTCCAACTTTGTTCGCTCCTGCCCGGACCTGTGGCCCGAGTGCCCCCTGGAGCGGCTGGGCAGCGTCTTCCGCAGCAAGCGCCAGAAAGTGGAGCTGAACAAGGAAGACCCCACCTACACCGCCTGGTACCTGGGCAATGCCGTCACCCTGCAGGCAAAAGGCGAGGGCTGCACCGAAGAGGCGGTAGAGAAGATCTGGGCCAAGAGCGAATTCGGGAGCCGCAGCACCAAGATGAAGTTGACCCTCGGCCCCCACGGCATCCGCATGAGCCCCTGCGAGAAAGGGCTCCGGCGCCCCAGCCATGCCTACCTGCTGCACCGCATCACCTACTGCGTGGCCGATGGGCGGCACCCCAAGGTCTTCGCCTGGGTCTACCGGCACCAAGTCAAGAACAAAGCAGTGGTTTTGCGGTGCCACGCTGTCCTGCTCTCCAAAGCCGAGAAGGCCCATGCCATGGCGCTTTTGCTCTACCAGACATCCCACTCAGCCTTCAACGAGTTCAAGCGGCTTAAGAGGCAAAACGACTCGCGCCACATCCAGCAGCAACTCCTGGGCGAAGCCATCATCCCCCTGGTGCCCCTACGCAAACTCCTCAACTGCAAGTGCCCCTACAGGCCTCCGGCGGACAGGGGACGCAGCGCCCCTAGGCTGAGCGCCATCCAGGAGGAGGAGGAGGAGGAAGAGGAGAAAGCGGACAGGGAGGAAGGGGCCTCGGGCACCCCCTGCGGCTGCGTAGCCAGCTCTGCAAACGGTAGGACTGGCGCCAACCTGAGCAGCTGCACCAGCGCTGCCGCTGGGGCTGCCACCGGCGCTATAGGCGTCCGACTGTCCATTTGCACCACCTTGGCCGTCGGCACGACTGATGGCACAGCCCTCTGCCACAACGCTGACACCACTCGGGGCCGCAAGACGGTCAAAAGCAGGGAGAGGCCCGAGGTGCTGACTTTAGCCCACGAGCTGAGGGTCTGCACTTTGAGGGGGCCCCTCCACCGGGAGGACTTGCCGTCCTGGGAGCCCCCCAAAGAGTCGTCTTGCCTGCCTTGTTAAGGATCCTGCGGGCATGGGTTTATTTTGCAGACTCTCCTCCCCGGTGATGGATTTGAGGGAGTGGGCGTCGGGAACATGTTGTTTCCTCTGTTGCTTTGTTCCCTCGTCGGGCTGCACTTGGTACATTCAAGGTTGATAGACGGCACATGGCAGAATGGTTAGTCCTTGCCAGGGGATGAACATTGTTGATGTGCCGACTCTACCTAACTGATGTCTTATGGCCCGGTTTGGACCAAACCGACCCATCTGTTCCAGTCATTTTTATTCTTCTGCGGACCCCCTGAGGCTTCTCGCTCCCTGCTCAACCTGTGCCAACCTGTTGAGCGACCGCCGGACACCCAGCACCCCACCTCTGGGATCAGGGTGGCTTGATGGTTCTTGTTTGAAGTGGCAAAGGGGGAAAATGTCTCAAGCCGGGCAGCGGGAGCAAAATCTCTCTGTATATGTACGCCTCAGCATAGATATTTATTTATATGTAAAGAGTGCTCGCCCTTTGGATTTGTACATGTTTTTGCATGCTTCCTTCCTCCCCACCCCTGGTGAGGGGTGTGTGTGACATCATACTGGGCATCTGATTTTGGGAACCTGTATTGAGTTAGGAGGCCAAATGAAGAACACTCTTGGAAGCAATCATTTCCCCTCCAACCAACTAATATTGGGGCTGTAGGAGTGGAAGTGAGGTTTAAACTTGGATTTCCAATTCCATTGCATTTCTTTTTCACCAGCTTTCTGGGGCCAGGGTTCTCTGCCGCCAAAATATCCAATTTTGTGTGTCCAGAAAACACAGCTTCTCTCCTTTGAGTAAGGGTCCAACCCACTTAGGTTCCCCACATTTTTGAAGAGGTAAATTAAGTAGTGTGTGTGTGTGTGTGTGTGTGTGTGAGAGAGAGAGAGAGAGAGAGAGAGAGAGAGAGAGAGAGAGAGAGAGAATATCTGGCTAGCCTTTGCTCAAAGCAGAGAATCTGCTGAATTCCCGAAACCCTCTTTAAAAAACAAACTGGGTTTCTAGTCCCCATTGTTTTGAATTCACACAGTGGAAAGGTAAACATAGGCAACTAATGACCCATCATGGGCTAAATTCAGCACTTGCCTCCCTCCCTTGCAGCAGCTTCTCACCTGGTCCCAATGGATTCCCTGATCCTTTTTGCTGCATATGTTGATTCTTTAGTTTGCTGCGTGTCAGAGACTACCCAGAAAAAGAAGAATCTGGATTCCGCAGGTTTTTATCGATGTGTGCACATGTCTATCAATGATACAAAGAAGGCAGGAAAGACATGAAGGAACTGAAAACACTGTATCTAGAACTCCGTAGCAACAATAAAGCACAAGAGAACTAGGCAGTTCCTAATACATTGGTTGGGACTTGCTCACATTTTGGTCGATTTGGAAAGCTGAAATGTGGATGAGGAAAAACTGGGCGGGCCTCTGGAAGTGAGTTGTCAGGGGTTGGAAGCCAACTAAGCCTTACTCAGAGGAGATGCACTGAAATTAACCAACCTACGTTAGTCATGTCCATCCAGATCAATGGGGCTACTCTGAGTAGGACTGCCATTGGCTACAACCCATTGAAACTGGTAGGTTTCACACCAGGCATTGAAGCACTATGATACCACTTTAAATTGCTATGGCTTCCTCCGGATAATTCTGGGAACTGTAGTTTGCTAAGGGTGCCGAGAGTATTTAGGAGACCCCTATTCCCTTCCCAGAGCTATAATTCCCATAATTCCCTGAAGATTGTTAAACCACTGTAGAAATAGTAGCTCTGCGGAGGAGAATGGGATCTCCTAACAACACTCGGGATCCTTAAACTACAGTTCCCAGGATTCTTTGGGGGCAAGCCTTAAAGTGGCACGACACTCTAAATGTATATGCAGATGAAGCCCTAGTAAAGACTATTAGTTTCAGTGGATCTGCTGTGAGCATGACTTGGTTGGATTTTCAAACTGAGAGTTTAAAAATCAGCAAAGGTTTGGTTCTGTTCTGGGGAGAAATCTGCCTTTGAGACTCGGAAATGGAATATATGATTTCTGCCCACATTTTGCTGCTGGGGAGGGCTCAGTGCTCAGTTGCAGAGGGCAAGCTCTGCACATGGAAGGTCTCGGATATTGCCAAGGTTGCAGGTTCGATCCCTGTATGGGACAGCTGCATTGCAGAGGGTTGGACTAGATGATCCTCAGGGTCCCTTTCCGACTCTACAATTCTATGATAGACGTGTGTAAAGTTATGCGTGGTATAAAGAACGCGGACAGAGAAAAGGTTCCCTCCCTTTCTCAACCACACCAGAACGGGTGGCCATCCAATGAGGCAGAAGGATTCGGGAGAGACAAAAGTGCTTCTTTATGCAGCAAGTGGTTAAACTATGGAACTCACTGCCACAGGAGGGAGGGATGGCGGCCAGTTTGGATGGCTTTCAAAGAGGATTGGACAAATTTTTGGAAGATAAAGCTACTAGCCCTGATGGCAATGCTCTCTGCCTATGGTTGGAGGCAATAATGCTTTTGAATTACCAGGCGCTAGAAGCCACAGAGGGCTCAAGTCCTGTTTGCAGGTATCCCACAGGCATCTGCAAGGATAGGAGGCCGGACTAGATGGACCACTGGCCTGATCCAGCAGTCTCTTCTTACGTTCTGCTCATAGGCCTGATCACTGTGAGAAGAGAATGCTGAACTAGATAGGCCTTCTAGTTGAATCAGGCTAAATCACTCTGCGTATGTTCTTAAAGACTCATGCCTGAAACATTGGAGACCTCCTCCCAATCGGTGTAGGGCCACACTGAGCTCTACAGGGCTAATGCACTGCTTGGGATGTTCCCTTGCACCCACAAAGACCCCACTTCAATCCTTAGCATAAATATCGGGTTATAACTAGGGAAGATTCCTGCTTGACACCCTGTAGAGTCAGGCGACTGCCAGCCTTTCTCAATCTGATACCTTCCAGATGTTGCTGAATCCCAATTCCATCATTCCTGAAAGTTGATCATGCTGTCTGTTTGCTGATGGAAGGTGAAGTTCAGTAACATCTGGAGTGTACAAGGGTCCTCAGCCCTTATGCGGCCAATATCGAGCTTAATGGGTCGAGGGAATATTCTGGTACGGCAGCTGCTTAAGACTTATATTTTACTGGTGAATTTGGATTGCCTTTTTAGAAAATAAATAAAATCTTCTTCCTTTCAGCTGTCTCAAGACAGTTGTTTGCCTGGGATGGGATTGTGCGTCTTCTTTGTGTGGGGGCGGAATGCAGAACCTGGGGGTGACATCTTCCATTTTTTATGTGGCGAGATCTCTGGAGAGGAGAGAACCTTAGCGAGTCATTATTGAAGAAACTGCAAGTGCAGGAGAATCGTGTGTGTGTGTGTGTGTGTGTGTGTGTACAGGCATAGGTCTGTGACGGAGGCAAAGCATGATAATAACTGCTTTGCAATCTTTGTGCGCAGAAAAGTATGTTTCCCCCGCTCTCTTTTCTATATGCATTGTATTCGGTTGGGGAGGGGGAGGTGATGAGGTCAGAAAGGAATATTACACCTAGAGGCAAACGACTGTCTATTTTTAGCTACTTCCTGTAGCAATTGCTTTCCCAGAAAGATCCACTGAAGGGAGGGGGGTGGAAATGGGGTACAACATCAACTTTGAGTGGTCATGGCAAATGACTTCTTTTCTTTAAGTCGGGTCACATGGCAAGGCAACTCACTCCCGGCAGGAAGGTGATGGGGCCAGCTGGCAATGAACGTTTGACTTCTTTATCTGTTTTTCCTTACTCTCCTGGCTCAAGCAACTCATAGGAGCTCCCTACCAAGCTGCTGAGTTTGGTACAATGCTCCATCTAATTCAGTATTGTCTGCACTGACTGGCAGCAGCTCTCCCATGTTCCAAGCCTTTACCTGGAGATGCTGGGAACTGAACCTGAGGTGCTCTGCGTGGAAAAAGAGTGCTCTAACCACTGAGCTTTGTTTTTCCCCTGCCCAAAGCTTGGTAGATGTTTGGAGTTTTGCTCCCGAAATAGCAAGAATCATGTTATTTCTGTTCTTGGTGATAATGTCTCACGGCAATTGCAAATACAGTGGTACCTCAGGTTAAGTACTTAATTCGTTCCGGAGATCCGTTCTTAACCTGAAACTGTTCTTAACCGGAGGTACCACTTTAGCTAATGGGGCCTCCCACTGCTGCTGCTGCTGCGTGATTTCTGTTCTCATCCTGAAGCAAAGTTCTTAACCTGAGGTACTATTTCTGGGTTAGCGGAGTCTGTAACCTGAAGCGTATGTAACCTGAAGCGTATGTAACCCGAGGTACCACTGTAAGGCTGAAGTGACACCCCCCCCCCCAGTTCCATTCCTCTATTTTTCCTCAGGGTTGTTCTGTGGAGGAAACACAGATGCCTTGAGCAGTGGCGTAGCGTGGGTTGTCAGCACCCGGGGCAAGGCAAGTAATTTGTGTCCCCTAACCCGTGGATTTGCGCCCCCTAACCCTAACCCCCAGATGTTGCGGCCGGTGCGGCCGGCCCCCCTGCACCCCCCACACTACGCCACTGGCCTTGAGCACTCCTTGCAAGCTGATTGGAAATGTGGAGAAATGAATATTGGGAAAGTGAGAAACAGAGATGAAATTGACATATCCCTACCCCTGGGTAAGACCTCTGAACTAAGTTGCTGGGTGGGTTGGGAATGGCAATAGTATATCAAGTGCTTCTTTGCACAAAGAAGGTTCTGGATTCCAATGTCTTCAAGTTAAAGTTGCGCTTGAAAAGGCCCCTCTCTTGGGGAGCTGCTGCTTGCTGCCAGTCAACAGTAGACTGCACCTGGCTGGCTGGATCAGGAATTATGTTGGGTGGGAGTCAAAGGTATGGGGGTCCCTGCAGAGGGTCCCTGCTTTGGCCACCAGCTTCTCCAGGTATGGCTGGAAAAGACCTCCGTCTGCAGCCGTGAAGAGCTGCTTCCAGTCAGTGTGCGCAGTATTGAACTAGACTGACCAAGCATCCTCCTCACTATAAGGGAACCTTGTGTTCCTATGATTCAACATTAAACTGAAACTGTACAGAAAGTCAGAAGAATAAGAACTTGAACTGAAAAGACCACCAGGCCTCCTGAGATGTTCAGCTCAGACTTCAGGCCATTGTGTTATTGCTCCCTCCGCCCTCAAATTGCCACGACTGCTAGTGCCGTCAAGCTGAACAGGTCCTGTCCCACGTGCCACACAGGAGGGTGGGGAAACGTGTTCCAGTCCAAGGACCACATCCACTCCTAAGCAACTTTCTGGGGGCCGGATGCTGGGGGTGGGCGGAGCCTGAGGCAAAAGTGAGCAGAGCAACAAATGTGTATGTTGACTTTTGTGTAGAGCGTTTTGTGCAGTATTTTTCACCCGCTCTTCGTCCTCCATCCAAATGGCATTATCTGAATTCAAGGACACTTTCCAGCCAGGGAAAAACACTTGAGGGGGAGCAAAGCGGGGACATTTTGGGGAGGGTCCCGGGGTCCAGATAGAGAGCCTTAGAGGGCCACATTTGACTCCTGCAGGTTCCCCATTGTTAACGGAGAAATCTGAGGGCTCCCTTGGACAAAAAACAAGGACACCAGCCAGGAATACCAGAGCAAAACAGCAGCCAGTAGGCTTGGTCTTTATTGAAGACTGTCGTGACAGGACTCCCACCTGCCACAAGGTGGAACAAGATGGAAGCCACAAACAAAAGAGCCCCCAAACTTTTATTAGCTGCTAATCTCTATGTTAGGTAAAGGTAAAGGGACCCCTGACCATTAGGTCCAGTCGTGGCCGACTCTGGGGTTGCGGCGCTCATCTCGCTTTATTGGCCGAGGGAGTCGGCATACAGCTTCCGGGTCATGTGGCCAGCCTGACTAAGCTGCTTCTGGCGAACCAGAGCAACGCACGGAAACGTCCTTTACCTTCCCACTGGAGCGGTACCTATTTATCTACTTGCACTTTGATGTGCTTTTGAACTGCTAGGTGGGCAGGAGCAGGGACTGAGCAACGGGAGCTCACCACGTCACGGGGATTCGAACCGCTGACCTTCTGATTGGCAAGTCCTAGGCTCTGTGGTTTAACCAACAGTGCCACCCTTGTCCCTTATCCCCATGTTACACCCCCCCCAACTACATCACTAATACATCATGGTTACATCATGAAAGGGGAGGTCTGGTGGCAGTAATCTGAGCATCCTGGACCCTGCCCCATGGTTCCCCTTGCCCTCCACCAAGCACCCATCAAGTGTAACAAAAAAGATATTTACATTTCCCTGTTTCCCAGCCAAGTTAATCACACCCTTTTGTCTTTGGGTTTGTTATTTCTGGAATGGCTACCTGTCTGGCACTCAGGTATCAGGATGCCAGGGATTTTCACTCAGGCAGAGGGGCTGCTGAGTAGCTGAGCTCACCTGTCTATATGAATTTCTGATGCTTCCCCTGTGAGCCAGTACATAGATACATTTATCAGTGAATTCTTGCATTTGGTATCGTGCAGCAAAGGCCCTTTGAATAGATAGGAAGAAACTGTGATGAAGTGTTTTGTGGGGACAAATCACAAAAGTCACAAAAGCGACTGTGCTGGTTTTGGTAGTGGGGTGCATGTGCATGATATCTGCTGGAGGGGCAACCCCCCCAACGTATACATAAATTCCTGCAACACAATCCTTGTGGGGCTTGACTGGAGAGAGAATCTGAAGAGAGGCTGTGTCCGTGCCACTCTCTTGGTGCCACCCCTCTGACAATGAGGGCTGTGTGTCTCCCCCCTCCAATTAATCCATATCCCCAAGCAGCTGCTGGCTTGATGTGCAACTTGTGACACTGGGTGCCTTTCCTGGTTCTCGAATGAGCTCTGCGAGGGACACTGCTCTCTCTGTTGCTCTGCCACCCCCCCACCACCTTGGGGTGGGGTGTGTGAGCACAGTGCTTGACTGTATTCCCCCCAGATCCATACAAGCTTCCTCCTTTCCAGACAAGAAGTTGGCAGTGGGACACCAGGAAAGAGGCACTTGCCTGGCTTTCCAGAGGCCAGGGTTCTTCACGCAGGGTTTCCCCATCCAATCCCAGCTCCATCACCTGTCGCCCTTGGATAGCTGTCAGGCACCAGTGTGTGTCATAGCATCTTAGAGCTGAAAGGGACCCAAGGGTCATCTAGTCCAACCCCTGCAATGCAGGAATCTCAGCTAAAGCATCAAGGACAGGTGGCCATCCAACCTCTGCTTAGAAACCTCCAAGGAAGGAGAGGCCACTACCTCTCTGTTCCACTATCAAACAGCTCTTTCTGTCAGAGAAGTCTTCCTTCTCATTTCTTGTACAGTGGTACCTTGGGTTAAGAACTTAATTCGTTCTGGAGGTCCGTTCTTAACCTGAAACTGTTCTTAACTTGAGGTACCACTTTAGCTAATGGGGCCTCCCGCTGCCACCGTGCTGCCGCCACACAATTTCTGTTCTCATCCTGAAGCAAAGTTCTTAACCTGAGGTACTATTTCTGGGTTAGCGGAGTCTGTAACCTGAAGCGTCTGTAACCCGAGGTACCACTGTAACTTGAAGCCATTGCCTCGAGTCCTAACCTCCAGAGCAGGAGAAAACAAGCATGCTCCCTCTTCCATGTGACAGCCCTTGAGATATCTGAAGATGGGTGGCTATCAGTCTCCTCTTTTCCAGGCTAAACATACCCAGCTCTTTTAAGTCCTTCCCAAAAGGCTTAGTTTCCAGACGCTTGATCATCTTCATTGCTTTCCTCTGCACACGTTCCAGCTCATCCCAACTACTGGGAAGCTGGGTCTTCCAGTGGCCATTTTAATTTCCCATCATGCCCGCAATGGAGCATTGAGGCCTCTAGTGGTGCCTGCTATTTAAATTTCCCACAGTGCCCTGGAGGAATGATACATCAGTGGGGCATGATGGGAAATTAAACTGGCTGCCCATCACTGCTACCAAGTGAGCATAACTAAGGTGGGAGGGGCCCCTAGAGAACATTCAGTCATTCATTAAATATGTCAACAAGTGACTAAATACATAATTAATAGTAATGTCCAGGGTACAAACTATTCTAGAACTTATCTCCTTGTAAGATAAGAAATGTTCTATTTTGTGAAGCTTTTCTTCATGAATGTTTCAATTTTAATATTTATGTTAATGTGGTTTTTTTTAAAGGATCTTTATTTATCTTTATTTTTGGAAAATATTTGTTCCACCCTTCCATTTTAGAAACAACACTCAGTATGACTTTCCCCCAAAAACAATCAAGAGGGAAAACTAATAATCTGTACCGAACGCATCTGAAAAATAATAAACAGGGACATGTTGCAAACAGATGACACAACGTTTATTTCGTAGTTGTTAGACTAGGCCTGTGAAGACTCGAGTTCAAATCCCCACCCAGCCATTAATGATTAGGTGATCTCAGGCCAGTCATTGTGTCTTAGTCCAGCTTACCTCACAGAGTTGTTGTGAGGATAAAACATACCAGAGAGGAACAACTAACAGTGCTTTGAGCTCTGATAAGGAAAGGTGGGATACAGATTTTTATTCTTATTCTTTAATTAAATTTATATGCCGCCCTTCATCCAAGGATCATAGGGTGGTTTACAATATAAAACACAAAAATCTATACCATAGTGACAAACAAAAACACCTTCCACATTCAGTTAAAAAACCCTCTATTGCAGCATTTAAAGTGGTTACTAAAAACCTCTATTGCAGCACTTAAAGCTCTGCTTAACAATCTTGAGGCGGAGAAGCAACAGCGACAGCAGCAGGGACCAAAGTATGACACATTTCATTTTAGCAAGGTGCTTAATATTTGCACAAATGCAGTGCTTAAGTGTCTACAGTATCTTTGCAAGGGAGAAAACCAGAAAAAACTTGGTCTTGTCCCCATGAGCTCATCGCCCATGCTCACATTGGCCTTGCCCTTTCAGAAGCTGATATATGAGCCAAAGTGTCCAATTGTTTGTGAGAAACTATCCTGCTACCACCTTTTGTTTTTCTTAGCCAGTGATGGAAGTCAGGGCTGTGATTTACATTTGAAGAGAGTGCACAAGCCATAGAGGCCATAAACAACAAAGCGATGCACACCCATTGTCCGCAGAAGGGACTTCCCAACTCATTTTTGTTTTATTTTTTGGGTCTCCTACTGTGGGAAAAACGACAGCCACCTACAGAAAACAACAGAGTACAGGCAATTCCAGACGATCTCTCTATTGAGCATTCATCTTGATTTGTTTGCACAAAATTTATGTGGCAGTTATACAACATCACTGATTATCGACTTTAAAAATAAATCTTTATTGGTTTTTTTAACAACAAAAATGCCTTCTTAACATGAAATCACAATGTAAAGTTTCAGTTTCTCGCTGATGTACATATGTTTCTAAATCATAATAAAGATAAAACAAAGATATATTCTTAATCATTCGACTCACTGATGTTCTAATTACCTCAGACTTCCCTCCCCTTCCTACTTGGGTCTTTTGGAGTTCTTGGTTGAATGCATGTCATAATAAAATTGTTGGTTACCAACTTTTTCGCTATTATTTGATATTTTTTGTTACAATAGTTAATCTAAATCAGTCAAAAAATTTAATTCTCAGCAGTGGTCTTTCAGGTATTGTTTGAATATATTCCAATCTTTACTAAATTTTTCTTTTGCTTGGTCCCTTATCTGCCTTGTCAGTTTACCCATCTCAGCATATCCATCAGTTTAATCAGCCAATCTTTTTTTGCTGGTATCGTCTCACTTTCCCCATTTTGAGCAATCAAAACTCTCGCTGCTGTGGTGGCATGCATAAATAATTTCTTTAAATCTCTTGGAATCTCCCACCTGATTATCGACCATTCATTCTGAGTTGTGTCCACAGAGGTTGCACCACCCAATAATGTTTCCATTATTCCACACTTTAAAATGCATTTCCCGTTTTCCCACCAGAAAAAATATCTGTGGCTGTCAAGTTTTTTTGCTTTTATGGGGCAGAGAAGCACAGTTGTTGTGCCAGAGCACCAAATCCGCTTTAATTGTGAGATCCAATTTTGCCTATGATTGAATAGCAACTGCAAAATCTGAAAGTGGCCTTGCATCAGTGGACACTTCCCGCCCTCTAGTGGTAAGACTAGAAAAGAAGAAAACCTGAGCTGGACGAGGACTGGTAGTTTTTAAGAGAGTCATAGAATCATAGAGTTGGAAGAGACCACAAGGGCCATCGAGTCCAACCCCCTGCCAAGCAGGGAACACCATCAGAGCACTCCTGACATATGGTTGTCAAGCCTCTGCTTAAAGACCTCCAAAGAAGGAGACTCCACCACACTCCTTGGCAGCAAATTCCACTGTCGAACAGCTCTCACTGTCAGGAAGTTCTTCCTAATGTTTAGGTGGAATCTTTTTTTCTTGTAGTTTGGAACCATTGCTCCGTGTCCGCTTCTCTGGAGCAGCAGAAAACAACCTTTCTCCCTCCTCTATGTGACATCCTTTTATATATTTGAACATGGCTATCATATCCCCCCTTAACCTCCTCTTCTCCAGGCTAAACATGCCCAGCTCCCTTAGCCATTCCTCATAAGGCATCGTTTCCAGGCCTTTGACCATTTTGGTTGCCCTCCTCTGGACACATTCCAGTTTGTCAGTGTCCTTCTTGAACTGTGGTGCCCAGAACTGGCCACAGTACTCCAGGTGAGGTCTGACCAGAGCAGAATACAGTGGCACTATTACTTCCCTTGACCTAGATGCTATACTCCTATTGATGCAGCCCAGAATTGCATTGGCTTTTTTAGCTGTCGCGTCACACTGTTGGCTCATTGCATGTTTGTGGTCAACCAAGACTCCTAGATCCTTTTCACATGTACTGCTCTCAAGCCAGGTGTCACCCATCTTGTATTTGTGCCTCTCAAAAGTTGTTTGAGCTGAGAGAAGCCTTGACTTTCGTCCATGGTTGCCTCTAACCCTGTTTTCATTCCCAGAGGTCCATTTCCTTCTGAAGTTCAAGGTGCCAGTGGTGGGCAAGGCCGGTGGCAAAAGTAGGCAGGCAATATATGTAAATTTTTACCTTTGCAGCAGCAAGCTAATTTCTACACAAGCTCACACACCTCTTTCTATTCTCCATCCAGGCACACAAACACAAGACTTCATCAGATTTCAAGGGCACATTCTAGGCAGGCTAGAGTACCCAAGGTGTGGCTTGTGGAAAGAGGAGGGTTGCTGGAGTGATGCCAAAAGCCAAAGAGAGGGGATTGGAGGTCTGCATTTGCCCCCATGCCCCCGCATGTCTCGGGTTCTAGTCAAACAGCCGTTGCCATTTTTAAAACTTTCTCAGGAGCAGAAGTAGGGCAGTATGCACGCTAACACTTTTCTTATTTAGATTTCATAGGGCATCACATCACTTTTTTGTTACTGTAATCTTGTGAGCATCACTGTTAAGTCATTTGGCATTATTATTGTCTATCAAAGCAGATTTATAAGTCTGCAGCCTAATGCTCCCATGGTAGTTTAGCAACCAAGAAAAACAAAAGGCACGCACAGCCACTGGCAATAGAAACTTATGCAGCCAGGTAACGAGCGATTCGGTGTCAGATTTATCATAAGCAAACTCACGTCAAAGCAATAAAACAAGGCAAAACAATTAAGCTAATACAAGTCAATTTAGCAACCTTCCAGCAAGATTCATCCCCATAAAACAAAAACAATTCAGTAAATCAGTTATTTTATTTGCAGAAAAGAAAGAAGAATAGTTATTTCAAAGATAAAACATTCAGTGATTACGTAAATAAATCTCATGGCAACAACTTCAGCAAAACCAATTCCATAAAACCTGTTTATTCAGCATTCATCTGGATTTGTATGTTTTAATCACACTGAATGATTCAGTATCTTGCTGCTCACTCCTAAAAAGCTGGCTTAGGGATGCGTAATGGGCTGATAAATTGTTATTTTTAAATACAGAGGTATTGCCATCTCCATAATGATTCACAAGGCTCATGAATGTGCTTTCAGCATGCAGCAGTTGCTGGGATTAGAAACAAGTGCAAAGTTTGGGTGATCAGAAACAGGCCAACAGGTCATCAGAAACATTATCAGTTTAAAACACAGCTAGGTCATTTACTTCATCAGTTTGGATCAAATCTACCTTGGGAGAAAGTACATCAAAAATGCACTATTTCATAAGAAACCATGGGCTACATACAGGATAGTTATTGTTATGGGTTTGGGAAGTCAGTCTGGGTCCCTTCCCAACCTGAGGCTGGAATCTGTTGGTACAGGAAAAAATAATTATAGGTATAAAAAGGAGAATTGCCTGGATGCCAAGATCCAGGTTTGGGGCAAGGACTTTTTGGTGACAGAACCCCAGCAGAAATATACAGGGTATTAGCCACAATCCATATTGTTGCACATACTCCAATCTCTGAATGGCAAGGCACTTCCAGGGTTCTTGCACTTACCCAGGTTTGGTTTCCTTGGAATGAAGGTCAGCGGAGACTGTGGTGTCTTTAAGATATATGGATTTATTTACACAGAGCATATACAACCAGAGCGTAGGCTGGAGGGGCTCACAGCATTAACATCCCAACAGATCTTGCTAACATGGTGTGTACACAGCTTCTCAAATGAGCAGAAGGAGCACACCAGATGCATTGTAAAGAGGTTGTGCTCAGATGCTGAGCTCAGGGTGTGGCAAAATAAAACCAGCCCATGAAACATCACCACAAATGTGACAAGCTGTTTACACACCTGCAAACAAATGTACACACTGCCAGCACCTGCAGGTGTTTAATGAGAGATTTTTACATGCTGGGTTTTCTGTAACAAGGGGGAAATCTGGACTAAACAGATTGAAACAGCCCTGCAGTGTTGCTCAGTGCTATTATGCCCACCAAGCTCCAGGCTAAGGCAGGTGGGTTGAACTTTTTTGGGGGGAATTATGGGGACAGAAGCACCTAAACTGTATAGAAACTTATTTATGTACACTACTACAGCGGCAAAAATGTTACTTGCCCCAAAATGGAAAGAAGCAGAAGTCCCAGCAAATGAAGAATGGATACAAAAACTTTTGGAATATGCAGAAACGGTGAAACGTATCAGAAGAAGAAATCAAGATAACAATTTTTAAATAAAAGAATGGGAATGGTTTATTGAATATTTACAGATAAATTGTAAACAGATAAGAACATTGGCAGGATTATTGTAATAACCTGCAGCTTCATAAGAGTATATATTTAAAAGGAGATGAATAAATGAGCAAATTAAGTTAATTTGGATACGGAGAATATATTAAAAACAAATTAAAAGAAAAAGGGGAAGGAAGAAAAGCTTCGAAATGTCAAAATGATTGTAAAATTAGTGAAATGTATAAACTTTAAAAGTATAAATAATTATTTCAAGAGAAAACTGGAGCACAACACCCCTGCAATGTAGTCCACGTTCCTCATTTACTACTTTCGCAAGTGAGTGAGCATCTATATGATAGGCCACTGCTAATATTGCAGGTGCTGATATCTCCAAAGAAAATTCCCTTTAAATTGACCCTCAACTCCTGCTCACAGCCTCCATAGGCCCCTCTCCTCTTTCCCTGTCTCTTGGTTTATTCCAGAGTTCTTCCTCTGTTTACCACGGAGGTGACGAAGGCTAGAGCGACGCGACTCCGCGCCCATAGAAAACCATGTCCTAGAACTGGCCCTCGCCCACCCACCTAGCTTATACCCGCTTCGGCCTCTCTAGGACGTTCTTCAGTCGTGTATGGAGAGGCTGCGCTTTGTTCCGGTCAAGGCCGGAAGTAGGCTACTGGCGGGCGTTGCCGTGGAAACGCGGCGCTGTTTACCACTGAGGAGGACCGGACCTGCGGCGAGGGAGCGAGAAGGGCTGCTGGATGGAGCCGCTGCGAGGTGAGAGGGCGGGCGAAGGCCTGGCGTGGGGCTCCCCTTGCCTTACCTGACGCGACCGGGTCGGGCCAGGCCACCCGCCCTTTCTCGCCTCGGGAGCGGGGGGCCTCGGCCTCCTCCGCGAGGAGCCCCACAGCAGGCCTCCTCCCTATCGCTAAGTGGTGGGAGAGACCGAGCATGCGCGCGTATGAGATACTTGGTTACATGACACCAGCCTTTGCCAACTCGGTGCCCTCTTGGAAGTTTTGGACTACAACTCCCATCTGCGCTGGTGAGCGTTGTGGTCCAAAAGTTCTTCCGGGAGGTTACCGGGTTGGCAAAGGCTGAATGGCGAACGTGCATAGAAACTCACGCACACACGGTATTAGGGCAGTTGCACGCCTTACATTTAAAAGCGCGTGACTTTACCTTGGAGAATATCGGGAAAGGTAGTTTCCCCAGTACAGAACTACAGTTTCCAGCACCCCCTAGCAAACTACAGTTCCCAGGATTCTTTCAGGGAAGCCACGTGCTTTAAATGTGAGTTGGGTGTGCTTTTAAAAGTATGGCATGGATTTGGTCTTATACTTATTTGGCCCGTTCTCATCTGTGGATTTAAAAATATCTTAAGTTGCTCACTTAGTAAATCATGTTTACATTTTCACTTTTCTTTTTGCTCAGTTTTCATTGGTCACATTTTTTCCCCTGATATGGTGTAGGATTTTCCTTGTGCGTATGTGTGTGTGTTTGTAGTTTTTATGTGCCATGTTTGTTTTGATGCTGCATTTTATTTATTTTGCAACATTTATATATTGCTTCATTGAAATTAAGCCTAAAAACAATGCTCTGTTTAGTTGCTACATACATTGCATAGAATGTGGCAGCTTTTCTGGAAGGTTGTTTGTGTTTATTTACCGTGGTGTGCAATATGTATGTGAGCCTCCTGTTCTAATGGCTGTGTTTGGGATTGTTCTACTGTATATTTTAATTATTTGATGTTTTATATTTTAATGTTTGTTTATCTGGTTTTATGTATGTGTATTTAAAATATAACGTGAGTATATTTTTATCAAAGTATTTTTATTCTGCACTTTATTTTCCAGTAACAGGGCCTCCAACATGGCCAACAACTATCCACTTAAAACCATGCAAAAACAGCACACAATAAAATGGTATTATTAGCATAATGAAAAAGTGTCAGCATCAGGAAGGACAGGGAATGAAAAAGAGTGGGATTAAGTATTTAGGCCAAAGGGGCCCAATGGCACAGATATGTTTTTCAGAGGGCATGAAAGTGTCATTAGTGATGGGGCCAGCTGGGGCTAAGAACTCTGAAGCTCAGGCACCCACCCAATAGAGAAGCCCCTGACACCCTTCTACCTACTCATCAACTACAAGTTGGATGGTGCTGGGGCATGGATTGGGGCCTCTGCCAAAGATCTGAGTGGGAAGAAGTGATCCTTCAAGTATGCTGGTCACAAACTGGGTAGTGCTTTGCAGTTATAATCAGCATTTTTAATTGGAGATGTAAACAAACCAGGAGATAGTAAAATGGTGCAACAGTGAAGTCACATAGAGAGTGTTGGACTAATCCAGTTTAGCTGTGTCAATGGCAAGTGGATCAGCCTTCTCCAGGAAGAGCACAGCTGGCATACCAGCCAACACTGCAAAATGCATTCCTGGCCAAGCTGCCGTTTGGGTGATGAAGAGCAGTGTTGGGTCTAGGAGAACTTTCAAGAGGTGAACCTGTTTTTTTTCAAGGATAGTGACCAAAACAGGCAATTCACCTAATCCCCAGACAGTTCTTGCTGACCAGCAGCACTTTCAAGGTGGTATATAGAAGTATTTCAATTAAACTATATATATACACACACACACACACACACACACACACACACTAGCAGGAAACGTATAAAAACCCCAAACCTGTCACAGATTGTTGAGAGCACCAATACACATTTTTACCTAGAAGAGCCAAAAACATTTTTTTATTTGATGCTGGTTGAATAGGGAATTCCATAGATGAGGTGCCAATGCTAAAAAGGCCACACCACTGGTAGCCACCGTCTCCTCCATGGCAGGCAAAAAGGGAAGGTAAATAGAGCAAGGCATCAGATGAGAACCTTAACAGGGAATCTGACCTTCTCCGGATGCTGCTGGACTTCAGTTCCTTTCATACATCACCATTGGCTATGTTGGCTGGGCCTGATGGGAGCTGGAGTCTAGTAACATCTGGAAGGACACAAGTTCCCCACCTCTGGATTAGTTGCTCAGTGGCCAGAAGTTCCTTTTAGCATGAGCGACAACTATGGCTATTCCTGAACTGGAAGAGCATGACTACAGTAGTTCAGGCACTGGTGACTTCAAGATTGGATTACTGTAATGTACTCTGTAGGGTTTCACTTGCACTTTATCTGGAAATTGCAGCTAGTGCAGAAAGTTGCCGCACGGTTGCTGACAGGAATGAGACCCTGTCAGCATATAACACCTCTGCTCAGAGATCTGCACTGGCTGCACATTTGCTACTGGTCGGAATTCAGTGTGTTACTGTTAGTATATAAATCCCATAACAACTTGGGACCAGTTTACTTGAAGGTATTGCCTTTCCCCCTATATGCTCACTCGGCTGCTTCAGTCTGTGGAACTGGCTCTTACTAGTGCCCCATAATACCTGTTCTGCACCTGTAAGAAATCATTCTTTTCGCTGGCAGCACATTTGAAGCTCCCTCCCTACTGACATCAGGCAGGTGCCTTCCCTGTATTGTGCTTAAAACATTTCTGTTTAGGAAAGCCTATCCAGACATGCAGAAGTTATGTGTATTCTTTCTCCTTTTAGCTACTGTTGATTTAAATTAATCTTTTGAGTCCTTTACATACTTGCTTTAACAGCTTTTACGAAGCATTTTAACATACCATAACCATTTAGAGGTTTGGGGTTTCTTTTACATTCAAGTGGTATATAAATGTTGTCGAATGAATAGGTTTAAAAGTCTGCCTCACATTCGTTTTGAAACAGCAAATATTTGTTTATAAAGGTCGAACTGAGATGGCATTCAGATGGATTCTAGGAGTGTAAAACTGAATGGGAGAACTCACTTTTAATCCTCATCTGTATGCTCTTTTCTTTTGGACTGAGATTAGATGTATCTTGGACTCCTGTTTGTACGTGTTTTCTCCATGACATGGCACATAAAACGCTTTGTATTAATTGTGCTGCCTTGGTGTTTATATCTGTTGCTTGGCATATCAAGCTTAATACACAAACACACCTACTCTTTTTACTCCACATCCCCACTCCAAGACAGCAGTAGATGATTGACTTGGTGAGCCTGGCCTCTGTGGCCAGCTGGTGGTTCCTACACCTTTCATTGTAACCCAAGTCATTGGGCCCTTTCCCCTATTATATATAGCTGGCAGATATGGGTGCATGCTGTGCCATTGTCAGTTGGAACAAGGCAGCAGCAGTGCCCCAGACTTGGCCACAAGAGCGGAGTTCATCATTTGCTACAGAATCTTTCCCCATTTTGTGGATGTGAGAAAACAAGAAGGCATAAGGTGAAAAAGAGCTTTGTTTTCTTTGACCAGTTTTGTGAAAGCAGCAGGATTGGCAATTACTCTTTGGACTAACAGTTTTTGGGGTGAACTTGAGATGCTCTGGATGGTAAGGCAGCTTCAAAATAGGTTTAATTTCAAAGGGCTGTAGCTATCTAAGTTCTAATCAGAGTAGATCCATTGAAAGTGATTGACCTAAGTTATTCAAGTCCATTATTTTCAGTGGTTGTGCTCTGAGTAGATACTATACAACCCAAAATGTGTACACATATTCAACTTGTATATCCTGCCTGCTACTTTGGAAGTTTAAGGCAGTTTGTGAAAAGTCAATTTTAAAACTTTTAAATGTCATACACAGTAAAAAGAAATTCATAAATAAAAACTGTTAAATTAGCATTAAAAATAGCCTGAAATAGCATTTCATGAAAATTAGTGTTTATTAAAAGGCTGAGCCATTATTTAAGGTCTTAGCTGAAGCTCTCTTAAGAGGACACTAGGGCCACAGCCCTGGAGATGTCTTCTTCAAAAACAGCTGATACCGTATTTTTCCTTCTATAACACGCAGATTTTTTCTCCTAAAAAGTAAGGGGAAATGTCTGTGCGTGTTATAGAGCGAATGTGTGGTCCCTGGAGCCGTTTGTCCCAAGTGCATGGCAAAAATCATATTGCGCCGTCACGGAGGAGAGGAGGCTGCTGCTTTCCTGCATTCTGCCTCAGGGTCTTACTGCCCACCCTGTTCTGTTTCGGTTGCTGTTTGCTCAGACGGAACAAAGAGCAGTGAAATCCCCTCCCCTCCAGGCAAGTAGAGAGGAAAGCAGAGCGTCCCTGCTCCGGTGCTGCTGCTGCTGCTGCGTCTGGGGACTCGGCAGGCAGCGGAAAACATGCAGATGAGAGAGAGAGAGAGGGCTGGCTTGAGTGGGTGGGTGGACTTTTGCCTTCCTTCCCCCCCCCTTTAAACCCCTCTCCTGCATTCTTAGCCAGCTGCTTCTCCGCACACCCCTCTCGTGCTCCTTGTCCCTTCTATATTTTTCCTTCCCTCCCCACTTAAAACGTGGTTACAAAGCACGGATCCACATGGATCCTCAGGATCTTTGCATTGGGTCACCCCAAATTCACCATCAGATCACATAGCAATGATCTGATGCAAAAACAGGGCTGCAATGGTGCAAAAACGTGGTTACAAAGCATGGATCCACATGGATCCTCAGGATCTTTGCATTGGGTCACCTCAAATTCACCATCAGATCACATAGCATGTCCATGGCTACAGCCTGCCCCCCCAAAATCACGCACCCATTGTTGCCTGGGGCTGCAATGGTGCAAAAACGTGGTTACAAAGCATGGATCCACAGGGATTCTCAGGATTTTTGCATTGGGTCACCCCAAATTCACCATCAGATCACATGTCTGTGGCCACCAGCATGAAGCACAAAAATGATACATCCACTGTTTCATTCAGAATGTTTTTTCCCTTGTTTTCCTCCTCTAAAAACGATGTGCCTGTTATGGTCAGGTGCGTGTTATAGAGCGAAAAATACAGTATTTAGAGACAGTGAAGGGCTGTAAATTTGAATGGCCCTCATCTCAGATTTGTTGTTTTCAGGATGGGTACCCAAAATTTGGGGAGAGCACTTTTCCTTGAAGGTTTCTGCTAGTGACTAGGAAGCCTACATGATCAGTCTCCTTCTGACTCCAAAGAGCTGATTCCTACCTTTCAAAACCCTCCAATCCCTATCCCCAGCATGCATCACAAAACACTTTCATTCCCAAGTTTCCCTCCAGACTCAGATCCATAATGGAAATCCTCTACTCTGACTGCCATCTTTTAAGGAGGTACATACCAGAATTCTGGTAATGTATTGGGGAGGAGCGCAACCTGTATCACTCTGTGGTACAGTCTCTTTAGGTGGGGAACCTCAGGCCCAAGGGCCAGATGTGCCCACTCAGTCCTTTTTATTTGGCCCTTGGGAGTCTCCCCAAGCCACACACCCCCTCCCCTGCCACACCTCTCACTGCCACTACTTTGCAGCCTCCATGAGTGTTTTTATCTGACTGGAATGTGTCTGGCAATGTTTTTTGATGGCCTGGATGGATGATTGTGTGAGGGGTGTGTGAGTCTGTGTTGAAATTAGCCACCTGGACAAAGGTGAAATTCACATGCATCAATTTGCCTACTTTTTCTCTGGCTCTGCCCAGTGCTGGCATCCTGCCCCCAGAGGTTTGCCTAGAAGGGAATGTGTTTCTCAGGCTGACAAAGGTTTTCCTATTCCTGATTTAGAGAGGTCCTCATCTCTCTCAGTGTTTTTTGCCAGAAGGAATAAAAAAGAAAAACAACTCTTCTCTCAGCTTACTTTTCAATTGACATCTCAAAGTGCCTTGACTTTTAAGGTGGGAGTATTTGTATTGCTGCTTTCCCTTGTAAGCTTGCACTGAATGTGGTGCTTAAAGTGTTCTCTTCTATATTTATGCGGTTATGGTATATTTTTAATTTAGTTTAGCATTGCTGTGAGTGTTGTTTGGAAAGTTGTCTAAATAGATGTAAATAAACAGATGGGCACAAATTGTGGCTGCTGTTAATGTATAAAGGGAAGAAATGTGTCTCCCCTGCTGGGGATGTCCATCCCTGTAGTTCGACAACCGTTAACTTTTGTGCTTTAAAAAAAAAGTGCCTCCACTACACTTATTCTTTGGTTGTAGAGCAGCAACCTTTAGTCAGGTAAAACCTTTTAAAATTGTCTTAAGAAGCATTCCTCTTGAATTATTTTTAACATAAGCATTACAGGTAGCAGACGCCACCTTCCATCTCACACAGGAGGAAGACAGTACCTTTTGGGAGTGACACATCAATGTATCATTTAAGCAACACCTGGTTCCTTGATTTAAACACACAAGTGTCTCTTTTTCTTTACAACCTTTGTTTTAGATATGCAATTTTGATGCGTCAGTTTTTAAACTATATCTACATGTCACCTTCCTACCCAAGTATTCAAGGTGGTTTAAAATGTTAAAGAATGCTCAGGAAACATAAAACAGAAGAAATCACATACGGTATTTATCGCCCTATAGGACGCACTTTTTCCCCTCCAAAAATGAAAGGGAAATGTGTGTGCGTCCTATGGGGCGAATGCAGGCTTTCGCTGAAGCCTGGAGAGTGAGAGGCGTTGGTGTGCACGCCCCCTCTCACTCTCCAGGCTTCAGGAAGCTATCCGCAAGCCTTGCAAGCCCTGCGAGAGTTCCCACGGGCTCACAAGGCTTGCGGGCAGCAGCCTGCAGCCCGAAGCATGGGGCACACTCTGGAGCGTGCCCCGTGCTTCGCGCAAATGTCCGCAAGCCTTGTGAGCCCGGTGGGAGTTCCCACTGGGCTCGCAAGTCTTGTGGGCAACAGCCTGTTCTGGGGGCTGGGGTCGGGGGAAGCTTGGGCTTTCCCCACCCCCAGCCCCGCAAGCAAGCTCCAGGAGTGATGGCGAGGTTGCGCAACCTTGTCATCGCTCTCGGACCCGTTCTGGGGGCTGGGGTCGGGGGAAGCTCGGGCTTCCTCCACCCCCAGCCCCTCAAGCAAGCTCCGGGAGCGATGGCGAGGTTGCGCAACCTTGTCATCGCTCTCGGACCCGTTCTGGGGGCTGGGGTCGGGGGAAGCTCAGGCTTCCCCTGCCCCCAGCCTCGCAAGCCCCGAGGCTAAAAACGAAGCCAGGACAGCAAGCGGGATCCATCCCACTCGCTGTCATGGCTTCTTTGCTCTTTGGGCCTCGGGGGGGTATTTTTTTCTTTATTCCCCCCCCCCAAAAAATAAGTGCCTCCTATGGGCCGGTGCGCCCTATAGGGCGAAAAATACGATAATAGGAAACAGCATGGACATAGCCAGGATTTTTTTTGGGGGGGGCAGGCCTTTTGTTGGGGGGGCAGAACCTCAGTTTGCTATGTATTTTTATTGATTTTGAGTTGCCCTTCCCTGCCTCTCCGCCCCCCTTGTCTACACCCATGGGAAAGGGGGAAGAGGTGGTGAGGGAAGAGGATTAGCAGCAAATTCAATGTACCAACTCTTTTAAAAAAATTAGTTTTTATTAAAGATTTTCTTGTGTTACAGAACAAACAAACAAGGAAAAGTACATATAGCGTCTCCACTTTCAATTCACAGAGACTTTGTGATGTGCAGTGGAATTGCATAAAAGAAGTCCAGGAGGCTGCTAAGCTGCTGGGGTCTCTCGCTCTAATGCAGTCATGAGGAATAATGTCAATCAAGAGGGAGGTGGCACTCTTTTCTTTTCCTTGCTTAAGCCAGAATGTCAAAATTCAGCCTGGCGTTAGGCATGTTTATGGCCTGTGATCTCACTGGGTGTAATGCTGAGCTGGACTGCATGCAGCCACTCTGTCTTTGTAGATGAGTCAAAGTATTCTTTGGGCTCTCAGCCACCAACAGCAACAGCTGATGGAATGAGGGCTAGGTACAGAGGGCACTCCCCCCAGCCCAACATCTGCCTTCGGCTGCCTTCAGTGTGCATTAAGAATCTGTACCTGTTTTTCATTGCAGAGACCCTCTATTTTTAAGAGGTTTAATTCAATAAAAGCTATACCTATTGGGTTTCTGCCTGTCGTGAGCTTCTAGAAGCATGGGGCCCTGCTGGAAATGGGCAGCTCCAATACTTGCCTTGGCCTCTAGAGGACGATTAACAGATTTCTCACAGAGAGAAATGTCATCTCCGCCCTCCTTTTCTCTTGCTTGGTTTCAGGGTTGAAAATCTGCAACTCCCTGGAGGTGCAGGCGGAGATCCTCTCAGACTGACTGGCCTGCTTGATCCTCTGGAGCTTTTGAGCCGTCAGTCCTTTTGAGCCGATGGAGCATCTTCTGCATGTGAGTGTTTTGGTTTGCTTTTGAACTTTTCCCAAACATGACCTTCAACGACAAAGCTTTAACTGGCTCCTGAAATATCCTGGGATGCTTTTGCTGATGTCTTTTAATTCTGAGGTGTTCTGGCCCTGAGGCAGCTGCAGAATAGACCTGATGTCAATCTATGCACAACATAAGCCTTTCAGTTTCCTTTTTTCGTAACCTATTTGCTTGCAAAGTTGAGCAGGCATAATAGGGCTGCAGAAACAAGCATACAGCAAGGCAGCGCTACACTTAGGTGCCATCATAATGCCTGCCTGGGCAAAGTCTTGTCCCCTGGACCTTCCACACGACAGTGGCTGTCATGTTCAAGCAGTCTTCACTAAAATATTCTAGCGTTCTGTTCCCACAGTGCCCAGCCAGGGAAGCCCACAGGGTGGATGGGAGAGCCACAACCCCTTTGCTTCCATTCCAAGTCAGCCTCCTGAAACTAATGCCTGAATAAGTGTAACTGGCATAATTTCCCCCTTTACCCTTCCTCATGTCACATTCAGGGCTCCCGGGTTTGGGGAAGGAGGTGCCAGGAGAACATTTAGGGAGCTAGCCTAGTCCCCCTAGTCCACTGACTGCACTCCACTGGAGGAGTTGATAGATTAGTGCTGTCCTTCCAGTGTAAAGTGGCAGGCTCATATGAATTCCTGTCAGCCCAGCCCAAAGCCTAATTCAGCTGTGCTGAAAAGTAGTCTGTTGCAGGCAGTGAAAGCAGGTTGCTGCAAGCCGGGTGGTGCCTGGCCCTTTCTGACTTTTGTTTCCCCAGGTCTCCTGAAAAGCAATGGCTGCTGCCTCGCACCTGAACATCTCATCCTCTGAACGGAAGACCTCCTTTGGCATTGCGAAGCCTCCCATCTGGCAGCCACACTCCCTCAGCATGCATGTCACCCGGCCAAAATCTGCAAAGGGGCGCACGAGATCCAACTTGAATTACTCCCACAGCATAGAAGCCTACTCCTACCAGGTGCCATCGTCTCCTCAGCCATTAGCTCCCTGCGAAGATGCTGCAAGTGGCCGAAAGACCTTGTCGACCCAGCAGCTGTACCAACCTGTTCAGGTGTTCCCTGCTGAAATCCCAGATCTCCTACAGCAGGTGCCTATGAGAACTTCCTCCTCCTTAAACAAGTACAGAGTGCTCCCATCCATCAGCAGGAAAGAACTGCGGAAGGGTGCCGTGGAGATGATGTCTGAGCAGGCTGGTCAGCTCCAAGGGAGTCCCCAACCAGAGGAGAAAGAGCAAGGCTTCAAAGAGCTTCTTCCCCTGGTGGGGAAAGCCTCCACCGATATCATGGCAAAACACAAAGGGGGCGGTGGAGAATACGCTCAGAATCCACCTCCTCTTCTGGAGACAAAGCCCCGAAGTAAAACAAGGGAAGGGGCCCACCCCGTGCTGAATTTGGAAGAGCCCAGCGAGAAGGAGCCGAGGTTGCTTCTCGCCATCAGGTCTCCTTCAGGTCACAGATTTGAGCGTCACTTCAGGCCGACGGACAGCTTGAAAACCGTCCTTACAGTGGCGGAGCAAAAGAACTCGGTCGTGTACAGACGCTGCAGCATTGAAACAGTGGAAGTGCCTCGGAGGACCTTCGCAGACCTCACCAAGTCCTTGCAAGAGTGCGGGATCCCTCACAAGTCAGTGTTGTGTATCCTGCAGGAGTCACAAGAGGGGGAGCCGTAAGCGTCCAGAGGCTGTTCTTTGCATTAAATGCCATTGGAGAGTGGATCTCTAGATCCAGCTGACGCCTTTTCTCTGGTGTAGCACTCCTCCCGCCCTGCCCACAAGCTCTTCCCTGTGCAGGACCATTTTGTTTCTTAAGCTTTGCATTGAAGCTTTGCATTGAAAACCCCACCCACCCCCTCTCCCAGCTTCCCATATTCCCCATTGCATTTTGTAGGTTTGCTGAGTTGTTTTCAAAATGGCCTGTTCTCCAGGGAAGTCTTACAATCCTGATTCCTTTATTCCAGTGGAAGGGATTGGTTTGTGATATTTGTTTGGCTCCAGGAATAGATCCTTTCCCCACACCAATGTGAGTTTTAAGATGAGTGGACGGGGAAAGATGGATATAAATAGCTCCCCCCCCCCCCCGGAATGTCTCTTGCACAAATTCCATTTAACGATGTTGTCATCCGTTTGCAAAACTTCTTTTCAGCAGGGGTTGTGCAGGAGAAGGTTCTGGTGATTGTGACCAATTCTTCTCTCCACCCCGTCCCTCCCCCAAGTTCTCCAAGATCCAAATAGTTTTTTGCTTTGATGGAAGTGCAACTGACCCCAACACTTGCTCTCTCTTGTCCATGGAAAAAGCCAAGATTTATGACAGCTGCCTTAGTTCAGCCTACCAGAGTTTGTTGCTGTATTGTTAATCAGATGTTCCTTTCACAAGATTATGGCACAAATTAGACTGGAAAGATCCCATCTAAGTGGGCTTACCCAGTGCAGATTTGAATGTTGAGTGTTGTTTGGTAACAGGTAACAGAACCTTTGCTTTTTTGAAACAAAAATGAGTTAATTGCAAACGTGTGTCGATTTCAGTATTCTGTTATCAATCGAGTTTTGCTTGGGGATGAGCAAGGGGCTTTTCCTGAAAGCTGCTTTCTCATTTTTATTTTTTTTTAATGAATCTTAACCTGTTTGTGTTTATCAAAATGCCATTTATATTCTTTTTTAAAAATCTGTGTTTGAATGTTTTCAAAAAAGCTTTCTGTTCACATGCAGGATTTGAAATCTTAGTATTATTGAGAGGTTGGGGTGGGTTAAGCTCTTAAGTACACAGCTTGCCAAAACATTCTGCTTCCGAGTGTTAATTCCTCTTTATCCAATCTCACTTTTGCCTTGCCGAGATGGCCAAATGAACCTTGGAGGTTGGTGGGAAATTGACCTTCGCTTTGATGGCAGCTGCTAAAAGTTAGGCCAGGGCCTGCATCACTTTTGACACAAATGAGGATTGGGCAGAGTGGGGCAGACCTTCCTCACCTCTTTGCTCTAACTCAAGAACAGCCAGCTTGGGGCCTTCCAGTTGCTGCTGGACTCCAGTTCCCATCATCCCTGACTATTGGCCTTGCTGGCTGAGGCTGATGAAAGGTGGAATTCAGCAGCAGCTATAGGGCCACCACAGTGGCCATCTCTACTCTCACATCCTTACAGGCGAGACTAGTAGAGTGCCCAGCCTTGCTTCCTCTCTTTGCAAAGTGGCCTGCCTTCCGCTTGCTTTTTCCCACTTCCGAAACGCGAGTGGGTCCTTTGGGAAACAGAGATGCCTACAACAGCAAGGTGGAATGAGGTGACGTCGTGTCAGTACCCCCAAAGTGTGACACGTATGGCAGAAAGAGGTGAAAGAATGCAGGGCATCCTGGGCCATCAGCATAAGACACCTAGGTGACAGGCAGCAATGCCATGTCTGGACAAGATATTAGCCTGCAGTCACGAGGCAAGGCCTGATCCTGAGAGCCCACATTCACCTTCCTGATTCATGTAGCAGGGTCAAGAATAATGGGGAAAACTTCCTGTTCTACCTAGCAGGGGTTATAGTGCAGAGAGACAAGGAAGAGTGTTGTATGAGCAGCCTGGTTTGCTCCAAGTTTGCTTGACCAGCGGCACCATGGGTGTGGGGCACAAAATGTGTTTTCTTCACCCAAGGGGAGCGGTGGCAGTGGTCTTGCTTAGAAGTCATTCCAGCTTAGGGTCAGTTTCCACATGGCATAGGTTCAAGCGGCGAAGCTTCCCTTGGACTGCATCATTTGCCTCCCCATGCACTCAGTAAATCATCTCTGGGAGGCTCCTGGTCTAATTCCCAATTCCTTCTTTGTCTCCTAGGAGAGTATTGTCAAACCCTGTCCCCAGCCTGAGAAGGCAGTCCAGAAAGACTTTACCACTTGATTCTGCTCTATATATGAAACTGTCACCTATGTGACAGCACTATTTCATATATAGGCAGATGACCTCTGGCCTGTGTGAACAAATGCTGACTTTGGTCCTGATTTTGGAGGGGGGGAGCCCTCTCAGGGTAGAGGGGAGCCGAATATTTTCAGAATTACAGCGACATGGACCATTGAAAGGGGCGTGGAATCTGATGGCCTGAAAGCTTGTCCCCCCCCCCCCCCCATGGGAACAGTAGAAAAAAAACCTGGAAAATGTCAAGGGGGAAAAACAACCAAGGCTTAAAGCAATGGAACAGTTTCCTGGATGGAGGGTGGGAAAGTATGCTTTTTGCACTTCAGTATAATTTGAATATATGTTGTGTGTGGTGTTAGATACAATAAATATATTCTGGGTGTACTGGACTAGTTTTGTCCAGGCAAGTGTTCATTTTGAGTGCCTAATTTTTTAGTGCTGCAAGATCAACAATTTGGAACACACACACACACACATACACAATACTTGGGTGGGTAACTGAGCAGGCACCAAAGGTCTCCACCCCACTTTTATAGTTTCTATCCCACTTTCCTTCTTGACAGAAGGTCAAGGTGGCTAATGGTAAGCACATTGGACCAGTTCAAGAGGTGTCTTCATCAAAGATCTTGTGCTTAACAGCAACCATCCCAATTCCCGAGCTCAAAGGTAACACAGCCATCTTTACCTGTGTTGTCAAACAAAGTGGGTTGTTTTCTGTTTTAGCCTTACTCAAGAACAGATACACTGAATTTGATGGGACATAGTTGGATCCTGCCCAGCATATCTAATGCATCCTGTTAGTGCAAGGATTTCAGTTTGCACAATAGAAATCTGCTCTGTGGTTTCCCATTTGGGGAGGACACAGGGCCCATGAGTCTGACCAAACTGCGGGAGGCAGTGCAAGACAGGACTGCCTGGTGTGCTCTGGTCCATGGGGTCATGAAGAGTTGGACACGACTAAACGACTAAACAACAACAACAACAACAACAACAACAGAAAGTCGTATCATTGGTCAGTCTAGCTCAGGGGTCAGCAACCTTTTCCAGCCGTGGGCCAATCCACTGTCCCTCAGACCATGTGGTGGGCCGGACTATTTTTTTTTCGGGGGGGGGGGGGGAATGCACAAATTCATATGCCCCACAAATAACCCAGAGATGCATTTTAAATAAAAGCACATTCTACTCATGTAAAAACACGCTGATTCCGGGACCGTCCGCAGGCCGGATTGAGAAGGCGATTGGGCCGCATCTGGCCTCAGGGCCTTAGGTTGCCTACCCTTGGTCTAGCTCATTATTGTCTACACTGACAATAAACCTTAAGATGTATACAAACTACAACCTTTTAAGACTTAAACATGAGACCCACCTCAGCTTGCCCAGTTTGCTCAACATCCCTCCTGAAGTACAGTCCTGGGATAATTTTTTTAAACCTGCTCCCAGTCCAGTGCTGCAAAGCTGGTTGTTAATGCAGACACACACAATTGTCAACTCTGGCTGAAAAAAAGTAGTCTACCTGAATGAGAAAGGCAGCCAGGACTACATTTCAGTCTTTTGGGTTCTTTATTCCAACTGAAAAGTACATTAGGAAAACCACGCAGGCCCACCCATCTTCTATTCAAGACCAGCACAATGCTCTCAATATTGTCACTCGGCAGTTCTACATAAAGAAAGTGGTTGAATAGCCTCTGCCACAAAAAAGCACACACTCAGCTGTCCCCCTTGCAAGGAAGAAAAATAGACATATCCTGGTAAAGTTGGTATGTATTTTTTTTTAATGGCTCCACCACTTCTTAAAGCCGTTTAACACAAATTGATTGGAGTCTGCATTTGTCCACTTCTTGAAGTATATATTTATATTTAGATTCCACATTTCCATCATTGAACAGAAGTTAACAACTGGAATGTTTTTAAAAAAATTTAAAATGACATTTTAAAAAAGGATATGGATAAATCCACAAAATTTACCATTTATTAGGTTTTTTTAAAAGATTCCTGTGCCAAGTAGGGGGTTGTCCCGATCCTCCAACTGTCATGAGGTTGGGGGAACTGCCCCCCCTTTCAAGATAAAACATACTTAAAAACTGCATTAGTACAAGAAGTCTTTGGCCCCACAATGCATCCCTTTTCCTGCCTGACCACATTAACACTTCAGTCTTACACTGCTAACCAAGTTCCCTTTTTGCTGTGCTGCAACAGAAGTTAGTCTGAATTGGCCTAGACAGTTCGACGTCCACCATTCCCTGTTCTAGATGGATTTCCGGAATTGGCCACACCTTGTGTCAAAAGGGCACAAAGATAAGACTGAGCTTCCCCTGCCTCCAGATCAGCGGCTACAGAGGCCAGGAATACAACTTGGCCTATTAGACAGAGTCTACCCTGGCAACCAGGTGGCTTTGGAATTGTTATACCTGTCTAAAATGCAGCCTGCTGGCAGATTTTACAATGGGAATGAAACAAGGCCCAGGAAAGAGGTTATACTGGCTTTGCAGTTGCATTGCTAGAGTAAGAGCCATCCTTTGCAATCCTTTTCCTTGGGAGATGGGGGCATGCAACCAACAAATCTTTAATCCATCCTCCTCTACTTCTTCATTGCACCCTGCTTGCAAAGTGCAGATCTACCCGATACTCTGACACAACGGAGGACTTGCTGATTAACCTCTTCATCCCTTTTCCTGACCGAAGTAGTGCAGGTTGTCTTTTCTGGTATGGCAGAACTGATAATACACCCTACATCCGCTGTGCTAAACTGGCATCCTTTGCCACAACAGCATTTTAAATACAAAGACAGCTCCAGGGGTACCACAAAGGCTGGCATGACCATGCATTTGCTGAGAGCCAAAAGAGACTCCTGGACCTGAAGCAATGAGGAGGCAGGCTCACAAAGGGTGCCTGACCTTCCAAAATCTACAGCAGACACTGCCTCTGCCAACCCTGTGAACAAAAAACATATCCAAAAGCAACAGCTCTCCCCTCAAGCCGCTCTGGGCAGTCCTGCGTGGTGACTGAGGATCTCAAGACTCCATAGAACAGGGGTGGTCAGTATAGGACCTCCCTAGATGCAGTTGGACTATCACACCCATCATATTTTGACTACAGTGCCCATGCTGCCTGCTGCAAGTTTGGAGTCCAAAAGCTGCAGGTCAGCAGGTTAGAATACAGTTCCTAGATCATGTTCCTTGCAAGGGAGAAGTTAAAAGTCAGGTGATTGTTCAGCCTACTGAAGCGCAATTACCTCTGGACCACCTATCTAAGGAATTAGCAGTGTGATCTGCAGAGATCTAGGAAACAGAAAGCTCTAAGTGAAAAACACCATTTCACAAAAACTCCTTTTTGCCAGATTTCCGAGCTCTCTCCGTCAAAGAACAGAAGGTCCTCTCTATATACAACAGGGTTGTTGGAACATTTAATATACCGCTTGGCCATGGTTAAAATGTTGCTCCTCTCTTGACAGAGATCAAAGCAGGTGTGTCTGATTCTCGCCTCTACTTAGTGATTGGCTATGTTTTTGGCATCATCTTTAGAATTTAAGATATCTTCCCATTTTAAGGCTAAACTAAAAAATAAAAAAGGAAGTTAAAATTTGTTGTAAACATTTCTTCTTTCTCCAAAGTTTGTACTTCTTTAAAAATCAAGTCCAGCCACACTCTCTTTTTTTTTTTAAAGTTGAGGTAATTTCTGTGTATTTGTTATCTTTAAAAAGTCCCTTTGCGTGTGACTGGCTAAGACGTGTGCCAATCAGGATGCGATCCAATTGCAGTAGGAGTGCTACCGTGGGAGGGATTGTGCACCAATTCCGGCAACCGGGCTTCAATTTGCTATTTTCTCAATTTCATCCAAATCGTCTGTATCCAGCTTGTGAATTTTCTTGTCTGGGGAGGGGGCGGGGGGAGAGAGAAAGTGGAGTCAAATTATCAAGAAAGAACTGGAATTACGACGAGGGATTGCATCAAACCAAATCCTCTTCAGGTTAAACCAAGGAGGGGTGCTGGTGAGAAACATTTAAAGGCCGACAGCCAAACATCTTTTTCACAATTAAAACGGAACCTGGAGAAACATACCACTTCACTTTTACAGTAATAACAACAGCAACAACAATTTTATTATTTGTACCCCGTCCATCTATCTGGGTTGCCCCAGCCACTCTGAGTGGCCTCCCAGTGTACAGGATTGAGAGTCGGCCACCTTCCTTTGCTACTGCACAAATCAGTGCTCAAAGCCTCAGAGCACATCCCTAATTGGAAGAAGGCAAGTCCAGCACAGTGCTTCATGCAGAGAGACAACAGACAGCATCTCTCAGAGAGGAAGGCAGTTAGGCACCTCCTGTGCAGTGGGTCCCAGCACACACAATGACAGTCCCCTGGGAACAGAGCCGATGGCATGGCTCTCAGTTCTGGCCTTGCCTACTTCCACAGAAATAGTGGTCCGCCTTCTGAGTTGATAACCCCCAAGGGACATTAAATTAGCTTTGGCCAACCTGGTGCACCCCGACTTTCCATCACCATCCCTGGCCACCAGGGTTGAGGGGATTCGTAGTCTGACAGCAGCTAGATAGAGGACAGCTAGGTTGGGAAATATTGCATTCAATTTATTTTTTAAAAAAGGTAATTCTTGGGACAACACTGGCATCTCTCTCTCATGGCAGAGTTTGAGGATTACTAATCTAATCCAGTGATTGTGAAGCTTCAGTCTGGGAGGGAGAGAGATTCTCCTTGGCCAAGTTGCTTTGGCTGGGGATGGAGAGGCCTCACCAACCTCACCTGTCCTCACAAACAGTTTGACAGAGTGGTTTTCCCAGAGGCCTGTTTCTGAGGATATCCAATCATTACCAGGTGGAGATGCGTAGTTTATCCCAAAAGATTAAGAGGGGGGAACATGCGGCCCTCCAGATGGTGTTGGACTCCAGTTCCCATCATCCACAACAACTCGCCGTGTTGATGGGGGCCACTGGAGTCCAACAACACTTGGAGATCCCAGCAAATAGGGGTTCAAGTTTCCACCACTCCTCCCACCTTTCTGATGTGGGGTGCAGAACACCCAGAAGAACACACAATTATTCGACTTGGAAGTGCCCTGTTAGGTTGCACAATAGCTGCTTAAGCCGCTCAACAAAAGATGGGGGAAAGAAGCATGGAAGGACGTACTGAAATGTTCCTGGATCCTGTTGAGGATGTTCAAACTGTGCTTGCTGTCCACCATGTTGATGGCCAGGCCCCGCTTGCCAAAACGTCCCGTGCGGCCAATGCGGTGAAGATATGTCTCGTTGTCCGGATTCCCATCTTTATCCACTGGAAGGTCAAAGTTGATGACGACGGAGACCTGCTCCACATCGATACCTAGGGGAGGAGAGCATTGCGAGATTTAGAGAGGACAGCTCGTTCCTTTATAGAAGGAATAAGGTTTACAAAAGCACAGAATGTTTGCAGCACAGAAGGCCTAAAATGTGCCCTTAAAACATACCAACAAAAAAACCAGCCACCAATTTATTTACTTAAAATCTAGCAGCCTTTTCCAAGTTCTTTTAGTTCTGATTTTTTGTTTTCAAAAACAAACAAAATGGAGCTGAATCGTAAAATCAGTGTTGGAAGGGGCCACCAGGGTCATCTAGTCCAACCCCCTGCAATGCAGGAATGGGAGAGGTATTGAGTAGTGCACTAAGGCAACCGATCCACCAGGGCAAGTATTTTGGTTTGCCCTCTCCTCCCTCCAGCCCCCATTCCGGGGGTCCTCCTGACCCCGAAGCCAATTTTGAAGAGTACAGGGAGTACACCATTACCTCGGGCACAGACATTCGTAGTCACCAACACTTTCTCCTTGCCCTCCCGGAAGCGATCAATCACCGCGGCACGCTGCTCCACCATCATCTCGCCACTCAAGAGGGCCACCTGGTGACCCTCCTTGGAGAGCTCCCCAGCAAGCCAGCCAGCTGTTTTGCGAGTCTGCAAAATGTGAAACAAAAAGAGGGGTACCCCCATTAACACCAACAGAGAGGGGCTCTTTTATGGCAAGGGATTTCCACCTCTGCTTAACCCTACATTTGGAAATAAAGGGAGAACTCCACTTAGGCTCAGTTCCTCTTTGCATTGGCTCAGTCTCACCGACACCGAGCATGAGCCTCTTAAACAGGCCAATGTTTCATTCGAAGATGCCAGGATTAGACACTCACCCTCCCAGTAGTTCAGAACAGAGTTGAGGTGCAAAAAGCTCTCTCTCTCAGTGTGGCAGTGGATGGTGTAGGTGCCGATTTTTAAAATGAGCCAATTTAGTTCTTTCTTAAAACTGGGATGCCCCCACCTCTTCCCTCAAAGCACTTACATGCTACTCCAGAAGACCGGGAAAGTAATTGTGAAACTGGATACAATGCCCGATAGCTATCCAGAAATATGGGAAGAGATCTGGGGAAAGATCCTGGGACAAGTTTGTGGGAATCCATCAAAACTTGGGAATGGAGATGCATATGTATTCTCCATCAGTCTCAGAAGATTTATACAAACTCATCTTCAGGTTGCACTTGACCCTGGCTAGACTTAATCAAATAACCTGTGATGGAGATGCAAGACTACAAGTGCCGATATACTTCACAGATTTTGGCCATGTCCTCAAATAGTACCCTCCTGGACTTCAGTGTTGAAATAAATTGAGTATATAGTAGGGCATTTCCCACCAGTAACATTGAGATATGTAAAAGACTATGTTTTGTTAAAGGATAGGGAGATAACAACACTTTCCAACAGCTGCCTGTATGGCAATTAGTTTCAAGCAAGAACAAAAGCTAATGTTCCAGCATTGGACTGCTGGATTATAATACTATGGGATGGGGCCCAAATGATAAAATCAACTAATACAATAAAAGTGAGAGAAAGGAGACAAAATTGATGATGAATGTGTTGAAAAATGGGTCCCATTACTTAGGAAAATGCTGAATCACAGAGTCTGTTGTGAATACTGTAATAGCAGAAGGGCATAACCTCCACCAAAAATCAATACTTTCTTCAAAAATATTTTGCAAAAGGATACTGTGTGCTTTTGGGCCTCTGCTGTGCTATCTATACGATCCGCTATTTAGTTGGAAATATTTTTAATTTCTTCCTATACACATAAAAAATGCAAGGCTGCCATAACACAGCCCCCACTGAAGGATTTGTAGTGATGCGTTACTGTTTTGGATTTGCATGAAGCCAAAAGCAGGAGGGGTTGGTGAGCAGCAAACAAAAAAAAGGACTCACGTGGCAGAAGATCATGGCTTGCGCAATTGTGATGGCACCATAGATGTTGCAGAGGGCATGGAATTTCTCCTCGCGGCTGTTGCACAGGACGTAATACTGCTTGATGGTGTCCAAAGTCTCCTCCTCCCGCTTCAGCTTGATGATGTTGGGGTCGGGGACAACTTTCTGGGCAAACTTCCACACAGAGTCTTCAAATGTGGCTGAGAAGAGCAACATCTGGCAGTCTTTGGGAAGCATCCTGAGAGATAGGATACGGGTGGAGTGGGGAGAAAAGTCACATTCTTTCCTCAGCTAGAGAGTCACAGTAAGAACTGAACAACTCCACTGGATCACACCAATGGCCCTTCTAGCCAGAGACTTTTCTTCTCAACAGCTGTTGACCAGAAGTTCCCAGAAGCCCACAATCAGGGCTTGAAAAGAACAGTCCTCCACTGCCATCTTGGGATCCCTGCTCCCCCAGCAGAGTTTTTTCAGAAAGACATTGACAAACTTGGAGGTTCCATTGAGCCATCACTGCTACAGCTTACACTTTTGAGACTTCTCCTTTTCCATAAACTAGTGACCATTACTACAACCTAAGAAGAGCCGGCTGGACCAGCCAATGGCCCATCTAGTCCAGCATCCTATTCTCACAGCAGCCAACCAAAAGCCTGCAGGAAACCTGCAAATAGGACCCGGGCACAAGAGCCCTCTCCCCTCCTGTGGTTCCCAGCACCTGAAACTCAGATGCATTACTGCCTCCAACTGTGGAGGCAGAGGACAGCTACTGTGGCTGGTAGCCATCAATGTAGTAGCACCGTACCTAAAATGCCAAACGTGGCAGACTGGGACAATTCTAGGGAGATAACAGAGCTCCTGAAGCAACTACTATTATGCAAGGCCCAAGCTCCTTCGGGCTGGTAAAGTCAGAAGTAAGTTTCGTTTCTGTTGAAATTTGCAACTAACAGGAAGGGTACTGGATGTGCACAGCTGCGCCAGGGAAATCCGGCATCGAACTGGTGACAAGGCACCCAGTCAATTGTACAAGGAGTCCACCCTTACCTCTGGATGCGGATGCTCTGATCCTGGTGACCCTGGGTGGCTATCATGACATCGGCCTCATCCAAGACAAAGACTTTGATCTTCTTGGGGTCAATGAATTTCAGCTTGGAGCACCAATCCAGGACGGTGCCAGGCGTGCCAATGACAATCTGCTCAGCAATCTTCTGGCCACGCTCCACTATTCATGGAAGAGATCAAGGGCAGATGTGAGGTAGGCAGAACCTCAGCAGACCCAGAAAGGGCAGCACTATCTGCTTGGGGGCGCTTTCCTGGGAGAGTCCTGCTGGAGCGACCAAACTGTGCTTCGTCTCCTATCATCTGTGGAAACCAACTCTTCCCCATCCCCGCCCCTCACTCGCAATGTCTAAAATTCAGCATTGAAAGAGCTCATCAACCCCATCAGCCAGAAAACCCACATTTGTAAGCAACCCAGCAGGTTAACTATAGAAACACCAACTTGAGGGGCCAATTGATCTGGTCTGGATCCTGCTGGCTCAGGCTGTTATCAGCATCATCTGGATGAGCCCCACAGCCACATAAACCCTCCAAAGGCCTTCCAGTTAGGATTCGGTCCCTCCCTGGTGACTTATATGCCCTTTTTGACATTTCCTTGCCTGCGTACTCTAGTCATATTATTCAGCAGGATGGAGTTCACACTCACGTTTGTTGCCTCGAACCGCGTAGGCCAGCTTCAGCTCTGGATAAAACCTGCCCATCTGCTCGATCACCTTCCCTGTCTGAAGAGCCAGCTCATAGGTTGGAGAGAGGCAGAGACACTGCAAGAAGAAGGAGGCAAGTCTGGGACACTGTCCTAAGGCAAGTGGATGTTATGATGTTACTTTGGTGCAGCGCATGCCCACCCTGCAGTGTCCTCCGCCACATGGCCTCAGTTCCTGCCATGCTTGTGGAGTGGTTGCCATTCATTCCCAGGGAGAAACCTATCCCCAGTCTGTTCTCTCTCTCTCTCCCTCTCCCTCCCCCTCTCACTTTTATGCTTGTCGCTCGGCCCACTTTGCCTTTGGTCCCTTCTACAACTGACACATGACCCGCACAAGGTTTCCTAAAAGGGAATGCGGTCCTCAAGCTGGAAAAAGGCTTCCAACCCATGGTTCAGCTGATTGGCCAATTACACCGTAAATAGAGAGGAGCTCTGCAAAAGTAGCAAGAAGAAAGCCTGACACTGGCCCTCTGAGGAGATTATGCTGAAGAGATCCGCTGTTACCTGGGGGTATCTGTGCTCCGGCTCCACTCTGCTAAGCATCGCCAAGACAAAAGCTGCCGTCTTACCGGTACCAGACTGTGACTGCGCAATCAGGTTCTGTGGACTGGAGACACACACCAAAGTGGGGGGGGGGGATTATAAGACTTGTGTATTGGGGAGGGGACTATTAAAAGGAAAATTCCTGTCGGGCCACATTGTGGCACCCCATGAGCTACATGTTCCTTTCAAAACACACCTAGCTGCAAGCTGTGCGGGAAGTGGGAAGAGGAAGATCAGAAGTGACGGCCAACTTTACAGGGAAGCTTGCCCACCATCCCTAGTCTTTGGGCCCCTCCCAGCCTGAAGACTCTCTTGACTACCTTGCATAACCAGCCAACCCCACACCTGCCCTATACCCATCAGGCACTGCAACAGGTATGCACCAATACATACGGTTCTGCCAGCATCATGGGCAATGCGTTCTCTTGGATTTTGGATGGTCTGTTGAAACCCATGGCATAGACACCCTGCAGCAGCTGTGGCTTCCTACAAGGAAGAAGACAAAAAGGCCTTGCAGCTGTCTGAATAGGAGGCTTGCCGCAACAAACGGGCACAGCAACAAACATACATTATACCGTTGTACCATTTCCGAACCATCTGATAAGCCCTAGTTGACACATGGCTGCCTGGCAGCTGGATTTCATCCCTCGCTTTTCTGATGAGAAGCTGTGGGCTGGGCAGGAAGTAGTTAACAGGCAGCATCAGAAGCTCAGCAACAGAGGCTATGGATTTGGACAGTGCAATCTCAGCAAAAAAAGGCCAGTAGGGCTAAGCCCTCTGCTGTGTCTTTTCCCAGTCCCACATTTATGAAGGCAAACACTTCCCGGGCCAGTCTCTGCTGAATGCAGTAGCTTTAAAAATGGCATGTTTTTAAAAGTTTTAAAAAGTTGGCTACTTCATTTGCTCCTGAAGCTGCCTTAGAATCTGTGGTAGGAGTAGCAGCAGGCGATGCAATCAAAGAAACAAAAACACCAGTTTCCCTTCTGCAGCTTTTCGAAAATAGATTCGACACACTCTTATACCTTGTTAAAATGCAGATTTGGACCTCCCTTTTTAAATACCGCAGTGCCCCAAACCAGCATGAAGCAGAGAGCCTGGAAGCCTCAACTGCAAAAGGGTGCTTTGAACATCCTTGGTAGCCCACTGTGTACCAAAGTGAGCTCAGTGGGGAGAAAAGCGTCTAGAGCAGCAATGGTGAAACCTGTGGCCCTCCAGACTCCCTTCTCTGACCACTGGCCATGCTGGCTGGGGTTGATGGGTGTCAAACACAAATTAGCCATCCCAGGCCTGCAGAGTGTCCCGCAACCTGGGGTCCCCAGAAGTTGTTGGACTACAACACCCATTACCCACAGCAAGGTCAGCGGTTGGGGATGATGGGAGTTGTAATCCAGCAAGATCTGGAGACCCAAGGTTGAAGAACACTGGGTTAGAGAAACAATAGCTTGGGGTATGAGTTCATAGAAAAAGGTCTCAGGTGCAATCATCAGGGGAGCAGGTGATGTGGAAGAATCTTCTCAGTCCGAGATCCTGGGGAGAAGACAAAACTCTAGGTCTCCTAGATGAGCAAACAGGCTTATCTAGTGTATGACAGTGTCTTATGTTCTTTATTATGAAAACTCACAATTCCTTCTGGGGAAGGGCTGCAAGTTTTGCACGCAAGTGCAATCACTGGCATCTCCAGGAAGGGTAGACAAAGGCTCCCATCTGAAAACCCAGAGAGCTACTACCGATCAGTGCAGACAGTACTAAACTAGACGGACCAATAGTTTGACTCCATATAAAGACAGATTTTTATGTAGGGAAGGGCCCTTGGCTCAAGTGACAGACTCCAGTTCAACCCCAAGAACGTCCAGTTAAAAGTGTCAGGTAACAGGAGGCAGGAAAAACCTGTCTCGGCCCAAGATCCCGAAGCACTGCTACTGGGCCCAAAGGCAGCACTGGGCTAGACGGACTCTCCTACCTGGTGCAAAGGGAGCTTCCTACATTCTTAAGAAGAGCCTGCTGAATCAGGCCAATGGCCCATCTCGTCCAGCATCCTTTTCTCACACTGGGTACATGAGCACAAAAGCACTCTTCCCCTCTTGCAGTTTCCAGCAACCAACGTACAGAAGCATCACAGCCTGCAATAGTGGAGCATAGCCTCCATTGGGACTAATAACTACTAACAGCCTTCTCTCCCCCTGCGAATTTGTCCAATCTTGTTTCAAAGCCTCCCAAGTTAGTGGCCGTGACTGCCTCCTGTGGGAGGGAGTTCCATAAGTTTACCTATGCGTTATGCGAAGAAGCCCTTTCACCAATCTGTCTTGTATCTCCCAACACTGAGCTTCCCATATCCGGGAAGAGAGACCACAAGGTGAGTGAAGGTGCCCCCCTCCCAATCCTCCGCTTCATGAAAGACTGCCGCAGGCTTTTCCGTGTGACCACTCTGGGCCCAGTACGGGCTCTGGAAAAGCCCTCTGGAAAGAAGCCAGGCATTGTCTCAAAACTCCAGAAATCTGCGAAGCCTTGAACTTTCGAGTGCGTTGCCAAGGAGACATGTAGGCTATGAAGAGGAACCGGAGACTCGACTTATCTGAAGATCACTATAATTAGCCTTGCCTTTGATTTTTTCCAATGAAATCCTTTGCTCTCCAAATAGAGAAGAGTGTACAATCTAAAGCAACTTCCCCCAACCTCCCCACTCTCCACGTCTATCAGCTATTATTGCAACCGATTTTAAAAATCACCTTCTAAACCACCATCTTCAATGTGATTTACATATAATTATACAATTAAAACCACAAATAGAACAAGACTTAAACTCTAACAAGTGGACACTTGTGGCAAAGTCCCATTTATTCAGCTGGGGAAGCCTGATGCAGCAAAAATATATTCAACTGCTTCCAGAATGCTGTTCCACAGAACAGGGGAAGCCACCACACTAAGAGCTCTTACTCAGAGTTACTGCAACTTTTGAAACTCGCAGGAGAAAACTCTCCTGCAGACCACAACACTCAACTGAAGATACAAGGGAAAGGAGGTCTCTCAAGTCGCCAGCTGGTCGCAATCTCCTGAAGCAGGGGCACAAGGAGGGAAGCATCTTTCCCAGCAACAACAGAGCCCTCACCAGACAAAACCATTCAGCTCCTTGGCAAGGAGCAGGGCCCTTTAGGAGATGGCTGCTAGAAGATCCTGCAGGAATGGGATGCTACAAAGCAATTAAAGATGGGATCTTCTTATCCAGGTAGATAAAGGAAGGCCACTGGGTAGTGATCAGTGGCAGACCCTGGGCTGTAGCCAATGCTGGTCCAATTCAGAGCAGACCCACCGCAGTTAATGGACATGACTAATATGAAGTTCAATCTTGTCTACTCTGAGTATATCATAGTTGGATACAACCCAAAGTGTTCGACACCACTGAGCAAATGGATTCCCCAGTACGCGCAACAGAAACAAGTACGTATGGCTTGACAGGAGGAGGCGCATCGCCCTGTGGATAGGGTAAACTGGGACAGTGCAAACTTTGCAGCAGGGATGGGAACCACCATAGTAAAGATCCACTTCAGGGGTAGCCCTCCATAGGTTTTTAAGACTCCAACTCCCATCAGACCCAGTTGGCATGGCCAACCATCGTGGATTATGGGCACTGGAGTCCATTAGCATCTAGAGGGCACCTGATGTACTGGAACAGGAAATACAAGTTAGGGACAGCTGGTCATGTTACAGGAGACTATGGCCAGGAATGGGGAGGACAGAACACACATCAAAAGGAAGAGGAGCTAGCAGGCTGGAAGGGGAGAGAAAAATGGAGGGGAGGGGCAAATTGTTCCAAGACACCACTCAGTAAATGGAAGCTCAGTTCCACTTGCCCATCTCATTTTTCTGCAGCTTTGCTGCCCGTGCATTGCCATGAGGACTGGTACCTTAGCCCTTTCACATAATGCAGCTGTCAGGGATCAGTTGGCAGAGAAGGGGGGAGAGACCGGAATGTACAGAGAGCCACCTCCTTTGATGAGCAGCTGCACTTTGTCAGAGGAAGAGGAGGAGGGGCTGTCAGGAAATACGGAAAATGAGAGGGAGGGAGATCCAAAGGCTGTTATATTAGAGAGAAAAGAGCAGCCTCCGGCGCTTAGGTTTTCACGTAAGGAGAGGAGGAAAAGGGGGTGTCTCAGGAAGTTTCACTTCTGGAGGGGGAACAGGCGCGAGCCAAGTCCGGCAACTGATAGTGACTGAGGCAGGCATGTTTTTAAGAGCTCCGTACTGTACATAGTTTTGGACTTAATAAATCTTGTAAAGACTGGCTGGAATCCTGGGCTGTTATCTCGGCAAGCACCCACATATCATCCTGACAGCAGCAACCACATGCACACAATGTACTAGCCACAGGGAAGGGCGGCAGCGGCGGTGGGGCACATTGGCCACAAAAATATTCCGATCCAGCTTTACAGCTTGCAGAGTAATGCCTCTGGGACAGGAAGTGGTGGGGAGAAACAGCAGCTCCGATTTTGTCCAGCCCCTTCAAAGCTCTTCCATTTGATATCAGGGTGTTTCTCTAGAAGCCCCCTGAACTCAGCAGGGCTTCTTTCAAGACATATAAAATGAGGCTGTATCTCTCCTTAGAGAAGATGCAACTCTGTTTTCCCTGTGTGCTTGGCAGAGACAATGATCAACCGTTAAGCCCAGATGCTTTTCATCTTTAAACGGACTTGAACAAAGCCGGGAAAACCATTATCTACCCACGCTGCCAGCTGCTAACGCAGGGCACGGATCGGCCTCTATGCTGCGACCATGACGCAAGGTCTCTCTTCCCTCACAGCGATGGCAAACTCAGCTCAATTAGGCAACAACTATAATTAGGGCAGCAACATTTATTCAATTACAAAACATTCATTTATACCCCACCTACTAGCCAAAGTTCAAGGCAGCTGACGATATAGTCAAAATAAAATTAAGATGAACTAGAGTTGTTAGGGAGAGGCAAAATATCTCCCTGCTCCCCTAGCCCCCCATTCTCAGGTGCATCAAATGCAACTCTCACACCTGGGCCATGGCAGGACTCAGAAGAAATAACTCCAACCTGGAAATGATAGCTGAAGGGACCAGATGTTAGTCCCTAACAGGCTAGTGGTGCCACAACAGAAATTAAGGGTTGCATCCAATTCTAGTCCCATTCAGAGACAGACCCACTGAAAATAATAGGCACAAGTAACTGGAGGTTCATAATTTCAACAGGTCTACTCTAATTCAGTATTGGTTGAATACAACCCTAAAAGTCCTCCTGAAATGGGGCAAGAGAATTTTAATGTTCTATTTTAAACAGTGGCAAGGACTTATAATAAAAGCTACTGGAGGGTAAGCATTATCTCAAAAGGGTGGTGGGAGTATTTTCTTCCAGAATCACTTGAGCTATTTTGCTGCATTCCATGAACCATGGTCCAAGCCAGATGTAAAAGGCTGCTTCTGAGACACACAGAAGCCAAGCCTAACAATTTGAATCAAGTCCAGAAGATAGAAGATGGCCCAGCTGTTCACATTTTGGAATCAAGCAAGATGAAATAGGTATCTCTGCCTACAGTAACACAGTCCAGAATTTGTCCACATCATTCAGTGCAACTTGGGGTCCCACTTCACACAAATTACACAGCAGCTCCACCACACACCCGCTAAGGTCACCCTTTCTGGAGAAACTGGGGATGCACCAGGAAGGGCAAGGCTGTGAAGTTCATTTTACCCAACGGATGCAGGGAAACATGAGCCCGTGGCTCGAAAAGGGAAGCTGGGAGAGGCACTTACAGCCGCAGCTCCTCGAAAGACTTCACGGAGTAGAGGGGCGACGTAGGATCCCTCTGCAAAACCTCCACTTGGTTCGTGTTGTCCACCAGGTTGCTGCGGATCAGCTTGTTGAGCAACGACTGGGCGGCTCGGTCCTCTGACAGGAAGCAACGACAGAAAGAAAAAGTTGAAGGGGGAGCAAGTAGTCTGCAGTTCAATCCCTTGGCAGAAGCAGATCAGTGCCAGCAGCAACTACCACTTCTGAATTCCATCAGCCCTGTTTGAATGAAGCTGTGTGGAGTAGCAGTGTGGAACGCCCAAGAGACCTGGGACCAAACACTATAGTCCAAAACATCTGGAGGGCAGCAGGTTGGCAAGGCTACCCTACAGAAACTCCTATTGTCCCCTCTCCACCAAACGTGGCACATTTTTGGTAAAAGCACTTTGGGAAAACTGAAAATAAAGGAGATATGGGGTGTTCCTTAGCACCTATTTAATCCATATACTGCAGGGATGAACAACCAGTAGCCCCCCAGAAGTTGTTGGGACTCCAGCCCCAGTCAGTTCCAGCCAGTGTGGCCAATGGCCAGGGGTGATGGCAGCTAGAGTACTGCTATACTGGCTGGACACCTATAACATATGGACTATTATGAACAGCACAGAATGACCAGAACTGAAATTGGTTCTTCAGGAGTACCACACAAGGATGAACTCTGTTCAAAACATGCTGGGCTCCTTTGGAAGAAGGTCAGAGATACACACACACCTCTTCCCCCTGTAATTGGTGCCTTTAAACACTTTAAACACCACTTTAAATCCAGGCTTTGCCCCAAAAGAATTCTGGGAGGGGTAGTTTGTTAAGGGTGCGGAGAGCTCTAATGCCCTCACAGAGCTATAGTTCCCAGGGTGGTTTAACAAGCCATCTTTCTTCCCAGGGAACTCTGAAAATTGTAACTCTGGGAGGAGAACAGGGGCCTCCTAATAACTCCCAGAACTTTTCTCAAACTACAGCTCCCAAAGTTCTTTGGCTGGGGGGGGGGGGAGGAGGTCCTGATTGTTGAAAGTTCTATCATAGTGCCTTAAATGTGCGAATGTGGCCCTGGACACCCGTAAAAATAACATCCTTTCAAATCCACTGAACATAATCTGTACTGTGAAGGGGGCGGGGGCACATCCTGCCAAGTCTTTCACTCTGGATTAGAAAGTGGAAGGTGTGGATTCTTGTCCCAGTGGCTGAGATAGAACCAGCAGATGGAAAAACTGCTGGCACCATGAATGGAACCCTGGTGGGCTTTGCTTTCCCTCGGGACATAAAAGAACTGGACAGTGACACTTGGCTGCCCAGGCCTGCCAAGAAAAGGAGGCTGTGGCTTGATCCAATGGGCTCTTCTTGTGTTCAGCCACTCTACCACCGAGTTATGGCTCCACCCCCAAAAGGAACAAGTAATACCACTGGTCGATCCAGGTAGGAAGGCAGTGGCTTTCCAAGACAGACAGAAGCCTTCACCAACATATGTTCCAGATGTTTTCAACTACAGCTCCCATCAGCACCAGCCACAGAAGGGGAAATGTAGCCCCCATATGTTGTTGGACTACAACTCCCAACATCCCTACCTGCTGGCTATGCTGCCTACGGCTGATGGGAGTTGTGAGTCCAGCAGCAGCTGGAGAGCCACAGGTCTCCCACCGCTACCACCACAGACACTTTAACTGGAGATGCAGGGGACTGAACCAGGGACTTTGTATGTGCAACGGGACATGCTTTACCCACTGAACTATTGCCCCCCCCCCCCCCGTTTATATTTGCTTCCCCCAGCTTGCCCTCCGGGGTCCAAGAGGCTTACCTTTTTCCTCCTCTTCAACCTTCTCCGTATTGTCATCTGTCTTGAGAACTGCTCCTGTGTTCAGACAGTTTACAGTACAATTAAACAGAAGCAGAACAATCATCCTTAATGGGTCAAGTGTTTCATACTGTACCAACAAGCCAAGGAGCTCAAATAGGCAACTATGCTAGATTTCCAGACAGTTTTACAGGCTAGGTAAAGCCCACACGCTACATATGCCAATCTCTCACCCAGGGAGGCGTGGATTGTTGCCCACAGAGCAGAGGCTCCCAAATCCTTTTCAAAGTGCCCCAAGTATTTTTGGCTGGGCAATGGTTTTGGGTTGCTGCATGTTAATTTGGAGGGGTTGATGAAAAGATGCATTTATCTAGGGATAATGTGGGATGGGATAACAAACAAGGGGAACAGAAAGGTAATTAACTTATTTGGGGAAGAATCTATTGATAAATTAATTGGGGTAAATAAATTGAAGAGGAACTATGTTGGTATGATCTAGGGTGGGGTGCAAATAGATTGAACAAGTTATCTGGAGGAATTTGAATGGGAATACAGTGGAACCTCGGGTTGTGAACGTGATCTGTGTGCAGGAAGCAACGTTTGCAACCCGTAGTGCCACATCTTCGCATGCATGTGACGCGATTTGGTGCTTCTGTGCATGCGCGAGCACCGAAACCCGGAAGTAACCCGTTCCGGCACTTCCGGGTTCAGTGAGGTCCATAACCCGAAAATGTGCAACCTGCAGCATTCGCAACCTGAGGTATGACTGTAGTCGGTTTGAACTACAGTAGCTGACTTAAATTCATTATCAAACGTGATACTGTGGGACTGAGCCGAGACTTGGGAATCACTCTCTTGCTAAAGGAAGAAGAGGAGTTTGGATTTGATATCCTGCTTTATCACTACCCGAAGGAGACTCAAAGCTGCTAACATTCTCCTTTCCCTTCCTCCCCCACAACAAACACTCTGTGAGGTGAGTGGGGCTGAGAGACTTCAGAGAAGTGTGACTAGCCCAAGGTCACCCAGCAGCTGCATGTGGAGGAGCGGAGATGCGAATCCGGTTCACCAGATTATGACTCTACTGCTCTTAACCACTACACCACACTGGCAAGTACTTCAATATTCACACTCTCCACCTTGCTTTGCCAATTTAACAGCTGCAGCTATTGGGGGGAGCAAGTCACAAGTAAACCAACTGAACCTTGTATTCATTTCTGATGCAGCCACTAATTGTATTTCATGCCCTTTCAGGTCTACAGTTACATTTACCACCCACCAACCCCATATGTACAAATACCTGCCAACTCAAAAGACTGCTTTGTGCACCTGTCAGGGTGGCTTCTGGTCCCCAAAAGGTTATCCCACAATATTGTTTGTGTTTAAGTGCCAGCAACAGGGATTTGTTTTTGTAACCTCCCAGCCAACTTTGGATTCCCTTAAGATTCAGCAGCAGTGGATCTCTGGCCTGCAGCCTTAATCCCGGCCGTGGTTCTAATTAGACCCACAAGAAGGATTCCCCCACAAACCACATGCACCATTCCAACATATGACATCAAGGGTGACATCCAGCACAAAAGATGTCACTGGGGTTGGCTGACCTAGTGCGACTGAGAGGGCTGCTCTCAGCACCCATCAGCCAGTGAGAGAGCGAGCACCCTTTAAGTCATCACCTCACATCATAATGGCACCAGGCGACTGACAGGTGTGGTCCCCTGCACACCTGCCAAAGTTGGCCTGTGGGTGGTGGTGGTGGTGGTGAAGGAGGTAAGGATCTGGCCCACCAGCTGATCCAGTTCCCCCACCTGTGCCTTGAGTTCTCCTGCCTTGTACGATTCTAGCTGCAGCAACAGTGTCAGGGTTGCCTTTTGCTCTGAGTGCTGCATAGCAAGAACAAGAAAGGAATAGAGAAACAGAAAAAGATTTGGGGGAAAGAGGAAAAGTAGTTGATGGCTTGTTCAACCCAGTAAGTCATGGTTATGCTCACCATTAGAGTCTGGCTTGGATTTCTCGTCCTTCAGGTGCAAGTTGCTCATCTAAAAAAAACAAAAACAGAACAAGTCACCCAAATGCTACGGCTGGTCCAGTTTCTTTATCATTATGCTTTGTACATTTGCAGTCATTCTTACTGCCAGCCTGGCATAAGGCAGACCAGTATGTCCTCCACATTGCAGATGGGAAGGTATAAATCTGTTTCTCAAACTTGGGTCCCCAGCTGTTGTTGGACTACAACTTCCATCATCTCTGACCATCATCTCTGGTCCTAATGATGGGAGCTGTAGTCCAACAACAGCTGGAGACCCAAGTTTGAGAAACACTGGTACAAAGGTTGATCAAAAGCTATTTTCCCACTGACAGCGAGTGAGCTGGGAGCAGATGCAAGATTCTGAACCAGGGCTCCACAGTTGGAAGCGAAAGTCAAAAAGCACATCCAAAACATGGCAATGTGGATTAAGCATGGCCCATACCCGCAGAATATTTTCAGCTGGAAAAGACAGATGGAAATACTTGGGGAGGCAGGAAAAGGAGAAGAATGTAGTGGTGACCACCAACTTGGATGGCTTTCGAATCTGATTAGACAAATTCATGGAAGATAAGGATATAAATGACTATTACACATAATGGTTGTGTACTACCTCCAGTATTAAAGGAGGTATGGCTCCGAACACCAGTTCCTGTGGATCACAAGAGGGGAGAGTGAAGTTGCGCTCATGTGCTGCTTATAGGCTTCCCATAGGCTACTGAATGTTCACTGTGAAAAGTGGATTCCATAACAGATCCAGCTGGGTTCTTTTTAGGTCCTTCAGATGAGGACTAGACCATGTGAAAAATGAATATAATATTTTAGCTGCAGTTCATTCATCTTCAGCTTTGTATTCTTGTTATTAAAAATGTCCCTAGATTTAAGGTGCCATTTAGCTCCTAGATTTCATATCTCAGTTTCTAACACTGCCTGTGGCTAAACAATAAAGATCTGTACAGGGCAGTATCATGACAAATTTGTTTGAATGGGACAGATATGCAGGGTTTTGTTACATAAAATAAGGAAAGTTTCAAGTGCTTTACCCACTAAAAAGTCTTTTCTTTAAATCCCCAAGTTTTAAGTACTTTAAAAAGATAACACTGGCTAATAAATACAGAGAGAAACACAGACTGCAAGCAACTCTTTATCTCCACTACCAGATTCTTGCCCCCATATCTTGAATTTAGTATCACATTCCTTTAAAGGAAACACGGAAATAGCACTACAGCTTTAGCTCATGTGTCACAAAAGCTGGTTGGAGATATATTATACTTCCCTGCTATCCCCCAATAGAATCATAGAATTGGAAAGGAACCACAAGGGTCATCTTGTTCTACCTCCTGCATTGCAGGAATCTTTTACCCCACATGGGGCTCTAAACCTGAGATTAAGTCTCATGTTCTACCAACTGAAGTATCCCAGATAATGGCATTGCACTAAACATACATATATCCCAATGGGATAAGAAATGCCAGATTCCTTCCATGGTATTTGGCACCCATTTCTGGATTACCTGGACAAATCTGCCCAGATCATTTGTCCATCCACTATGGGACTCTGCTTACACCATGAAGGCCCATGGCCCACTTAAGCATCCAGACAAAGTTACCAATTTCTATAAAACCATATACCAGTGAATTTTTAAAAAGTTTAAATAATCTCTGTACAGTATTTAGGAAACCAGTTCTCTTCCTCCCTCCTCCAGTGGGGTCAGAAAATATGTCCTCCCTTCCAACATTAATAATACAACCACAAACCTCTGTTTTAAGGAAATTAGCTCCTCCCAGGAATACATGATCTTTCAAAGATGCAGAATTTTACCAAGGCAGAATGGAATGCCAGATAAAATGTTAAAAGAATGTACTGCAACAAGTACAGCCTCTATTTCCGCTAACTACGTTGCACAATTCAGACTGTGTGCCTGTGGATAGTGTGGTGCAGCAACTAGAGTAGGCATGGTGACTTGCAGAGACTATTGGACTGCAACTCCCACCAGCCCCCAGCCAGCATGGTGAATGGTCCAGGATGATTGGAACTTCAGTCCAGCAACATTTGCAGGGCACCACAGAGGACGAAGACTGGGGAAGCTATCTTGACCATGAAGCTCACTAGCAAGAGTACTTCACAAGGCTGTTGTGACGATAAAATGGGAACTATGCATGCTGCCTTCAGCCACTTGGGTTAAAGCAGGATGTTAATACGCAAAACATGCATGTGATCGAAGAACAGACAGCATAAGTCTGAGGCTGTTTCCAGGCACCTCCATGGGAAGTTACATTACTATCTGTTTATATGCCATCTTTCAGCCAAAAAGGCTCCCCGGGGGTGGCTCATTCATTTTGATTGCACTCACTTTGGATTGCATGACTACCAGCAGTGAAGTGCAGGGGGTTAGAACAGTGTTCCCAAATGGTTGCATGGCTGTAACTTCAACTCTGATCATCCCTAACCACAGGCAAGGTTGATGGGCATTTCTAGCAACCTCTAGAAGGGGGAGGGGAGACAATGTGATGGTCGAAGTGTCGGACTAGGACTTGGAAGACCAGGGTTCAAATCCCCACTCAGCCATGAAGCTCACTGGGTGGGCTTTGGGCCAGTTGCTTGCCTCTTAACCTAACCTACCTCATAGTTATTGCAAGGATAACACGGGGGTAGGGGCTGGAGTGGGCCTTTCGTTCCTTGGAGGAAAAGGTGACGAATTATATAAATGAATTATTAAATAATTATGGGGCGTTGGGAGAACGACTAAAGAGGCCCAAGGTCCATCACACCCACCCCTCAGCCATGGAGCTCACCACGTGACCTTGGGCCACCTGCCCTACCTCGCAGGGCTGTTGTAAACCACGGAGGACAGCAACGCGTGGAGAGCAATACATGCTGCCCTGAGAGGAAAAGCGAGTTACGGGAAATAGAAAAAAATACCATAATAAGAAGGAAGGTCCCCTCCCCCCACCCCACCCGGGCTTCTCCCCTCCCTGCCTTCTCACCGACTCCGCCGCCGCTTCCTGCTCGTCCACCGCCAGAGCCCAGGAATCCGTCGCCATGCTGGTGCGCGCGAGGAAGGAGCCTCCTGGCTGAGCAGCGCTAGCCGCAACGGAGCCGCCGGAAAGAACTGCGCAGGCGCTAACGGAAGTGACGCGCACTGCCCGGTAGAGACATTAAGAGAGTCCGGGCGGGAAACTCAGTCCGCGTCGTTGCTGTACCGGGAGCTATAAGTTCCTCCTTCCACTCCTGGTTCTCTGATTCGGAGAGTCTAGGACTCTCTCTCTTTCTGCCCCCCATTTGCTGTTAGCTCACCTTTCCTCCGGCCAAATCCATTCAAATTATATTTTTAAAAACTCATTTTAAATAATAATAATAATAATAGTTCCAGTCCAGCTAGGGATTCTTGTTAGCTTTTTATATTTTAAATCTTTAGGACAATCAACTTATGAACACAAACAGAGAGGAACCTAATGCACGCGACAAGCAGCCAACTCAAAAGAATGGTTTATTCAGGATGACCCAATTGGGACCCAGTTTGGTAGCCAAATACTTATTTCAGCTAGCCCCCTGAAATATTGATTGATTGATTGAATTTATATACCACCTTATACCCAGAGGTCTCAGAGTGGTTTACAGAAAAGAAATTTATTTCTACCACTGCCATCCTCCCTCCCTCTCTCTTTGCCACCTCCTTTCTTATTCTGCCTCTTCCTCCCCACTGTCCTGTCTGAGCTGATGGCTAGCAGATGGTTTTTGAAATTAGGCCTAAGGCTATGAAAGCTGCCCATTCCTGGTTTGAAAGGAATGTGCCTTGAGGATTTCATGTACCCTGACCAAAGGGCAAGCAACAAATGTTTGAATCCTGGAAAATTTGAGGTTTTATGTGGTTCCCATGTCCAGAATTACAGAATTGTGGTTTAAATAGTTTACAAAAAAATATAAAACAAGGAAATCAAGGGAAAATTAACATCAGTACTTTAAAACATACAAAAGTTGAAATAGTAAAACAGATCAAAATGACCTCAAATTCCTAAACAGCTGGGTAGGCTTGCCTAAATAAGAATGTTTTTAGGAGGTGATGAAAAGAGCGTAGTAGGGATGAATTATGGCTGTATGATTACCTTTGTAGGAAGAGAGGTGGGAAAATTAATTCCTTTTAATTTTCCTTGATCTCTCAGCATCCTTCGATACCATTGACCATGGTATCCAGTTGTAGGTGAGTGGCTCTGCTTTGCGGTGGTTCGAATATAGTCTGGCCCCCCACAAGGTCTGAGGGACAGTGGACCAGCCTCCTGCTGAAAAAGTTTGCTGATCCCTGGTTTAACACCTACATGAAACTGCTGAATGGGGTTATCTGGCGTTTTAGATTACATTGTCAGCAATTCACTGATAACTCTCAGTTCTGCTTCTTTACATCTGCAGGTGTCTTGCCTCAGTAATGGACTGGATGAGAGCTTATAAGAGAGCCAGTGTGGTGTAGAGGTTAAGAGTGGTAGTCTCGTAATCTGGGGAACCGGGTTCGAGTCTCTGCTCCTCCACATGCAACTGCTGGGTGACCTTGGGCCAGTCACACTTCTCTGAAGTCTCTCAGCCCCACTCATCTCACAGAGTGTTTGTTGTGGGGGAGGAAGGGAAAGGAGAATGTTAGCCGCTTTGAGACTCCTTAAAAGGAGTGAAAGGCGGGATATCAAATCCAAACTCTTCTTCTTCTAAACAAGCACAACTGAGGCACTGTTAGTGGGCAGTCCCCTAGACTGGATGGCTGGTAGGTTGCCTCCTCTTGACAGAGTTATGCTGCCTCTCAGTGGTGTGGAGTGCCTTCCATTCCATCACCTTTGGCTGGTAGCCAGGTTTTGGCTCTGTCTGGACAGGTATAGCCTAATCTAGGTGGTCTTTTCCTATGCTAGGGGAAGAGGGGAACTTTGGAAAGGAACGTTTAAAGGGGCCTTTTTGGAACTCACTTAGAAGGGCGTATCTTAAAGGTTTTGCAGCCTACATTACTTCGCTGATTACTTTGTGGCTTTATATCTTGCCCCAAACTTGCCCCAAACTTGGATCTTGGCATTCAAGAATTCTGGATATACATTTTTTGCACCAACAAACCAAACCAATACCTTTAGAATTCAGCCGTTCTGGGTCGTAGTCTATAATGAGCTTTCTAAAATAGTAATGGAGCTAATTGCTTATGTGCCTGTCCTGTTTTTATTATCCTTGTTTAATGGACCAAATAAGGAGATTCAGTCTGAACTATGGCTGTTGTTTTTATCAAATGCAGCTCATCAGACTGTATTACAGTGATGGAAAGCCTTAGATAATGTGATGTTATGACTGAACAACATTTGATCCATCACTACATTTGGAAAAATAAAACCCCATCCATAATGTATTGTTATGAGTTTGTGGTTGCTTTTACACCCTAAATTCCTGGGTCTAGTAGGTGTTGGAATTTAGTTAAGGCTTGGGGTATTAAAATCAGGAAATAGCAAGACCCAGGTGGACACCTCCAATTCTTTAATTAAACCAAGTGTTAAAGGCTAATTAAGCTAGGCTAACTTCATGAGGCAATCGTCTGGGGTGATGGGCCATTAAGAAGAATAAAAGATCAAGGGACTCTGCCCGAGATAGCAAATGGGTGAGGGCACTGCCTCCCTCTACTGATAAAGCTGGAGCTTAGAGTAGAGAGATAAAAAAATAGAGTTGCTGTGATGTAAACTAGAGAGAAAGAGTTACAGATAGGTAGCCGTGTTGGTCTGCCATAGTCAAAACAAAAAAAATTCCTTCCAGTAGCACCTTAAAGACCAACTAAGTCAGTTCTCGGTATGAGCTTTCGTGTGCATGCACACTTCTTCAGAGAAAGAAGAGAAAGAGGGAGAGATTGATGTAGGATCTCTGCTTGGATCCTAGGTTGTGCCTATGGAGGAACCAAGACCCTCTTAGAGTGTTAATGCTGTGAACCCCTCCATCGTAGGCTCAGGTTGTATATATGTATAAATAAACCATGTATCATAACAATACCACACCCTGCTGTGACTCAGTTCCAAGAGGAAACACGGACTCTGGGTAAACTGCCCAGAGCCCCTGGAATCTTGCGTTGCTCAGACCTCAGAAACCCCATTCTCTCCCTATAGCCTTGTCACTTGCTCTGGGTTTTGTTTTGGCCGTGTTTTTGTTTTTTTGTTTTTGCCTGTCTGGAAAGATGCTTGTTCTTGGCTCCATCATTGCCAGAATATTTGCTGCATGGTACGAACAGCATATGAGGGATTGCTTTGCATTTTTGCCCGCCTCCTTCTCTTTCCCACTCCCCTAATAGCGTGCATGGCCTAATTAACTTTTGCTTCTCCAACGCTGCTCACTTTGTGCTGAAATGAACTAAGGGGTCTCGCTGCCTTGTTTTTTTTCCAGGGTGACATTGCAGCCTTCGCCATGGCAACCGTGTCGCCGGGCCCGAGAGGGTGCTGAGAGGCGCAAAAGCCACAAGGAGACTGTCAATGGGAAATGGCAGCATTGGAAAGACATAATTGAAGAGACCGAGCAAGGAGAGACTGGAGACATGCCTCCCCAGCTCCCCAAAAGTGAAGCAAATTCAATCTTTTGAAACATTAGCTAAACTTAGGCCTGTAACGTTGACAGAGACGAGAGGAGGGAGATGGTGCAATTTGAGTATTAACTTCACATACACATGCAGAGCCAGTAAGCTGACCTCATCGTTTGCTGTACGCATGCCAATGAATCCAGTAAATAAATAAATAAAGTGTTGTATTTTTATTTTATTTAAAAGCATTTATAAGTGCTTAATAGATTTTTTTTAAAAAAATCTTTATGTAGCACATGAAACTAGCAGTAAACGACAAAGCAGCATTACGAAATAAAATGGCGCATCCACACCCTACATTGGGGGTAAAGTTAAAGGTAAAGGTACCCCTGCCCGTACGGGCCAGTCGTGTCCGATTCTGGGGTTGCACGCCCATCTTGCTTAAGAGGCCGGGGGCCAATGCTGTCAGAAGACACTTCCGGGTCACGTGGCCAGTGTGACGAAGCTGCTCTGGCGAGCCAGTGCAGCACACGGAAACGCCGTTTACCTTCCCGCTAGTAAGCAGTCCTTATTTTTATCTACTTGCACCCGGGGGTGCTTTCGAACTGCTAGGTTGGCAGGCGCTGGGACGGAACAACGGGAGCTCACCCCACCGCAGGGATTCGAACCACCGACCATACGATCGGCAAGTCCTAGGCGCTGAGGTTTTACCCACAGCGCGACCCGCGTCCCACATTGGGGGTGGCGTCCCCCAAATAATTCCGGGGACTATAGTTTACCTCTCACAGAACTACAATTCTCAGCACCCTTTTAAAAAGTTAGGAAAAAGTTAGAAACAGGCATCTATTAACCATTGCAGAAAGATATATTCTTAACTGCCTGCATTGTTGTCATCAGGCACTTAAAAATTAAAACTGAAGGCTCCTGCTAAATCTCTACTGGCAGAGTATTCCACAGGACTCGGCTGACAACACTAGACACTCTTATTTCTTGTTATCAAGTGAGCTTCGCCAAGTGAGGGAATGACCAACAATGCTCCTGCCGATGATCTCAGTGTTTAAGGTGGGATATATGGATTCAGGCAGTCCTTGTGGTACCTTGGACCTAAGTTGTTCTGGGCTTTGTAAATTAGCACAAAGACCCTGGCTCCGTAGTAGATGGGCTGTCAGGGCTGATGCTTAACTAAGGTGTTGCATGTTCCCAGCCAGATGCCCCCATCAGCAATCTGGCCAGCGCATTCTGCACCAGCTGGAGCGAGGAGCAAGGACCAGGACCAAGGGCAGCTCCGTGGAGCACGCATTGCAGTAATCCAGCTTCAAGGTTTAAATGTATGGCATGGGTGTGCTCTTTAGGTCATACTCAGTTGAGACAGGGGAGCGTGGCGATTCAGTCCCTTTGCTGCACCATCTGGCTCAACGCCATTACTTGCTGCTAGCTGGGCTGGCTTAGGGTCTCTCCCTGACCTCTCTCTGCCCCTAAAACATCTCATATCGGAGGTATAAGCCAGCTACTCCCTGTAGGTGAGACCTGTGTGATAGCAGAGGCCACCCCTCCCAGCAAGGGATGCCACCTTGATGCCACTCTCAGGATCCTACCTCACTGTGTCTAAAGGTAGCCCTTGTGTGTGCCTGTTGATCCACACTGTTAAAATAACCCATCTCCACCTTCCAGGACTGCAAAAAGATATTAAACAAACCCACCCTTTATTTTGATGCAGACACTTTCCCTATGCCTTCTGCTCCTTGGGAATCCACAAGAACTGGGGAAATGTATCATATCTGACAAGTTTAATGTTGACGCATGATCTAATTGACTGAGTGAACGCTGGGCTGAGTGCCAGGGATGTCTCCGTCCTGCTTATTATGATGTCTCTGTTTTCCTCTCTGCGTCCTTCAGCTGGTGGTGGGAATGACCCTTTTGCAACTCAGCCTTTCCCAACTCTTTGCTGGGAAAAAGCAGTGGCTAGGAGCCAAAGGCGACACGACAGCTTTCTGTGTCTCAGTAGTACCAGCCTATATTTGTTTACTCAGGAGTAAGTCCCACTGCTCCCATGTGAAGTGGCTTTTTTTTTATTTCAGGGGGCCTTTTAAGCAATTCTTGCTACCCCTGTCTATTGATCTGATGCTTTTCCCTGTTGCTTCCACTTGTTTCAAACACTGTGAGATTTTGATCGATGGATTGTGTAAGCTGTTTTGCAACCATCTGCGGTGAAAAGTGGTCTGTAAATATTGAAAGTAAACAAATAGACTAAATAGAATATTCCAGCTTAAATCATTAGATAACAGGCAGTGCAGCAGAGGGACTGAATTGCCACGCTCCTCTGTCCCAACTAAGTATGACCTAAAGAGCATACCCATACCATACATTTAAACCTTGAAGCTGGATTACTGCAATGCGTGCTCCACGGAGCTGCCCTTGGTCCTGGTCCTTGCTCCTTGCTCCAGCTGGTGCAGAATGCAGTGGCCAGATTGTTGATGGGGGCATCTGGCTGAGAACATGCAACACCTTAGTTAAAGCATCAGCCCTGCCGGCCCATCTACTACAGAGCTAGCTTCAAGATCCTTGTGCTAATTTACAAAGCCCTGAACAACTTAGGTCCAGGGTACCACAAGGACCGCCTGAATCCACCCTCCCTATGTCTATCCCCTTTAAAATCTCACCCTCCCACCCTCTGCTTTGTACACGATTGGGCAGAAACAGCTGGTTACTTATTTTTATTTATATAGGGGATGGGGACATAGGGAGGTTTGCTGCCTTGCCCTGCACTACAATGGATCCTAGGGCCACTGTTGGTTCCTGGGCAAGTTAATACACCTGCAAGCCCTTCTGACTGCAGGAAAATGCTTCCCTTGAAATCAAACTAAGTAGCCCAAGGAAACAGGCTGTGCAGTCATCAGTGCTGGTTAGCTGACAGGAGGCAGCTGCAAGACCTTTGCCTAGCATGCTTTAAAAGCAAACCACATGGGCAAAGGAACATTTCCCCTTTGCAGAACAGACCAGCTTGAATAGAGTGGGGAACATAGGATGATTGACAAGCATGTGTCCCCATGCACTTGTCTCTGGTAGCTGAAGAGGCAAACTTTGGAAGGAATTCACAAGGGCATATTTTAAAGGTCTAACAGCCTATATTTTCATGCTCGTATTTTGCTGCATATTTTGTGATTTTAAAATTTTGATGGAGTTCTCTTGAGAACTTCTCTCACCAAAGAGTACTTGCCCTGGATCTTGGTATCCATGGAATTCTCCTTTGATATTTAACATTTCCCCTTGCCACCAACATGCTCTGTCCAGGTAAAGCCAACAGGATGCCCTCCATATGTTATTGAACTGTCAATCAGACCCAGCCCACATGGCCAAATGTCAGGGATGGTGAGAACTGAGATTTAAAATGTTCACAATGTTGTTGGGAAGATCCACATCATACATCAAATGTACCTCCAGTGTTCGTTTAAAGCACATCATTTCCCCCAAAGTATCCTAGGAACTATAGTTCGTTACAGGTGCAGGGAATTGTAGCTATGCGAAACACACACGTCCTTCAGATTTCAGCCTCCTCACTGTTTATAACTGCAAAGTCTGTTCAACCAAACAACTATTATTACCATCACCATTATTTTACAACCCAAAGTGGACACTGATGTACCATATGCAATATCAAAATAATCAACAAATGAGCAATACGCAGCTTAACAATATATTTCACTTTGTTACAGGATGGCATAAGACAGGTACCAGAATTAGCCAAATTGGGAATCGTTCTGACAAGTAACACTGAAGAGGGAAACTTATCTAAGGAAGAACCAAGAACAAAGAGATTGCCAAATATTTTTTCCGTATGAACTCATACTACTTGGAGACATGGGTTTCTATCTAACTGCTATACAGTGGTACCTCAGGTTAAGAACTTAATTCATTCTGGAGGTCCGTTCTTAACCTAAAACTGTTCTTAACATGAAGCACCACTTTAGCTAATGGGGCCTCCTGCTGCCGCCACGCCGCCACCGCGGGATTTCTGTTCTTATCCTGAAGGAAAGTTCTTAACCCGAGGTACTATTTCTGGGTTACGGAGTCTGTAACCTGAAGCGTCTGTAATCTGAAGTGTCTGTAACCCAAGGTACCACTGTACTTAGAGTAGACCTATTAAAATTTATGGAACTGAGTTAGTCATGTCAGTAGGTCTACTCTGAGTAGGACTAGCATTGCCAGCAACCCATGGTGTTCTGAAGGACCCCTTTGTATGAATAATGAAACCTCACCAAGTTCCCATTCTGCCTTGCTCCTTTGTACCTCTGTGTGATGAATTAATTTTTCTGAGATGGCTATTAATAAAAACCTTTTTGATACTAGGTGTCTATGATAAGTTCACTTGCAGCCTTCAAGTCATATTACCAGCCTGAGGGCCACCAGCAAAATAATTACTACTTGGGGTAGATGTTTCAGTCTTTTTAAAAAAAGACTATGTGAAATGCCAGCAAGGCTAAACTTTTCATCTGCAGCAACACCTACATACCAGGCCCGTTCTAGAGAGAAAGGCTGCGTATGCAATATACCTTGAAAGTACATTTGAAGCACACAGGCACCCCAAGAATGCTGGGCACTGTTGTTTGTTAAAGGTTTCTGGAAATTGTAACTTTGTGAGGGGTAAACTACAGTGCCCATAATTCTTTGAGGCAAAGAATGTGCTCTGAATGTGCTTTGAAGGTACAGGGTGTACCGACCCTGCAAAGCTTGTGCATATGTTGTGGCCTTATAAGCAAAAGAAATCCCATTCTCAGGCTGCGTGGTTTGAATCTCAAACAGATGAAGAAGACCTCTGAAATTGCCTTCCGCAGATCTTCCCACCCCACCCTGACACAAAATCCCTGGATCTGGTGCTGCTCATTGACCTCTTTGTCCTCTTCTTTATGTGATCTAAGCACTCCCACCTGTAGCACTAGAACATTTTACACTTGAGTTCTTTTTAAAAGTGGATCACACAAGCAAGTACTGCTGTCTGGGTAGGTCTAGGGGGGGAGCAGTCCATATTTATCTGTAGGCCAAGTCCCATTTTACTCAGCAGAACTTACTTCTGTGTAGATGTGCCAAAGATCATTCCCATCTAACAGTGCAAGCCTAACTACATCTACTCAGAGGTCAGTCCTATTGAATTCAATGGGGCGTACTCTCAAGAAGAAGAAGAAGAGTTTGGATTTGGTATCCCGCTTTATCACTACCTGAAGGAGTCTCAAAGCGGCTAACATTCTCCTTTCCCTTCCTCCCCCACAACAAACACTCCGTGAGGTGAGTGGGGCTGAGAGACTTCAGAGAAGTGTGACTAGCCCAAGGTCACCCAGCAGCTGCATGTGGAGGAGTGGAGACGCGAACCCGGTTCACCAGATTACGAGTCCACCGCTCTTAACCACTGCACCATACTGGTTCAAGTAGGATTGCAGCCAAAGTGAGATGTAGAGCATTGGACTGGGATGTGAGACCTACATTCAAATATGCACACAGCCTCAAAAGTTTCTGGTGACCCCTGTTTCTCACCCTAACCCCCACCTCACAGGGTTGTTGTGAGAATAAAATGGGGAGGGAGAGAACCATGTATGCCACACCATATGAAGGACCTCATAAATCCAGAATCCAGCTGCACCACTCAGACAGTCTGTCCACTCAAGACCTTTCTAACCCAGCATCCTGTTCTTGCAATGACCTGACAAACAGGAAACTCACAAACAGATCTGAGTGCAACAGCAACTCTACCCAATTGTGACTTCTTGCAACCAATACTCAGAGGCATATTGCCACCAACAGTAGCAGGGGTGACAACTTGAATAAAATATGGGGGTGGGGGCAGGTAAGCCCCGCCTCACATAATTGATGGCATGACGCAGTGCACACACACCATTTGAATGGCAACGTTCATCAACTTTGGGGTTCCCGGACCCCCAAATATTTTATTGGGGTGGGGAGCTGAAGGGACATTGGTCCCTAGGAGTTGGCTCCTATGAACAGTGGAAGGGGAATCTAGGCTATTCTCTGTAAAGTTACCTAACCTCCTTTTAAATCCCCCCAAGCTGTTGATTATCACTGCAGTTTGTAGCAAATTGCACAGCTTAACTCTGTGAGATCCTGAATTTTCCAGTGTTCAGCTCCATTGGTTCTCCCTCCCCTCAAACTCTAGTAATAGGAGATGTGGAGAAGTAAACCCCCCCCCCAACACACACACACAATTCTCTCTACTGGAATCACTTCTACTTGTTCCTTGCAACTGCTGAGTAACGCAGACAATCCTAGAGCAAACTGGGGGGAAATGATCCCAATAATACCAAATCGCTAATAATCAGGATGCAAGTGCTATTGTCGTAGGATACATAGCCACCGCTCTGGAAACCCTGTTCAGGCGTGCAATCCTGGTCCAGGGTGCTCTCCTGCGTGCTGACACCCCGAAAATATCCCCTGCCAGATGGCAAACTGCTCCGGACCGACAGGGCAGCTGCAGTTCTCGCGTTTGAGACAGCTCTGCCTTGCCTCCACCCAGCTGGGATGGAGAGAGAGACCGGTCCAAGGCTTGGGCTGCCGCGGAGCTGGTGCTCCTTATGCCCTTTCCAGGATGCTGAGCGCCTGTTGAATCCCACAGGTTGCTGAGCATCCCTCCTTCCCCTCCCTCCCTGATTCCTTATCTCATGTCTCCTCTCTCTGTGTGGCTTTCTCTCACACACTGTCTCTCACACACAGAGCACAGAAGCGGGAAAAGGTTTCCTGTCGGCTTGCCATCGCCTAGACCGGTCCAGCCCGTTCTGGACCACTGAGCCCAGCAAGCGGAGCGAGCGAGCGCTCAGGAACCTGCAAAGTTGATCCGGCATCTCTCCCCGCGACACCTCCCCGTTTCCGGCTCATCTCTCCTTCCAGACAAGGTAGGAAAGATGGGGAAGCAAAGCAGCGACTTTCTCTTCTTGATCTCTCCTTTTTTCTTTTTCTTTTTGGAGTGTGTGTGTGTGTGTGTGTGTGTGTGTGTGTGTGTGTTACAGATTGGCCTCTGCTGCGGTGCCAGGGTCTGCGTTCCTTCTGCATGCCTGTCTGCACTTTTCTTCCCATAGCGCCGTATTCCATATCTAGTTAGTTGTGTATGTGTAGCTGGGCACTTCACCTTCGCTGTCTGAACATTTCTACAGGCTCCAGCAGCTCCCACTTAGAGGAAGAGAGACAGAGAGAGATTCTGCTTTCCAAAGCATCATTTTCCACAGTCTCTTAAGGGATGTTGTTGGCAAAGGGGAGGCAGAGTTGGGTGGAATTGGGTGGCAAAAGGCTGGGGCAGCACAGAACCCCCTTTGCTGCCTGAAAAGGGTGTGTGTGTGTGTGTGTGTGTGTGTGTGTGTGTGTGTGTGTAACAGCACCAGAGCCCCAGTTTCAAAAAAACAAACAAACAAAAAACACCCTTCCAAGGTGCCATTGAAGGTGCTGGATCCATCCAACCTCTACATTCAGACTTGTTTTGATGGTCGGTGTCTCTCTGGAGGATATAGGAATAAAGAGTTGCATGAGAAAATCACAGGCTCCCTCAAGCTGCCTGAATATCATCTCTAGATCAGACCTCTTTAACACATCCATATAGCCTGCAGAGGCTTTCATCTATTTCATTAATTACCCTCTCTATGGCTGCTAAGCTGCTAGATCATATGAAACATCATGAACTGTAATCCTCCCCTCTCTCCTTCCTCCCCTCTTTTCTTCTTCCCCACCATTGTTTCTGCCCTCTCTTCCCCTCTTGTTACATGCATATTGTAAGCTGTGCAGGGCAGGGACCTGGTCTTATGTAGCTCTGGAAAGTTCCATGCACTTTGACTGCACTGTATCAGCACATTGTTATTTGTTAAAATAATCTTGAACCATGGGTGAGCTATTATTTTTGCAGTGCTTTCAAAATGGTTTCATCTCGCAGCGGAGGGCTAGGGCTGAGAGTCAAGTGCTTTGCCCACCCCCAAAGTCTTTCCCCCACAAGCGCATGATGTTTTGGACCAGCTAGTAGTGACAGAAGAGTGTTTTGGGCACATGTTTTGAAGCATAGCTTTAGTTTGTCGAATCACCTTTGCGTTTTACCCAGGGGTGCTCAGGCACTGCATAATAAATACCGGTAGGTTCTGGAGCTAATTGCCACTTGATTCAGATTAAGTCTCACTCTCAAATAGGATTGGCTGCATTTCCCCCCCATTTTTTTTCATTTTTTGAAATCGCAAGGTTACTATTAGACTCTGTTGGAGCTACTGCGTCTACCCACCCATTCCATTGTTGTGGAGAAATCAACACCATGACAGCTTAAATACATGATCTCAACTCTAGTGTGTGATACTCAGACTTGGTACAGTCCCTCCTGGGCTAGCAGAGTGTGTGAAATCTCAAGATTTGAATGTGCAATGGCTAAACCTTGGAGCTCTGTTTCACTCCTTGCACTTTTGAGAATTCCCCAGGGGTATTCAGTAGAAATCTCATGTCCTCACATCTTCCAAAGGACCTTGGAATTTACTATTTCACCACTTCCAAAAACTTGAGGAAATTAACTGGAAATATTATATTCTAGCAACAAGTAAACACAACATTCATCTGGTGTGGTTGAGAGACTAATCACTCCAATGGCCTTGTGTAATTTGAGGTAGGTCAATATAGTTATCCCCATACTGCAGATGGGAAGACTGAGGCCAAGCGAATAGGCAGTTACTTAAGGGTACCTCTTGAGTTTGTGGCAGAGGGCAGATCTGAACTGAGGACATCCTGGTTCACAGCTGAGTTTTGGACAGAGAGATCCTGTAGTCCTCATACTGGCCAGCTGCATATTCCTGCATCGCAGGGTGCCAGATGATCCTCAGGGTCCCTTCCAACTCAACAACTCTATGATTCTATGATTCCTGACATGTTGGAGGGCCACTTATGCTCATACTGGTGAAAGAGCACAGGAGGCCTTCTGCTCTGTTTAGACTCGAGTCTCCCATGGTGATGATTTGATGGTTGCAGTTGGGTGTATTGGGTCTTCTCTTCCCTGCCTAATTAGGTTTCCTCTCTTCCCCCTACCCCATAAGTGTGCCATTGTAGAGACTGGGAGATGGAAGGTACAAAGACCACATTCACACCACAAATTTAAAGCATTCTACCACATTAAGCAGTCAGGGCTTGCCCTCAAATAGCTGGGAAGTGCAGTTTGCTGAGGGAGCTGAGAGTCGTTTGGAGACCCCTTCCCTCCCTCCCAGTGCTACAATTCCCAGAGTCCTCTGTGAAGAGGGATTGATTGTTAAACCGCTCTGAAAACTGTAGCTGTATGAGGAGAATAGGGGTCTCTGTGCACCCGTAACAAACCAGAGCTCCCAGAATTCCTTGGGAGAAGAAGCCATGACTGTCAAAAGTGGTATTATAGTGTTTTAAATATGTGGCGTGAATATGGCCAAAGTTCAGAAGAAACCAATGTTATTTTCAGTCCGTGATTCTGAAGCACAGAAATATATATATATATATATATATATATATATATATATATATATATATTTTCTGGGCACTAACTTCATTGGTATCCTAGACTTGCCCAGCAATAAGGCTGAGAAGGTAAAAGTGATGCCGCCACAGAAATTGGAGCAGCTATGACAGCCACGCCCCCAGCATGAACAGAAACACCACTGGTTTCCCACCAATCACAGGCTGATGATGCAGCCACATCTGTATGCCAGCCAGTCCACTCACTAAAGTAGGGAGACACTAGGGGTGGACAAATATATCAGTTTTGGCTTTCCCTCTGTCAGTTTCGGTTTTCCAATCTCAAAATCACTTAAAGTTTCTGCAGCAATTTGCGATCTTTAAAAAAAACCCAAATCGTGAACATTTATCACAATTTTTGTGCAAATTTGCATGTTTTTGCAAGCTATTTGCCTAATGAAATGCTTCTTTGTGTGATGAACATTTCCCACAGGGTGTGCATATTTGTACACACTGGTTGGTTGGGAAACTGCACCCCCAAAACCAGAGGCACGCAAATTTTGAAGGATCATTTTATGTTGGTTTTGATATCGCAGGGTAAGAGGAGGACTGGATCTGGTCAGTGGGCAAGATTCTTATTTCAGCACACACATGCATGCACACACACACAAACACACGCGCGCACACACGCCACAGAGTGAGTCAGCAGTAATTCACACTGTGCAAAGCTGGAGTTAACCCTTTACAGTATTAGCGAAAACATAACCTTCACAGATTTGGCTGCGTGTCAGGCCTAATGAGCACAGCAGCTCATCCCGGGTAGGTCTTTCCCCATGAATCAGTTGCCAAGACTGAAAATCCCCACCTGCTCACAGCCATCTAAGTCCCATCCTCTTCAGGGCTTTCCCCAAGCAATCAGAGACTGCACTGTGTGCAGCTTGCTGCTGCTCCACCCGTTTCAGTCCTCTTCTGGTTCTGGGAGAAAGTGGGGAGGGGAGCTTGTCGCAGCAGAAGGGGAAGACTCCCATGACTCTTCACCAGCCTGATTCCTCTCTGGCTCTGGCCCTCCCTCCTCTCTTGCTTCAGCCTCAGCTTCTGATTCTGGACTTCTCTCTGTCACAGACTCTCCCAGCTCACTAAGCCTTGTTACCATTTCAGCTTCCAACACCTCTCTTCCTAGTTTTCTCCCTCTGACTACTCATCGGTGTCCCACCACCATTCCTTGGGCTCTAAGCTTTCTTCCCTTGGTGGTTCCTCAGCTGGTTCCTCCCACTATTCCTCTGCATCCAACCAATCTAGGACATCCAGCTTGACCCGAGGCCACCCACTTGTCACAATGTCACATTCACCCAATGCTATACCAGCTGCATTGGCTCCCGGTGGAGTACAGAATCAGGTTCAAGGTGCTGGTCTTAACCTTTAAAGCCCTATACGGCCTACGACCATCGTACCTACAGGACTGCCTCTCCTGGTATGTCCCACGGAGGACCTTACGGTCTTCAAATACAAACATCTTGGAGGTCCCGGGCCACAGGGAGGTTAGGCTGGCCTCAACCAGAGCCAGGGCTTTTTTGGCCGTGGCCCCGATCTGGTGGAATGCTCTGTCACAAGAGACTAGGGCCCTGCGGGACTTGACATCTTTCCGCAGGGCCTGCAAGACAGAGCTGTTCCACCAGGCCTTTGGCCAAGGCACAGCCTGACCCCCTCCTTCGGTAATCCTCACAGAACTCTAGCCCAATGGTTGCCATTAATTTGATTTTGAATTGATTTCAGAATGCATTTTCAATTAATTGATTTTATGTAGACTGTGTTACTTTTATTGTTGTTAGCCACTCTGAGCCTGGCTTTGGCTGGGGAGGGTGGGATATAAATAAAATTTTATCATCATCATCAGGTGGCCCATTTGGGTGACAAATAAAACAAAAAAAGTTGTTCGCAAGCTGCCTTTATTGAACAGCCTCTGGGATCAAATGGGCTTCAGAAAGAAGGCCTCAGCCAGTCACCTAGGCAGGGCTCCTCCGCACTTAACAGTTGCACAATGAGCAACAATGAGCAGGGAAGAAGGTGCCATGTGCAGCATGGGCCCATCTCTATGCCAGGAATGGCTTCACCTGTTGTATAGCTGTCCGTTATGGGGCTTACTGGAGCTTGGCTGGAACCAGTAGGTTTGGAACTCCATGAAGGGTTAGCTGCTGATCACATGGTGGGGCTCCACAAAAGTGGATACCTGAAGCATCCCGTGAACTGTACCTGTTGGAGAGCTGTCTGAAGTTGATGATGGCCTTTGCCTAGCAGTCCATCACTAAATATTCCACATACGAAACAATATTAAAAATACAATCTATAATAATCTTAGAAAGCGAACGGAAAAGAAGAGAAGAGAACTAAACATTCATTCTTACAACAGAGCAGTTTACAGCTTGGATTTAAAACACAGTTTTGAAGTGTGGGTGAATAAAAAGTTTTTCACCTGACACAGAGGAGAGCCTCTCTGGGAATGCTCTTTAAGAGCCATGGTGCCACTGCCAAATAGGGGTGGGAATCTGGAAGTGCAGGAGCTCATCATGAGACACCCGCCCCCCCCCCCCCCGCCCAGAGCCACACAACCGAGGAGCAGCCAAAAGGAAGTTTAAAACTAACTTCTCTCATGCAACGTCTTACTTGCCTTTTCTGTAAACTTCCCAAATGCAGCAACCTTTTCTCACATTTTGGTTGCCCTTTTTCTGAACCTTTTCCAACTCTGCAATATCCTTTTCGTGGTGAGTCAATCACAACTACAGTGGTACCTCGGGTTAAGTACTTAATTTGTTCCGGAGGTCCGTTCTTAACCTGAAACTGTTCTTAACCTGAAGCACCACTTTAGCTAATGGGGCCTCCTGCTGCTGCTGCACCGCCGGAGCACAATTTCTGTTCTCATCCTGAAGCAAAGTTCTTAACCCGAGGTACTATTTCTGGGTTAGCGGAGTCTGTAATCTGAAGCGTATGTAACCCGAGGTACCACTGTATACACAATATTCCAAATGTGGTCGCACCATAGATTTGTATAATAACCGTTCTGATATCTGTAGCTTTATTTTCAATTTCTTTCCCATTGCTCCCTAGCATGGAAGTTGCCTTTTTCTCACCTACTGCACACTGTGTTGACACCTTCATCAAGCTATTGAATATGACCCCAAGGTCTACTAGGACTCTTGGTCCGTTACTGCCAATTCAGACCTCTTAAGCATATGTGTGAAATGATGATTATTTTGCCTTAACATGCAGTGGCGGAACAAGCTAATCGGGCGCCTGGTGTGGTGCGTGTACCCTGCGCCCAGAGGCGGTGCCAGCTGCCCATGGGGCCGGGCCACCCGGGACCTGCCTCCTTCCACTCAGCCGCCCTACAGCTGAGGGGGAGGTGGTGGGTGGACCATTTGGGGCAGTGCAGAGCTGCCAGGATAGACGTGTGACTCATGTGCGCTACAGGCCCTGTGGTGAGTGCCGCCTGGCATTTTGTCACCCCCATCAGTGGTGACACCCAAGGCGGCCTGTCCCTATCACATCCCCCTTCCTCCACCACTGTTAACATGCATCCCTTTACACTTGTTCACGTTGAATTCCATTTGCCATTTTACTGCTCCTTCACTCAATTTGGAGAGGTCCTTTTTGGATCTCTTCATGATCTCTTTTTTTTTTGCTTTGATGACCCTGTACAATTTAGTGCCATCGGCAAACTCGGCCAGCCCACTGCTCACTCCTAACTTTAGATTGTCTATGAACAAGTTAGAAAGCATAGGTCTATTCTCTGAGCAGTCAAATCTCCTCTGCCTATGGCAGCCCCAGTCTGAGGCGGCCTTTCCCTGCTCCCTTGAGATTCTAGGTTCTGTCACACCTACGCTCCACTGAATCAATTTCCATTAAGACCCTGTTCTTCACATGCAATTATTAGCTGTCATATCAAGACTCCATTGTGTGTGAAACTATATTTAAATGGTGCCTTCACTCCTGGAAAATTGCAGCCGCCTCTTTTTTTTATTCACGAAACAGGTTGAGTGTTCTCCTGCTCAACTCACCCTGTGAAATGGATCCCCGGGATTCTGATCCCCAAGAATCCTTCCTTCATTTTGTGCTCTGACACAGGGCACATGGACGCGCGGTTAACCTATGGAACTCATTCCCACAGGAGGCAGGGATGGCCACCAATTTAGATGGCTTTAAAAGAGGATCAGAGACATTCATGGAACAGAAGGCTATTGAGGCTTCTAGCCACGAAAGCTATTCTCTGCCTCCGTGGTTTGAGGCAGCGATGCTTTTGAATCCCAGTTGCCAGAAACCACAGGAGGGGAGAGTGTTCGTGTGATCAGGTCCTGTTTTTGGACTTCCTACAAGGCATCTGTTTGGCCATTGTGAGAACAGGATGCTGGATGAGATGGGCCGCTGGCCTGATCCAACAGGCTCATTTTATGTTCTTATGAGGCTGGCAAGGAAACTAGAGGCGGCACGTTGCTCAGACTGTCAACCCAGCTCTGAAGGAGGGATTTGATCAGGTCTGCTGCCTCTCTATCAGGCTGCAAGCTCAGCTGACCTCCTCAGGACTCCGACACCATTAATTGTTGGGGAGAAGAGAAAGCTTTTTCACATGTGATGGCCATGTGAAAAAATGAGAAAATTTTGGAATATGATTTACAACAAATTGAAAAAACTGTTCAAATATACCTTCCCAAAAAAACCCCGGAAGCCTTTTTGCTGGGGTTGATAGGAGATGAAATAAGAAAAGCAGATCAGAGACTATTTATGTATGCTACAACTGCTGCCAGAATCTTAGTAGCCCAAAAATGGAAGACTCAGGAAATACCAACACTAGTGGAGTGGCAGACAAAAATGGTTGAATATGTAGAATTAGCAAAACTGACCCACAGGATCCGTAACCAAGAGGAAACAAAGTTCAAAAACGAATGGAGTAAATATGTTGAGTATATAGGTAATAACTGTAGAAGTTTAAAGAGTGTAGTAGGATTAAAATAAATTTTGTGATGTGTATAGGATGCTATTAAGAAGCTGCGAAAAAAGAGAAAATTCAATATGAAAGGCTGTTGAAGGGAGGGAGGGAAGTCCGTTCGCGATGGAGCGTTTAGAAAATAAGTAGACATATGACTGTTGAATTTTAGAGTATTTATTTTGTTTGTTTATGTTAAAGAAAACTCAATAAAGAGCATTGGGGGGGGGGAAATGTTGGGTAAAAGAGATTTCAGCAGGTGCAGCGTGCCACACTTATTGAAGGTGCACAAACCCTCTCCTCTTTAGCATGTAGCTACAACCTTCAGGGTTAGCTGAGAGTACACAGGCTGATACTGCAGGCTATGAGACCATCTTACCTTATGGCTTGGCTGATTGATTGTGCAAGAAGTAAGGAGCTGAAGGCTGCTGGTCACTGCAGGTCCCAGTTCAAGACACACAAACCCGCACACACCCTTCAGCAGCTGACATGACGTGTGGAATACTAATGCTGCTAAGCCTTTCATGGATTGGAGACATAGATGAACACAAAAACACGACTTCAGTTTGCTGCCTTCTCCACTCCCCACGTATGATTTTGCTTTGACTTGCATTCAGCAAAAAGGACTGGGAGCCAGCCGAAGAAATTGCTGGCAAACAGCTTGCCTGTCGGTTCAGGGATCTGCATTTGTGCTATAATCTGGCAGCCCTCAAAGACAGCTCGGGCCATGCTCACACGCAACTCAAAAAGCAATTAATGGCCTGTTCCATTGCAATTATTCAGTTCTTTATTGAGTGCATCAGATTCTAGCAGTAAGATTCCAATTTTGATGTGTTGCATCAATATACATGTGATATTACTGCATCTGGGAATGAGTCTTGTTTCCCTTGCCCTGGTCCTGTACGATTCCTCTGATTTGCCCTGCCTGGGGTGCCCCACACACATACACACTATCTCACCCATGAATTCTGGTTTAATTTGAAGAACTTTGAACAGGTGCCCATTTCTCCAACAGCTGATCAATGGTTCTTGCTCTTCTGCGCAGAACAATGCAAATGCATCACTTTTCATGTCCGAATGGCAAGAATGGAACCCCTTTCCAGTCCGAGGGCTGCATTGCCCCTTGGGAAAGCTTCTGGTAACTGCATGACAGGCATTGATGGATCCAGAGGCAAATGTGTGTGGGGCCATGGACCTGACCTTGAACTTACTTCAGTAAGCAATTGTTCAGCCACATGTGTCAGAGGTTTCTATATACACCCTAACCCACATACATCTCTCCGCTCCCTATCCAGGCAAGATAGAGGCATGGTCACAGTCCAAGGACCCATTCCAGTGAGGCCAATGCCCTTAAGAAAGGGGTGGAGCTGGGCAAGTGGGAGGCTTGCCCTAGGAAGGGGTGTGGCCTGGGGAGGAGTCTTTTTTGAGGGCCAGACTTGTAGAGCTGCATTTGGCTCCTGGGCCAGAGGCTTCTCCCTCCCCCCAGCATATTTCCCACTGGTCACATCAGTGTAACAGAATGCTGAAATACAGGAGTCTCCATCTGCATTGGCATCCCGCCGGCTTTGGAAGACACAACTGTTTACACAGGTTTTCCCTTGATCTCTCCACCTGCTTTAAACACTGTGCTGTTTGAATGGGATTGCTTTGCTGTGTACCGTAACAATGGATGTTTATCTTTTAATGTTTATATAACCAGATTTTATATGCAGTCAGATGGGTGGCATACAAATAATAAAATTATTACGATTATTATGCTGTAATTTGCTACAAAGGCATGCAAGTGGGTTAACATTCCCCAAGCATCACCTCTTTCCTCCCATCATATCAACGCAACACCAGTGCACCACCATAAACGCACTTGGAGAGGAACACTAAATCCCTGGTTTACGTTCCTGCAAGAAAAGGACAGTCCTGACATAAATCACCCCTCCTTCATCTTCCTCATCTTCCTTCCAAAGAGGAGGTAGTCAGATTGTTAAGAGCAGATAGAGGACCCCTTAGCGCATCAGTCAAGAGAAGCAACCTGCAGCTTTCCTCTGTTACAGCCTTACGGTCTCCACACATTTTCTCTTTCATTTATCTGTTTGGATTCTAAAGCCAACCTGCCCCCAAGAGTTCAAGGCAGATAACATGAACACAGAAAGCTGCCTCGTACCAGATCAGATTATTTACTCACCTAGTCCGGAGGATAGTCTGACTGGCTCTGAGTCACTTGGGTCTCAGGCATAAAGATACGTTTCCCATTAACTGTTGTTATTTACTTACTTAACCTTCCAATGGTTTGACTTCACCCCCAGAGAGGCACTCCTCCATCGTCTCCCGATACAGAAGGATGCCAACCAACCAATTTATTTAACTACGTACCGTTTTGTTTTTTAAAAAAATCTCTAAGCGGTTTACATAAAATGGCATGATATGTTCATAAAAACAGCAGCAGAAAACAGACGCTAAACATAATAAAATGATCAAAACACATAAAAAATCAACAAGTTTTAAGAAAATAAATGAGCATCCTGAAATTATGTGTCAGGCGTAGGTGCTGTTACACTAAAAGAATGATTTCATACATAAGAAAAATAAGAACGTAAGATGAACCTGCTGGATTGGGTCAATGGTCCATCTAGTCTAGCATCCTGTTCTCACAGTGTAGGCTTGCCTTAGCCCAAAAAGCAAAAAAGAGGACACTCGTTTGCCTGCTCACCTCCTCCTTCCCTCCCCTCCATTACCATTTGACCTCCTGCTCATGAGACGCGATGTCTCCAGACGATGGGAAGCTGAGCAGCTCCCAGGCCAGTCCTGGCGGCCGCAGGAACCAACACAACACCTGATGCGCCCCCAGAAGGCTAAGCAAGGCCTGGTGGCTGCCGGAGACTGTTAGAATATTCCGTTCCACCTTAAGGGACAGACATGAGACTGTTGTGTGTCACATGTCTGTTTACACTCTAGCACAGCTTGCTGGGAACTTCTGTTTGTGTATAGCTTTCGTTTTTGCTGCTTGCTTTGGACACGAAGGGGGATCAGACATGTTTTCCTTTTGTCTTGATGTATGCTGAATAAACTGCTTGTAAATATGCTTACACAACCTCTCCTGCCACTTCTGTTTGCACGTTATCTCTGCTGAGTTTGCGTGCCCCGGCTTCTGAAGCTGTGGGTCGTAGATGCTGCAACAAGGACTGGAGATTGTCCTGCACACCGGCCGGTGGGCTGGACCAGCTGGGGGGCCTGCCAATTGCCCCGTTTCCTTGGTTGTATGCCAACAGAGACATCAAGAGACCTAAAGCAGGCCACGGCAGGCCGCCCACTTCTCCAGAGATGGCCGCAGCAGAGGTGGCACCAGTACGGCCTGCAGACCTCACTCCAGACCCCGCTGTGGTCCTTCCGCTTCTGGGGCACAGTGCCCTCCCGAGCATGCATGTGCCCCTCCAAAAATGAATGCATGAATAAAAATAAACCCCCCAAACCCGGACATTTCATTTAAAGTGCAAAAATCCACCCGGATGGGCATGCTGGCCCCTCAAAAGAAGACAAGTGCAGGAAAACCATATGGCAACTCCATCACAGTGGCCAGCTATGGGAAACCCAACTATGGAGGAAGAGCATAGCCTTCATGGTTAGTAGCTATCAATACCCTTCACCATCATTCCCAGGCATTGGGAGTGGAGGGTGATGATTGCCATTAAAAAATGGTGATGATATTCAGAGCACATTCTGCAACGTGGGCTTGTTTAGCTAGGGGAACCTGGGGACAATGAAAATCTTAGGCCTTCCCTCCAAAAAATGGCCAGAGAAAATTTCAGTTCATCTCAAGGAGAGAACTAGAACGTTGGCGGCCGATGATGGGAAAGTGGAAGTTGGTCCATCGGAGTGAACGGGGCACTGCCCTGTTGTGACGTGGGGTTTGTGATTTCAGCTCTCTTGACATAATATGCTGGAGACAGTTCTCTAGTAACACTTCTTTATTAAAGCAAACAAGACTGGGGCCTGAGGAGGCGAGAGCTACATTTATAGGGAGAGGGAACTAACTAGAAAGGATACATTTTGGAGGGAACAATCTCAGGCAATCACAGTCCTGCCTTTTGGAGGAAACCAATAAGACAGAGGATCCAAATACAGCAGCTTAAATGAACCAATAGTAGCTGTACCCTCTGGAACCAAAAGGCAGTTACTTTACCCTAATGCAATACAGACAATAATAATACAGATATAAAATCCTTTGACTCAATACACAACATGCCCCACCAACTTCAGCCAGTTTCCACTTGCTTTCTTCTTCTTTTACTTACAACCAGCCCAAGGCATGGCCCTGGCTGTCTGATTCCTCCTCCTTAGTCTGAACTTAGTGCCCCTGTACAACTCAGCAAGGAGGAGGAGAATCGGTCCAAAGTAGGCTTTGCTAGCTCTTCCTGTCATTGACTCTGGTGCCATCTAGTGTTGGCCTCCTTGCCTTCCACCCTTCTGGCCCCAGTGCCCACCAGCCACCACTAGACTAATGTTCATGGATGGCTGACGAACGCCAGCACACTTTGAGCCTTACTACACTTCAGAGCTGTGCAACTTGAACCACAGAATTCCAGGGTGCCTCAACCAATCCACAAGCCAGTAGCTGCGGCTGAAGTCTGTTCTCGTTCTACTCTGGCCTCCTGCAGATTTGCAAAGACCCACAGACGCATTTCCTCAGCTTGCAATGCCTGGTGCCGTGCCTATGTGATTGGCTGAGCTCTGGCTGTCGTTTCCCTTAGCAACCTTCTTCTCCAGCTGTGCTTCCGTCCACACCATTCCAGCTGTTTTGGCTTGCCAGCATCTACGGAAGCCCCCTCCCCTGCTTAGTTTGCAGCAGTGCATGATTTTTACGCAGATCTTTGCTGACGCACAATAGATTCTTGGATAGTCTCTTGGCAAGCTGCAAGTTGGGAGACAAGGTCTAGCCACCTTCTGGGAAGACCTCAGGAGAAGCCAGTTCGACCATGACTATGGGGGCTGAGCTCTGTCTCTTCTCTTCCCTTCCCTTCCTTGCCCAGCCTAATAATAATAGTCATTAAGCAGGAATCTGTTTGCACAAAGCACTGTCCCTCGGGTGAATCTTTGGATTATTTATTCAGTTGCTTCCACTTATGAATCTCTTCCCATTAAATATCTTGAGGCGATTTCACAGTGAAAGCACCTTTGTCAACAACAAGAACTAGTCCATATGTGAAAACCATGGGATATATTCAAGCATTAGCTCAAAGTGAAGCTGAAATTTTGAAATCAACCAGCACATTATAGATTTAAGCATTTCTTTGAGAACCCTCTATACCAGCCTTTCTTAACCTGTGGGTCCCCAGATGTTGTTGAACTACAACTCCCATCACCCCTAGCTAGCAAGGCCAGAGCTCAGGGATGATGGGAGTTGTAGTCCAACAACATCTGGGGACCCACAGGTTGAGAACTGCTGCTCTATACTTTTCAAGCATAGGGATGCATTGCAATGATCAACACAGATGTCCATGTGTTGCCCTTTCAGCTCAACCTACTGCTTTCTGTGCACATATACGGGGAAATGATTTTGAGTGTTCCAATATCTCCTTCTGAAGTGACTTAAGTTGTGTTTTCCCTTGAAGTACCATTGTGTGCAATAGAACTTGCACACCATCCTCTTGAAATTGAAGCACCTTGTGTTTTCAGTGTTCCGAATGCTTGACTTTGGAGCACACAGAACCCACGCACCTTCTCCAGAGTGACCCTAGGAGCTAATCCTCAGTGGCTGACTCAACTCCTTTCACTCTGATTGGCTCCAATCAACACAAAGAGTGATAAGACTTATTCTCCCAGTACGTTTCGGAGCACAATTCAAAGTGTTGGTGGTGACCTTTAAAGCCCTAAACGGCCTCGGTCCTGTATACCTGAAGGAGTGTCTCCACCCCCATGATTCTGCCTGGACACTGAGATGCAGTGCTGAGGGCCTTCTGGCAGTTCCCTCACTGCAAGAAGCCAAGTTACAGGGAACCAGGCAGAGGGCCTTCTCAGTAGTGGCACCCACCCTGTGGAACGCCCTCCCACCAAATGTCAAAGAGAAAAACAACTACCAGACTTTTAGAAGACATCTGAAGGTAGCCCTGTTTAGGGAAGCTTTTAATGTTTAATAGATTATTGTATTTTAATATTCTGTTGGAAGCCGCCCAGAGTGGCTGGGGAAACCCAGCCAGATGGGTGGGGTATAAATAATAAATTATTATTATTATTATTCTCAGTGGCAAGAAAGTTCCCCTTTCAAGCTGATAGGGCAGCTCCAGGGTTTGGGGGCCAGAGACCCTGCTGGGACCCTGATGTGGAAATAGTAATGGGTCTTCAACTCTCCCTCCCATAACCTTTAACCACTATACCTCTGTCTGCATTGCACAAAAACAGGCTATGGGTTCATTAAGTCCTGTATTGCCTGCAGCGGCTGCTAGTGGCTCTTTGGGGTGTCAGACAGAGGGTTTGCTTGCCCCGTCTTGCCTTAAAATGCTTCAGATTGAACCTGGGACCTATTGCATCCAACCCACTGAGTTTAGTTGTCTTCCCCATCTTAATTTTGCAAGGTTTGCAAAGGGATCAGTGTTATCAAGGGCAGGATTTATGTGCTAGATCAAGCTCAGGGCCTATACCTCATCTATAGTGCTTTTGCATTGCTAACTAAAAGTTGGGGGCTCCATATGCTAGAACCCCAAGATCTTTATGAACCCAGGTCCATCTTGAAAGGTGTCTGGAGTTAGAAAGAAAGAGCAGAGAGGTCTTCTGAATGCATTCTGAGCACAGAATTATGATTTTTGTACCAGAAACTGAACTGAGTCCACAGCCCTTTCACACACAAAAATCCACCTCTGGTTAGCAGTTTCCATTTCAGCAACGTAATGTAGGCTGATTTAAGCTGCTACTCATGTAATTAAGGCCTTGATTCGCAGCAAACCTGCTTTGTGCAAACTCTCTTGAAATGAATAGGAAGCTATCAAAGGGAGCTGTTAGTCCTGCTAACCAGGGTTTGTACCACTCAAGAATGCAGGATGGGTGCATTCTCTTTTGTGCCCTGAGTTTACTGTTCGTGAAATGTTTGCATGTCAGAGATAAAAGTTTAGAATTCTAAATGAAGCTAAATTTCCAGGGCTGGAGAGTTTTGATGAAGGGAACCATGCAAAGTTGATTACGCCTCTGCCAAATCCCGAAGTAGCTCAATCCCAGAATGAGCGTATTATATGAATTTTCTTACCAGTAATTATTTTTTTAAACCAGCAACAGGCATAGTTAATGGTAGCGCTTAATTAAAACTACCATCTTTTCCTCTCTAGTACACTTCTGTGCCTCTGGGGCATAATTCTTTCACAATCAGCAGGAAACAAAATTAAAACCATGGGCTCAATGTAGAACTTTATATAGCGCTTTATTCCCCATAGCCTAGCCCCATGGGCAAAGATCCTAAACATGTTTGCTCAAAAGTAATTAAGTCTCATTCGGCTCAGTGTGGCTTATTGCTCCCTGGAAAGCACATTTAGGACTGAAACTGTCAATCAGGAAAGGTATTTCTATTTGATGTGTGTTAACCTAGTCTTGCCTCTCTGGGCTACTGGCCCTTTACTTAGTTGTTTCCTAATTTCAGACATTACTTGGCAAAGTTCACACCATTTGATGTGTTTAATGAGTGGTTTTCTGATCTAAATCAAGAAAGGCTGGAATGTCTGTGTGACTGAGCTGCTCAGTTAATCTTTTTATCAAATCTGTGGCATTTTATGGATTGTAATTTTTTTTGCTGATACCATCCTGGTGGATCATATTTTAATGAATTATGGAATTGACTGGGGTGATATCTTTTTATTGTCATTTGCTTAAAGGTGTCAATGGAAGCAACCTGCAATTTGAAATGCCAAACAGGCTGATCCTACATCCTCCAAGTGCCCCTATTTTCCAGGAACAGCCCCAGATTTACAGAAGTCATTGCAGTTTCTGATTTGATCCTGGGATGTCTCATTTTTTCTTAGGTAAAAGGTAAAGGTAAAGGTACCCCTGCCCATACGGGCCAGTCTTGCCAGACTCTGGGGTTGTGCGCCCATCTCACTCAAGAGGCCAGGGGCCAGCGCTGTCCGAAGACACTTCCGGGTCATGTGGCCAGCGTGACATTGCTGCTCTGGTGAGCCAGAGCTGCACACGGAAACGCCGTTTACCTTCCCGCTAGAAAGCGGTCCCTATTTATCTACTTGCACCCGAGGGTGCTTTCGAACTGCTACGTTGGCAGGCGCTGGGACCGAGCAACGGGAGCGCACCCCGCCGCAGGGATTCGAACCGCCGACCTTTCGATCGGCAAGCCCTAGGCGCTGAGGCTTTTACCCACAGCGCCACCCGCGTCCCTTTTTCTTAGGAGTCGCTCCTATTTTCATTGGAGAAATGTTGGAGGGTATGGTAGGACATCCTTATTTTCACTGAAGAAATGTCAGAGGGTATGGAATTAGGTGACCCTTGAGACAAGGCGATAAGTAACTAGACAACCTTTAGAAGACATCTGAAGGCAGCCCCGTATAGTTGTATTATGTTTTTAGAAATGTTGGAAGCTGCCTAGAGTGACTGGGGCAACCTAGTCAAATGGATGGGGTAAAAAATTATTATTATTATTATTATTATAGGGTGTCCTTATTTTCTTTCTTTTTCTTTTTCCTTTTTTATTTTCAATGCAAAATTACAACAAAATTACAAACATTGAATCCAAAATGAAACAGTACAAACAAGAAAAAAACCCAAGAGAAAAAAGAACACAAAAACAAAACAAAAACACACATCTACAAACAAAACCACATCATCATTCTAATCTAATCATTACATACATATACACATATTGACTTCCTTCCTTTGTTCTAAGACCTTGAAATTTTTACTCTAAGTTGTTCTGACTAATGTAGAATACCTCTATCTTTATACTTTTTACACCATTTTTCTCTTTCTTTAACCCTGCAAAGCTTCATTCATTACATACCAATATGCTCACTCCAGAACAATGTTCTTTCATATACTCTTTAGCACATCCCCATTCTTTTAATAATTTTTGGTCCGATTGTCCCCTTATGAATGCTGTGAGTCTTGCCAGATTTATATATTCACAAAATTTAATTTGCCATTCTTTCATTGATGGAATTTTTCTCCCTTTCCAATTTTTTGCTATGAGCATCCTGGCAGCTGTTGTCGCATAGAGGCATACTTTCCTTTGATTGTCAGGAATATCATTTGTGATTATACCTAAAAGGAATACCTCTGGGTTTTTTTTACTAAAAGATAGTAAATAGGTGTCCCTATTTTCATTGGAGGGTCTGAAACCACCAATCAGGAAACACATCCAAAATGAAGGTTTCAAGACGCTGGACTAGATGGGCCATTGGCCTGGCCTAACACCTGTCATGAAGGAGCGATTCTGTAAGCAAGTATCTCTGGGTGGCGTCCCTCAGGCAGGTGTTAACAATTAGTCCCCCAAGCGGGAGCAGGTGATGGGGCTGCCAGCATTCCTCAGTCCCTATAAATTTTCGAGTTAAGTTGCCAAGAAAAAAAAAGCTAACAATCTGACTGTTACTGTGGTTTCCCACCCTGCTCCAGTCTGGAGAGACGATTAGCACCATGCCGGGGCTCATCAACCGGATGACCAACTCTGCTCTCCCTCTCGTGGCCTCTGAGGTGACCTCTTGTGTCAGCGGCTATGCTTTTGGGATGACGGCCTCTCTCACCTACAGCAACTCGGAGACCCACCCCTTTGAAGGTAAGAGACAGAGGGAATGTGCAACTATGTCCGTACTCGAGACTTATTAATCTGTCTCAGATGATATGTGTCCACATGGGAGAGGCTTCCTAAAGGGTCTAATGAGGCAAGCCTCTCTGAGGAGACCCACAGCAAGGCATCCTGCAGTTTGCCACCTGCCCCATCCCTGTTAGCACACCTGGCGTTAGTGGTGACGTCAGGAACCCAGCTGATCCAGACCCTGGAATCTCACATGGCTAAATCAGCTAAGATACTGACCCAGCAAGGAACATGCCCCCTTGGCCCCTGTACCTAGGACTGGGGTGGATGCAACTTCAGTGCAGCAAGCCGAATGTTTCTTTGCGCTGGGCAACCAAACAGGAACTCCTTTGGCTGGGCTGGGTATGATCTGTCTGTCTGTGCTGGTACTGGCGCCTCCACAACCTGAGTGACAGAGGGGGTGTCAGCAACTGCCATGGACCAAGATAGGTGTGAGGTGCTTCCTGGGATGCTGTACCAGGGGTGGGTTCTAGTTATGCAGGTGGCTGATCCAGTGCTGAAGGTGAGACTGGTGCGGGAGCTGATGGGAAAGGGCTTCCCTAGGGTCATCGTCCAACTCCTCCCATCTCTCATCCTAGTTTGACCAGCCCCTCCAAGACATCTCCTTGGGACTCCTTGGGATGTTGCTGGAGGAGAACGTCTCTAGGGTCAGATTTGTTTCCCAGGTGTGAGGTTCATTGCCTTAGCCACCCCCAGCCCCAATGACCTTTGACCCCAGGCATAAGCATTATGTCTCCTGAAAGGATGCTTCCCATTGGCAGGGCTCTTTGTCTATCCATTGGATGAATACACAACTGTGGTTGGCTTTGAGGCGATGGTTTCTGAACGGGTTGTGACCGTGCAAATCAAAGACAAGGCCAGAATTGACGACTGCTACGTTGACTGCTGCAGCCTCCCCAATGGCAGGGCCCTGGACGAAGGTGGTGAGAGAATTATTTGTGAGGAAAATACAACCACATCTAAGATGGTAGCAACTCTTGGTGAGGGTGTAGACCCTCCAGGCCACAAGGTGGCAGTGGCAGCCAAGTGCCACCCTTATCTGGGAAGTGGCAAAAACAGCCTTCTACCACTTTTCTAAGGGAAAAAGGTTTTAAAAGCAAAGGAAGGGGAACAGAATACCTTTGGCCACCTTGAAAGGTCAAGTAAAGTAAACAGCAAACCCTTCCTGAAAACTGAAGAGAAATTTCTTTTTCCCCTGCCACTCCCCAATCTGACAGTGCCCCAGTCCTGTGCAGGGTAGAATTCCTTTACACAGAGAGTTATTTATTTGTATCATTTATGAATCACTTGCCATAAGGCATCCCAAAGCAATTTAACAATGAAAATATCAGCAAGCAGTACATACATTCAAAGCAAACAAATAATCAAGTCCAATACACATACAGACTAGGATCAAAATGGGTGTACTGAAATTGTGTTACTGAAAAATATTGCTTTGGTTTTGCATTATTCTTAATACTGTCTTTTCATAAGCTGCTCGGACACTTTTTCATAGTGAATGATGATGTGGCATACCAAAATGCATACAGTAAGATAAAGTATGCACATTAAAAGGAGGATATTAATGAACACAGCATACAAAAATGTTGTATATTAGGCTGAAATTGCTTGACAAAAACGTTTATACTAGGCAAGAACTATGTCTATTTGAAGGCTTTTTTAAAAAAAGCAACCTGAACTTAAGATTGAAAACATGAGAAAATGAGAATAACCAAAATGGAGAGATTCACCCATTGCTAGTGGTAGTTAGGACTTCTGAAAACTAGACCATGGCAACCCTTATATAGAGAGGTGGGTGGGGTTGCTGGGGATATGAATGTTTTGACACCTTGTCATTTCTTTTCTTTTACACAGGACGTATCGTGCTAGATGAGGATTTGGAGAGGATCGTCTTTGTGGCCAATTTGGGCATCGTTCCTCCTCAGGAAAATGTCTCCATCTGCATCAGTACCTCCTCAGAGCTGCAGACCCTTCCCAGCGGTGCTGTGAGGGTCCTCCTTCCAGCTGTGTGTGTCCCTAAGGTCCCCCAGATTAGCACAGATGCCATTGCTGCCATCTCTGGGCACCACCTTCGATTGTAAGGGACTGACATGAAATATTGCTCTTGGTGGGTTTAGCTAGCGCTACAAGAGGGAGGGAGGGAGGGAGGGAGGGAGGGAGGAACAACATTGCCACATCCTAGGGCAAAGCTGCCAAGGCTTTATAGCATGGCCTGAAGGGACACTATGGCAGAATCACCTGGGAGCCTTATGTGTGCCTCTTAAGTTACATGCGCAGCATACACTGAAAGTCCTATGATACCCCCCTCCACAGCCATGGCTTCCCCAAGGAATTCTGGGAGCTCTGGTTTGTTAAAGGTGCAGAGAGCTGTTCAGAGACCCCATTCCCCTCACAAACCTACAGTTTTCAGAGTGGTTTGACAATCCATCCTTCTTCACAGGGAACTCTGGGAATTATAGCTCTGTGAGGGGAATAGATAGCTCTCCATGCTATCTAAAGTTTAGAGGTGTAACAAGCAACAGGACTTTTGCTTCTGCTTTTAAGGAAAGCCCAGATTGTTCAAGACTCAAAAATACAGAGAGGATTTTGGATGGGAATTTTGAAGTCTTTTAGATGGGCCTGTGCAAAACCTGAAAGTTGCGTTTTAGCATTCCCTTTACAAATCGCCTCCTTCTTAGCAGAGACAGACACTACTGTGGTGTTGCTACTCCGGATCAGCCCGGAAAATTCTGTCTGGCTCAGCTTTTGGAAACGGAGGCGACGAATCCTACTGAGTACGAGTTCAGCTTCTACCTGGAGATCAGAGGACCGTGCTTACTTGCAGGTAAGTCTATATAAAAGCGGGCAGGGATGGGAACATTTTTTAACATCCACTTGGTATGGAACTATAACCCCTATCAGCCCCCAGACAACATGGACAATGGTCAGAGATGATGGGAGTTGTAGTCTGGAGGGCATTGTGTTCACCACCTCTGCTCTGTGAGACAATGGTGAGTTCTGGTTCTCAGTGCTGCTACTCCGTGGCCGACTCCTCCAATCTAAGCAACTGGAAGCTGTCAGATCATTGGCCCACCTTGCTCACTAATGTTTACACTGACTGGCAGAGTTCTCAGAGTTTCAGTGAGGATTCTTTCCCAGCTGATCTCACAAGGTTGCCATATGTCCTCTTTGACCAGGACACGTCCTCTTTTTCATGGGTGGAATCATCATAGTGGGCCATAGGTAAAAGTAGAAGTTGGCAAAGGTGTCCTCTTTGGGTTTTTTGCTCTTCAAAATATGGCAATCTTACCAGAGAGTGAACCTGGGGTCTTCTGAGTACAAAACAGGTTGTCTGCTTCTGAGCTACGGCCCTTTCCCTCGCTCATAGTCACACTAGACTATGGTTTCGTGTGTGATGTTGGTGCAAGGGATTAAAAATCAAGGTTCTTACACCTCACACCAACTTTTTCTGCTGCCCGGCTGGAAGCTAAGCCATTGTCTGGCTTAGCACTATGTCCAGACCTAGGCTTATGGTTTGTTTTCCCTCGAACAAATCATAAGTGCTAAGCAAAGAATAAACCTTGGTTCACAGTTCATGGTTTTGTTTGGAAATAAACCAACGACACATAATGCTAAGCCAGACCATGGCTCTTATTGAGGCAAAAGTTGGGGAGGAGAGAAGCAGGCATGACTTCTGTAACATAGTTCAGTTTGAGTTTAGTATAGTTTACACTTCAGTAGGGCTTGAACTGCAAGCAAGGCTACAGCAAACATGTTGAAAACGTTTTGTTGAAAAGTAGCACTATTAAAATCAATTACCATCCTGCTTTTTAGCGTAGCTGTGCATGAGTTTGCTGTTACTTACGATTGCATTTATATGCCCAACTTTTCTCCAAACTCAAGTTTTCCGGGTTCCAGATTCATCTTTGCACAACAACCTTGCGAGGTGGGTTAGACTGAGAAACAGTGACTGGCCCAGGATTGCCCAACGAGATTCATAGCTGAGTGGGGATTTGAACACTGGTCTCCCAGGTTCTAGTCTGACACTCTAACCACTACTCTACAATGGCTCCTACACACACACACACACACACACACACACACACACACGTACCTCTTCTCAAGTTCTTTGGGGTTCTCCATCATATTTCCCACACTGGCTTCCCCAACTAGGAGTTGAAAGCCCGACGCACGAGATCCGCGCAGATGCCGCTCCTTCAGCCAGATCTGCCAAGAGCATTGTGATCACACTGGCCAATAAACATACTTTTGACCGACCCGTGGAGATCCTGATCCATCCAAGCGGTAGGTGGGCCATGCTTGCTATCTCTTGACTACTGGGGCCTCCCCATCCCAGAGATCCCTCCTTCTCTGTTTAGACAATGCAAGAAACATTGCATCTTGAATATGCTCCACCTAACCAGGGACAGTCCATAGTTTCCGGTCCCTGGTAAATTGCCGATCCAATCTTGCCTCTGCATTTGTCATTTTGGGGGTGGCTTGTTAAAAATGTACCTTGCACCTAGTCCCTCCTAAGGAGAGCTGAGCCTGGCAGGACAGCTTACTCTATGGTCTTAACCCCTTCATGCATTAATTAGACTTAAGCATGTTGGTTATAGGAGGTTGGTTATTCCACCCTTTGTACAGTGGACTAGTTTATACAGACATTCTACCCATCTTCTTCTATCCTCTGGCTGAAAAAAGCATCCCCCCCCCCCGTTCTCGGTGCCCCCAGCTCCTGTTAACAGTGCATCTCAAAGTTCTAGAAAAATCACAAAGTAGATTCCGCAAACCTGACCTTTTCTTTTTCTCTCCCAATCTCCTTTCCGTTCCAGAGCCTCACATGCCCCATGTATTAATGGAAGAGGGTGACATGTCCCCTGCGGAATATGAGCAGCACCTGAAGGGGCGGAATGACTTCATTAAAGGGACCAAGAAAGATGCAAGTGCAGAGAGAAAGGTGAGGGGCAGAAGAGCGAGCCAGTCTTCCCTCCATTTTCTACGCCAGCCTCACATAGCTACGGTTCTCAGAGTTCCCTGGGAAGAGAGAGATTGACTCTTAAACCATTCTGAGAAGCAGCCAGCGATAAGCATGGTTTGCACCCATGATGGTGTGCGGTTTGGCCCAAATTCATTGAGGAAATGAGGTCTGGATGGGTATTGATAGCTTTCATTACAATTTGGGGAGCTTAGCTGCAGCCCTCAATATGTTGATGGACTCTAACTCCCATCAACTTTGAACATTGGTCACACTAGCTTGGCTGGTTGTACAACCTGGAGGGCCCACAGGCTCACCACTTCTGCTCATAGCTCCGTTAGTTTAGAGTGCAGTGCTGAGAACGCCAAGGTTGCAGGTTCGAACCCCGTATGGGATGGCTTCATATTCTCACAATTGCAGCGTGTTGGACCAGATGATCCTCAGCGTCCATTCCAACTACAATTTTATGACCCAGATACATCATGTTCTGGGGCAGCATGCCTCTTAATTCCCAGTGGGGAAATAACAGGGGAGGGGTGTTTCCCCCAAGTGTTGCCTGTGACTTCCTTGAAACATCTGGTTGGCCACCCTAGAAAGTAGGTTGCTACACTAGTAGCCAAAATTATGGAACCTTTTGGAAAAAGTTATTTCCGAGGTTTGATGGCTCATAACACCTAGTTGGCTCTCTTTACACAGTCATGCTAATGGCTGCATTCAAATGAAGGAAAACTACTGCATATTAACCTAAGCAAGTTGTGCATCCCTTTTCTGGTTATTTGGCTATAACTTTTGATAGAATACAGATAACTGAACAAACTTTGTTGCATTACATTCTTCATTAAGTTATCTTTCCATTGATACATAAATATTATGGTATTACTAAAAAACAAAGTGGTGTTATGAGCCACCAATCCTCGGGAATACACTTTTTCCAAAAGGTTTCCACAATTCTGGCCACTAGTGTAGGTATTTGCACTTCTGTGGCTGCAAAGAAAGGGAACAGAGAAAAGATTTTCTCCCTCTCTCCATAGTATTAGAACTCAAGAGACCTCCAAGAAAGAGGCAGAATGTTGGGAGGTTCAGGATATTCAAAAGAAATTACTTCTTCATACAGTCAGCCTATGGAACCTGCCCCCACAGGAGGCAGTGACAGCCAGCAACTTGGATATTTATAAAAGAGAATGCTATGAATGGCTACAAGCCTCAGTGGCTATGTAGAGGCAGGATGCCTTTGGGTGCCTGTGGCTGGGAATCACAGGTGGGGAGAGTTGTTGTTGTTGTTGTTGTTGTTGTTGTTGTTGTTGTTGTGCAGGGTTCCCATTGGGGCACCTGACTGGTAGTGTGAGAACAGGATGCTGAACGGGATGGGCCTTTGGCCTGATCCAGCAGCTGAGGTCCCTGCAGACTGGAGGTGCACAAATGGTGGTGGAGAGGACCCAGGAAACTATCAACCTATGAGTTTGACATCAGTACAGTATCAAGAAAGGTCCTAGAACAGATAATTGAACAGTCTGTGAGCATTTAGAAAAGGATGCTATGATTATTAAGATGCAGCATGGGTTTCTCAAAAACAAGTCATGCCCGATGAATCTTTTCTTTTTTGATCGTTTCTAACTTGTGGATCATGGGAATTGTTATGTACTGAGTTGAATAGGATCCAAAAGACAGCAGTCTGATTGGTCCTAGAACAATAGGATTCAGAATGCAGCAGTCTGATTGGTCCTAGAACAATAGGGTCCAGAATGCAGCAGTCTGATTGGTCCTAGAACAATGCAGCAGTATGATTGGTCACCCAATCCAGCTCCAGGTGGAAGTGAATCCGCAACCTGATTGGCCTACAGGAGAATCCCAGAATTAGCCAATCACGTGCGGCCCATTGTGTAAATAATGTATATAAAGCAGATATTTGGGGGGAACTTTCATTCCTCACTACTATGAGCTGAATAAAGAGCATGAAATCCACGCTCGACTCCGAGTATATTTCAGGAATACTGTGGATGTAGCGTATCTTGATTTTTAGTAAGGCTTTCAACAAAGTCCGCCATTATGTTATGGTGGAATAGCTAGTGAAATCAATGTGCATTGAATAGGAAAAGTGATCCTATTACACTCAGCAGCTTGTGAGGTGCCCAGTTGACGATATTCAAGAAAGCAGCAAATGGAGCGATTTCTGGTGGCAAACAGCCTCCACAAGACTCTGTTGGAGTTCCTTCCTTTCTTTAAAATATTAAGTTTCAGAATGTCGGTTGGAAATTGTAATTAAGCTCCTGTCTTTGGCGTGTTATGCAAATACTCGTTAGCTAGTGGGATTACGTGGGACAAACATCCTGGGGAAACAGTGGGCAACTAATGAGCTTTTGTTAGTTTATACCATAATTGGATAATGGGTTGAGGGTGTTAATAAGAACCCATGCAAATGTCTTTCCCAATTCAAGGCACAGGGGGACTCAGATGATTAAGCAGAAACACATTTTATTCTTGGCAGAGCAGCTGCACTATTGAGTTCCAATACTTCCAAGGCTAGCAGTGCGGGAAATGTTTGCCTACACTCTTCAGCCAAAAGAAGACTCTGAGACCAACTCACTAAAATCAGTAATAACAGAGGCCCTGCCCTTAGACATGGCACAAGAGGAAAATTAGGGTTGCAATACAGCTGGAATTTCCTGTCCATAGCTGGGATTTGGCCCTCGTCCGGGCAGAAATCGCTGAAATGTCTGGGAAAATCTGGACATATAGCAACTCATGTTGGAAGTGTAGATTTCAGCAAATTCCCCTTTAAAAAGCTCAAAACTTCTTCTTTTTTCACATTGTGCAAAACAAAGCTCAAAAAGGGGTGGGTGGGAAGGCTCAACAACTTTGCCAAAAAAAGAGAGCTCAGCTTTTGTGTCCAGATTCTCACTTTTTGAAATATGGCAACCCTAGAAGGGATTGAGGAGGAAAAGTGAATTCGGGCACTAGTTCTTAGTTACAAAGCTCTTGTAATGACCATTAAATTATAAACAGTTTGAGGAAGAGAGGAGCCCCATATCACTGGCTTCTCAACTGGGCTGATGAAATGTTCTGCTTCTCTTCTCTGTCTCTTCCAGCCTGATGGAATGGTTGACACCAAGTGGCTGCTGAGAGAGGAAGTACTGTAGTCTGATGGGTACATGCATATCGGTCATGACACAAGACATCCTATTAAACAAATCCCACCTTTATTTCCTTTTAAAAGCTCAGATAAATGTTTTCATATCATCATGCAGTTCTGATATCTTCATAACGTCTCATCATTGCTTTTTCATGGGGTGTGGCGGGGGGGCGGGTATTAATATAATAAAAGTTGAAGACAAATGGAGAGAAGAAATGACACATTTCATTGGATGTGATTACATAGATAATTATCTCAATCAATCCGTTAGGAATCATGTTAATATAAAGAAATACAAAAGACACCCCCCACACACACACATACAGAGAAAATGAGGAGTTAATGGAAAAGAAGTGTGTAGAAGTAAAACTAATAACAGTAAAAGCATGGAAATAGAGTCGGACACGACTAAACGACTAAACAACAACAGGGTATATCAGATAAAGAACAGCATAGAAAAAAGAAAAAGAGAGAGAAGAGAAAGGGGGAATATGTGTGTGTGTACACACACACAGGAAAGGTATAAAGGCCGCTGAGAATAAGGGCTCATCTCCACATTTCCTTGACCTCTGTTTTGATCGTATTGTATACCAATTAATTTCCTCAGCTTTTATCTCATTATTCCACAGCTGTGCCTTGCCAAAATCTTATCTTACCCACTGAATGGAAGCTTAGTTAAGCAAAATCTCTCTTCAGATTTACACGCATCTGGTAAGATCCAGTTCAGTGAGTAAGATCAGATCTTCGCAAGGCACAGCCACAGAACAAGAAAAGTTCTCAGGTTGGGGGGGAATTGGTCAGTTCACATTACGATCAAAATGCAGGCCAAGCGAAAGTGTGGATGAACCCTAGGTTATAAGGGGAAGTGCTATCTTCAGCTCCAGGATTCTAATTTATGAAAAGGACCCACCGTTCTAAGAAATAAAACTGGCTTGCTTGTTTTTAAATGAAAGGCAACAACAGTCTGTACCGATTTTCTTGTTGGTTGTTGCAGACAGAAATCATCAGGAAGCGGCTCCACAAGGACATCCCTCACCACCCAGTGATCATGTTGAACTTCTGTCCTGATCTGAGGATGGTCCAACCCAACCTCAGGAAGAGCCACGGAGAATTCATCTTTCTCGTGGACCGCAGTGGGAGTATGAGTGGTGTGAACATCAACCGTGTCAAGGTGTGCATGGCTACCTGATTCTTGCATGTAGAGTGGGAAGGGCATTCGTTCGTGAATGCCTTCTAGTTTCACTGGGCAATTGGGTAGAAAATTGAGTTGCCACACGATGCAGTGCTTAGCAGGGGCCCTCTGGTGACAGTTTTCCATGCTGGAAGTTAATGCAGAGCGTGTGGAAAGGAGCATGGGGCAGTTAATGGCAGGGAGCAGGCAACCTTCTGACAACCATCTCCCTTAAAAGCAAATTAGAGATACAATGGCTCTCTGTGTCTCCCACCCAGGTAAGTAAGCAAGCAAGCATTATTGAAGTTCAAAATGCTTTCCCGACTGGTGTAAATACAGAAGGTGCAAAACAGGGGTAGTAAGGGGAGGTGGCCTGGGGAGAAGAGGGGTGGCACAGGAGGGTGTGTGTGTGACTTGGAGGGCAGGATGGAGCGAATTGGAGAGCCACATTGCCCCCTGGGCCTGGGGCTCCCTAGCTGTACCTTAGATAATTGTTCTTGAGTCTTTTTTAAAAGACACAGCAGTGCAAAGTCTTTTCCTTTTATCAAAATCCAATTCAGTTTCAAACAAACCCCAGTTACCATCTTATTACTTTCTGCCGAACCCCCAGTTTCTTTTATCTCCCCCCCCCCCCCCGCAGCACGTACCATCCTCTAGATCAATCCATCCAGAGACTGCAGCAGCATCGACACATAAAGGCTAATCAAACTTTCTTTCCCCGAGAGCCACCAGATTAATTCAGAGATAAGAGAGGAAGGGAAGCTGAAAACATGAACAAACACACAGGGAGATCTTGGTGGTCCTGTTTGCACGTCACTGTGTTCCCAGCCCCGTTCTCATGGCGACGGCTGATAGCTGCAGCCTCAAGCGATTGCTTTTATTAAAATGTGTTTGTGTTTAGTTTTGTTACTTTATTATATCGTTATCACGCTTTTCAGACAGTTTCAGGTGGAATTTCCGGAAAATGTAGAATTTATCCACACAGATTCCACACACACATTCCATTCTCCCTCCTTGATTTTGGAGAGAAGCCAAGCTACGTATTTTTTTTTTTTTACCAGTTCTACAAAACTGGTAAAAAAATTTCATGCTTTCTAAGCATGGGACAAGTGCATACCCTCCAACGTGTTGCAGCAGAAAACCGGGATTCATGTTTTCTGGGGCCATGTTATCATGCGAGTCATATGGCCTGCACAAGACCCCCAAAATGGGAGGTCCCAATTTAATCAGGACAGTTGAGGAATATGCAAGTGCAAATCCGGATTAGCCCTGTAATTAAGCTAGGCCTGTGCCATTGGGCTGGGAATGGTGTACAGTTAAGGAAAATCTGTGCTGACGAATGGATGCACATTTAAATCAGGCATGTGCTGTTGAATGGGAGGCAATGCACAGTTAAGCCAAGCCTGTGCTGTTAAATGGGCTCTGTGCTGCTGTTGAAAGGGGGAGTAAAATGCAATTAAACCAGGTCTGCATTGCTGAATGGGAGGTGATGGACAGTTAAACTGGCTGTGTACTGTTGAATTTGGAAAAATGCACAGTTAAGCCAGGTCTGTGTTGGGGAATAAAATTAAACCAGATCTGCATTGTTGGATGGGAAGTGATACACAGCTAAGCCAGGACTGTACGTTGAATGAGCAACAAGGCTGAAGTTCACGTGTTGCACAGGCATTGAACCAGCGATGCAGGCATTACAAGACTTTCAGATATTTAGAAGTTGTGTATTCTTTTCACTTTTGGAAAGCATAAGCACCCTGCTCATATGATTGCTGGCCTTCTCATAAAGCAGAAATATAAATGGGAAAATCAAAATGGTTTGTTTTACCCCCCTGTTATCAGCACATTCCTGTCATCCCCTTCCCCACGTCACCCACCCAGCTAGGAAAATGGAGGGTGAAGTTCTGCAGCTATTTACTCTCCTTCAAAGCGGTGACTCATCGCCAGTGCATCAATCCCTCATTCAAGACGCAGGGAGGTCTCCTTTTCCTTGTCCTTCATTCAGCTAAGTGACTTCTTAATTATTCTTCAGGGATTCTGCTCTGTCATCCTGACAATGGCATATAATGTTGTTTAATGTGCTCCTTCAGCCACAGCTGAGCACTCTTGATAGCTCTTCCATGCTGAACAAAGTCAAAGCGGGTGGAATAGTTCAGGTTTGAGGCTTTGGCACTCGCTTGCTCCTCTTGCCAAGCGGCGCACTGGAAGCGGCATTTATGTGACTGAACAAATGACGCATGGGAGGTTTCCTGGTTGGGAAACGCCTACCATACAGAGAACAGGGGCCTCTGTGTGTTGTGAATATGTGTGTGCTTAGGGTGCGGGTCTGTGTTGTGGTGTTTCTCTCGCTTTCTCTCTGAACCATAGCTCCCTCAGCCATTTTCTGCTGCACTTGGAGCACCCAGGAAGCTTGGCCAACTAGCTGTACCCATGAAGAGCAAGAACTTTGGGGCGCCTGTAGCTCGCTTCCAGGAGGGAAACCTATTTATATGGAGGTTGTAGATGTTGACAGCAGTCACGAAATTAAAAGATGCCTGCTGCTTGGGAGAAAGGCGATGACAAACCTAGACAGCATCTTAAAAAGCAGAGACATCACCTTGCCAACAAAGGTCCGTATAGTTAAAGGTCCGTATAGTTAAAGCCATGGTTTTCCCAGTAGTGATGTATGGAACTGAGAGCTGGACCATCAAGAAGGCTGATCGCCGAAGAATTGATGCTTTTGAATTATGGTGCTGGAGGAGACTCTTGAGAGTCCCATGGTCTGCAAGAAGATCAAACCTCTCCATTCTTAAGGAAATCAGCCCTGAGTGCTCACTGGAAGGACAGATTGTGAAGCTGAGGCTCCAGTACTTTGGCCACCTCATGAGAAGAGAAGACTCCCTGGAGAAGACCCTGATGTTGGGAAAGATGGAGGGCACAAGGAGAAGGGGACGACAGAGGACGAGATGGTTGGACAGTGTTCTCGAAGCTACAAACATGAGTTTGACCAAACTGCAGGAGGCAATGAAAGACAGGAGGGCCTGGCATGCTCTGGTCCATGGGGTCATGAAGAGTCGGAAACGACTAAACGACTAAACAACAACAACAAAAATGTTGGTGGGTTGCCAGCCAGCCCTGCATACCCTCCAACATTGATGAAAATAGGGGCATCATAAATATTATTATTATTAATTATTATTTATAATATTTATACCCTGCCCATCTGACTGAGTTGCCCCAGCCACTCTGAGCAGCTTCCAACATATATGGGCAATCAGTGGCAAAGGAGATGCTTTATAGGCAGATCCCTAATTCAATCCTTGGTTTTTCAAGCTAATATTACCAGCTAATATTACTTCAACAATTCTCTGATGAAAATAGGGATGTCCTGTTCAACAACAACAAGAACAATTTTATTATTTATACCCTTCCCATCTGACTGGGTTCCCCTGGCCACTCTGAGCAGCTTCCAGCATATATGAAAACATAATAAAACTATACAGAGCTGCCTTCAGATGTCTTCTAAAGGTTATCTCCTTGGCTTGGGGGTCACATAACTCCACACCCTTCAACGTTTCTCCAGTGAAAATAGGGACGTCCTAAGGAAGAGTGGGACATTATGGCAATACGCCCACCTGAGAGGTGCCGGAACTGAGTTCTGGTGAGTTCCAGCTGAAAAAAGCCCTGGGACTTCCTGTACAGAAAGCAGGCGCTCCATCACGGAGCTTTTCAACTCAGCTTAAAATGAGCAACTTTGCAGCAGGCTGAGCCTGCTAAGGTTTTGTTGTGTTGTGCATTCAGAAGCAGCAGAGGAGGGAGGGAGAAGGCAACCTTGTCTAGTCTGAGGAAAGTGTAATTTCTGTTTATGAACAGCAAGATTGGAAATGGGTCGCCTGAAGGGAATATTATCTTCATATAAACAAGATTATGCCTGGGTGGGTGGAATAATGGTTTTGGGTGCAGCGGAAACCCATTGTCTCTTTGTATTGCTAATGGCAGCTCCCTGAATGGAAATCAGAAATCTAGATTTGTTTCTTAAACTCCCAGGAGGGGTGGGGGTGGAAACATGTTCTGGTGCTAGGGAGAAAAATACCTTTGAAGGTGAGTAAATAGCTGACAATGATTCACCTTGTATGTATTTAATTTTTAATCTTCCTTGTTAGCCTGTCTATTTATCTACATCTCTTGGAAGAGCTCAGGAGGGGACCCTGTTGAATAGTGTGTGAGCTTGATGTGGAGCATCTGCTGTTGAATGACTGTGAATGTGTCTGTCACTTTGGGTTCCCCTGGAGTCATAGAATCATAGAATTGTAGAGTTGGAAGGGACCCCAAGGGTCATCTAGTCCAACCCTCCGCAATGCAGGAATATGTTCTTGAGAATAGTCTGGAATATCATTTTAAACAAATCACCCTGGCCCTGGGTTGTTCCCGGGTGGGGTAGTAATTTGTCTGCAGGGGTGCTGCTTGGGAGGCCATGGCACCTCCAGGGCAGAAATCCAGGATCTTACCCTGCAGAGCAGAACACATTTTGAATTAAGTGGAAATAAAACACTTTACCAACTACAGTGGTACCTCGAGTTAAGAACTTAATTCGTTCCGGAGGTCCGTTCTTAATCTGAAACTGTTCTTAACCTGAGGTACCTCTTTTGCAAATGGGGCCTTCTGCTGCCGCTGCACAATTTCTGTTCTCATCCTGAAACAAAGTTCTTAACCTGAGGTACTATTTATGGGTTAGCGGAGTCTGTAACCAGAGGTACCACTGTAAAGAGAGGGGCCCTTCTAAGACTGCAAAACCCAGGGTCACCTAACTTTAGACCTTAGGGCCAAATCCCACAATTCTGTTGTTGCAGGACCCCCTAAAGTGACAGACAATGCTAAAAAAGCACAACTTGATGTTGAAAAGTAGAGAATTGGACTTCAGATTGGGAAAATAAGAAACTGAGAGCAACTGAAACTGGCAGATTCACCAGTCCCTAGCTCAGGGTCTAAAACATGGGTAGGCAAACTAAGGCCCAGAGGCTGGATCCGGCCCAATCACCTTCTAAATCCAACCTGTGGATGGTCCAGGAATCATTGTGTTTTTATACGAGTAGAATGTGTCCTTTTATTTAAAATGCATCTTTGGGTTATTTGTGGGGCATAGAAATTCGTTCTTTATTTTTCTTCAAAATATAGTCTGGCCCCCACAAGGTCTGAGGAACAGTGGACCGGCCCCCTGCTGAAAAAGTTTGCTGACTTTTCCAGCAAACTACTAGTGGAATCTTGTAGAACTTTGGTGCTAATTTCTGTGTTAACATCCGGGACGGGGAGAGGAATCTATCTGTTTGCAACCCAGAAAATCCTGGGAGTTTTGCATCATGATTTCATGCGATGGAATTAATGGTTGTCTTCCGCCGTACTTTTTTTATGCCACTTAAATTTCTGGTGTGACGTGGCATTATGTTGATCAAAAGGTCACAGTTACATAATGCAATGGGCAATGCAGTGTAAAAGGAGCATAGGAATCCTGGAAAACAGCAGCACTGCAAGCTGGCTGAAAGGGGAGGACTTGCAAATAAAACAAATATCGCAAGGACGCCATCAATCTCCACTGCTCTTTGATCCGAAGGAATCAAAGCCTTAGCTCCCTTAGCTGTGCTGGTCCCCAGAATTTCTCACTGCTCAGGGAAGTGGGCAGCCTGCTGCCATGCTGGTGTGTGTGTGTGTGTGTGTGTGTGTGATTGTGAGAGCCTACTGCTTCTTGAAGGAGCCCATTTCCCTGCTGAAACTTATGTACTGAAGTTCTCACCCTGGGCCAGCAGATAGTTTCACTCAGGTCCGCATATGCAAATAAGGAATTGAAAGTGACGTTCAGTGATTGGATAGTTACTGGAAGTTGTTACTGTTGCTTTGTAGTTGAGGTCTATATAAGCAGGTTGGCTGAACCCTTCAGTTCAGTTCTGTTCTGGCCTGTGAATAAACAAGAGCTGTCTGAAGAATCGCTGTGTCGTCTGATATGTTCACCCACAACTTAACAGGAAAAGTCCTCAACATTAAGAGCCCTCTACTAATGTTCTGCTGAAACACAGTTTCCACTCTGGAGCAAGACAGCCATTCAGGTAGCTGAAAAGCATGATCTTCTTAATCTTCATCTATCCAGACTTAAACATTCCCAGCTCTTTCAATTCTCCCTCAAAGGACTTGGTTTGCAGACGCCTCAACCACTATTTCTCTTGTTAAGTTTCCACTCCTTATTTTCTTTTCTTCCCCAAAGGAAACTAAAGCTGTCTCTGGACTTTACTTCTGGGGAAAATAGGACCACATATATGCTGTTACCAAGCAGAAGTCCTGACTTTCTGTTCCTTTCTTCCCTTCGCCAGGATGCCCTCCTGGTCATTCTGAAGAGTCTGATGCCAACGTGTTTATTCAATATCATTGGATTTGGATCGACCTTCAAGGCCTTGTTTCCTTCCAGCCAGACCTACTGCGAGGTGAGGGAACGCTTTCTGTCTCTTCAATTTTAAATCTCCTTTTCCTCAGAGATCTTAACCCATCATGAGCAGACTTTGTGGTGACTCCGTAATTCCCTTCAGAGTTTCACATGGTAAGGGAGCAGTAGGGACTTGCTAGCTGGATCTTCCTCCTTCATCACACCCCCCTCAACTAGGTCTATCACCCTCCACTCACTGAAGAATGAACAGGATTTTCTGGAACCAGTTCACTGTGTGTAGATTAGGCTCGTGTGAGTAAATTTCTTATGATCTCAATGTTGAACTTATCCACATGATGCTATCTCCCCCATCTAATTCTCATCTATCTCATTGATCTTGATGAGAGATGAGTTATCCGCCCCCCTCCCCCAGTTCTCTCTTCTTATATGAGCGTAAGAAGTTCCCTGCAGGATCAGGCCAATGGCCCATTTAGTCCAGCAACCTTTTCTCACTAGCCAACCAGATGCCTCTTTGAAGTCCATAAGGCAGCCTTTCTCAACCTGTGGGTCCCCAGATGTTGTTGAACTACAACTCCCATCACCCCTAGCTAGCAAGGCCAGAGCTCAGGGATGATGAGAATTGTAGTCCAACAACATCTGGCGACCCACAGGTTGAGAACCACTGCCATAAGGAATACCTAAGTGCTCTCTCCCCACTTGCAATTCCCAGAAGCTGGCGTTCAGTGTCTCCATCACTGAAGATGGAACATAGTCAGTTTGTGCCTAGTAGCCATTGATAGCTTTATGCACCATGACTTTTTTCTAATCAGCTTTTAAATCCATCCAAGTTAGTGGCCACATATGCTGTCATTATACTTTGGTTTAGAGAAAAGGCAAGAGGTGCCATGATAGAAATTTATAAAGTTGTGCATGACATTGAGGAAGCTAATAGAGAAAAGTTTTTCTCCCTCTCTTATAAGACCAGAATTTGGGGACATCAACCCCCCGGCTCTGAACCTTGTCCCCTTTGGACATTTCCCAGCTGGTGCCTCCCTCCAGCTTTCTGCATCCATGACAATTGTGTTGCAGCTGCTGGAATCGATGGCGTTGTGTGTTTGGTTGCAGCACCATGCTTACAATAGTTTTCCCATTTTGCAGGTGTGCTCTCAAGGCCCCAAAAGGTTGGTTGCTCCTCACCTAGCATAACCCTTACATAACCCTGCCCCATATCCTTCCTCCTGTTCATGTGAACCCCTCCACAAATGCCAGTTTGCCTTTTGTCCATGTGTGAGCCCCCTGGGTGGTTCTTGTGCTCCTCTGCAGGAGAACTTGGCCATTGCATGTGAAAGCATAAAGAAGATCCGTGCCGACATGGGTGGCACCAACGTCTTGTCGCCCTTGAGGTGGGTCATCCGGCAGCCGATCCACCAAGGCCACCCACGGCTGCTCTTCCTGCTGACCGATGGTGCCGTCAGCAACACGGGAAAGGTCATCGAGCTTGTCCGGAACCACTCGTTCTCCACTAGGTAGAAGCCCCTTCTGGCATTTCCTCTCCCCCTTGCTTTTGCAACAGCCTCTCCCATCCTCCACCGTATTGGCAAATCTATTTATTGACTTGTGACCTTTATGCCAGGCTGAATGCAAAGGCAGATCTCCCCAGGACCAAGTGCCTTTCTGGGCTGTCAGTTTGGGGCTTTGTGGAGGCTGAAAGCTCTTTCAGTGAGCTCCCAAGCTCTCAGTCTGACTGTACTATCATGTCTCCTTCATGTTTAAGACTGGAAGAAAGCTAAAGGAGTGGTGGACAGAACTTTGGTGGTGAGGGAGGAGAATTAGACTAATAAACTGTTATAGATTTGATGGGTGTCAGTCTGGATGATGATATGAGTGGGTCTCTTCCAAACCTACAATTCTGTATCTGTGAGGACAGGATCTATAAGAGGGAACCTGGTCAGACCATTCCCTTTGTTAAGGTAATGGCTCCAGCTGGCCAGCTTAAGTACCCATCCTTTGCATCTTAAAGATCGACCTCTGTTGCCATAGAGACAAATGAGTGAGCCTTTTCACACTTCACCTGGCTGGATGCTGCTTCATCCTAGAAAGGCGCACAAATAAAAAGTAGTAAAATAGAATAAAAAGTCATAGAAACTAGTTAAAAAGAATAATTAAGATGCACCAGAACAGATTTTGAGGCAGCAATTAGAGCACAGCTTGCCCTAACAGCATAAGAGTCAGCTCCTAGCGGCCGAAGTCCCTTCACCCTCCGCACCCCCAATAAATGACAGTGGCCAGCATCTTCTGTGCCTTAGTTTCCAAAGGCCTGTCTGAATAGGAAGAAAAGAACAGGAAGGAAGAATAACAAGGAGGAATCCTGTCTAATCCTGCTAAGGAGGAAATTTCACGATGCAGGAGCAGTCACAGAAAAGCCTATCTCTCATGCCACCACCAGCTGTGCTTCTGCTGTTGATGGGAGCAAAATTCATTTGGAATTCTAGCCTTGCAGAACTTTCCACTGCCAGAGTCTCGGCATTTCCCTTCACCACCATTGTGGGCGCATCCAGTCCCTCTCTTTTCCTCTTGCAGGTGCTATACTTTTGGCCTTGGGCAGAATGCCTGTCGGAGGCTGGTGAATGGCCTGGCTGCCGTGTCCAAAGGAAGTGCGGAATTCCTGGTCGAGGGAGAGAGGTTGCAGCCAAAGGTACTGCTGTGGTTTTCCATCTCCTTTGCAAGAAAGGGTTGCAATGTGGGCTGCTCCTCTTCACTCTTCCAACCAGCCAGGCAGCTGAGTTACAGGATTATGAGAGGGGAAGCAAAGTTCTCTACCTCTCTCTCCCCCCAACCCCACATACTTTCCATATGAAATGCATTGTTCTATAAACTTTCTCTATCACATAACCCCCAAAATGTAACCCCTGGGGAAGATACTGATGGGGAAGATGCTGCAGCTCCTCCCACCTTTATCAGGCTCCAGAACAAGCTCCCAAGCATACCTAACTCATTGACCTTGTAAAAGCCATGTTTGCACAACCTGGTAAGAGCCCTTTAAGATAGCATAGCTAGTTTCTCCAAGGAGGAGAAGTCAAGTACAGTACAGGCTTTGCCAAGCTACCTAAGGCTTCAGATCAGGTGTCCCCAACTAAGGCCCGTGGGCTGGATAAGGCCTGAGGGACTCGTTTATCTGGCCTGTGGCGATCCCCGCTGCCGCCGCCCATTCTTACCAGTGCTGTGCTGCGCGGCTGCCCACTTCCGGGTCGGAGGAGCACTGGAAATAGCCTGTGCGCATGCGCAAGCGTTATTTGCACATGGGCAAGCATCATTTCTGGTGCACATCCGGGTTGGAGGAGGCCCATGCACATGCGCACAAGCTATTTCCGGTGCTCCTCCGACCCGGAAGTGCGCCGTAAATAGCATGTGCGCACACATATGGGCATGCGCTCCCTCGCCCTCCGGCTTGCCTTGCGATTGGCGCTGCAGACAGATTGGCGCTGGAGACACCGGCCTTTGATGCCCCCTGCTTCAGATGGTCTCAGCAATCTGCTGAGATGTTTATCCAACAGGGGCCGCTGAGAGCTGTCCAGGGTCCTGATGTCTGTTGAAGCTGCTTCTGCCTGACTTAGCCTGCTTGCCTGGGAAAACTATCTGATGGTTTCCAGTTCCCTGGCCCCAAGCTCTGACAGGCTATTGGGCTCCCCTTGAACCCAAGGAGGACTGTTGGGGAATGATGGGAAGTGTGCTGTGGCAATAGGTACCTCCTATCGTTCTGGTGATATTGTCCCTGCCCGTTCAATACACTTGCTGCTTCCACTCCGTCCTCTGCACGACTGTACAAGAATCACATGCAGAAGTAAAAGAAGACAGATCTAATTTAGAACACTCCCCCCAAAAGTTATATATATATATATATATATATATATGGGCCTACAGATGGAAATTTGTGAACCATGATTCAGAAAGTGGTGGTTGGAGGTGGGTTCTCAGACATGCACCAAAGTGTCTAAGCAACTTTAAATCCACTCCAAAGCAAATCAATTGCAAGAGTTTTTCCACTGTGGAAATGTGCATACATCTGCTCTCCTCGCCCGCGCTGTAAGTCTGGGGAAGGGGCAAAGTGTGCCCTGAAGACCAACCACTACTTCCAAGTCCATCTTCCCAAGTTAGGGACTAAAATCATCAGAATGATGGCCCCAGTGCACCCATTTTTGTGTGCCTGAGAGTTTTCACCTGGCTTTAGGAAGCCAGTGCAAACTTTGAAGTGCTTTGGAATCAGTTGTTTGCTATCATTAAAAAAATTTGATTGGAGTCAGCCAGCGCAGGTAAGATGGTCGATGAGCTCAGTTTAAGTTTGGTCACCCTACTGCAGAGGAGCATGAGCCAAAGACAAAACTAGCAATTAAGATCAGCACACTTTTTTAATAACATTTTTTAATTAGTTTTCCAATATACCCTCCAAAATAACCAAATTATAGCAATAACAAACTAGACAATTATCAAAGTGCCAATCAACTCCCAATTATTACATTCTAGTGAAAGTGGCTCCCCTCATGATGGTTTGGGTGCATTTCCAATCTTATATCAGTGTGTTCCATAATCCTAATTAATGTCAGTTACATTTCAGTAATAATAATAATCCCTTCGTTAACAGCTACATAATTATTTTCATTCATGATGTTACAGTATATAAATTTATAAAGCTTTAAGTGAGGAACTCAAACTATTACCTTTATTGTGCTCTGGGTGTGAAAACTCTTATGTCCATGGAGAATCCTTCTGTCCATGCAGTATATGATGTTGTCTCTTTCACTTCCCAGCTGTTGTTTTCTCCCATTGTGGCTTGGGGCGGAACTGAATCTCAAAGTTTCTCAGAGGTCTTATTTTTCCGTCCCTTGCTTCAGTGTCTCAGAACAGATGACAGTCTGCTAGAAACCATTTCGTCTCACTAGTAAAACATGTTGCAGATCTTTGCCATTTTCCTCTCAGCCTAGGAAAAGGTGTGCAGTTTTTGAATGCACTGCAGATTTAATACTCCTTTCCAACTCCCAGAATCTCTGCAACATTCTTATCACAGCCCCCAAATTCTTTTCCTTCCAGCAAGAGATTTATGGCCCAATTAAACTTTATCTTAAGATTACATTCTGTCAGTAGCACACAAAAATCTCAGTCTTTTTCCTTGTCTGTTGTTTTTAAACTGAAGTGAGGGGAATTATTCTGTCTTTCCAACAGACCTGCTTCATCTTCCCCTCCCCCTCCTTTCTTCATTTCAGATCACACGCAGTTTCCATTTTTGTTTGTTGTTATCAATATTACTCCAGTGTCCTAAGGTCAGCACACTTGGGAACAGCAGACAACTGCATGCAGCTGAGCCAGGCTTTCTCAAGAATTGTTTCATTTGCTGGCTCATACTTGGGATCATTGATCAAAGGTACCTTCAGGGTGCCAGAGCAGCCTTTGCCGACCTGGTGTCTCCAGATGTTTAGAACTACGGTTCCCATCAGCTCCAGGCAACAGTGCCCCCATGTAGAAGGTTCCAATTTTCACTTTGGGCATCTCCAGGTAACACTTGAAACCCTGGCAGGTAGACAGCACTGAGCTACGTGAAGCATAGGTCATAGTGCTTAAGGAAGCTTCCTGTATTTATTATGAGCATTGTAGCCTATTGGTAGACATCATCCTTTGCCTTCAGAAGGTCCCAGGTCCTTGGCATCTACAGGCAGAGGCTGGGGAAGGCCTGAAATCTCAGAGAGCCTCTGCTTTTCTGTGTAAACAATCCTGAGTTAGAGGAATCAATGGTCTGATTCAGTATGAGGCAGCTTTCTAAGCTCCGGTACAGTTTGCTGCATCTTTCAGTTCCTTTGTGTATTTTCCCCGACACACACACACACACACACACACACACACAAAACAACCCCCCCCCCCGATGTGCTTGTATCATGTATCAGGCAGCTTCTGATATTCCTAGCCTGGCCAAAGGTTTGTGTGCTTGGATTTGCATGTGTGTTTGATAAAGAGGCATCCATCCTCCACTCAGTGATGTAGCCCCTTGAGATGCTAGGGGGAATAACATCCCTAGAACAAAATAAAGGATATTGTGCATTGAACAAACAAAATTCTAACAAGAGGCAAAAATCCATAAGGCAGGGATTTGTCAGAGGCAGGGTCCAAAAAACAGAAACGATGCCTGAAAAATAGAAACAGGCAGAGCACATCTGAGGCCAGCCCTGTCCTTTGTCATTCTGTTTTCTGGGGGAAGGGCCATAACTCAGTGAGAATAGCCCCTGCTTTGCTTGTTGAACATCCCTCCATCATCTTCAGGTGACAGACCCTTGCCTGAAACCTTGGGAGCCACTGCCAGTCAGTGGTAGGCAGTACTGAGCTAGGTGGACAATAGCCATCAAATGTAGTAGCTGCACAGTCTCTGCAGTGTCTCCTTTCACCCCATCATCCCACTAGAAAAAGCATTCCCACCCTCCACCCCCCTGGATTTCATTACGATTCAAAATTCCTCCAAGATGCTCTGGTCTTTTAATGTGACAACACATCGCTAGTCTTGCAGTTGAGTCTAAAACATCTGATCATCTAATGATCTCTCCCCCCCCACCCCCCCGTCTCAGAAGGACTGCGGAGGCAGGTGGTTTGGCAGCTGGTGCTCTTTTTCCACTCCCTGACGCCCACACATTGAGTGGGCCCAGTTATGTCGGATGAAAAGCGCCCCCACGGACCAGTCACCGGAGAGATGCAATTTACCCTTTTGTGTGTAAGAGCAGGGAGATTGGCAAGGGAGTGCGTGTGTCTATGTGCAGGAAGAAAGAACCGTCTTGGTTGGAGAAAGGGGTTTGCTTTCAACGCATCAGAGACAATAGAAGCAGAGGAGACGTAACTTGCTCAAGAAGTGGAACCAGCCCTTCTGTTTTCTAGCCAGGGCCTGAACCTGGGTGTTCAGTAGCCGGAAATTGGGGGGTGGGGGGGAGCAATAAAACAGGGCTGCTTTTCTTTTGCCTCAGTGTGATGTCAAAGCAACTTGGTATGTCAGACTCCCCACACCGACAACTCTTTAAGTGTTAGACTGGCGTCAAAAGCCATTGTTTTCCTCACACCATGCCCTGGAATGACGCTCAGTCTGGGGCCTTGTGGAGGATGGTTGTCAGACTTGGAAGAAAAGGATAAAAGCTCTGCTTCTGCCAGAAGCCCCTAAAGGGTTTCTTCTCCCGCTGGAGAACTTAGGTGAACTGGTTCCCCTGTCTCCCAATTTCCATGCCCACAAATAGGGATGGACAAATCTGCTCTTCCAGGGGCTTTTCAGTTTCTCATTTCCCCCACTCTGAAATACTGTCCTCCACCTTTCTGAAGTGCTTTGTGATTGATTGACTTTTTAAAATTACACACCCTCCTGAAAATGCGCCAGCCATTTCGGTGCAAATGTCTCCTAATAAGCACTTTTTTCTTTGTACACAGTTTTGATATATACACCCCTTCCCTCCTCAAAGCAGTCCCTTAACATCATGCACATTGTTTGCATGTTGTTTTCAGGGATATTGGGATTTTTAAGCAATCTTGCCCTTAATAGGTGCACTTTTGCACACGTTATTGGGCAGGAAAACTGCAAAATTTGGAGAAGGGTGAATTTCAAAGGATAGGTGTGTTTCAGTTTGCCTGTTGGTTCAAGAAGTGCAGATTAGACTGTTTCTCATTCAAATGCAAGTAACATAAAAGTTCTCCTTCATCCCACCTCACAAACAGTGAAGATGTTTGAGAGGCTAGTTTGCATGTAATTTTAAGAGTGGCTATCACTGATATTTGAAAAGATCTATCTCGTTGTTGTTTTTTCCTGGCTTGATATGCATTTGGGCACTCTGACTGCTACAACGTCCTCTCACAAATGCAATTTCTCATATTATCCAAGCATCCCTCTTTACCAGGAATGCCCACTCCTTCCTGATTCCGGTCCAATAGCCATCACAGTATCATTATCAGGGCATTATCAAGACCAGGCATAGGTGAACTCGGCCCTCCAGATGTTTTGGGACTACAATTCCCATCATCCCTGACCACTGGTCCTGTTAGCTAGGAATGATGGGAGTTGTAGTCCCAAAACATCTGGAGGGCTGAATTTGCCTATGCCTGATCAAGACACTCTAACTCAGGACGCAAGGGAGTGCTAAGAGGAAGGCATGCTTGGCAAATCCACACCATGATCAACTCCTGCCCAGAAACCAATGTCCCCACTGTGGAAGGATGTGTGGATCCAGAATTGGTCTCCACAATCACTTACGGACTCACTGTTAAAACCGTGTTTATGGAAGACAATCTTACTCTGCTACGCGTGATCACCAAAGAAAAGAAGAAGATTATTATGATTATCAGAGCAAAAGGAGGGAAAGTGTATTTCTCCTTGAGTTCCTTGGAGACATTGGATGGATGTTGAGGTGCAACTCTGCTTGCTTAGAAGGCTCTGCATGGTGTTAAGACAGATATAGTGGGAGAGTCCAGATTCCTAAATTGTCTCTGTCCCTTTGATCTCTGTGCTGACCTGTCCTTTGAAGTCAAAGTGTCATTTAAGTTTCATCCTTTCCCCCCTTCACCTCCTCTCTCACTTTTTCTGGACTTGCAAGCGCCAAGGCCACGTCGCTTGTATCTTCCAAGAAAGAAGGGGCAATAGGAGCTTCTTTGTTTCGCCAACTAGTTAGTTAGCTAGCTAGGGCTATAGAACACTTTCCAAACAATAATGCACTTCCCTTAATAAACATAAGCTTCCTTAGCTTACACTTAGTCTGAGTGCCTTCCAATTAAAGGTGTGCTCCAAGCAAGGATACATTTTGCTAAAGGTAACCTCCTGCTGTTGCATATAAACACCAAATGCTGACAGGAGGAAAGGTCAGATAAAAATGCCATGAATATATAAATGTTCACAAAATGTTTGGAGCTCCCAACTCACAGTCCAGCAATGACACTTCTAATCAGGGTTGGTCCAGCTGGAAAAGAAGGTTTCAAGAGTCTGTGGACCACCGGCTCATCATCTTCCAGTCTGGATTGTATAAAATCTTGCCGGCTCACAAGTTTTGTACAACCTTTAATTTTTTTTACTTTTATTTTTTGCAGATCAGCCAAGTTTGGGGGGGGGGGGGGAGAGAAAGAGACAGAGCAAATGAGGGGATGGAATTTATGCGTCTTCAAAAGCTTGAGATTCTCCGCTCTGTATCCCTGAGATGAAAGCAAGCATTTATAGGGCCATTAATTTGGCCATTGGACTTCTTTGAAAAAAACAGTGTCAGCTGCTCTCGGGGGACACATAGAGCAGCCTCATCTAAAACAACACTTCCCTCTTTTGCTGTGTGATTTATAGCAGAAGGGTTCACTCTCTTTTGCCTCTGAAAGCAGCTCCTGAACCATGGACTGGTATGGAGAGGCAGAGGATTCTCAGGACTGCAGCACTGCAGACAACATTTTTTTAAAAAAGTAAGTGTAGTGTTTAGTGCACCATGTTCCTGGAGCCCTAATGCAAAGGAAGGAAGCAGCATAGGAATGAATCAAAATCAACAAAGCAGCTGTGGCACTTTCAATACATTTTAAAATACATTTATTGCATCATAAGCTTTCGGAAGGTTGGAATTAGGAGTGAGCAGATTCACCACCCCAACACACACACACACACACACACTGTTCATAGGTTTGCTCTGTCTTGTGTTTCACTCCTCCTGAACTCTGTTTAATTGGAGCCATACTCGGCGGTTTCACTCATATGTAAGGGTAGAAGAATCTGTCCATTTCAGCTTCTCAGCTTCTCATTCTTAAATTCAGTTTTCCACATTTCCACAGCAACATTTGCGATTCTTTGAAAATGAAAAAGTCATCAGCATTGCTGTGCAGATTTCTCCTGATAATTGCATTTGTATGTATTTTCTCCTCAAAATAACGTTTCCCCCCCTCCCAAGCAATTCCCCCATATGTAATGCATTTTCTATGTTATGTTCACCAACGTTATTGGACTTTGGTATGCAGTGTGTGGACTGTGAATTTGGCTTAGAGAGTGGACTTTACCTGTTGCAATCACACATAGGGATATGAGCCTTTGCTTAAGGATCACTTTGAGCCTTCGCTTAAAAATAAAACAAGATTCTAGTCCTCATGTTTCTAAGGGCTGGTTTAAACAGGAAATTTTATTATATTGAGTCAGACCATTGGTCCATCTAACTCAGTAACTGCATCGCTGACTGGCAGTGGCTCTCCAAAGTTTCAGACAGGTCTCTCTCAACCCTACCTAGAAATGTTGGGAATTGAACCTGGAAAATTTTGCATGCAAAGCATAAACACTCCCATGAGGTGTGTTATTTCCCACATTCTCCCATCTTTTATGCAGGGCAGCAGGCAGTGATTTGGTGTTTTAGGGCTTTCCAGTTCAATACCAGTACATCAATTATTCCTAGAAACAACCTAAGGACCCGTAAGCTCTTTATTCTGCCGACTTTCCATAGCAGTGAGCAGCCTTGCGTCCATATTTTGCTCTAACTAAAATTTCCAAACGGCCTTCAAAGGCAGCTCCAGGTACAACTCATAGCAGTAGTGCAGCCTGAATATGTGGGTAACTATGACCAGGGACGCGGGTGGCGCTGTGGGTTAAACCACAGAGCCTAGGGCTTGCCAATCAGAAGGTTGGCGATTCGAATCCCCGCGATGGGGTGAGCTCCTGCTGCTCGGTCCCTGCTCATGCCAACCTAGCAGTTCGAAAGCACGTCAAAGTGCAAGTAGATCAATAGGTACCGCTCTGGCGGGAAGGTAAACGGCGTTTCCGTGTGCTGCTCTGGTTTGCCAGAAGCGGCATAGTGATGCTGGCCACATGACCCGGAGGCTGTACGCCGGCTCCCTTGGCCAATAAAGCAAGAGGAGCGCCGCAACCCCAGAGTCGGCCACGACTGGACCTAATGGTCAGGGGTCCCTTTACCTTTACCTATGACCAAATCTCAGCACAAAGGTTTACCAGTACATGTGATTGGAATCTGATTTGACAGACTTGTTCTTGCTCTGGGTTCCCAGATGATAAAATCTCTGAAGAAGGCGATGGCTCCTGTCATTAGTGACGTCTCTGTGGACTGGGTCTTCCCTGAAACAGCCGAAGTATTAATCTCACCTGTCAGTGCCAGCTGCCTTTTCCCAGGGGACCGGTTGGTGGGCTACAGTATCGTCTGTGATACGTCCCTGTATGTTTCGAACCCCAGGCTGGTGAGTAACCCCCCACAGTAAACCTTCTGCTTAATATAATGCCATTAACGATGATCTGGCTCCATCCTGTTCTTCCCCCATTACAGAAACAAATGGGGTTGGCTTTTATAGCTCAACTCTCCATTAAAGGACACAGTGTCTCCTAAGTCCATTATCAGTCAGAGATGAATGGATGGAGGCAAGATCCAGTGAAAGCAAGGTAGCTCTTATTTTTCTGTTGCAGCAGAGTTCCCCTCCCCACCTTGCCAGGAGGCGAGGACCCAGAATGAAGGTATGTGAGAACTTTTAAAGACTTTAGAAATTGCTCAGCCCCTTAACCAAAGACCACCCAAAAGCATCATAGACACATCACAGAAAGAGGCGGTCTACAACAGAAATTTGAGTGTGGCTTTTCTCCTGTCTGTCAAGATAATGGTCACTGATTGCATTAACTGGCCAGTCTAGGCCATTCATTTGAGATGGTGAATACCTTAGTTTGTTTGTTTTTTTAATTGTTTATCTATCGATCTATTTATACTTTTCAAGTTTATACGTTTCACTAATTTTATACATTTCACTAATTTTACAGTCATTTTGACATTTCAAAACTTGACTTCCTTCCCCCACTTTCTGAGGTTTTAATATCTTCTGCATATCCAAGTTAACTTAATTTGCTCATTTACTCATCTTCTTTAAATATATACTCTTATAAAACTGCAGGTTGCTACAATAATCCTGCCAATGGTTTCATCTCTTTATAATTCATCTGTAAATATTCAGCAAACCATTTCCCTTTTTTTATTTAAAAAATTGTTACAGTGGTACCTCGGGTTAAGTACTTAATTCGTTCCGGAGGTCTGTTCTTAACCTGAAACTGTTCTTAACCTGAAGCACCACTTTAACTAATGGGGCCTCCTGCTGCCGCCGTGCCGCCGGAGCACAATTTCTCTTCTCATCCTGAAGCAAAGTTCTTAACCCGCGGTACTATTTCTGGGTTAGTGGAGTCTGTAGCCTGAAGAATATGTAACCCAAGATACCACTGTATCTTGATTTCTTATTCTTCTGGTAAATTTTGCCATTTCTCCACAAGTTTTTATATCCATTCTTCCTTTGCTGGGACTTCTGTTCTTTCCATTTGGGGGCAAGTAAACACCTTAGTTCTTGAATACAGGTCACAGCCCTACCCTGTTCAGCTGAGATTCCTGCATTGCAGGGGGTTGGACTAGATGACCCTTGGGGTCCCTTCCAACACTACAATTCTATGATTCCGTGTAGAAGGCATTATACAAACTCAATGCCGTGAGAATCGGGAGATCCACTCCCAGTTACAGCAGACAAGGCCGAACTCAATGAGGCCATTTTTCAGCCATATAAATAGGCATCTTTTATTGATGGTCACCCTCACCTGAGAAATCAGATCCGGGAGAAAAAAAGACAGTTTGCCGAGATGGCAAAAATGACTGCATCAATCAGGAGCTGCTCCAATCAAAAATTCTACACAGAATGGGAATGCATAGGTGAATACAGGAAGAAATATGGTGTTAAAGCAGAACTCTTAGTAGGCAATTGTTCAGCGTGTAAGGACAAAAGAAGTAATTATAATTTAACAGTTTTCATGTTATTCTATTTTGTTAAAGCAACTAGAAAAAAATATTATGATGGGAAGATCTCACACAGGTGAAGGGAAGCAGTGGGGAGGAGGGGAGGGTTAGGCAGAATTTGAGAAATAAAATAATAGGCTATAATAAAAGGATATAATAGATTCTTATAGAATAGTAATATATTGTAAACAGAATAGAAGTTCAAAAGGGGAAGTAAATCTATATTTAGTATTTTCATTATTGTAATAGTTGTTATTATTTCTTATCAGTAGAAGGCAATGTTAATTTAGGCTTCTTCATTTTGCTGTCTGTATAACTTTCTTAAGAGGGACGCAGGTGGCGCTGTGGGTTAAACCACAGAGCCTAGGACTTGCCGATCAGAAGGTCGGCGATTCGAATCCCCGTGACGGGGTGAGCTCCCGTTGCTCGGTCCCTGATCCTGCCAACCTAGCAGTTCGAAAGCACCTCAAAGTGCAAGTAGATAAATAGGTACCACTCTGGCGGGAAGGTAAACGGTGTTTCCGTGCCCTGCTCTGGTTCACCAGAAGCGGCTTAGTCATGCTGGCCACATGACTCGGAAGCTGTACGCCGGCTCCCTCGGCCAATAAAGCGAGATGAGCACCGCAACCCCAGAGTCATCTGCGACTGGACCTAATGGTCAGGGGTCCGTTTACCTTTGCCTTTATAACTTTCTTAAGTCAAGAAGAAGAAGAAGAAAAGGGGGGAAAGACAGCAAGTGGAGAAGGGCTGTAGCTTATCATTAGAGCCAGTGTGGTGTAGTGGTTAAGAGCAGTAGTCTCGTAATCTGGGGAACCAGGTTCGAGTCTCCACTCCTCCACATGCAGCTGCTGGGTGACCTTGGGCCAGTCACACTTCCTTGAAGTCTCTCAGCCCCACTCACCTCACAGAGTGTTTGTTGTGGGGGAGGAAGGGAAAGGAGAATGTTAGCCGCTTTGAGACTCCTTAAAGGGAGTGAAAGGCGGGATATCAAATCCAATCTCTTCTTCTTCTTCTTCTTCTTCTTCTAGAGCACCTGCTTTGCATGCAGAAGGTCCCATGTTTAATTCCAGGTAGGACTGGGAGAGAAGCCTGTCTGAAACCCTGGACGGCTGCTGCCAGTCAGTGTAGACAGCAACAAGACAGATGGACCAAATGGTGTGGGGCAGTATCAGCTAGCTTTGCAGCTGGAGCTAAACGATCCTTTTGAACCAGTTTCCTTCCTCTCTCCTCTAGGATCCCACAGCTAATTCTCCCCTGGTCTCCTCGCTGGCCCAAATAGGACTAATTTAGCCAGCTAGCCTTGGCAATCATCTATTGTTTATTGGATGGATTCCCCCCCCCCAATTGATTTTTTAATTCTGAATTTATTGTTATTCACGTTTTATACTGTGTGTGTGTGTGTGTGTGTGTGTGTGTGTGTATTTAACATATCATTTTCAACAGTAATTAAACATACTTTTACATCTTATTCGAATTTTTGACTTCCATCAATCTTGTCTGAAAATTTTCCAATCTAATCTCTCAGTATGCATTTCTTATCTTCCCTGTTACATTTCAAACTCATAACCAATATCTCTATCTTTTTCTACTTTGTAACACTTCATATATTTCTCCTCACAAAACTTCTTGTAGTCCTACTAGCGTACTTTGTTGATTACAGCTGCTCTTCAAATAATTCATATACTTCTTCCAATCTTCTGTAAATCTCTGGTCCCACAGGTTTCGAATGCTTCCTGTCATTTTGTCCAATTCTGTATTTTATGCTGTTTTTTGTTACATCAAATGTTTTAAATTTGTTGTTAGCCACCCTGAGCCTGGTTTTCTGAACCGGGAAGGGCGGGGTATAAATCAAAATTTATTATTATTATTAGGACAAGAGGCGACGCTACAGCATGCTGCATTCCCAAGAGTCTGGCAGCTCCGTTTTCTTCCACTCACAAGAAGAAGGAGGTGGCTCGGATGTCTGGGGCTGCCTCAAGGATTCAGAAACCGGGTTGCCTTCAGAGAGGACCCCTGAACTCCTGGGGGTTGGAGGAGACCTGGGAAGTGAATCGGAAGTGGACTCTGGTCAGTTTCCTCTCCTTCAGATCTTTGGATGTGGTTCATACATGTAAAAGGGGAAAAGAAGATTTTCTCCTTTACTGTTCCTAAACTTTCCTCCTTTCCCAGATGTTTTGCTCCGTTTTCCATGTTTCCAGATCAAGTTTGGCAGTGTGGCGGCGACCTCATGAAAATTCATTAACGTCCTTGTGCAAGTTTATTTTCATATACGCATGCTTTTGTGCAATTTTGCCTAATTCACACATCTCTTGTAAAGCAACTTTCCCTAATATGTGCATTATATTCCCGAACGTGTGCATTTCCCCCCATACATATTCATTTTTTAAAATTATTATTTTCGTATGCAATGTTTGGTTGGAGATCTCCATTGCAGAATTCAGAGAAGGGCTCGTTTTGAAGGATAGCCATGCTTCATTCTGTGTATTGGTTCAGAAAGTGTGAATTAGGTAGGTTCACCTTTAAATGAAAATGGAATTGTCTTTCTGCCAAGTCCTTGGGAAAGAAGCCACCTTATTTTGGTTCCTTTTGCATGTTGCTTTACAGTTCATAATGGCGCCAAGTGCAGGGGCTCATTCTGGAAAGGCATTTTTATCTGGTGCAGTAAAGCACCACAATTTAGATGAAAGCCAGTGTGGCAAAGTGGTTAGAGTGCTGAGCTAGGACCTGGAGAGACCTGGGTTCAAATCCCCACTCATCCATGAAGCACGCTGGGTGACCTTGGACCAGTAACCATCTCTAGGGCTAACCTACTTTACAGGATTGTGAGAGTCAAATGAAGAGTGAGAGAGCCACAGATACTACCTTAGGCTCCTTGAAGGGTCATTCCACGCCAAATCACCTGGTGCCATGTGCTCTCATAACTCAAATTTTATTCAATTTTTTAAAATGTGTAGATACCTATGATAGAACCTCAAATTAATTTTTAAAGATATTTTGGTCCAAAATTGGGCGCAGGAGAATTTTAATTTTTTTTTGATTTTTGAGCGATTTAGGCTAATGCAATTTCTGCATCAGTTTAGAAAAAACCCTCCTGTTTCGCTTATTTTTCAACCAATTGGGCTTATTTGGGTATCAAAATAAAACTAATTTTTAAAAAATTCTTGAAGGAAATCTGAGTCGTGAGAGCACGGTCGAGTATTAAAATCAGGTGTTTTGATGTGGAATGACCCTGCCAACCTAGCAGTTCGAAAGCACGCCAGTGCAAGTAGATAAATAGGTACTGCTGCGGCGGGAAGGTAAACGGCGTTTCTGTGCGCTCTGGTTTCTGTATTGGTGTTCTGTTGTGCCAGAAGCGTTTTAATCATGTTGACCACATGACCCAGAAAGCTGTCTGTGGACAAACGCTGGCTCCCTCGGCCTGAAAGCGAGATGAGCGCCGCCACACCATAGTCACCATTGACTGGACTTAACCGTCCAGAGGTCCTTTACCTTTACCACTTGTATGGTCCACAGTCTGCGGCTGCTCATGTATCCACCCCTGTCACGAGAGGCCCAAGTGACCTCAGTGGCCAGGTGTAGCTTTTACCAGCCTTTTTATTAGTTGACTGATTTTATTTCTCAAGGGAGCTGCTGCTTTGAGGAGAGCTTTACCTATTAACTTCCCCCTGCTCCCCCCGCCTATATTGCTATGTTAAATAGAGTTGTATCCAAGGCTGGTCCTACTGTAAGTAGGTCCATTGAAGTTAATGGGCATGGCTAACTTAGGTTCATTAATTTCAGTGGGCCTAGTCTAAGTCGGATTTAGTTGCATACAACCTACTGGTGCTTTGTCTTCCCAGGAGTGGATGCGACAACAGCTCCGTCACGGCGTAGGGCGTACAGCACCAATCAAATTGCTGACCACGAACCATTCCGGAAGGTTCCCACGGCCAGCGACCCCAGCTCTGCCCTCATTAAGAATCCGCTTCGGAAGGCCCAGCTGCAGGACCTCACCCAACTCAGCCCAGAACCGCCATTGTGGCAGGTGGAGTTTCAGGTAAGCTTCCTTGCACTTTGAGTAAAAGATACGTTGGGGGGGGGTGTCCCTGGAGCTGCTTATCTGTGTGCCTTTTTGTTGTTTTCTAATGGGTGTGTCAAAAGCTTATTTGCCACACCTCCGAAAGTTCAGCACACCAGGGCAAGTGGCTCAAGCTATCTCCCACTACAGTAGACTCTTTCCGCAGAGGAAGTCGAGAACAGATCTTTAATGGGGAAATATGTCTGTAGATGGGAATGCAAGGGGTGTTCATAAGGAAATCTGACGATACCGTATTTTTCACACTATAGGACGCACCAGACCATAGGAGGGGGAGAATAGGGGGGAAAAAAATCCCCTCTGCAGCACCCCTTCAGCGAAGCGGCAGAAGAAATGGAGCCCCTTCCTCTGCGCTGTGCAGAGAGGGGAAACTGTGCAGTGCCTCTCCAGCGAAGCGAAGCCTGGAGAGCAAGAGGGATTGGTGTGCACCGACCCTTCTTGCTCTCCAGGCTTCAGGCGGCTTTCCGCAAGCCTTCTGCTGCGCTCCAAAGGCTTGTGGGTAGCTGCCTGGAGCCCCCGGAGCGCAGCGGGAGCTCTCCCTCTGCGCTTCGGAGGCTTCGCATTGCTATCGCTGAAGCCAAGGAGCCTGCATTTGCTCCATAAGATGCACACAGACATTTTCCCTTAATTTTTGAAGGGGACAAGGTGTGTCTTATAGAGCAAAAAACACGGCACCTTTCTTCTGAATGCAGAACAGGAGCAATCAGAAGATACATTCTCCTTGAAAAACTCTGAACGTAAGAAGCGTCTGCTAGATCAGGCCAATGGGCCAGGATCCTGTTCACACAGTAGCCAAGCAGATTCCCCCAATGGGAAGCACCACAAGCAGGAGGAGAGGGCAACACAGCACTCTCCCCAACTGTGATTCCCAGCAACTGAAATCCACTTGTCAAACTCACACATTCCTAAACAATATGCAAACCAAAACACAGCTATCCTTTTTTTAAAAAAAAAGAATTAAAAAAGTGAACCTAGGAATGGAGTGTGACCCTCTCAGTACTATGTATATGAATCCCTAATCCCCACCCCCTTCTAAGAAAGAGCCTTGCTTAAAACATACAGAACGCCACAGAACGTCACAGAGGTTCCAGCTGTGGTTACCAAGCAACTGAGCCCTGGTATCATACACCTAATCTTCCTCTCTGTAATTAAAGCAGCTGGCTGGCTGAAGCTCGTATATTTTGCTTTGTCTACCTCACAAGAGGTCAACGAAACCTTTCCAATAAGTGGAGCAGCATAGATCACTTGAGACATGACGTTCAGAGGAGTCAGGGTGCCGGTCTGTTGGCTCTATAAACCATTAAGAGTCCTTGTAGCACCTCGAAGATTAACTGTGGTTGGAATCATTGTGGAGAGCCGCTAGCTTCACTGGGTGCTTAACCGAAGCACATCTGATGAAGTGAGCATGAAAGCTTATGCCATAAGGAGTAAGTCTTTGAGGCAGTGTGAGACTCTCTCTTGCTCAAACATAGCATGATTAAGAATACGTGAGCATAAGAGGCCTGCTGGATCAGGCCAGCAGCCTATCTAGTCCAGCATCCCGTTGTCCCAATGGCCAACCAGGAAGCAGGATTTGAGCACAAGAGCACTATCCCTTCCGGGGTTTCCAGCAACTGGTATTCAGAAATATTAAAGGTAAAGGAACCCCTGACCATTAGGTCCTGTTGTGACCCACTGGGGTTGCAGCGCTCATCTTGCTTTACTGGCCGAGGGAGCCGGCGTACAACTTCCGGGTCATGTGGCCAGCATGACTAAGCCACTTCTGGCAAACCAGAGCAGCGCACGGAAACGCCGTTTACCTTCCCGCCGGAGCGGTACCTATTTATCTACTTGCACTTTGACGTGCTTTCGAACTGCTAGGTTGGCAGGAGCTGGGACCGAGCAACGGGAACTCATCCCATCATGGGGATTCAAACTGCCGACCATCTGATCAGCAAGTCCTAGGCTCTGTGGTTTAACCCACAGTGCCACCCACGTCCCTGTGTGTGTGCTGTCTTTAATTACAGTGTGGAAGCTGTTGTTTGGACTCAGGTTTAGCTTGCTGTAAGATGCCTGCTCAGGGATGCCAACTTGAATAAAATATGGGGGGGCAAGTAAGCCCTGCCCTGTATAACAGATCACAAGACACAGCATACACACACCATTTGAATGGCAATGCCCACCAACTTTGCGGACCCTCGGACCCTTCAAATATTTTAGGGGGAGGTGAAGGGAACTTGGTCCCTAAGAGTTGGTCCCTATGTGCCTGCTGTCTGTACCATTTTTTAAACAGATGCTTCTAAACCTCTCCCCAGATTCTTGAGTTCTGAATGGCCTTGTCTCATGCTCCATAGACTGAGCTATAATGCCCAATTATTCTTGGCTGAGGCTGAAGGGCATCAAGAGCCCAACAATATCTAGAGGGCTACTATAAGCCAACAGACCTTGTGGGAAGCCCAGTCTCCAATCTGAGGAATAGTAGCAGTGGTCTACCTAACTGAGCAAAAATTAGAGTTACTGAACTGGAGAATGGGAAACCCTTTGAAAGTAGAAAATCTTATTTAGGGCTTGTGGCTCTGTGTGTCTGTCTGTGTGTAAATGTTTGGCTTTGGTGTGGCTGGAATGAAGCCTGCTGCAAAAAGGTAAGCGTCTCATCTGCTGCTGCTCCTCTGACTTTTGCTTCAAGCCCCACCCATGCAGCGCCAAAAGGTTTGCCCCAGAGCAAATGCAGCCCTTGGAGCCAAAAACCTTCCCTTCCCTTGTTGCATGTGGATCCCATTTTTGACCACTCTTGTCGCTCAGTGGCATAGCATGGGTTGTCAGCACCCAGGGAAGGATGGAGTACACACGTGCATTCAACTGCCTAATGATATCCACATTATTCAGGAGATTGCAGCTGCAGAGATAAGAAAAGAAGAGTAATTTCATTGCCTGGAGAGGTCACTTCCTGGTTCACATGGAGAGGTCATTTTCAACAGAGCCACATAAGCATGCAGCTGAATTGATGCAGCACGGGGTGTTGAAATTTTGCACTCCCTAACAATTTTCTGCCTGGGGCAACTGCCCCTGTGGCCCCCAAACTCTACGCCACTGTTGTCACTTTTATCTCAGAACCAGCTGTTCTTCCTGAACGATGCCCTTGTTTCCCCAGAGTGTGTTTGGGTGGGAGTATGCACGGGATCCTACCTCTCCTCTCCTGACCTTTCAGTCTTCTCAGGCTTTTGCTGCCAGCCCTCAAATATCTACCCCAAGAATACGGGGGGTCGGAGCAAGGCGGCCCTCCCTGCTGCAGCAGAGTCGTCTCTCCTTCTGCCACAACCCAGAATCGCCACAGCAGCACAGCAGCCTTGCACAGACTGGGAAGAACTTTGGGCCACTTGAGACCGACTCCCTCCCAGGGTCCATTTTTTCAGAGAGCCGGAGCCCGGGGGATCTGGGTAAGCCATCCAAATCACCAGGCCCTAGGAGGCTTAGTTTGGTCAGAATTAAGTATACACTTCCAGAGTTAAGACTAAGTACATTACTTCTGGCAAATGAGCCACTGTGGCTGCTAGAGGGCCATGGAAATTTGTGTCGGTTGCCAGATGTGAAATATATCAGCATTATTTACTGCTCTCCAGTAGCTTCATATATCACTCCCTCTAATAGCAAACTCAGCTGGTGAGTGCTAACAGGATTGTAGCTGAAACAGCACCACTGAGGAGCAAGAGGGAAGCATTGGGAATAGTGTGGGGGAATCCAGAAGATTGCAGAAGTACAAAAAGATTTAGGGGGGGTCATAGAATTGGAAGGGACCCTGAAAATCATCTAGCCCAACCCCTGCACTGCAGGAATATGCAGCTGTCCCATACAGGGACCGAACCTGCAATCTTGGAGTTATCAGCACCACGAAGAGGGCACCAACCCCTCTCCAGCCCAGTGGGGACTAAACATGCTTAATAGACATGGAATAAAGGTAAAGGGACCCCTGACCGTTAAATCCAGTCACGGACAACTCTGGGGTTGCAGTGCTCATCTCACTTTACTTGCCAAGGGAACCGGCGTACAGCTTCCGGGTCATGTGGCCAGCATGACTAAGCCACTTCTGGCGAACCAGAGCAGCGCACGGAAACGCCGTTTACCTTACCTTACCTTACTGCTAGGTTGGCAGGAGCAGGGACCAAGCAACAGGAGCTCACCCCATCATGGGGATTCGAACCTCTGACCTTCTGACTGGCAAGCTGTAGGCTCTGTGGTTTAGACCACAGCGGCAACCAAAGGGGAGGGGGGAAAGGAATGGAGCAGCTTGGAAGAAGGGCATGGCTGGCTGAGTGGAAACCTGAACAAGACATTTTGTTGCAAGTCCCACAGGTATCACATAACTGCTTGCATGCCTCTCCCCGGCAGATGTTGCCCAGCACCCATCCTTCCTCTTTGAAACGGAGACTTCGTCGGATTGGGAATCCCACGACCCAGAGATTGGCTCAGCCGGCGGCAGCTGGCGGCACTCTCCAAGGTCCACCTGCAAGGCGGTGGTGAAAGGGCTGCGGAACAACGAAGTGGTTCAGTGGGAGGTGCTGTTTGACATCGGCCCGCTTTTCCGAGGTCGGGAGGGCAAGAGGAATGACGAAGATGATCTCTGGAGCGAGACCTTCCACCACCTGGCTGCCAAGTCCATCGTCCGGGACTTTGAGCAGCTCGCAGAGAGGGAATGTGAAATTGAGCACGGTAACTTGCATTGATAGCTTCAATGAAAGTGCTACTCTTTGCTGGGGGGTGGAAGATGGAGTTACCCAGTAAGCCAAACCATGTTTTAACATGCTGTAGATATAACTTGGGGCCCTGTCCAGACATCATCATCATTATTATTAAAATTTATATACTGCCCTTCATCTGCAGATCTCAGGGTGGCTCACAACATAAAATACAATATATTAAAGGTAAAGGGACCCCTGACCATTAGGTCCAGTCGCAGACGACTCTGGGGTTGTGGCGCTCATCTCTCTTTACTGGCCGAGGGAGCCGGCGTATAGCTTCCGGGTCATGTGGCCAGCATGACTAAGCCGCTTCTGGCGAACCAGAGCAGTGCACGGAAACGCCCTTTACCTTCCCACTGGAGCGGTACCTATTTATCTACTTGTACTTTTGTGCTTTCGAACTGCTAGGTTGGCAGGAGCAGGGACTGAGCAATGGGAGCTCACCCCGTCGCGGGGATTCGAACTGCCGACCTTCTGATCGGCAAGTCCTAGGCTATGTGTTTTAACCCACAGCGCCACCCGCGTCCCAAAATACAATATAAAAGCACAAAATACATGATTACCCCCCCCCACACACAAATCAGTAACCCCCTCTCCCCACCCGCTCCCACAAACACATGTAAAAGGAGTATAGGATGTTAATCAGCCCAAGGCCTGGTTGAAGAGGATCATTTTTGCCTGGTGCCTAAAGGTGTATAATGAAGGTGCCAGGTGAGCCTCCCTAGGGAGAACATTCCACAAATGGGGAGCCACTGCAGAAAAGGCCCTTTCTTGTGTTGCCACCTTCTGGACCTCTCATGGAGGAGGCACATGAAGGAGGACCTCAGATGATGATCTCAGGGTCCAGGTAGGTTCATATGGATGTCTTTCTTACTGTGCAGTCAGATTGGATCTGTAGGAAGCAAACTTCTCTATCTCGGGAGGGGGGGGGAGAGAGATTGACTATCTCTACCCAGCACTTTTTGTCCAACAGGGTCCGGCCGGCGATACCAGGTGAATGCCGTGCACACCAGCAAAGCCTGCAATGTGATCAGCAAATACACAGCCTTTCTGCCCGCAGACCTGAGCAACAATAGCTACTTGCCGACCGTTGTGGAATATCCCAATGCAGGTAGAGGAGCCTAGCCAGAGCACAAGGATTGTGGGCAACAGCACCTGGTGTCACCTGGAAGACTGACCAGTACAAGGGTTATGTCATATGCTCCCGTGGACTTAGAAATGTAGGAGGCTGTCTTGTTCAGAATCAGGCCTTGGAGCCATCTCATGCAGGGCTGCCTGCAATGGGTGTTGCCAGGATTTTTCTTGGGGGGGGGGGGAGTCTTTGGGGGACACACCTCAGTTAGCTATGCATTTTTATTGATTTAGGGGGGGCAGCTGCCACTCCCTGCCTAACCACCCACCCGGCTACACCCATGCTACCTATCTTTTAAAAGACATCTGAAGGCAGTCCTGTTTAGGGAAATTTTTAATGTTTAATGCTGTACCGTGTTTTTAATATTCGGTTGGGAGCTGCCCAGAGTGGCTGGGGAATAAATAATAAATTATTATTATTATTATTATTATTATTATTATTATTATTATTATACCTGCATTCCCTTCTGAGAAGCTTTCCAGGGTCCCCATGCTAGCAGTAGGCAAACGTGGGTGGAGAAATTGTTTTGCATGGGTGGGTGGGTGTGTTTCATTTTCATTGGGTTAGAAGACATGTCCACCCCCTCCCAAACCCTCAAAATTGCCAGTTCTCACTCTATAATGATTCCATCTGATTTATTCCAAGGTCCAGCCTTGAAACCCGGCAGCCAACGGAATTCGGCTTCTGAGAACAGGCGGCACAGAACACTCTCCTCTGGGCTGGGACGCATCCAGTCAACCTGTGGTCAAGATTCAGCAGGTGACCAATTGCTTGGCATGAGTAAGATAACAACATTCCTGTAGGTTTCTTTTCTTTTTCTTTTTCTAAAATAAATTTGATTTTTCAGTTTTCACAATATGACCAAGACACAGAAATTTGCAAACACAAATTATGAATACAATTCCATATTTGACTCCCCCCCCACCCTTTTGTGGTTCCTTTTCTACTTTAGATTTTAAACATTGAATATTCCACTTTACTCCATTTTTAAGCTATTCTTCCTTTTACCTTAGTAATATTTTTAACTGCTTGATTTAAGTTAATCCTACTAATGAACTTATTTGCATGCCAGAAGTTTTCAGATATTCTACAAATTTTCCCCTCTTGGTTTCTTATTACATCCATCAGTTTTGCCATTTCGGCATAATCCATCCATTTATTCAGCCACTCTTCCTTAGTTGGTATAGCATCTTTTTACACTTCTGGGCAAACACCATTCTGGCTATGGTTGTGGCATACAAGAACAAAATTTTAAGGTCCTTTGGAATATCTTTATTTGCAATTGTTAAAAGAAAAATTTTTGGGTTTTTTTTTTAACTAAAGTAGGTTTCTTTTTTAAAAGGCATAGATTTATTTTTATTTTTTTTAAAACCCATCTGAATTCTCCCCAGGATTTAAAGGGTCTGTTTTTATTCTGATATCAAGAAGCTGGCGAAATTAGAACCGTACCCCAGTTTCTTGAGGGTTTCCTTCCAGGATCAGTTCCAGGGACTGGATGTTGACCCCCCCCTTAGGGTTATGGGCCTTGCAATGCCCATACCTGCCACCAGCCCTGCTGAACCCGCCCCCCCTTATCAGCATGCAATGAGCAGATGGTTCGCCTAAAATTGTAATTGCACTGAGGAGTAGTGGACTTGGGTACCATTGCACCCTGTGCGAGCCCAAACTTTGGTTCACCCCCCCCAGTCCTCACACTGCCTTCCCAAAGGCAGGTAAGGAAGCACCTGGCTTTGTGAAGTAGGTGTGAGGCTCTGGCAGGGTCCTGGAGCCCTCCCATCTCTTCCCGAAAGCTGGGAAGGCACCAAGAAGGACTCTAGGGAAGGAGGAGGAGGACTCTAGGACCCTGGCAGAGCCTCACAGATGCCCCTGCAATGAGCAACCCAATCCCTGCTGTCAGGTTTGCAGGTGGTTGCTCGCAAGTAAACAGCCAGGACTCTGACCTGTGTTTTACAGGTTTTATTTTAGTGCAAACTATGTACAGTGCAGGGACACGGGTGGTGCTGTGGGTTAAACCACAGAACCTAGGACTTGCTGATCAGAAGGTTGGTGGTTCGAATCCCCAAGGCGGGGTAAGCTCCCATTGCTTGGTCCCTGTTCCTGCCAACCTAGCAGTTCGAAAGCATGTCAAAGTGCAAGTAGATAAATAGGTACCGCTCTGGCGGGAAGGTAAACGGCGTTTCTGTGTGCTGCTCTGGTTCGCCAGAAGAGGCTTAGTCATGCTGGCCACATGATCCGGAAGCTGTACGCCGGCTCCCTCGGCCAATAAAGCAAGATGAGCGCTGCAACCCCAGAGTCAGCCATGACTGGACCTAATGGTCAGGGGTCCCTTTACCTTTATCTTTTATGTACAGTGCAGAAATCCAAAGTTTCTGCCTCAGTCACTTGCAGATTCTGGGAGTGGCCTCTTCCGGTCCTCCCCCCAGCACAAGAACTTAGACACCCCAAATCTCTACCTCCCCTCCTTACGTTTCATCCCTCTTCGAAAACTGGGTGATGGAAGCGACATCTCTGTTTCCTGACCAGCCTGGCTGAGCGGAGCGCTTGGGCTCTCAGTAGCCTCAGTGAGCCTTTGCCTCGCTTCACCCCTCCTTCCCCCCTCTGCTTCACTTGGGGCAGGGGTCTCTCCACTGCCTGATAAAGAGCTGCTTCTGAGCAACATCAGAGGCTCCCTGTATTCTTGTGCCCCCTTCCCCCCTTTCGATGCCAGTTCCCTGACACCTGCCATGCTGCAGAAGAGGCTAACCCAGGTGGTCACTGGTTCTTGTCTCTCTTCCCCACACACAACAGATGCAGAAGAGAATAGCCTGTCTCCGTGCAGTACACCGTCCTCCTCGGGGTGGGATCGCATCACTTTCCCAGATGGTAAGGAACGTCTTAGAGAACCTTGCACCAAGTCATAGGATCTTCTAGCTCAGTATTGTTTACACTGACTGGCAGCAGCTCTCCAGGGTTTCAGGCAGGGATGCTGGAGGTCGAACCTGGCACCTTGTGCATGTAAAACAGACACTCCACAAATTAACTGTGGTCCTTCTCCTCAGGAGAAAGAAAGATTCCAGTCCTAAGAATCATCAAATTGTAAAATGGAAAGGAGCCATAAGGGGCACCTAGTCCAATTCCCTGCAATGCAAGAATCTTTCGCCCAATGTGGGACTTGACCCCACGACCTTGAGGTTAAGAGTCTCCCTCTCTACCAACTGAACTATAAAGCACTGACTTAAGTAGGAACATAGAAAGTTGCCTTAGGACTCATCCAGCCTTCCACTCGTCCAGTTCCTAGAAAACACAGGTCAAAGAATTTTGCCACTTGCCCTGTGCTTTCCAGGCATTTGCCTGCTGCTTTCCCCCAGGAAAAACACGTTCTTTACTGCTGAATCGGAACAAACAGCAATTTGTGGGGGAAATCCAATTGCCCTTTGCTCTGCTTCAGCCATAAAGAGTGGGTTTTCTCAGGGGGAAGTAGCAGGGAAAGCGGAAGTGTGGACAAGTCCTTAGACTGGGTCATATCATTCATTCATCTACCTTAGGACACAGTGTGCATTTGTGCAATCCAGTGCGATCCCCGACCTCATTCCCCAGAGAAGGGGCATGAGAAGGCCTAGGGTCATGGCAACCTCAGGGTTAGGAAACCTTTTCCAGACCGAGGGCCACGTTGCCTTCTGGACAACCTTCTGAGGGCCACATGCCAGTGAGGCAGAAGTGGGTGGAGCAATGAATGCAAATTCCACTTCTTGTGTTTACAGCGAGTTGGATTGTACACAAATTTATCTCCTTCTTTCTGTCCTCTGCCCAGACAAGCCAGAGGCATTATTAGAGTACAGGGACACATTCCACCATTGCACCAACCCTCAAGAAAGGTGAAAAGCAGGACTAGGGAGGGGTGCAGCTTGGGGAGAGTTCTGAGGGCCAGATAGAGAGACCCGCTTTGACCACTACACTAAACTGTCATCCTTCCGGCTCTGGCGCCATCTTCCATTTTCTCTCTCCTCAGTTCCACTACGAAGTCCATCTGTCTCCTCTCAGAAATCCATTGAGAGCTTTTTTGCGGCCAGGTAAGGGCTGATGTTTCCATGGTCTGTTTCTCTTCCTGAAACGGCAGCGTAAGGTGACCATCTCAGGTGGCAAATGCCGGGGGGGGAGGGGTGGCAAGCAGGATTTGCACCTTGCACCTCCTAGGAGATCCTGCTACCCTTGGGGACAGTGGAGAATGTTGTTATGTCAACCAGTGTTGAAGGAAGACTCACCCAGGCCAGGCAGCTTTTGTATATTGATAAGAGGGCTACACTGTCCCACCTCCCAGTTTTTCTGTGGACAAAGAAAATGCCGGAATTAGAGAGGTTGTTTGTACACAGCTTTAGTGGCAAGCCTTCCCCTGTGCTCAGCTGTGAAATGTTGGGCGATCTTTATTTTGTTTAAAATGTCGCCCAAGAAAACTTTGCAAAAACTGGCGGGTCAAGATGTCAGTAGGGTGAATGGGCTCCTCACACAGTCAAATCTTTTCCTTGAAACTGACTTGAATTCTGTGGGGTGGGGTGGGGGAACAGAGAAACCACTTTTCCTCAGCCAAAGAGCATGTGCTTGACTGGGAGAGGGCAGCCATCATGCTGAAGGCTGAACAGCGCACCTCTGCTTTCTTTGCACATCCCTGTCTTGGCGGTCCAGGCTCACCTTTAACAAAACAAGACTGTTGACGCGAGCAGCCCGAGGCTTTATGGGAAAAACACCCACCAGGACCAGCGAGACGAGTTTGGAAAGCGACAATGAAAACATTGACTACCTGCCCCTTGTAAGTATCGGGTCCCACCAGGTTCAGACACTGCTCTCCAAGCATTCACATTGGGATGCTTCCAAAAAAAAAACCACATCAAACTTTATTCTCTTATTTTGGAGTTCTGTATTTCCTTGTGACTTTTTACTGAAGTGGAACCCAGGTATTAGGAATGCTTTGTTGCACAGCTCTTGTTTCCGACATTTGCACAAGAGTTGTGCATATAAATTCAATAACTAAATAAATGACTGACTGCAGCTTTCGCACAGTCCTCAGTTCCTATGTGCCTCCATCCCTTCCACATGGCGCAGGTGCATTGATGAAGAAACTTCCAGAAATAATAGTAATCCCCATATGCAACCTTGTTCTTGTTACTTATTTCTTAGATGCATTTTTAACTTTATTTTACCCAGGGGTAACTCAGGGTTACCTACAATATATAAACAAAGATATATCAAAACGGATATAAATGAAAACAAAGGAAATCTAGAGGACAATCCTTTTTTTTAAAATGCATGATTAAAATATCCCACCCACTGTGGGAGGCCTCAGATAACTAAAAGGCTAAAGCCTGGCAAGGGGGAAAAACGTGTTTGCCTGGTACCTAAAGATGTGTAATGATGGACCCAGGTGAGCCTCCCAAGGGAGTGTATTCCATAAGCAGGTAGCCACTACTGAAAAGGCCTGTTCTCATATTACCACCCTCAGGACCTCCTGAGGAGGAGGCACATAGACAGAGTCTTCATGGCATGGGATGGGAGAGGAGACCCTGGAGGCAGTGGGGTCCTGAGCCACAGAAAGCTTTATAGGCCAAAACCAGTGCTTTGAATCGGTCCCAGAAACTAATTGGTGCAGCCAGGCACCAATTGGTGTTATGTGCTCAGGCCATCTTGACCACCTTGTTATGATCTGAGTGTAACTTAGTTGGCTACAATTCTGCTGGTCTAGGGTTTCTTAGGCAGGGCCGGCCCACCCATGAGGCAGGCTGAGTCAGCCATCTCATGTGGCAGAAGCCTAAGAGATGGGGCACCCACAGGGGCACCCCACCACTGGCAGAGAAGTAACACCAGCTTATCCACTGAAATCTCATGGGATCTTTTGTGCTCTGTGAGATCTCACTGGAACCCACTGCCATTTGGCAGGCATAGCCACACAACCCAGCTAAGGGAAGCTTCAGTGGCGCCGTGGCAGCAAAATGGGATGTGGCGGCCCTGTTTGTAGGAGACTGAACACACCTGTCAACTGTTTATGTCAGTATTCTAGAGAGTTCCAGCACTCTCCTTTGCGACCACCCGAGTTTCTTGCCTGTTTGGGAATCCAAAAGGACTACTGTTTTCCCCCTTCCCCTCAGGTGTCTCTCCAGCTTGCCTGCGGCTCCTTCCTCTTGAACAAGGCCTTCTGTGAGGCCATCAACATCCCCCTGGAGAAGCTGAAGTGGACGTCTCCTTTTGCCTGTCACCGCATGGCTGCCAGCCCCTCAGCTGGCTCCTGCGCCTCCAGGAGATCAGCCACGTCAGAAGAAACCAAGAGCTCTGAGGGAACTCAACCACTGGACAATGTCAGTCCCTCGACAAACAAAGAGAGTGAGTCTGGCCATGCCCGCCATTTTGCCAGCGGCGCTGTCGAAAGTCACTCCGGGGCCCTGAAGGCTGAGAACAAGCTTTCTCCTCCGGCCATCACCATCCAGCGCTTCTCCTTTCCAGAAAGCATTCCATCGCCTCAGGAGTCGCAGGCTGACAGCGGGAGAGGTTCTGAGACGGACAGCTCTGAGCTGCAGGCCTGGTTGGTGGACATTGAGCTCCAGCAGAAGAATGCACCAGAGGGAATGCTGTGGGCCACAGCCGTGGCCCTAGCCTGGCTGGAGCACAGCTCTGCCTCGTACTTCATTGAGTGGGAGCTGGCGGCAGCCAAGGCCAGCCTGTGGCTAAGCGAGCAAGATTTCCCCGAAGGCCGCAGCCTGCCGGCAGTGAAGGCAGCGGCTCAGCAGCTCTTTGTGCTGCTCAGGCACTGGGATGAAAACCTGGAGTTCAATTTGCTCTGCTACAACCCTAATAATGTATAGAGAGGAAGAGAGGGTGGGATCTCAGGAGGGAAGGTGGGCACACAGTGGCTCATTCACAAACCAGGTTACAACCTACCAATTACTGCCAGAAACACCCCTGTATGTTGGATTGAGGGCTGGGCTGGGAATCTCAGGCCCCGAGGTCATATGCAGCCCTTCAAAGATCTCTATCCGACCCCTTGGGGCTCCTCACAGGTCACACCTCTCCCTGACCCTCCTCCTGAGCTTCCTTGAGCTCTTTCACCTGGTTGAGATGTCTTCTTGGACTGTGATAACGCTTCTTGCTTCCCTGGATGCAGAGTTGTCTATGTAGAACCTCTCTGACTGCTCTCTGTTTGGACTGTAGCCTGTTGCACAAAGAGAAGGAGTCCTATCCCGTAAGTCTAACCCCATGTACCACTTCCAGGTAGCCCCCAGAAGGTTGCCTGCTAGAGAATGTGGCCTTTGGGCTGAAAAGCAGTTCCCTGCCCCTGGGTTCAATGCTGCTTTCAGAGGCTACTCCCCACCCCTGCAGCCTTGTATCCTCTGCCAGCAACACACATTTTCTATGGGGTTAGAATCATTTAAACGGTGGTAATATTATGCATCCTTTTCTATCAAGTCCCAAGCTTGCAATATCCATTGCCATCTCCTGCCTAAGTCCTGTGATGGTGGCTAATATTATTCCCGTCTGTAGATACAAACTGTGGAAGCTCCCTTAGCCCATGGGGTCCATCCAGCCCATTCTTGTAGACACCAGGGATGAGCAGCAAACTTCAGGCTCATGGGTCCCACTCCTGCTCTTGGTTTATTAGGATGCCGGTGAATGTCAAGTCCAGCAATCAGCGTGTGAAAGAGTGTCAGAGGAAGGGCAACATGTGCCTAGAATTAAGGAACAAGGTGCTTCTTAGCATTTGCTCAGCCCAATGGTGTGTTTTTCTCACCAGATCTAAACTTACAGTCCAGTCCCAGACAAAGCTCCACTCCTGGTTTTCCCAATAAACTTTCTTCATCTCAGCAGCTTAATTTTTAGAAGAGTCAGATGTGGAGAAAGCCTTATGTTTTTTATTGCCCTGTTGTTAAACAAACCCTCACAGATGTACTGGAAATCACCATGAGATCTAACAGTAGATCTACTTTCTGCCCACCCTGGTCTGTCTTGGCAGGGCAGCAGATCACCACGTTTTCGAAGAGGAATCTCTTCCTGGAAGTGCTGGGGGTTGCACCTGGGATCTTTTCCAGAAAGGGCACCTGCTACAGCCTTTCTCGTATATAAGCATAGGAAGCTGCCTTCGACCAAGTTAGACCATTGATCTGCCTAGCTCAGTATTGTCTTCTGCAAAATGTAGGAATGATGTAAAAATCTTACGCTGGTACTGTAGTGACAAATTCAGAAGTGCAGGGTTCCCTTTGTGTTAGTCACAGACACACCCACTTCTAAGGTTATATGACCTAAGATTATACAATAATCTTACAAATATAAAACAATAATAATTAGGGAGGCATTGCAACGATAAATACAAATCTCCATTTGTTGCTTTTCAGCTGGATCTACTATTTTCTGTGCCAGGTACGTTGGGAACTGATTCAGAGAGCTCCAATATGTTCTTTCAGAGTGGCTTAAGCTGTGTTTACCTTGACGTTCCGCTGGAACAGCTTGTGTTGTCTGTGTTCCTAAACGCTTAGCTTCGGAGCATACATAACAACTTCTCCTCAATATTCTTCCCACACACCTTCTCCAGAGTGACCCTAGGAGCCAATCCTCACCGGCTGGCTCAGCCCCTTTCACACTTATTCGTTCCAATCAGCACAAAGGGTGAGAAGGCTTCTTAGTGGCTAAAAAACTCCCCTTTCATGTTGATGGAGTTGACCCTGCTGCAGAAATAGTAATTTTGACCGCAGATCACAACACCATTGTAATCTGCTTTGTGGGAAAGAATCCCATGGAGGCTTATAAGCAATCAATGAAAACAGAACATTCCCTGACCACAGGCTTGCAATCACAAGACATGGCACACAACAGAAAAAGGAACAATCAGGCACCGGTTCTTAAAGTTTAATAGCACTTTTTATAATAACCACTTGGGAACAGTTTAGGGGTTGGAGTTGCCTGATGCGAGCTGGCCTTTCAGTAGAGCTGATGGGGTGAGTCCTGCTTCTCATCTCTCCCACTGAGGCAGCCGCCGGAATGGTGAGGAGGACAGATGCAGATGCACAATCCCATCAAGGTTGGTTTTGAGCAGTGTCTTCTTTTATCAGCACGTTCCTGCACACTGGTAATGCAGAGGAGGTGAAAAGACTAATGTTGCAGCACAAAAACTTCCTCCCACTTTTCTTTTGGAGGGCCCATCCTTTGTCAACTAATGAGAAAAGGAATTGCATCCAAAGGGAAGATAAAATGTTGGTCGTAATGGGTGGGCCAGTGGCTTTTTGTTGTATTTACTTTCAAGGTGGCTGAGGGCACCTGGGAAGGCTGCAAGGGATTTGGAGAAAGAAAGACAAGACATTCACACCCTTTATTTCACTCTGCAATTCATCACCCCTTGTGGTTGGCACTCTGCAGCCCTCCCAGGTGCCCACGCGTCAATTACAGCCCAGGGAAAGACGTCATGAAGTAACTCCACATATGAGGCTAGGAAGGACAGGCACCTGTGGAGGCTACAGAGCATGGAGGAAAATGTTTGATGTAAAGAAAAGCATACATAGCATGCTTACATCGATAAGCTAAGCTCAAAGCCCTATATTTGCCAAAATTATAAACTACCCTGAGAACCATGCAGACAAACAGGGAGAAAACTTCTGAGAAACTGAAGGGCAGGTCTTGGCACAACACAGGAAAGAACATAGAAAGCTATCGTATATTGAGTCAGATCATTGATTCTTCTAGCTCAGTATTGTCTACACTGGCTGGCAGTGGCTTCCCAGGGTTTTAGCCTGGGCACATTCCCAGCCCTACCCAGAGCTGCTAGAGATTGAACCTGGAACCTTCTGCATGAAAAGCAGATGCTCCACCCTAAGCTATAGACTTTCCCCTAAATGTAAAATAAGATCTCAGTCCTCATAGAACGCAAAGCTATGGCCAATTGCACATATGTAAGACGAGGAAGTTTAAAACAGCAGTGGAAGACTCCTAAAGCATCAGCTCTATTTTGAAAACAAGACTAGGTGATTCAAATTTCCCAGTTATTCCAGGGAGGAATTCAGACTGGGAGAATTTCAGGAGCCCCCCTACCTGCCACTCATCTTCCAGCCCTCCGGCTCTGCCACCAGGGATGTGTGGAGTGGGGTTTTCTAATGAGCTGTGTTCATACTGCCGGCAAAGTGTTAGCAGCTTCATTTAGTTGTGTCAGTCCACCAGGTGGCCTCTTTCAATAATTGTTCTTGCTGCTCAATGTGATGATATAATTATCTAACGTCCGAAGTGCCTTCCGGATGTGATCGTGCCTGCTGTATCACTGACGCTTTTGACTGTGGTGTCTGGGCTTTGCATTTGCCATCCCATGCGCCCAAAACCTCAAAAGTGGGGGAAAAATATTGAAACCTTCTCTTGCCTCCCTTTTGTTTTCATGTAGCAAAGTATTCCTGTGAGCTAAAATATATTTACTGCAGCTTGCACAGCATTGCGTGAAATTGGGATCAGGCACCCCTCTCCTCCATTTAAACTAGAGCCATTTTGGTAATTAAACAACAACCCACAAATTCAAACTTTGGTTCCCCCCCCCCCCAAAAAAAAAATTGTTTTGGTTTTCTGACTTTCTGCTCAGATTTTACTTTTAGAATCCAGCTGGAAATTAATAGAAGAACAACAACTTGATTTCTTGCCCACCCTTCATCCATGAGGTCCTGAGGAAGGTTACAGCAATATAAAAAAGCAAGATTGAAATCTGTTAAATGAGTATTTCAATCTCCAATGAAATACAGCCAAAAGTACATGAAAACCTTACTCTTGTTGATGGACATGAAGCATCAGCTTGCCAGATTCAATGGTTCCTATGCTTTTTTCAAAATAAGATAAGTGGAATTTCCACTGATTCCATTCTCTTTTTTACTTCAAACCAAACCAAACCAAACCAAACCAAACCTTGTCATCAGCTCTAGAGCTGGTACAGATTGTTGTCCTTTTCCTATGGGTCCAAGACCTTCCCTAATTCACCTCCAACATGCCCCCTTTTACTCCCTACCACCATGGAAACCCTGCTGTTGGTACTTCTACATCAGCAGATCTTTCCACCAACATGGAGGGGCTGATCCAGTCCAGTATCCTGTGTTCACAATGGCCAAACAGATGGGAAGCCTGCATTTAGGTTATGAGGGCAAGAGCCAGAAGTCTCCCCCTTGGTGGTCTCCACAAACTGGTATTCAGACACAGACTGGATTACTGCAATGCTTTCTACCTTTAAGGTTAAACTGAAAGTTGCAGTTAGGGCAAAATGCATCAGTTAGGTTGCCTTAGGCCAAGTTTATGGTCTAAGGCTGCAATCCTAACTTCATTCACCTGGTAGTAAACTCGACTGAATTCAACAAGACTTACTTATGAGGAGACATGGTTAAGATTGCGCTGTTATAAAGCCTTAACAACTCAGGACTGGAATAGCTGAGAATCCACTTTTCTCTATATCCATGCCTGTAATGGATGGGACCCTGTCCTCTTTACTGTTTCAACAATTGCCTACTACTCTGTGCTGCAAAAAATGGTTTTTCTCAGGCCTTTCCCAAGCTGAATTGCTGTTTTTAGTTTGCAGCTGATCTATGATCTATGAGGATTTTCATTACGCTCTCTATTTCTGCTGTATGACTGGTTTTATTGAATGTCTTTTTATGTACCCTTGCTCCCTGAATAGATAGTATATACTGAGTGATTTTTTTAATGCTGTCTCTTATGCTGCAGATAGTCCACATAGTAGCTATTATGTGTGCTACTTAAGTAGTAGCCTCTGGGAGCATCAGAAATGTTGCCCCACCACCAGGCATTGCTCTCTGCCAGTCAAGTGGCATTTTCACTGGCTCCAATCACTTTCATCTCATTTGGAATAGAGCTGGGATCAGTTTCCCTACTTTCAGTTTACTTGCATCCCTTCTTTCTTTTTTGTTATCTAGTTTACATTCAAAGATTGATAAAACACAACCCAAAAAAAGAGAGGCAATATTGATGCCATTGTACATCTGCTCCCCAAGATTATTTTTTGTGTAGTGTTTTCACCAATGCACAACATATTGGTAAAACACCACACAAAAAGAATCTTGACACAATCGCATGCGCAGTCATATTAAGGGTTGCTTTTGTGCAGTGTTTTAGCAATGTGTATGGCCCAGTAACGAGGAGGGAGAAAGACACAAATGGCTCGAAGGAATGGAAAGCTGTGTCAGATCCTGCACCCACGAAAATGTGGAAACTTAGAACAAGAGATGATTCCTAATGCACTGGATCCGTTAGGGAAACCAGATCAAGTAATTCAGAATTTCAAAATTTGGGAAGAAATTTACATGAGAATAATATCAGAAACAACCCAATTCTATCATCTATCTATCATCTATCTATCTATCTATCTATCTATCATCTATCTATCTATCTATCTATCTATCTATCTATCTATCTATCTATCATCTATCTATATCTATCTATCTATCTATCTATCTATCTATCTATCTATCTATCTATCTATCTAATCTATCTCTATCTCCAGTAACAGTCATTAGGAATATCAGCGAACAAATTATGAATGGGGGTTTGGTGAGTGTTTTTGGACGCACAAAGAAAAATGCCTCTCCAAATTGTGTTTTGAACTCTAGTTGGTGTGCTTGCTTGCTGGAAGAGCAGCTTAGTGAGGGAAGGGCATTGTGCAATATCAGCAAAATGGTGACTGCATGGATTATTATTTTTCCTTTGGCTTGTTTCTTGTGTTGGTTTTCTCTTGTGGAAGCTTCGGTGTTGCAATAAAACCACAACTCGCTGCAAGAAAACCTTTTCTGTCTTGGTTTGTAAGCGTGGCGAGGCTACACTGACGGAATTAATGCACTGCTCCCTCATTGCCAGATTTCGGCACCTCTCTGACAAGAGGTGGTACCCTTGGGAAAGGACTTTGTGGTAAATGGCCAGGGCCAGACGCAGCAATTTTCACAGAAACACCTTGAAGCGACTTATAAAAGCATATATTAAAACAATCAATGAATCATCTATTATACCATCAGGGACCCATTGAAACAGGACAGAGAGAGTAAGAACATAATCATTAAAACATTAACATATTTAAATAACATATAATACAAGGATAAAAAAATGAGCTGCCAATTGCAATTAAAATGAGAGCGTCACCTTATGAGACCTTTGAGTAGAGAACAGGAACTTGGCCACTGACTCTATTAGCTTGTTTGTATCAGCCAAGAAATGTTTCATAGAATTGATGCATTGGAAGGGACCCTGAAGTTCATTTAGTCCAGCCCCCTGCAATGCAGGAATATGCAGCTGTTTCATATGGGGATCGAACCTGCAACCGCTCTACCAACTGAGCTATCTAGATTTCAGGTACCATTGTGGACTGCTGTCCTTACAGGATGTTTCCTCAGAAAGGAGCAAAGTAGCCTGTTGTGTTGCTCTCCATGAAGATTACAGGGTTTATTTTTTATTTTTATTTTTTTAAAGTGGCCTAAACTTTTGACTGATTCATCTCTACAGGGACACAAAGATTCCTCCTATGGCACCTTCATTGTGCCTTCCCCATATTGCAGAAGGGAGACAGCCAAATCTGGAGAAAGCATGGCAATACTTGGGGAAGGTCAAATTGTCCAGTTAATACCAGGGTGGGCCGGGGCTCAAATCTAATAATAAACACCTCAGGAAAAAGACTGTACAGCAGGGATAAGAACATAAGAAAAGCCTGCTCTACCTCTCTTTTAAATCAGAACCAGTGAAGGCGGTGAAGGTCCTGTGTGAGTGTCTGGAGGCAGTTGGAGGATGGATGGCACATAACAAATTGAGGTTGAATCCTGACAAGACAGAAGTACTGTTCTTGGGGGACAGGGGGCGGGTGGGTGTGGAGGACTCCCTGCTCCTGAATGGGGTAACTGTGCCCCTGAAGGACCAGGTGTGCAGCCTGGGAGTCATTTTCGACGCATAGCTGTCCACAGAGGCGCAGGTTAATTCTGTGTCCAGGGCAGCTGTTTACCAGCTCTATCTGGTACGTAGGCTGAGACCCTACCTGCCTGCAGACTGTCTTGCCAGTGGTGCATGCTCTAGTTATCTCCCACTTGGACTACTGCAATGCGCTCTACGTGGGGCTACCTTTGAAGGTGATTCGGAAACTGCAATTAATCCAGAATGCGGCAGCTAGACTGGTGACTGGGAGTGGCCACTGAGACCACATAACACCAGTCCTGAAAGATCTTCATTGGCTCCCAGTATGTTTCCAAGCACAATTCAAAGTGTTGGTGCTGACCTTTAAAGCCCTAAACGGCCTCGGTCCTGTATACCTGAAGGAGCGTCTCCACCACCATCGTTCAGTCCGGACACTGAGATCCAGCGCCGAGGGCCTTCTGGTGGTTCCCTCATTGCGAGAAGTAAGGTTACAGGGAACCAGGCAGAGGGCCTTCTCGGTAGTGGTGCCTGCCCTGTGGAACGCCCTTCCAGCAGATGTCAAGGCAGTAAACAACTATTTTGCTTTAAAAAGACAGCTGTTTGGGGAGGTTTTTAATGTCTGACGCTGTATTGTTTTTAAATATTAGGTTGGAAGCCGCTCAGAGTGGCTGGGGAAACCCAGCCAGATGGGCAGGGTATAAATAATAAATTATTATTATTATTATTATTATTATTATTATTATTATTATTATTATTACTGCTGGATCAGGCCAATGGCCCAGCTAGCCAATATCCTGTTCTCACAGCAACCAAACAGATGCCTGCAGGAAGTCAGCAAGCGGGATCCCAGCAAAACAGCCCTCTCCTTGAGGCATCTAATCATAAGCCTGCATTTTTATCAAAGCTTATATTTCGATCAGGGCCTGTATCTTAAAAAGAGCTTAAAGATTTTCAAATGTTTCATGCCAGGCAGAAGACCAGCTGCCTAAAGAACCTTGGCAAGATGTTTATTCTCCTGGACAAGGGGGCCCCCTGATTTATAGCAGAAAACAATTCTCAAAGTCGTAAAAAAAAGAATTACAGGCTGAGATCACGACACTGACCTTGCATGTTACAGAAGATAAAAAAGGCTGAGAAAAGATAAATTAAGAGTTGATAAATAGTAAAATAAAGCCATGTGCCTCCCATTAAACTTGAGCCATATTTTCCTAAGGTTAAAAGGCCAAGAGCATCTGGCTGGCAGAAAGGAAGAGAGTATTTTGGGAAGTCTTTTCTAAAGTTGTTTCTTTCTTAAACTGAGATCCTTTTAAGATTTCTTTTCCTTTTAAAAGGTTATTTATGTATTAAATATATTGGCTTAAATGTAATTATGCAAAGGATTTAGAAACTAAGAAATGTTAAATCCTTATGCTAGATTCTTATTTCATATAGTTGGAAGAGATCACAGGGGCCATCAGCCACGAGCCCAGCCCCCCTGCCAAGCAGGAAACATTATGGTTATCAGGCCTTTGTTTAAAGACCTCCAAATGAAGGAGATCTTTCAATGTTGATGTGAAGTCAAGATCCTTGACATCTGTTTAAGATAAATGTTTAAGATAAAAATTTAAGATTAACCATCTGTTTTGGAAGGCAATAGGGCAAGGAGGGCAAGAGGTGAGCTGGTAATTAAGATTCCTTGTTGAGAAACATGTAAGATATATTACTACTTATTTGTCATTTATAGATAGAAGAATATATAGCTTTTTGTTTCCCATAAAAGGGCAAAAGGAAATGGGTGTATCTTTTGTGATTGGTTCTAGCAAACAGCCAATAGGAATTTCAACCAGGCTGATTGGACAGAGGCAGCCACAGGAGGAGCAAGGGGGCTGGATTAAGGAAATATAAGTGCTGGCCAGAATGGCAGGAGGCCAGGCCAGAGCTTGGTAACCATATACCACTGTGCCTCTCATTTATTTGTCTGACAAATAAATTACTATTTTAATTTCTCTATTGCTGCGTTGAATATTTCATTCCAGCTAAGCGTTAACCACAAGCAGGGTGCTACATCCTCTCCTGTGTTTTCTAGAAGCTGATATTCAGAAGTATTGCTGCCCTCTGACTGTGGAGGCAAAGCATAGTCCTTGCGCCTAGTAGACATCGATAGCCGCCTCTTCCATGAATTTGTCTGATTCTCTTTTAAAGCCATCCAGGTTGGTGGATGCCATCATTGCTACTGGCTGGGATGCGTCCTGGAATTCTGATGTTGCCCCTTGCTTGCCTGGTTGGAAGACAGAGAAAGGTGTGTGTAGAAACCTAGCATGCTGCTCCCTTTTGCCTCTGGTACTGCCTGCCACTGGAAAGTGGCCCCCAGAAACAGTTAGTGACCCTTTCAAAAGGACTGGAAGAAATTTGCCGTATACTTTATATGAAAGAAAACTGTAAACATTTGAAAAGGTTTGTAGGCTTGAACTGAAATGTTTTGTAATGTAAATGTAAGGAACTGATTTAGCAATAACAAGGTGAAATATTATAATAAGATAGAAGGTAAACATGTGATTATAGAAATGCGAAGACTATAGAAAGGTGTGTGGAAGTCAGAAAGAGGGAGGGAAGGAGGTTGATGTTCTTATAGAGTACAGTGGTACCTCGGGTTAAATACACTTCAGGTTACATATGCTTCAGGTTACAGACTCCGCTAACCCAGAAATATTACCTCAGGTTAAGAACTTTGCTTCAGGATGAGAACAGAAATTGTGCAGCGGTGGCGCAGCGGCAGCAGGAGGCCCCATTAGCTAAAGTGGTACCTCAGGTTACGGGACACGGGTGGCGCTGTAGGTTAAACCTCAGAGCCTAGGACTTGCCGATCAGAAGGTCGGTGGCTCAGTGCAAGTAGATAAATAGGTACCGCTCTGGTGGGAAGGTAAACAGCGTTTCCGTGCGCTGCTTTGGTTCGTCAGAAGCGGCTTAGTCATGCTGGCCACATGACCCGGAAGCTGTGTGCCGGCTCCCTCGGCCAATAAAGCAAGATGAGCGCCGCAACCCCAGAGTCGGTCACGACTGGACCTAATGGTCAGGGGTCCCTTTATCTTTACTTTACCTCAGGTTAAGAACAGTTTCAGGTTAAGAACAGACCTCCAGAACGAATTAAGTTCTTAACCCGAGGTACTACTGTAATGTATTAAGTTATAGAATTATGTAACAAAATGTGATTATGATAAAAGTGGAAAATTTAATAAATATTATTTTTTTAAAAGGAAAGTGGCCCCCAGAAAATAACCGAGAAGGAAATATGGCCCCAGTTCCAGAATGTAAGACTAATGCAGCAGCTCCACCTGACTTTGCTCTTTCCTCTGTAGGAAATTAATCCAGCCCAAGCCCCAGGCTTTCCTCTTTTTAAAAAGCAAATACCCAACCCCCAATCCCTGGGGTGAAGAGTGGGGAACCCCTTTTAGAGACTTAGTGAAGCCTCCGCTTGAGTTTTGACAGCTGATGATGCTCTGTGCCGAAAGAGGAGGCAGAGGCTGCAGCTGATCTAGGCAGCACGTGGACTTGGGGGGTGGGGGTGGGAATCGTATTGGAGGCGTGGCAGGGTCTCTTCCCGCCCCCCCCCAGCCGCCGCCAGCAGTGCTTGAGAAGCTTCACAGCAAAGCTAAATTGACAGATAAGTGCTTTGGTTCTGATCTTCCTGCCCTCACTTTTTCTCGTTTTCGGGTGATTGTTCGGAGGATGATTAGCACAGGTGTATTTATAAAGTACTCATCTCCATGGTGTTCGTTAATACACATGCAGTTGCTTTTCGGATTCCAAGCACCTGCCAGACTTCATCTGCAACTCATCCCAAGAGACACTGATGTGGGCAAAAGAAAACCAGTCCTGCACAGCCCTGGGTTTGAGGCAATCAGGACAGGCCCCAAACATTTTGTTGTGTGCAGGCAAGACAGTTCTGGGCATTCTCTCAGTTTCTTGTTTGCCTGGTCGTCAGTCCTCCGCATTTCTACATCACACACGCACACAAACAACTCAGAGGGGGAAATCAACAGCATTTTGTTTTGTTCTTTAATCAATTTTATTAAGGGCTTTCAACCTAATGTAGCATAACATTTCAACTAAATTAAAGGGAATAATAAAAAGCAATATATCAAACAGAAAAAAGAAAATTGAAAAAGAAACACAATACTCACCATAAGACACAAGATTATAAATCTATATCTATGTAGCCCTCAGTCACCCTCTTATCTTGATCTTCACACATACAGAGAGTTGAATCTTCCCACCTCCCACCCTAAGAAAAAGCCCCTTTTCTCATCAGCATTCTAGTGCAAATTTCTCTCAATAGGCATGTTTGTTTGCCTTCTCTACACTTTTTTGTGTGCAAAGCAAGTTCCCCTAAAATAATGCATTTTTAAAATGTTACTTTCACATATACTGTATATACAGAATGTATGTACACACACACATCTGCACACTTTACCACCAGTACAGTATATTCATTTTGCTACATGTTCTTTGGGTGGAGATCTGCATTATGATATTTGAGAAAGTGCAAACTTAGAAGGACGTCTGCATCTCAGTTTGCTTACTGTTCCTAAAGTGTGAATTAGCTAGGTTCACCTTTCAATGCGAACTGAATAATGATAATAATAAAATTTCCCACCCTTTCTGTGCAAGATGCTCTAAGGCTGAGACTCCAAGGGGATGTTCTGTGGTTCTTGGAGCACCTGTGGAGGCTATTCACAGTCCAGGAAAACAGGGACCATTGGAGCAGACATATTGATAACCCCCTCCCCCTAATAGTGAACTCAGGTGCTGAGCACCAACAATACTGCAGCCAAAAACAGGGCTGCTGAGAAGGAGGAGGCACCAGCATGCCCCAAGGTTTACAGAAGTCCTCCTCCCTGCAAACTCACACAGAAACAGGGCAAAAACCCAACAACCCAAAGCAGCTTACTGAGAGCTGAGCAGAGTAAGTGTTCAGGGGCAGAGTGGGGAAGAATGCAAGACCTGAAGAAGGGGAATATAATGCAGGGTCCTAGAAAAGGGCATGGCTGGCTGGGACCCTGAAAAGGATCACGGTATCCTGCAACTTTTTTGCCACAAGTGCCGCTTTTAAAAAATTACAAGAATAGCTAAGAAATATCTGATAATGCTAGAGCTCGTGAACATCCATTGGCACTGAATGCCTGACGATTCAGGGGAGATGAAAGAAAATGCACTTTTTCATGAAGTGCATAGTTAGAACTGTGGGACTTGCTCCCTCGAGGAGGCAGTGGTGGTTTTAAAAGAGGGTTAGGTAAACTCATGGAGGATGAAACTATCAATGGCTATGCTCTGCCTCCACGGTCAAAGGCAGCAATGCTTCTGAATCGCAGCTGCTGGAAATTGCGGGAATGCTCTTGTGCTTGGAATCCGGTTTCCTGGATTACCAGAAGAGGCAGGATGCTGGACTAAGATGGGCTGTTGGCCTGACCCAGCATGGATCTCCTGACATTCTTATGCTCTTAGGAGGACTCAGCAGGGAACTTGCCCCCCTTCCCCACCGATCACATCTGAGCCCACGTCAACAAACCCATCTCAGCTCTCTCCTACTGACTCCTCTCCTCTCCTCACACAGGTCTCCGAGCTCCAGCTCCTTTTCATCCCGCAAAATAAGAGGGCCCTTTTGCACAGAAAGAACATCCCAGGAGGACAAGCCCATCCATCTGTTGCAGGCCTAAGGGGCAAGGCAGGCGACTGCTTACCGCCGCTCTCTTGCATCCCTGGCAAAGTCGCTAGGGGGAGCTGTGCAGCCAGGCTCCATCCTTAACGAGCTCGGATGCCTTTCTCGTTGCCCAGGCAACCGCTAGGACCAAAGCAAGAATTACATGTTGAAATAAGGATTCCATGTGTTCCTGCTGTCCCTATTGACCTGGGACTGTCCTGCTTTCCTGGTCTCTGGTAAATCACCATCCTGGTTTTGCCCCTATGTGGCGGTGGGGAGGGGGGCTTGTTAATAAACACATTGCCTTCCTATTCACCTCCTTTGTCCTGGAAGTTAAAACTCTGAGTGGAGAGCAGACACCTCTAGCCAAGGCCTCTGGCCAAGACCTTTAGGCACCTGAGACAAGATGCAGACCCTCCAAGGGCCCCTATTTTCCAGGGACAGTCCCAGATTTACAGAAGCTGTCCCGGTTTCTGATTTGGTCCCAGAATGTCCTTCTTTTCCTTAGGACCAGGGCCGTAGCTAGAGGGTGGTGAGGTGGGCCCCTGCCAGGGGCGCAGGCAAAGGGGGTGAGTGCAAAAGCGGCTTAAAAATATGTCCATAAATAAAAATATTGATTATTGCCTCATAAGAAAAGGTTTTAAATAGAGGGTGAATTGAATGGGTGGAGTGGCTGGGGGCGCAATCTGGATGCTTCTGCCAGGGGTGCAAGATCACCTAGCTATGGCTCTGTTTAGGACACCCCTTTTTTCATCAGAGAAATGTTGGAGGATATGGAGTTATGTGACACCCCCAAGCCAAAGAGATAAGTAACTAAACAGTGGTACCTCAGGTTACAAACACTACGGGTTACAAATGCTTCAGGTTACAGACTCTGCTAACCCGGAAGTAGTACCTTGAGTTAAGAACGTTACCTCAGGATGAGAAGAGAAATCGTGCGGCGGCAGCAGTGGGAGACCCCATTAGCTAAAGTACCTCAGGTTAAAAACAGTTTCAGGATAAGAACAGACCTCCGGAATGGATTAAGTTCTTAACTTGAGGTACCACTGTACAACCTTTAGAAGACATCTGAAGGCAGCCCTGCATAGGAAAGTTTTATTTTAATGTTTAATGTTTTGTTATGTTTTTTATATATGTTGGAAGCTGCCCAGAGTAACTGGGGCAACCTAGTCCGATGGGCAGGGTATAAATAAGAAAATGCTGCTGCTGTTGTTAAATAGGACGTCCCTATTTTCATCAGTTGGAGGGTGTGAAGATGTACCACTGACACTGGATCCTTGCCAGGGTGGAGGGAGGCCTATGGCAATGCAGCTGGTCTGAAGGAGACCCTTTCTGGCGAGGGGGAAAGGGAGCTTTCAGTGAGGTGCTGCTGCTCTTTCCATCCTTGGCTGTATCTTCGACTTACCCAAATCTGAGTCCAGATTGTGATCTAACTCCACCCACCCATGGAACTAGCCACCCAAGGTGGGTCACCTCACGCCACCTCATTTCTGCACTGGCCATGCTAAGGCTGCCACCTCGCTTTGCCTCATGGTAGGGCCTGTCTCTGGTGCTCATCCACATTGGGCACTGATTGTAAGGCAGTCCGTGGTCAACCAGTTCATGGCTACTGGAGGACTTCCTGGTCCTGAATGGGGTAACTGTGCCCCTGAAGGACCAGGTGCGCAGCCTGGGAGTCATTCTGGACTCACAGCTGTCCATGGAGGTGCAGGTCAATTCTGAGTCCAGGGCAGCTGTTTACGCAGGCTGAGATTCTACCTGCCCGCAGACTGTCTTGCCAGAGTGGTGCATGCTCTAGTTGTCTCTCGCTTGGACTACTGCAATGCGCTCTATGTGGGGCTACCTTTGAAAGTGACCCAGAAACTACAACTAATCCAGAATGCGGCAGCTAGACTGGTGATTGGGAGCAGCCACCGAGACCATATAACACCAGTCTTGAAAGACCTACATCGGCTCCCAGTACGTTTCCAAGCACAATTCAAAGTGTTGGTGTTGACCTTTACAGCCCTAAATGGCCTCGGTCCACTATACCTGAAGGAGCATTTCCACCTCCATCATTCTGCCCGGACACTGAGATCCAGCGCCGAGGGCCTTCTGGCAATTCCCTTGCTGCGAGAAGCCAAGTTACAGGGAACCAGGCAGAGGGCCTTCTCGGTAGTGGCACCCGCTCTGTGGAATGCTCTCCCACCAAATGTCAAAGAGAAAAATAACTATCAAACTTTCAGAAGAAATCTGAAGGCAGCCCTGTTTAGGGAAGCTTTTAATGCTTAATAGGTTATTGTATTTTAGTGTTTTGTTGGAAGCCACCCAGAGTGGCTGGGGAAACCCAGCCAGATGGGTGGGGTATAAATAATAAATTATTATTATTATTATTATTACTACTACTACTACTACTACTACTACTACTACTACTACTACTGGGTCTATGGCTATGTTCCAGCGTGGTGCCTTGCAGATGCTGTGGGACTCTAACTTTAACCAGGCCAGCACAGCCGATTCTCAGGAATTTTGGGAGCTGCAGTTCCCAGCATCTGGAGGGCTACAGGTTGCCCATCCTGGATCTACTGGAAGTTTGGTCCTTGAGGGAGCTGGTCAAGGATTTCGCATTGCGTTCTGAGAACTCCTTCTGTCCACCAGTGTGCCGATGATCTTGCTGGGCAAGCAGACTTTCTTGCCATATCCGTTTGCTTTATAAACATACAGAAAGATTTGCATTTTTCTGCACAATTTCCCCCCAATGGATGCATTTTTGCAAACGTTACCTGTTTGGAGAATGGCATCACAAAATTCGCAGAAGAGGAGATTTGAAAAGATAGCAGTCTGCGTCGTTGGTTCAAGAAACGCAAATTAGGTAGGATTCTTGTTAAAATACCAAGAAAATCAACTCTATCCCTGAATCCCTAGCTGGGAGTAATTGATTCCAAAGCCAGCGTCTGCAAAATCTTGAGACAATGTTTTACGAATCACAAGCTTAAAAAATAAGCATGTCACCTGCAACTGCAGCTATAAGGTGTCAAGAGGGCCTCTGGGCATGTGTAGCTGTTTATGCATAGCATCCATTATCTCATTATTTGCAGAGGTGGAGACTGGGGACCCAGCAGGAGTGATCACACACCCTTCCTTTCTATATTTCTATATTTCATGAACATATGGAGGGACAGCTGAAGAAGGCTAATATGCCTTCTTTAGTCACTACCACGTGAGGTGTTTAACTGTCAGTGGGCTGAACTCTGCAGAATAACTTTTTAAAAAGAAAAAATAACCCCCAGAAGGCAAAAATTAGGACAGTGATTAGAAAACAAGGAGCCCCACCCTCCCCACCAGTAAATGGGGATGGTATATGTGACATAACAATCTTCTCTTATTTTCGGAACATTGCTCACTTCTTCTCTGAGGAAAGGTTGCAGCGACTGAGACTTTTTAGTTTACAGAAAAGGCAAGTAGGAGGTGACAGGATAGAAGCTTATAAAAATCACGCTTTTCGTGCAGAAAATGGATCAAGAAAAGTTTTTCCCTCCCCCTGTCGTAACACTAGAACTTGGTCTCGGGATATTGTGGCTTGCTATGCTCCCCCCGCTGGCCTCTAACCATTTCTCTGCTTTCCCAAACCACTGCCTCTACGCCCTTCTTTGCTCTGAGCTCTGCCCACTAGGCCCTGCCTCAGTCCCAGAAGGTAGAAAACTCAGCATTGTGCTAAGATTTGGCACAAACAAATCAGAAAGCCAGACAGGGAACTGCAGAGGGAAAGGGTGCATTTCATGACCCCCTCAGCTCATATAATTGTTGAGTTGGAAGGTGCCAGGAGGGGTCATTTAGTCCAACCCCTGCAATGCAGGAATGTTGTGCCCAATTTGAGGCTCAAACCTAAAACCCTGAGATTAAGAATCTCTTGCTGTACGGCTGAGCTATCCGACTGTTTGATAACCATTGCGCCCATCTTGTTTTCACAAGCCATTAGCACCCACCCCGTTTTCCTCTGCTATCTGCAATTCTCATTATTTCCGGTGAAGTGTTTAATGCTCTCCATTTCCTACAAAGGCTTTCTCCCATGGGTTTTGGCGAGCTGTGCCTGCAATTGCAATTATCACACTGCAGGCTACTCCTCTCTCTCCCTCCTGCCTTGGGAAAAAAACACATTGCTGTGCTGTACCGATGAAGGGAATTAGGATAATCAAAGCTGTGTTGTCCATCCCTAAATCAAAGGGACTCAGCTTCCTGGAGGGGGGCCCTGAACTCTGAAGAAGCGGGGAGGCCGGAAAGCAGCCCTTATGTGTGGGGCTTGGCAGGGGAGCTCAGCAAACACACAAACCCCAAGGCATTCCACGCTGGGATGCTGGGATGTTGTGCTGAGTCATACATTGGTATCTGAGCAGGGACTTCTGAAATCCCCTGCATCTGAATTTCTCTGCTTCATTCTGGAGTTGCAAATTAAGTACCCCCTCTTTCTCTGCAGGGCACTAGGAATTAACCATGCTTCTATTTTGCATCTGAAGTTAGTCATGCTCAGAGTAGATCCGCCAAAATGTTGTGACTAACTTAGGCTCATTAATTTCAATGGATCTTCTCTGAGTAGAACTTAAATCAGATACAGCCCTATTATTATTATTATTATTATTATTATTATTATTATTATTATTATTATTATTTATTCAATTCAACACTCCTCCTTTCTTCCAGAAGGAGGCCAGGGTAGTAGAAACTGCAATGATAAACCATTCTAAAGACATTTTTAAAACAGTTTAACAACTATCATCTCCTGAAAAGGCAGAGGTGTTATGTGTTCCAAGTTTTTGAGTCCAGCGGAAAGACAGTCTGTTCTGGATGTGGTGACACTCCTCTGGAAGGAGCAGATTTGTAGCTTGGGGTTTCTCATGGATTCAATATTGTCTCTTGAGACCCAGGTGGTCTCGCTGGCTAGGAATGCCTACTTCCTGCTCTGGCTGGTTTGCCAGCTACAGTCCCATTGGGGCAGAGATGACTTGGCCACAGTATTCCATGCTGTGGTAGCTTTCAGACTAGATTGTTGCAATCAGCTGTCCACAGGGCTGCCCTTGAAGATGCCTCACAAACTTCCACTGGTCCAAGTACAACAGCCCTTATAGATTGCTAGCTGGGGTTCAGTTTCAAGCAGACGCCACTCAGTAGCCATTTTGTATGAAATGGGTCTACAGAAACACACTGTGCCTCTTTGGGAAGGTGCTCTAGCCTAGTCCCTGAGGGAATGGTGAGGAGATCGGAAAACGCTTTCCCACAGGGACCAATTAAACAACAAAACACCTCGCTTCAAATGCCTTGGCGTCTGTTTTCCTCTTGTTCCCTTTCTCCGCGTGACACACCTATTGTTTGAAGCAAATCCGAGGATCGGGGGAGGTGGTTAGATTTCTTTTGTCAATACAGTTCTTTGGAGACTAGGGTTCAAATGGTTTCTGTTATGGTCGGGTGGCGGGATTTAAACTAAATAAACAGGATTCAGAATGCAGCAGTCTGATTGGTCCTAGAACAATGCAGCAGTATGATTGGTTGGCAGGAACCACCCAATCATGCTCCAGATATAAGTGAATGGACATTGCCATCCAAACGGTGCGTGTGTGTCACATCCTGTGATCAATTATGTGAGGTGGGGTTTACCTGCCGCCCCAAAATATTTTATTCAAGCTGGCACCCTCGTGTACAAACTTTTAAAGCAAAATAACACTTTTATGTTAAATTCACATTTCTCAGTGCTTTTCAATACTTTCCCCCATATAATAAGGCTTTCATATAAATAGGTGTATAAGGGCTTTTTTTGCACATTTTTCATGCACTGAAACAACATTGTGTAACCCGGGTGAGTGTGTGATCTGATCAGGAGTTAGTTAATCAACAAATGGGTTCAGGAGCATCAGGCCAGACCTCTGTGAAAAGCCAACATAAGAAGAAGAAAAAGAAGAGTTTGGATTTGATATCCCACTTAATCACTACTCGAAGGAGTCTCAAAGCAGCTAACATTCTCCTTTCCCTTCCTCCCCCACAACAAACACTCTGTGAGGTGAGTGGGGCTGAGAGACTCTAGAGAAGTGTGACTGGCCCAAGGTCACCCAGCAGCTGCATGTGGAGGAGACGCAAACCTGGTTCACCAGATTATGAGTCTACCGCTCTTAACCACCACACCACATTGGAAGTGCCTTCAGCGGGATCAAGCCAATGGCCCATCAAGTCCAGCATCCTGTTCCCACAGTGGCCAAACAGATGCCCGTAGGAAACCCCCAAGGAGGACCAGAGCACAAGGGAAACTCTCCCCTCCTGTGGCTTCCACCAACTGGTATTCAAAAGTATTGCAGCCTCCAGAGAAATTTCTTTCTCCAGCCCAAGGGAGGATGCATCTTGTGTCACTTCATGTGCATGAACACGAAGGTATCATGCACAGCCTGCCTTGCCACACACTACAGCTGCCAAGGTATATTTTGAACCATCAGTAACAGATGGTAGGACTAGTGGAACCCATGGAACAAACACCTTCTTGGCTTTCATCTCAGTGGAGGATAAGTTTTGGCAAAGAAGATTAGTCTAGCAGGTGGTGTAGAGCCATCAGTGACGTAGGATTGGGCAAGGGGCTCAGGCAGTGATTGTATGAACGAGAATTTGTGCCTTGACAAGAGCATCCCTACTGAATGTCTGAACCCAAGGACTGAACTTGGGGACCAAAGCAGGTGCCCCACCACTGAGCTGTAACAGAGAGGACAACATTGCATCTCCTTCATTATTAGAAGTAGTAGTAATTTATAGCCGATCATTTAGCTGGAGAAAATAGTGACTCAGTCCTGCTGGCGCACTCTAACCTAAGGATGTATGAGGAGCCTGGTTGCTATATCTAGTCCACCATCCTGTTCTTACAGTGGACAACCAGATGCCCCAATGGGAAGACCACAGCAACAGCAACTCTCGCAATACTTACAATCTGTCACGAGTCCTGTGGAGATGACATAGAGGGGATGATTGGGTCTTGAGGAGGACTGGGAAGAGCTCAGAGAGTTGGAGCTAGGTGACCCTGCAGAAGGTCCTAGTGGGAGGTAGGAGGTGGAATCAGGACCCTAAGAAGTATCTGACCCAGAGGAGCAGGCCAGTGGTCTAAGGAATGCCGAGCTGGATGCAGGTGAGGGACTAACTGGGATGGCAAATGAGTGACATTGGACAACCCCACCACCTCTTCCTGCCAATGAGGCACCACCATCTGTGAGGAGCCTCCTCCTCCAGGGGAGGTGACTCAGAGTAAATTGGATGGTGAGCTGGTGCCGACACTGCCATGAACAAACGTCATAGACTCAGCCCACTGGAAGGAGTGCCTGCTCACTTGCCCCATCCTGTGACTCTGGCCACTGGCCACAGTAAGAGCTGTGCCCATGCCACTCTCCAAAAGGAGAGTCGCTTGTTGGATCATCCTTTTAGCTTCTGCTTAGCATCTTATGCATCTTTTGAATCTGCTACAACTCAACACCTGAGCCTTGCCTGTGTACCCCTCTAATTCATGCATTGAAACCTTTGGCAGAAACAAAGCTGGGAGTTCAAGTTCTTTGTCCAGCAGCAAGGGCCAGGACATAACCCTCCGCAAACCAACTCCAGGAGTTCAACACCTAAGCAACCCAGGGTGTCCCATTCCAGAGGGATAGAGCTATATGAAAGAGAAATCAAAAGAGAGGGAGAGAGACAAAAACTCAAATTTTCAAATCTGTGTTAGAGCCCATTGGGAGATTATGAGCCTCAGCACCACCCCCAGCCCTTCTCCTCCTCCTGCTTCTAGGCATGAGAAGATGAAACAGCAGTGATCTATATCAGCTCATTAGTGTTGTTGTTTAGATGCTCGGATGCTTTGTCAACTGAAGATTGGCAGAGGTGGGGCTTGTCAGCACCTAGGAGAGGCTGTAGCAAAAAGCAGGGGGTGGGAGAGTGAGAAATTGCTTGTGCGTTAGGAAAGCTGCAGATGGTGAGTGGGTCGGACAGTGGATTGCAGTGGGATGTATGTGTGCACATGACCGTGTGTGTGTTTGTGTGTGTGTGTGTGTGTGTGTGTGTGCGTGGATGCAAAAAACAAAACAAAAACTACTGGAGAACGAAACCATAAACAGCAAACAAACATTAGGAAACGACTCTCAGATCAAAATACATCTATCGCTCTCAGTGCGGCCAATTTCTGTGCCGCAGCAAGCAAAACCGCCAGGAGCTGACCCCAAATATTTTGTAATTTTCCTCTTTGGAGTTCCTGGCATAATTACAACTTTTAAATTGTTGGTGCCCATTTTATTTTACTTTACGCTACTTTTATTTTCATATAAACCTCACTGTACACATTTGGATGTTGTTATTCTATATGCTTCTTATTTTGCTTCTTTAGCGCTGGTCATTGGCCTTAACGATCGAGATTTGATTAGGAGAAATTGCTTTGCAAAAAATTGGTAGATTAGGAGACATTTGCAACAAAATGACAACATGAAAACTTTTTTTTTAAAAAAACCCACACACAAATTTATGTGGAAATGTGGAGAATGGAACTTAAACCTGAAAAAAGGAGAAACTTGAATTATTTTTATTATTTATTTACAGTATACTGCTTTTCAAGTGGACCTCACAAAGCTGTTTACATACGATTATTGCAACAATAAGAATCCCTTTTTTTTAAAAAAAAAAAGTTGGAATAAAATGCAGAAGACAACTGGTTTGTTTAGAAAAGGTTGTTAATGCATCTTCTTCACTCATCTCAGGGCAAGATGGGCCTTCGGACGCCCCTGCAGTGACAATTGTAGGGGGGGCCAAGTATGGGATGTTGATGGTGAGATATCCACACACCTTTCAGATGTTATGGTACTCCCAATTCCCACCAGTCCCAGACAGCCCTGCCAATGCTGGGGGAAGATGGAGGTGCAGATCAGCAATATCTGGAAGTTCACAGGTTCACCAATCCCCTTGCATTACAGAATCTTTATTATTTTGATAACAGTATACCTAGCAGATGGTAGAAAACTCCTTGCAGGGATCAGCTCGGCATTTAAAGCACACGTCTTATATGGATATTTTCTGATATACATGCACTGCATTTGGGACTGAAACTGCTTTGCGGAATCTGGAGAAGTGTTCAATCCAGCAGGTGGTTTGCACGCCAATCCACAGGCAAGTCAAATTGGGTTAGTCTGCTGCTGAAAGTGGACCAAACAAATTCTTCTTCTATTCCTTCCGTTGAACCAGAATTAAGGAGCTGGAGAGCAAAGTCCTGCATCGCTAAACAAAGACAATGTGGAGAATCTGCTCATCCCTGTCTAGAACTGCTATCTGAAAAGCACTGGATTACTCCATTAGTTGGTTGAAAGGTAGTTGGTTAATCAATAAAGGTTTGTTTCATCGGTTGGTATATCCCTCATAATAATCCCCATTTAAACAAGTGATTTCTTAGTCCTATTGATTCTGACAGGTCTACATTGCACCTCACTTGCTTTGGATCAATTGTTTCTGCTTTACGGGTCTTAGCTCATTTACAAACATGCTCCAGGGAATGAACACGAAGGAAGCTCTGACATAACAATTTGCTGTTTGGAATTAGCACAGGGCAGCCCTGCCGAATTCTGCATCCTGCAGGTGGTGAGGGTGGAGAAAGATGAACTTGCTGCTGCTGGAAATGTGGGTCAATGAAATGCAGGAGGTGAATGGGAACGTGGGTGCTTAGATCTATGGTGGGAGCATATTCTGTGCTGGTTCCCATAGAGACGGGGGCAGCACCAGGCTGGCTGCAGGCCACCCTTGATGGAGGGTTGGGGAGCAGAGGAATGGTAGCAAAATGGAGAAGGCACAGCACAGCAACACAAAGTGGACAGATCAATTCCTGAAGGGGGGAAAGGAGGTTAAAAGAGATTAATATAAATGCTTGCATTGTTGGCTGCATGGAATGGCTCACTGGCCTGAGAGAATCTTAGTCTCAGTGACAGGTTAATAATAATAATAATAATAATAATAATAATAATAATAATATATTTATATCCTGCACATCCCCAGCCACTCTGGGCAGCAACCAACAGAATATTTAAAAATATCCATACCCTCCAACATTTCTCCGATGAAAATAGGGACATCCTAAGGGAAAGTGGGACATTATTGGATCACATCAGAAACTGGGACAGCTTCTGTAAATCCAGGACTGTCCCTGGAAATTAGGGACACTTGGAGGGTCTGTAATAATAATCCTTTTATTATTTGTACCCCATTCATCTGACTGGGTTTCCCCAGCCACTCTGGGCGGCTTCCAACTGAAGAGTTTGGATTTGATATCCCGCCTTTCACTCCCTTTAAGGAGTCTCAAAGCGGCTAACATTCTCCTTTCCCTTCCTCCCCCACCAGAAACACTCTGTGAGGTGAGTGGGGCTGAGAGACTTCAGAGAAGTGTGACTGGCCCAAGGTCACCCAGCAGTTGCATGTGGAGGAGCGGAGACGCAAACCTGGTTCCCCAGATTACGAGACTACCGCTCTTAACCGCTACACCACACTGGCTCTCTACACCAGTGTAATATTCACTACACCACACTGAATATTAAAAACACAATACAGCATCAAACATTAAAAACTTCCCTAAACAGGGCTGCCTTCAGATGTCTTCTAAAAGTCAGATAGTTGTTTATTTCCTTGACATCTGGTGGAAGGGCATTTGACAGGGCGGGCGCCACTACCAAGAAGGCCCTCTGCCTGGTTCCCTATAACCTCACTTCTCGCAGTGAGGGAACCACCAGAAGGCTCTCGGCATTGGACCTCAGTGTCCAGGCAGAATGATGGAGGTGGAGACGCTCCTTCAGGTAAAAGCAGCCATCTAAGCATTGACATAAAAGAAGAAACCCATCACCTAAAAGATGAGGTGGACTTGCACAAAATGCGCAGAGGTTAAGTGATAAAGGTGCAAATTTAGAATGACTGATTTATATAGCAAGGAACAGTTCAGTAAAGCAAGGAAGATGGGGAAGAGGTGAGTCCTAAAAGCTGTCTTGGTGTGAATGCAGGTAGGACCATGGGTGGAGTTTTACTGATATGCAGCTGGCCTTGTAGAGACACCACACTAAACAGGGGTATTGCTGTAACTGCCCACAGAATTGCATCAAGATTGCTTTCTTGCAGTGTTTTATCCCTGGGCAGGGGTATATCAGTAGCATGGGAGACAGGATGCAAATGAATACAAAGACTTGAAATCACACTCTGGGACATGGAAGAATGGAGATGTCCTGATACAGCAGGTCTGCAATGGAAACAAGCCCAGGTTCTCCAAACCTCCAAATAGAATTGCAGAAGTGTGAATTAACCAAATTCAGATTCACATGCAAACTAAATTGAAATTCTACCCCCATCCCATGGGGAGGAATGAACCTAAGATTGGAAGAGATGAGGAACTGAAATGGACTGATTCACTCTAAACCTCCCACATCCCCTACCTGCTTTGGATTTTAAAATCTATCTGTGCTCACCTGGTGCAGCCACAGCTTTTCACTAGTTGTCTTTATTTTTGCCTTTATTATCTCAGCAGCGTGGGAGGCAGAGTCAAACCCCCTCCCATCCACCCCCATTACATAACCAGTATCCGTGGGTGACCTGCAAAACGCTTGGATTCCGTCTTCAGCGAGAGCATGGTGAGAATCATCCTCTAATTGGGGCAGGTTGGAGGAAAGATAAAAAAGCTAAACCATTGCCACTCTGTAAAACAGTCCGGCTTTCAGAAGTCTAACTGCTTCTCGGGCTAATGATCATCCAAGTCCGGTTCAGTTTTGGATATTTATCAAAAGCATTTTTATCCCACTCTTCAGCCGAAAAAAGGTTATTTTTCATTCATAGCCCAACCAAAATATCACTAAATATTTTCAGTTCCAGGTTTTCAGTTCCCCATAACTTCTCCATCATACTAGATGTGAAGAAGAAGAAGAGGAGGAGGAGGAGGAGGAGGAGGAGGAGGAGTTTGGATTTGATATCCCGCTTTATCACTCCCCGAAGGAGTCTCAAAGCGGCTAACATTCTCCTTTCCCTTCCTCCCCCACAACAAATACTCTGTGAGGTGAGTGGGGCTGAGAGACGTCAGAGAAGTGTGACTAGCCCAAGGTCACCCAGCAGCTGCACGTGGAGATGTGGAGACCCGAACCCAGTTCACCAGATTACGAGTCTATCGCTCTTAACCACTGCACCACACTGTCCTCTCTGCTTGGTCCTCAAGATGCTTCCCAGGCCAATCACATGCTCTTCCAAAAGCCACATCCCCCCAGAGTGCTTTTGGCTGGCTGGAATGTGTCATTGACTTGTGAGGACGCATTTTGTTTGCATAGGTGGAGGGGATCATGTGTATGTCATAACCCCTGACATTTGGCTTGTTGTTCACAGTGCTAGGCGATGGAGGTGGGGGATGGTTGGTGAGCCAAAGGGCAGCTGGAAGAAGTTTGGGATCTTGGGCTAACAACAATCAGGAAGACCAATGGTACAGTGTGTGGGTGGACTGCCGGAAGACCTCCAAGTGCATTAACTCAAACACCCACTTTAGATCTCTGTGCTGTGTGTAGGAAGGCTTGCAGTGGAGCTTTGATAAATGTGGGATAACATATAACCAATATGCTTAAGTCTAATTAATGCATAAAGAAGGTAATGCCATAGAGGGTGGATCTACACAGGGGGGAAATGCAATAAATAAGTAATAAGTTAAATTGTTATAACAAAAGAAAAAAATGCTATGTAAAATCACATAGAAAAGTTTTGTGCTCTACAGCACCAACTGGTGTTGCATGTTTATAATGCATTCAAAATGCTGTTTTTTTTCTAATGTAGCTAAGTCCAGAATAAGCTGCCCTGCCAGCTTTAACCAGGTCACTCCTCCTCACCTTGGAGGAAGGCTTGTCAAAGCCATTGTTCACCCTTGTCTACCTGAGAACCTCAGCACGCATAGAGGTCTGACCTGGTTGCTCCAAGCTGGTTGCTCCAAGCTCAGACTGCATGGCTCTAACAAGCCTCTCTTCTGTTCCTATACCTATAATTTAGGAACTTTCACCACGGTAACTAGGCAAAGTTTCACTGCGTGTGTGTGTGTGTGTTTTTTTTTACTGCTGTATTGGGAGAAGAGGAGACTATTTTGGAACTCACAAGGGCACATTTTAAAGGACTAAAAACCTACATTCCCATTTTTTATTTTGCTGCATATTTTGTGATTTTGAGTCTCTGCAGAGGTTCTCTCACCAGAGAGTACTTGCCCCAAACCTGGATCTTAGCACCCACAGAATCTTTTATATATATACCTATGTTTTCCTCACCACCAACATGAAAACGCTAAGAAACCGCAAAGCAATTTTGATGCAATTGTTCATTTCCCTGTACATTTCTTCTGTGTGGTGTCTGCTGCACACATTTATTAGTAAAGCATTGTACAAATGGAATGTACTCAACATTCTGCCCATTCCAGTCAGCTTGATCATCGTCATCAGTAACATTCAGGGCTGGATTTAGGTTTGATGAGGCCCTAAGCTACTGAAAGTAATGGGGGCCTTTATATGTCCAGCTGTCCTTTGTCAACAACAAATTGTCACTGTTTTTTGTGTTGAATATATGCTATATGGTAATTTATGGATCTCACCAGAGCCTACACAAAACTGTTGCTGTATGTAGGTTTTATTTTATTTGTTTTTTATCTTATATTTTGGGAATGTACATCCAGGGGTATTTTTCTTTAATTTTTTGGGGGGCCCCAAGAGAGTGGGGCCCTAAGCTATAGCTTGTTTAGCTTGTACATAAATCCGGCACTGGTAACATTCCTGACTTATTATCCTGTGACACCTCCAAACATATTCACCAGATCTGCAATTAGCAACATGGCAAACTTTCACACACAGACATGCACACTGCCGCTCTCTGATCAGGAGCCTAACTTTCACAGTTGTCATGACAACAGGGCAAGTTATTATTGCTTGAGTTAAATCCACCCTGTTGGAAAGCCAAGCGCTGCAGAGCACGTAATGGTAGTGATGGAGGAATACTATTAAAAAACCCAAGCAAAACCCAAACCAAACATCTTGGTTTATTATTGCGCATGGATTGTTGGTCACCTGTCATTTGCATGCATACCCCCTTCCTACAACACCCTTACCAGGCCAGCTTATAATAAAATGTTAAAAGCACATGCAGCACCCTAAAATAAGCTTCAACAACAACTTCACAAAAACGGCATCCAATTAAAACGGATCACTAGAAGTTAAAAAGCTGATAACTTGGGCAGCGGGTTAAAAGAATATGCCACAGGAAAGAAGATACAGTGGTACCTCAGGTTACATATGCTTCAGGTTACATACGCTTCAGGTTACAGACTCCGCTAACCCAGAAATATTACCTCAGGTTAAGAACTGTGCTTCAGGATGAGAACAGAAATCATGCAGCGGCAGCAGGAGGCCCCATTAGCTAAAGTGGTGCTTCAGGTTAAGAACAGTTTCAGGTTAAGAACAGACCTCCAGAATTAATTAAGTTCTTAATCTGAGGTACCACTGTACCAGAATGAGTGTCTACCAGGAAATACTGACCACTGCCTCTTGTTGTGAGCAGTAGCATTACAACTTCACATGGAAGAACCTTCCAGACTGACTCCACCCAAATGGGTGATGGACTGCTGGGTGAGAAGGAGTGGGCCTTCCTGCCTTAGCAATGCTTTGCTTGAGCAAAAAAGTTTGCCTGAAATAAGAAGCCGGACACAAGACAGAAGAGAGACTAAAGTTATGTCTTGTGCCTGACTTCTAATTTGTCTTCAGATATTGGTTGCCCTTGGGTCTTGACTCTCTCCAAGCCCAGCCCTGAGCACCAAAAAAAAGCTTCTATCTTCTGCTCTTTGTGAAGGAACTCACTATGAGCTAAGATAATGGTAGAACAAACTTTGTTTTTTATGAGCTCTGGGAGCCTGCACAAAATACCAGTTCCCTAGGCAGGCCGCCTTCCTGAGTCAGCTCTCAAGGAGCTAGTTTCCTGGATCATTGTTGTTTCTGTTAGAAAGGCTATGTGCTGGATATTGATAATGCATCCATTGCAAGGAGAGCATTCAGTGACGCGACCATCACCAAAAAGGTCTTCTCCTTGGTAGTCACCCACAGCAACTCCAATGGTAGGGGAGACTCAGGGATGGCTCTCTACACTTCAATAAGAGTGGGCAAGTGGAAATTATGACCGGCAAGCCTTCAGGTATCACAGGCTCAAGATGTGTGGTGGGGAGATGAGCCTTCTTCAGGCTTTAAGGATGTGAGAAGAGTGTGGGCTGCTGGATCAGGCAAAGAGCCCATCTAGTCCAGCATCACTGTCCTCACAGTGGCCAAACAGATGACTATGGGAAGCAGGACCTGAGCGTAACAGCACTCTCCACTTTTGATTCCCAGCAACTGGTGTTCAGAATCTTGTTGCCTCTAATGGTGGAGGTAGAACATAGCAATTGTGACTAGTAGCCATTGATAGCTTTATCCTTCATGAATTTGTCTAATCCTTCTGATGAGGATACTTTCATCCCTATGCAACTTGTTGGGAAATGGTTTGGGCATGGAGAGTGTTATGTATTCAGTGGTCTGTGTTTGCATGAGCTTGAGTCTGGGCTAAGGATTCTAAGCTCCTGTGTTCTGATTCGATACATGATATCCAATCACAGAACATTTCAGGATTTGGGCCTCAGCCATTGGCCCTTGAACTCTAAGTCATGATTCGCAGCTTGGAAGTTTAGACAGCCAATCACGTTGGGAATGGGAGTGGCCCAGGCCTTCAGAAATGTATATAAGCAGTTGTTTTGTCCCTGTTATCCAGTTCTGTTAGTTCAATAAAGGTTCTTGCTGTTATTACTGTGTCTTGCATCGTGGGAACCCACCTACATTTCAGAGAGAAAGTGGGAATAGGCTTCACTGATGATAGCAGGAAATGTTGGGCATTCAGGTATTCAGGTCCCATTTGTAGTGGTGGCTAGGAGCTGCTTTGGGACTGGTAAGGTGGGAGAATAGCCCATTTGCCCTAACAGATCAGCCTCCACGGCTCTCCCCAACCCCACTCCCAACCCATCAAATACTGAGCCGCAAGTCATTCTTATGAACTTTCAGCTCAGCTGTAATATTAAATTGTTTGGAAAGGAAATGGAGAAAAGAAAGTAAAGGTGACATTCTCCTCCCAGGGCACGAACACACGCATCCAATTTGTCTTTACACTTTCGGCATAAAATGCAAAACTTATTAATGCCTGTGTGCCCAACTTGAAAAGGAAACCTGATGAGTAGGTCTGGGAGATTTCCTGAAATGACCTGGATTTTCAACACAAGGGAAACCCCACAGCTGCTTGACATCAACTACAAACAATTTCCTACCGAGCCACTTGAGGGAAAGAAAATGAATTGGTGTCATTATGGAGAGAGTCATTCAGCCGACATTTGAAACAAAGTGGAAATTAATGCCGCCCAGCTGCACACAGAGTGAGATTTGAGGAAAATGGATACCGAGGGAACGTGTGTGACCACAGGAGTGTAAATAAGGCTGATTCCTTTGGAGAAATCCCAAGTTATTAAGAGGAATGTTTCACACTCTTTATAAATGTGTTCACTGAATGCAGGGACCAGAAGGGGAAATGTCCAAGCCAGCAGGATTTGCCACTTCTGTCAAGCCTCCTGGAGTACCTAAGAGCAAAAGGAGAGCCCTGCTGGATCAGGACAATGGCTCATCTATTCCAGCATCCTCTTCTCACAGTGGCCAACCAAACTCCTGTGGGAAACTCTCAAGCAAGACTCAAGCACAAGAGCACTCACCCCTCCTGCAATTCCCAGCAGCTGGCATTCAGTTATTACTGTCTCTGAAAGGAACCATTGGAAGCTGCCGTACATTGAGTCAGACCAATGATCCTTCTAGTGTGGTCTGCACTGACTGGCAGCCTTTCTCAGTCCATTTTGGAGATGCCGGGGTTGAGCAGGAGACCTTCAGCATGCAAAACAGGTGCTTCCCTACTAAGTTATGACCCTTTCTTTTCTGCGTATAACCAGTGGCGTACCATTGGTTGCCAACACCCGGGGCCACGCGGAGGAGGTGGGTGGGAGCTAGGGCAACAGATGGGGTATGCATGCGCATTCAACTGCCTAATGGTGTCTGCATCGCCCAGGAGATTGCAGCCACAGAGACAAGAAATGAAGAGTTGTTCTATTGTCTGGAGAGGCCACTTCCTGGTTTGCATGGAGAAGCCATTTTCAACAAAGTCCAGCGACAGAAGTGTGTGGCTGTATTCTGGCAGCACTGGGTGTTGACCTTTTGCACCCATTAACACTTTTGCACCCGGGGCAGCTACCCCCCGAGTCCCTCCACACAATGCCATTGTGTATAGCACCCTTTGAGAAATTTTCAATTCATTTCTATGATCCCTGCCAGTTTTCTCTGCCTGTCTCCAGGAGGAGAGCCTTCATAATAAGGAGAGCCCTGCCTGCTCTAACTATCCCTGTTCTTCTCCCCAATTTCCAATGCCTTCTGGAGGTCTTTCCTTCTCCATGGGGTCTTTTTCTGCCCAGGGATAGTCACTTTGCTGGTGCAATGTGGCGTGTTCCAGAATGTTTTCCCCCAAATCCTCTTAACAGTCACATATTTCTGCTGCTGCTCTCATCGTTGATCAATATATTTATGCATAAATAGAAGCTGTTTCTTCCTCTTTTTGACTGCCTTATCTTCTTTTGAGGACAGCATTGGTGAAGGGCCCAGAACTAATCGCTATCAGACCAATCATTTGGAATTTGGTGTAGGCGGGTGGGGGGAACCTGGTTGTGAAAGTGGAAAGAAGTGGAAAGAAGAAGTGGAAAGTTGAAGGCCAGTCATAGCCTCCAAACCCCCTGGTTATGAGCTTCTTTTTTAAAAAAGGGGGGGGCATTGGTAACTTCAAGACTGGACTACTGCAAGCCACTCTATGTGGGGCTTTCCTTGCAGTTGATTCAGAAACTGCAGTGAGTGCAGCAAGCCCAATGATAGACTTCCACTGGTGCAACAGGACTTCCCTTCCTCCTGTATGCCCCCAAATCTGTTCTGGGCTTTTTCGCCAGCCCTCCAGAGCAGATCTGTGAGGGGCACAAAGAGGGGGATGAGAGGGAGAGGAAGTCCCATGGCACAAACAGAACTCTGTGCACAAATGAGGCAACTTTATTGCATGCAGTCTGTATTATTTATGTGCAGTACAGCCTTTTCCTATGTCTTTGAGGCAAGAGTGACTAATCTGTAGCACTCCATATGCTTCTGGTCATGTTATTGGGGCTGGCGTGAGCTACAGTCCAACAACATCTGAAAGGTCACCGCTCCGCCACCCCTAATTCCTTCATATGTCTTTGATGGTCTTTTTAACCCGCAATCGCTCTGCGGTATGCCATTCCCCCATTGCAATGCTTCTAGAATTTATGGAAGGTCTTCCACACTGCAATTATTGTCATCATTATTAGAATTCATCTGTTATCTTTTTTTAACTTTCCATAGACATCCGCCCAGGCTTTTCAATCACTTTAATGACTGTTTACAAGGCACCATCAAACCTTGCGTAACATTCCCATGACTTACATCTAATGCTTCTGGAACTGGAAAGTTTTTCACTGTTCTATTCTGGGAGTTAAGGATGCTAAAGAATAATGGAGGAAATGCAGACAGGGCCAGGTCAAACCATTTTACTGGCCGGGGCAAAAAATTAATTTCCCTTTCCTGTCCTATGTGCAAACAGGGAGGAGGAGCTTGATTATGTCCCAACTTCTACCTAATTTCTTAAATGTGGGATAGGAAGGGCCATAGCCCTTCAGTGTTAGAGTAGGCTCTTTGCAGTCAGAGTGTCCTAGGCTCTATATTCCTAGCATCTTCTGGTGGGGTTGGGAAAGATCCCTGTCTTAGATTATGTCAGCGTAGAGCAGCCTTCTCCAACCTAGTGCCTTCCAGGTGTTTTGCACTACAATTTCAATGGGACTTGTAGTGCAAAACATCTGGAGGGCAATAGAGTTTTTTGGGGGGGCTGCATAAGACCTGGGAGACCAAGGTTCAAATCCCCACTCAGCCATTGAAGCTCATTGGGTGAGCTTAGGGATAAACAGTAAGAAGGGCTTTCAGAAAGTGTCCAGTTTTTAGGGTTTTAGGAAGCTGAATGGTGGACTAGAGGAGTCTTGCGTTGGTGGGGAAGCCATTACGGATCTGATCCATCTGAGCACTTATTTTCATCTTACATTCTCACCCTCTGCTTTCTCTTTCCAACACAGGCATAAAACAACACCTTACAAGGTTGTTGTGAAGTGTGAGAATGTACATGAAGCAAATCTGGAACTGTATTTACTGATCTGGTTAAGCTGATCGTCTTTACTTAGATGCTATTATTTTAACTCATTCTGCATGCCTATTTTATAATTTTGCTTTTCATCTCTAATTATTTGTCAGTTGCTAGAATTGTTTTCTCCGTTTTTATATGCATTATGAAATGAAATAATAATTAAAAACAAAACTTTGGTTCCCAACCCGAAAAAGTGCTGTCTGGGCAACCATGAAATAGATGTGAAAACCAGTTTCTAGCTCTGGACTATTTCCCCCCAAGATTGAATATGCAATGGCAATTGGGTGAGAACAAGCAATCTAAGTTGTATTTGACCTGCCAGTCAAATACAAGTGGGCAATCTTAAGAATCTCCATACTATTCTACACACGGGAAACAATGTGGTTTGCTTTCCTTTAGAAAAATCCTTTCCAAACAAAGCTGTTCTCCCTCTCCTTCCCTGTATCATAAATAAACCATTTCACAGTAAAAAGCTGACCTAGTTTAGCAAGCCCTACTTGAGCAAAAAAAAGGGGGGGAAAGATGATGATGATGAATATTTATATATTTCAAGATTATACTACATTTGTGGGAGAAGACAGCTTGGAAAGGGGAGTTGTGAATAATTAACCTGTTTATCTTTGTTCCAGGCGGAACATTTCACTTTATTTTGCCTCAATTCTTAGAGGGAACATGTGCAAGGCCCCCAGAAGAGCTGAGGCTTCCGCCCCCTTACAACAGAGCACACTGACCTCTCTCCCCCCCCCCCATGTGGGTTATTTCAAGCTGCTGGATTTTTCAGTGGCATCTCTTGGGCGCTGGGTAGCAGGCATGCCAATGTTTCTGTGCTGGAGCCAATCTCAGTGATCTGGAGAGAGGGAGGAAAAGGAGAAATGGCTTCAGCAGCACCAGAATGAGAACTACTGCACTGAGGGGGTACGCCTGAGGCCATCTAATTCAACCCTTTCATTCGGGGGGGGGGGGCTTTTTCAGTCCAAGGGCCACACTGCAAGATGGGAAACCCTTCGACACTATCTAGCACAATTTGATCTGAACCTATTGGCCAAAACCTCAACAACAAATGCAAACAGGAGAGGCAAGGGGGGCGTCGTGCTTGGTGTCCCTGCCTATATGTATGCTGGTGGGGTGGAACCCACAGAAGATAATCACTGCCACCTTGTTAATAAAACCCCATTCTATGCAATGAAACACTTTGAAGGCATCAAGAAAGAGGAGTGCTGGTAAGTTACCTGTAACCAGGGGTGGAGGAAGGGGGCGGGGGGGCGGTTCGCCCCGGGTGTCACCACTGGAGGGGTGACAAAATGCCAAGCAGCACTCACAGTGAGGCCTGCAGCATGCCCAAGCCACACGTCTCTCCTGGGAGTGACGCGGTGACTTGGGCGCCTGCAGGCTCTGTGCTGCCCCAAACGGTCTGCCCGCCACCTCTCCCTCTGCTGTAGGGAAGCTGAGTGCAAGGAGGCAGGCAGACTCCTCAGAGACCCCACAGAGTGTCCTGCTCCGGCTTGCCCCGGCTCACCCCGCCCCTATGTGCAGGGCACGTGCGCCACCCCAGGCGCCTGTTCGGCTTGCTCTGCCACTGCCTGTAATCTTGACTTCCTCAACTACCTGAGCCACTTGAACCTGATGGAGTCAGTAGTGTACCTGCTGGGATGAAATCTGCCTGCTCAGGGGAGATATATAGCTGCCTATGAAGAAATTCATTCGGTGCACCACAATGTGGCGACTAAGTTGGTTGGAGCTATAGAGCAATAGAACCCAACTATCATAAATCACAGAACCGTAGAATTATAGAGTTGGGACCGCAAGGGTCATTGAATCCAACCCCCTTGTAATATAGGGATCAAAGCTGAAGAATCTCTGGCAGATGGCCATCCAACCTCTGTTTAAAAACCTTCAGTGAAGGAGAGTCCACCACCACCTGAGGGAGTCTGTTCCACTGTTGAACAGCTCTTACATTAGAAAGTTCTCCCTAATTGAAGAATCATAGAATTGCAGAGTTGGGAGGGACCAGGAGGGTCATCTATTGCAACCCCCTGCAATGCAGGAATCTTTCACCCAACGTGGGGCCTGAACCCACAACCCTGAGATCAAGAGTCTCATGCTCTTACCGACTGAGCTATCTCCTTTCTTGCAATTGGATCCATTGGTTCAGCTTCTGCCCTCTGGAACAGAGTTTCCTCCACCCAAAAATATGCTAAATCTTGTTCTCAGTGGCCCTGTTTTGGCTACAATCCTGTTGGCACTGAGCACTAGAGTTCACTGTTAGGAGGAGTTATGTTTTGAGGCAGATTGGAAAGGAACGCTCATTGCTAGGGGCAAGCAATGGGGTGAGGGGCATTTGTCCTTGTCTCCAGCTTATGGGCTTCACAAGGCATCTGTTTGGTCCCTGTGGGGAAGATGATCAGGCGCCAAGCAACCTTTGTCCGATCCAGCAAGTCTCTTCTCGTATTTTTATTGCCTTACTGCATTAGAAATACAAAATGGGTTGGGAGGCGCAAAGGGGGAGAAGGGATATTATTAATTCAGATCTGACAGTGCTCCCTCGCAATAGAGGAGCCAGTGGGGTAGGCGAGAGAGATGGGCAGAATGGATTTTGGATTCCACTTGCCTAACGACCTAAGGAAGAGAGCCAAAGTTTTCTGTACATCTCCCAAAAAACTCAGCACAGAAATAACTTGGGTTAAGTTCTTTAGCTCAAATGCACTTTCAGGTTACTGTGGCAACGGCAGCATCTCCCTCTGCGCCGTGAGAACTCAGGAGAGAAAACAGAATTGAGGAAAATAACTTTGCCCACTTTCCTCTGTTCCAGGGGTGGGGTAGGCTGCAGCCCTCCAAATGCTGTAAGACTCTGGCGCCCATCATCCTCACCCCAGCATCCAGCAGTGGTGTGGGGTGATGGGAGTTGGAGTCCAACAGCTTCTGGAGAGCAACAGCTCCCACCCACCCACCCATCTACAGGTCCACCTTCTCTGCTCATGTTACTCCCTTCTTCCTTAGCTGGCTGCCTGACCTTTAAGATCAAGGTCAGAGAGTCTCCTGTCCATTCCCCATGGAATCACGCGGGCAACTACAAGAGATGAATCCAATACCCTTCAAGGGTCCCGATTTTCCTGGGACATCCCAGAATTACAGAAGCCACTGCAGCTTCTGATTTGTTCTCAGACTGTCCCATTTCCCCCCTCCGGGATTGCCGCCACTTAGCTCAGGGAAGGACACGAGCCAACACTTGTGGTAGTACCGCACTCTCATGAGAGCCAGCTAACACATTCGCCAGAGAGATGTTGGAGGGTATGGAATCCTTCTCAGTCTCATGGCACCAAACTGAAGAATCCTCTCACCAATAGAGAGCCAATGGAATCCCTCTCTCACTGTTTGCAGACATCTGCTGGAGCCAGGGTTGTGAAGGAAGAAGGGCTCAGGCTTCTTGGATCTCAGAATGGCCCTTGCTGACACCTCAGTGGTAGAGCACATGTGCTCAATGGTAGGGCACATGCCTTGCATGTAGAAGGTCTCAGATTCTGTCCCCAGCATCTCTGCTGGACCAGTGACCTGGCTCAGCATAAGGCAGCTTCTTATTTAAATCGGCTCTTTGTTCTGAACCATGATGACTGGTATCGTAATTTAATGTCAGGGGAAGAAACATCACTTAGTGATAAAGCACATGTGTTACATGTAAAAGGTCTCAGGTTCAGTCCCCAGAATCTCAAGGCTGCAATGGGAAACACTTGCCATCCGAAACCCTTGAGAGCTGCTGCCAGTCAGTGTGAGACAGTATTGGCTCCCACCCCAGTAATACCCTTCCTGTCTTTGGGGTATCTTTCCCTCCCCTTCCCAGTTGCCACAGGTAACACCCCAGGCATTCCCACAAGACTTCAGTGGTTTGTGCAAGCAGAATCAACAAAGCTCCTCTGCGTCGTGTTCCAAGTTCCCAGCAGAAGCGCCAAGCACTGGCCTGTGGAAGCGGTTGCTATAGCGACGGAAATCCAGAGCAGCTTCTGCCAAGTCCCCGAGACCATCGCAGTCTCTCCAGGAGGGTATTTTCCTCCGGTTTCAGTGACTGGGCTTCTCCGGTGCAGTGTAACCAGATCGCTGATACTGTATCATATGCTCCGGACAGCAAGGCCCTGTCCTCCCAGGCAAGAAGGTCACTGGGGAGACAATGGAATGCATTGACAAGTAGTCCAGATTACCTTCCCTTTGAAACAGCCCAGCCTCTCAGGTGTCTTTTGCCAATGGGTCAAAATGCCAATGGGTTTGACAGCTGTCAAACACTGGAGCTCTGAATCATGCCAGAAGCTTAGTGAGGACGGAGGAAGGAGAGGGTTTGGCACACTCCCTTTTCTGTTCATGGCTCTCCCTCTCACACGTCGAAATTCCCATCCCACTCACCTACCCAAGCTATGAGAAAATGCAATTCTTCCCCACAATCTTGGGTTCAGTATTTGCTGAAACCAGATCAAACAATGTGGTGCTTTGATTTTAATCCTCAACGCACACCCCTCCAGACTGAGCCTTAAAAAGGTCTTCAGCTTCCTTTGAGAAGGGAGCCCTGTCCTGGATGAGTGGAGACTTTGCTCTGAAAGGGGCCCAACCTGTTGCAGGAGACCTGGCCCATATTGGCACCCTATATGTAAAACACTACGATATCAGTACAAGTCATGGCTTTCCCCAAAGGATCTTGGGAGGTGTAGTTTGTTAAGGGTGCTGAGAGCTGTTAGGAGACCCTCATTCCCCTCTCAGAGCTACAGTTGCCAGAGTGGTGGAACTGCCAATCCCTCTTCATAGGGAACTCTGGGAATCCCACACAAATCTTCAAGCAATACACTGTACAGTCATACCTCGGGTTACAGATACTTCAGGTTGTGTGTTTTCAGGTTGCGCACCACGCTGAACCTGGAAGTACCAGAACAGGTTACTTCCGAGTTTCGGCTCTCGCGCATGCACAGAAGCACCAAATCGTGACTCGCGCATGCACAGACACAGCACTGTGGGTTGCAAATGCTGCGGGTTGCAAACGTGCCTCCCGCACGGATCAAATTCATAACCCGAGCATCCACAGTAATACATTGAGAGGGTTTCAGAATTGTCGGTTCAGACACAAGATTTACCCACCCGGGAAGAATGGCAGATGAAGCTTATGGACTATATGGAATTGGCGGAAATGACTGGCAGAATCCGAGACCAGGGAGAAGAGTCGGTGGAAGAAGATTGGAAAAAAATTAAATATTATTTACAGAAATATTGTAAAATTAATGAGCTTTAGAAAAATGATGGAATGAAGTTATATGGCTTTGGCAGAAATGTTATAAGGAACTAGGTACAGATAGATTGTTAATGTATTAAAAGGGGGGGGAAACAAGGTTAGAATATGTTAAGATTAATTACAGGACAGAAAACAGAGGAAGATGGAAAGGAATTGCTGAAACAGTTAATTGAAGTGGAATACAAAAAGGGAGGCGTGAGGAAGTCAATGAAACAAGTGAATGAAAGCTAAGTTTGGAAATATTGGAAGTGTTTTTAATTGTTCTTGTTTTGTTTTGTTAATTCAATGTTCTATGTAGTGTTTTTGTTTTTGTTTTTGTATTGTATTATATTGATTTGTTTAATTCTTTTTTTTCTTTTTGTAATCTTTAAACTCTTAATAAATATTATTTTAAAAAAAACAACAGAATTGTCGGTTCAAATATCTTAAGGGCTGTGACGTGGAAGAGGGAACAAGATTGTTTTCTCCTGCTCTGGAGGGTAGGACTCGAACCCATGGCTTCAAGTGACAAGAAAGGAGATTCCGACTAAACATATGGAATAAAGCTTTCTGACAGTAAGAGTCCTTCGACAGCGAAACAGGCTCTCTCGGGAAGTGGTGGACTCTCCTTCCTTTGAGGTTTCTAAGCAGAGATTGGATGGCTATCTGTCATGGATGCTTTAGCTGAGATTCCTGCCTTGCAGGGGGTTGGACTAGATGACCCTTGGGGTCCCTTGCAACTCTAGGATTCTAGGATTTGTGCCACAGTTTCTGGAGCAAGTACAAGGAAAGCCACACACGGAGTGCACTGCAGGAATCCAGCTTCAGATGCCTGTCTGGTTTACGGAATAGGAGGTGTGCTGGTTGCCTCTGGATGATGATGGTTAAATATTTCATGTAACCCGCTTTAGCCATTATTACAATAAGTACCTTTCGGAAATTTCAGTCTCTGAGCAGAGACCATGAAGCACCTGGTTTCTTTTCCCACTCTACCTTCCCCCACCCTTCAGCTGCCCCCTTCCCAAATGATTTGCCTTCTTCCTCCCTTCTTCATATTGCTCATTTCCTTGGTTATTATATGTTATCCACTTTGATGGCTGTATTATTTATCTGAGTAATTGAACTGAGAATACCAGAGGCCTTCCATTATTCATGTTGCTCTGAAGCAATCCGAGATCCGCTTTGTGCAAATGGCACTTCTCACATAAAAGACCAGCGAATGGCTCTTTCTGCCTACTCTTCTGTGTCGTCAGGTGCACGAAACAGCTGTGCACTCCAGCATGGGAAGGGAAGTGCTTTGCTGAGGGTTATAAGAAGGGGATATAAAATGATAGGCTAGTGTGTGGGTGCCGGTGTGTGGATGCATGTGTCTGTGAGTGAGTGAGTGAGTGAGTGAGTGAGTGAGAGAGAGAGAGAGAGACTGAAAGTGGGGTGAGGGGAGACTTACAGAAGAGAGGAGAAAGCCCTTTTATTCCCACAGGCCATATATCAGGGGAACTCACTGCCACAAGATGTGGTAATGACCATTATCTTTTGGAAATAGAGATTCATGAGACAGCAGAACATACAAGAAAAGAAGAAGAAAAGTTTGAATTTGATATCCCGCTTTATCACTACCCAAGGAGTCTCAAAGTGGCTAACATTCTCCTTCACCTTCCTGCCTCACAACAAACACTCTGTGAGGTGAGTGGGGCTGAGAGACTTCAAAGAAGTTTGACTAGCCCAAGGTCACCCAGCAGCTGCATGTGGAGGAGCGGGGAATCGAACCCGGTTCACCAGATTACAAGTCTACCGCTCTTAACCACTACACCACACTGGCTCTCTAGTCCAACAGTGGCCTATCTAGTTCAGCATCCTGTTCTCACAGTGATCAGTCTCTGGGGAAAACACACACAAGACATGACCACAATAGGAGTCTCAGCAATAGGTAGGCGACATGCTGCCTCGGTTTTCAGAGATGGCATACAGCCAACTGATAGCTCCATCCCCCATGAATTTGTCATCATTGCATCCGAAGGAGAGCACACACTGGTGTCTACCATTGGTTAGGGGACCAAAGACTCCTGAGAGACTGCTCCTTTATGACTGGCATCGGGACCAAGGAGAGACCAATAGGCCTCATCCATTGGCCACAGAAGAAGCAGTGGGAAGGAGTTTGCCCCCCGACTCCCTGCCAGAAGGAACACATACAACAACTTTGTAATTAAAAACTAATACCTAGGTTTGCTTCCCCATCTCCCATCCCTCCTGAATCTTTTTGTGCCATGTCTTTTAGATTGCAGTCCTGAGGGTAGGGACTGCCTCGTTACTGCTTATTGCTCCCTGCTCTGGGTGCCCTTTTCAACAGAGGAGCAGGATAAAATGATTTAGCTACGGTAACTTAGTGACTAAGAGCTCAATGGCAACTCAATGGTCAGAGACAGTGCACCTCTGAATACCAGCTACTGACTTATCTCCACTGTACTCTGCCTGTGAAATTGCACAGGCATCTGACTAGCACGGGTGTCACCCACTTGAAAAGGCCTCCCTTGCCTCCCTCTGTAATACCGAGGGCCAACTGGCAATGCCCTCTTCATAAAAACAGCTGTGTGGCATGTGGTCCTGCCCTTGACAAAAAGACTTTGTGGCACAAGCATGTTGGCAGCTTCAGCAACCGGGACAGCTCCCATTGAGCCACATGCTCTACAACAGTGGGGGGCAGGGACCTCAGGTCTAGAGGCCAAATATGGCATTCCAGGGCTCTCTGTTTGGCCCCCATGACTCTCCATGGGCCACACCCTCTCCCAGAGACCACAGACTCCTTAAGTGGTTTTTGTCTGGCTGCCCCTTCAAGGCTTTTCACTCCTCAAGAGAGGAGCGAAGTATGGGAGGGATGATCTGGTTCTAGGGGAGCAAAAGGCTTTTTGTTTCCCAGTGTTTCCAAAATTTGGGTTTCCAGCTGTTTTTTGGACTACAACTCTCATCATCCCTTTCTAGCAGGACCAATGGTCAGGGACGATGGGAGTTGTAGTCCAAAAGCAGCTGGAGACCCAAGTTTGGGAAACACTCACCTAGACCTAGGCTTTGCCTTAACTGCCAAGATCGCTAGCCATGGTGCTGAAGTGTAGCTACTGTCAGTTTTGTCCAGGGTCCTGATGATGTGATCCCACTCCAAGTCTGCTCCACCTTACAGCCTGTCTCTTGCCATTTCATCTAAGCCACCACTTCCTTGGGACAATGAGATTTTGTGATGCCTCAGGGCAGGTGTGGCAGCTTCCTGGGTTAGGGGAAGGGCTGTAGCTCATGTTGGATGCAAAGGACCCAAAGGTCTACCCCTGACATCTTCGGGTTGGCGTGAAAAGTGAGTTGCCGCCGTTCAGTGTCCAATGGCCTCCCCGCCCTGGTGTTCTCCAGATGTTGCTGGACTCCATCTCCCATCAGTCCCAGCCAGCATGGCCACTGGTCAGGGAAGATGGGAGCTAGGATCCAACAATATCTGGGGTGAGTGGGACTACCAGGCTGTGGAAGCCTGAGATAGACAGTGCTAAGCTTGATGCTCCATTAGTTGGGCTTGGTATGAGGCATTCAAAGACATTGCCCTCCTCCCATTTCTTTGATTTTGGAGCAAGCGATATGCTTGCTTCCATTTGGTATTTTCTATCTTTAAAAATCCTTCCCTTTCTTAATTGGTCCCAATTAATGAATTTGTGAATCTGCACCAGATTTTGTGTTTGTCTCCCCGCATTTCATTTCACACACACACGCACTCACATGCCAAACATTCGTGATGGAGCGAGCTATGCTGTTGGCACACGCTCTTCCCCCCTCCCTTGAAGATTGAACCCAATAAATAATATTTCAGGATGAATTTAGTTTGAGATGGGAAACATTTGTTTCCTTTTTAAAAGCATGGGATTGTATCCAGTGTTAGTTCTGTTCAGAGCAGACCCATAAAAACGAATGCATATAACTTAGATCGTTTCAGCGGGTCAACTCTGAGCAGCTTTTAGTTGAATACCAGGCATATAATATAGTCTGTGGCTGGTCGTTCAGAGCAGAATGAGCTAAATAGCACACCGAAGTAATAGGCTCATCCTGGTGAAGTTGACAAAAGATTTGACAAATTTACTTCTATGTGTGGGAAGAGAATTGGGGAGTATGGTGTATTGTGTGGTGTGTGTGTGTGTGTGTGTGTGTGTGTGTGTGTGTGTGTGCATCTTTAAGGCCTTTTACTGAAGGCAAACCAAATTTAATTTCTCTGCTCTGCTGCGGGCTGCCCCCTCCCCGTTCTCTTTCTCCTCTATCCCCACCCAAACCCATCATTAGGCGAACAGGTGCATTTTATGGAAGGGCTCCTTACAGATTCAGAAAGGAAAGGGAGAGAATCCAATCAACCCCTAGAACAAGATTCCCTCCCCCCTTCCTTTCCTTTCTCCGCCTTTCCTGCGGATTGACTTCTTTTAATGATATTCGAATGATGCTCAAGGAACGCATTCCAGAGGCTGGAAATGAGTTGGGATAAGATGCTAAATCTCTTCAGAACAGCTTCTTATGTTATTTGCAAAATTACCTCGCAGGTTTTTAATGAGACACGCAACTGTTTTCACTCTCAGCCCCCCCCCCCTGTGCAAGGTGTTCTGTGTGGATTATTGGCTCCAGGTGTGTAGGAGAGTGTGTGTGTGTGTGTGTGTGTGTGTGTGTGTGTGTGTGTGTGTGTGTCTGGCCCTACTGTTAGGCAGAATGCGGCAACTGTCTTAGCTGGCAGACACAAGAGACAGTAGGGACAACACACACACGAGAGAGAGAGAGAGAGAGAGAGAGAGAGAGAGAGAGAGAGAGAGAGAGATGGTTCTCCTGGCCCCTAACCATTCCCTTCTGTTAAGGGGCAGAGCTGGGTGTACCCCACATACCCAACTATCTTGTTGCCCTCAGCTGTGATGGAGGTTGTGGTGCTGTACTGCTGTTGCCATGATTGGAGGAAGATTCAGCGGCCAGTCCAGTCAGCTTCTGTTCTTAGAATTGGAGTGGGCACTCTCTCCTTTGCTCAGGCAGCAATGTGGACACATTAAACTTGTGCAAACCCATGTGACTGTCATGGTCCTGGGGGTTGGATCCACCTTCTGCTGGGGACAAAGTTGAGGATTCAGAACATCCTGGAGAAACACCACTGCCATGTGAGCCCATGGCACAAGTGCCCATCCCACTTGAAGACATTGCATCACCCTCCTCTGGCTCAGAAGCCCCAGGACAACCAGAGTCTCCTGGAGCAAAGGACTGCTGGGCCACTTTAACTGAAAAGGCACCTTTCAATGAAGGTGGGACATATAACTGGGACCAGGGACAGTCTGCCCATGAGGTGAGGTGAGGCAGCTGCCTTGGGCGGCAGATCCAGCCTCCAAGGAGCAAACTGCTCACCACCAGAGCAGCCACAGCAGCCACCACAGTACGCTGCTGCCGAATTCCTAATCCACTGGTTCCATTTTACAATCAAGTCATTCTGAACTCCAGGCAGAAATTTGGATTTGTAGCATTTCAGAATAGCTCCGAACCTTACATCTCTGTGCAATGGTTTGTTTTTTTGTTTTCTGGGTGGTAATTAGGGATGCGGGGGGGGGGGGGAATGGTTGCAGAGCAGGTTTTGATCTCATTCCAAGAAACACAGACACAGCTGTAAAGTGTAAACTGGATATTTACTCACAATCATCAGCCATTACTGGTTATAGAGGAAGGAAAGAGGAAATGGGAGAGAAAAGCTCAGATTAGCTCAGAAAAGCCACTTAACCATTTTGTGGCTTCTTTTTCTAAAGACAGTGAGTGTTAATTAAAGGCTGCTGCTTATCCCAAAAGAAATTTGATTCCATTTGCATTTAAAGGTGGACCTGTGAAATGCACCCTTTCTGAAACAGTACACAAAACCAAGACACAGCCATTCTTCAGAATCTGCACTTTTCTAAATTGTAGTTTCTCCAGCCAGGTAATTTCTACATAAATGCATATGGTAGAGGAAAGTGTGCATATTAATACATGTATTAAAGGTAAAGGACCCCTGACTGTTAAGTCACAGGCGACTCTGGGGTTGCGGCACTCATCTTGCTTTACAGGACAAGGGAGCTGGTGTCTCTCCGCAGACAGTATTTCCGGGTCATATGGTGCAACAGAACACCAAAACCAGAGCAGTGCATGGAAACACTGTTTACCTTCCCACTGGAGCGGTACCTATTTATCTACGTGCACTGGTGTGCTTCCGAACTGCTAGGTCGGCAGGAGCTGGGACCGAGCAACGGGAGCTGACCCCATCGCGGGGATTCAAACCGCCAACCTTCAGATCAGCAAGCCCAAGAAGCTCAGTGGTTTAGACCACTACGCCACCCACATCCCCTAATACATGTATTAGTGAAACCAAAATACAAAAAAAAAACCCCACAAAACATTGTGGTGGGGAAAATTCCTTTGCCAACTGTGTATATCTTGGGAGAGGCTGGCCCTGAAATGCCGATGAATTTTCATGTGGAACATTCAAACACATGAGGAAATGTTGAGAACTGAACGTAGGATTGGAAAAATGAGAAAGTGAAAGAAAATGAAATGGATAGATCCACTCACCCCTGGCAGAAATTAGATGATGATTCTTTTGCCCTGCCTGGCCAGCTGGCTCTCAACCCCTGTGCAATGTAGCCCTCATTTGCCAGCCAGAGGAAGAGTCAGATTTTTGGCTCTGGCAGAGCATCAGAGTCATGCCAAAGCACACGGTTCTCCTCTCAGTTCTTTCTGCTCTGATGCTGGTACATGGGGAGGTATTTAGTAGGAAGCTGCTTTGTTTGCCTCTCCTAATTGCATGCTTTCGGCAATAGAAGGGCTTGCCTCACCACCTGCAGATGAATGGAAGCTAGGTTAGATTACTGCAATGCGTTATGCATAGGGCTGCCTCTCAAGATGGTTCGGAAACTTCAGCTAGTGCAGAATTCAGGGGCCAGGTTGCTCACCAGGGAAAGACGGTTTGAGCATATTACATCAATCCTGGCCTAACTGCACTGGCTGCCAATTAGTTTCTGGGCCCAATTCAAAGTGCTGGTTCTGAGCTATAAAGCCTTAAACAGCTCAGGTCCACAGTACCTCAAGGACCACCTCTCTCCATATGAACCTACCTGAGATCATCACCTGAGGCCCTTCTTTGTGTGCCCTCTCTGCAAGAGGTCCGGAGGGTGGCAACTTAAGAGGGTGGCCTTTTCTGCAGTGGTTCCCCATTTGTGGAACGCTCTCCCCAGGGATGTTCAGCTGGTGCCTTCATTAAACACCTTTAGGCACCAGGAGAAAACGTCTCTCCCCCTCCTCATTTAATTCTCACAGCAACCCTGTGAGGTAGGTTAGGCACAATGCGGCTCCCAAAATCACTGTGAGCTTCATGGCCAAGTGGGGATTTGAACCCTAGTCTCATGGCTCTCTTTCCCCCCATGTTATGCTCACAAGAACCCTGTGAGGGAGATGAGGCTGAGAGGCAGTGACTGAGTGCCAAAAACAAGCCCTACAATTGAGCTTCACGGGCATTTGGGGATTTGAACCCTAGTCTCCCAGCTCCTAGATTGACACTCTAACCACCAAACCACATTGGCTCTACAGTTCCAAGGATTCTGGGGGGAGGTGATGTCATGTGCACTAAATGTATGGTGTGCTCATGCACAGCCTTGGGATTCCTTTCCTCTTCACCCTATATCTCCAGATATCCACTATGCATCCCATGCACCTTGTCCCTGGTGCACATGTGGTTAAATGCATGAGCAGTGATGGCGAAAGATGTTTCTGTGCTCCAAGACAGGAGGCCTCTCAATGCTGGATGATGAGAGAAACCTGGTGCGAAGGAGAGAAGGGTTACACGGCCTGTGCATAAACCAGATGCAGCTGAATACAACTGGACACAAAAGCAGTTTCTGAGTTGCAGTGGCGTAGCGTGGGAGGTGCAGGGGGGGCCGGCTGCACCGGGCGCAACATCTGGGGGTTAGGGTTAGGGGGCGCAAATCCACGGGTTAGGGAGCGCAAATTACTTGCCTTGCCCCGGGTGCTGACAACCCACGCTACGCCACTGCTGAGTTGTGCATATGGCATTCATTTGAGATGACCACACCGTCTCCCTCCAACTCAGTCTCTCTCTCTCTCTGCTTTCCTTTTGTGCATTTTCTAACAGCAGCCTCTTGCTAGTTTTCCTTCCTCTGGCACTCTGAAGCCAGGGGGATCACACGGCATGCTCGTTACTGCCTCTTTTTACGCTCTCCCTGCAAGCCCGATGAGGCTCGCCGTGGCTTTTTAATCCCTGCAATTAACACAGAGCTCATGCTTAATGTGCCTTCCCTTTGAGCAGGGCACATCACGTGTCCATCTGGGATCTTGCTCAAACGCCGTGTGCCCCACGTACGCTTTGTCTCCTCGTGTGCTCCCTCTCTCGTCGGCAGAATCCGAGATTTTCAAGGCAAGGGCTGCAGTTCCAGAACCTAATAACCAAGCTCTACAGAGGGAGGCTCAGCTTGTGGTTTGGCCTCCAAATGAACAAGTGGGACCTGCAGCCAAATGTTCCAGTCTACCCTTCTCTCCCAACAGGAGTTTTCCTCATGCCCTCTGCCAGGATACTCCATTCCATCTCCAGTTTTCCTTTTCCATTCCTACCTATTATTGATTTCCAGTTTTCAGTCAGCATTTTGAGGCTACTCAGCAACCTTTGAAAGTTTTAAAGGGGTTTTGCCCCTTAGGTTTTCTTTCCTTACTGTATTTGTGGAGTAAGGTGTCACCCTGAGTCTTGCTTCTGCTTGCTTTACAGGGGGCCCATTTTAGGCTACAATCTGTTGACACGCAGCAGCTGAGATGCCTTTTGAGGGATGGAGGTAGATGGAGAGAGATCCACAAAGTTGCCAACTAGGGAAGTGCTAGATCCAGTTATACCCACCAAGTTAAGTAAGGCTGTTTCTTAATTCTTGGAAACGCGAAGCAGCACCTTAATTGATTTGCCTTTAGTAATTGATCGAGGCAAAGGCGGGAAACCTTTTTCAGGCAGACGGCCACATCCCCTTCTTGGCAACCTCTGGAGGACCAGTTGCCAGGGGTGGGCGGGGCCAGAGCCAAAAGTGGGTGGAGCAATGAATGTAAATTTTACAGGTGGCTAGTTTCTCCAAACTGCCTCTCTATCCTCTATGTGAACAAGCAAGAGGCATTATCAGTGTCCAAGGACACAATCCAGCCTAGCAAAATCCATGGAGGGTTCAAAGCAGGGTCTGGTGAGACTGATGGGTGGGACTTGACATTGCCCATCAACAGTTAAACACTTGGACTGAGCTGGCACACAGCTAACCAAGCCACCAACTTTTCCGCTATGTTGACATGACTTGCTATTTAAAGTCATTCTAATTTTGCATCTACACATATAAATCAGCATAGGCACATTTTATGCAAAACTGTGGCATTTCCTGATCTCTTTTTCAGGTGATGCATTTCCCGGTTCTTGGCAATGGCTAAATGGAAAGACCCTAGTCCCAGACTCTCAAGGACAAGTCCCAGTTTCCTGTTTATTTTTTTCCTCTTTAAGATGTCTTGCTAAAGTCTGAACAGTTGCTGTGTTATCCTTCAGGATTCAACAGCTAAACTTTACTACCTCAGGGTTTCCTAGATGTTCTGTTTCCTGCCATCTAGAGCACATGTATTGTCTACAAGCAGAGCAATCCTAAATATAGGAAGACAGAGGGATTCACACCGGTTTAAATTAAACTGGCATAAATTACCCCTGTTCCACGCTTCTGCCACTTGGCCTGAGCCCATCTGGGCCTGGCAGAGGGGAAAACAAACATTTAAATAGAGTTTGACTATACACTGGAATAAGATTCAGCAGTCCCAGCTCAGCCAGATGAGCCAGGATGAGGGATTTATGCTGGTATAACTCTGACTGAGTTGAGATGAGGGGCTTATGCTGTCATAGCCCAGCCATGCTGGGACGGGTGGGGTGAGCAGGGAATGCACCAGATCCTAACTCCCTTTGCCTGGCAGATCTTGGGTTTCCGTTGTCCCCTAAGGCACCACATCTCACATTACACTTGATGGAAGGATATTGAATGGTGCCTAATGGTTAATAGCAAGGCAGGGGAATTCCCCACTTTAAGCATGAATTTAACCAAAAAGATAAACAAGTCTTTGCTCTGAAATCAGGAGAGAGGAGCCTGTTGCATGAATATAGCAGACAGGGTAGACCTTGAATCAGGAACGGGGAACATCTGTTGCTGTCTAGATGTTGATAGACTACAATTCCATCATCCCTTTGGTAACCTGAGCCTCAAGGGAGCTGGACAGCACAATGATATCTGAAGGGCCACAGGTTCTCTGCTCCTAGTGGACTGACTTTAAGCTCATGGGATCTTGGTGCGCCAACCAGGGTCTGATGCAAAAGAATGGCTCAAAAACACAGGTGTATAATTGCAGAATATGGCCCCCTCCCAAATTGGTGTCTTCTGCAACACATTCTTGATGCAGTAATAGTGCATTGGTGGGTGGAGAAATCCTGCTTTGTTCGATGTTTGCTTCCTGAGCGATGCCACATTATTGCTGTCCAGAGGGGCTGTAGTGCAGCAAAGGCGGGACCAAAACAAAATGGAACAGAATATTTGTAGGGTGGGAAATTACAGCATATGCACTGAATAGAAATTCAGCCAGGTGGTTGCCCCAAAGCTTTTGCAGGCACAAATTAGTATTGAAATGGAGGTTGCTTATGAACAGCCTGATAGCATTTTGAGCGCAAATTATCATGATATGCAATAAAAAAGCACATCTGGGAGACCCTAAGAGGCCTCTGAGAACAAGCTCAGTTTGTTTGCAGTAACAACTGGCACTTCCACACAAATTGTTTCACGGGCAAATCTACTCCTGTTTTCTTGATTTCAGCCTAATATATATATTTTTGGCCATGGGGGTCTTTCTGATGTTGATGTTTTTAAAACAGTTCTGAGTCAAATATCTTTGCCGATCTTCTACCAGTAGACCCCACTCTACTTTCTGCCCATCCCTGCCTTAAGTAATGTTTAATGGCAGAAGTAATTTTTGGAATGAGGCCAGGACTCTTACAAGCATGTTCCTGTTTTCACATGCAGAAGATAAGACGGTATTGGCTTTCAATCAAGAAAGGAGTTATTCAGTTTCTTGGCAGATCACTCAATATGGACTTTTGTCATGGAAGTCAGAAAATGTAAAGGGGGGGGGACCAACCAGCACTAATGCAGTGTTTAAATGGGGAGATTTGGGCTACGGAATTCAAATCCTTGCCCAACCATTAAATTTGCTTACTAAGGCTGATCTAACCACTATCTTTCAGCTTGTTTTACCTTGCAGGGCTGTTATAAGGATAAAATGAAACGAGAACACAAGAGCATTGTTTTCTTTCTCTTTTTTTTTCTTTCCTTTTTTATTATACATTTCAGAAATAGCCCTGTGCAAAGGAGTGCAACATACATGATATTTATAAGTAAAGGAAACAAGACTACCCATTGAAAGCTCATTCCAGAGTTTATGCGAAGAGAACGGCAAAAAAATATTTCCTCACTTGTAGAGGCATTTCCCCTCTTGTTTTGCAGGTCATGCAAAAAGTAAGTAAAACTGAAGTACAGTCAGGAGAACCAGAAAGGAAGAAAGGAGAAAATGGAGGAGACTCCGAAAGTCAGCTTCCCATAGGTATATGTGTGTTTCACGAAAAGAGTCAGTAAAGAGCCTTTATAAAGAAGAGGATTATTCAGGTACAAAAATGCAACTTTACGTGGACTCAAAATCACAAAAATGGGAAAAGGGAAAAAGAATAATGCCTTTTGGCATGTCAAAATATTTGGCACACTTGTCACTGTATTGTGGTTTGGGTGGGTTGTTTTTTTTTTGCAGGGTGGGGTGTTTTTTGTGTGACAGAGAATAAAGTCACAGTTTTTTTAAAAAAAGAAAGAAAGAAAGCAGTTAGCCCACGTTGCTTGCTTGTGGTCATTAGAAAAAGCGATGCACATCTTTTGTTTTTTTCTGCCCCCATTTCACATATAAAATTAAATTTCTCTATTTCCTTAAGAACAATTGCCTCCTACAACAGTGAAATACCAGATTTGCAATCTGTTTTCAGAAAACAATAATACTGAGAGAATTTCGTCCCTGTAGAATCCCTTCCTTAGAAAAGTTTTGGTTCCGTACATTCCACTGAAACTTTAAAAGGTAGCTAGAATTAAATATAGATATAGATATATAGATATATGTTTATAATTATAATTATATATCATTATTTTTCCCTCCCTTTCCCCACCCACATTCATAAATACAGACATTTTCTTTTAAAAAAATGGAGATGGGGAGCATATTGTATGGAAATTTATGGAATTGTTTTTGCAAGATTTTACCATGTAAACAAGTGCTTGTTCAGAACAAGTATAAACAGTGACACTTCCCAAGATTTTCAAGAAAACACTGCTAGATTCCCTGCCTTTTTTCTGTTCTGTATGTTTAAGGGACTTTTTAAAATCCAAATTCCCAATTACCCATCATCCAGAGGAGAAAAAAAAGGGGAGCACCAGTCTTAATTTAGACAACTGAGCTCTTCTTCGTACATTTCAATTTGTACGGTTTGCATTTTGCAGTTCCTGGAATCTAGTTGGGCTTGGATTTTTTATTTTTTATATCTTTTCACACATGATTAAAACTGCTTTCCTCATCTCACACCGTCTGCCTCTGAGCCTGCTCCTAAGGATTTCGCAAGATGGGTCACAGGATAGCAAGGAATAACTTCAAAGTGCTATTAGTTTTCTTGCCTTTTTTTTTTTTTACCCAATAATAAAAGGTCAATCATTTTCTTCCCCCTCCTTTTCACTCAGTGTCTCTGTGGAAAGATTTAAACTCCCGGAGGTGGTTTCTCTGAAATGTTTTTGAGGACATCATCAATTCTGTCGTCTTCAATGACAACTGTAAGCAGATAAAAAGAAAAGAAAGCAGAGCATTTAAGATTCTATGAAGCTTCCATTATTTGGATTTTAATTGCTGACATCGCCCTATAGGAAGAAGCCACAGGGTGGGGCGGGGCTTTAAAATGGGTGATAAAATGAGAAAGGGACAAATGTGAGCCAGAGAACTGAAGTTCTGTAGCTGACAGTCCAAAGAAATGAGCCCTGCATCAGATTAACAATTTATCCCAGGTCTTGTAAAGGAGAATTACCTGGTGGATTTGTCTCAGAGCGAATTAGTGGGAGTGAAAGTGTGTGGGTTGAATTTGCATCCATTTACTCACCTTGAAAACCATCATTTATCATTTGCAATTATTTTTAATCCCTCTTCCACGCAAAAATAAAATAAAAATTAATCTCCAGTCACATTATGTCCAATGGGGGATCATTACCTAGTGAGTGAAATTAGAGTTGCAGTCACAAAACGTTTTTTATTTGTGACTCAGAAAATCTGCTGTCACCCTCCCCATGACTGTAGGGTGTACACACACACACACACACACACACACTCCTTTCTGAAAAGATGATTTCAGTCCAAATATGTGCTGTTCTTTCCAGAGGAGTGCCTGCAAAGTTTATCACTGAGAATCTGCTCTTTCGAAGGTCACAAAATCTACCTCAGAGGTGATATATAGAGTGTCAAACAAAAAAGCACCGACCCCACCAACAAACACGCAAATGAAGTCCCAGGTTGGCTAGTACCATTACTATCGTAAAATTAATTGCAGGAACAGAAGCACAAAGAGACCACACACACACACACACACCCTTCAACTCGTTATAATTAAGCCCTAATTATGTTAGGTGAGACCCTCCAGTCTCAAGGGAAAATGTAAGCGAGTCGAAACAGAAAGCTGTAAGTGGAAAGGGTCCATTGATGACCTCTGTCCCCTACTGGGGTCCTATTTTCCTTCCTCCGCCCCACCTCTTTAAAATCTTGTAAATTTGAACGTTGGTACCTTCAACCCATTTCCTCTCTCCGCCAAATAATTTGACAGAAGTGAACTGGATCTAAGGATTCAAGAGGAGACAGGTGTCCTGGCTTTCAATAATACATTTCCCAACTCACCACCTGGAGCAGAGTGCTGTGCAACTCCAAGTCTTACTACTGTTACGTCAGTAAGAATCTCAAGTGGAACCCACTGGGGACCTGCACATGGGTGAAAGGAGTGTCATGGCTTCTGTGCAGCGGGCCCACCTCATTGGGGTGGGGTCCAACTCCCCCCCCCCACACACACAAAAGAAGAATGGCCCAATCTATAACACCTCACACCTCTATATTATTGTATTTCCAGACAGTCATGCTGTTCCAGCAAAAACAACGGAATAGACTTGTGGCACCCGAAAGGCTTACCTATTTATTTTGGCATAAGCACTGCGCACCAAAACAAACTGAAGTGCCACAAGTCTCTTGATCGTTTTAAACATTGTTCCTGACCATCAGCAGCCAAAGTTGTAAGTACCACCACAGCCACCACCACAGCCTTCCTTCTCTCACTGGCTAATTTCCCACATTTTAGATTGTAAGCGCCTAGAGGACAGTGACCGATCTCTCTCTCTCTTTCTCTTTCTCTCTCTCTCTCATATGCTAACATACACTGAGGACACCAGCAGGAGAAGAACAACTTCCAATTTCGGCAAATTCATTTGACTCCAGATATTTTTGCTTCACTGGGTCTCATAGGGGCTTTGAGAGATGGGAGCACGTGGGAATGGGAGACACGCAGACTTATACTCCATATTATTGACACTGCGGTAGGAGCTTGTGGAAAACCACACAGAGATATGTGTGTGCATGCCCTTTTCTTGCACAGAGAGAGGAGGGGTGATTTTTCACTCAGCACTTTGGCCCCATCGAAGCCCCGATCAAAGGCCCTTTCCCAGCACTGCTGCAGAGAGTGCAGAAACTCTTCCTGGACAGGAGTTGCACGCATTGGGCTTTAAATCCCGCCTCCTCACCTGACCCTCACCTCACAACCATCTTTGGGAATGGGCACTCCTTTTATTTATTTTTTAAGCTTCTATCCTTTTGACACACACAAGCACACATCCAGCCTGCCTCGGGCATGTTTCTTAATATTAAATTGCCAGGTGAAGGACCCCCCTGCTGCGGGTGCTTCTGAATCCAGGATATGTGGATGGGGTGAACAGCTAAAAGTCTGCGGAGGAAGGAGGGAGGAGGAGAGCAGAAAGGTTTGCATGGGCTTAGCGCAGAGAAAAGGCGAGGGGGTGAACGGGTGCAGGGTTAGGAAGAATTAGCAGTTGCAGATTGCGTACAACGTCAGTCAAACGCAGGGAGGACCCACTGAAATGAACGGACCACGTAAGTCGATTCGATTCAATGGGTCGTCTCTGAGTTAAAACATATTAAGAACTACGGCACAAACAAGTTTCACCCCAGCTGTTGTGCAAGAAGGAGGTTTTGGAGAAAAAGATGCATCATGTTTAAGGGTGTATTTATCTATTGGGGGGTGCTTTAAGCCGGGGTCCTATCGAATGCAGAATCAGATAGGGGCACCGGAACTGTTGGGAACATAGAAACACTGGAAGCTTCCTTATATCATGTCAGGCCGTTGTTTGATCTGGCTCTATTACCTACACTGACTGGCAGCAGCTCTCCAGGTTTCAGATAAGGGAGCTCCCTATCCCTACCTGGAGATGCCAAGAACTGAACCAGGAACTTCTACATTGAAAGCAGGTGCTCCATCTCTGAGCTGTGGCCCATCCTCATGGTTCTAATCAAGGGGCCGGTTTTAACAGAAGCACTGAAAGTCAGGTCGTTGGTCTATCTAGCTTAGTGTTACCTACACTGACTGGCAGAGGCCCTTCAGGCTTTCGGACAGGGTACATTCCCAGCCCTACCTACCGATATTTGGGGGGGGATGAACCCCGGATCTTCTGCATGCAAAGCAGCTGCTCTGTCGTTCCTCACTGCTGCACTCCCAGCACATCGAGTAGGGGTGTATGTACTCCTATGGAACATGATGAGGCTTACTCTCGAGTAAGCACACCTAGGACTCCGCCATGGGAGCGCCTGGTGGTGGGAGAACCCAGAGAAATTGCAAATAAGGGTTTGTAACTAAGGGTATGCAAGCTCTCACACGCCACCCCACTCTCGGAAAAGTTAATAACTTCCACAACATTAGGGGCGAAGGGGCCCAGCAATTTGCCTCAAAGCAATGGGGAGGCTGGGGTGCAGTTTCCAAGCGCGCCCAACGACAGCCTCCCCTCGCCTGCTGCTCCCCCTTTACTCCGCGTCTACCCCGCATGTGCCCCGCATCGCTGCCCCGCTGCGCTCACCGCATTTGCTCCTGCCGATCTGCCCCAGCTTGGGGGGCCGCTTGGTCTGCCCCCCCGCGTAGAAGTTGTTGGTGTCCTGCAGGCGGCAGGTGAAGGAGATCTGCCCCACTTCGCCGCCGTCCCCGTAGGGCCCGATCTTCTCCTCGCTGTAAGGCAGCACCTCCGACATCGTCGCTTCCACCGAGGCAGCTCCCGGGAGAGCGAGGCAGGCGGGCGGGCGAGACTGCAGCGGCGGCAAGTAGCAGCTCCGGGAGGGCGAGGTCCCTCAGGCAGGCCCGCAGGGGTCGTCTCCGGGGTGCGGCTGGTGGCAGAAGTAGGAGCAGACGCAAGGGGGGCCCGGGAGGCTCCTGGGGGGCTGCCCGGCTAGGCTGTGGCTCCTTGCCTAGCCTGTTTTTGCCTGGGGCTTGCGCGCTCGCGGCTCGGGAAGGTGCGCAGGGAAGGTGCTCAGCAGACTGGCAGGCAAAGCCCAGCGAGGAAGAGACAGGAGAGGGAGGGGAGGGAGGGAGGGGAGGAGGAAAAAGGCAGAGATCCCTGGAAAAGCTACAGCGTCAGAGAGGGAGGAGGAATGGAGAGAGAGAGAGATGCATGCAGCTTGAAAAGTGTCTCACTCTTCTCTCAGCCGTGTCTCCTTGCGCTCATCCGTGTCTCTAAGGAAGAAAGAGCGTCCGAAAATTCCTGCGCTCTCCTTATCTCGCGTGTTCATCTCGGACCAGCTGCTGGCACGTCTTTTGCAACGGCGTTGATCTTACAGCCCATGCTTGCTTGTTTTGAAATGTTGCAGCCCAGCCTGGAGGCCTTCCTCTGTGACTCCCGGAGACTAGCATGCTCACGTTACGGTTCTTGCGAGTAGCAGCCAAAATGCATCTCTTTTTCGTCATTTTTTTTTTCCAAAAGGAGAGGGGTGGGGGTGGGGAAAGAAATAAAACAACAGTAGATTACCCTTTAAGAAACAGCAGCGACAACAACAACTCAGGACACCCCTTGTCCTGCCTTGTTGTATTTGTTGGCCAAATTTTCACCCGCTGGCAAGAAAATAATGGTATTTGTTTTACAACCTGCCTTTGCCGCCCTGTCAGCTCAGCATCCTCAGGGCAGATTATGGTAACCGATATTTTAAAAACGGGTAAAACAACTTGTGTACGTGTGAGCGTGCACACACACACACACACCTATTTATGCACTCCTCATTCTGTTTGTGTGAATGCTTGCATGAATAATTTTGCCAAATGCATCTATGGTGTTTTCAGTGGCTGGTTTGGCAAGAAAATAATTGCATTTATTTCTATTAAAACTTCCCATTGCCACCCTTCAGTCCTACAATCCCAGAGTGGCTGGCAATAAATGAATTTAAATATAAAATTATATTATTATTATTTTTAAAAAATTATAGCTCTCCTAATCCCTGTGTGTGTTGCGTTCCTTTGCCCAATGTATCTATTGCATTTTTAGCAGCTTGTTGTTTTTCCCCCACAAGGAAATAGCAGGTAATATGACATGAAACAAACGTTAAAAAGAAATTAAGTGCAACTCAGTACACAAAGCATAAAACAATCACAACAATGAAAGTTAAGTAGCAGGAAACAGGAAATACGTGACAGCTTGCACAGAACCAGCATCCCCAATGGTGGTGGTTGGTGTCAGCAGGAGAAGCAAGCAGCCAGGATCAGCTCCCAGCTCTCGCTCTCACTCTGCCTCGTTCAGACTAACCTACCTCACAGGGTTGTTATGAGGGTAAAGTGGATGAGAAGCTGTAGGTTGTATCCAGCTCAGTTCTACATGGAAATTACGGACCCAAGTTGGCCAAGTCCATTCATTTCTGTTGAGTAACTCGGAGAGGTACCAACATTGGCTACAAGCTACAAGCACACGAAAATGATTGTCAGCATTTCGGAGGGGGGAAAACAGGATAATGTCATTTCCCAAAGCATCTTTGCATGTCTGCGGTACTCTGAATTGGCCAATCTGCTTGCCTTTCCCATGCAGCAGGGCTAAATTTAAACTGGAAGTTCATCCTTAAGACACTGACCAGAGTTATGCCACTGTTCCATTGACCTCAGTGTTTTCTACACTGGCTGGCAGCAGCTTCTCAGGGAGTCTTTCCCAGCCTGACCTGGAGATGCCAAGGATCAAACATGAGACTTTCTGCATGCAAAGCAGGTGCTCTGTCCCTGAGCCACAGTTCTCCCTCTAATGCCTGGTAATGTCATAAAGAAGAGGTTGTTCCAGGGCATGTTCAGAGTGCAGTGTTATGTGAGCTGGACTCTCATCCCAGGCTGCCTTCCCCGCTGCATGCATGTTGTGGCCGGGGAGGGGGCAATTTATTAAGCACAACTGAAAAGAGCAAAGAAAGTCACTTGTTTGTTTATTTATTTGTAGGTTTACAAGCCCAAAGATATACTCCACTTCTTAGTCACCAGGTGGTTTCAAGAAAATAAAAAGAAAATGATAAAACACTTAAAAACTAACAAACAGTGGAAACCGTTTGGAACTATTCTAAAAAAACCAAAACATATTAAAGCATTTGCAACCAGTGATCTTGGGGAACAGTGTCTTTCAGCCATTAAATGCCGGGGTAAATAGGAATACTTTGAAATTCTTCCTGAAAGTCAATATTGAGGGAGAAAGGTGCACTTCGTTGGGGAGGGCATTCCTCAAATAGGGAACGACCACCAAAAATGCCCTGCACCAACAACAAGGCCTCACCTGCCAATCGTAGGGTATTAAGATGATTGATATTAGGGAATGAGTTCTTGAAGGTACTTGAGTCCTAAGCATTTAGGGCTTTGTATGCTAGTTTTAACTCCTTGGATTTGGCCTGGTAGCTCACTGGCAGCCATGCTTTCAAGATACACGATCTCACTGGGCTACCCCACATGCCAGCCATGTTCTGCATTCACTGCAGCCTCCAGACCATCCTCAGGGTGTGCATGTTCTGAATGAAAAGAACATACAGAAATGAATCATGTTAGCACTTGGGTTGAGAAGAAGAAGAAGAGTTTGGATTTGATAGCCCGCTTTATCACTACCCTAAGGAGTCTCAAAGCAGCTAACATTCTCCTTTCCCTTCCTCCCCCACAACAAACACTCTGTGAAGTGAGTGGTGCTGAGAGACTTCAGAGAAGTGTGACTGGCCCAAGGTCACCCAGCAGCTGCATGTGGAGGAGTGGGGAAGCGAACCCGGTTCACCAGATTACATGTCCACAGCTCTTAACCACCACACCGCACTGGTTCTATTCCTGCATTGCAGGGTGTTGGACTAGATTACTCTTAGGATCTATTCCAACTGTACAATTCTATGGTTCTAGTGGAAACAGCTTGCTCCTCCCCCCCCCCACAAAAAAAAAATCTATATTGGTCAACGCTACATACAAAAAGTTGCATATTAAGAGAAATTTGCCAAGGAGTTTTCATGAGGTATCTGGAAATGGTTACGGAAATGAATTTAAGATTTGAAAGAGAGGTGGGGAGACAAAAATTGATGCATTGATCTATTGTTACTTGCTACAGTGAACTGAAACACCCCCATACAGTTTCTCCTTTGGCTCCTGGTTGGCTGTGAAACTTGAGAGATCCAGTCTCAGGATGGAATCCTCCTAGGTGACTGAAAGGCATCGCTAACTGTGTTACCGCAAGGTGATGCAACCCCATGTCTACCTGAGACATCAGTTTCAGTTGTCAGTTTCCTACAGCCAGAACGTAAAGGAAGCCAGGAGTTCTGTTCTTGGCTCAGCCTGGGTTGCCCTGCCCTGCCTCCATGTGTGGGAGATGTCACCTTATTCAGATGCAGGGAAAGACCTCCTGATCCCTCAAGCAATTTTTTTTCTCCTGCCCTCACTCCAAATAACTATGGAGTGACCAACCAGAGACTATTGAGAAGCAAAGCAGCTAGTAAGTCTGATCTTTATTAACTGTTGCAATAGGGTGCTCCCCAGGGGCGCCGACTTATAAAAAATATTGGGGGGGCCCATACCGGGGTCCTGCCCCGGGAAGTTTTCTAAATTTTAGATGAAAATTAGTGAGTTTTAAAGTTTTTTAAAAGTATTTTAGAGTCATATGATCAACATTAGAACCCCGAAAACTCGACTCTCTATAACTCCACACTCCGGGAAACTCGACAAGCCTGAAACACTTTTTGGCTTTGAAAAAAGAAACAAAACATAAACACGCACGGTATTTTCGTAAAAAGCTAATTTAATTTGCAGTAACAATTATGCTTATAGACTATTACAGAGCAGTGAATATATAGCTCTGAAAAGACTGAAATGATATTTAAATAAATCCTAAACTATCATTAAAAGAATAAAACATAAAATATTGCTGTCGCACAGTAATAGCACTTTGATTAATAAGTGAAATAGCTAATTTAAGCTTACTTTGAATAAGGCTGAGGGTTCATTAAATAAAAATAATATCTCAAAGTTAATGCTTTAATACAGTTAATAAGGTTAATACAGTATGCCTAATACTGTATGTAAATACTGTAATACTGTATGTAAATAACGGGCTTTAATTGGGTCTTACACCCTAAAAATATTTAAGTATTTGAAAATAACTAATACAGTACTACAGTAATATAGAAATACAGTACTAAACTAGTACTAATATTTCGAAACTGAAAATTTAACATTCTGTATGTATTTAATTCTCTATTTTATAAAGATTTTTAATATCTGACAGTGGGTTTGGAGTAGCCCAATGCAAAAATCCTGAGGATCCATGTGGATCCGTGCTTTGTAACCACGTTTTTGCACCACTGTGACCCTAGGCAACAGTGGGTGCGTGATTTTTTTGGTGCAAGATGTAGCCATGAACATGCTATGTGATCTGATGGTGAATTTGGGGTGACCCAATGCAAAAATCCTGAGGATCCATGTGGATCCGTGCTTTGTAACCACGTTTTTGCACCATTGCAGCCCCAGGCAACAGTGGGTGCGTGATTTTTTTGGTGCAAGATGTAGCCATGGACATGTAATGTGATCTGATGGTGAATTTGGAGTGACCCAATGCAAAAATCCTGAGGATCCATGTGGATCCGTGCTTTGTCACCACGTTTTAAATGGGGAGGGAAGGAAAAACACAAAAGGGACAAGAAGCACAAGAGGGGTGTGCGGAGAAGCAGCTGGCTAAGAATGCAGGGGAGGAGTTTAACGGGGTGGGGGGGAGGAAAGGAAGGCAAAAGTCCCCCCCCCCAAGCCAGCCCTCTCTCTCTCTCTCCCACCTGCGAGTCCCTAGAGCACGGAGAGGAGGAGGTGGTGGGCTGGAGCCTGCACGCAGTGTGACTAGGAAAGAATTAGAAGGAAGGACTCGATCCTTTCCTTAACCCTCTGCTTGTCAAGAGGGCAGGGGATTCCCTGCTCTTTGTTGAGTTTGAGCAAACGCAGCAACAGAAGCGGGTGGGCAGTAAGACCCTGAGGCAGAATGCAGGAAAGCAGCAGCTTCCGCCTTCCCTCCGCCCGCCCGCCCGATCTTATTTTTGCCTGATTTTTGCCTATTTTTGCTCCTGCGCTCCGGCGAGTCAGCTCCAGGGACCACACATTCGCTCAATAACACACACAGACATTTCCCCTTACTTTTTAGGAGAAAAAAATCTGTGTGTTATAGAGCGAAATTTACGATAATAATTTTCTTAGATTATTGGGGGGGCGGACCCCCCCCAACGAATTTTTGAGGGGGCTCGGGCCCCCTCAGGCCCCATGGAGTCGGCGCCTATGGTGCTCCCCCACACGCAGGAGAGAGGATGAAGACCCAGAACAAAGGTGTGCCCACCCTGACGTATATAGACATTTTAAATTGCCCGCCCTGGAGTCCACCCCCAGAAACATCATACATACAACACAGAAAAGGTGGTCTACAACAGAAATCTGAGTGCATTGTTTATCTCCTGTCTGACAAGTTACCTGATTGCACTATCTGGGTTTTGGCCACTCTTTTGTTATTATAACTACTTAATTCCTGAATCTAGGTCACAGGCTCACACCCTGTTCATAACTTGAATGTGCCCTTAAGACAGGATTTGTGAGGAAAGAGACAATGGGGAGGTTTCCCACTTGGACCTTGCAGAGAAATATTTGAGGTCAATTTGTTCAGGACCTAATCTGTGGGGTTTCAGACATGTGGTTTATATATGACCTTAAAATTCTTATAACAACCAGAATACAACTTCCCTCAAATTGGGGGTTGCCTGCCTAAAGGTAAAGGTAAAGGTACCCCTGCCCGTACGGGCCAGTCTTGACAGACTCTGGGGTTGTGCGCCCATCTCACTTAAGAGGCCAGGGGCCAGCGCTGTCCGGAGACACTTCCGGGTCACGTGGCCAGCGTGACAAAGCTGCATCTGGCGAGCCAGAGCTGCACACGGAAATGCCGTTTACCTTCCCGCTGGTAAGCGGTCCCTATTTATCTACTTGCACCCGGAGGTGCTTTCGAACTGCTAGGTTGGCAGGCGCTGGGACCGAGCAGCGGGAGCGCACCCCGCCACAGGGATTCGAACCGCCGACCTTTCAATCGGCAAGTCCTAGGCGCTGAGGCTTTAACCCACAGCGCCACCTGCGTCCTGCCTAAGCAACCCCCAATTTGCCTGATGGAGCATCTCCAACCTCATTGTTCACTGGGCCCAGCTCCGAGGGACTTCTGGTGGTTCCTTCACTGCAGTTACAGGGAACCAGGCAGAAAGCCTTCTCAGCAGTGACAGCCTCCCTGTGGAACGCCCTCCCACCAGATGTCAAGGCAATAAAGAACTACACAACTTTTAGAAGACATCTGAAGGCAGCCCTGAACAGGGAAGTTTTTAATGTTTGATGCTTTATTATGTTTTTATATAAGCTGGAAGCCGCCCAGAGTAGCTGAAGAAACCCAGTCAGGTGGGTGGGGTATAAATAATAAAAGGATTATTATTACAGACCCTCCAAGTGTCCCTGTTTTCCAGGGATAGTCCTGGATTTACAGAAACTGTCCCAGTTTCTGATGTGATCCAATAATGTCCCAGTTTCTGTTAGGATGTCCCTATTTCCATCAGAGAAATGCTGGAGGGTATGGAGTTATCCAAGCCCCAAGCCATCTGAAGGCAGTCCTGTATAGGGAAGTATTGTTTTTTTTAATGTTTAATGTTTTATTATGTTTTTATATATGTTGGAAGTCTCTCAGAGTGGCTGGGGCAACCCTGTCAGAGTTATATAAATAGTAACATTATTATGGAATAGAATGTCCCTGAGGGACGTGGGTGGCGCTGTGGGTTAAACCACAGAGCCTAGGACCTGCCGATCAGAAGGTCGGCGGTTCAAATCCCCGTGACGGGGTGAGCTCCCGTTGCTCAGTCCCAGCTCCTGCCAACCTAGCAGTTTGAAAGCACATCAAAGTGCAAGTAGATAAATAGGTACCGCTCCGGCGGGAAGCTAAACAGTGTTTCCGTGCGCTGCTCTGGTTCGCCAGAAGCGGCTTAGTCATGCTGGCCACATGACCCGGAAGCTGTACACTGGCTCCCTCGGCCAATAAAGCGAGATGAGCGTCACAACCCCAGAGTCAGCGATGACTGGACCTAATGGTCAGGGGTCCCTTTACCTTTAGAATGTCCCTATCTTAATCAAAGAAATGTTAGAGGGTATGTTGTTACTATTCATTGTAACAAGTAGAAGAATTAAACAGAAATGTTCGCTAGGTGGGCTCAAGCTACCAACCTTTTGGTTAATGGCTGACCACACGAACTGCCTCACAGAGACATAATTGGAGACCAAAAAAAGGCACTGAGATAAAAATTGCCTCCCTTCCTGGTTATCAAGTCAATCATTTGACCAGTAGAGAGGAAATTATACCCACCCCCATCAGCTGATCTGCACATATCAAATAAGAAGAGAGCACTGCTTGGTGTTTTTTTGTGGGGGGGGGGAGTGGCAGCCACCCACCCTTTCGGCCCCACCTACCACTGATATGCACACACACTCACACACAAGGCGATCCACCCCTGGGTCAGATACTTGCATCAATGCGCTTCCTCCTTCCTTCTCTTCCACAAACAATTCAAAGTGCAAGTTTAAAGCTGTATAAAGCAATAGTTGATATGCCTTTGACCACCTCGGGGGCATTGAGTTCACTCTGGGCAAATTCTAAAAGCTGTTCTCTGCTGGCCATTTTCCAAAGGCATAACAATTTTCCGCTGCCAATGGGCCAAAGTACAGCCAAGATCTGGGAAGAGGAGCAAGCAAATAAAGGGTAGGTGAATCAGCTTTCATTTCCACAGCACAGATCCCTCTTAAGGGAAGGGAAGCTTCCCCACCTTGTTGTTGTTGTTGTTTAGTCATGTCCCACTCTTCGTGACCCCCTGGACCAGAGCACGCCAGGCACTCCTGTCTTCCACTGCCTCCCGCAGCTTGGTCAAACTCATGTTGGTAGCTTCAAGAACACTGTCCAACCATCTCATCCTCTGTTGTCCCCTTCTCCTTGTGCCCTCCATCTTTCCCAACATCAGGGTCTTTTCCAGGGAGTCTTCTCTTCTCATGAGGTGGCCAAAGTATTGGAGCCTCAGCTTCAGGATCTGTCCTTCTAGTGAGCACTCAGGGCTGATTTCCTTAAGAATGGATAGGTTTGACACATCCCTTCAAACCTGCAGATATTCCTTTCCCCTGAAATGTAACTACAGTGGTACCTCGGGTTACATACGCTTCAGGTTACATATGCTTCAGCTTATACACTCCGCTAACCCAGAAATAGTGCTTCAGGTTAAGAACTTTGCTTCAGGATAAGAACAGAAATCGGGCTCCAGCGGTGCGGCGGCAGCAGGAGGCCCCATTAGCTAAAGTGGTGCTTCAGGTTAAGAACAATTTCAGGTTAAGAACAGACCTCCAGAACGAATTAAGTACTTAACCTGAGGTACCACTGTATAGGCTCTGATCCCTGACCCAACTGCAGGACTGTCAATAAGTATTTTAAATGCACACTGGCAGCAGCACACCTCATATTTACAGGCTGCTATCACCTCTGCAGCCCTTTCATTTTTGCACAGGCACCGCAAAGACGTCAGCTTGCAAAGTCTGGCACCTTTGGCCAACGCTAAAATTCGCAAGTTGCATCTACCCGTAACCACAACAGATTCACGTGATTTAAATGAACATTAAAGCAAGAACTTCATGCGAGAAGTTATTGGGAAACGGGCTGGGGAGGAAAACCACCCGCAGAGTAGTGTTTTCCCACCCCATCCTCATCTCAATAAATGACGTAGTTAGAGATGGAAAAGATGCAGAACAATTTCCCAGGCCTAGGAGAAAAGGCTACAACAGAGGTAGCCAACATGATGCCCTCTAGTTTTTGTTGAACTTCCACTCCCATCGTTCATGACACAATTCACATTTATACAGTATGTGTCGGTTCAAATTTAGAAACTAGGACCACAAATTAAATAGACATACAACCCATCTCCCCACAGTGGCCAGGTGAGCCGTGTGCCCATTTAGTCTGCTGTCCAGGTGTGGGTGGGCATCTTAGAATTGTAGAGTTGGAAGGGACCACAAGGGTCATCTAGTCCAACCCCCTGCAATGCAGGAATATTTTTGCCCAACGTGGGGCTCAAACCCATGACCCTGAGATTATGAGTCTCATGCTCTACCGGCTGAACTATCCCAGCATAGGCCTCCCTTCGTAAGGTTCTTGCTGTTTAAAGTGAACTTTGATTGTGGCAGCACCTACACTTGGGAACTCCCTGCCTATTGACACCAGACAAGCGCCTTCACTGTACTTTTTTCAGCACCTGCTAAAAATATTTTTGTGTAGAGAAGCCTACCCAGATACGCAGAACATTTCAAGCTTCTTCTTTTTTTAGTTTATTGCTGATATTATTTTTTTAAAAAATGTTTAAAATAGGTGTTCTTTGTTGTTGTTTGTAGTTTTTACCAATAATGTTATTGCTTTATTCTCTTTGTAAACAATCAAGGGTTGTATCACTTTTATGAAACGAACTAAAATAAATAAAAGGGACATGCCTTCAAAATAGAGGGTGTGTAGGATGCATAGGAATGATAATTATCAAGACTCCAAGCTAGGGAAAGATTCCATCATTAGGCAGCAAATTGAGAATAAAACTGCCAATATCACAATGCCATTATACAAATCTTTGGTGCGGCCGCATTTGGAATACTGTGTACGATTCTGGTTGCCTCACTTCAGAAAGGATATTCTAGAGTTGGGAAAAGTTCAGAAAATTGCAGTCAAAATGATCAAGGGGATGAATCGACTCCCCTATGGAAAAATGCTGCAGCAACTGGGACTCTTAAAAAAAGAAAAAGCAAAAGCAAATAAGAGGTGAAGTTTTGAAATATACTCAGAGTCGAGAGTGGATTTCATGCTCTTTATTCAGCTCATAGTGGTGAGGAGGAATAATAGTTTCCCCAAAGTATCTGCCTTATATACATTATTTACAAAATGGGCTGCACGTGATTGGCTAATTCTGGAATTCTCCTGTAGGCCAATCAGGTTGTGGATTCACTTCCATCTGGAGCTGGATTGGGCGGCTCCTGCAGACCAATCATACTGCTGCAGGACCAGTCAGACTGCTGCATTCTGAATCCTATTGTTCTAGGACCAATCAGACTGCTGCATTTTGGATCCTATTCAACTCAGTACATAACACCAATAATATATGGCATGGAGAGAGTGGAGAGAGACTTGTTTCCCCCCCATAACACTAGAACTCGTGAACAGCCAATGAAGCTGAATGCTGTAAGATTCAAGACAGGTAAAATAAAGTCCTTCTTCACACAGTTTCACAAACTATGGAACTCCCGCCCACAGGAGGCAGCGATGGCCAACAAATCAGATGGCTTTAAAAAGAGGATTGCACAAATCCATGGGTGGTTAGCAGTGCTGGATTTACGTATAAGCTAAACAAGCTATAGCTTAGGGCTCCACTCTCTTAGGGGCCCCAAAAAAATCCAAAGGGGAAAAAACTGGATGTACATTTCCAAAATGTAAGATAAAAATAATAATAAAATAAAACCTGCATACAGCAACAGTGTTTTGTGTTGTGCAGGCTCCTATGATGTAAGTAATGAGCCCCGCCTGCTAGCCAGCTCCCTAAAATATCACTGCTTTGCGCATTTCTATATATAGGGTGCCTACATTCTGCATGGACTGGGTGCATAGCAATTGGCTTTAGATACCTATTCGGTCCATATATTCAACACAAAAAACAGCGTCAATTTGTTGTTGACAAAAGACAGCTGGACCTATAAAGGGACCCCATTACCTTCAGTAGCTTAGGGCCTCATCAAACCTAAATCCGGCCCTGGTGGATCTGGCTACAAACTATGATGGCTATTGTTCTGTCTCCAGTGCTGGAAGCCATAAATGCTTCTGTACACTAGTTGCTGGAAGCCACAGGAGGGGAAAGTGCTCTTGCACACATGTTGCTACTTGCATTTCCCACAGGCGTCTGGTTGGCCACTCTGGACTAGAAGGGCCTTTGGCTTGATCCAGCAGGCCCTTTTATGCTCTTCTCATTTTAATAGAAATCAAATCTCCTCCTGGTGGGGAAGTCCGTGGCCTGTGTGCCTGCCACAATCTGCCATCCAGATGTTGATGGACATTTTTGAGGCCTCTCCTGCATATCCTCCATATCTTTAAACCAGATTTGGACTGGGAAGTCCCAGAAGACATCTCCAAATAAAGGGCTGTTCTCTCTTGAGATCCCTTGAGATAGAGGACTGTCCTCTATAAAGTAGGGTACTTTGGAAAGTAGGACAACTGGGTGAAATGTAATTCAAGAGCATCTTCAAGGTATTTTCCCCAGGAGCTATCCTATCCCTGCTTCCCACAGGGAAATCTGACTCAGTTTTTCTCAAGTGTTTCAGGAGAATGTTCTGGCTGCCAGCTCCCCTCAGTGTCTCCCGCTGAGGGTCCTGTAAGGAATAAAAATGACTGTCCCAGTTTCCCCGTTTCAGGTCTCGCACACGCAGAAATGTGTTTCAAGGAACCCAGCTTCCAAAAGCAGCTTGATGTAGATTAGAAAATGCTAGAAAAGGAACACTTTTATGAAGTCTAAATGGAAAGATCATCTTCGGAGTTGGAGAAAGATGTACAGTGGACTCTCAGGCTGCGAACATGATCCGTGCGGAAGGCACGTTCGCAACCCGCAGTGCTGTGTCTGCGCACGTGCATGACGCGATCTAGTGTTTCTGCACATGCACGAGCACCGAAACCCAGAAGTAGCCCGTTCCGGTACTTCCAGGTTCGGCGCAGTACACAACCTGAAAATGAGCAGCCTGAAGCCAAGGTATGGCTGTATGTTTTTTGAGGGTGACTCCATTTTAAAAAAAATATCCCTGAGCTGGGCATATCACTAGTGCTCATGAAAAGATGCTCACTCACAAGAAGCCGTCTCTTGCGGCAAAAGCAACAAAAGGGACATCAAGGCAGCTTAAAACATGGGTTGTCAATATGCACTTCTGGTCTTACATGCAACTAGATGGCGCCCACAGGACCCCATTCTCCTATCCCTTACTGAAATTAGATTTGAAAATTAGAATGCTACAACAGAAGAGGTTTTCAGCTGCATTGAGGGAGCAGGATTTGGAGGGATTGTGATTGGGACCTGGGGAGTAGCTCCCTCCAAGCCTAACTGTTGCAGGGTTGTTGTGAGTTTCCTGAGGATTGCAGCTGGGGGGGGGGGATGGTTAACTCTTGCCTCCCCAGTCGGACTCTCCAAAGATCACATGCCTTCCCCTTATGCTTGAAAAAGAAGTGAAAAGACTTTTTTTCAAGCCTAATTGTTGGCCGGGATGGGAGAATAAGAGCAGGGGAATAAGAAACTGTGCATAGATGATTTCCCCACCCCTCATCTACACTGACAAGCAATGGTTCTGCGCAGGCAAGAATGTTTTCTCAGCCCTACCTGGAAATGCCAGGGAGCAGCCTTCAGTTTACCAAACACAGCTCTGTTCTCTCCCTGCCCCTCTCTGCCTCAGCTGCAGGTCACAGTCTCCAGATCACTCCCCACCTTGGGGGAAAAATAAGAAACCAAGACTGTTGAATTTGCCAGCCCTACCTATGAGAGGGGAGTGGGTGGGAGGGTGGAATAGAGAACCATGAGATCGGTTTCTTGACCGGCACATTTCAGGTGCAAACATGAAGAGGGATTTGTTGCCTTTACTCAAAAAACAACCAGCGTGAGTGGGCAGGAGGTGCAAGAAGAGCCGCCTGCTTACTTCTTAATTTAATTTGCTGCTCTATCATGCCTTGAAGCACTGTGTGCATTTAGCTGCCTCCTCACTGCCACACGCACCCCCAAACTTCACTTCGAAGAGAGTAAAACAAATATTTTCCATCTCGCCACCTAAGCTAGCAGATGGATCGGCCTGGGTTCATCTAGCACTTTAATATTATATACACACACATATATATTCTGGTTAAACAAGAGCAAGCGACATCATCAAGATTGCAAAGGCTCTGCCTCTCTCATTCCAGAGAAGCTTGTGCCATTTTTAAGCGTGAGGCTATTGGCTCGATGGATCCCACTTTTCACAACAGGTAGCAGCACATGAAGCATCAAGACTCCAAATAAGAGATTATTGGGGCAACTGTGTTTGCCTTCCACAAAGTGCCTGCAGAGAGGTTTTTTGGTGAGGGCAGGAAGGAAGGGTGTGCATTAGCCTTTTGAAAGGAGTGGGACAAAATGCATACAGTATCATGGCCAAAGGTGGTGGGTGATGGGCAGTGGTGTCCAGCTACCTCTGAAAAGCTGCAGGTTCCCATTTCTGACCTAATTCCACATGGGGATGATCAGGACAGAGTGAATAGCTCAGTGGGTTAGACCATGGTGCTGGTAACGCCAAGGTTGCAGGTTTGATCCCTGTATGGGACAGCTGCAGATTCCTGCATTGCAGGGGGTTGGACTAGATCATGGGTAGGCAAACTAAGGCCCAGGGGCCGGATCCAACCCAATTGCCTTCTAAATCCAGCCCACAGACGGTCCGGGAATCGGCGTGTTTTTACATGAGTAGAAAGTGTGCTTTTATTTAAAATGCATCTCTAGGTTGTTTGTGGGGCATAGGAATTCGTTCATTATTTCCCCCAAAAAAATATAGTCCAGCCCCATTACAATGTCATGAAGAAAAGACTGCCCCTGGGCATGTGCAGACTGCAGCACATGCAAGATGGATTCTCACCCATCTTGCCTTTCCTCGCACCCATCTCCAAGTCCAGCAAAGATGGACGTGTGAAAATGACACACGCACACACATATGGACCATTGGCATGGGATATTGTGCTTATTAACATTGTTGAAATATTTTTTGTGTTGTTGCTTCACTCTGGGATGGAAACAGGTGGCTGCCGAAGACACCCTCTTACTTGGAAAACAGATTCATAGGTCCAATAGTATCATCACTGTAGGAGTGAAAGGGAGCGGCAGAAACAGAAATAGACCAGAGTGGCAGCTCTCTCTGCTTTGCTGTCCCTGTTTACCATCACACCTCTGCATCTTCGCTTGGCGAAGGAAAGCCTGCCAGCAGATGGAGTTGTGGGCTTGCAGCGGAAGGTTGCTGAGCTTGGCCACCTGAGCACAACCATCATGGTGATGCATCGCCACCTAGAGTCCCAACACAGCATCTCAGGAACCACAAGGCATAGGTTCCCAAACAATACAGGGTCAGAATTCATGCAGATCGTTTTAAGCTCTACAACTGGTCAAGGCATGGCAGCACAGCAGAAATCTGATGTGGTGTAGTGGTTAGAGTGCCAGACCTGGACCTTGGAGACCAAGGTTCAAATCCCCACTTGGCCATGAAGTTCACTAAACCCTGGGCCAGTCATTGCCTCTCGGCCTAACCTACCTCATAGGGTTGCTGTGGAGGTGGAGGAGGAGGAAGAATCATGTATACTACCTTGAGCTCCTTGGAGGAAAACGCAGGATGCAAATGCATTAAATAAGGAAATGAAGTAGCTATCTCAGGTGATTGCGCCCGTCTTCTCCAGAGAGCAAACTGGATTCCTGCTTCCCATTGTTATGCCTGTCAAATTGTCACATTGAGAACCAGTGTGCTGTAGAGCATTAAGGTAAAGGGACCCCCGACCAATAGGTCCAGTCGTGACCAACTCTGGGGTTGTGGCGCTCATCTCGCTTTATTGGCCGAGGGAGCCAATAAAGCCGCTTCTGGCGAACCAGAGCAGCGCACAGAAATGCCGTTTACCTACGCCAGAGCGGTACTTATTTATCTACTTGCACTCTGACATGCTTTTCAACTGCTAGGTTGGCAGGTGCCGGGACCGAGCAACGGGAGCTAACCCTGTCGCGGGGATTTGAACCGCCGACCTTCTGATCGGCAAGCCCTAGGCTCTGTGGTTTAACCCACAGCGCCCCCACATCCCTGCTGTAGAGCATTAAGAGTGCTGAAATAGGATGCGGGTGACCTAACTCAGGCATGAAGTGCACAGACACTCAGCCTAACCTGCTTCACGGGATTCTGATAACAGGATTCAAAACAAGGAATCATGCAACTGCATGGTACATTTTTAAGTAAATAGCAGCAGCAGAGTGGGAAGATCTGGACCACAGGAAGGTCCTTTAACCAATCACACAGAGTTCGTCGTCAGTTCTGTTTCAGCCCCAACAGAACCAGCCACCATCAGGAGCAGCCCACATTTTCGTGTGAGTCATTGTTCTGGGTATGCACTCACTTGGAAGGAAGCCAGCTTTGTGCATGGACTCATGCAGAGATGTAAAGGCACCTTCCCTGTTCTCTTGCCTTGAGGTCAGGCAATCATACCCTGGACAAAGAAAAGGGTCAAAATATCATTGCAAGGCTGTCTGGGAAGAGTTGCTAGAAACCGTGGAGGGTGGGGCATGGCGAGAGAAAGTTCTCATTCTCAGGTCCTGCTTGCTGTTTCCCACAGGCATCTGGTAGGCTGCTGTGAGGACAGGATGCTGCACTAGGTGGGCCGCTGGCCTGATCCGGTACAGCTCAGCTCACATTCTTAGGCAAGTGCCAAAGCAGCAAGGACAGTGTGATTGTGCCTTGCGAGAGTCATATTCCGGGGATGTCGCATATATGCAGGTATGCGCATACTCAAACCACCGCCTTGGAACTGTTGCAAACATCCTTACCCTTTCCAGAACTGGGCTCTGAGCAGGCCTTGCCCCCCAAGCAGAGAGCTTCTAAGCTCAGACTTGCTTACCCAACCCTTGGAGGCTCTCGCGAGCTTTCGCAAGGTTGCCCAAGTTCCCGCCAGAGCCCCTAAGAGCAGGTAAGCAAGTCTGAGAGATTGAAAGCTGTTTCTGGGCTGGGAAACCCCTGTGCAAGAAGAGCTTTGAAGCTCTCCACCTTTGGAACTGATAGAAAGGGCGTTCAAACCCATCAGGCTCCTCCTCTGCAAACCTGTAGCCCAATAGTCTAGCCTTTTATATACAGAGCTGTAGCATCTCATTTACATTGGATATGCACACTGCTTACTGGTACTGTACATGAAGGAGACCTCTCCCTTCCATCCACTGACGTGGGTCGCTATTGGGAAGGGGCTTGCAGAGATAATTCATCCTTTTTCCGTTTTTTCTCCCGTCCACATTTCAGAGAACAATTAAAAGTGGTGGAGAGACCAGTCCTTGTCACCCAAACACCGTCCTGTCCTTTTCGGAAACAAGAGCCTTTGCCATGACTGAACAGTTTATAATACCCGTTCTGTGTGTGAATATGTATAGGTTTGTGTTTGCATGAATACAGGTGCCCAAAACCTGGATCTAGAGGACAATATGCACGTTTAGACCACATTGGTGCATAAAGAGGGCATTGCTGGATACAATCAGCTACGAAAATGGAGTCCTGTTTATACTTAAAATGAACACCTGCACCAAATTAAGGAAATTGTGAAGTGCTGACATACAAAGCACTTTATGTTTTCCTTCAAAATTATAGGAAGGCATAATTACAATCAAACCACTTTAAATCCTTTAATTGCCATGCTGCAACCATTCCTCATAGGGGAGTTGCTCCATCCTCTTGATCACTTTGGTTGCCCTTTTCATCATCATTCACCCTGTGAAGTGGCCTGATTCTGTTTAATGAACAGTCAGCAACTACCAGAGAGCTGTGCCGGGTGGGGGAGAGGTTGTACTGGCCCGTGCAGCTTTCCATTTCCCCCCTAGGGCTGTTGCCCTGTCTGCCCCTTTGCCATAAGCTCAAGAGTCTTCCCTCTTCTCTCTAACCACCTCCTTACTAAAAAATAAATAAAAAATTGAGCTCTGAAATACTGAAAGCAAAATTAAAACCAAAGCAGTGCAAACTTTATTTATTCTGAGCACTGGATTTGGAGCTTCTCAGGAGAGAATTGGGATTGGTAAATATTTCGGAGGAAGTACACACACACACAGCACTGGTGAAAAAGAACTCAAAAAAGCATTCCAGTTTAGAAACATGATCCTGTTAATTCTCACACAGGAGAAAGAAAACACAAGGATTAGTTCAAGCAGCTTATCCAACCTGGTGCCCTCCAGGTGGTTTACTCTACAACTCCAGGGCTGATGGTAGCTGTGGTCAAAAATATCAGCGGGCAACAGGTTGGAGAAAACTGAATTTTCCATGGTTTACATGTGAATTGTCAGTTGAGAACCTTCATTTTGGCAAAGAAAATCCACCCAAGCAGTGCTGAACAGACTACTTCCCAAATCACAGCAATCGTTAAAAGCTCTGAATCTTTGTTTGCAGCTCTATGCAAAATGGTTTGGTTTTCCAACTGTCTGTGCAAAGGGTCACAACCACCAAACCCAAGCCCCGCACGCCTCTAATGCTGCAGCGAAAGCCGGAAGAACGTTCCTCAACGAGAAAGACCGACGGGGAGGTCGCCAAAAGAGACAGCGCCGCCAATTCAGCTGTTGTACAAAGGCACGACTCTTGCGATCTCCTGCCTACAAATGGGGCAACGGGGAGGCTGCGGCAGCGCCTGGTAGCACTTGTCGCACGAGCAGACGTGCCCGCACTCGAGGAACACACACGAGCGGGCATTGCTCAAGCAGACGACGCATGCGTTCAGCGTGTCCCCACCCGCCGCTATCATCTCCTGCACCTGACGCAAGCGCTGCTTCTCCCGGTGATGGCGGTACTGCTTGTGGAGGACGAAGAAGAGCAGGGCGCACGTGGCAAAACCGAAAAGTAGAGTCAGGACCTTCCAGAGACGGACGCTCGATTCTTCCTTCTGGAGCAAGGCCTCGAAATCTAGGCTGCTTAGGTAATAGCGCATCCCCTGCTTGGGGGGCTGCAGCCTGATGGTGTTGTTGTCCAGGACCAGCTCCCCCACCCCGGTAAGCGCCGCCCCCACCTTCAGCATCTCTTCGGTCTCCTTGATGCCTTTGGGGCGCTCCCCGCTGATGTAGTGGCCAATCACGTCCGTGAAGGACTGGACGGACGGGTGGAACTTCTCGTACACTGTCTCCAAGCTGAGCTCGGCAGCGTCCAGGGGTTTCAACACCCTCACGGCGACGTCAGCTCCTCCTTCCTGGGGCACCATATCAAAGGCTGTCGTGTTGGTCCTCTGGTGAATGATCTTTTCATAGTCGCTCCTGGGGAACGAGGACCCAGCAAAAAGGTTTAAAACACAGAACGGGTTGCCCACTTAGCTGGGCCCACCTGCTGCACACATAAAGGTTTGCCCGGGAACAGGTCCTAACATTTTGGTCTACAGAAACTTAATGAAGAATTTGATTGAGTTTGCCGGGATTTGCTTGAACTTCTCTTCCCTCCCCTTCTGTATCATGACTATTCAGATCAGGGACAGGGCAGGTCTATGGCCCTCAGGCCTCTCATCAAGCCATACATCTTCCAAAGTTGCACCCTCCCCTCAGCATTCTTGCCTGGTTGGAATGCATTCTTGAACTCTGATCATGCTACTTCCTTCTCTCAATGGAGGACAGAGTGTGCATACAATCAAGCCTGCTATACACGGCAAAACTTGATTTTCTTTATTGCCACCTTTGCCTCTGCCCACCACTGGTCCAAACGGTTCCCTGCCCCTGTTTCCAACTGCAATGCAATTGTCACAAACTGTTTTGTTTTCGTCTTTTGTTTGCTTTTCATTGACACTTCGCCTCACTCTTTACATCTCTCTCTCCCCATCCCATATCTGCTCATTGAAAATGATCCTTTATGCTATACCGAAATGGACTTTTGTTCACAAAATCTTATGCCGTAACAAATGTATTAGTCTTTAAGGTGCCACAACACACTTTGATTAAACTTCCTAGGAGTTAGATGCAGACTTTGAAAAAACCTGGAGGATCTTTTTTTTAGTATGGGGGCTACTTTTCAGGGACAGAAGCCAGATTTTTTTTATACACAACTCTCCACCTTGGCAAGCTAGAGGCATTCTCACAGGAACACATTCCAGCCAGGCAAAAGCACTCATGGGGGCACAGAGCAAGCCCAGTGAGGGGATATAGCCTGGAGAGAGCCCTGGGGGCCAGAGGAGTATATAGGACTGCATGCAGACTCCACCCTGATAGAAATTGAAAGGTGGATTATAATAATCTGAATGGCACCTGGCCTACCCTACTGATTAAGCCAAATACTCCAATAAAGGCTCTTGCCTCACACCAATACATCAGTGGAAGCAACAACCCTCTTGCTCCATTTTCCAGTCTGGGAGTGAAATGTACCTACCAGAGGTGCGTGGTTCGGTTCCACACTATCTTGTGCTCCTGCAGTGTTAGCCTCTGAACCACTCCCTTGCAGTTTTCCACAAACTGACTGTTGAGGGTTTCCTTAATAGACCGCACTACACCTATTGGATGGTGGAGGGAGAAAAGAACAGCTGAAAAGAGCTTAATTGCACACCTGAAGACTCACTGCAGTGTAACAGAACAGCAAGAGCAATAGGAACCCATTAAATTGCCCACAGGTCTAAGGACTATGCAGTGCAGGGACAGCCATGATCACTGGTTGAGGCTGATGGGAGTTGCATTTTAGTGTGCACGTTATACCATAATCCTCCCTGACAGATGGAGCAAACTAGACACCTAATGGCAAATACTCATACATGCTTCCCACCCTCATTACCAGCAACCCACAAGACTCACAAACCCTACCTTCTATTACTGCATAAGGGACACACTTCCCAGGCGCTTCCATAAGGATAGTCTTCAAATCCTGGTCTAGGGTGACTTTTTTTGCTCCCTGGATTGAGGAGGGAATTAAACATTGGTAAGAGCCTGCCCTTCACTCAACATCTTTGCATGGGTCTACTTTGCATAGGAATTAATTGACTACAACCCATAACACAATAATTGTGTAACACACACACCCCACTCCTTTCTCGCCTTTTGGGATTTCCTCCCTTCGTTTGGCATTTGCAGTTTTTGAATCCAATATACTTTTAGGTTATGATGTTCATAACAGGCTTTACCTTTTATAAATTCAACATTTAAAGGATCTTGCAGCTGCTCCAGATACTTTTTAGTTGAGAAGCAGAACAGACATTGAAAAAATACTGATTACATAAAATTAAAAATAATGGTTATCTGTGGCCCTGTTCTAAGCAACAACTGACCTTCAGGCTGTGAACTATTTTTGACTTTTGCCTGTAAATGGCATACAGAATTGCGGTGACAGCTGAACTGGTCGCCAGGAGGATCACCTGTCCCGTTGAAGGGCGCCCGGCAGCATCCATTGCGATAATCTAACTGGTATATATGCCTAGAAAGAGAAAAATGAAATGGTTTGGGGCTCTTTAGTCAGAAAGCACAAAGGGTTAGAAATAACCTAGCCTCTCCTCTCTGCAACACTATATCCCCAAAGACTGCCCAATCCTATTTCAATACTTTACTCCTATGTCTATACGTGCCTTATCTTGCTCACAAATCATATTATACACCTCGGATTCATTTGGAGTATATCTGGCAACAACCTTCAAGAGTCCACACAAAGCAAGAACAGACCAAGGGAAATTTCTCTCAGCATAGTGATATTTTGAAAGAGAGATTTCTTCAGATATGTAAAAATTCTGGAAACAAATAGCACATAATAGCCTACCTGTGCTAGTATCAAGGTTGCTTTCAGCTACTGTAAGCTGAATTAAAAAAAGAATGCCACTATCCAGCCTAGATACAGCTACTGTGAAAGCACCCCAATGGGTGCTTATAAATGATTCTTATGACTTGGAGAATTCTCTCTGCAAGCTGCCTCATTCATTATGACAACCTTTTATAACACTAATATTTAAATCAATATCAATGGCTGCTAGTTTCTAGAACATGCCTTGTTCATTTGTGGGTCCTGCTCAACTGAAAATTTGCCTTTTTTATTTACCAGATTTACTATTCTCTAGATGTGGATTCTTGATTTGAATGTGTTTATCTTTTTCTTTGTTATATATTTTAATTGATTTTCAAATATATATACAAACTTCAAATACAACACCGTATTCAGAAAGAATGTGATTTTTCTCATTTATTATAAGTATTTGTGTTCAGCTTTTCCTCTTTAAACTCTATAAAGCAGCTCACATAGATTCATTAGACCCCCATGTAGCCTAAAATCAATCAAATCATCCTACAATCATAAAACAGGAAGAAATATTCACTCTTTCATAAAATCAAAAATTAGCAGTCCCAGCAGGTCACAAATCTGCCATTAAAAGTTTGGTTAAGATAGTAATTTTAACCTGGCATACCAAGGTGAATGTACACTACTGTTTATTTCTTTTTATTACCCACCTCGGGAATTTCATTGGCTATCAACTATTCTTAAAGCAATGAATACTGCAGACTAGAAGATTTATTGTGGCACCAGTTTTCGCAAACTATAATCTGTTTTGTCAGTTAGATACTCATGAAGGACAACATTTTATACACTTGATGAAGGGGTTGTAGACCACGGAAGCAGATACTGCAATAAACCCATCAAGGTGGCACAATAAAACAATGCCATCTCAAATACAACTGCTGCCTCAGGAAAAAACCTCCAGTATCCAGCTCTCCAAACCACCTTCCAGTCACTAACTTATAAAAGTAGTCAAGGCTAATCAGATTAATCAAGTTCAAATCCCTTCCCTACTCAGCCATCAAGCTCAGCTGGTGACTTCAGGTCAGCCACAATCTCTCAGGTTACCCTACCTCACAGGGTTGATGGGAGGACAAAATTATAGGGTGGAGGCAGGAGAGAACCTTTGCATACTCTCTGAGCAACACGGAGTAAAGGGATATAAATGTAATAATGCAACAAGCAGAGCTCTACCGTACCAGGCCAGAGGCCCATCTAGACCAGCATTGTCCTTCTCACAATGGGGAGATCACAAACAGGGGCTGTGCACCACAGCCCTCTTCCAGATGGTTCCACAGTTTATATTCTCCTTCATGAAATTTGGCTCATCTCGCTTTAAATCTGCTTGAGGCAGGAGTCAAATCATGCGGCAGGCAGTTCCACAAGTGAAGGAACAGTCTCTTCTGCTAGTCAGTTCATGCCAGTGTCCCTTTCCTGTAATACTGTATATCAGTAAAGCTACAACGGCCGCACCCCCAAGCTGCCAATACCAATCTCAGGATTCCCCAGGGCAAGCAAGCCACCCCTAAAAGAGACTCCACCCCTAACACCCTATCCCCAGGGTAACACAGGAGGCCTCCACCATATCCGGCTCCAGAAAAAGGGATGCTCTCCAGACAGCATTCCTACCCCTATTTTGTGTCTTCCTCCGCCCTACTTCCGGGAAGAAATTTTTCTTCCTGTCGACGTCTGATGACGTCAAAGAGGCAAAAAAAGGATATTTTTCATAGAGTTTCAGGACGTTGCATAGAGCGACACGAACATCTAACATCCGGCTCATGCGAAGAGGCGGGAAGCAAACAACCCCTGAACTTTAAAAAAATTGGTAGACTTATCACTCCTGTCTTTGGACGCATAATGTCCCGGCTCCTATTGCCACTTTTTACTTTCGAGACGGGAGGGTGGTGCTAACAAATGAAGCCATTGGGGGAATTCAGAATGGTAGTCGACCGGCCTCCCCCTTCCTATCCCCGAGCGCCCTTCCAAAGCAGGCCGTGGCTGTTCACGTGACCTCGTTGCTCCCGCAGCGGCCAATCCGGTCTTCAGAAGTTAACCATTTGACGCGAGGCGGGTGGAGGACCTCCGTTGACAGACAAGCGACGAGAGAGGAAGTCCCGCCTCGGGACCCGCCTGTGAAGCGCGACTTTTCTCTTGTTTCCGCCTCTGTGCCCGGGAGGAGGCGGGGCCAGAGAAGCGGCTGAGGGACGCCGTCCTTGTTGAAGCTTTATTGTTCCTCCTCCCTCGCGCCCACCTTCGCCCGTGTCCGCCGCCGCGCGGCTCCCAATAAAGGTAACCATGGCAACGGCAGCCGGCCTAGGCGCCCGATTTAGGCCCTCTTCGCCGTATCCCAATTCGTCTCTCCTTCACCCGACCGGGGAGGGAGGGGGCCACGAAGAAGACGATTGCTCTGGCTCTAGGCAGGCCCCTGCGTTTGGCTTCTGCGTGGGCCTGGGGCCCCTTCGGGAGGCCGCCGCCTGGCTCGAGTGGGCGAGGGAGAGAGCGCGCCCGGGTAGGAGGCCTCGTCCGGGAGAAGCCCCTCGGGAGGCTGATGCCACTCGGCGGGGCCTCTGCGTCCGCCCCCTCGCAGCTGGCCACCGGCCACGCATCTCCCTTGAAAGGGCACTCGGCCCAAGTTGGGCTCTGTTAGGCTGTGAGACATGGCAGGGAATGAGGGAGGAAAGATGCCTCGAGGCTGGAGCATCGCTTTCATTATTGTCCCCCTCCCCCTACAAAAAGGCTCCCAGAGCGGCTTGTGATAAGAAACAGCTCAAGAAAGGGACTGGGGAGGGGGGACACACACCACAAACTCAGGCCTATCACATGTTTCCAGCGCATGACTTCTCTTCAAGAATCCTGGGAGCTGTAGTTCGCCTCTCAAAAAGACCTGCAGTTCTCCAAACTGGAGCTTCCAGGGTTCTTTGGGTGAAGCATGGGCGGCACCGGCATGGTGTAACCTGGCATCGTTTGTGGGACTTTGCCTTCCTCAAGAAGCTTCCCTTGAGTGGGAAACCAAAGGTCCACAGAACAGCACTGGGCTGTTTGAAAGTTCCTGTCCCCAACAGGCCCACCCTTCTCTTTAACTCATACCATTTCAGATATTTAAGAAGCAGTAGGTAAAAGTAAAAGGTAAAGAAACCCTGGATGGTTAAGTCCAGTCAAAGGTGCCTGTGGGTTTGTGGCTCTCATCTCGCTGCCGTTTGTCCACAGACAGATTTCCGGGCCAAGTGGCCAGCATGACTAAAACCACTTCTGGTGCAATGGGACACCGTGACAGAAACCAGAGCACACAGAAACGGCATTTACCTTTCCACCACAGCGGTACCGTTTATCTACTTGCACTGACGTGCTTTCAAACTGGAGCAGTACTGGGCTTCTTGCTTTCAAATGCCATTGCACTGCTCTTTGAACCTCCGAAAACCAGGCTCTACAGAGTGCAAGAGGGCAGGTTCCTGCCCCAAGGAGCTTACAGTCTGAAGTTTAACACATGGGAAGCAGCAAAGGCCGGGGACAGGGGAACAAAACCAATTTGTATTCACTTAAGATGCCCCCCTAGGCTTCCTTACATGTTGAGGTTTGCAGTAAGGAATGAGAGCCAGGAGGTTGAGCCAGAAAATGTAGATTTTGAGGAAGGATTGGAAGGAAGGCAAGTGTGACACAGCAGACAGAACTAGAGAGCAGAGCAGAGGTCTGTAAATAGTAATACCCTGTTTGGGGAAATACCTTCTTACTCAAAGTCTAGTTGGGTATTACATGTGGAAAGCAGTAGTGTCCCAAGGCTGTTCACCTTTGTTTGTGGCAACGCCACAGGTTTGATCACAATGATAGTTTGGGGAAGGGAACAAGTGCAGTCAACGCAACTAATTTGCTGCTCTTCTCATCTGCGTACAGCTGATTGGGAGCAAAACTATACAGAACGAGCAGAGACTTCCAGGGAGCTATGGATCTTCCAAACTACAGCCAGCAACTACTTCAACAGCTCCATACACTCTGCAGGGAACAGCAGTTCTGCGACTGTAGCATCTTGGTTGGGACGATGCATTTCCGAGCGCACAAGCTTGTGCTGGCAGCAGCCAGTGTGTTGTTCAGGTCTGTGCTGGATGGCACAGACACAGTCTCCATTGATGCTTCTGTGGTGGCCCCAGATGAATTTGCTCTCCTGCTAGAAATGATATATACAGGCAAGCTGCCTCCTGGGAAGCACAATTTCACCAACATCATATCTGTAGCAGACAGTCTGCAGATGTTTGATGTGGCTGTCAGTTGCAAAACCCTTCTTGGGGACCTTCTGAGCTTTCCAAGTCAAGAAGAAGTGCTGAGGGACATTTCTGTTCAGGCAGGAGGTGCATCTAGTAAAGGTGTTGCCACGTTGGACAGTTCTCATGCTGCAAAACTCAGTGTCAAAGTGATGTTGCATCCTGAGCAGGTTTCTACTGGCTCTGCAGATTCTGTGGACACCACCAGAGTGCAAGGACAGAGCACATGTCAGGAAGCTTCAGACAAGGAAACTCAGCTTCCTGATTCTCATTGCCAGGATCCCAAAGTTCTCCTCCCTCTGTGTCCAGGTGGCCAGAGCATTTGCGAGGAATGGGAGAGCACCAAACTGCCAGAGGCGAAAGACCTGGTTGGAGGTACAGGTGAGAGCGTCACCTTGACATTGCCTGCTCCTAATAAACTATAGAGTAACTTTGCCTGTTGTAATTCTACCCAGTGGACTGATTCATACATGAATCTACCTTGTCTGACAACTGTGAGGTCAATTAGTGAACTGCCTCAGTTGAAAAGTTTGCATTTGACTCTGTGCAGAGACAGCCTTGTTTGTTGTGCTTTTCCTGTGATGGCTGTTTCACACATGGAAGTCATCACTTGATGCTGTGAGCTGCTGCTCCTGTTGCAAGCCAAAAGCCAAGAGCTTCTGCCTGTGTCCATGCATGCTTTTCCCCTTGTCTGCAAGAGGAGGGAGATGCACCATCTTAATCAGGAGCCCAGGTGGGAAAAGCAAAGCTCTTCCCAAGAAACTCCTCCAGCAGCACCTATTAGGTAATTAAGACGTTTTGGTTTTTTAGCATAAACATTCCCACCAGAATGCTTCCTTGCACTCATTTGTGCCGGTTTCATTTGTGACTCACTTCCCATGAAACATCCCAAAGCAATTTAGCAACAAGGCATCAACAGTAACAAAGAAAAAAAGGAATACAATTTCCAGATGAATAAAGGCTGGGATAAAAATCTGCACTTACAAGGCATTTTGAAAGGAGGTCTTCAGTAGATGCCAACATGGAATGCACTCCCAGATGAAATCTGCTGCAGTGTGCAGTGATCAATTGGGCACATATATCCATTACGTATACTTGGTGTGCGCAGTATGCTTGGTGAATAATTCTCAGAAGAGGAAGACAGTAGCCCCCTGCTATCATCCTGCTTCCACTGGCCTTTCTCCCATTGACTTTCTGGGCTTCCTCTTTTCATAGGAAGCTCAGAAGAGGTGAAGCCTACAGCTGCTGTGCCCCAGGAAAGTAAGGAAGAGCTTCTAAAGGATTTGACACAGCTGAGGCCTATCCAAGGGCTCTTGGACACATCAGAGGATGATGCTTTCCTCTCTGGGGTAGAAAAGCAGGTAAACTGGAAAAAGGGGAAGGCAGGAGCATGCCCCTGTCTTTTTGCCACTCCCTTCTTACCCACATCACCCTTCCCTCTCCCACTAATGCCTCCTTCCTTTCTGCCGAGGAATTTGGCCTAGTACTTAATTCTATGTCAAGGAGGTAGGCAGAAGTTCACTTCATGATGGATAGCTCAGTTAGTTAGAGCATGGTGCTGATAAACCAAGGTTGCAGCTTCGGTCCCCGTATGGGACAGCTGCATATTCCTGCATTGGAAGGGAGTTGGGACTACATGATCTCAAGGTCTTAAGCTGGATTCATGCATTAGCTGCTGCTTCTGTCAGTTATTTTAAATCAGTTTGTCTTTTTTAAATGTTTATCATATATTACATTTATATATCTTTTGTAAGATACCTTGAAAGAGTTTGTACCCTAATAGGTGGTATATAAATGAATTAAATAGATAAGTTAGGGCCAGGTTTTCCCAGCTTGCATTGCTCTTGATAGCTATTAAGCATCGGTGGTGCCTTTGCACAGAATTGGTGCCCAACTGAAATATTTCCTGGAATGCCCAGATCCTGCCAAACATGCCTGGTTAGATTTTCAAAACATACTTGAAATAGTGTATGTGTTTCAAAATTTCAGCTTCAACAAACTGCATCAAAGTGTGTAAGGGGGCGGGGGAGTATTGCCTGTGTGTTTACTACGTTTCTCAGCATCTCCTGCTTAGCTGTGTGATTTTCCTTGCAGGCTGCCATGGACTGCTCTGAGGGCAGCTCACCCAGGGACTCTGCAGAGAATCTGTTCAAGGAGGAGAAGATCCTGAGCCCAGAGGCCCTGTCAAAGTTTCTCGGGGCCCTGAAAGCTCCTTTCCCTGGCCTGGGTCTCCTACTGGACCGCTGGGTGGCTGCAGCAGTTGGTTCTGACAGCACAGGTACCCTTGGGGTGACAATTTGGCGGCAGTGAGTGTTCAGAAAAGGCTTTGCAGGCTATGGCCCCAACTGAGCTCTCGCTCAGCATCATGGAACAGAGGGTGCCCACCCCCCAACGAGGCGTCAGATGGTCTTTGTGACATGCAGGAGAGTCTTCACCCACAACATAGACTCCTTCTGCGTATGGCTGGTCTCCTTGCTTGCTCAGAATGGCCTGTTCCCACATGTCCTGTAGTGTAGGTTTGAAACCATCCCATCTGGGTTATTCAGGCTCCAAGAGACTGTTTGAAGATTTCTCACAACGGGGAGCACATAATGGGGCAGGGAAATGGCATGACTGTTGGGAAGCTGAGGCTCTGCAGTAGTCCTCTAGTAGGTAATTTGACACCCCACCCTACCCTGTTTCCATAGTTGGCTCTAGTGACAGCATTGCCACAGAAATACTACTGAGGCATCGCAAGCTGATTTCCGAGGCCCTCCAGCAGGGAGCTGGTCTAGAAGAGGAGTTGCCACCAGTAGAAGCAGACCTGGCCAAACCAGCCAAGGAGGTTCAGGATGCTGTCCCTGGATGCCAGGTGTGTATATCTCAGGTGTGCTAAGTCTGCAGCAGGATGTCTGCTGGGTGGATTCAGACAACCAATGGCCAGGTGAATGTGTGCTTCACCACTTGGTTGTAACCCCATTGCAACATCACCCCTGATGACTGGGAAGGAGGTGGTGCTGCTTTATCAAATGCATTATTAGCTTATGTGATTCATTGCCAAAAGATACAAATGGACACATTCAGGGAGGAAGTTGATCATCAACAGCCCTCCACCACTGTAGCTCAACAGAGCTTCTATGTTGCATTTCATTTTGGTTATTTATTTATTATCTACACATGAAAACCATCCCTTGCCCTATAGGCTCTCAGGGCATGTTTAGGAGTCAATAAACGACTGCGGTTCGACAGGGCAGGGCTGCTGTCTTTTATGCCCCTGCTTGGCAGCTCCCAGAGGCATGTGGCTGAACTCGCTGGACCTCTGGTTTGATCTAGTCCCCCGTGCCACACATGGGGAGCATCTGCACCTGCTCAGGCACCCAGTGGAGAGGTCAAATAATCCTGTCATGCAGCAGGGTAGGGGGACACTCTTCATTGTGTGTTTCTTCTGTGGCTTTTCCCAGCTGGTGAGCACTTGCCTGCAGGAGATGGCCCCTGTGACCTCCTGGAGGGCAGCTCTGAGCAGTGCCTGGAACAACAAGCCACTTCCTGCCACCCAGATCTGCCAGCTCCTCTGCAGCATTCAGGAGTCATTCCCAGGCCTGCAGACAGTGATGCAGGAACTACAGCAAGCTGGTGAGAATCTTTCTGCCTTGTATATGCCACTCTCTAGGCATGTGGTGGGGGACATGCCCAGCCCCAGCCTGCAATTGGCAACATACACATCTGTGTGCATGCTTGAGAGGTGCATTGTTTTGTGGTCAATTTGGCAGAACTTGAGGCAAAGGAAGAGTGGGGGGAGCAGCTCACTGCAAAGTGACTCCCGCTGTGCGTCAGTTCAGGAATCCACAGCCAGGAGGCTGAATGCTGCCCAGAGTCACTCCCAGCTTCTTTCAGTGGGCTGCTGAGATGCTGGAGCAAACGGAAGCAGAAGAAGCCTTTCATTGCAGAGTAGAGGTTGTTGTACAAGGGTCCAGTAGGGGGGAGCAGCCAGAAGAAAGTGTGGAAGACACTTTCACATGACAGCTGATTTTGCCTACTTTCTTCTACTTTCTTCTACTGCTGTGGTGAGGAGGAGAGAGTGGTGCAGTCCCTGGAAGCATTCTCTAACCCTGAAAATCCTGATCAGTCCCCTGAAGGCAGCCCTGTTTAGGGAAGTTTTTAATGTTTGCTGTTTTATTGTGTTTTTAATATTCTGTTGGGATCCACCCAGAGTGGCTGGGGTATAAATAACAAATTATTATTATTATTATTATTGTTGTTGTTGTTGTTATTATGAGAGATTCCAACAGACACCCCCCTCCCTTGCACACTTAAGGCCTAGAAACTTGTTTAATTAAAGGTAGAATAGACGTAGGTGGCGCTGTGGGGGTTGCTTAGGCAGGACGCAGGTGGCGCTGTGGGTTAAAGCCTCAGCGCCTAGGACTTGCCGATTGAAAGGTCGGCGGTTCGAATCCCTGCGGCGGGGTGCGCTCCCGCTGCTCGGTCCCAGCGCCTGCCAACCTAGCAGTTCGAAAGCACCTCCGGGTGCAAGTAGATAAATAGGGACCGCTTACCAGCGGGAAGGTAAACAGCGTTTCCGTGTGCGGCTCTGGCTCGCCAGATGCAGCTTTGTCACGCTGGCCACGTGACCCGGAAGTGTCTCCGGACAGCGCTGGCCCCTGGCCTCTTAAGTGAGATGGGCGCACAACCCCAGAGTCTGTCAAGACTGGCCCATATGGGCAGGGGTACCTTTACCTTTACCTAGAATAGTTTTTTTAGGTTTTTAAGTATTATTATCAATCAATTTCTACACAATCATCTGAAGACAATGTACAGGAAAAACAAGAAAAGTTTTTTTAAAAAAACAACAACAGATACACCGAAAACAAAAGTAAGACAATGCAAAATATAGACCCTTGTAGCAGAAACCTATTTCTGCTGTTGCTGAGCTGTGCAGTGCATGGGAAGAGTGGTGTCCCCCTCAGGTGTAGGCATGTCCTTGCAGGATTTCTCCTTCCTTTCAAGCTGCCTGACCTTGAGGTAGTTGAGCCTCGCTGCCCAGCCTATCTTGCACTTTACAAGTAGCTTTAGGGAAGTGGTGCAAGGTTTTTGCCTCAGGTGCTACAAAGATTAAAGCTATGTGACCTGCATATGTTGCACCTGTTCAAGTGCGCTTCAGAATTCCTATTGTCTTACACAGTTGGTGTAAGTTTTGCTTGTCAAGGGGGTAGATAAGAAGCTGAAGCAGTTGCTACTGCTGACCACTCCTGGGAATTCCTCTGAAACTGTCCTGATGCTTGGAAGCACTTACTAGAAACTAGTAAGCTAGAAGCTAGAAACTTCACCCTTACAAAGGTTCTCTGGAAGCTGTACTCAGCATATTGTTCTACAATATATATATATATTGTTCAGCATAAGCCTCTTTCTTTGATATGTACAACTGTTCTAACATATATGATTTGAACTCTATAAAGTCAAAGTACTAGTTAACGCTAATGTGACAGCTATCATGAAATACCCTTTTCATTGCAGAAAAAGACTGTAGGGAATGGAGAATGATCCTATCATTTCAGAGTGAGCCAGAATACTGTACTGCAACTGTTCTGTGCTGCCAAAGATTTCAGTAGCTGTTTTATGATGCATTTAAAAGTATCCATTTTTTTCCAGAAACCGTAACGCTACTATTCTGTAACTTGCCTTCCATCTTGATGCTCTAAGCACCACTCTACTATGATGATACGCACCCCACACAAACTGGGCAGATATCATCTGAGAAAACTCTGAAAAGATGAACAAGGGCAAGGAATTGCTTCTTTTTTTTAACGTTCCTACAGATACTTTTGGCTCCCGCTGATGGCCCTGAAGCCATGGTCCACAAGCCTCAGAGCGACTGTTTCCTTTTGTTCTTCCACAGGGCTCTTGACAGCTGTCGACGGAGGGAAGGCCAGTGTCTGGAAATGGAAGGTGAACAGCATGTCTCAGGTTGAAGCAGTGGGCAAGGCGGAGCCAAAGGGGGGCCGAAGCCCAGAGGCCCTCAAGGGAGCCGCCTCCCCAAAGAGCTTTGCCTGCAAGGCCTGCGGGAAGAGCTTTCGCTTCTACTGCCGCCTGAAGGTGCACGAGAAGCGCTGCCGGGTGGCCCACCAGAAGCTGGCGCAGTGCCCAGAGTGTGGCGAGGCAAAGGCCTCCAAGGCAGAACTGGAGAAGCACCAGGCGGAGGCTCACGGCAAGCTAGGCTCCTCCCTCCGGAAGAAGAAGCCCAAGAAGCCCCGCCTCCCCGTGGCCTGTGACATTTGTGGACGGGAGTTTGCACACACATCAGGTATGGCCAGCCGCAGGGCTGCTGTGAGCTGCCGGCTTCCCTTTTATCTCTCCATTTACAGTCAGGCCCTCTCTGCATTCTGAAGTGAAACCCCAGAGGTCCAGTCATCCTCTAGATTGGGGTTTCTCAAACTTGGGTCTCCAGCTGGTTTTGGACTCCCTTCTTCCCTAGCTATCTGGACCAGTGGCCAGGAATGATGGGAATTGTAGTCCAAAAGCAGCTGGTGATCCAAGTTTGAGAAACCCTGCTCTAGATCCAGATGCCTGCTGAGCCTGGCTGAGGCAGAGGGAGCAGGCTTGGCAGCCCAATTCAAAGCCTTGAGGCTGGAGAAGAAGCCTTGCTTTTCGCACTCTGCTTAGCCCAGTCTAGATGACTTTCTCTGGGCACATTGTGAGGGCTGTGCGAGTGAATGCCACTTCCTTACCATGCCCATGAAAAGCTTGAGAGAGGGCCCTTCCCACAGCAGGGACTTTTCCCAGCGTGAATCCCCTCCGCTGCGGCCCAGGCCCAGTTTGAGCAGGCGGTGGTGAGCAGCTCTGTGTCCCTCGAGAAGCTGATCTGAAAAGGCTGCACGTGGTGTGCTGGGGAGCCTCACCTGCTGCTGTTTCCTTCTCCCTCCCCACCTCCCCTCAGGGATGCAGTACCACAAACTGACGGAGCACTTTGACGAGAAGCCCTTTTCCTGCGATGAGTGTGGCGCCAAGTTTGCTGCCAACTCCACGCTCAAGAACCACCAGCGCCTGCACACAGGTGACCAGCCCTTCGCCTGCAAGCACTGCCTGATGAGCTTCGCCCAGGCTTCGGCTCTCGCCTACCATACCAAGAAGAAGCATGCCAAAGGTGAGGCCAGGCGCCCCTCCAGGTCAGCCTCCGACCTCAGAAACTTGACAGGAGTCAGGGAAGCTAGCAAAGAACCGGCGGCCCTGCTGACACATGTCATTTCCCCCTGTACACCCAGAGGCTGCATCTCACGCAGCCCACTGCCGAAATGTGCCACACTGCCGAAATGTGCCAAGGCCCCCCAGTAGAGCAGGGGTTGGGCTATGATGTGCTGCTGCACAGCAGGGCTGGGAGTCAGGGAAAGGCACCTTGGCAAGCAGCACTGAGCCCCACTGTGTGGAGGAGCTAAAACTTCACAGGCTGCTGGGTACTGAAAGTTGGGGCGTATGAGTGCTTCCCTTGTGGGGCTACCCAGCCACAGGAAAGAGACTGACCTCATCACAGCTTTGAAGACCCCAAAGTGGGTTGCTGCCCTCTGTCCCTCAGCCACCTTTTTTGGCTCCTCTTGCTGTCTTTTCCAGCTGATCCCTGTCACTCTGAGACAGTGTTTGAGATTAGCCAGGCGCATTTTGCACCTGGCTTTTGAACACTTTCAACCAAGTGAAGATGCCTGGTTGCCAGGATGACATCTGACACCTCTACCGTCTGGAGGTGCATGCCTGGGGGTCATTGGATCTGGACTGTTTTCACACACTCATACCCCACCCATCTTGTAGAATTCTGTCGGTAATATTTTATCAGCACAATTGGAATGAATTTCAGGAACCCAAGTACTTTTTCTGCACAGCCTGAGCAGAAACAGTCACCATGAAGAAAAACAGGTCAGAATAGGTCAATATATATGTGGGCTGTCTCTGGGTCAAGTGATTTTTCATCTTTAAGGTCACCAAGCTCTGAAGAGTGTCATCTGAACTAGCTGGATATTTAACTGAGAATCAGTCAGTGGCAATTGCAACCTTGGTTAAAGGAGCCATTTGGCGCCTAGCTTATATAACTGATTTTCTAACACTGCTCCAAGACCAGGCACTGCTTGGGTATTCTGGAAATCTGATGATGGTCCTTCTAGCATGCCAGTCCTTCCATGCTTAGGCTCAGTGCCATAATATTAGCCCTCATACCAACACACTGCATTGGCTCTCTTGGCAGGGAAGATGTACGCTTGCCAGTACTGTGCCGCCGTCTTCGCGCAGTCCATTGAGCTGTCCCGCCACGTGCGCACCCACACAGGTGACAAACCCTACGTCTGCCGGGAATGTGGGAAAGGCTTCCGCCAAGCCAACGGTCTCTCCATACACCTGCACACCTTTCACAGTGAGTGCCTTGAGCTTCATAATAATAAATGACAACAAATAATGACAGCAACAGCTTCCCGCCCTCCCTGGCTTTGTAAGTTTTGCCATTTACTGCTCATGCACTTAAAAGTGCTGCAGACACACCCTGGAAGGAAGCAGTTGCAGGATGCCCCCTGCTCTTCCTCTTATTGTGAGGGCATCCCCTTCCTGGACCAGTGCCAGAGATCTAGAGGAGTTGCTCATCATTATTATTATTTAGAGATTTTTTTAATAATGCTGAGTAATCTGAGAGTTCTTGCTCTCAAGTTTACACTCTTGCATGTGGTTCTGCTTTGGAGAAGGAGGCAGTGCTGAGCCCTTGAGGTAGGGTGACCCCAACTGTCCTTCCAGGAGCTGGAGGTCTGCTGTTGGTGGCAGCTGTTCTTCTGTGTCTCTGCCTAAAAGTCCCACAGAGTAGGGTATAGTCAAGGGCTTGGGCTCTGCCAGCAAGGCTGGAATCATGAGGAGCACCTAGCTAAGACTGAATGTGGTCCTGGTTGGGAGCAAAGTCTCTCCTGAGGGTAGGGCAGTCATAATCTGAGGGGAAACAGTTGTGTAATTGTAACCAGATCCTGTTTTGTCCTTCTGCTCCTGCTGAACCCTCTGCATGTGAACTCGTTGTTTCCTCACCCCACCTTCCTGCTCTCCCCTCCACATGGGGACTCAGACATTGACGACCCCTATGACTGCCAGAAGTGCCAGATGAGCTTCCCCACCCTGCAGGAGCACCAGAAGCACATCCATGCAGCCCACTCCAGGGAGTACCACCCATGCCCAACCTGTGGGAAGGTTTTCAGTGCACCGTCCCTGCTGGAGCGCCACGTGGTCACCCACGTCGGGGGGAAACCTTTCAGCTGCCAGATCTGCAACAAAGCTTATCAGGTGGGTCTGCTTTGGCAGAAGCAGTGGCCAACAGGACAACCATCCCTCCCTTTTGCCATTCTTAGGTCTCACCTCTCCCTCGCACACACACACACACAAAACTTGCATTGCTTCCCCTGAGTCTCTGGGAATCCAAAAGTACTGAATTCTAAATGGACATTTTGTCTTTTTGTACATGGTAAAAAGCTATATTTCGCACAAGGCATTTTACAATAAAAATCAGTCAAAGGTGACTTCGTAACAATAAAATACCAAATAAAACCAGCCCATTGGTTCCAAAGACTGTGTTTACAAGAGGCAATCAGATTCTGACTTGGTCACTCCTTTGCACCCAGGGATGGCAGAGAAGGAACACCAGGGAAGTCTTACTTGGACTTCTTCCAAAGACTTGCCTCCACTGAAGATCAGGCTCTGCTTTGGGCATCCATTGACCTCCCTTTGTGGATAGATAGAAAATGCAATTGAGGGCATGTGGGGTAGCAACAGCCAAGGGAATGATGTGGCAGTGTTTCCTTTGGAGACAGAAGCCATTGTCTTCCTTGGGGGTGGGGGGTGGGGTGGAATCCCTATAGTCAATGTGAATTCCAGAGTCAAGGCTTTGAACCTGCAGCCCAAGCCCCTCTGTGTGTGGGTTGTGATAACCAGAATGGATTTGCCCCCTCCAGCAATTGTCAGGGCTGTGGTACCACAATCGGACTCATCATCCGGACATCTTTGCTGCTCAGAACCACCGGTCCTCCAAGTTCTCTTCGCTGCAGTGCAGCTCCTGCGATAAGACCTTTTCCAGCACTGCAGCCCACAGGAGACACACCAAGGAAGAGCATGCAGGTAAAGGACTCGGAGGGCAAAGGTGCCACCTTGGTGCCTTCTGCTTTTGGTGCCCCACAGGTCTTGACATTTGGCACGGGGCCTCCAGCTCAGCACTGGCTGTTAGGTGAACTTTGTGGGATCAGACCAAGGTCCAGTTCATTCGGCAGCCTGTCTTTCTCTACCATTGTTCCTGGCAAAGTCAAAAGCAGGGTGGTCCCTGCCCTCCCCCGGCATCGTGTTCAGAGGTAGACTTCCTCTGGGGGTGTGGAGATATATGGAATCCACCACTCTCTTCCTAGGAACTGTTGGACCTCCACAAAACCTCCATTGCATGTTATAGTTTGGTGGGGTTTGGGTGCATGCTGTCTTCACACTTCACCTTTTAAGCAGTGGTTTTGGATTGAGGGGACAAGTGTCAGGAGCCTGGCAGATCCCACAACAGCCAGGTTTTGGGGGAGAGGGATCCACTCTACTGAGGTGGGTGGCTTACCGTAGGCTCTTTGTGAGGCTGTGTTGGCTGGAGAATGCATTAGAGGAGCCACCCAAAAAGGCTTTTGCATTAGAGGAGCCACCCAAAAAGGCTTTGCAAGCCCTTCTCCTGAGCAGGGGGCTGGGTGAAGGTCAGTGGATATCTGGTCTGTAGCTGAACCCTCATTTTGATAAACTACCCACCGGGGGTTTCATGGCTTTTCTTTAGAAGTGACATTCCATGAGTGTGAGAAGTGCAAGAGACTCTTCCCTTCGGTCGCTTTGCTGCAGGCCCATGAGAAAAGCCAGCACTCGGGTGAGTGTCCCCCTAATTTGCCCCTTGTTGCCCATCTCCCAGGAAGTTCCCACTTCCCTGCCTACTCATGACTGCATTCTCTCTCTCTCTCTCTCTCTCTCTCTCTCTCCCTTTTAGGGTCTCAGCCCCTCCACTGCCCACACTGCTCAGCCTCTTTCCACCTCCAGGGGGCACTGCAGCAGCACCTGGCCACCAAACACACCAGCCCTTCGGAGCCTTCCTTGGTCTGCACACTCTGCGAGGAGGTCTTCCCTGGACAAGAGCAGCTGGAGCAGCACTGTGGTGCTGAGCACCCAAAGGTGGTGGTTGCCAGTTCACAAGTTCCGATGGCCCAGGTAGTGCAGGTCAGTGATACCTTTCCCATGAGGGATGTTACGCTGACCCTTTCCCAGTCCTTCGTCTGGGCCCCTGTTCTGTGTCATCCCATCAGGAAGGACAAAGCCTCTTAACACAGCTTCCCCCACACGCAAAGTTTTTCCTGGTGTGTTACAATATAGGCCAGATGTGGGGAACCTCCAGTCCATGGGCCCAGTTGACTGCCAACCAGTCAGATCCAGTTCCCCAGTCTGGATATAAACAGTGTTGCCCCTTTTCTTCTGATGCCAACTTGAAGTTGCCTCAACTTCACCCACTCCCCATTATACTGTGAGGAGGAAAGCGAGGTTGAGCGTGAGTGGCTACCTGCCCGCAAAGTGAACGTCCAGCATACTCTGCTGCCCAGCTGAAGCAGTGACATCCATGTCCTTTCCTTGTCAGGTGCTTCAGACACCTGAACCTGTGGTCACCGTGGCAGAGCCGGAATTTGCTGACGCTCAGGTGTTTCTGACGTTGCCAGAAGTACAGGGCACCAAAGTGGAGCACAGCTGGTGATGGTGAATTCGGAAGACTTCCTGGATGAAAAAGTCATGACGATGTGAGATGGGGAGAGGGATAGCCTGTGCCAGCCTGTGTTTTTGTTGGGCTGGAACCTGCTTGAACATTTGCCGTGGAGCAAGGCACAGCAGGGATGAAAGCAATCCTAGAAAAACAGGGTTTCCAGGATGGAAAGGTTTGGATCAGATGTGCCCATTGAAAGGCAGACTCTCCCTTCTGGGCATCGTAGGAGGCTGCGTGGTTCTGTTCTCCACCTGGCTGTGCCCTTTTTTAGGCTTCCTTCCCTTCTGTTTGGGTGTGCTAGGTCATTTATGAGATGAATAGGGGGAGCTGCCTGAGGGCTGCCCAAGGGCCTGGGTGCCACATTTTTCTGCTCCTGGAAGCAGGCGCAGGGGAACATGGTGATCAAATAGAGAGTGGCAAAGCAGATGGCAGAAGCATGGCAGCCTTGCCATGTGGCCAGGTGGTTGAGGACAAGAACCCCTACCCAACCTACTCCTAAGAAAACAGCTGCCCATCCTGCAGTCCATGAGCTCCATCTAGGACCATCTTGAGGCTTGAGGGGTCTCTGAATAAACTTCCCTCTGGTAGGCCATTCATTGGTGGGTCCTGGTTGACATACCAGGCAATGGTGGCAGCTGTGACACTAAGAAGCTGGATCAAAGTGTCCTTTAAATTTCCCTCCACCTGTTGTTTCACTCTTGGGATTGTGTGAAACTTGTCCCAGCCACCTTGCTCTGCTTGGACCAGAACTTTTTTTTTAAACGGATTGGGGTGGGGTCCAAGGCAGTTGTCATAAATGGGCCCCGGCAGCTGTACTGGCCCTTGCACTGCAACATATTCTTCATGAGGGAGTCCTTTGGCAAACGTGGCTTTGAGCTTTCTAGAAAAAGCTTGCAAGCAGGACCTTGTAATATGCATCAGTAGCTCTGACGTACTCAAGTGTGCAAGGACAAACTGGTATTGAAATTACTTATATGAAGGTAGCAAACATTAACAATGATGTTAACAAACTGGCTGAATAAACTGAGCTCCTGTTTTGTATGAGTCTGTGCTACAAGTGTTATTTAGTGATAATCCTAAATCCTGAATCCGTTTGTTCCTGTTGAAAACCTCTCAGAGTCAGCCTGGGTTTACCAGATATTGAACATGGGTGAGCATCTTCAGCCTGGCTTGGCTTACTGTTTCATTTTTTATTTGGAAGTGTATTTTATTTCTTTTCAATAAAGAGAAAGAACAGGGAACCCAGGAACAGCTCTGGAGTACATTTTGTGTTTTAAATACACACTATGCAAATGACAACACAGGACGAAGAGGCATTCTGTGCTCAGTTTGTCTTATCCCTTTGACTCCATTACCTTTTTATGTGGCACCAAATCCCTTCATAAAGTGGCGTGTGGAATGGTGGTGGTGGGGACTTGGACAGTGTTGATGCTTCTGCACAATGAATGAATGACTCCAGGGCTTTTTTCAGCTGGAACTTGACAGAACTTAGTTCCAATACCTCTCAGGTGGGCACCATTGCCATTCTAAGAGAAGGAGGGGGGTGTTCCAGGACTTCTTTTTCTAGAAAAATAGCACTGAATGAATCCATGTTTGACCCAAGCTCTTTAACCATCGTATAGTGCAGTGTTGGGCAGTCAGAAAGCCAGCCCAGCCACCCTTTCAGTGGAGGCCATTGCTACTCTTCCAATGTTGATATTGATGAGCTATGGATGTACGTTAAAAACTTCTGAATGAAGTGAATGAACGAATGAAAAGAGGGGTCGGGGAGTACAGAACCCACCCCTCTGGGCTGTGCCTTCCATTTGCCGGTTGTGAACAACAGTAGCACCTACAAAATTACTTGGATTGGCTCCTAAATTGACTTCTCACATATAAGGTTAGCACAGATTAGACACACAGAGCCAGCCACTGCATATAGAGGGGTGAAATCCAGACCACTGAAGTCCTATCCTTGAGCCTGCAGTCTCTTAAATTGTGTTGCTGCCACCTTGTGACATAAGATCAGTACTCCATCTGTGGAGCACAATCTTCTCTGTGTTGTTGTCATCTGCCTTTATGCTGGTAGTATTAGGGGAGCAGCCATATACCAGTGTGCTCTTAAGAAATGGAGGGCCCTGACTGCTGTCTCTAAAGTTGACATAAAATTAAAAAGCTATTAGATCTTTGTCACTGTGAGGACAGCTGAGCTTTAAAATACCTGGAGCTTTGTTTCATGATTAGTAATCTCGCCTAGGCATATGGTAAAGATGACTTGATAATGTTCTAATGTGTTTTGCCAGCAGTACTGAAGAACCGGTTAGAAACCTGGACCATTAACCTGCCTTTATCTCTATCCAGAGGTCAAGAATTGGTTGTTTAATGGATCCGTTGTGTTAAGGACATTCCTGTTCTATTAGTTAATCAGTTAGGGTATCAAAAGCCAAGCCTAGATCAACAAAGGTTGTGTACAGGGTTTTTTTCTGCCACCTACAGCTTATCTGTGACTTGAATTCTGACGGCTGAAAGAGCTACCTATTGCAAAAGCCTTTCATAAAAACCATCCTGTTTTACTGTAAGGCCCAAGAGTGACATTTTCCCTAAGAAGTAAGAAACCAGCTTCTTAACTGAAAGGGCAGATAGGCTAACTGACCTGTAATATTTTGAGTCTTGGGAATTATTCTTCAGATACAAGCACAGTATTTTACTCCAAGCCACATGGGAGCCTGTTCTCATAGAGCCTCTTAAATCTGATGACAACTTCAGCCAGGTTTGGCGACCACATAATGACATTCATAAGCATGGAGGAAGACTTTGCATCAAACTTCCTCATGCAGGTCTGGTTAATAGAGGTCTTTCACATGATGTGTGAAGGGGCAGTCGCAGATCTGTCACGTGACCTCCCATCACAAGGCTTTTTCATTGGCACTCATGAGGTGGTGATGAATTTGCTCAAGGGAGGAAAGGGGGGAATTTGCCCACTTTGGGGTAGAGGATATGAATGGAGCAGTTTGTGGTAAAAGCAGCTATTGAGTGGTATGTCGGTATACCACACTCACTATGTGGTGGCAATCACCAGGAGCAGCCTACCTTTACAGGGTCATTTTTCTTGAGAGTGGGCTGATGCTGCTCTTTAACAACTGTTTAATCATTCATTCTTGGAGTATTCTTTCCATTCCTATATGGCAGGGGTATCCAAAGTGATGGCCTGCAGATGTTGGACTACAACTCCCATCAGTCGCAGCCAGCATTACCAGTGGTAAGAGACAATAGGAGTTGTAACCCAACATAATCTGGAAAGCAGCACATTGGCTACACATGCTATAGGAAGCACTCAGATTTACAGGGTTAATCGCAGCGCTGGTCCTGTTCAGTAGACCCTTATCAATCCATTTCATTGTGCCTGCTCTGGGTAGGACTTAGTTGGGTACAACCCGCAGTATTTAAAACAATACCATACTCTGAGGACTTAAGCAAATCCAAATAACTATCACTCAAAATCTAATCGGGGGGGGGGGGGTTGGTTGGTTGTGATCAACACTAGAACTGTAGTGAACCTCCATGAAATTCATTCTTGATAATATATTGAAGTATTTTTAATATCTTTATTTGTAAGCAGCTTGGATCTTCACAGAAAATTGGGGTATCGTTTTAAGTTTACTTTATTATTTATAACAGCCCAGTAATCTGCAAGTGGCGCTTGACAGGAAAGACAGAAAGAGGCACTGAGAGCAGAGCTTTTGACAACCAGGCACCCTCCAGATCTTTTGGGCAACAACGTGCTGTCAGTCCCAAACATCACGCTAGCTGGGGCTGGTGGAAGCTGTAGCTCAGAAGATCAGGAGGGGAACCTGGTTGGGGAAGACTGCTTTAGAGAAACAGAGCTGGGAAGGAGAGAGCTGCAGCTACGAAAGCAGCCCATGTTAAGCATCCAAAAGGAAAGTGACTAAAATGACCTTCCTGATTTTGGGATTGTGGTGATGTGCAAGTGTATTCCATTTAATAAATTCACTAATCAAAAATGAGCAAATCAGTGGACAACCCTATTAATAAGCAATCTGATCACACCAGAGGGCCTTCAAGCCCCTGGATGAATACAGAGCAAGCTGCTGAATTGCTAAGAAGGACATTTTATGTTGCTTGCAAAACCAGCCAGTCAGAGGATCCATTGGCTTTTGCCAGAGACATATCCCGGGTTGCGGGGAAATCCAGAACATTGTCTTAGATTTTTCCTGCAACCCAGCAGAAACTCCACTGGGCTATGGCCAGATGGCCTTCCTGTGGCGTTGCTTTATGTGTGGAAGGAGGGGGAGGTGAGGAGGTTCTGCCTTCCCAGAGTTACCAAAAAGGATGGGAACCGAAAATGTTCCCAACCTTTTTTCATTCTTTTGGGGGAAGCTGAGACAGAAGAGACGCTACAAATCTCTCGCTCTGTCCCCAGGCTGCCGTGCATGTGGATTTACACATAAATTGTTCTTGGAAGTGACACCCAACTTTGTTCCTCTCTCACAAAGGGGGCATTTTGGGATGAATGTCAGCTCATGGCTTTGCATACCTGATGCTTTCTCCCTTCAGGATGCCTCCTCCATCCAGATGAGACGTTCCGTATTCATTCAGCCCCAGTCCTTTTGTGCAGCTGCCCTATGAAATGGTTTGTGACAAGGTATTCATCTTTCCCCTTCGTTTACAGCTTCATTTTAGCCTTGGCAACCTGGCTTAGCAAAAGACAAACCCTTCATTCATTATATCCCTCTCTCTCGGATTGGGGCTTATTGCACTGTTTCTTGGAAACCTCCCTTTCAAGCAGTCCATAATCCTTTCTCCGAAGGAAGCATTAGCTCCAGCTGAGTTAGTTCCCTTTTACAGCTCTGACACAAGTGTATTTGGGGGGTGTTTTTATACGAGAAAATGAATGCTGGGGTTGTTGGGGGTTTTTTTGTTGGGTGGGGGAGAGAAAATATCGTGCTGTGTTGTATTTTGTTTCAGAGTTAACCGGGAGCGTCCATTATATTTTCAGGCAAAGTTTATAGGGGCTTGCAGGCTTAAAAGAACATAAACATTGTGATCACACTGATCGTCCTCTAGTCTAGCGTTCCCTTTCTCAGCCAGCAAACTTCCGGGCCTTCCAAAGGAGGTCACGGAGGGAGCAGTGGCTGTTCCCAGTACTGTACAACTTTTAGAAGACCTCTAAAGGCAGCCCTGTTTTGGGAAGTGTTTAACGTTTGACGGTTTACTATGTTTTTATATGTGCTGTAAGCCGCCCAGAGTGGCTGGGGAAACCCAGCCAGATGGGTGGGGTATTATTATTATTAATTATTGCTGGGGATTTGGGATTTTCTGAGATGGTCTCATTATCCAGCTTGTGTTCCACACAAAAAAATCTGACCCCTCGCCATCCTATACATACTCAGTTCTTTCAACTGTTCCTTACCAAATGTAGGTTCCAGGCTCCAGGCCGATCACCCTCCTTTGCAAATGCTCCGGTTTTGCCTTAAAATAAGGTGCCCAGAACTGGTCACATTAGATGTGACCTGATATCCAGGTGGAGGAATAAAGTGAGGAGGACTTGGAGGGGGGCATATGTGACCCTCCTCCTCAGTGACCCTCTCCATCCCTGACGTTTGTATGCTGAAGCTTTTAAGCCAAGGATGTGTTTCTTGTGCATTCAAATGAATGTGCTAAAGTGGTCTTTTTGCAGCTGAGAAACCTGTGCATCCTATGAGGTTTCCTATGGCAGGGCAGATTCTAAATGGGTTCAGAGGAACATGTAAATGATCTCCTTTCAAGCCATCCCATTTGACGCAGGAAGGGTGGGGTGTTAGGGGCAAGGCTGGAATGTGTCCCCTGGAGCCCCTCCCAGCAGGTTCTTTGAATACTTGAGTAGGCTTATTGTTTCCTGTTATCGGCATAAAGAGGGGATGGAAGCACCAAACACAAAAAGACGAGCAGGCCATAATATCCTCCTCAGACCCAAGGAATCCAACCTCTGTTTGTCTTTTGCACCTATCCAGTTGCAAAACCTTCCTACAGGTATCTGAAGAAGTGTGCATGCACACGAAAGCTCATACCAAGAACTAACTTGGTTGGTCTTTAAGGTACTACTGGAAGGATTTTTTTTTGTTTTGACTATGGCAGACCAACACTGCTACCTATCTGTAACATTATTTTAGGTTAATGCTTTCCCTTGGAGGCACTGTGAGAACAGGATACCAGACTAGATGGGCCATTGGCCTGATCCAGCAGACTCTTTTTCCATTCTGATGTTCTAAATTGGTTCTGGAGACAAACGAAGTTGTTGTTTTTTAATCTAGCTTAGTCTTTTTTTTTAATGTACCTAGTTATTACTCTCATTAACAGGATTTGGTTTTGACACGTCTGCCAGGCTAAAAAACAATCAGTTCCAGGGAATCCTTGTGCAAACCTAAGGAGTCAGCAAGCAGAATGCCTCCTGGGTGATTTCAGAGTTCCTGCCTTGCATCATCACCACTGCTGTGCACTATACATGTGTGTGGAACACCCCCTCTCTTTGCTTGCAAGCCAGATCCATTTGTAGCCACGGGCCCTTTGCCATGGAGTTCTGCATGTACAGGAAAATAGATCTTCATCTTTGTAAACCTCTGCAGCAGTCGCCGCCGCCGCCTCTGCTAGTCATGCTTACAATGCCTGGAACAGAACTTTATTCTACTTGCTGAGCTATTTCTTGATATGGCTTTGCATCCCGATAACCCACATGGCCCTGTGTCAAAAGAATATCGAATACTTTCTTTTTGCTTCCTGAACTGTTGGCAAAGCAGAGGGCTCTGGCGTTGTCTGTTCTCTATACATTCCCTACAATATGCCAGTTATAATCTACAAAGCCCACAGCGGCTAAGGCATAAAATACCTTTCATTAGCTCTCATTCCAAGCTCCCACACGGGAGCTAAGTTAATGGCCACCTGTGTCTCTGTTTCACAGCAGAGAGCAAATGGAGAGAAGTTGTGCTTTGTGACTGCTTAACCCCCCCCCAAAAAAAACTCTCCCATGCCATGGACTCTTTGAATGTCTTTCTGGACCCCCTCTTTGGCTTTGTCAGAAATGAGGCCAAATCTGATACATATTTGCAGGAAATGTGCACATGCTAACTTGTGTGACAGTACTTTTCATCAATTTATTATGTCTGTTTGTTTTGAAAGTTCATTGGTTTATCCTTGAGCTTGTTTGGAGGTTCTAGCAGGGGAGCGCAGCTATCGTATACCCTTGACCGAAGAACGGTACACTCCTTCTATCTGGGATGGTCGTCCTCTTCCACCGAGCGCGCAGCTTCGGGAGGGACGCACATGGAGCGGTGAGGGAGGAAGGGGACACCCACCTAGCCAGCCAGATCAGCCAAATCAACCCTGGCGATCAATGGGGTGACAGATGTCGCAGCCAGATCGCCCTCACATCCGAAAGTTCGTCGGTTTATCGAGGGGTGTTACCTTAATTAATATCTTACACTTTTATGTAACCTGGACTTACATTTTTAATTTTTTCTAAAGTGGGCTATAAATTTAGGCAGGGTGCTGGGGTTAGCCAGCACATGCCATCCTGCAGCTGCAGCACATATTACCTTGGAAAATGGCAGTCCAGCCTTTGAGGTCCTTAATAGTCCCTGCTGTTGGTGGCCCTTTCTCAATTGCAGGGGAAATGACAAAATAACTGCTTTGTTTGCAGGCGTAATTACGTGCCGCTCAGCCCCAGCTCTTTCCTCGGGTCTCTGAGTCAGGGCGACGGTGTGCAATTCCAGCTCTGATTGCCATCTTGATCTTCTTAACAGGATGCGACACACCGGAGACAGACAGACTTAATTGCAGTGCTGAGGCTGCTCCTGCACCAGACAGCCAGAAAAACCTGTGAGGCCATAGAGAGACTTAGGTTTCATTGGGAGGTCCCTGCATCCATGCAGAAGGCCTGCAAAGACATGGAAGGCAGGGGGCGGCAGGCTCTCCCTATTCAAGAGGGGGCAGTTGGGGGCAGCTCGGCTTGGCAGGTAGCCTGGAACCCTTCCAAGAATTTCAGCCCCATCTATCTGCCCTCTCCCTCACACTTCTCACACACATTAGTTTTCCCACTCACACAAGACACTTGGATTTCTCTTGAGGCCAAAGATGGCTGCATTGTATGGTAGACCACTGTCTCTCCTCGCCCCCCTAACACTCAGATCCACCAGTCAGACTCTTTGGAGCCTATTTTCAGTCTCTGGTAGACAATCTGCTGGAAGCCTAAATGCTCATATGCACCCAATGGGCAATCAGGCACAGCCCATGTCTTCACTCTGCAGTGGAGTCATAGAATCATAGTTGGAAGAGACCACGAGGGTCAACCCCCTGCAATGCAGGAACCTTTTGCCCAACGTGGGGCTCAAACCCACAACCCTGAGATTAAGGGTCTTGTTCTCTACCCGACGGAGCTATCTTCCTTCATAGAGAAAGCCTAGGCGGGGCTTCTGGGCTCCACACTCATTTTTGACCCCCTTTGCCCTGATGGTTCACGTTCATGAGTTCTTCAGGACACAGCAAAAGAAAGCAGCATCTGGCATCGTTTTTCCCCCTTCTCTGTTCTTCTTACAAAGAGAAAAAGGAAGTAGGAACGGGATGTCCCATACAGAAGGCATATGCCAACATCCCTGAGCCAATGGCTGCCTCTGTGTGGTGGGTGGCGGCAAACTGACCTCCCAGTTCCAGGTAAAGTCAACACAACTGTTTGTAGAGCGTTTGACACAGAACAAATGCCAGGGTCAGCTGGCTAATAATCTGCCTGGCAGAAGCTGTGACCTTTGGACATCCGACATGCAGGATACAGCCGGAAGTTTGGTGAGAGTTAGCAGCCCAGCAGGCTTCTGAGCAAACGGCACAGGGAAGCGTTGCATGTGGGGGTGGGGATAGTCACCAGCAGGGGCTGAGATGGTTAATGCAGAAGCCAAAGACAGAGAGAGATGGGGGCAATGGGACTCAGCAGAAAGCCAAGCTGGGCAGTGGGCTTCCCCCCACCCCACAAGCCTGATTCCCCTCTGAGTACAGCTAATCCAGAATGTGACTGCTGCCCTCAGCTCACAGCATCATGTTGCCTCACTTTGCCTAATGGTAGCAGTGGTTTTGTACAGCTGTTTCTATAAAGGACTTGTAAAGTTTCTTTTTATTTTATTTTATTTTTTACCAACCACCAACACAAACAATGAAACCCCCCAGGCAGCTGATACATTGGTATACAATATTCAATAATATACATATTCAATAATATTCAATAATAACATATTCAAATCAACCATATGTACAAACCTCTATACCTTAACACTCCTCCTTCCACAAGGTTTATTTAACTTTTAACATTTTAAATTGTTCAAACCTACTCAAATAATTCAATATCGTCTCAAACATCTGGTTTGAAAAGATACTGTAAAGTTTCTTATGAAGTGTGGACCTCCATGTTACATACTCTCCAACACTGAACATAGGGACATCCTATTCAATAATAATAATAATAGCAGCAGCAGCGGCGGCGGCTGGTGGTGGTGTTCTATTTATACCTTGCCCATCTGACTGGGTTGCCCCAGCTACTCTGGGTGGCTTCCAACATATGTAAAAACATAATAAAACATTAAACAATTTAAAAAAGACCATCCCTTTGTAGGGCTGCCTTCAGATATCTTCGAAAGGTTGTAGAGTTACTTATCTCCTTGGCTTGACAGTTGCATAGCTCCACACCTTCCAACTTTTCTCTCATGAAAATAAGCATATCATAAGGTAAAGTGGGGGACACGAGTGGCGCTGTGGGTTAAAGCACAGAGCCTAGGACTTGCCGATCAGAAAGTTGGTGGCTCAAATCCCCACGACGGGGTGAGCTCCCGTTGCTCAGTCCCTGCTTCTGCCAACCTAGCAGTTCGAAAGCACGTCAGAGTGCAAGTAGATAAATAGACACCGCTCCGGCGGGAAAGTAAAAGGCGTTTCCGTGTGCTGCTCTGGTTAGCCAGAAACGGCTTAGTCATGCTGGCCACATGACCCGGAAGCTGTACGCCAGCTCCCTCGGCCAATAAAGCGAGATGAGCACCGCAACCCCAGAATCGGCCACAACTGGACCTAATGGTCAGGGGTACCTTTTTAAGGTAAAGTGGGACATTCCAGGATCAAATCTGAAACTGGGACGGCTTCTGTAAATCAGGGACTGTCACTAGAAAATAGGGGCACTTGGAAGGTCTGCATGTTGAACTGGAGCAGAACTGCATCACTGACTTCCCAGCAGAAATATCACTCCCACTGACCAGGGAAAGGGAGGGGCAAGATTGCAAAGAGGTTGGCACAGGGTTAGGGGTGCACCAGGAGAAGCTTAGGACTCAATCCTTCCCTACTTGGGAGAGCTACAGGGAACCTGAATGGAGGCCATCTGTCTCTCTCAAATGCTGGTGGAGAAGAACTGGCTTTTGCTCAGAGACAGAGGTCACTGTGTGTATAAGTTGTTGAAACCTAATTACCACTGAAGTGGATGGAAGCATTGCCTTGGCAAGACAACATTCGCCGCCGCCGCCTCCTCCTCCAGAAGGAAGTCCCAATTTCCTTGCATCCTCCTTCAGGATGTAGATCTGGCTTGTCCACCTTGGTTGTCGAAGCCCCAGGAAGTGATTATGATCTAGTGCTTCAGCCCACAGCTGCTGTCACCCTGGGCTAGTCATTAAGACTGACTGTTTCAGAGGCAAATGTCAAGAAATGGGGAATCGGGAAACACAATATTCACCTCTTAATTTTCCTCCCGCTGGAGAGATTTACAGCATTTTCCAGCTCCCCACCACTCTCTGATTTAACGGTGCCTTGGTTTTGCTGCTGTTGGTCTCCTCAAGCAGCTGTAGCTTTTGTTCTTTGATAGCTGTGAATGAATGAGTGTTCCAGGCCTGTGGCAAATGAATGTTGAGGACTATGGATGGTCCTTCCCCACATAAATGGGAAAGTGACCTCCAGAGTTTAGGTTGCAATACCAGTCCCTAGCAGTGTGTTTCCAGGTAGGGTTAGGCAAAACGGGGGGGGGGGGTGAGGTTTGGGAGGCTGCCCCGGTTGTTTTCAGGGGAGGGGGTCTGTTGCCCTAGTATTATCTCCCATAGTAGGAGCTCAAGGGACCAGACTTGATTCTCCCTGCTCCACACAACAAGCCAGTGAGTTAGTTTACACTGGCTGAATGAGAAAACATAGCAGAAGAACAAGAAATCAAGATAACAAACTTTTTATAAAAGAATGGAAATGGTTTATTGAATATTTACAAATTATAAAGAGATAAAAGCATTAGCAGGGTTAATGTAATAACCTGCAGTTTTATAAGAGTATATCTTTACAGTAGGTGAATAAATGAGCAAGTTAAATGAACTTGGATATGCAGAAAATATTCTTAAAAATAATTTAAGGAACCGCAGAAAGAGGGGAAAGAAGTCAAAATTTGGAAATGTTAAATTGATTGTAAAACTAATGAAATGTATAAACTTGAAAAATATAAATAAATTTTAAAAAGAGTGAGGATTTGGTCTCCCTTGTGCTGGTCTCCAACACCCTAAGCAGCACCACAGAAAAATGAAGCAAATGTTACAGAGACTTCATAAGTCTCTCATACAATGGAAATGCAACTCAACAGGTATTTTTGCCCTGAGGTAGGCACTCATTGTAGAACTGCAAAGAACCTGATTGGAATCATGGGTGTAGCCAATGGGGGGGGCAAGGGGGCAGCTGCCCCCCATCAAGCAAAGCAATAAAAGTACTTAATGAACTGAGGTTCTTCGCCGCCACCACCAACATAAATCCTGGCTACGTCCATGATTGGAGTTGTTCACTTCGTTTTCCAAATTCCTCAACAACCAGCAGAATACAAAGGAGATGCAAAATGGACTAGACCAGATAGAAGGGGAATTCTGGTCCAGTCAATAGAACTCTCAAGAGGTATTTTGGCTTTGCCCTCTCTTCCTGCATTGCTGCATGAGTGCAGGTGGAGATCATGTGTGTTTATTGTTTTATTTTGATGTTTTAATTGTTCGTTCTGCTTGAATTATTTTAATGGGGTATTTTAATGGGGAAAACAGGATATTATTAAAAGGAGAAAACAAATACATAAATGCACTTTATTACTATTACCTATTACTAAACACATTTTCTAAATCATCATCAACAACAACTAAGTTAATCTGGCGATCCAATCAAGGCCAGTACAGAAGACCATGCCAAATCCTAGCCAACACACTGACAAGCCCTGGGTCTTCAGTCAATTTGTTTAAGCAGCAACCCAGCGGAGAACCACAAACTCAAGGATGCAACTGGAACTAATCCATCACTTGATTGGCATACCAAGCTGTAGAGAGAAATTCAATTCAGTTTGCATTTAAAGGTGAACCTTCCAGACCTGAACTTTCTGAAACAATATGCACACTGAAACTCATCAGTCCTCAAAATCTGCACGTCTCTGAATTTTGCAATGAAACTGGTGCTCAGATCCCGGTTGGACTGGAGGCCATGTGACTGCCCCTAGGTCAACCATTCTCAAACTTTTTTTCTTTGGGCCACACTTTCAGAATTAAAATTCACTTGTGCCACACCATTTTTTATTTTGTTTTTTATTTTTTGATAAGAAATACATTGGAAAACAAAGAGGAACGACTCCTAGCAGTGCTTGATTTTATAACATAAAACACAACTACTTTATAATGTGATCATGGGGCATCCAGAAAGTATCATTCCCAAAATATATTTATGAACGAGCCTCTTACATTAAGTATGCATACTAACTCAATGAGATGTGTGAGTTTGCTTTTGCCAGGTAATCTCATTTACATTAGGTCTAATATGAGGCAAACAAACTCTTGTCTCATCAACACAAAGAAGCCTTTATCCTTTCTGATCTTGGTACTCTGCTACACTGAAATGCTTAAATGCTTCTTTGTCCTTGAATCTTCCTGCCACACCAGTGTGGTGTGCCACACCTTTTGAGAACCACTGCCCTAGGTGGTGCTGTGACTGGCAGGAGTCCCAGGATGGGCTGCCAGCCCTGAGGTGCCTAAGAAGGTGCTGTGCATGTGACTGGGCAGCTGACAGCAGCTGAGAGAGAGAGAGAGAGAGAGAGAGAGAGAGAGAAGAAGAAGAAGAAGAGGAGGAGGAGGAGGAGGAGGAGGAGGAGGAGGAGGAGGAGGAGGAGGAGTTTGGATTTGATATCCCGCTTTATCACTACCCTAAGGAGTCTCAAAAGGGACACGGGTGGTGCTGTGGGTTAAACCACAGAGCCTAGGACTTGCCGATCAGAAGTTCGGCAGTTCAAATCCCCGCGATGGGGTGAGCTCCCGTTGCTCTGTCCCTGATCCTGCCAACCTAGCAGTTCGAAAGTACGTCAAAGTGCAAGTAGATAAATAGGTACTGCTCCGGCGGGAAGGTAAACGGCATTTCCATGAGCTGCTCTGGTTCGCCAGAAGTGACTTAGTCATGCTGGCCACATGACCCAGAAGCTGTACGCCAGCTCCCTCGGCCAATAAAGCGAGATGAGTGCCACAACCCCAGAGTCGGTCACAACTGGACCTAATAGTCAGGGGTCCCTTTACCTTAAGAAGTCTCAAAGCAGCTAACAATCTCCTTTCCCTTCCTCCCCCACAACAAACACTCTGTAAGGTGAGTGGGGCTGAGAGATTTCAGAGAAGTATGACTGGCCCAAGGTCACCCAGCAGCTGCATGTGGAGGAGCGGGGAAGCGAACCTGATTCACCAGATTATGGGTCCACCGCTCTTAAACACTACACCACACTGGCTCCTGAAGCTGCTACCTGAATACTCTTTCCAATGGCAAAATGGGCCTGGCCTGGGGAAGAGCTTTGCCTGGGCAGAGCGTGTGGAGGGGGCAGCAGGTGGAGGGGCTTATTCAGCCTCTCTGGACCGGAGAGGTTACCCATCCCTCATGTAGCTCCTCAGTCATTCCAGCAGCTGACAGCAACTTTCTGCTGAGCTCTGCCAACTCCATCCTCCTGGCAGGTTACATAATGAAATGAAAGATAATGAGCAGCAACATCCACTTAGTTGGGTGTCTCCCTTCCTCCTTCCTTTCCATCCCATTTCGAACTTAATTGCTCAATTAGCCCTGCTTGAGTGCTGGGCATTATAACCACATTGCAAGCGCAGAAAGGGTTAAGGTCCTAACCGGTTTGAGTCTGGCAGGGCATTCATTCATATCATTTTTTATTGGAAGTTTTGAAATTAGAAGACAAATGTACAGAAGGAAAATAGCTTTCTGTTTTCCTGAATCTGGCAGAAGACTTCTGCGTGTTAAAGTGGTTTGGAATATGTTGGTGATTTTACTTTTTTATTTTAAAAAGCATTTTTCCAGAACTTAACTGGAGATGCAGTGATGACTCCTTGTCTGCATCCACGATCAATGGAAACCACAATGTTGCAAATAAGTCACTTGTTCTGGGGAACCTCAGTCGGTAGAGCATGAGAGTCTCAGGATTCTGGGTTCGAGACCCATGTTGGGCCAAAGATTCCTGCAATGCAGGCGTTGGACTACATGATCCTCCCGGTCCCTTCTATTATTCTTTAAACTGGCTTTGAGCATCCTGGCATGAGGTAGATTTCTGCTGAAGGGTAGGCAAGAACCATGGACCATGGGGTGGTGGTGTAGGACCCTAAAAAACCCAATGCATTCAGATAAGCTACGTTTATATTCTGATACTCTGCTTTTAGACAAACATAGACAGCATCTTAAAAAGCAGAGGCATCACCTTGCCAACAAAGGTCCGTATAGTTAAAGCTATGATTTTCCCAGCAGTGATGTATGGAAGTCAGAGCTGGACCATAAAGAAGGCTGATTGCCGAAGAATTGATGCTTTTGAATTATGGTGCTGGAGGAGACTCTTGAGAGTCCCATGGACTGCAAGAAGATCAAACCTATCCATTCTGAAGGAAATCAGCCCTGAGTGCTCATTGGATGGTCAGATCATGAAGCTGAGGCTCCAATACTTTGGCCACCTCATGAGAAGAGAAGACTCCCTGGAAAAGACCCTGATGTTGGGAAAGATTGATGGCATAAGGAGAAGGGGACGACAGAGGACGAGATGGTTGGACAGTGTCTTAGAAGCTACCAGCATGAGTTTGACCAAACTGCGGGAGGCAGTGGAAGACAGGAGGGCCTGGCGTGCTCTGGTCCATGGGGTCACGAAGAGTCGGACACGACTAAACGACTAAACAACAACAACACTCTGCTTTTAAAGGTGCTTTCTGCAAGGACAGGCTTCATTTCACCATGAAGAGAAGGAACAACATGCAAGCTTGTTGATGGACTTAGCTAGAACAGAGGAAGTGGTTATCAGGACAGAGGAATCCGGGCAAAAGGGCAAGTCTGGGATGCTGGAAAAGTACTGAGTTGATATGAAGATGCAGGTACAGTACAGCCTAGTACTGTTTTGGGAAAACAGGATGACACCTCAGGTGTCCAGCAGAAGGGAGAAACTGAAACCAGTACACAAGGAACACAGTACAGCGGGGGGGGGGGGGCGGATTACTAAGAGTTGCGGTCAGACATGGTTTCGTTAGACAGGACAAGCACCTGTTTCGGGTGAACAAAACAAAACAGGACAGGACAGGAGATGAGTTAACATATCAGGATGTGAGGAAAGAGAATCTTGCTCACTTTTGTGTAGCCTTTGCAAATACAGTGGTACCTCGGGTTACATACGCTTCAGCTTACAGACTCCGCTAACCCAGAAATAGTAACTTTGGTTAAGAACTGTGCTTCAGAATGAGAACAGAAATTGTGCTCCCATGGCGTGGCGGCAGCGGGAGGCCCCATTAGCTAAAGTGGTGCTTCAGGTTAAGAACAGTTTCAGGTTAAGAACGGACCTCCGGAACGAATTAAGTACTTAACCCGAGGTACCACTGTATCAGAAATAGGTAGCACCCCTCGTGGGGAAGGCTGCTGCCCATCTATTCAAAGACGCTGGAGACTTTGCATCACAATTTACATATTTCTGGAGGGGTGGCGTTGACAATTTTTAGTGGATAAAAGGAGCCAAGAGAATGTGTTCTCCACTCCAGAACGACCTCTCCCAGGGTTGAATGCCCATTATCCAGAGAGCACTTGTCATTTTTCTGCTTTGTTTGTTTGTTATTACTGTACAGCGCACTTGTTTGACCTATTGCCTCTAACCTTTGGCATTCTATTTTTGTATCGGGGATGATTCTTTATTATAATAAACTCTTTTTATAACCTGTTTCTGGTCTCTTGTGGTTACAGTTGCCTAAGCGACGTGCGAGCTGCTCTCTCGCTGAGCCCAGCCTGACAGAACCACGGAAGGAACTCTTGGCAAGCAAATGCCATAAAAACTGCCCATAAGTTATCCCCTTTACCTCCTTAAATGCTCACAGTGGACTGCGGAGAGGGCTGGGGACCTTGATAATAATAATTATAATTATAATTATAATTATAATTTATTATTTATACCCCGCCCATCTGGCTGAGTTTCCCCAGCCACTTCTGATAGAGAAGTTGGGCAACCACCTCAAACAGGGATGTGATTACAGTGCTATTTTTTCCAGAAAAAGAAGGTACTGGAACTCACCATGAACATGTGTGGGATGCGTGACACACAAGCACATGCACACAGAGGCACTGGGTAGAATCCCCCCCCCCCATGGAGGAGGCAGTGGGCCCCATTTTCCCCTTAGGTACTGATCCTGTGCTCAATGCCCCATGTGTGCTGGGGGATACCCCTCTGTGCAGCAGAATCTGAGCCACTCCCTGCCCCCCCCCCAATCCAGCAGTTGCAAAAAGTGCATTCAAGGGTGGGGGCAAGCCACATCCGCTGCCCTAAAGGCGGTTGGGGTCAGGCTGTAATCTCCATTCGTTTAGTCTAGTTTTGTTTTATTTCTGGGGCGAGATGACTTTACACGAGGAGCGCAAGCTATAAATACTTGTGGGGTCGTAAGTAAGCTGGAGAAGTCCTCCCCAGACCACAGCGGACTCATGAAAACGCTCCTTGTCGAAGGAACAAGTGCAGACTTGAACAAATATATGGGAGAATGTGTAAAAATAAATCTGACACACAGACCGGGCAGAGAGTCCTGATGGAAACCTGAGCCCAGGAACATGCTGTGCCGCTCAGTCTCTCTCTCTTTCTGTCGAAAAGGCTCCTTGCGTGGATTTCCACTGATTCATGCTTTTCGCTGCCCAGTCTGACCTGCAGCGTCACACTGTGGGGGTATAGCAGCTCGTGAAAGTTGAGCCACCAGTTCCTGCTGCTGCTGCGCTGCTGCTGCTGCTGCTGCTGACTCAAGCATCCATTCCCTTCGCTGTGTCTTAAAAGGGCAACGGAATCTGCGCTGCAAGTCACTGCTTCTGTCATCTAATAAGAATCATCTTTCTCTCGGTTAAAGTGATCATGCCAAAGCAGGCTCACAGCGGCTATGCAGATGTCTTTTCTGGGATGCCCCAAAGCTGAACATAGCGCAGCAGAGGCAACATGACTCCCTTCACTCATAATGTTTGATGTTTCATTTTGTTCCTTTGTTATTTTGTTGGAAGCCGCCCAGAGCGGCTGGGTTAACCCAGTCAGATGGGTAGGGTATAAAAATAAATAAATTATTATATCATGATCCTCAGGAGAACTGGATAGCTCAGTTGGTTAGAGCGTGGTGCTGATAACATCAAGGTTGCAGGTTTGATCCCTGTTTGGGACAGTTGATAAATGTATATAATGTATATAAATGAAGAGCTAAGCTGGTACATGCTTAGCACATGCTGTGGGAGGTTCCTCATTCTTTTGGCCACAATGCATTGAGTATCCTTGCTGCAATTCAGCAGACGTCATGCTTGCAGGAAGACTCTGGTCATGCCTAGACGGGGTAGGTTGCCTTGGGCATGTTTTCTTTTAGATAAATCGGCAAAACCGGAAAATGGGGAGCTGCCTCTCTCCTCTTCTGCGGTTACACTGATGATGCCTTACTCGTTTGAGGGCATCAACCCACCTGTCCTTTCCCCATCTTTTGCTCTGGTTGTGGTTTGTGGGCATCGCAAAGCACAGTTTAAAAATGGCTAGTGCCAAAAATTCTAAGTGGAGATGGGGAGAAAAGGATAATTTATGTACCAGAGTTCAGGCTTCCTCTTTGTCCCTGCTGACTGAAGGAGCAGAGTTGAAATTCAGAAGATAGCTGTAATCTGAACAAATATGGGGAATCTGCAAAGAACTTCCAGGTCAGCCTGGGAGGTCCCCACAGCACAGCCACGTTTCAGGAGCTCAACTCTGTGTTTCTCAAGGTTAGTCCAGTGTGAGAATTTCTGCAGAGATTCTTTGTCCCTTTCCCTCTGCTCACCCACCCATAGGAGGAGTCCTAGGACTGCACAGGACCTGGAGGGGTGGTGTTGGCAGCAGTCAGCTGAGGCGCCACAAGAAATCCAGAGGCATTTCACAACACCCTGCAAACACAACCTCTGCGTGACCTGTTTACCAACCAGGATGGGAGATTAGATTTGAACTGATGACAGATATCAGAATATTTGTTCAAGTGAAAATATAAAAAAGAGAGAGAGAGACAAAGAGAAACGACAACAGAGCCTGACACAATTTCTTGCCCATGTCTCAAAGGCTCCTGCTCCAGAGCATGACATCACTGGTCCTTCCGCATGGGCTGAATGATGCAACCTCAAGGAATGGGGCAGAAGCTGTTTACCCAGGAGGGCCGGAGCACCTCCCTGGCTGATGAACAACTCGTGAAATTAGATGACATAATTCTCAACATCCAGCTCCGGCTGTCACTTGAGCAAAACTGCTCTCCTAGGGCAGGGAGAGTTGTCACAGGTAGAGGCGATCCACCTGGGACTGGAGCTGTGTATGGCTGTGGGAGCATTGCACAGATTCCATTTTTCTCTGCGGGCTTTCATCTACACAAGCGCTCTCAAGAGTATTCAGTGAGACCCACTGAAATGAACACACCCAAATTAGCCGTGTCCATTAACTTTGGTGTGTCTACTCTTGAGAAGGCCTACAAGTTTAAGTGTAATTGCAAACCTGCGGTTTATTGCGAGCACATAAGATGGTATTTGTTCACCTGTGGACATGCAACTTTAATAATAATAATAATAATAATAATAATAATAATAATAATAATAGATTAGCACAATAGTGAACTTACACCCAAGACAACCTATATTTCAGAGTGGGCCAAATGGGTTTTTAATCTAGCCGTTTCAAAACTAGAGAAATAAGGTTGTGTTTGCACCTTATCCCCACCAGGTAGAGAACTAGCATCCTACCTAGGAGACCCTTGCCAGGGCAAACCACAAACCACAGGCAGGCAGGCAGAGAGGGCACCTCTTCCCCCAGAACACTGCTCACACAGTGCGGGTCTGCCAGTGAATGAGGCACCATGGAGCTACCCAAACAGAACAGGGAAAACTGAAAGAGAAAAAGGAAGGAGAAAGGGTTGGGAGCGGAGAGCAAGTGAGGGAGTCAAGTGACTCACCGGTTGCAAAACCAGGAGAGCTGTATGAGTGTCCTTTGAATCACTTCCTCCCCAGCAGCAGCCAGTCGCTCTGGCAATTTGCTGTGGCTGGGAGCCAAGCCTTGCAGTTATTCAGCCCGTCGAGGGTTTCCAAGGAAAAGGAGCATCTGCAACCCAGAATGCTTGTTACCTCAGGTAGGGCAGCCTTGGAGTTTGCATACAGTCAGCCAGGCCTCTTCTGTTGACATGCTCACGCGAGGACACGCTGTCCATTTTTCACAGGAGGGTGGCTCATTTATAGTCAGCCAGGCTTCTGGGGCACCTGGGTGGCATTGGGAAGTGGCTGTCCAACTTGGTCTGTGGTGGAGGAAAGCCTTTGCTATCCACCAGCCCCTAGGAGCCACAGAACTGGAGGGAGGGGCCAGTTCCCATTTTCCTCAAAGGGCCCCCCCAAGGCAATTTGAGAGGGGCTCATAAAACTCAGACCCGACACCCTAGTGAGCCACAGAACCCTGAACTCTTTCCTGAAAACTTCAAAAGTTTTTAAATGCACCGTACACACAACCCACAAATCCAAACACCACCATTCATTATCTAACTTAAAAGGCAAGTGTTGCAAAAATTGCATTTGCCCTCTATAAAGTATCCCAGGGATGAGATAAAAGCTAAATGTGGATTTTAACAGGACGAGAAGAAGGGAGGGTGCGAAGTGGGCACTGGCCAAGCGTGAGGATGCCAATCAAGACAAAGCCTTTGTCTTCCAGTAGTCATTTTGGCAGCCGTTGCCAGGCTTAGAACCATTTCTGAGTCAGTCATCTGTTTTCCTGGACAGTTCAGCTGCAATTAAGAAAGGAGAAGCAGGGATTTTGCAACAAGTTATTTGTTCGACAGAACCCAACGTTTCTTGATAACATATTTCTAACATATATGCAAACAATCTGCAAAGCACCAACAATAACACACTGTCAGTTTGTAACGTAATGTCAAGGCTTTTGTGGTTTGCATCTTTTCAAGTCATTTCCTTTCATGGAAATCTGTCTCCAGGGCTTCTTCCAAGCTATTGCTACTTCCAGGTAAGATTCCACCACACACACAGGCAAACTGAGATTGCGCAATGAAAGTTGATTTGGAGCTCTTGTGCAACAAGCCCATTTCCCTCCCAAAGTGTGACTTTTTGCAATAAGAAAAGTGATGGGGTTTGGGGTGGAAATGCAGTGGAAAGCGCTTGACACTGAGATAGTTTCTGCCTCTTGCGTGCATTAAAGGGTTAAGCTAACCAAACAGATCCAGTAAGCCCCCTAGTTATGAACTCATTGCCCTGGGAGAGACTTAAAGCACTTTGCATTCTTTGTTTCTCTCAGGTTAGCCTGCTTTTTTGTGGAAGAATTAAGATTTAGGAGCAGGTGCTGTGGGCTTTCCACATGGCAAATCTTCCCAGCTGGAAGACTCACCTAGCCTGCTTTTCTTTCATTAGCACGAATATTTCACCTTTTGTTCTCGAGTTTAAATTTACCGCATTTTTCGCTCTATAGGACACACTTTTTCCCTCCTAAAAAGTAAGGGGAAATGTGTGTGTGTGTTATGGAGTGAATGCAGGCTGCGCGGCTATCCCAGAAGCCAAAACAGCAAGAGGGATTGCTGAACAGCACTCTCTCGTGCTGTTCTAACTTCTGGCTTAGCCGCGTGAAGCCTCTTCAGGTCACAGGGAGCCTTCATCCCACTGCCCTGAGGAGGCTTCGCACAGCTATCCCAGGCTTTTGCGGGAGGTGGGGGAAGGGACTGCCCTCTGTCCCTTCCCCCACCTCCCGGAAAAGCCCACAAGAGCGTGTGTGCGGCTCTTGGGGGCTTTTCCCTCCTTGGGGAAAAGCCTTCAAGCACTGCACACACACTCCTCACAGCTTGTGAAACGGAGTGCTGAGCAGAGCCTGGGATGCATACAGGCTCTGCTCAGCGCTCCCTTTAAAGTCTTTTTCCCCCTTGCATTTCCCTTCTAAAAACTAGGTGCGTCTTATGGTCAGGTGCATCTTATGGAGCAAAAAATAAGGTAATTATTTTCTCTTTCGGAACCTCCATTTTGAATCCTTCTGCCAACTGGATGGAGAGATATGTTTAAAAAGCCTCGTTTCTGGGACTTCCGATGTTTTGAGTATAACGTCCTTTACTTCTTTATGCAGTTCATTTTTTTTAACATAAGCTTTTTGTGGAGGGAACACATGTTAAAAAGGTGGATGCAATTCAGGCCTCACTGCCCGGGTTTAAAACGGCTTGGGGCAGCCTGCCATTCTGCAGCTCAGCAAAAGGGAGAGAAAGAAATCAGGCCATTCACCATCCGTTTCTTTCTCACAACAGACACAACCTCATTTTACGTCTTTGCAACCAAAACAGGGTGAAAGTTCCATAAGCAGCTCCTCATAAACTTGTGCAAACAAATCAGGATGCATGCTCAATTAACAGGTTGTCTGGAAGCAACCTTTGGCTCCAATCCTGTGGCCACCTGGGAGGGCATCCTAGGAGCCATGAAATATACTAGATCTCTCTCCCCAGATTTAGAGAGCTTGGAGATCCAAGGTCAGAGCCTCTTGCCTGGTCACTGAAGCTGTTTCCACAGCCCTGACCCTACTGGCTTCCTACGCTGGCAGGGCCCAAAGAAAGGTTGTTGGCGTGGTTTGGGAAGGATGTCTGGCAGGTGGGAGGGAGAGGGAGGACCAGGAAAAGCCTTAGAGCAAAAGGATGCAACACTATCGCCGTCAATCCTCCTACCTACTTGGGGGCAAGGAGTACTCTTGAAGAGTCCTGGCTTCATCAACTTCCTTCACTGGCTTTCAAGGGCTGGGAATCAGTTTAATTCTTCCCCACACTGGAAACTGGTGTGGAGGTTTCTTTCTTTTCCCCCCTGTGTTTTCCATCAGTGGCATGCCCTGAACAGTGGTAATTTTCTCGTCCTCCTTCCCTAGGAGCCCTGGTCAAGGGAGCAGTCTGGGATCTTGATCACAGTCAAAGCAACATTGTTTTATCTGTTGTGTCGATGGATATAAAACCATTTGCTCCATCCTTCCCCCCCATCCCTAAGCCAATTGCACAGGTCACTGATCACGGGTGGAGCTGTGTACTGAACACCCTGCCTTTTGTTCACTAATGATATGCTGTTTGTGTGCTCTGTTTGATCACGTGGTCTCTGTTTCTTGAACATCTTGTCACACGGGCCTACGCTGGCTGGGAGCTGAAAGTGTTTTCAGATCCCAGAGCTCCCTCCCCCTCTCCCCCCACCCCTTTCCTTGTATTCATGCCTCACCTGGCCTAGAGATTGCATGAGACACCTAAACAGACGGGTTGGTGGAGTTTGCCTTAACTCTTTGCTGAGCTCTAAACGTTTCTTCCTTTGCACGGATGTTGTACGTGCAAGTTTAAAATGAAGGATGCTGCCTGCAGGATCCATTTCTCATTTTGACATGATTATGCTTTGCACATCATACCTGCAGAGCTGTTACAAAAAACGACATTTCCCTAGTACTCAAAGCACAATATTAGAATTTATTTGAGGCGAGGGCACATGAAAGGGAGAAGGGCTTTGACATTGTGGAAAGTGTGCTTTTGCAGCTTCTTCCTCTGCAAGTAGATTAAAGCAGCTGTGGAAATGTCTGCAGAAAGGTTGACTAGCAATTTTTGGAAATAAGCAAAAAGTCATCTGAGCATTTTGCAATTACATGCATGCAGTTTTCTGGGTGCTGTTGCCTTTTGAAGCTTAAGGATTTGAAAAGGCAGGGTCTGAGCTTAGCTGTGCATTGATGTTTTCTGTGTTCTTTTCGGAGATTACGAAGTTATTTTTGCCTTTTGCACAACCACACACACACATGCACACACACACATATAGCTTTTAAATTTGTCATACATCTCTCTTTAAACTTTGACTTCCTGCCTTCCCTTCCCTGCTGTTATTAATCCCATCCTGTCTACATACTGCATTTCACCTAACACATATTCTTTTATTTCAAATATTATCATTTTTCTTCCATTTTTCTTCTTATGATATTTTTTCAGATATTCCAAAAGGTGCTTCCATTTTTCCATAAATAGTCTGTCATGTTGGTTTCTTACTTTTGCTGTTAGTTTTTTGCCAGTTCAGTGGAACAGCAGCTTCCAACAACATACCCTCCAACAATTCTCCAATGAAAATAGGAATGTCCCATTCCATAAGTCAAAACAAAAAAAATTCCTTCCAGTAGCACTGGAAGGTGCTACTGGAAGGAATTTTTTTTGTTTTGACTATGGCAGACCAACACGGCTACCTATCTGTAACCATTCCATAAGGATACTTTTACTATTTATACCCCACACATCTTACTGGGTTGCTCCAGCCACTCTGGGCAGCTTCCAACATATATAAAAACATAATAAAACATTAAACATTTTTTTAAAAAAAAAACACAAAACACTTCCCAATACCACATTGCCTTCAGACGACTCAGGGGTCGCATAACTCCATTCCCTCCAACATTTCCCCAGTGAAAATTGGGACAATCCTAAGGAAAAGTGGGACATTCCAGGATCAAATCAGAAAGTGGGATGGCTTCTCTAAATCAGGGACGTCCCTGGAAAATAGGGAAACTTGGAGGGTCTGCAACAACTTTTCATTGGGATAATGCATCAGCCCCAAAACGATTCCCCACCCTAGTTTAGTTCTATGCAACTGTAGCTTTAAGCAGATGTAAACTCTGTATCAGTTACACACTGACAATTGCTTAAAGCAGAGGTATCCAAACTTTTCCCAAAGAGGGCCAGATTTGATGAAGTGAACATGTGTGAGGGCCAACCAACTGCCACAGGGGCTGGATTAAAACAAACAGCAGGCTGGATTAGGCCCCGGGCCAGACTTTGGACATGCCTGGCTTAAAAGCACAGGTTAGTTCTGAGTCCAGGGCAGCTGTCTACCAGCTCCATCTGATACACTGGCTGAGACCCTGCCTGCCCACAGACTGTCTCACCAGAGTAGTGCATGCTCTGGTTATCTCCCACTTGGACTGCTTCAATGCACTCTACGTGGGACTACCTTTGATCAGCACCCCGTTTTGCTTTGAGACCCGCAGACCTGCAGCCCAGTTTAAATCAGTTGAGATTATTATTATTATTGTCTCACTATTCTGCCTGCATTGGGCTCTCAAGATAGAATGCCTAAATATAATTAAAATGGTATCCAGTCCCTCTTTATTCACAACAGCAGCTGTTCCCCTAAATGCCATGGTGTCTCACTGGGCAAGGAGCCACCTTCTAGAAGGAGCCAGCATTCGTCAGCCCTTGAGGATTGCCTGATAATAATCCGCACTGGAGTTCCTTCAAAGGCAGCATTTAAAAAAGCAAAGTGTGCTTCCGCCCTTGGAAAGAGGCTGCTGCCAACTTCAAGGCTCAGAGAGGTCCACGCCGCGTGGAGGCGGCAGCCGTGGCAGCAAGGCTGGCCCCAGCACCTCTTCCAGCACCAAACTCAATTCAAAGAGCTCAGGTGCCTCCAATGGCGCCCTGCTAATTACAGCTCTCTCCCTCTCTCTTTTGGGTTAGCCACAGAAGACATGTACTTCACTTAAATTTACTTATGAGGGGGAATGAAAATGAAGGAACCTGATTGTTTTTAATTAGGGGATAATGAGTCACACAACTTGAATGGGCGAGAGCTTATGTAATGACAGGTGCACATTAGTGGATTTCATTTGAGAGTTTACCCTGCAGAAGGCGCTTGCATAATTGCTTCCTGGGGGTGGCGGGGGGGGGTGGCGGTGGTGAAGGTGCATTATCTGCTTATAGGCCACACACAGAGTAAACTCATGTGCAGTAAACACACACACAATGCTGGAGGGGGTGATTCAAGGTTCCTGTCCCTTACCTGAGCAGGGAACTTCTGAGAACTGATAAAATGTCCATTTCATGGTACGGGGTGGAGTTTCTTTGCAGATGCCTTGTTCACAGTTTCCTCACCCTTCTGTTATCTTTGGAGCTGCCAATATAAATAAGACACACTGGCTAAGCTTGCTAAAGCTCCAGTGTTGTAACAAATAACAGATTAAAATCTGCTGACCTCAAAGCAATTCCTCCAAGGCCCTTCCTGGCATATTCCATGTCTAGCGCTGTTCTCAGGCTTCCACAGTGCAAAACCTCTCAGATCCCTTGCTGGAAGCAAAATCCTAGAAAGGGCTTCAGCTCATGGGGAGAGCATGCAGAAGGTCCCAGGAACTCCTGCAAAAAAAGAATTTTTTTTTTTAAAAAAAATACATGCCATATTTGCTTAAGGCCTGGTTAACTACAATAACAATTCCCCCACTGCCGCCTTTTTTGTACAGTGGTACCCCTGGTTACGTACTTAATTTGTTCCGGAGGTCCGTTCTTAACCTGAAACTGTTCTTAACCCGAGGTACTACTTCTAGGTTAGCGGAGTCTGTAACCCGAAGTGTTTGTAACCTGAGGTGTTTGTACCCAAGGTACCACTGTAATGTACAAAATATCTTTGTTTTGTTTTCTGCATGGGTACTATTTCCTGTTTCTTCCTTTTTGTGTCTTATCTTACTCTGTCCCCTTGTAATTTTGTATTTGTTTTATTTTTCAATAAAGAATATAAAAAAGCGAACTTGGGGAGGAGCAGCAGGGGAAACAGAGGATTGCTGTGGAATGCAATAGCTAGAGGAGCCATGATTCTCTGATGATAGCTTAGCAGAGTCATATCCAAACTTGTGTTTCACATATTAATTCAACTTTGAATCAGGCCAGTCAAAAGTATCAAGCGCTTGCTCTCCTCTCAAGCTTCCCACTTGGAGGTCACCAAGGGCACAGGATTCTTTTTCCAAAACACCAGCAGCCGTCCCCACCCCCTCTCCCTCTCATATCAATATTCTAACCTTCATGGATGCCATAAAGACTGAAGCTGCCTGGCTATTGCCTAATGATTGCTGAGATCCCAGAAGCTGGAGGTTGTGGGGAGGTGGGGGTTGTCAATTTTCCAGCTGTCAGATTTCCCTCTGGGCCTTTATAGCTCCTTCCTTGCCCCATCTCACCACCCACTACAGAAGCAGACTGAATTTGATGAGAGAGTCAGAAGAACCTTTGCAAAACTTGCTCTGCTCTTTTGCATAACCAGCAAAACGGATGGGATCACAGTCTGCTTCTGAGCCCATTTTAAAGTGCTGGTTCGAACCAAGAAGAAGAGTTTGGATTTGATATCCCGCTTTATCACTACCCGAAGGAGTCTCAAAGCGGCTAACATTCTCCTTTCCCTTCCTCCCCCACAACAAACACTCTGTGAGATGAGTGGGGCTGAGAGACTTCAGAGAAGTGTGACTAGCCCAAGGTCACCCAGCAGCTGCATGTGGAGGAGCGGGGAAGCGAACCCAGTTCACCAGATTACGAGTCCACCGCTCTTAACCACTACACCACACTGGCTCTCTAAGGGGCACAGGAGCAAAATGGGGGGGACCCCCAGGTCCAATGCCATGCTCCCTCTCTCTTCCTACCCATCTGACTAGGTTGTCCCAGCCATTCTGGGCAGCTTCCAACATATATAAAAACATTAAACATTTAAACTCCCCTATCTAGGGCTGCCCTCAGATGTCTTCTAAAGGTTGTATAGTTACATATCTTCTTGGCTTGGGGGGTTGCATTACTCCTGTTACGGAAGGGGGGGCATGTCTTCTTCACTACAAATCACTGTCAAATCACTCTGCCAAACCTTTCCTCCGGGCAATGCCAGGTGGCAGACTACCATTGTCTTCTCATCACTAGTACTCAGGATGTGCTTATCTGTGCATATCTCCAGCTCTGCATATTCCCCCCTCCCTCCTCCTTATGTTAATCCGGTGTAGCTCTGCATATTCCCCCCTCCCTCCTCCTTATGTTAATCCGGTGTAACCCAACCTCTCCTTAATGTATTCATGATGTAATCTGTGTAACCCAACCTTTCCTTAATGTATTCATGATGTAACTGGGATGTATTTTGCACTGTATTCTGGGACATGGAGGGAGTTTCAAAAGTTCATGTCACCCCTTTCTCGATGTTCAATCTCGTCTTGAACCTGTTGCGCAATAAACCTTGGATCTCCGCATTTTGCTCCTGTCCGGCTGAGCTCATTTTTCTTCCGCAGGGACCCGCGGACACTTAGTCCGACGAGCTGGGTGGCAGTGTAGCCCCGCACCCAGATTTTAGCCGTAACACTCCGTACCCTCCAACATTTATCCGACGAAATTAGGGACATCCTAAGGAAAAGTGGTACATTCTGGGATCAAATGAGAAACAGGGACACCTTCTGTAAATCTGGAACTGTCCCTGGAAAATAGGGGCATTTGGAGGGGCTGGAGCAGTGCTCTCCCCTCCTGTGGCTTTCAGCCATCCTTGGTTTTTGCTTCGGACTCCAGTCCTAACTAAATGGGGCTAGCCGAGATTCTCTCTCTCCTGAACGCCACCCCCACCAAAACACAGCTATTCATTTCACCAGGAAAAATGGGGTGGGGGCCACACAATGTGGCCAATTGTTCCCGGCAGGCCCATTCAGTGCAATGTTTACTTATTTTGGTCTGCAACCAAACAGGAAGCCAGAGGTCAGCGATGCCTTCTCTGCTGGGAGCAAAGGGTTCCTATTTCTGCCTTTTCTCTCTGTGTGTGTTGTTGTTGTTTTAAATCCTGCTATTCACCTCTGGCCAAGATTCCTCCTCCTGCAAGAGACATCAGACTGGGCCCCATCCCCACCCCCTTCCACCCCCACCACCTCTTCTGGCTTTGTTTGTCTTTCTAAGAAGTCAGCTGAGGTGTCAGGTAGTAGATTAATGCTCTGGCAGCCCTTCCAACCGGGTCAGGGTGCACTGCTTGCCTGCCTGCCCGCCCTGGAGTCTGAGCTCTTTTGGCACATAAAAACAGGATTAGGGGCCTGTTTCTCCAGCTGTGGCAAGTGGGGAGGGGGCTGGAGAAGACCCCATATAGAACTCCCTCCAACGCCTGCAACAGGTGACCTAATGTCCCCACTTGGGGAAAAAAGCCATTCAAACTGCAAAGCTGGAGAAAGGCAACTACAGTTTCCCAAAGGGTTTTTTGGTGGAAGCAAGGAAGGGGATGTGATATGAGGAGATTAGAAAGCAAATCTCAATCATCTTTTCCCCTTGATTAAATGCTTTCCTAGAAGCAATTTCAGCCAGTCATTTTTCCAGTCAACTAAACAAAGTGAAGGGATGCAGGTGGCACTGTGGGTTAAGCCACAGAGCCTAGGACTTGCCGATCAGAAGGTCGGTGGTTCGAATCCCCGCGATGGGGTGAGCTCCCGTTGCTGGGTCCCTGCTCCTGCCAACCTGGAAGTTCGAAAGCATGTCAAAGTGCAAGTAGATAAATAGGTACCGGTCTGGCAGGAAGGTAAACAGCGTTTCTGTGCGCTGCTCTGGTTCGCCAGAAGCGGCTTAGTCATGCTGGCCACATGACCCGGAAGCTGTACACCTTCTCCCTCAGCCAATAAAGCAAGTTGAGCGCCGCAACCCCAGAGTTGGCCACGACTGGACCTAATGGTCAGGGGTCTCTTTACCTTAAACAAAGTGAAAACTCATGGATGGCTATTCAAAATAAAAGTTAGAAAGCAGCTGTGAATCAAAGCAGCCATCATCAAACCCTGTACCACCCTGAACCAAAGTGCAGGAGAAGACCAGGCCAGTAAATTTAGTGGTGAGTAAATTGTCCAGGGATCTTTTTCTTTTCATCCTGGCAAAGGCCAGGCAAAAATATTTCAGGGACTCTCACATCCTACCAAGGACAACTTTCACATCTGCATGCACCCTTTTCTGGCCTGGGGTTTTGGCTGCTGTTCTGTTTCCAGAACGGACAGCAGTGATGGACACAACATTGCTCTGTCTGTGAATCATCCACCTGCCTGTGAATCTTGGCGGGTTAACCAAGCTGTTGCAGACGTTGGGACTGTCTCTATTTTGCAGGAGGGATTCCGGAGCATTCCGTAACTTGCGGATTACACAGTTGAAGTGGATTAAAGTGCTCTGTTGCCCTGGTGCAACAAATCTGCCACAAAAAACTGGATCCCCGTCCCTCTATATGTCAGGTAGTCACCATCTTTTCAGCACCTATTGAAAGCCTTCCTTTTTTCAACAAGCCTTTTTTAGGGGCAGTTTCCCTCCCAGTCTGCATCTGTATTGGATTCAAACTGGTTTTTTGCTAATGAAATGGTTGCAATTGATGTTTAAACAGGATGTTGTGGCTGTTGTTATTGTTAAATCACTTCGATATATTTTATAGGAATAAAATCATGAATGGAATGAAATAAGGAGTACAGTGGTACCTCAGGTTAAGAACTTAATTCATTCTGGAGGTCCGTTCTTAACCTGAAACTGTTCTTAACCTGAGGTACCACTTTAGCCAATGGGGCCTCCCGCTGCTGCCGTGCGATTTCTGTTCTCATCCTGAAGCAAAGTTCTTAACCCGAGGTACCATTTCTGGGTTAGTGGAGTCTGTAACCTACTCTGAGCTGAATAAAGAGCATGAAATCCACTCTCGACTCCCGAGTATATTTCACCAGAGTATCCAAAACCTGATGGAGAGTTGAATGCAGTTCAGCACAATCTCTCTCTCTCTCTCTCTCTCTCTCTCTCTCTCTCTCTCTCTCTCTCTCTCTCCCTCTCTCTCCCCCTCTCTGTTTCTCCTTTTAATAAGCAGGGCTTGGTGCTAAGGTTGCAGATGTGCAAAGGTGCTGAAGCCCCTCCCCGCAAAGCAGTGATATCTTTTCGCTGAAGTGCAGGAAGAGGAGGAGGGAGGTGGGCTTTGGTGTGGGCTGCACTATGTGTGTTGCAGGTCCCGAAGGAAGAGCTCTGCCTGTCCCTTTTCACCCTGCGGCTGCAGTCCTGTGCACCAGGAGACTTGCCAATCTCGCTCACTCAGCAGTCCTCATTAGCACTCCATCCCGAATGAGTTTGCTTGCTCCAGACCCTTTCCTGGCCTCCTTATGAGTCATGGTTAGAAACTGGAATTTTGCTCCTTCACTTGAGTGACAGGAAGGCAGGCACGGCTGGGCGAGGAAGTGACTCACTCTCCCTTCTGCCTACACGGATTTTCGATGGATCATTTCTGGTAGGACTACCAGAATGGTTTCGTTTTTCAGATAATCCCCTAGTCCCAATTCTACTTGACTAGATGATCCTCAAGGGTCCCTTCCGATTCTGCGGTTCTATGAAGTATACCTGCGGAATGAAAAGAATGTGGCGTTTAAACTTTTAATGGATACTGAAAATGTGGGAGAAGAAATGAACCAGCTTCTTTTGAGCTGAGGACATGGGTGGTGCTGTATCTGCTTTCAGGGCTGCTTCTTCCTAGAGAAGCATTTTAGAGATGCTCCCTTCAGCAAGAGGAAAATCTAAGCCAAAATGCCCCTGATGAGCAGGGAGACCTCATGCAGCGTTCTGAGAGGCTGTTGGGGACAGCCTGCTTCATAGCGCTGAAGTCTTAGACCAGGATCCCTGAGGTCAGTTTCTGCACCTGAAATTCAACAAAAGACCCAGCAAGAAAGAGCCAGACTGGCAGACCCAGGGACTTCGCGGCTGCTGAGGTTGCCTGAAATATACTCCAGTCGAGTGTGGATTTCATGCTCTTCATTCAGCTCAGAGTAGTGAGGAGTGGAAGTTCCCCCGAAATGTCTGCTTTATATACATTATTTACACCATGGGCCCCACGTGATTGGCTAATTCTGGGATTCTCCTGTAGGCCGATTAGGTTGCGGATTCACTTCCACCCGGAGTTGGATTGGGTGGCTCCTGCGGACCAATCAGATTGCTGCATTCTGGATCCTATTGTTCTAGGACCAATCAGACTGCTGCATTCTGAATCCTATTGTTCCAGGACCAATCAGACTGCTGCATTCTGAATCCTATTGTTCTAGGACCAATCAGACTGCTGCATTTTGGATCCTATTCAACTCAGTACATAACATTGCCTTTCTTCCCCCTCCTGTGCCTGAGTGTACACACACTTCCCAGTTGCCTTACTAAGGGAGGCCCTCACGTTTAGCCGGAGGCCATAAGGTTCCAAAGGATGCCTGAAAGATGGAGAAGGGGGCGGATCCTTCCTCCTCTTCCATATTAGGCAAACTTGGCTGCTTGGGAAACATTGACTGGGCATCTGAGTCACCAAGCCGTATATGACGTGATGCAGGATCCCTGATCTTACATTCGCTCTGCAGCCGCCGCGAAAGGGATCAGGCTGGTTTAAGACGGGAGGTTGCGGCTTTCTAATTTTAGCAATGTTTGCTTTAGAGTAAGGAGCTGACGATTCCCACTGGCATTCGGTACCCGCTCGGGGGCTGAGTCAGACCCATGCAGAACAACATTTGACCCAGTAAAAAGATACACGGCGCCGTTGCCAAGAGCTGCGTCTCCATGTCACCACAGGCCGTTTGCGTCTGAGTCATCCCGGAGCAAAGATGAGTTTCAAGGCTGGGTGCCGCTAGCTCAGGAGAAACGGCTCCAGGCAAAGGAGAGGGATTCTCCTGGGAAGCATAAAAGGCAACGTTGACGGGATGGAAATAAGCACATCAGAAGAGCCCTGCAGGATCTGCCCAATGTCCCATCTAGTCCTGTTCTCACAGTGGACAGGCAGATGTGCCTCTTCTGGGAAGCCCCACAAGCTGGACCAGAGCATAAGAGCCCTCTCTCCTCCTCTGGCTTCCGGCCATTGGTATGCAGAAGCACTCTGAGCTCATAGAAAAGCTGAGTGACCAACCATAAGGGTTGTAGGCAGGGCATGGAACATTGCAGAATTGCCTCAGGGAACTCTTCAAATCCGTCAACTCAGAGAGAAGACGAGTTTGGATTTATCACTATCTGAAGGAGTCTCAAAGCGGCTAACATTCTCCTTTCCCTTACTCCCCCACAACAAACACTCTGTGAGGTGAGTGGGGCTGAGAGACTTCAGAGAAGTGTGACTAGCCCAAGCAGCTGCATGTAGAGGAGCAGGGAATCGAACCCGGTTCACCAGATTACAAGTCTATTGCTCCTAACCACTACACCATGCTGGCGTCAGCTGACAGAGAGGTTTTTTTCTTTTTCAATTTTTTTTGAAGAGGGAAGGGTTGGGGGAGATGGAAATTGCAGGGTATGGGTGCTTTAAACCACATATCCAAAGTCATTTTAGGACTTTATGGCCAGAAAATGCATCATGTATAACTTGGTTTACCACAGAGGTTTTCACGTCTTAATATAAAAAAGGGTGCTCATCTCGCTTTCAGGCTGAGGGAGCCAGAATTTGTCCACAGACAGCTTTTCAGGTCATGTGGCCAGCATGACTAACCTGCTACTGGTGCAATGGGACACCGTGACGGAAACCAGAGCGCACAGAAATGCTGTTTGCCTTCCCGCCGCAGTGGCATGCTTTTGAACTGCTAGGTTGGCGGGAACATCTTAATATACCATCGACCATTGATACCATCAACCATAAATGTCCTTCTGGACCGTCTAGAGGAGTTGGGAGCTGGGGGCACTGTTATGTAGTGCATCCGCTCCTTCCTCGTGGGCCGTGTCCAGAAAGTGGTGTCGGGTTGTGTGTGAGAGTATTTGGACCCCTGGGCACTCACTTATGGGGTGCCTTCGGGCTCTGTCCTCTCCCCCATGCTTTTCAACATGCTGCTGGGAGAGATCATCGGGGGTTTGGGCTGGGTGTTCACCCATATGTGGATGATACCCAGATCTACCTCTTGTTTAAATCAGAACCAGTGAAGGAGGTGGACGTCTTGTGTGGGTGTCTGGAGGCAGAGGGGGGTGCATACAGTGGCAGAGCAACATGCTGCAGCCCCTGGAGCAGAGAACAGGCAGGGACATGGCTGGCGTGCATCCGGGGCATGTTGTGTCGCCCGTGGGGGCGTGTCATGCATCCGGGGATGTGGGGCACGCAGCGCGTGTCCCGGGGGGGGGGGAGGCGGCCGCGATGGCACCCTTTCCCCAAATGGTCCCGGGGCGGTACATTCCCCCGCCCCCCCTCATACGCCAGTGGGTGGATGACCATTAATGGATTGAGGCTGAATCCCAACACAGAAGTACTATTTCAGGGGGGGGGGGAGGCAGATGTAGGGAATTCCCTGATCCTGAATGGGGTAAATGTGCTCCTAAAGGACCAGGTGCACTCGCCAAAACCAATAAAAGCAGAAACCATCACCCATTTAGTGTGTGTTTGGGAGGGTAAAAAGAACCAGCTCAGATAATAAATTCAAAAGTTTCCCCCACCCCTGCATCTTTGTCTCTCAAACATAAGATGCTTTCTTCTGCCAACGTAAGTCAGTTTTGTGAGTGGGGGCCACAGACAGAGAGGCTGTGACTGAGCCGAACAGCAGTTTGCTGCATGCGATGAAAGACAAGAGTGGCCTCAAAACCATGCCGAAAATCTTGGTTCGGTCCCATTAACTACAAACCCCCAAATTTGGGATCCTCTGCAAACCTGTGCCAAAATTTGGCACGTTTCCCCCCCCCCCAGCAAAAACCCTGCATTTTGCAGCACCCCACAAACTGAGCAATTGATCAAACATGGGGTTTTCGCTGCAAAAAAAGATGCAACTCCCCCCCCCACGCAAAACTTTGGCACAGGTTTGGAGGAGATTCCAAATTATGTGGTTCATAGTTAATTTGCCGTCTTGCCTCTGCTGTGGCCAAGCTTCGAAATCTTGCACCCGTTGCCAAGAGCTGGGTGATGACGCCAGGGCAGCATCTGGGCTAGACTCTGAAACGCTGAGAAGGTGGTTCCAATTAGATGCCTTTAGGAAGCAGGTGTGAGTCCTGAGCCAAACAGGAATTGGTTTCTCAATTCCCCTCCTGCCCCTGGAGCAGTTTGGGGTGTTTAATAGTCACTTGATCCAACAGTCCCACCCTTTGTCAAGAGGAAATGGCCTTCCTTCTCCAGTCACAGCTTCTAGTGTTTAAGTCGTGTGATGCCACAAGAAATCCCTGCAACAAGGGCAAAAGAAGAAACAGGTTATGGAGTGGTACAATATGAGAGAGAGAGAGAGAGAGAGAGAGAGAGAGAGAGAGAGAGAGAGAGAGCGCTCTAGTCTCCTAGCTTTCAGCCTTGCAGTGGCCTTTGAATGAAAGTTTTCTGCTCGGCATCAGAGCTTTTTCACACTAATTTTCCTCCACATTTTCCAGGCACAGGCCTATGCTTTCCAGTCATATCTGAGCACTTTCCTCCCTGCCTGCTTTCCCCACAAAAAAAACAACAACCACTCTTTAATGCTCTCAGCAATCTGTGGTAAATGTGAATTGCCATTTGTTCTGATTCAGCACTAAAGATCGGGTTTTCCTGGAGAAAGCAGGGTAGGTGGGAAAAAGCACTCAGACACAGACTGGGAAAGTGTTAAGTGTGGACAAGCCCTCAGTGTCTCATAAAGGTAAAGGTAAAAGTACCCCTGCCCGTACAGGCCAGTCGTGTCCGACTCTAGGGTTGCGCGCCCATCTCGCTTAAGAGGCCGGGGGCAGCGCAGCACACGGAAATGCAGTTTACCTTCCCACTAGTAAGCGGTCCCTATTTATCTACTTGCACCCGGGGGTGCTTTCAAACTGCTAGGTTGGCAGGCGCTGGGACCGAGCAACGGGAGCGCACCCCGCCACGGGGATTCGAACCGCCGACCTGACGATCGGCAAGTCCTAGGCGCTGAGGTTTTACCCACAGCGCCACCCACGTCCCTTAAGGGGTACTTAAAACAAAACCTAAATTATTTTTAGAAATCTGCAGCTGGGCCTCACCCTCTCTCCCCTTTTCTCCCTTTCTGTCTCCCAAGCTGTCAAAACATAGGGCCCTACCGGACTGGGCTCTTCTCACAGGTTTTTTCTGCAACAGGTTCTTGGCACAAGGATAGATATTATTCTGCATTCTTTGTCGCTCCGCTCTGCTTCCGGACTGCTGTCGCATAATTGCTGTCTGGGGAGGATGCAGTGGGGGACTAAAGGAAACCCTAGAACATTTGTGGTATGAAAAGTTGGGCAATTTCAGCAGGATGTTTATGCACTGGTTGGAAATGAAGGAGTGTGACTGCCCCAATACCTTTGGCAGGGGTCAACAGTATTCAAAGCAGGTTCTAGTTCAGGGGTTGGACTAGATGACACTTGTGACCCCTTCCAACGCTACAACTATGATTCTACTATCATGACTGTGCAATGAAAATGCTGTCCAGAGGGGCCCTTTGGGTGTAGGCGCCTTCAAGCCAAGACTTGGGCTATTTTATCATTATGTTACCATGTGAAGTGTCATGGACACTGATGAGCAACATACGATTAGCATAGCTGCTGCTGCCACCTCTACTACTAGTAGTAGTAAACAATAAGGGATGTGGGTGGCGCTGTGGTCTAAGCCACTGAGCCTCTTGGGCTTGCTGATCAAAAGGTTGGCAATTCAAAAACTGATAAACCAAGAGGTGGAATGGAAAATTAAACAAATGAAACAAAGATCCTTCGAATCGGCGAATAAGTGTGGGAAACTGCTAGCTTGGCAGTTGAAAAAGAGACAAAAGCTTAATACGGTTACAAATCTAGAGATTGAAGGGAGAATGGTTCAGAAACCCGAGGAAATCAGAAAGTGCTTCCAGAGGTACTTCAAAGAACTCTATACACAAGGGCCGCAAAAAGCCTCAGAGGTGGATCAATTTTTAAAAAATAATGGATTACAAAAAATACCCCTGGAAATGAGAACAAACCTGAACTGTAATATTACACAGCAAGAAATTGAAAGTGCCATTCAAAATCTTCAACTTGGCAAGTCCCCAGGCCCGGATGGCTTAACCTCCAAATATTATAAAGTTTTAAAGGACTATTTGATACAACCTTTGATGGAGGTTTGCAACCAGATAATGGAGGGAGGGAGGGCACCGGAAACGTGGAAAGAAGCTTTCATCACATTGGTACCTAAATCAGAGACTGAAAAGACCCAACTTAAGAACTACCGCCCCATCTCACTCCTAAATGTGGATTACAAACTTTTTGCAGATATTTTGGCAAATAGACTTAAAAAAGTACTAAATGAAGTGATTCACAAAGACCAGGCTGGCTTTCTCCCTGGTAGGCATTTGTTTGACAACACAAGAAACATTATTGACATTTTGGAACTTCTACAAACAAATCTGAATACTAGAGCGGTTTTGATTTTTGTTGATGCAGAGAAGGCCTTTGATAATATTTCTTGGATGTTTATGAAGAAAAAATTGGAAGGGATGGGAGTGGGGCGGGGGTTCGAAAATGGTATAGAAGCAATCTACACAGAACAAAAAGCTAAATTGATAGTAAACAATGCGGTGACAGAGGAGTTTAAAATTGAAAAAGGGACACGCCAGGGGTGCCCCCTATCCCCCCTATTGTTTATTTCGGTCCTGGAGGTGTTGCTAAATATGATTAGAAAGGACCGGTTGGTTCGGGGAATTGAGGTCGGAGTGAAACAATATAAATTGAAAGCATTTGCAGATGATTTGGTATTAACACTTCAGGAACCAGTCTCCAGCACTAAAAGAGTGTTAGAATTAATTTCTGATTTTGGTCGGGTGGCGGGGTTTAAGTTAAATAAGCAAAAAACCAAGGTTTTAGCAAAAAATTTGACAGTTATAGAAACAGATGAGTTCTCTAAAGAAACGGAGCTGAATGTGGTTAAAAAAGTAAAATACCTAGGGGTGTACTTGACCTCCAAAAATTTGAATTTGTTTAAAGATAATTATGAGAAATGCTGGTCAGAAATCAAAAGAGACTTGGATATATGGTCAAGACTGAAACTTTCCTTGTTAGGCCGAATAGCTGCTGTAAAGATGAATGTATTGCCGAAAATGTTATTTTTGTTTCAGGCCCTACAGATCGTGGACAAGGTGGAATGTTTTGGAAAGTGGCAGAAGGATATTTCTAAGTTTGTTTGGCAGGGCAAAAAGCCCCGAATAAAGTTTAAAATATTAACTGATGCGAAAGAAAGAGGGGGACTTGCCCTGCCAGACTTGAGGCTATATTATGAATCTGCAGCCTTCTGCTGGTTGAAAGATTGGATTTTATTGGAGAACACTGATGTCCTGGATCTGGAAGGGTTTGACAATGCGTTTGGGTGGCATGCATATTTGTGGTATGACAAGGTTAAAGTGCACAAATTGTTTAAAAACCATATTGTCAGAAGAGCAATTTGGAGGGTCTGGATAAAATACAAAGACTTATTGGAGAGTAAAACTCCGAGGTGGCTCTCACCGGTGGAGGCCAAGGCTCGTAAGAGACCCAACATGGAGGCCCATTGGCCTAAATACTGGGAAATAATTGAAAAAACTGGAGACAATTGGAGGTTGCTAAGTTTGGAGAAATTGAAAACTAAAGTACGAGATTGGTTGCACTATGCGCAAATTCAAGAGGTATTTAAAATAGATAAAAAAGTTGGATTCCAGGTGGAAAAATCGAAACTAGAGACTGAATTGTTAGAGCCAAAAAGTAAACTACTTTCGAGAATGTATAACTTGCTGCTTAAGTGGAATACACAGGATGAGACAGTCAAATCCGCTATGATAAAATGGGCTCAGGATGTGGGGCATAACATTATGTTTGCAGACTGGGAAAGGTTATGGAACACCGGTTTGAAATTCACGGCATGTACTGCCTTGAAGGAAAATATTATGAAAATGGTATACCGGTGGTACATGACCCCAGTCAAGTTAGCCAAGATATATCATCTGTCTGACAACAAATGTTGGAAATGTGGAGAGGCGGAAGGGACATTCTTTCATCTCTGGTGGACCTGCCCGAAAGTGAAGGCCTTCTGGGAAATGATCCATAATGAACTAAAAAAGGTATTGAGATTTACCTTACCTAAAAAACCAGAGGCCTTCCTTCTGGGCATGGTGGACCAGAGAGTGCCTAAGAAGGACAGAACCTTTTTTATGTATGCTACCACAGCAGCAAGGATCCTGATTGCAAAATACTGGAAGACACAAGATTTACCCACGCTGGAGGAATGGCAATCGCAGTTGATGGACTATATGGAACTGGCTGAAATGACTGGCAGAATCCGAGACGCGGGAGAAGAAACAACTGAGGAGGATTGGGAAAAGTTTAAGGACTATTTGAAAAAATATTATAAGTTGTATGAATGCTAAAAAAAAAAAATGCACCTTTCAAGAAATTCTAGCTTCAGCAAATGTAAGTTATTGGAATGAAAATTAAGACACAAGAATTCAGAGGTAAAATAATGAAACAACTTTATTGTGTTTAATATAAAACATATAAGAATTGAGTGACAGTAAAATTGAAAATAGGGAACATGATAAAATGGAAGTTACAATAAGTTTTGAAATAAGTTAACAAATTGCTGATGCTTTATAAGACAGAGAACGCAGGGTTCGGAGGATGTGAGGAAGTCCTATAGGTTAGATGGAAAAAGAATATGGAAATTTGTTATTTATATTTCTCTTTCATATAACTACTCTTTATTCTTTTTTCTGTATTTCTGTATCTTTAAAAAAGCAATAAAAAATGTATGAAAAAAAAAAAAAAAGGTTGGCAATTCAAATCCTCGTGGCAGGCTGAGCTCCCATTGCTCTGTCCCAGCTCCTGCCAACCCAGCAGTTTGAAAGCACGCCAGTGCAAGTAGATAAATAGATACCGCTGTGGCGGGAAAGTAAATGGCATTTTCGTGCACTCTGGTTTCCGTCACGGTGTTCCGTTGCACCAGAAGCAGTGTAGTCCTGCTGGCCACATGACCCGGAAAGCTGTCTGTGGACAAATGCTGGCTCCCCCGGCCTGAAAGCGAGATGAGCGCTTTACGTTTCCCTTTTAGTAAACAATAAAAAATAATAATAATTCAAACTTAAATCAGCTTAACTATATAAACTAAAGTGCTGTAGATTATTCTGGTTATGGTGCCTTATGGTTTTGGTGCCTTTGGGGAACGGAAAATAAAATATTTAAGATGATTCTTTCCTCACTTCTAGCAGTAAGGCGTGGGAGCCAACTACTAGGGGCCGAGATCCTTTCGGCCACCCCAATAAAATGTCGTCTCCCCCAAAGTTGATGGGCATTGCTGTTCAAATGGTTTGTGTGTGCCATGTCATGTAACTGATTGCATGGAGCAGGGCTTACCGTGCAATATTTTATTCAAGTTGCCACCCCAGCAGGGAGGGAACGCTTTTGTTTATTATCCCACATTTTGTTCAGCGTCCTGCAAAGGCCCCCCATACTGAGGTCCTGGTAATACGCAAAGATTTAAATGTAGCTTCTTGAATAATCAACCAGTTATCCCATCAGTTAATTGATTAGTCAACAATAGTAGGTGCAATCCCATTGAACTCAATGGGACTCTTACTGCTGCTGAGCAGACATGTGTAGGATTGCACTGTATGTAGGTGAAGCCCCTTTGGGTTGGAGACAGTTTAACAGCCAGGATCCCCTTATGGCTGGGCTTATGAAAGTGCCCCTGCATGGCTAACCCACTTGCCAGGTGATTGTGAGTACAGGATCAGAGATGGCTGTGCTATTGTGGGGCTGATGGGAGTTGGAGTCCAATGCCATCTGGTACTCTACCCCCTGATACAGAGCATAGCTGTCAACGTTTCCCTTTTTTTAAGGGAAATTCCCTTATTCCGAATAGGATTCCTCACACGAAAAGGGAAAAGTTGACAGCTATGATACAGAGGGATGAGTTCCTCTTCTAGCAACCTGGGAGGGAACACTGTTTATGGTGGGGCTGGGGCTGTGTGCTTTGCACACTTGGTCCCCCTCCCCCCCCCCCGCATTCACCTGGAGGAGACACCAGCCCCAGAGCTTCCTGGCTTTGTGTTTGAGTTGTAAGGAAGGGGGCCGCTGACCTCGGCAGTGGCTGGCACTGCACGTAGACCTTGCCCTTTGCCAAACGTCAGAGAGGCAATTCTGCCAGCACGAGCCTCCTGTGAACCAGAAGGGATTGGCAGGCCTAGGACTTTGCTCCTGACATGGTGGGAAGTGTCAGGCTTTGACAAAGGAGATTTTGAGGGAGGTGGAGCAGCACATTCTCAGAAACGCTTTGTGTTTGTTTGGGATTTTTTTTTAAAAAAATACTATCTTATTTTCTCCCTTTTTTATTAGTTTTCTTTGTTATGCAACTTAACGGAAGCACTTCTTGCTACTTGTTTAGTTTTGTTGTGTTTTGTTTTGCCATTTTTGACTGAATTTCTGTACCGCACTTTGGGCCAGAAAGAAACATGCAAAATAATTTTTTTCAGAGGCAGCAAATGTATCTTGAGTTGAGTGAGATGCCAAGCAAGGCGGGTCCTGGGGAGTGTGCATGTTTTTTTGGGGGTGAGATCGAGCCCTAAGCCCAGCATCTGTGAAAGTTATTATGACTACTGGCTAGCAAAATGCTCACGGACCCTCCGAGTGTCCCTATTTTCCAGGGACAGTCCTGGATTTACAGAAGCTGTCCCAGTTTCTGATTTGATCCCATAATGTCCGGCTTTTCCTTAGGACATTCCTATTTCCATCGGAGAAATGTTGGAGGGTATGGTGATATGCAACCTGCCCCCAACCGAAGCCAAGGAGATAAGTAACCATACAACCTTAGAAGACATCTAAAGGCAGCCCTATATAGTGAAGCTTTTTAATGTTTAATGTTTTATTGTGTTTTTATGTGTGTTGGAAGCCACCCAGGTTAGCTGGGGCAACCCACTCAAACGGGTGGGGTATAATTTATTTATTTATTTATTTATTTATTTATTTATTTATTTATTTATTTATAATTATTTATGGTGTCCCTATTTTCACTGGAGAAATGTTGGAGGGTATGAAGTGTTAGGAGCTCATCCTACACTCCAGTAGGACCCTGGCAGAGACACATGCCCGACTGGCGTGTTCTCTCCCTCCTGGTCTTTTGTTCGGGAGCTTCAAAAGCTTTCTTCGGCCCGAACATCACAGCGACCGATGCCAACAGACACTTGCACACTTAGGGATACGCAGAGTCTTCGCAGTTTGCATGACAGACCTCAGCAACTCAGCATTTTGGCTAATCTAATTTATTTACATATAAACATACACGGAGCACTGCAACATGGCTCCATCTCTCTCTAGCATCAGACAGCAAAGAGAAAAAACAAAGGACAATAGTCCCACTTCACGGAACACAGTAACACAAACATCCTGTTTCCACTCTGTGGAGTCAAAACATATACCGTCATGTGATAGACAACAATCCCATGACTGCAATCACGGAGCAGGAATTCTAACATGAAGACACCTGCCAGCAACAGTGCCTACCCTTCATACCAGGGAAGAAGGCCATAGCTCAGTGGTGGTAGAACATTTGCCTTTCATACGGAAGATCCTGGGTTCAACCTCCAGGCCGCATCTTCTGGTAGGGCTGGGAGAGATTCCCTGTCTGAAACCCTGGAGAGTCACTGCTGGTTCACAAAGCTGTCTATCCCTGGCAGCCTGCTGTTGGGGGGGGGGATCAGATTCCCTGATGCCTGTCAGTTTCCATGAACAATAAGACAGAGCTGAAGAGGGCTTACCTTCTCTGTTTGGTGTGCTTCTAGGATGATGAGGAGAGTCTGTCAGTATTGGGGACTCACCTTGTCCTCACTTTCAGAGAAGAGGAAAGAGGAGGAAGTGCCCTGCTGGTGTTGCCCCATATTAAGTGGGCCAAGGTAAGTGTGTGTGTGTGTGTGTGTGTGTGTGTGTGTGTAAGTGAAAGACCCATTCATTCATTCAATTAATATACCACCCTTTATGAAGAGATTCCAGAGCAGCGTCAGGGCTGGATTTAGGTTTGATGAGGCCCTAAGCTACTGAAGGTAATGGGGCCCTTTATATGTCCAGCTGTGTCAACAACAAATTGTCACTGTTTTTTGTGTTGAATATATGCTATATGGTAATTTATGGACCTAATAGGTATCTAAAGCCAATTGCACATGTTGCCATGCACCCAGTCCATGCAGAATGCAGGCACCCTATATATAGAAATGAGCAAACCAGTGATATTTTAGGGAGCAGGCTAGCAGACGGGGCCCATTAGTTACATCATAGGAGCCTACACAACACAAAATACTGTTGCTGTATGTAGGTTTTATTTTATTTGTTTTTTATCTTATATTTTGAAAATGTACATCCAGGTGTTTTTTCCCTTTAATTTTTGGGGGGCCCTAAGCTATAGCTTGTTTAGCTTATACGTAAATCCGGCACTGTAGCGTATAACATTAAAAACACACTACAGAACATCAATGATAAAAACATAATAAAAACACACTGACAGCCTAACAAAAAAATTTGTCAGCATCATAGCAATCCTCTCTGCCCCACACTTTCACAGACCACAGATGACTTAATAGCCATAAGCCTGGGTAAAGAGGAATGCTTTTGCCTGGCGCCGAAAGACATGTAGTGATGGCACCAGGCAAGCCTCTCTGAGGAGAGCATTCCACAATTGGGGAGCCACCACAGAAAAGTATCTGCAGCTGGGTACTTGGCCTCTATCAACCTAGAACCACCCAATAAGCATGAAAGGGTTGCTTTTCAAGCCTCTCTATGCTCCGAAGCGAGGGACGTGGGTGGTGCTGTGGTCTAAACCACAGAGCCTAGGGCTTGCCAATCAGAAGGTTGGCGGTTTGAATCCCCACAACGGGGTGAGCTCCCGTTGCTCGGTCCCTGCTCCTGCCAACCTAGCAGTTTGAAAGCATGTCAAAAGTGCAAGTAGATAAATTGGTACCGCTCTGGTGGGAAGGTAAATGGCATTTCTGTGTGCTGCTCTGGTTCACCAGAAGTGGCTTAGTCATGCTGGCCACATGACCTGGAAGCTGTCTGTGGACAAACGCCGGCTCCCTCGACCTATAGAGATGAGCGCCGCAACCCCAGAGTTGTCTGTGACTGGACCTAATGGTAAGGGGTACCTTTACCTTTATGCTCTGAAGCTAAGCATTTGGGAATGTGGAAACCACAAGGGTGGTTTCAGTTCCAAGAAAATGGTGCGCAAGTTCTATTATGTACAACGGAACTTGAGGTAATGCACAGATTAAGTCCCTCCAAAAGAAGATATGGTGGCCCCTCAAAGGATTTGCACAGAGAATAGCAGATGTAACTGAAAGGCAGATCTGCATTAATCATTGCATTGCGTCCTTAATTATTATTGCTGCATAAGTATAAGGTTATCTTAGAAGGGGCGTGGCTGCGACTATCCTTATGCAAACCTGCACTTCTGAATTTGCCACTCCACCACTGCCTGCATGGAGACATCCTCCCCGTAGCTTCTATTGTGTTGGCTGACCCATTGAGAAGAGGAACTCTGGGGCTGCTCCCTTCAGTCATAGAAGGGAAGTTGCCGGCAGGTAGCGTGCAAGCCATGGGGTCAACTAGAAGGGAAGGGAAGGGATGGGACCCCTGCAATTTGGGTTTTCTCCTGAGGCATTCAAATGTCTTGGGCTGCCAGCCCTGAAGGTGAAAGCATGAGGGCTTTGGGGAGTCTTCTATTTTACACAAACACAGAGATTTTGCAAGAGACGTTTTTTTTAGGGAGGGAAGTTAAGCAGACAGAGGGAAAATATCCTTGACAGCCTTCTTTTTTAGTCTAGCCAAACCTGAAATACAGGATTTCCTGGCCAGGGGCCTCCTGTGTGGAGGTTGTGTAAGCCACACATCACAGGTGCTGCTGTTGCAGCTGCCTTCGGTTAACTCCTTCAGTTCCTCCGGCCTGGCACTGGATGGCCTCCCTCCTCTCACCAAGGGAGAACAAGACATGCCTTAGCACTCTCTGAGGCTGGCCAGACTCTCTCAGGGCCAATCCTTCTAGGTAGGCTGATGGTTTTGTTGCTGCAATCCCACAGCCGGTCATTTGGAGCCACCATAGTTTTTAGAGCAGTGTTTCACGAATGTGAGTTTGCTGCTGTTTTTGGACTACAGTTCTCATCATCCCTGACCACTGGTCCTGCGAATGATGGGAGCTGTAGTCCAAAAACAGCTGGAGACCCAAGTTTGGGAAACACTGATCTAGTGCTTGAGGTCAGAGCCTGAGAGCTTGGCTCTGGGATATAGCCTGCTGCTGTCCAGAAGGCCAACCAGGCTTGCATCACTTAAGACCAGGCTAGATGAAGTTACATGAGTCTCTCTCCTTAGCACCCATTCAGCTGGGTTCTTGGCACAACAGCAGCAGCACAGCCTCAGCGGGGAACCTGCAGCTCTTCCTATGATGCTGGACTTCAGTTCCCAGCAGCCCCCAGCCAGCATGGCTAATGGTCAGGGGTGAGTTTTGGAGTTCTAGTCCAGCAATATCTGCAGATGCAAAAGACATCTGAGGTGCAGCTGCGTGTGTCCAGGTAGGGATGCAGACCAGAGGTGCCAGCTACTCCAGAGGACTGGGGGAGCCCGGTGCAACATCACACACACACACACACACACACACACACACACAAAACATCGTGCAAAATCCTGGTGTTATAAGGTGCCAGAGGGCTGGAGATGAATGCCCTCTGAAAATTGAGGTGGCCTGACCCCTCCAAAAAATACATTCAGGGGGCCAAAACTGCCTCAGCCCCTATGATGCAAACAGTTCTTCAAATAACCCAGCCCCAAGCTGCTTATGGCCTTCAAAGTCAAACCTGGAATTTAATAGGGCCTGGAAGTCCACTGGTAAGCAGCACAACTGGAGCAGTATTGGTGTGACAGTTCCTGTGCACTCAGTTCCAGCAAGCACCTGTGCAGCCTCGTTCTGCACCAGCTGAAGTCTCCACGCTATCCTTAAAGGCAGTCCCGTGTAGAGTGCATTACAGTAGTTCAGATGCTCTGCATCTGTAGCAGCACAACCGGACGCCCCCAGCAGCCACAGCTGCAACAAAACCTGTCCCTCCCGTATCAGTCTCTACAGCCACAGCAGGTACTGCAACCTTAGGAGCCAACTTCAAGGGGCTGAGGGGTCTTCGCCCCCCCAATAAAATATTTTAGGGGACCAGCCCCTCCCCTAATGATGGGCATTGCCATTCAAATGGCATGTGATTAATTATGTGGGGTGGTGCTTACCTGCCTCCCCACCCAAATATTTTATTCAAGTTGGCACCCCTGGCTGCAACCTTCCAATGGTTTGACTTCACCCCAATGGCCCACTCCTCCATAATATCCCAAGAAAAGATGGAGGCCAACTAATTTAGATGATGTAAAGGACCCCTGACCATTAGGTTCAGTCATGGCCAACTCTGGGGTTGCGGCATTCGTCTCGCTTTATTGGCCGAGAGAGCTGGCGTACAGCTTCCGGGTCATGTGGCCAGCATGACTAAGCCGCTTCTGGTGAACCAGAGCAGCACACGGAAACACCGTTTACCTTCCCGCTGGAGCGGTACATATTTATCTACTTGCACATGGTGTGCTTTCGAACTGCTAGGTTGGCAGGAGCAGGGACCAAGCAACGACCTTCTGATTGGCAAGCCCTAGGCTCTGTGGTTTAACCCACAGCGCCACCCGTGTCCCTAGATGATGAGGATGAACTAAATTCATAGACCTCTTCACAGGATAAAGCCATCAAATCAGTAAACAAGATATGATCTGAACAAAACATAGAGACAATTAAGGCTAGGTCCACCTTTTGGATTCCTCCCTGATTTCATTCATTCTCAGGGTCATTTTGTACGTTCCCAGTAATAAATTACTCTTGACATTCCCATGGATTCTATCAAGGGTTCGATGTCAAGATTCCTCCCTGGGCTGGGCACATTGGAGATTATGCTTTGGCTGCAAATGATGGTCCACCTTCTCCTTCCTGCCCCCTTGTTCCTTGCCCCAGTTTCAGCAGCACAGGAGTCAGGGTCTGACTCTCTCCCTTGTCCATAAACAGATCTGCCATTGTATTCCTGGAGTCTGCTGTTTCCCTCCTAAACCTCCCAACAAGAAACATCTCTCGCGGTTCAGAGAGTCTGGTTCTCCTTCGGCCACAGGGGGGGAAAGTACATTTGGTTTTTAACGACTTCGTTTTTCCAGAGGCTGGCTGCACGACGAAAGAAATGAAATATGTCTCGTGCAATTCAAAAATGTTCAGGGGCAAGGGAAGCCCCTCGACAAGATCTGTTTCGGCAGCCAGACATCTGTAAATGCTGCCAGTTGGGCAGCCGCAGGACCCGGGAGCATCTCGCCTGCATGTCCTCTGGTGCCTCAGAGACAGGATGCAGCAGAGCAGGGCCAAGAAGCCCCTGATTGTTGGGATGAATTATGGACCCTTTGGCTTCGCAAGGGAACTTTCTGTCTGCGGCTGAGGCTCCCCAGAGTCACAGAGGTGGATGCTGGATTTAACATCTCCTGCCTCTGCTCAACCATGGCAAGGAACCTCCCAGCGTTATCTGCAAGGAGAGGAAGGAGTCTGGGAATGTGTCGGAAAGGGACAAAGTGCAGCCCTGGATTCAGAATCCCTTTCCCATCCGCTCTCTTGACAGCTGAGGATGAATTCATCACATCCTTCCAGAAACAGACCTGGATGCCACGTTCCCACTCCACCGTAGCCAGCTGAAAACTCTGTGTGCTTAAAAGTCAAACAGCACCGGCTAGTTGCTCTGTTTACCTTCCTATCTTTGTTTGTTTAAGAGAATTATATCTTGCCCTTCAGTATTTCTCTTCTCGGGGAAGCTTACAAAATTAAGCAGTTGAAAATCAGTGCTTTTCTTCTAGATGCTGGTACTGCATACCATTCAGTACCCCTCAGAAAAAAGCACTGAACAAAATAATATTTAAAAAATAAATAAATGAGAAACCAGTGAGACTGGAGTGCACGGCAGCCATCTGTGAGCGATTTCTGCAGCACTTCCAAGAGAAAGTTGCTCCGGTCTGCAGCACCTTGGGTGATGCAGGGCTTGCAAATACAGTGTCTAAAGTAGTACTTGATGGGATCGATTTCAGTTCATGCAGCTTGGTGATGTGAACAGGGCACTTGCAATGATGAGACCATTATTATTATTATTATTATTATTATTATTATTATTATTATTATTATTATTTCAACTTATATACCATCCTATACATGGAGGTCTCAGGGTAGTTAACAACAAGACCACAACATATAAAATCAAACCAGATGCAATAACCCAGTAACGTGCACCCCCCAAAAGCCACATTCTAAAAGGTTGTTGGATGTCAATAAGATCCACCAAAGGCCTGGTTAAAAAGGAATGTTTTTGCCTGGTGCCTAAAGGTGTATAATGAAGGCGCCAGGCGGACTTCCCTGGGGAGAGCATTCCACACATGGGGAGCCACTGCAGAGAAGGCCCGTTCTCGTGTTGCCACCCTCCAGACATCTCAAGGAGGAGGCACATGAAGGAGGGCCTCAGAAAATGATCTCAGGGTCCAGGTAGGTTCATATGGGAAGAGGCGGTCCTTGAGGTATTGCGGTCCTGAGCCATTTAAGGCTTTGTAGGTCAAAACCAGCACTTTGAATTGGGCCCGGAAACTAATTGGTAGCCAGTGCAGTTAGACCACGATTGGTGTTGTTGTTGTTTAGTCGTTTAGTCGTGTCCGACTCTTTGTGACCCTATGGACCAGAGCACGCCAGGCCCTCCTGTCTTCTACTGCCTCCTGCAGTTTGGTCAAACTCATGTTCGTAGTTTCAAGAACACTGTCCAGCCATCTCGTCCTCTGTCATCCCCTTCTCCTTGTGCCTTCAATCTTTCCCAACATCAGGGTCTTTTCCAGGGAGTCTTCTCTTCTCATGAGGTGGCCAAAGTATTGGAGCCTCAGCTTCACGATCTGTCCTTCCATTGAGCACTCAGGGCTGATTTGCTTCAGAATGGATAGGTTTGATCTTCTTGCAGTCCATGGGACTCTCAAGAGTCTCCTCCAGCACCATAATTCAAAAGCATCAATTCTTTGGCAATCAGCCTTCTTTATGGTCCAGCTCTCACTTCCATACATCACTACTGGGAAAACCATGGCTTTAACTATACGGACCTTTGTTGACAAGGTGATGTCTCTGCTTTTTAAGATGCTGTCTAGGTTTGTCATCGCTTTTCTCCTAAGAAGCAGGCATCTTTTGATTTCGTGACTGCTGTCACCATCTGCAGTAATCATGGAGCCCAAGAAAGTAAAATCTCTCACTGCCTCCATTTCTTCCCCTTCTATTTGCCAGGAGGTGATGGGACCAGGATTGGTGTAATATGCTCCAACCATCATGCTCCAGTGACTACCTCCTTGCTGTCTTGATTCCTGACCATCCTGGCTGGCGAATGACAGTCCAGGGGACAGGGGACAATTGACTGGGTGGGTCCAGAGTGTGGTGAACACGTGATGAAGTGAGTCCCCTGCCCTTAAACAGGTGGTAGTGTATGTACTCCTGCAAAAGCCCACCTTGGATCTTGCAGCTGTTAAGAACTGCTAAAAGGTAAAGGTAAAGGTACCCCTGCCCGTACGGGCCAGTTTTGACAGACTCTGGGGTTGTGCGCCCATCTCACTCAAGAGGCCAGGGGCCAGCGCTGTCCAGAGACACTTCCGGGTCACGTGGCCAGCGTGACATCGCTGCTCTGGCGAGCCAGAGCCGCACACGGAAACGCCGTTTACCTTCCCGCTGGTAAGCGGTCCCTATTTATCTACTTGCACCCGGAGGTGCTTTCGAACTGCTAGGTTGGCAGGCGCTGGGACCGAGCAGCGGGAGCGCACCCCGCCGCAAGGATTCGAACCGCCGACCTTTCAATCGGCAAGTCCTAGGCGCTGAGGCTTTAACCCACAGCGCCACCTGCTACTTGGTCACAAATACCCTGTTCTTGAGCAAGTTGGTGGAGAGTAGTGGCAGAGCAGATTCATTTCAGCCTGGGTTCAGGCTTGATTTTGGAACTAAATCCAACTTGACCTGATGGGTGACCTGTACTAGCAATGCGACTCTGCTCCTGCCTCTCATTCTCATCCAGACTTCTTTTCGTGTCGCGTTACCTGGCACAGGTAAACGCTCTGTCCAAGCACTTTCCCCACCTCTTCGCCCTGGTAATTTCTGCACAGAAACCTGCTCTTTAGTGCTGAATCGGAACAGATGGCAATCCATGGAAGATTGCCATTCGTTCCGATTCAGTGGCAAAGAGGCAAGTTTTCCTGGGGAAAGCAGGGGGCAGGGAGCTCTCAGACACAGAGCTTTAAAGCAGAGGCCTGTGCCTAGAAAACACAGGGCAAAAGTTGGGTGCAGATGAGCTCTACTTTAGCGCTCATATCTGCCAAAAGCTATTCGTTCAGTACTGTGGACCAGCTAAGATCAGACAGGCCCCTTCCCTGTTGAACTGCAGGTGCTTGATGAAGAAGACCTTTCCATTTCAGCAGAAGTCATTTTTAAAGAATACTCTGCCTATTTAGTGTGTGTGTGTGTGTGTGTGTGTTGATCTGTGATTTCTAATACACCGCTTTATTTTGATTGATGGGTTGCTTTTGTTGATTGTTGCATTAACTGCTTCATGTCCATCAGTTGTGACACTTTTAGGAGGAATTTCAAAACATCCCTGTTTACTGAGGCATTTGATTGCTGAAAGATACGGTCCCTGGATTTCCATGCTCCTTACACCACCTGGCACTTGGATTTGTGGTTTTGCAGATGGGTGGCAAAACACACTTTGGGACAGCTGCTGAAAGGGCCTGCTGTTCCTTTTAGGGACTGGTATTCTTTCAAAGTGGGACGCAGGTGGCACTGTGGGTTAAAGCCTCAGCGCCTAGGACTTGCCGATTGAAAGGTCGGCAGTTCGAATCCCTGCGGCGGGGTGCGCTCCCGCTGCTCGGTCCCAGCGCCTGCCAACCTAGCAGTTCGAAAGCACCTCCGGGTGCAAGTAGATAAATAGGGACCGCTTACCAGCGGGAAGGTAAACGGTGTTTCCGTGTGCGGCTCTGGCTCGCCAGAGCAGCGATGTCACGCTGGCCACGTGACCCGGAAGTGTCTCCGGACAGCGCTGGCCCCTGGCCTCTTGAGTGAGATGGGCGCACAACCCCAGAGTCTGTCAAGACTGGCCCGTACAGGCAGGGGTACCTTTACCTTTACCTTTATTCTTTCAAAACAAGGACTCCCAGTCACTGTGTCTGCTTCTCACCCACTTCCACACAGAGTGTATATATTCATAAATAAACCAATGTTAAGAAAACACCCCGAGTGTCCAATACGTTCCCTTCAACAGGAAGCAGCTTCTGCTAAAGGCTGCTCCTGAAATGTCGCACTAAAGGGAAGTACAAAACCAATGCTTATAAATCCATCATCCGCTGCCAAAGAAGCAAGCATATTTTAGCATGAATCTCTTTGTTTTATTAACATAGTTTATTTTCATACCACCTTTCAGTTATAGCTCCAAGGGGAGAAGGCAATTAAAATGAAGAGGATGATTATGATAACCAACTGGATAGCTCAGCTGGTTAGAGCGTGGTGCTGATAACACCAAGATTGCAGGTTTGATCCCCAAATGGGGCAGCTGCATATATTCCTGCACTGCAGGGGGATTGGACTAGTTTCCCAAATTTGAGTCTCCAGCTGTTTTTGGACTACAACCCCTATCATCCCTGACGACTGGTCCTACTAGCTAGGGATGGTGGGAGTTGTAGGCTAAACGCAGCTGGAGACCCACGTTTGGGAAGCCCTAGATGATCCTCAAGGTCCCTTCCAACTCTGCAGTTCTAGGATACAAGAAATGCCGTAAAACAGCTAATTTTATGCCTTCTAGATGTTTTGGACAACAACAGCTCTCATCAGCCCTAAAAGTAAGAGGCTCTTATTCCTCCCCAAAACTGCCATGGCATCTGGGGCTGGTGGCAGCTGTTGTCCTAAACATCTGGAGGGCACACGGTTGGGGAAGGCCGACATGAAAGATGTATAACATGAAGCATCCCTATGACCGCCATCCCTTACAGACACAGATTCCCCCCCCCCCACCAGCACGATTTCTGACACATAAAAATGCTGAGAGATGGGGAAAGGCCTCTGTAAGAAGCAACCTGTTAAAATGGTTAAGTTCGTTTCAGCTCCTTGTGAGTGTGATGGATTTTCTCTCCCTAGGAAGCAAACGATAGGCTTGCAGAACATTTGTAAATGTGTGGGAGAAGAAGCAGAGACAGATGTCCGGCCGGCTTCCCCTTGGAGGCGTCCAAGTTCCCGGCTTCCTCTTGCTTCCAGCCAGGTGGTTTTTCTGTTGTCCGCCTGAGGCAGCAGAGCAGCTGCCCTTGTCAGTGACCCTTTGGCTGTGTGTTACTGGTGGGCAATTTTCCCGTAAAGAATTTGGAGGTCTGAAAGCATGGAAATGGCACAGGGAGAGGCTGCATGGAGGAATGTAGCGTGGCGATTGGGATATTGCAAGTGGATGATCTGACAAAGAAATGAGGACAAAGGAAAGATCTCCTGGGATCTTGTATCAATGGCATCATTGCTGGGGAGTCATCCCAGAGGAACAACCAGAGAATTTGGGGGCCCTTTGCAGGTGCAGCAATTCTGCCTGGGAATCCCTCGCTGAGCCTCCTTAGCACAGGGGCTGGATCAGGTTCAGAGTGGTGGGTGCTGTTCAGAACAGCAAGAACACCATCCATTGACTTCAAATAACATGAGAAAAACCAAACAAGTCTCTGCCCCAAAGTGCTTCCATGCTGCAGATTGACAGAGGAGAGAGGGAGGGAGGAAAGAGAGGAATAAGGAGGGAAAGAGTTGGATTCCTGAGCCAATGCATTTCCGAGCATTGTTCAGGGGGGAGAAATCCAAATACTACTTTGCATACCTTGATTCACCAAACGTGACTCAGTGCGATATATTTTTGGGTTTCCAAAGCACATCTATTTCCAGCTTGCCTCAGCCGATACTTGGGAAGTTGAGGGGGGTAGGTGGGAGGCAGATAACATATGACCTGAATACTTTCTGGAAACATCTCAAAGACCTGAAATGTGGGTTATACCTTCTCAGTGCTTTGATCCTCCTGACCTTATTGCTAACACTTTCCAAACAGTTATGCTCACTTCATCAGTGACTCACGGTTGTGTAATAAGCTGAGAGGAACTTCGGATGTGGGCATGCCACATTTTTGCACAACCAACCAAGTAGTTTCCAGACCCTTGGTCATCTTGGTCACCCACCTCTGCCCACATTCCAACTTGTCAATATCCATCTTAAATGGTGCCGCCCAGAATGGGACGCAGCAGCACTCCAGGTGTTATCTGACCAAGGCAGAACAGAACAGGCCTATTACTTCCCTTGATTGGGAAACTGTCCCTCTCTTGATGCAGCCTAGAATAATTGCCTTCTTTTCCCTGCTGAATCACACTGTTGACTCATGTTAAGCTCGTGGTCTGCTAAGACCCTTAGATCCTTTTCACATGTGCTACCAGCAATCCAGTTTATGCTGATGTGCAAAGAAACAGGAAGACACAGGGCTGGTGGAGGCTGGGGCAGGGGGGTGGGATGGGTGCCGAGATGTACTCAGCATCAAGCAGCAGCGAGGAACATCTGTACACACACACACCCCAGATGTTGCAGGAGTCCATCTCCCAGCATCATCACAGAAGGCTAGCCAGGCTGCATGGGCGTAGTCAAGATTTATTTTAGGAAGGGCCGGCTTTCTGTTGGGGGGGGGGGCAGAACCGAGTTACCTGTGACGCAATTGATGAGTTAGCTTTGTTTGTTTGTTTTTGCTTGATTTTAGGGGGCAGCTACTCCCCCATTAAGGGACACTGGTGGCGCTGTGGGTTAAACCACAGAGCCTAGGACTTGCAGATCAGAAGGTTGGCGGTTTGAATCCCCGCAATGGGGTGAGCTCCCGTTGTCTGGCCCCAGCTGCTGCCAACCTAGCAGTTCGAAAGCATGCCAGTGCAAGTAGATAAATAGGTATCACTCCGGCGGGAAGGTAGACGGCGTTTCCGTGTGCTGCTCTGGTTTGCCAGAAGCGGCTTAGTCATGCTGGCCACATGACCCGGAAGCTGTACACCGGCTCCCTCAGCCAATAAAGCGAGATGAGCGCTGCAACCCCAGAGTTGTCCGGGACTGGACCTAATGGTCAGGGGTCCCTTTACCTTTACTTTACTCCCCCATTACACTCATGCCAAGCTGCTTGAGGCTGATGGGAACTGGGTGGGGTGATAGCAACATGTGAAGGGGGCACAACACAGGCAGCTCCCCATCATTGGCATGACCTGGGTGGGCGAGCAGATCGTTATTAATGGAAGCCTCGTTTTCTTGTGTTTCTGAGTCGCCCTCTCTCTGCTAAGCTCAGAGCCAACTTTCCCCAATTTAAGCCGGGATGGAGGATGCGCCTTGATCGCTTGGTCGGCGTGGGTGCAGATCTTCCCTCCGCCTCCGGTCTAACCCGCGACAATCGCACGGAATCAGGCCGCCGAGGGCAAAGCCGAGCGAGGGATGGCCGCGAGAAGCTGAGCGGAGACGCCTCCGCCTCGCAACAGACGGAGGAGCGGTGCCGCCGCCGCCGATGCGTATCAAGGAAATTGCAGCCGGAGCGCAGGCGCCTCTCGGGGAACAGCCGCAGCATCAGCATCCCCAGCGCCCCGGCTCCAGCCAAGCAGGCAGCGGCGTCTGCGCCTGGAACTGGCTGGCTCGACCTGCCAGCGGGAAAAGACGCGGGGCGCTGCTGCATGAAAAGAGGAGGACCAGAGAGGGCTGTACATGGCTACTAGACACCGTGGCTGGCTTCTGCTACGCTCGGCCTCCGCAGTCCGAGGCCGTTGTTTGCAAGTCTGGAGAGGCAATGGAGTGCGCCTCGAGGGGTGAAGTCAAATATTAGTAGCAAGGAAGTGACCTCCATGGGGTGCAAACCTGGGCAATGTGTGTGGAGGTCCTGGGATGCTTAGAAGAGAAGACACCACCGCACCCCACCCTCTTCGCCTCGCTGATGTGGTCCAAAGGGAAGGAGAGCGAGACCTTTGGCACCAGCTTGGCTGCAGGAGTTGCTGGAAGGAAGCGTGCGAGGGGGCATCCAACCATCTTAGAGACTCCACTCCGAATCTCTGTAGGGTTTAGCCATTCCTTCTCCCAAAGATATCCCTCAAGGAAGCAGAGGCTTAGGATCAGAGTTTTCCTTCTCCTAGATGAGCTACCTCCCCAGGCTGATGAGCTCCACCTGCCCCTCACTTCCTTCTACAGCACATGCAGACAGCGCCTTCTTGTCTGCTGGCAGCAGCCTGTGATCACATGCAGGGGAAGTCCCTAACTCACCAAAGGTTCGAGACCCACTGGGTACCCTCACCTGGTTTAGCCGGCTCGTCTCAGGGGTGGGGACTCTGTCTCAGGCTGACAGCTTCCAGGAGCCACAGATGATGATGATGATATTGGATTTGATATCCCGCTTTATCACTCCCCGAAGGAGTCTCAAAGCGGCTAACATTCTCCTTTCCCTTCCTCCCCCACAAGAAACACTCTGTGAGGCGAGTGAGGCTGAGAGACTTCAGAGAAGTGTGACTGGCCCAAGGTCACCCAGCAGCTGCATGTGGAGGAGTGGGGACGTGAACCCGGTTCACCAGATTACAAGTCTACTGCTCTTAACCACTACACCACACTGGCTGAGAACTGAGGCAGTAATGCTTCTGAATACCAGTTGGAAACTACAGGGAGGGGGAATGCTGTTGCGATGGGCTCTGGCTTGCGGGTCTCCCTTTTGGACATCTGCTGGGACACTGTGAGAACAAGATGCTGAACTAGATGCTGACATCTAGTTCGACTGATGCGTCAGGCTCTTTATGTGCTATGCTGCTGCTGAAGGAGGGGACTGCCGGTCATCAAGTGACTTCCAGCCAGAGCCATGGTATATGCAGGCCATGGGCAGAGCAGCCTGCCAGGTTTGGGGGCATCTCTGGGGGGCCCTGCCAAAGTGCCAACGGGGGACTCATTGAACAACAGCCCAGGGACCGAAGAGAGGAGGCAGAATGCCCCCTGCACAGTGGCGCAGGTCAGCTCGTTCCCCATCCATACAAGGCATTAGGTGCTCCTGCCATTCTAGGCTTTGGAGTCAGATTTTACATTTCACTCATGGAAACTGCTTTGCTAGACTAGCCTCCAAGGATACCAAAGGGGAAGCTTTCATTCATTTGCTTGCACCATTTCTATCCCAGCGATTCACACAAATAAAAACACACCAGAAAATAAAAATAAAAACCTTAACACCAGCCTAACAATATAGAATTCGTCCCACCAGTTCCTTCTCAAAACACACACACAAGGAGGATCTGGGTGGCTCCTTGTGCAACACCCCCATCGTTCTGCCCAGACACTGAGGCCCAATGCCAAGGGGCTTCTGGCAGTTCCCTCGCTGCGAGAAGCCAAGTTACAGGTAACCAGGCAAGAGGGCCTTCTCGGTAGTGGCACCCGCCCTGTGGAACGCCCTTCCATCAGATGTCAAAGAGAACAACAACTACCAGACTTTTAGAAGAGATCTGAAGGCAGCCCTGTTTAGGGAAGCTTTTAATGTTTAAAAGGTTATTGTATTTTAATATTCTGTTGGAAGCTGCCCAGAGTGGCTGGGGAAACCCAACCAGATGGGTGAGTATAAATAATAAATTATTAATCTTCTTCTTCTTCTTCTTCTTCTTCTTCTTCTTCTTCTTCTTCTTCTTCTTCTTCTTCTTCTCCATCCCCAGAAAGGGTCAGAAGAGGGATGCTTGCAACTGGTGCCCAAAACTAATGAGTGACAGCACTGCTTTGTTCCATTTCCCAGTAATATCTCGCTCTTCCTCCTGAAAGAGCCCAGGGGAGCCCCAGCCATGCCTCAGGGGGAGGATATTCTACAGCCAGGCTGGGGGCTAGCAGGTGTTTGCTTAACCTGTGTGGCTTAGGTTACACGGCTGAGATTGTGGGCTAGTTGCTAAGTGGCAGTACTGGACTTTGTTGATCTGGGTGGAGCTTCCTCATCTTTCTTCAGGGAAACAATGAAGTTCTTGTCTAGCTTTCTGGCTGACAATACAGCCTCCCAGTCTTCCACAGTATGGTGCCAGAAACCAAGTTTTAAAATCACAAAGTCCTAACAAGGCAAAGAAAATGTAAATATCAGGCATAAACATTAGGTTTTCTTTGGCCCTGTCTTGTGTCTCATAATGGCAGATGAATTCCATTCCTTCCAGCCATTTTACAACTTTGGCCACCTAAGCACTAGCCCTCACTGCCATCAAGCACACTGTGAGATACAGACTGAAAAGAAATTGACACAGAATAACCAGCTAGTGCTCTTTTAACTTGTGGGCCCACACCAACTGAATTGCTGGGGGCGGGGGGCAAATCAGGACAACCATTATTCATTTACTATGTTGATTGATGTTCTACCAAGGCACCAAGACAATTTACAGTAATGAAATGATAAAAGAAATAGAGGATATAAAATGTAAATTCCAACCTTAGAGGGAAAGAAGCAGCTCCTCCCCAAGTGGTCTGATGTGGACAAAGTTGCTGCTGCAGGTTCCCAAGCTGAGAGAGGCTTTACAAAGAGTGGGGTTGATATTTAGAGCTAGCTAGGGGAAAGAGAGAGAATTCATAACCAGGCAGAGAGAAAAGACAAGGTGGACTCCAGCTTTTGTGGAAAGGAAAAGCGGGACACCCTGGTCATATTCGGTCAAGAAGGCTGGAGAGGGATGAGTTAACATAAACCAGCAAACAGAATTTTCTCTCCTTGAGAAGACGCTGCTGCCAATGGCACAAGCAGTGCTGGAAAAGCCTAGTTCATCTGCTAGAGACTATGCCAAAGCTAACTGGTCAGGCTGGCAGCAGCCACCACCGTCTCACCTGCTGCTCAACAGGCAGCACCAGGCTGGACTTGGTTGTGTCTGGATGGAGTCAGAAGTTCCCTGTTGCTTTTTGGCTCTTGTTTCAGAGAGAGAAGAGAAGTGGCGTAGCAAGGTCAGGTGGTACCCGGTGCGAAAAATTTTTTGTCACGCCCAAATTGAAATTTCCCCTCCTTCCCTCCACCCCTCACCCCCGTCAAAGAAAGCCACACAGGCAGCTATCCAATGTAGATCCCACCTTCTCCCTCTTCCTCCCTCCACGCCCCCATCAAATAAATCCCTGCCCTCCTCCAGCAGCCCGGGAGCATGGGCGGCAATGGCATGCCACCCACCTGCGACTCCCAAGTCTCCCCCAAGCTGTCAAAATGAAGGGGGAAAGGCCATTGGCAAAGCGGTCCAGCTCCTTGCCTTCCCCCGATGGCTCGGGGTATGTTTGGGAGTCGCAGGCAGCATGCCGAATGTCACCCCCCTCAGTGTGTGTGTGGCCACATTCGAAGCTGTGCTGCTGCTCATGAGGCAAGGCAGGGTCCCACCAAGGGTGGGACATGGACAAGACAGGATGGGAGAGCCTGGCTGATCGCTGGGAAGGGGATGTGTCACGATGCAACTCAACCCTGCTCGGTTCCACAGGCAGCGGCGAGTTGCATTGGACAAGAGGCCTCTCTAGACTGGTGGGTAAACTCTGCAGCACTTGCCAGGGTCATGGATGCAATTAGTGGGCTTATACCAGGTGAATGGGTACCCATGTGCAGGCTCAAGCAATATTGAAAGTAAGGTAAAAGGTAAAGGGACCCCTGACAATTAGGTCCAGTCGTGACCGACTCTGGGGTTGTGGTGCTCATCTTGCTTTATTGGCCGAGGGAGCCGGCGTACAGCTTCTGGATCATGTAGCCAGCACGACTAAGCCACTTCTGGCAAACCAGAGCAGTGCATGGAAACACCGTTTACCTTTCCGCTGGAGCGGTACCTATTTATCTCCTTGCCCTGACGTGCTTTTGAACTGCTAGGTTGGCAGGAGCAGGGACCGAGCAACAGGAGCTCACCCCGTCATGGGGATTTGAACCGCCGACCTTCTGCTCGGCAAGTCCTAGGCTCTGTGGTTTAACCCACAGCGCCACCCATGTCCCTTAATATTGAAAGTAGGAAGGCATATAAGCATCAAGAACACAAACCATCATGAATGCACAATGAAAAAGCCATCTGGAGGGGCCCAGCTAAGTTTTTGTTTAGCCTTGTGGGAGCATGACTGTGTCCTCTAAGCCTCCCATGACACTAACCCCGGTGGCTTTTTGATTCTGGCAGCTCCTGAGAACACCCCACGTGCTTGTGTAGAGAGCTGGGAACAACCAAGTGGTGGGTGAAACGCAGCTGCCAAAGGAAGACAGAAGCCTAATATTTTTGGCAGCTGACTGAGACGAAGGAACCTTGATGTGGGAATAAGCCCTTTGCTTTTGGGACGCTTTTTGCTTTGCAATCAGCATCCGTCCACCCCCACAATGCTCTGCTTCGTATGTTACAGATCAGCACCTGCCCTTAAAATGTCTTAAATGGGAAATCCTGTTTCCTGAATTAAGCTGGCTAAGTGGTCCTCCTGGGAACTCTCGTAAGTACCAGCCATGCTGGTGTATCTGCAACCCAGCATAAATGCGGCAGGGAGATTATTCTGTTAATGAACAGCAACCTTGTCTTCAAGCTGTTTCAAGAGAACTTCCTCTTATTTGGGGCTGGCATGCCAAACAGCATTTTTCTCCACGTATTGTTTGCAAGAAGAATTTCATTTTTAGATTGCAAAATAAAAATTAAAAAATTGAAATTGAAACCAAACCTTAATGCACTGGCAAAGTAAAACTAGCTTGATGGACTGCTACAAGGAGACCATATTACTGCATTTTTATAGCTGATCTTTCAGCAACCCACATGAATGGAGACCAGATAAGTAGACAGTTATCTCTCTTTCCAGAGAGAGTCTTAGGGAAAACGGAGCCTGGGCAACAGCAGGTGCCCGTTGTGGGCAGGAGGAGGCAGCAAAGGTGAGGAAGAGAGAGGTGTGATTGGCTCAAATCTGTGCTGCCACCAGCTTCTCATTTCCAGCACATCCTCTTATGCCATAATTATATGCAGGAAGAGCCAGGTCATTCCAAGGGCATGGCTCCGTCACAGACTTAAACTGGCTCAATAGCCATTCCTTTGCTGGAGGGTTCTGGGCACTCCAAGGAGCCTCACCTCCAAAAGGATATTGTAGAGTTGGGAAAGGGTTCAGAAAGGGAGAATTGAAATGTTCAAGGGGATGGAGCAACTCCCCTAGGAAGAAAGCTTGCAGCAGCCTTTGGGACTTTTCAGTCTAGAGCAAAGGCGAGTTAGAGAAAAGGCATGAGAGAAGTTAGAGAAAAGGCATGAGAGAAAAGGCATGAGAGAAGCACAGCATGGAGAATGTGGCTAGAGGAAAGCTTTTCTCCCTCTCTTGTATTGCTGGAAGATGCAGGACAGAGAAAAGAGGGTGCTTCTTCGCATTATGCATTGTCAAACTATGGAACTCACCACCACTGGAGGCAGCAATGGCCACCATCTTGGGTGAATTTAAAAGAAGGTTGAACAAATTTGTAGAAGTTAAGGCTGCTAGTCATGGTGGCTATACTCTGCCCCTACAGTTCAAGGCAGCAAATGTTTCTGAATATCTCCCGCATTTTGAATATCTGGAAAACCACAGGTAGGGAGAATGCTCTTGTGCTTGGGCCCTGCTTGAGGATTTCCCATTGGGGCACCTGGTTGGCCATTGAAAGAACAGAATTCTGGGCTAGATTGACCATTGGCCTGATCCAGCAGGCTTCTCTTACATTCTTAGGAGACTTTTCTGCACCTTCAGTAACCGCAGTTCCCAGAAACCATGACAGTTAAAGTGACACACGTAGAAAAGCTTGCAGTATGGATCTGCCCTTAGGAGGGAGGTGGGCTTTGGTTGTTGCTAAGGAACCTCCAGGAAGGAAAAGGTGAGTGGCCGAGCAGGTGGGCACTCTGTGAAGACGGTCCTAGTTTCTTTCCTTATGAGGTCACAGAAACCAGCAAAGGTTACGTTCTCCTCCTTGACTGCAATAAATACTGGTAAATAAATAGCAGCTGCCTGTCGCCATGTGGCAGACAGGGGACGGAAGAGGCCAGCTCAGGGCTCTCCCCGTTGCAGAAACCAGGAAAGAGGCATGAATAGCCTCTTGCTCACAGAGGAAGTGAGCACGTTCTTCGTGAGTTACTCAGTGTGCGCGCTTGTGTGTGTCATGAGCCAGAGGAGACACACAAGATCTTCCTGCATCAATTAAAGGTGCTGCTCTGGTCAGTGTGAGAGGAGGAGGAGGAGGTGGAGGCCTGCCCCTTTTCAGGGCAGTTACCAGCTTGCAGGAAGTTTGCTTTGGGTTGTTGTTTTAACTCATTACCCATCCCAAAAGCCCGTCTTTTGACTTCCAGCCACTGTTAGGAACAGGTTCGGAGGAAAAGCACTTAAAATTACAGGCCCTCCCAGATGGAGTCAGCTCTGTATGTGGGATGAACAGATGTTACTCATTTGCTGAGTGTAACGCGAGTGGCTTTGCCCCAGCAAGCACGTCCATTACTGCAGGCCACGCCGTAAAGTAGTAAATCACCGCTACCCCTAATGTAGCTCCTGCCAGCCCACAGCCCTGAAACCAGGACAGCGCATAATACTCTTAGAGGTGTTGTTATACGACATGGATTTGTTTGCCCCTTCCCCGTATAAATGTGCCCAAATGTGGCTGACACGAGACGAGGACAGGAGCACAGCGCCAGTGGCGTAGCGTGGGGGGTGCAGGGGGGGCCGGCCACACCGGGCGCAACATCTGGGGGTTAGGGGGCGCAAATTACTTGCCTTGCCCCGGGTGCTGATAACCCACGCTACGCCACTGCACAGCGCCAAGACAAAGTGCCATTACTTCATTGCAGCGAACAGTCTGATATAAATGTACAGTGGTACCTCGGGTTAAGAACTTAATTCGTTCTTAACCTGAAACTGTTCTTAACCTGAAGCACCACTTTAGCTAATGGGGCTTCCCACTGCCACCACGCCGCCAGAGCATGATTTCTGTTCTCATCCTGAAGCAAAGTTCTTAACCCGAGGTAATATTTCTGGGTTAGTGGAGTCTGTAACCTGAAGCGTCTGTAACCCGAGGTACCACTGTATTTCGAAACCTAATAGGAAAGTACAAATTGGATTTGAGCTCTCAGCTTGCTCTCAGGGTTCCTTCCCAGGCCACACCCCCTCTCAGAGGCCACGCCCTCCTCCATTGCTTTTGCTTGGCTGGGAAGGGCCCTCCTTGAACCCGGGGAGAGGAGTGTGCCTCTTGCTTGTCTGGGATGGAGGCTGGAGAGATTAATGGGTGCAGAGGTGCGTGTGTGCAGTGACCTTCGACTTTTGCAAGGCTATGAGTCACATCCATTGCATTGACCCTTTTGCCTCTACGTCTGTTTTCAATGAATAATTGAAATGCCTATCGATTGATAAATCAAACCCTCCAAGCACCCCTATTTTCCAAGGACAGTCCCGGATTTAAAGAATCCATTCTGGTTTCTGAATTGATCCCAGAATGTCCCACTTTTCCTTAGGACGTCCCTATTTCCATCGAAAAAATGCTGGAGGGTACGGAGTGATGCAACCCCCCACAAGCCAAGGACATAAGTAACTACACAACCTTTAGAAGACATCTGAAGGCAGCCCTGCAAGGGAAGTTTTTTAATGTTTAATGTTTTATGATGTTTTTATATATGTTGGAAGTGGCCCAGAGTGGCTGGGGCAACCCTGTCAAATAAATAGTACAATATTATGAATAATATAGAATTTGTTGTTCTTGTTGTTTAGTCATTTAGTCGTGTCCGACTCTTCGTGACCCCATGGACCAGACCACGCCAGGCACTTCTGTCTTCCACTGCCTCCCGCAATTTGGTCAAACTCATGCTGGTAGCTTCGAGAACACTGTCCAACCATCTCATCCTCTGTCGTCCCCTTCTCCTTGTGCCCTCAATCTTTCATATTATGGAATAGGACGTCCCTCTTTTCATCAGATATAATGTTGGAGGATGTACAAAATACAGAAAATCAGATATGATAAAAGCTTCCAGTGAAGCCATGTAAGGCAGTTTCTCATGCCCAGCAAGGGGCAACCAGGTCACCCCTCACAGTCTGCAGTAAGTGACCTGGTCTCTCTCACCTGCCATTAGGAAAGCCTGGCTGGCTGGATCAGAATGTGACTGGCAGTGAGTGAAGAACGGGCGATGCATCTTGGTAAGAGCTCTGCTGCACTGAGTCCAAGCTCTCTGACAAACTGGTCCTACTCAGGTTGGTGTCGCTTTGCTATGGCAACTGCTCACATTGGGCCTGAGAAGGAGAAAGTGAGATTTGTCATCATGCAAAGCAAACTCTCTGGCCACTGTCTCTCCTTCACGGCTGACAGGCTGCTTGGGGCATTTTTAAATCTATTACGATATCACAGCACTTCTGAAGCTTGTTTTTGGCCCAGGGCGGGGTGTTCTTCTTCCCTCCCCTCCCCACCTTTTGCTATGGCACTGCTGTGCAGAAAAACCTTCCCCTTGCATGCAGACATCCCGTTTGCCACTGAGCTTGTTAGCAAAATGCATATGATTGCAACTTGGTTTGTGAGGTTGCAGATGAGTGACAGCCACCCACGTCTGATGTCACTGCAGTGGGTGCTAAGCCACGCTCTTGCTGACGCTGCGCACCTTCACAGCCCCTCATCTCCTTGCAAGAGAGAGCCAGGAGCATGGCCAGACTGGAGCATGGAGCATCCCTACCATGGCATTTCAAACAGTCCCTGGGACTGCCTACTGAAGAGCAGCCCATTTCCTGGAAAGGGAGGAGAGCGCACCCTAGTGGTCAGCTGGAGAGCTTGGTGCCGCCTCAGAGGATGGATTTTGAAGAAGTCCCTGAGTCTGCAGGAAGCCTCGATCTTCTCCTGACAAAGAAGGAAAGTGCAGTTCTTTTAAACTTTTCCTTTAGGTAACGAAGGCCACCAGCTTGGATGGCCTTAGAAGAGGATTAGATGAATTTGTGGAGGTTGAGGCCATCCATGGCTGGTGATCTGCTTAAATTTTTGTGTGGCTTGTTATTGTATCGCAATTGTTGTGAACCATCTTGATTTTTTTGTTACAGAATTGCAGCATACAAATATTTTAGTAAAATAAAGTAAAATGACTTTCTTTTGTCATTCCTAAATCTTCCAACCATCAGCTGCATTGAATATCCAGGAGTTTGAGTGTTATGTGAGAGGGAGAAAAACGTTTCTCTATCCAATTTCTCCATGCCATGCATAATTTTTAAAATTTTCAGCATGTCAGTTTTTACTTGCCTTTTCTGAACCTTTTCCCAACTCTGCAGCATCCTTTTTGAGGTAAGGCAATCAAAACTGTACACAGTATTCCAAATGCAGTTGCACCGTAGATTTGTATAACAGCACTGCGATGTTGGAAGTCTTATTCTGAATTCCATTCCCAATGGTCCCTAGCATCAAATTTGTCTTTTCCACAGCTGCCACATGCTGGGTTGACATCTTCCTTGAACTACCTACTATGACCCCAAGGTCTTGTTCCTGTCTCAGTTGCTGTCAGTTCACACTCCAAGAGCATATATGGGAAATTAATTTTTTTCTTTCTTTCCCTATTGTGCATCACTTTGAATTGCATTTCCCATTTTAATGCCCATTGGCTCAACAGCTGCTCGTTGTTTTTGCTGCAACCACTCTGGAAAATGCGCCTTGGCTGCAAATCTTTCACAACACCAAGATCTGCTGTGAGATTAAGGCCTCCAAAACATTATGTTTTAAGAAAAGAAAAGAGCTTTTGGCTCGTCTTAACTGGGAGAGCAGGAAACCTCAGGAAGTGTAAGAATTAGGGATGTGTGTTTCATCTGCGAGACACTGGATGAAACGGACCCACGTTTTCCAGCTTTTTTTGATGGAATCCCAGCAACCCACAGGCTTCTCTGGGCAGCCTGCTGGATATTGGCTAGCATGAGAGGAGAGACCCCGAGGCCAGAGGAGGAAAAGTGCCCAGAGGGATGAAGGCCCAGAGCATCCGGCAAATTTAGAAGCCACTTTGAGGACCTCAAGAGGCAAAGGCCAAGCTGAAGCCACATTGTGAAGTGCTCCTGGTCCTCCTATTCTGGCTTCTACCCAAGAATCATCAATAACCATGCAAGAGGAACTTCTGACACCCAATCACCTGTTTGCCTTGTCCACTGCCGAACAGCTTTGCTGCACTCAGGCGGAAAACCTGAGCCAAGGTGTGTCATCGGAGGGCATAAACAGATGCATGACGTGCTCCAGGGTTCTTTCAAATGCTTCACTCAGGGTGGATCACGGATGCCCCGACTAGCAATCTTCATCTCTCAGAAACCACTCAGTTGTGGGAGGGCAAAGAAGCTGTTTTGTCAGGCAGCCTCGACTATGGTGATAGTTGCATCCTCTTCTGGACTCTCCAGTTGCCATGGAAACGGGAGGGAATTACTTCCAGCCGATGGTTCCCCAGCAGATATGCCTTTCAGTTTTCTGCTAACCCCACTCTCAATCAGCAGGGCTGGCCAGATGGAAACCCAGAGGGCCTGGGAGAGAGGGAGGGAAACTTCTTTATAGTTCCTTGTTCTCCCTGGTCAAGTGCTATTACCAGACTTTTGGAGGTTTCACAGCAGGAGGCAAATAGACTTCTTCAAAGCCACCTGAGCCAACAGTCACCTTCATCACTCTGTATCCCACCCTTCCCGTCCTGCCTCTTTCCGGTAGATGGTGGGTTGTGGTGGCAGAAGAGCCAATCCTAGCAGCAGGTGCAGGAGGGCACCAGGTTGGGGACGCTTGCAACAGGCCATGTTTCCATACAGATAAAATGGGACAGGGGCTCCCTGTTTCTTTGTCCCTGCTATTTGCATCCATTCTGCTAGAGAGGCAGTCCGGGGGGGGGGGGGCAGAAAGCTTTCTTCTCAGGGGAAATGGCACAAATTAGGTCATTTTCACTGCAGGAAGATAGGAATGCCTCTGGCCCTACCCCCCTGGAGAACCTGCTGCTGTCTCAGCTGTGTCCCCTGCCTCCACGGCCTGTTCCGTAGCTGTGAGGCTTTTTGCGACTCTCGCAAAAATTTAGCTGCCCTTTTCAGGCTGCATGTTGGTGTTTTTATGCCTCCTTTACAGGATTTGGGTGCATGCCCTCAGCAAGCAGGGGAGGTCTCTCCCAACAGTAAGATGGAATAATAATAATTTTAAAAATGGGCAAGAATTTGCTGAAGCCCAAAGGCTGTTACATCACCCACCAGAGTATGCAAAATGGCAGAGCCATGTGGACACAGCAAAAATCAACCACCCTTTACATGAAGCGCACAGGGTACTGCGTGAGCAGGCTTAGAAAGAAATGCCATCGCAGAAGAAGAATATTCCTGAGACCCATGGCTCTCACAATGAAAGCTGTGGGTGTTTTGGTACCTTTCAGATTTCAGTGTGTAAACACCAGAACCTTCTTCTGTCATCAAGGGCAGTGACCAGGTCAAAATCTGCCACTGGGCTGTCCTGAAAAAGCCAAGGCTGGTCTGTGTCCTTTTGGGAAGGCGGAGATGGGCAGGGGTTAGTCTGACATGCTGCATTTGGAACTCCTGTGATGTTCTGACCTGTCCTAATGGGTGGGCAAAGATGCAAAGGGGAGCAGCTCCTGGGGTCCTATAAATTGGGAGAATTTCCCACCTGTCCATGACAAGCTGCAACTGGCAAAACCTTGGGATAAAGGTGAGAAGCGGGCCATGGACATACCCAGGACGACGACGACGACTACTACTACTTTTATTATTATTATTATTATTATTATTATTATTATTATTATTATTATTATTATTTTGAGGGGGCAGCCAAAGTTGTTGCACTGTTTTTTAAGGAAATCAAGTTGTCGAGCTTTTCATGGGTAAAAATACGCTGTAAATATCGCAGGTAGGGAAAGGAACCTTTGAACGGCTGCCTGCCGGCTACAATTCAACAGCATCACGGAAGCGTTGCTGCGAGAAGAAAGCTGCACCTGTTGAACCTGTGCGGGGGGGGGGGGAGCAGCAGGAGGACCGGCAACCCAGAAAGTACCGTGGCTTTAGAGCGGGAGTGGGGGGCGCGGATGAAGCAGAACCTCCCTGCGCCGGAAATTTGAGCCGTTACCCTTTTAAGACTCCCTGGCGCTGGGCGGGGAGGAGGCGCGGCCTAAGCTCGGGGCCACGCCCATCCTTATAAAATGAGGCTGCGTCTCTCGTCCGCCTTCATTGAGCCAGGAAGTCGTGGTCGGGAGAGGTGCCGGGAGATGGCAGCGGCGGCGCGTGCGCAGTAACAACGCTGCGGGGATACGGGACATGTCGAACCCTGGCGCTGCCCTACGGGTAAGGGCGAGAGGCAGGCTGCGTGAACGGAGAGGACGTGAGGATCCGGGGACACGTGTAGATTTTAGTTTTGATGGCGTCAGCATAGCCCGGGCCGGGGCAGTGCGAGCGCAGCGGCGCCTCTCTGGGGCGGGCTGGAGACCTGGGGTAGCGGCGGAGCGCCCGACGGGGCTTCGCCTCTTCGTGGATCAGATGCTGATGCTACTGCCTCCGCCAGTGCGAAGGGGCGAGAGCGCGACCCGCCTTGCCCGCCGCTCGGTTCCCTCCCGCCAAGGTTGGCCGGGCTGTGCCGTCCTGCCCGTCGAGGCAGCCTCCGCCTGCGGAAGGGCGGCTTAGTCATCCCCGCCCTGGAAGGAGGACCGGCAGCGGCTGCGGCGGAGAGGAGGGCGACGGGGCACCTGCCGCGCAGGTAGGGCGAGGGCCGTTGCCACGCAACCGCCCGGGCGGAGGCGGCGAGCTGCTGCCCGACGGGGCCTCCCTGTCTCCTCTGCCGTCTGCCCTTCGCTCCCTGGCCCGCTCCCGAAGGGCTTCTCCGGTGCACGGACCCGGGCGGGTCTCTTCCTGCCGCGGCAGGTGTGGAGCGCAAGCCCGCCCTCCGCTCCCACCTCTTCAGGATCGGTGCCTTCAGCAGTGGCGAAAACGTTTTGCACAGGATGCAGAGGAGAGGGACTTGGGGGACACCTGGACCGCGACGTCACCCCCCCCCTTCTTGTGCCTGCGCGGTGTCAGGCTCCCTTGTCGCCGCCTGGCTGGGAAACTGAGGCACTGGCAGGGAAAGGCTGGTGGGGCAAACGGCAGCCATTGTCTCACTGGTGCCAGCCTCTGGGCTGGGGCAGAGGAGGGGTCCCTGCAGCGGGGAGCAGCCCAAGGTGGTGGGTGGCAGCTTGAGCTGCTACTGAGCCCCAGGCCTCCTCTGCATCTTGGGTTTCCATGACATTTTCCTTAGAAGCTGGTGTTTTCCTGTGATCCAAATGATAGCAGTCAAACATGAAAGAGGGAGCGATTTCTGTGCCTGTTTTCCCTGGCCTTGGAAGCTTGGTGCTTGCATGTGTGCCATTTCTTCCTAAGTGCAGATAGGGCTGTCCTGGTTGGTCCCGTTGGGGTGACTGTTGACGCCAGTTAAGGTTGTCTCTCAGCCCCTGCATATGTCTGCTTGGACATGAGCATCACAAAGGTTGTTGTGCAAGCGCATTGAGGACTACAGCCTTAAATCCCTAATTTTTGAAACCTGGTGTTGCACCCTGGCTGCGCCTCAAGAGGTCTTGTGCACAATGGCCTTTAAATGGCTTGACCAGCATGCTGCTTCATCTCTGCCTGCAGGTTTCCAGTTCTTAATATTTGCTGGGTTGGGGTGAATTCTGCACCTCCGCCGGTTTATAGAAAGGCGCGTTTCAGCAAGGCAGAAGGTAGGGCCAGTTCCGAGGGGGCAGAACAGTGCACTTGAGGCCACAGGGCGTTATTTCTGAAGATGGTTCTGCTACCGTGATGGCCCTTGGTGCAGCAAATTCCCTTACTCTTGAGAAGGCACATTTGCTGAGGGGCACTGTTGATATGTGTACTTGTATGCGCTGCTTTTTGTGCTTGTTGGACTCCCAACTTGCAGCAGCTGGCATAACCAGTGGTCACTGAGGGATAATGGCAGCTGGAGTTCTGCAACACATTGCTGAGGGTACCATGTTGGTTATTAGCTCAGAACTATTCAGATAGGAAAGGGGGTGGATTTGGGGATTTAGTGTGTTCCGTGTGCAGGAAACGGAGAGTGGTCAGCCTTTCCCTCGGTGGGCAAAGGCCCCTCAGGACTGGCCAGGAGCCTGCCCATGTTCTCAAGTGTGCAAGCACCAGGCTAGTTGAGTGAGAAGAGACTTTGGTGTAAAATTGCTTTGCCATATCTTGCTGAAATCTGCAAGGGGTGTGTGTTTGAAAGCGGCTGATGTGTTGGACCAGCCTCCCTTAGTTGGCTGAGGCTGATGGGACTTGTAGTCCAACAAATCTGGAGGCAGCAGGCAGGCGAAGGCTGACTTGTATCCTGGGCTGATCAATCTTGTTCTTTAATGGTTTTGATTCTGTTCAGTCAGAGGGAGAGGGAGGCATCTGACAACCCCCGAACTCTAAAGGGGCGAAGAATCTTCTACTGCTTCTTTGGCAACAAATGTGGAGTCTATTATCACTGCTGTCTAATGTGGGAGCTCTCATAAGTTGTCACGTCCAGGACACACACACACACACTGAGTTTCTTCTTTAATTGATTTAATTTTTACAAAAAACCAATTGCATCTTCAGAGTCAATCTGACAAAGATGTTGGAGAGTCCAAGTTGCGTTTCTTGTGCAGAAAATACACACTTGCCACGATGTACTTCCCCAGTTTCATTGTGGAGATGTAAGCATCTACAAAGTGGGTTGAGTTCTGTTGTGTTGGATATCCCATGTCTGTTCCAGTTCTTACCATGAGGCCAAAGGTGATAAACTGGCCTCCAAACACCCTCTATTTATGGGTGGGTGGGAGAGCTTTGGGCATCAGTGCTTCTCAACATCTGAGATGCCAAACTAACTTCTGAGCTTTGGAGTAGCTTTAAGGCTCATATCACAGACAGGACAATTGCGGTGGAGGTTCCTCCCAGAGGCAGGCCAGGGGGAAGATTTGAACCAGGGACTTCAGAAGTCAGCCTCTTAGCTGTGCTTCTCCCTCCCAAGCAGCCCCCTTCCACTTTTGGGGTCATTTCCAGGGGTACACACTATTGCCAGGGCCCATGACCCCGGGGTCCTTCTGCAAGCAAAATCCACCCTAAACCCCCACTGTGCTCGCCACTCAGTGTTGAAAATGCAAGAGGAAAGGTGGCTCTTCTTTCCTATATAAGGGGTTCCTTGAGACAAGGTTGCCACCTTTAAAGGCCACGTTGGGTTTCAGGAGCTTCTCAGCTCCCAAGAAAGAAAGGTCCCCTTTGTTGCCGTCCATCCAGCAAGGGATTCCCTCTTGGACTCACCAGACCATCTCCCCATTTCTCGCATGTCTATCTCTTCACCGCCACCCCAAATCCTGGTCTTGCTTTGCTCAATTCTTCTGCCTCAGATGTAAGTTTTCTTTCTGCATCTCTGAACAAACCCAGGGCTTGCTCTTGTGCTCTCATAGGTTTGGGGGGGGGGGAGGGACATACCAGAGTTTGTAAGTATGTGCAGAGTTCAGCGTCCATGTAGGGAGAAGTCAAGGGTTTAGCCCTTGTGGGCTTGTTTGGCGTGTGAGGATATCTGGGGAGCTCTTCAAAAGGCACTGTGGCGCAGGACTCCATAAAACACGAGTGCCCCTTAGAGTTGAAAGGGACCCCGAGTGTCTGGGAAAAGCCAGCCAGATGGGCAGGGTATAATTAAATTATTATTATTATTATTATTATTATTATTAATATTAATATTAATATTAATATTAATATTAATATTATTAGTCCAGGCCTCTGCAATGCAGGAGTCCTGTATGGAAATCAAACCTGTGACCTTGGCAGTGTCAGAACTACACTCTAACCAACCAAGCTAACCTCAAGGGTAAATGACGTATTTGAGTCCAGTAATGTTATCTGGGTGCATTTTCAGGAGTTTCACGGGTGGTGCTGGTTGTTTTGCAGAATTTAGCTTTTCGTGGCCGAATTTTGCCTCCATTGTCAAACCCTCACCATCATCTTCTCCGATCTTCTTTCTCTGCTGCCGTTTGCATTGATCTGTGCAGCTGCCGCTTGACTGTCAAAATCCCCTCCTACCTGTGCATTTCTCCCTTGAAAATTCAACCCCGCTCCCTTTGGGGTTTCTAGGGCTCTGCTCCTTCTGTGTCCCCAGGCAGTCGGATGTTTCTGTGGGTCAGGCTGTTCCATATGCTCAGTATGCTACACCTCTTTCAGCGTGCAGGAGACATGCCTTGTGCCCAGGTACATAGGCCCACGCGCAAAAGCCCTGTTGGGTTCCTGAGCATCAGACATGTGGACCAGAACACACCTGCTTCCCCTTTCACAATTGCACCCCTCTCTGTGTGGGTGGCTGCAGCCGGCAATAGCCCTAGCAACTTCAGGAAATAAAGAGAGGCTCTTGCATGTTGGACAGGGTCTTGTTAAGGTTTCTTGTGTTGCTCTGCAGAGGCAGGTAGTCTTGTGGAAGGACTGCAGAGGAGCTGGAAGGTATAGCTGGACAGCCCTGGGCACTGGCACCTCACAAGACTTCCCCACTGCTGCTCATATTTACTCCCGAATCTGAGCAAACAAACAATCAGGTTTTCTCTGGATTGATGTTTGCTCTGATTAATTGCTTAAAGATGAGGGCTTTCCTGGGCAAAACAGCTCGGACCGAGTTCCTAGGAAGTGTGGGGAAAGCAGGAATCTGCTCGGACAGCTCTCAGTTTATTTTACTGCCTTCCCTCAACACTCAAAAGTGGCGAGCAAGCAGCCTTGAAACACTGCAACACCCTCCAGCATTTGCAAGCAGCACTTGGAGGGGAAACCACAGGAAATTATAAACACAGAAATTGAGCAGCATCAGGAAATTGGTTTTTTCAGGCTCTCCTCACCTTAAGAGTCCAGGGGTGGGGGAACGGAACAGGAAGCCTGTTGAGGTTTGCGTTGAGTGGTGTGGCTTGCTGTGGGCGGCTGATCCCTTCATTATTTTAAAGAGTAGCGGGTGGGTGGGAAGATACTTTAGCAGGACTGAATGGTGGTACGGAGGGGAGGGGCCAGCAGGCTGCAGCTGCAGAAGCCCAGGTGTCTGTTGCAACCAGGAGCCCCGGATGTCCTGGCATCATCTACCTGTGAGCAAAATCCTGCAAGGCTGACGCCACTGGAGATTACGTAAGGGGCTGCACAGCTCTCCTTTTATGAATTCTAGGAAGGACATGGTACGTGCTACTTGCCAACAGTCCAGTTTGCACTGGGGGGGGCGTTTCCTCTTCCCTTCCCTCCCTCCCTCCTGGGTTTTATTGGGATCTCAGGAGCGTGTTTTGCGAAAGTGCCTCTGAGTTCAGCTCTGGATAAATCTCAACGGGAGGAGGAGGAGGAAATGACGTCATGTGGTTGTCAAGCAGGGAAGAGCTGCAGGCTGGGTTTGATGAGTTGGCTGCTAGTAATGGGTCCCTCCCTCCCTCTTTTGAGATTTACTCATGATACTCGGTGGTTAAGCAGGCAAAATTAGGTTACCACTAGAGAGAAAGAGAAGCAGCAGCTGCCTCCACCTCCGCCTCCTCTTCCTCCCTGTGCAAAAGGCAGGCTGGATAAATGCAGCTCTGTGTTCCCCCGAGGGCAGCATGGCGCCTCTCCCGGCACCCTGGCTGAACCACAGGAAGGAATCCCGGTTTTTTTTTTATCTTGCCAGCCACTTGCTGTGGCCGCAGGAAGGTTTCTTGGCTGGCTGTCCTCTGCCTGATTTATTTATTTTTTTGGCTCTTCATGCAAGATTCCCACCCACCTCCCTTCCTACTTTGCAGATCTCCATCTACTCCTTTTATGTGTTGGATACACTGCTTGTATCCAATATGTTTCATTGGATACAAGCAGTTAAAACAAAAACCCAGTGCTCTAATAAATGCTACAGTACAGTGGTACCTCGGGTTAAGAACTTAATTCCTTCCGGAGGTCCGTTCTTAACCTGAAACTGTTCTTAACCTGAGGTACCACTTTAGCTAATGGAGCCTCCCACTGCTGCTGCACCGCTGCCATGCGATTTCTGTTCTCATCCTGAAGCAACATTCTGAACCCGAAGTACTATTTCTGGGTCTGTAGCGGAGTCTGTAGCCTGAAGTGTCTGTAACCTGAAGTGTCTGTAACCCGAGGTACCACTGTACAGGCAGCCTGTTTAAAGCATCCTTGAGATAGGTTTGGATTTCAGCTGACTCGCAAGTCATTGACCATTCATCCCACCCAATTCTTTCACCCCCCAAAGGGGACCTGAGATATGTGGCTTCCGGGAATGTCTGTATCCCATTGGTGGGAGCTGGTGGTCAGTGTTGTGGACCGGGAGCTGCCCCCATGACTGCCCTGTAAGAATTGAGGGCAGCTGAAGGTTCTCTGAAACTCTGGCTCTCATTAAGAGAGGAAAGAGGCAGTGGCTGGACCCCAGGGCAGGAGGAATTGGAATCGCCTCCTGGGAACCTGGCAAAGAACTTTCCTCCCTGTGCTGCTTTGATGCCGCAAAAGGACAAAGTTGTTATGGACTGACTGCCTGGACACTTCCTCACCCCACCCCACCCCCACCTCGTGTATTCAGAATTTGGACACACAGCAGCTTCCTTCAGGGCTTTCAGCCTTCACCTGACTCTGCTTTTTGTGCTGCCTCACTTTGGGTCCCGTTTTCGCATTTTCTGTGCCATAATCCAATTTGTAGTTTTGGCTCTCCCTTCTAAGGGGGAGGGCAGAGCCTGGGTGCCTTCCTCTATGTTCCTTTGCTTTTACTGTTACACTTGTCATCAGCATCCTGGGCGCTTGTCAGAGTAGCAGAGGTGAGTCTCTGCCCCAAGGAGGCCACAATTGCAGGGAGCAACCCCTTGCCCCCTCTCCCTGAAGAAAGTTTTGTTTTCTTGTAAGCTTACAGACTGTTTAAAAGCCACCTGGTGCACTACCTGTCTCAGCGACAGTCTCCGCATTAATTTTGTGGGTATCTTGTAAATCCCACCCACCCATCCCCCACCGCCAGAGTCTTTTCCTGGTTGCATAACTTGAAACTCCAGGAAGTGCACTCCGGGTGCTAATTTTGTTGCCTTCTAAAAAGAATTAGGTTGGGGCAATTGGAAGCATTTGCTGCAAATCCCTGAACTGTGCCCAGAGCCATGGGAGCCCCAGATACCTGGTTCCCTGCACCCAGGGGATGCGCGCACTGTTATTTAATGATTTCAAAGCGACCTCGACATAAGGCACCCATATTTAGCACCAGAAGTCAGCTGCTGCTGCTGCGATGATGATGATGATGATGATGATGATGATGATGATGAGAGCCAGCCTTGGCATCAATAATAACATCACCACCATTCTAATGGTGCAGCAATAAAACTGCCAGCACATTTGCAAAGCTAAGCAGGGCCTGGTATGGTTTCAAACTGGATGGGGAACCGCGTTTTGAGGTTGCTTTATTGGAGAGGGTTGGACTGGATGACCTTTGGGGGTCCCTTCCAGCTCTGTGAATTAGTCCCTCCATTTTGGTGAGCTTTGGGCTGACTTCCTTCCCTTTCTCTCTCTGCTTCCCCCCATCCCAGTTTGGCTCTTATAGCATTTCGGGTGTCCCTCTCTTGGCGGCTTCCATTTGTAGAAAATGGGTTTACGTCTGCTTCAGTTTCTTTTGGGGAGGGAGGAACTGGGCAATAAAACCATCCCCAACCCCACCCCACCCACCCCCGCCGCAGCCGCCAGACTCCTGAAAAAGGCCAGGGAGTGGGAGGATCTTTCCGTCCTCGCCGATGTGCTGATGGCAGTGGAGGCTCTGCATTCCAGAACGGTTTCAAAACGAGAGCTGGTTGCACAACACCCCTGCGGGCGCTGCAGGGGGCAGGCTGGCACAAGGTGTTCTGTGCTTTCCAGGTTTGGCACAGCACACGGAGGGATTTTCATAGAGCCTGAGCAGGAGCGTGCAGCTTGCCTGAGCCCCACAACCTTGGGGGGGGGTGCAGGGCCGTTAACAAGTGTCCCGGGGCGTGTGTCCCCCTCTTGGCTTTCGCAAGATGGCAAATGGGATCTGTTTGCCCAGAAGGTTACCTGCCCCATTTCTTCAGGGGGGTGGCGGGAGGTTCTTGTGTTTACTTAGTTGGGCCTGTGCCTTGTTCTGGAGACATACTTTATTTTGCAATGCAGATACAGTGGTACCTCAGGTTAAGAACTTAATTTGTTCTGGAGGCCCGTTCTTAACCTGAGGTACCACATTAGCTAATGGGGCCTCCCGCTGCCGCTGCGCGATTTCTGTCCTCATCCTAAAGCAAAGTTCTTAACCTGAGGTACTATTTATGGGTTAGCGGAGTCTGTAACCTGAAGCATCTGTAACCTGAGGTACCACTGTATACCGTGTTTTGATTAGAAAGAAAGTGCCCATTTGCAGTGCCGAGAGGAGGAGGAGCAGGGAGCAGGGTTTGAAATTCGCCACGCGCTTTTTGTACCTGTCTATCTGCTACTTGTGGCCAAGTGTAGATGCCTGGGTGCCAGGATGGTTTCTCTACCATCTGGAGGTGCATGCCTGGAGATCCTTGGATCTTGACTGTTTTCACACTCTAGCAACGCACCCTGTAGAATTCCATCCGTTATTTTTAATCTGCACAATCAGAACGAATTTCAGGAACCAAAAAGTCGTATTGAAACACGGTTCCCTAAATGGTGACTAGGTGTTATGCGTTGGCGGATGTAACCCTGGTTTAAGGAGCTGTTTGGTGCCTAACTTATATAGCTGATTTAAATATCTGAGCAGTGCCAAAGGAGTGCTCTCTCTTTCTCTTATACCCTTCCAGACCTAGCATTATTTAAATCAGCTGGGGGGGGGACTGGGTGCGGGTAGCAGTGCTGGGAAGGTGTCTGCACTGGGGATATGGGGAGCCGTAGCCACTTCCACACTCCCTGAATCCTACCACCACCAAGAAGTTTTAAATCTGGGCTCGGGAACATGAGGGTTTGTGGACCAGTGACAATGGGAGCCAGAGCCCAGCAATGTCTAGATGTCCATTCAGGTTCCCCTATCACCCTCCCCTTTAAACAAAACACAAGGAAACCCGACAGTGGCGTTTCCTACCTTACCTATTGCAGGCATATGTGAAAATGTTTGCCCACTCCGAGTGAGGGCAGTGCTTCCTGCCGTCGCTCTGAACAGGCTATGTAATACGATCGCGCCAGGGCTCAAATCGTGGTGTGTATGGGGGAGGAAGGGTAGCGCTCCAGGGTTTCCTCCCAGCCTTTACCCAGAGATGCCGCTGGGGATTGACGCAGGAACCTTCTGCACTCCAAGCAGGTGCTCTGCCACTGAACTGAGTTACAAGGAGGGCCTTTGACCTACACAAGCCAGCTTCTCCTTCTGCTGGCTGTTGTGAGCCTTGAAAAGTTCTTCCTGGGTTGACCCTTTGTTGGCTCTGCTGCATGGGATTAACACACCCTTGTTTGTCTGTCTCCCCCTCTCTTTTAAAGGCTGCTGAAGTAGCTGGCTACCTGGCGAGGACAGTGGACTTCTGAAAGCGCCGACGTCAGCCAAGCAGCATGTCCATGGCCGGCATTGCAGCTCCGGAGATGAGAGTCCCCTTGAAGAGCAGCTTCCTCCACAAGGGGCAAGGCATTGGGAGCCTCAAGCCCTGTTGGGGAGGCCATTTTGAAAAGTGAGTCTTCCTTCAGGGAGGGTACCAGATCTTTTCTCCCACTCACATCACTTTCTTGCACTTGGGTATGGGCTAGTGATGGTGGTTGGGCCTTTTGCGCTGTCTCTTCTTCACCTACTGATTCCCTCCTGTCTCTCCTGGAAAGTATCCGGTCAGGTTTAAGGTGCTGGTTTGACTTTTAAAGCCCTTTGTGGCTTAGGGCCCTCGTATTTATGGGACCGCCTCTCCTGGTATGCCCTGCAGAGGACCTTAATCTCCATGAATAATCATAGTTTAGAGGTCCCAGGCCCTAAGGAAGTCAGATTATCCTCCACCAGGGTCAGGGCCTTCTCAGTGATGGCTCTGACCTGGTGGAATGCTCTGTCCCATGAGACCAGGGCCCTGCAGGATTTAACCTCCTTCCGCAGGGCCTGTAAGACAGAGCTATTCCGCCTGGCTTTCAATTTGAACTTAGCCTGATCTTTTATTCCCCTTCCTTCCCTCCCCTTCCCCTTTTTATGAAGATTACCCACACTGGGATCCCACAGCTAATTCTCCCCTGGTCTCCTTGCTGGCCCAAATAGGACTAATTTAGCCAGCTAGCCCTGGTGATCATCTAATGTTTATTGGATGGATTTCCCCCATAAATCGATTTTTGAATTCTGAATTTATTGTTATTCACGTTTTACTGTTTTTTTATGCTGTTTTTTGTTGCATCAATTACGTGTTTTACATTTGTTGCTAGCTGCCCTGAGCCTGGTTTTCTGAACTGGGAAGGGCAGGTTATAAATAAAATGTTTATTTATTTACTTATTTATTTACTTATTTACTTATTTATTTATTTATTTATTTTTTCAGCCCTTTCTTTAACATGGAGCCCGTAGCAATGGCCTACAATCTGAACTCGTCCGCACAGCATCACTTAACGTCCATCGGTAGGTACCTGGCTCCGCCGTCAACCTCAGATTTATTTGTGTTGCAGCTCAGAACTCTTCAGTTGTCACGCCCCCTCCTCCTTCCACCAGCAATTTGGTTCCTGAAGATACCCACTTTTTTATTATTATTGAAGAGGAAGAGGAAGGTTAGCAGGCAGCAGAAAAACCAGCAGTCTTGACAGCCAGAGCCTTGGAGTGCCCCATGCTGTCTTGCTTTTAATAATAATAATAACAACAACAACAATAAAAATAAATAAATAAATAAATAATAAACAAACAGAATATACCAAGAATAAGGAACATAAAGAAATAGTGTTACAGCAAGTTGAAGGCAGCATTACCGAGTTCGTTGTTCCAGAAAGTTACAAAAAACCCACACCATATTTTCCATAAACTTGTTAGGATAGTTTATATGCATTACTTTGTAACAAGTAACCTTAAGCATAGTTATTACAGACCAAATTGTATCAGTCCATTCAGATGTAGTAGGAGATAGGCTTTTGCCCGAATTTTTTAGCTGTAATCTTAGCAGCAGTTAATCGGGTTTTGAACACTGTTTCTTGATCGTTTAGTGGAATAACGTGTTTTAGATAGCCAAGCAGAAATATTTTCGGTTCCGAAGGCATATGATATATGATATCCTAACACATTGGAGATACTGGCCTGAACGGATTTCCAGGTATTTCTATTTGAGAACAGTTCCAAAAGATGTATATGTGAACTGCTTTATTTAATCTGCGTCTCCAGCATTTATCTGATCCTATCTATAGATCAATTTATAAGGTGTTAAATACCACTGAGCGAAGGTTTTAAAATAGTTCTCCTGAAATTATATTAGAACGGAGGTTGTCTGAAATCCAGTTCCATTCTTTCCTGGCTGTTCTTTGATCTAAATCCTCATATATGTTATAAATATTATATGCATGTATATCTAGATCTGACTATATACATGTGTGCATCTGAGTGCACAATTAAGGTCAGGGAGGCTTGTGATACCTCACCCAGCAGTGCTGAGAGGGATGGAGTCAAGGAGGGGCTTTTGCCATGTCTGTGAGGCTCCCAGAGGCACCCGGTTGTCCACTTTGGAGGCTGGGCCCTACCTGGGCTCCATCCAGCCCCTTTTAATAGACTTGCAGAGTTCTCAGGGGACCCCAACGACCATCTAGTCATCTAAGAACATGGCAGAGGAGACGGCGTCTATCCATATCTCCTAGCCAGTGGGGCCTCCATGTTCAGAAGCTGTCTACCAGTCTCAATAAATGCCATGTGCTGGCAACAAACAGCCGGGTGTATCTGGCTTTCTCCACTCCAGCAGCCACGCTCCCCCCCCCCCTTTGAGGAAAGTTGTGCATGAGGTGCCCTGTGTCTTGAGATTAGCAACTCACCCTTCTTTCCCTCTTCCTCTCAGGCCACATTTCAGACCCTGATCCAGCACAGAACGGCAGCAGCGACAAGCCCAGCCCCAACGGCGAGAGGCCAGAGGATCGCGGCCTAGTCCCCGCCTTTGGCAGACTCTCCCTCACTGCGTCCAACGAGGGGGCTCCCCCCACCCCCACCAAGGGCGGGCCGTCGTTCTCCTTCCCCCCAGCGCCTCCAGGTGCCGAGCGCAGCACCCGCCCACTTCCCCCACTGCCCATCCCGGAGGATTTCGTGCACGACGACGTGGACCGGGAGGTGGAATTCCTCACCAGCTCCGACACAGACTTTTTGCTGGAGGAGTGCAGCAGCCCTGCTTTCAAGCCCGCCACCTATGGCAGGCGGAGCTTCCGGGGCTGCGGGCAAATAAACTACGCTTACTTCGACGCCCCAGCGGGATCGAAGGCGGAAGAGCCTCCCTCCGCTAAGCAGAGCGGGTGTCCGGCTGGGGTCTGTGCTGCTGTTGCTGCTGCTGTTCCTCCTCCTCCTCCTCCTCTGGCTCCCACAGCGCATCAGCTCCATCGCCGGTTGCGCCGCTCGCATTCCGGGCCAGCCGGGTCCTTCCACAAACCGGTGGTGAGGGTCTCCAGCCACTTCCGCCGGGCGTCTCCCAGCTCGGACGACGACAAACCTGAGGTCCCGCCCAGGGTGCCCATCCCGCCCAGGGTGCTGAAGCCTGACTACCGGAGGTGGTCCGCCGAAGTAGCTTCGAGCGCCTACAGCGACGAGGACAAACCGCCCAAGGTCCCCCCGAGGGAGCCTCTGTCCTGCAGCAACTCCCGCACGCCCAGCCCCAAGAGCCTGCCCTCGTACCTCAACGGTATCATGCCGCCCACCCAGAGCTTTGCCCCGGACCCCAAGTACGTCAGCAGCAAAGCGCTGCAGCGGCAGCACAGCGAGGGCTCGGGCAGCCGGGTGCCCTGCATCCTGCCCATCATCGAGAACGGCAAGAAGGTCAGCTCCACCCACTACTACCTGCTGCCCGAAAGGCCCCCCTACCTGGACAGGTACGAGAAGTTCTTCCGGGAAGCGGAAGAGGGCAGCAGCCTGAGCGCGGAAGGGCAGCTGCCGCCGTCCCTGTGGCCAGAGGCTCCGGAAGGGGAGGCAGCCAGCCTGGCCGGGATGCTGAACGTTCCGGTCAAGCGCAAGCACTTGCCCTGCATGGTGTCTCCGTAGGGAAGAGGGAGCCTCGCGAGGAAGGAGGCATCGGGGAGCTGGCCACAGGCCTTTCGAGGATGAGGGAGAGGGGCAGAAGCCCAGCCCTCCGGCTTCCGGAGAGGAGCAGGGGGAGGCCCCTCTGTCTGGTGCTGCAGCCACTGCCTGCGTTGGGCTCGGCTGCCTGGCCCTGGCGGTTCTGGCCCGGGAGAGGACTTGGAGGAGGACTCGAGCGTACATAGCCAGCATTGGCCAGTTGTCATTCAATATTCTTAGAGCAAACTTGCATAAGTAGGGAAAGAATTGCACTCTTGCTAACAGGACAAGCTGCTTCGGCTGGAAGCAGAAGAGAAAAGAAGCCCCATTCAGTATTCTTTTTTCTGCACAGTGGTGGCCACAGTGTGTTTCCGCCCCCACCCTCTTAAAAAAAAACAACTTTCTGCCAATATTTGCTCTTCTCCCACTGGTGGGGAATCCCAGCAGGAATTATCCTTGCGGTGGGAGGAGATTTGTGGGGGGGGGGAGGGCGGCAGGGAAGTTCACCACCCATTTCTGAGCTCGCCTTAGTTTGGATGGGCTGTTCCACATGTTTTAGACTTTTGGTCTGGGGTGGGGAATCTTGCCCCCGGTTCCTAATCTCCACCTACCCACACCCGGCCACTCAGATACTTGCCACAATTCAACTGGTTCTCCTTTACCACAGCTTCTGGCTTTGATGAAACCCGAGAAGGACTTTTGTGGGTTCCGCGCGACTGTGTGTGTCCTTGCAGTTGGGTAGCTGGAGCTCAGGCTGAACAGCACCCTTGGGTGAAGCAGCAACCCCCCTTTCCCCACCACCCCAATATTTTAAAAAATGGGACCAACTTCTGTTCTCCAGGTGGTGTTGGGAGAATGTGTTTATGCATAGCAGTGAGGCACAAGCTGGTCTTGAGCCTGTCTTGTCCAGTGTTCTGCAGGATGGTGGAAGAGGCTGGGCTCGCGTTGCCGAGTCCTCTTTGAAGGCGGCCCAGTCAGGGTTGGTGAAGGGTGTTGCCGTCTCTCTCCCCACCCCCCTTGCACACTCGCACGCACACCCACACACTTCCACTTGTTCCCGCAGGCCCCAGGGGGACGGTGCTTTCTGGCCAGGGTCCTGCGTGGCCTTGGCTTTTCCCAATGGACGCAACTGCGGTTTACAGTGTAAAATAAAGTTCACTTGGGAGTTGTTGTTGCCTCCCACCCCTCTGAAACCGTCTGGGAAGCTGACTTGTTTCTAGTACAAACTCTAAATGAAGGTAATGTTCACATTCTGGAAATAATATTGATAATAATGCACTGAGAGAGGTCCTGCATCAGGTGTACAGTATTGAGGAAGAATGATGTCATTCACTTTGTATTTTGGAATATTTCTGTGTCTTGGATTTTAATAAAGTTATAATGTACTTATTTATGATAACACTACCTCGGCTGCCTCGTCTTGTGTGGGGGCTCTGCTTCCCTTTTGCAAAAGTGGCAGAGCAGCGAGCTCTCGCCGCCGCCGCCTCCTCCACCACCTCCTCCCTCCTGGTGCATTTTAGGGGTGCGTCTCCTCGTCTTCCCCGTGTTGGCCAATGAGAAGCTCCCTGGAATCATGCTATGCAGCTTATCAAGATTGGGCAGCTTGCCACCGGTGCTTGGTTTCCAGAGCCACCCAGCACGTGGGCAGGCAGGATGTACAACTCCCAGGGTGTTTCTTGACCTGTCCTGCGTTGTAATTGTGGTTTCTGGGCTGGTGGCAGGGGCTGACACTTCCAGGACGGGTTGGGTGGGCAAGCCCTGAAGTCTGTTCCCCACCCCACAAAGCCTCTCCCTGGCTGGGCTTGTGTTGTGAGAGCTGTGGGGCAGGTAGAAAGCCCTGGGAGATGGAGGGAGAGAAGGGGGCAGCAGAGTTCTCAAGTGGAAGGGGGAGGAAGAGTCTGTACCAAGGTGGGTTGGTAGGATGAGGAGGAAGCCCCTTCTCTGACTTTTAAAGGGGAGATGAACAGGAACCCCATCTCCTTCCCTCTGCAAGTGTGGCTTCTGCCATGCAAATGGTGTGCAGCCACATTAATGCTCCTATCACCTGTTTTGGTGCTTGGAAGTCCTGCTCAAGCATTTTGAGTCCTGCCAAGGGGTTGGCATCTCTCCCCACCCCGTCCTCGAAGTACAGCTTGATTTCCATGAAGCCTCTTCTGCCCCCACCCAGGCAGTACATGAAATCCTCCACCACCACTCCCTTTTTCAGAAACATTTCTCTTTTTCCTCGTTTTCTATTATAACACTCTTTTTTCTGGAATAGAACTGGGGATGTGTGTGCAGGGGCCGATGACTAGATGCCCTCTGAGCTACTGAACTGATGTCTTAATTTTACTCATAACGAAAACAGGCATGTCTTACACGGCTTTTTAAGAAGAAAACTGTGTGTGCAGCCTAGGAGCATTTTTGCCACCCAGTTATTAACACCTCAGTACCGGAGGCTGTGGAAGGCATTGCTTCAGTGCCTGTAGACAAACTGCCTTGAAGCTCCTAGCAGCCTTCAGCCTTTCTCAACCTGTGGGTCCCCAGATGTTCTTGAACTACAACTCCCATCACCCCTAGCTAGCAAGGCCAGAGCTCAGGGATGATGGGAGTTGTAGTCCAACAACATCTGGGGGCCCACAGGTTGAGAACCACTGCTGGCTGCATCTCCACATAGTTAGGGCTTACTCCCCTTGCAGGACTGATGATATCTCTGCTCAGCACCTGCCTTCAGTTCTCAGTGTCTCTTGAGGGAAGGCCATGGACAATTTAAATGGTGCCGGAGCAAGGTGGGCAAAAGACGATGTGTGGTAGATCCGACTCCAAGCATTCAATAATGGAAATACCAAAAAAAACACACAGTTGGGCTGGTGGAATTTATAGGAAGGTCGGGAGTTGATGGTCAGAAATGTGTGTTGTGTGGAAGGATGCTCTGAGCTGTACCCGGTTCTGGTACATACATCAATCAATCAATCAATCAATCAATCAATCATGGGCTTAGAATTCTTTAATTCTAGGTATGTGTTTTTCCCCATGGCTCTGGTGCATGGTTTCCCAGACTTGAGTTTCCAGCTCTTGTTGGACTACAACTCCCATCATCCCTAGCTAGTGGTCAGGGATGATGGAAACGGTAGTCCAAAAACTGCTGGAGACCCAAGTTTCCCTGCTCTGGTGGGCGGATATCTGGGTTCTTGTATGTAGAGGTTGAGATCTGCAGGTTGAGGGCAGAGCCATAGATGCACCAGCCCATGGGCAGAAGAAGGCTGACCTCCTCTGTCCTGGCAGGTTGCTGTGGTGCCCGATTTGGGCCACCGTCTCTCTGCCTCGCCCTCCCTTCCCCTCCTGCTTGATGCTGCAGCAGCACTGCCATAACCGGTGAGCCAAGGAGGCTCGTCCTGCTCCTCCTCCTCCTCCTGCTGCTGCTGCAGTGCAGGATGTGACTTGTCAGGCCTCCTGTCTTGCTTGTGCAAATAGCTTCTTGATCACTTACTCAGATACTCAACAGCGAGGGCTTGGCGCTGCCTCAGGAAGGGGAGGTGGGAGGCAGAGGTGCTCCCCAGGAGGTCTGAAGGAGGCCTCCCTGTTAGAGAGGAGAGCGTTCTGTGGGTGGGTGACAAGAAGAGGTAAGGAGATGCCCTCAGTGGACTGCAGGCAAACTCCACCAAATCTTGCTGCTTGAAGGTCCTGAAAACCACAGCAGAGAATGGGTTTGTTCTGTCTTTGCTTTGCCTCCAGGCCCTCTCCTCAGAACCACTGGCCAGTTGGTCCTAAGGCACCCAGGATTTGACCTTCAGCATCAATGTGGGGGAAATTGGGCCAAATCCCCGTGGACAGGCCTTCTGCCTTCTGAGAAATAAAGGCTGGGATTTTGTCCTTGACAGGCATTCGTTTGTATGAGAGGGGAAGTGGTGCAGAGACTCAGTTAGGAGTAGCACAGACCTTGCCTTGTCCCTCCCCCTGCCACATTAGTGCGCCCCCCCCCCATCCCATTCTGCAATACGAGAGGATGATCCTATCAATGTGTTTCTCCTCTTCCACAGAGCAGAGCTTACCTGGGGTTGCTTTCCTTTGGAGAAGAGAAGGGTGCAAACTTAGGTTGTCTCTGTAAAGTTTGAGCTTTCCTTTTCTTTCTTTTTTTTTACAAAATCTGCAAGTGAAACCTGTCTAGTACACAGCCAGAGCGGTGGTCCTAATCCAGATTCTCCAAAGCGAGGAGGAGACCATCTGTAGGCCATCTCTGCTTCTGTAGGAAGCCACAGCGGGGGGCATTGTGGTCTAAGCAACTGAGCCTCTTGGGCTTGCCAATCAGAAGGTTGGTGGTTTGAATCCCCATGGTGGTGTGAGCTCCCATTGCTCGGCCCCAGCTCCTGCCAACCTAGCAGATTGAAAGCATGCCAGTGCAAGCAGATAAATAGGTACCGCTGTGGCAGGAAGGTAAACGGCATTTCCATGCGCTCTGTTTTCCATCACAGTGCTCCATTGTGCCAGAAGCGGTTTAGTCCTGCTGGCCACATGACCCGGAAAGCTGTCTGTGGACAAACGCCGGCTCCCTTAGCCTGAAGGCAAGATGAGTGTTGCAACCCCATAGTCACCTTTGACTGGACTTAACCGTCCAGGGGTCCTTTACCATACCTTTTACCTTGTAGAAAGTCACCTTTCTTAAAAGTTCCAGGCCATGAGGTGGGCACCAGTTTCCCATGCAACAAGCCTCATCACTTCTGGAGATGCCTTGAGCTGTAACCCTCACCAGCGATACTTCCATCTTTCTGCTGCTCCCATTCTTCTTCTTATATTGATGCTATAAACAAACCCAAAGTGCAATAGCAAAAGGTTAAAATTACATTGTGGACTTTAGGAAATGTAAATTGAATATTCAGCCACTTCTTATTGAGGGGAAGTGCGTGGAACAGGTCTCGGTGTTTCGATTTCTGGGAATGGAGTTGAGAGACGACCTAACCTGGGGAGAGAACAGCAAAGACCTGGTGAAGAGAGCACAGCAGACGTTATATTTTCTGAGAATCCTCTAGAAAAACAATCTCTCAAAGGACCTGTTGATGGCATTTTACCATTGCACTGTGGAGAGCGTACTAACTTATGGTCTCTGTGTGTGGTTTGGGAGCTGCACGGCCAGGGAAAAAACAATGCTATCCAGGGTTGTAAAGACTGCAGAGAGAATAACTGGGTGCACTCTTCCCACCTTAGATCAAATCTATGCTGCCAGGTGCCATAAGAAAGCGGCAGAGATAGCACAGGATAGTATGCACACCAGAAATGATCTCTTTCAGCTTCTGCCTTCTGGAAGAAGGTATAGGGTTATAAAGGCCAGGACTAGCCGCCTGAGAAACAGTTTCTACGTTAATGCAGTTCTGGTTCTAAACGCAGCATAAGGGGCCTCTGTAGTATAGTGTATTTTAAAATGGGGTTTTAGAGTTCTTAGGGGTTTTTGAATGTTTTATGTAGTTTTGTAGTAGTTTTATGTAGTTTTGTGGTAGTTTTATGTAGTTTTTATGTAGTTTTTCAATTTCATTGTTCCACAAGGGACAATGACAATAAAGATATCGTAATCGTAATCGTACATCATGCAAAGTAAACAAGCAATAAACAAGAAGAGAAGGAAATGGTAATGGCACCAATATAAACCAACACATCCATATTCCCAGAGGTGGCGTGGAGGGTGAACGTTGAGCATCTTGGTCTGAAGCACAGGAAATAATCCCTGAAAAATCCCTGGAAACTCGCAGTTTCTGTGTAGTTTTATTTGGCAATAGCCAAAGTTGGTAAGTTCTACCACCCCCCTGCCAAATGCAGGTTTTTCGAGGGTTATTGAGATCCTAGAGTGCCAGACTTATCTGTCCACACGTTCAATAACAGCAATTGTGAGGAAGCCTGATTTAATCGTTCTAGATATTTGCTCTCCCTGTCCTTGCTGCAATTCCCTCTCAACAGGTGGGCTGTGCCCTAAATGGAAGAGGAAAGGGTGAGGGTTAGTTACAGGCTGAGCTTGGTACAGCGCCATTGTTAAGTTGTGGGTGAACATATCAGACGACACAGCGATTCTTCAGACAGCTCTTGTTTATTCACAGGCTAGAACAGAACAGAACTGAAGGGTTCAGCCAGCCTGCTTATATAAGCTCCACTACAATGCAACAGTAACAACTTTCTGTAACTATCCAATCACTATCCATTTCACTTTCAATTCCTTATTTGCATATGTGGACCTGAGTGAAAGCTATCTACAGTATCCCCATGCTGACCCAGGATGAGAACTTCAGTACATAACAGCCATGGCTGCACCAACACTGGTGAAATGCCCTTCTTTTGCACCACAGTGGGCTCCAAATGGCATCTTTGAATAGTCTTGAAGGCTGAGTTTTATGCCCTGCGTTTAAGGATCTGCAGGGAAGCAAGCAGAGGGAGGGAGCCAGAACTTGTCACTTGTCACGACCACTGAGACACCTGCTTTGCTAAGAGGCTCCTCTTTTATTTCTTCAATTCATTTCCATCCCGCCATTCCTCCAAGGAGCTCAAGGTCCTGAAGGTAATTCTCCACCTCTCCATTTATCCTCACCGCAACCCTGCAAAGTACCGTATTTCCCGTTCCGTAACATGCACTTTTTTCCTCCTAAAAAGTAAGGGGAAATCTGTGTGCGTCTTATGGAGCGAATGGTGCTGCGCAGAGAGGTAGAGCTGCGCAGTGCCCCTTCAGTGAAACGGGAGGAGAAACGGAGCCCCTTCTGTTTCTCCTCCTGATTTGCTGGAGAGGCTCTGCGCAGAGAGGGCCACCTTAACCTCACTAGGTTGTTGTGAGGTTGTTGTGTGATAGCCATTGATAGCCTTATCCTCCAGGAATTTGTCTAATCCCCTTTTGAAGTCACCCAAGGTAGTAGCTGTCGTTCAAGTTCTGTCTTTTAACCATACTGTACATTGTGCAAAGGTCTTCCTTTTGTCTGTCCTGATCTCCTACCTAGCAGCTTCCTTGGATGTGTGTGATATAAGTATCTTCAAGGTTCAGGGTATCATGATGAAACCCTTTGGTTGTTTATTAAATAGTTTAGTACAACATTTGATTCAGAATATTTTTTCCCTTGTTTTCCTCATCTAAAAACTAGGTGTGTCTTATGGTTGGGTGCATCTTATAGAGCGAAAAATACGGTAGATAAGCCTGAGAGGCAGTGGCTGGCCTCCAAGACCACCCGGTGTGCTTCATGGGGATTTGAACCCTGGTCTCCAACACTAGTCTAACCACTATGCAAGACTGTCTTTCTTGCCAGGGATGTGGAAGCTCTGGGTGGGCAGGTATCCCGGCCAATGCAGGCCATTCCTGTGATCACTGCTTGCTTTGGAAACGTAAGCTTCTCAGGCAGAGGCAAGCATACTTTCTAACCTGTAATAAACATAAGTGTGATAAATTCAGCGGCTGACCTTGTCTGGGGAAAGGCGGCTGTTCCCTTCTTCCCCGTCCTGCAGGGTAATTTGGGCCTTGCACAACCCCTGCCCATGTGCCAATTTCCACGGGCAAATAATTTGCTGCTCACCCCACCCCCTTCCCTGAACTACGTGTGGCAAGTTCCTTATACAACCATGCTCTGTTATCTGCGAACACAATCAAGCTTTGCCCTGATGTGCGAAGGAGGCAGCAATCCCCTTAATAAGGCAGCCGAGGACACACAACTTCAGGAATGAAAAGGGAGGAGACAGTTTGGACTCCGCCTGCAATGGCATTCCTTGGGTCCTGTTCTTCCTGGGGTGGACAACCCACCGCAAATCACTGCCAGTCAAATGTGATGTGGTTAAGTGGTGATGCAAGCTCTGAGAATCAAGAGGCAGCATCTTTGAGCATCTGAGCAGAGTGCTCCTGCAAAGATTGGAGGAGAGGAGAGGTTGTGGCAGAGGGGCCACCACAGCTATGGCCCTGCCAAGCTCATGCTGGCTGGCGGGGGAAGGGTAGAGGTAGAGTATGGACTTATCTCCCCGACACACACACACACACACACACACACACACACACACACACCTAGTATTGCAAAGTTGGAAGGGACCACAAGGGTGATTAATTTTTTTTAATCATTTTTATTGATTTTCCAATAAAAACAGCCAATCAACATGTCCACATCATAATCCAATTAAAAACAAAAAAACTAAAATAAAATAAAAAGGACCAAATTGTAATCCAAATTGTAATTATTAATTTTTCTGGGCTCCCCATAGTCTGGACCTCTGAAACATATCTCCAAATCTTCAGTCTTGCCTCTTCTCGTTGTTTTCATATTTTCCACATCACGAGGAAATTTTGAGTTGTTTTGTAGACAGATGATATTGGGAGACATATTGGCCCTCTCTCATGGATGCTTCAGCTGAGATTCCTGCTTCGCAGGGAGTTGGATCAAGATCACCCATGATTTAATTAATAGGAAAATTCGTCAAGTCTTAATAAGGAAAGACATTGGAAAGATGGTTCTGTGTAATCACATGATTTGGTGAGGGCTAATCCGAAAAACTAAACTGATTTTGTTTGGTTTGGGATGGTGACATTGGGCTTCATCCGTCAAGACTGCTGTGATCCTTTGATTGGCATACCTGGTTGAGGAAGGTGCTTAAGATTTGGGGGGTCCAAAGCCGCACCCAAGCTGCCCCCAGTACACCCTCCACCTTTTGGCCTCATCACCAGTGGGAACACCAAGGGCACGTCTCCTGCTACCATCACAAACCTCCTGTCCAGTTGCCGTCCCCCACAGTCTCACAGCAGACTCCCATCCCTTAGTGATCCTCCAGACCTCTGAATTTCTTCCAGTCTAGGCCTTCTTGTATGTCCCCACTTGTCTTGGGCCACCAGATCAATTATTATGTTTTCAGTCGGAGAGACAAAATCTGACCCCCTTGAATAACGGCTCCTCAAAATTCTCCCCTCAATTGAATTTGAGAGCTGACATGTGTGAATCTTCAGAATTGTTCCTTCAGGCTTGGTGTGAAAGCAAAATGCATGCTTCCCATCATTCATTTGCCCATTGGTCCACCAGCTTTTCTTCCCCCCATAATGTGAACAATGTTTTTATTTATTTACTGCATTCAAATCCCGCCTCCAAGAAGCTTGAGGTGGTATACATGTGTCTCCTCCTCAACTAATCCCGATAACAACCCTGTGAGGTAGGTTAGGTTGAGAGGCAGTGACTGGCCCAGGGTCACACCCAGTGAGCTTCATGGCGAAGTGGGGATCCGAACCCTGCTCTCCCTGGTCCTAGTTCGGCACTCTAACCACTACACCACACTGGCTTTTCAGTGCTTCTGAGGAGCACCTTGATATAAATTATTGGCAAAGGCTTTTGTTGTTTCCTCCAGCCCAGGAATGAGGCTGGCATGACGTATCTGGCTGCCTACACTTTGGGAGTGTTTCAGATCCAAGCACATCCCGAGATAATTGCAAATTAATGAGGTCCTGGGAGGTTCTTTGGGAACGGTGAGGAATTTGTGAGTAGGTGGTTGTGCGATAGACGGTGCTCCTTAGGTTTAATGATTTTGATGAGTGGCGCATCTTCTCCCCCCTCCTCTTCTCATAAGGGCAGGGAAGGCTTGGAAGTGAGGGCAGTCAAAGGAAAAAGCCAGTTAGAAAATACCATATTTTTTGCTCTATAAGCCTCACTTTTTCCCTCCTAAAAAGTAAGGGGAAATGTGTGTGCGTCTTATGGAGCGAATGCAGGCTGCACAGCTATCCCAGAAGCCAGAACAGCAAGAGGGATTGCTGCTTTCACTGTGCAGCGATCCCTCTTGCTCTTCTGGCTTCTGAGATTCAGAATATTTTTTTTCTTGTTTTCCTCCTGCGTCTTGTGGTCTGGTGCGTCTTATAGAGTGAAAAATACGGTAGTTTGGGCTGTTGGCAAAGAGCAAGCTGGGCAAGACAAGGAATATTGAGGTCTGAATATTGATCCTCACTTCAGCAGCTTGTACCCAGACCTAGACTCAAAATCCTTTTTTAAAAAAAAGATTTTTATTGATACAGCAAGAAAAAAGAAAAAAACACAAATACCAAAATACACACAGGAATAACCATAGACACATATTTTTCTTAGCAAACAATAAAACATATATTGGTCTTAACACTAAAGACCCAACCTCCCGTCTATTCCATATTTCGATTTCAGATTACTTATTGTCAGTACACACTTTTATCATAATTAAACTTTTTCTTAATATATCTAATTTCTTATATCTACCTTGCAACTATTACTGAAGTTCCTCGAATGCTGCAACAGAATTTGAACTACTATATTTATTTTTCAGATATTCTTTGAAAACTTCCCATTTTGAAACAAATTCCTGTTTTGATTTATTCTTTATTTTTTCTGATAGACCATCTAATTCGGCATATTCTGTCAGCTTGTGGATCGAATCTTGTATAGAGGGGATTTCATTACTCTTCCATTTTGCTGCGAGCAGAACTCTTGCTGCCGCCGTCGCATATAAAAAGATACCCTTCCTCTTTTGCGGAATATCCAAATCTGTTATTCCCAGGTGGTAGGCCTCTGTTTTTTTATTGAAAGACATCTTTAGCATTTTTTGCAGTTCTGCATGGATATACTCTCAGAATACCTGTATTTTCCTACATATCCACCACATATGATAGAAAGTTCCTAGACTCACAATCCTATCTTCACCGCCTCCAGGGGGAGCTCTTGTTCCAGGCATTAACACTGTTACAAAAGCCACAAATTTAGAGACCAACTGTATCTCAAAAGTCATATTTACGGGGCTCTGGTGATTTCAAGCAAAAGTAGCAGATTTTACTTTATTTTATTATTTCATTTCGTCCTTAAAATATGCTGCAGCTGCCCCCTGCCCCCACCCAGCTACAATCCTGGAGGGCCCACAGGAAGGAAACAAGGTCAGAAGGGGGCCACAGTCAGGAAAAGGTTGGGAAACACCAGTCTAATCTCAGGGCCACTAGGACATGCATTATGATGTCAAGGTCCAATTTGGTCAGGGTAACTCATAGCTCATGATGGGAAGAGGTCCCCTTGCCACTGATGCCACCTACAACTGCAACGGGAGGACCAGATCAAGCAGCACCTCCAAGCTATGAGCCTGAACAGTTCAAGCAGTGGCTTTAAATAGGTTGCAGCTATACTGGGAAGCGGGTGGTGCTGTGGTATAAGCCACAGAGCCTAGGGCTTGCCAATCAGAAGGTTGGCGGTTTGAATCCCTGTGACAGGTGAGCTCCTGTTGCTCAGTCCCTGCTCCTGCCAACCTAGCAGGTCGAAAGCACATCAAAGTGCAAGTAGATAAATAGGTACCGCTCCGGCGGGAAGGTAAACGGTGTTTCTGTGCGCTGCTCTGGTTTCGCCAGAAGCGGCTTAGTCATGCCACATGACCCAGGAGCTGTCTGCAGACAAACGTTGGCTCCCTCGGCCAGTAAAGCGAGATGAGCACCGCAACCCCAGAGTTGTTCCCGACTGGACTTAACAGTCAGGGGTCCCTTTACAGTACTTCTATACCACCAGATGGCAGTAGTCCACAGAAAGAGGCTGTATTTATACTATTATGCCACCAGGTGACAGCAGTGGGTAGGAAAAGAGGCTGCAGTTACACTATTACATTGTTTTATTACATTTAATATAATACTATTGTATATAAAATATCTTATATTTTATACACAGTAATAATTCATTTTATATATGATTTTGTTAATTGTACAGTATATATTACATATTTATCATATATTTTACAAGCAGGAACTTTCTAGTGCAGCCCTGGAAGTCGAGGAAGCCTAAAAAGTACTGTGATTTTAAAATGGATCGTGTTATTTGTTAATTTTAGGGGTGTGGGAACCTACAGCTTTGCCCTGACCCAGGGAGCACCTGATCCAGCCCCAAATTAATTGGTGGGGTAGGAGCGAATATTTAACTAGGGTTAGTTTGGTCCACCATATTAATTCAATATGGCATCTGGCACACAATTGTAGATAAATCCAGTCCAAAATGGTGTGAAACCTTGGGAAACAGCCCAGAGAAGCCTTTCACAGCTAAAATACCGTATTCTGCAGAGACTACCAAAACAACGTCCTCAGCACCCTAACCCACGGAATCACGGTTTAGAAAAAGGGGGGAGCGTCGCTCATTTCACTCTAAAATGGTGCCAAACATCAGTACAAGACCCACGAAAGCCTTTTGCAGCCAATAAACATCATTCCACAGAGACCCCCGAAATGTTTTCTTTGGCAACATAATTTGCGGGGGTCACGGCACCCCCCCAAAACCATCACCATCTGATTCACCCCTAAACGGCACTAAACCTTGAGGAATGCCCTGCAGAAGCCTTTCGTGGCCAAAAAACCGTGTTCTGCAGAGACCCCCAAAACGGCATCACATTGGTTTTGGTTATTTGGTTGAATTATTCTGATTGCAGGTTTTATATATGTTTATATTTATAAATATTAACTGTTACCAATCATTCTTGTCTCAAGTCTTCTTGGGTATGTCGGCAGACTTCTGTAATTCGTTAAAATCTTTGGTGCTGGTTTGGAGAGAATCAGACGATGTTGGGTTTTGGGGTAATACCCATGACCCTCATTTTGAGTGTCTATTGTTCCGTTTGTGGGGTTTTTGTTGCAAAACGCTGCTGCAAAACCTTTCCCCAAGTTTGCCATCAGTTTGGAGTGAATTGGATGACATTTGGTTTTTGGGTGACCCCGTGATCCCCAGCTTCGAGTACTTCTTGCTTTGTTTGCGGGGCACTGCAAAAGGAGGTGAGGTTTTTTGCTGCAAAACACCGCAAAACTTTTGCCAAAGCTTGGCGCCAGTTTGAAGCGAACCGGACAACGTTGGGTTTGGAGGCATTAGCCCTGTTTTGATGCATCAATTACTGCATCTGTGGGGAGCTGCAAAACTTTGGCACCTATTTTGAGGGGGATGCCAGATTAGGGGGTTAATAGTTAATCAAGCTTTTGGCTGGGGCTGTAGAGGGGGATGCTTCTGAGATTCAGAAGTGCCACGCAGCTCCTATCAGGTGAGCAGGCTGGAGCAAAAACGAAAAGGTGCCACACAACAGAGATAAATTAAGTGAAGTTCTGCATTTAGGTACCAAAAAAGTGAAGGGCCCCAGCCTGGGATGAGGGAGGCCTGCCTTGGTGGTAGCAGCAGCAGCCCTGAGAAGGATTCCCAGTGTCTTTGTTGGTTCTCAGTTGAGCCCAGCAGTGAGGTGTGACTGCTTAAAAAGCAGGTGCCACGAGGCTGCACTGATGTGGAGTAAGCCCATCTCCACAATGGCTCTGCTCTGCTTCCATGGGCAGAGGCAGCGAATGGTTCTGCATACCCGTTGCTGGAAGCCATAGGAGCTGCTGCATCCCATGTCCTGCTCCCCATGGCATCTCAGAAGGATGGAACCTTTGGCTCGATCCAGCTGCAGGATTCTTATTTTCTGAAACTGCTCATGGCCACTGCTCCATAGATATTGTTGCTATACAATTCCATTCACCACAGAGATGGGTTTAGGAAGCATTTCTGTATCCTTCTGCTGTGCTGAAGAAGAAATCTATGGAACAGTGGGTATATTCAGAATCACTGTTCACTATGTCTGTTTGTGGACCACTTCGGCAGCGTTGGACGTTATAAAACAAAGCTTTACGGCTTGTTTTCATCAGATAAGAATCTGACCCATTGCTTCTTTCAGAGACTTACAAAGACTTTCAGAGACTTATAAGACTTATGTTTATTTGGTTCTATGTTTTCAAGAGAATCCATCAAGAGTGCACATTTAGTGACTTTCAGAGATTTATAAGATTTCTGCTTATTTGGTTTCTCAGTGTTCCGTATAGACCATATAAAGAGTTCAATGCGCTCTACCTTTGAAGGTGACCCAGAAACTGCAATTAATCCAGAATGCAGCAACTAGACTGGTGACTGGGAGTGGCCACCGGGACCACATAACACCGGTCCTGAGAGATCTGCATTGGCTCCCAGTACGTTTCCGAGCACAATTCAAAGTGTTGGTGCTGACCTTTAAAGCCCTAAATGGCCTCGGTCCTGTATACCTGAAGGAGCGTCTCCACCTCCATCGTTCTGCCCAGACACTGAGGTCCAGCGCCAAGGGCCTTCTGGCGGTCCCTCATTGCGAGAAGTGAGGTTACAGGGAACCAGACTTCTTCGTAGTGGCGCCCGCCCTGTGGAACTCCCTCCCTTCAGATGTGAAGGAAATAAGCAGCTATCCTATCTTTAAAAGACATCTGAAGGCAGCCCAGTTTAGGGAAGTTTTTAATATTTAATGCTGCATTGTTTTTAACACTCGATTGGGAGCCACCCAGAGTGGCTGGGGAAACTCAGCCAGATGGGTGGGGTATAAGTAACTTCTTATTATTATTATTATTATTATTATTATTATTATTATTTTGCATTGTTGTACTTGGTCATTGTGTTGCCTTGGATATTACCAACATGCCTGCCTGCCCCTCTCCCTCCCGCCCCCGCCTCTCCACTCCCACTCCCAGCTGGCACCATTAAGCAAAACAGTCTCAGCTGCATGTAAAACACTTTCTAAGCAAGCAAATGGGCCTCCTCATCCGAAGAGCAGGAGAAGAGGCACCCGTGGGCGACATGCAGAGAGGGGCAGGTAGCAGTGGCAATGCCAGGCGTCAGTGGAAACGTGTGAGCCTCCTCCAAGCCCCTGCCCGCCCCATGCCACCGGCCTGCCCCAAGGAGGGAGAGGCAGCGAGCTGCTTTTTCTCTCCATCATGTCTGTGGGGCTTGTTCTGGCCGCCTTCCTGGTGGGGCGCATGGCTGCTGCCAACAGCTCTTGCCAGGCCCTCTTTAACCTGCCAGGGGACTTCATCATCGGGGGCCTCTACCCAGTCCATAGCAATAGCACTGAGAGGAACAGGACCCGCCCACTTCAGCTGTCTTCCTGCGAGAGGTGAGAGGGCTGGTTTTTTGGTGTTGTGTTGTGGGGATGGGGCTCCTCTTTCTTCTCCCATCCCTGAAGCAGAAATCAGGGCTGTTTCCTCAGCATGCTTCACCCCCTTTGACTTTTCCTCTGTCTTTGGCCAGCTGGTGGGTGACTGGGCACCTGGTTGCAGGCAGCTGTGAGGAGGCCAGAAAAGGTGCTGAGGAACACAAAAGGGGGCCTGTCTTCTGGCTGCGTCAGACCAAAAGGGGCCCACTTAGCCCAGCCTTCTCTGCTCAGAGCAGGAATCTCTCAGATAGGACTGTGGTGCAGCACACAGCGTCTTTCTCTAGCAGTTGTGCACACTCTTTTTTCCTTGGACCATCACAGAGCTGGGAGGCCAGGAATCTGGGAGAGTGCAACCTCGAGACTGTGGGTCACAATTGGCCCTGGGCTGCCCTAGGCATGCCTCTCCCCGAGACACCCACCCCTACCGTTTTAGGAGACCTCTTCTGCAGCCACCCTCCCTCTCTGCCTGCTGGCAAGTAAACTTGGAGTCTGTTTATAACTAGTTTTGACCTACAAACCCTTGCACGGCTTGGGACCTCCACACCTCGAAGGACCGCCTCTCCGCATATGAGCCCAGCTGGAATGCGCGCTTGTCATCTGAGGCCTTTACCTTCGCTCCCTGAGAGGGCCTGGAGGGTGGCAACACAAGAAGGGGCCTTTTCGGTGGTGGCTCCCCATCTGTGGAATGCTCTCTCCAGGGAGCTAGCCAGGCGAAAACATTCCTCTATTCAGGCCACCAGCCGTTAAATAATCTATGGCCTGTTAAATGCGTGTTGCGCTGGGGGCTGGGACTGTTGTTATGATTATTTAATTATGCTCCATATTATGTTTTTTATCATTATGCTCCATAAACTATGTCCTTAATGTTGTACACTGCCCTGGGATCTTTGAATAAGGGGCAGTAGATAAATCAAAATAATAATAATAATAATAATAATAATAATAATAATAATAACAACAACTACTTTTTTATATATAAATTTATTTGGTTTTTCAGATTAAAATTTTACAGTCACATATCCAACATACAATATTGAAACAAGATTCCAAAGAATCTCTGGAGCTTTCCTCCTCCCCTTTGCGGGTCCTTTTGTTAATCATTTCCTCCTGCATCTTTTATAATAATCTAAATCTTTTACCTCTCCGTTGTGTCCAAAATTCACCATTAAACTACAAGTGTTATTCCAATCCTACTAATGATTTTAACTGTTTGCAATAGTTTTTAAGATAAATTATAAATTTCCCCCATTCCTTATTAAAGTTTTGGTCTTCCTGATTTCTGATTCTTCCGGTCATATTAGCCCTTTCGGCATAACCCATCAACTTGATCTGCCATTCTTCTCTGGTAGGGTTACAAATGTGTGTGTGTGTTGAGGTACCATTTCTACAGGCTTAATTGAGCTCCGCGTTTATTTCCTCAGTCTAAACCCTTCGGGCTATGTTCATTTTCAAGCCATGAGGCTGGCTGTTGAGGAAATAAACAATTCTTCTACTTTGCTCCCCAACATCACCTTGGGATACCACATATGGGACACCTGTCAAGAAAGCCTTTACCTGCAAGCCGCCTTCCAGCTCTCCCCACAGCAGTGGTGCCGTTCACACCAAGGAGGCTGTTCCCAGAGAGTCATCGGTGTGGTGGGTCCCGACTCAGCCGAAATGACGCAGCTGACAGCAAGAGTCTTCACCTACTACGGCCTTCCGCAGGTGAGCTGCTAAATTGATGCATTAGTCTCGGTGGCCTTATTGAGAAATGGTTTCAGCATCCGACTCTGTTGCCATCTCTGCTCTGCCGAGGTGGTGGGCCTACAAATGGTCTGGTTCGTTGTGGTGTCGGCCATATTTGTGTATATGTGAACTAACTGTTGCCAGAAAAGCTGTGGAATGAACCTCAAGGGATTCTCAGGCACCAAGCAACCAGGTTGGGAGAGGGAAGGAAGACCCCAAAGGCAGCAGTTAAGTCAGCCAAATCCTTGCTAGGCCCTCACCAGTTGGGTGAATGTGTAAAGTGGAACTGGTCTGGAAGCTTTGACTTCCGCAGAATGCGGCAGGCAGGTTGCTCCCAGGAGAGGATGTCCCAGGGCTATACTGGTTGCCAGCATGCCGCTGGGACAGGTTCAAAGCTCTCATGTTAATTCATTCACAAAGCCCTAAGCAACTTGGGCACTACATGTAAAATGTCCAAATGACAGACAATAGCAAACACAGCAGGTGGCTCAGTGGGCACAGCCCCACTACCACAACGCTTGCATGCAGAAGGTCCCAAGTTCAACCCCTGTCAGGGACTGGACTGAGGAGGAATGGTGGAGACTGCCCTCCCCTCCTCCTGCACTTCCCAGAGAAGAGGGAGAGACAGTATAGATTTAGAACAGCGGTTTGCAGAAGGTCACAGTTCAGAGGCTGCAGAAGGAAGAAGCTGGGAAATATTGGGAGAGGAACAGGGAAAAGAAGCAACACCAGGGGAGAGACAGTTGACAGATTCAGTGACTTGAGAAAGCATTCCACAAACACCCCTCCTAGGACCCAGCGGGCATTGAAAGTAAAACAGAAAGCTCAGAGGCAGAAAGCACAGATCAGCCAATGTAGGGATGACACATAATAGGAGAGATGGAGGGGTTTACTCAGAGCAATGCCATTATCCAAGAGAGACTGCATTTCTGCATCCGGGGGGGGAGGAAGGGGGTGCGGTGGGGGCGGGTTAGCCCAGGTTTCACCACTGACGGGGGTGAGAAAATGCGGGGCGGCACCCATCACAGGGCCTGCAGCGCACCCATAGCTGTCAACTTTCAGATTTAAAAAGAAGGGATCAGCAGCCTCACCTGTCCCAGAGACAGTCTACGGGATATCTAACAATCCAGGATAGCAGCGGGAAGCAGTGGAAAATGGCACTGGAATAAGGGAATTTCCCGCAAAAAAGGGAAGGTTGACACTATGAGCGCGCCTGAGCCACGCATCTTTCCTGGGAGTGACACAGTGGCTTGGGTGACCGCAGACTCCGCAGTGCCCCGAATGGTAGGGCGGCTGAGTGGGAGGAGGCAGGCAGACTCCTCGGAGGCCCTGCAGAACGTCCTGCCCCGGCTGGCCCCACCTCTGGACACAGGGCACATGCGCCACCCCAGGCACCCAATCAGCTTGCTCCGCTGCTGTCGATGTCTCTCTCTGTGAATATTGACTAAAAGACATTGGTAAGAGCTTCTTGTCTTTCCCTTACTGGCAGACTGCCGTGAGGGAGGGGAAACAGATTCCTTGAAGCCTGACAAGCCCCTTGCATCTGGAATCTCCAGGCAGGGCTAGGAAACATTCCCTGCTGCCAGGCAGTGTCAACCACATAGAACTAGGTGTATGTTGTTAATACGTTGTTTAATGGCCAGTGGTTGCTCATGTTGTAGTTGTTAATGTTTTTGTTTTTATTTTTTTTCAAAAATTTTTATTGATTTTCAAAATTTCAAAACAGACATACATACATCCTGTTTAAATCTTGGTAACATTATTAAGTGACTCAAATCCCCTTGGTTGAATTTCATCATATATCATTATAACAGTTTTCCAAAATCTATTTTTTCATTCATTCTTCCTAATTTAACTTTAAACATCTTAAAACTTATCTTTACATATTTGAATCCTAAGCCTATCTATTTATCTGCAAGCTTGTCCAATTAAGTTATCTTAACATATTTAGCTAAATAGTCTTTAAATTTCATCCATTCTTCCTGATACTCCTCCTCCTTCTGGTCGCGGACTCTTCCAGTCAGGTCAGCCAGCTCCAAAAAGTCCATCATCTTCATCTGCCAATTTTCCACTGTTGGTATTTCTTGTGTTTTCCAATTCTACGCTAACAAAATTCTTGCTGCAGTTGTGGCATACAAAAACAATTTAACAACTTTTGGGGGCAATTCCAAACCTGTTATTCCAAGAAGAAAGGCCTCTGGTTTCTTAATAAATGTATATTTCAACATTTTTTTCAATTCGTTATAAATCTTCTCCCAGAAGTCTTTCACCTTGGGGCTGTAGTTGTAAATGTTTTTAAACTTGGTTGCGAGTAGTAGGTGACTAATGGACGCGATAAATGAGAGCTCTCCCACTTCCTCCATCAGCACCTGGTAAGAACACACTCTGCCCTGGGCACTCTCTGAACTGTGCACACACCATTGCATATTGCCCTCCTGCTTTTAAAAATGTGCCTGTCTCCTGTCCAGGTCTCGTACAGTATCAAGGAAGAGATCTTTGCTGACAAGAAGCTCTTTCCGCTGCTTTTCCGTACGATCCCTAGCAATGACCACCAGGTCTCGGGGCTCATCTCCTTGATCTCGGCCTTCGGCTGGGAGTACGTCTCCGCTGTGGACAGTGGCACCAAAGCCAGCGAGAAAACAGTTCAGTCTTTGATTGCCAAGGCAGCAGCCAAGGGCATCTGCATTTCCTACCAGGGGCTGATGACGGCCGATCTCCGCATCTTGGAAAGCCGGCTGCAGAGGGTGATTGAGAACATAGAGAAAGCCAGAACCAACGTTGTCGTTGTCCTTTCCAATGCGGTCATTACCAGGAAGTTCTTCCACGCTGTCATCAAACTGAAGATCAAAGGCAAAGTCTGGATCGCACCCGAGTCCTGGATCTTAACTGACACGATTGCTTCCATACCGAACATCGAGCAAACAGGCACCGTGCTTGGACTCACCGTCAAGCCAGTCAAACTGCCTCAATTTGTACACTTTGTTGGGAAAACGCTACAGCGCTCCCCGTCAAACAAGACGGATGGCCCTTTGCTCTCTGAGGCCCCGACGGTGGAGGCTTGCTCCCAGTCCTGCGATGAGAACCAACTGCTCTCCCCGGACGCTTTAGCCAACATTTTGAACAGTTCCGTTTGGCAGTGGTCTTTCTATTCGTATGCTTCCGTCTATATCCTGGCCGAGGCCCTCCACAACCACCTGGGGTGCAGCCTGCAAGGATGTCCAGCAAGCAAGGAGTTCAAGCCACGGCAGGTAATAAGAATAAGAATAAGAATTTTTTATTTATACCCCGCCCTCCCCAGCCAAGGGGATACAAGCAATGATAAAAACAAGTTGAATGATTACAACTTAAAAACAACATTAAAATATTGAAACATTAAAATATTAAAATGTAGCCTCAACGCAGGAGGAGAAGGAAAGGAAAAAAGAAAGAGAGGGAGGGAATCAAATTGGCCCCCAAGCCAAAGGCCAGGCGGAACAACTCTGTCTTACAGGCCCTGCGGAAAGAAATCAGATCCTGCAGGGCCCTGGTCTCATGAGGCAGAGCGTTCCACCAGGCCGGAGCCAGAGTTGAAAAGGCCCTGGCTCTGGTTGAAGCCAATCTAACTTCCTTAGGGCCCGGGACCACTAGGATGTTGCTATTTATGGAAGCTCCCATGGAATATGCTCCCATGGAGGTAAGTTCAGGGGAGCAGGTGTTGCATGCCACCACTGCTGCTGCTGTTTTGATAAATAGCATCCTCTCCCCGGGGCTTTTCCTTTCAGCTCCTTTGCTCCTTCCCAAACATCTGGTATATTTGGGATCAGGCTGCTCCATATCTCCCTTTGTTCAAAGGCAGGCTAGGAAGCATCTGTCCTTTACCCTCAATGCCTGGAGGAAGACGGCTTGCGGCACCAAGGGACTAAAGCGCATTTGCCACTCGCCTCCCTCCTGTGTCCATGTGCAACATGTCTAGTTGTATTATTATTATTTTTATTAATTGTTTTTTTTCTCTTTCTTATTATGTTTTTACTGAAATTTTATTGGTGTTAGGCGCCCTGAGCCCAGCTCTGGCCGGGGAGGGCAGGGTATACAGTGAGGGGCAAAAAGTATTTGATCCCCTGCTAAATTTGCCTGTTTGCCCTCTGACGAAGAAATGACCAGTCCGTAATTTTAATGGTAGGTTTATTGTAGCTGTGAGAGACAGAATAACAACAGGAAAACCCCCAGAAACCCAGAAGACAAAAGTCAGAGATTGGTGTGCATTATAATGAGTGAAATAAGTATTTGATCCCTTTGCAAAAGATGACTTGGTACTTGGTGGCAAAACCCTTGTTGGCAATTACAGAGGTCAGGCGTTTCTTGTTGGTGGCCACCAGGTTTACACACATCTCAGGAGGTATTTTGTCCCACTCCTCTTTGCAGATCCTCTCCAAGTCAGTAAGATTTTGAGGCTGATGCATAGCTACTCAAACCTTCAGCTAGAGTTAAACGGGCAAATTTAGCAGGGGATCAAATACTTTTCCCCCTCACTGTAAATAAAATTTGTTGTTGTTGTTGTTAGTTATTGGTGGTGTGACTTAATAGCATCCGATAGGTGTCAGCTAGAGCCTCTGCAGCAATGGCTGTGGTCAGAGCAGTTTCCCCAGCTCACTCGGCTCAGAGACCCAAGGCAAGCAGGTGGCATTCAGATGTCCACGGCAGTAGCTGCCTTTAAGATCAGGTGCCCTGAGGTTGTGGGAGGAAAGGGAAGAAACTTGAAGCAGATCTCTCCCATCACCCGGGAGAGGAGTGGGTGCAGTGTCTGTAGCAGAGCTTTTTCTTTTTCTTTTTTTTAAAAAGGAATTTCCATGGGGGAGCAAGAGAGTAAAGTAAAGGTAAAGGGACCCCTGACCATTAGGTCCAGTCGTGGCCGACTCTGGGGTTGCGGCGCTCATCTCGCTTTATTGCCCGAGGGAGCTTGCGTACAGCTTCCGGGTCATGTGGCCAGCATGATTAAACCGCTTTTGGCGAACCAGAGCAGCGCACGGAAACGCCGTTTACCTTCCCACCTATTCATCTACTTGCACTTTGACGTGCTTTCGAACTGCTAGGTGGGCAGGAGCAGGGACCGAGCAGCGGGAGCTCACCCCGACGCGGGGATTCAAACTGCCAACCTTCTGATTGGCAAGTCCTAGGCTCTGTGGTTTAACCCACAGTGCCACCCGCCATGGGGGAGCAAGAGAGTTATAATGCCAAAAGGGCACTTTTAACCTTTTCATTAATATTAACTAATTTAAATAAATAAAAAATAAATAAATGCCATGAACCGTGCATTTTAACAGCAAATCGTTGTACAGTGGTAAAGGTAAAGGTAAAGGTACCCCTGCCCGTACGGGCCAGTCTTGACAGACTCTGGGGTTGTGCGCCCATCTCACTTAAGAGGCCAGGGGCCAGCGCTGTCCGGAGACACTTCCGGGTCACGTGGCCAGCGTGACATCGCTGCTCTGGCGAGCCAGAGCCGCACACGGAAACGCCGTTTACCTTCCCGCCAGTAAGCGGTCCCTATTTATCTACTTGCACCCGGGGTGCTTGCGAACTGCTAGGTTGGCAGGCGCTGGGACCAAGCAGCGGGAGCGCACCCCGCCGCAGGGATTCAAACCGCCGACCTTTCGATCGGCAAGTCCTAGGCGCTGAGGCTTTAACCCACAGCGCCACCTGTGTCCCAGTGTACACTGTACACACTGTGTACACTGTGTGTACAGTGGTACCTCAGGTTAATAACTTAATTCGTTCTGGAGGTCCATTCTTAACCTGAAACTGCTCTTAACCTGAAGCACCACTTTAGCTAATGGGGCCTCCCGCTGCACCGCCGCTGCATGATTTCTGTTCTCATCCTGAAACAAAGTTCTTAACCCGAGGTACTGTTTCTGGGTCAGCGGAGTCTGTAACCTGGAGCATCTGTAACCCGAGGTAGCATTGTAATTTAAAGAAACTTGGCATTTAAATTCTAACTAAATATGCCCAGAATGCCTGACATAATTTTTCTATAAAATCCTGCTCAGCGTGAATCTCTGGAGAAGGCTGACATTGTCTCCTGCCTCCAGCTGAAATAAAGCAACCAATTTCAGGCCCCAGGGATCATCATCTCTCAGGCCAGTGTTTAGCTGTGCTACCCACACATCCTTCAACAAGCACAGTAAACACCTCCCCCTGCACCCCCCAAGAGGCAATTATCTTCTCATTTCAGTTTTATGAAGCATTGTACAAGGTGAACTTTCCTCTGCAAGACAACACCATCAAATTTGGCCAACAGGGAGATCTGTTCCTGGGCTACAACGTCATCACCTGGAGCTGGGAAAATGGCACAGCTGCTTACAAGACAATTGGCAGCTACAGTTCCCAAGCCCTGAATATCAACAAGTCTGAAATCAGTTGGCCAGCTCCAGGGAATCAGGTAAGACACCAGGCGAAACACCTAGAAAGAAGGAAAACACAAGCGATGCTGGATGGGGATGATAGATGTTGGGAGAGAGAAGTTTGGAAGAGATTCTTACTCTCCTTAGCAGAGCTAAGCACAGTGGCGGATGCTCCAATTTACATCTGCCCACCTTTAAACAAATGTTCCCCACATAAATGCTCAGGCTAGAATAAATCACAGGGACTTAGCTTTCCAAATAAGTGAAGCTTTTACTCACAGAGATTCCGGAAGTTACAAGAAACAAGTCTCTATCCACTGGCAGTAAAAATAAGAAAGAAAAGGTTCCAAATGACTCCAAAAAGAACTTGGTTTCCATATGAAAAGAATCATGCAATCTGTTAACCTAAAGACGCAGACTTTAAAATCTCCTTTTTGGAGAGATTCAGTTATATTGCAGGGAATCCAGTTGCTTATTTCAGGAAGCACAGAGGGGGAAAGAGAGAGAAGGGGTGGGGAGGAACCTGAGCTCAGGTTAACCCTTTCATTCACACAGCTGTGAGTCAGTAGCTAGATCTTACAAAAGATGGGAGCTGTACTCCAAGCATTTGGAGGACATCAGATTGGGGAACAGCTTGGGGCTTACTTGGACATAAAAGAACCTCAGTCTCAGTGACCAAAAAGATCTTTCTGAGAAGCTTCATCTTGCTGCTTCCATGACATCCACATTTTGCCTATCCAAGGCGTTGCTGCAGCTCCTGGATAATTTACAATATCCTACATTTACAATATCCTACATTTTAATTTTAAATTTTTTCATTCATTCATTTAGACAAAGTAATAATCATAAATAAATAAGAATAAACATGTGTACCCCACCACTGAGACCATTCCATTGTAACTATCCAGCCTCCCAAAATTTCAACACCTTGTGATGGTTTGACCTCCTTCTGTTTTAACAGTACACTACATTTTTCTGATATAATATCCTACATTATCCTACATTTTTCTCAACATAGATTTGCATAAAAGCCTTGTGATATTGGCAGACTGATTTGTTATTCCTTTTTAATGACGCCTTTTAATGACGGATACCACACTGCATGCAGTGCAGTGAACTACCGACTGACTTTCACGAGTCGCCAGCAACTCAAATGCCTCCACCTAACCAAACTCTCCTGCTCTAGGTCCCCAAATCATATTGCATAGCAGTGTGTGAAGTGGGTCAAATCCGAAGCAAGCAATTGCTGGAGGAGTGTTTATGTCGCTGTGATGACTGCCTGGAAGGGACCTATCAAAACGAAACAGGTGAGTGCAAACACCGCGTGGCTCAGAGAGCCACATTTGTGAATCTGAAGACCGGCCTCCGCTATGAGCTAGACAAGTTCTAGCTTCCTCCCTTGACTCAGAGGTCATCAGTGCCAAGTAGGCAGAGGCGGAAGGCAGGAAAGAGTCCCAAGGTGTAGGAGTTACGAGTGTCAGATAATGTGCTGGGTTCAAATCCCCATTCATGAAGTCTTTTGTGATGGCGCCAATTCCGCCGAATGAACAACAGTCCAGGACAGGAGCGCAAAGGGCCTCTACTGTTCACTTTTGCCTGTCCCTTCATGGGCTGACAGAGGGTCCTCTGGAGGGATTGTTTTTGTTCTGAGTCACAACACAGCTTCTCCCTCTGCCCTTTTCCCCTCTTTCCCAAGCAGAGACTCAGGCAAAGGGCTCTTTGTGGATGGCAACACAGGCTCCAGCAATTGTCTCTATCTGTGACTCCACGACCTTTGCAACGGCCCATGCCGAGCTTTGCACAGAGTGTGGGGCTCTGCAAAGCCCCAGGAAGCTCACCAGTTATAAGACATCATCTGGGGGAAATGTGGGATTAAAAAATAATTATTAATTAATTATTACGTATCATGATTATTATGATTATTATGCCAGATTTTGCACAGAGACTGAGGATTGGCCAAAGCCTTTTTCACTGTCCACAATGGGAAGGCAGGGCTCAAAAGCAGAACTTTAGAGCTGGAAGGGACCCCAAGGGTCATCTAGTCCAACCCCCTGCAATGCAGGAATCTCCGCTAAAGCAAATGGCCATCTAAACTCTGCTTAAAAACCTCCAAGGAAGGAGTGTCCACAACCTCCCATGGGAGACGGTTCCACGGTTGAACAGCTCTTACTGTCAAAAGTTTTTCCTGATGCTTAGTCGGAATCTCCTTTCTTGTAACTTGAAGTCATTGGTTCGAGTCCTACCTTCCATAGCAGGAGAAAACAGGCTTGCTCCCTCTTCCATGTGACAGCCCCTTGGACATTTAAGGATGACCATCGTATCTCCTCTCAGTCTCCTCTTTTCTAGGCTAAACAATACAGTGGTACCTCGGGTTACATACGCTTCAGGTTACAGACGCTTCAGGTTACAGACTCCGCTAACCCAGAAATATTACCTCAGGTTAAGAACTTTGCTTCAGGATGAGAACAGAAATCGCGCTCCGGTGGCGCAGTGGCAGCGGGAGGCCCCATTAGCTAAAGTGGTGCTTCAGGTTAAGAACAGACCTCCAGAACGAATTAAGTTCTTAACCCGAGGTACCACTGTACCCAGCTTCTTCAACCATTCCTCATAAGGCTTGGCTTCTAGACCCTTGATCGTCTGAGCTGCCCTTTTCTGCACATGTTCCAGCTTGTCAACATATCTTTCCTAGCCTGGGAGAGATCCCTGCACGGAAGTCCTGGAGAGTCAATGTAGCAACAACACTGAGCTAGTCGGTGCCTGCCTCGGTGTAAGGCACTTTCTTCTACTTCTAAGCTGACTGAGCTTCTCCTTTCGTCCTCTTCAGGTGGAGACACTTGCATCCTGTGCCCCCCGGGGATGTGGTCCCCTCTGAAGAGCAGCACCTGCTTCCCCCCGCTCATCACGTATCTCGACGTCACCACCACCACCATCTTGGCCCTGGTAATCCTGACCATCGTCGACTTCTTCCTGCTCTTTGGCTGCTTGCTGGTTTTTGCCCTCCACCGTCAAACGCCGGTGGTCAAAGCGGCCGGGGGCAAGCTGGCTTTCGTCATGCTGGCCTCGCTGCTGGCTTCCTGCACCACCACCAGCCTGTTCGTCGGGAAGCCCACCGAGGTCATCTGCCTGATCCGGCAGCCCTTGTTCGCCATCAGCTTCACCGTCTGCGTCTCCTGCCTCCTGGTCCGCTCCTTCCAGATCATCTTCATCTTCAAAATGGCCTGCAAGCTGCCCCCCGGAGCCGCCAAGTGCTGGGTTAAGTACAAAGGCACCTACGTCTCGGTTGGCCTCAGCTGCGGCCTGCAGGCCCTCATCTGCCTCCTCTGGCTCCACTTCTCCCCGCCTACATTGCAAGAGGATTTTGTGAGCGAGAGGGAGGTCTACCTGCAATGTTCAGAAGGCCACTTCATGGGGCTAGGAGGGGTGCTGGGCTACATCACCCTGCTGGGCGGTGCTTGCTTTGCCTTCGCCTTCTGGGGCCGCAACCTGCCCAAGAATTACAGCGAGGCAAGGCTCCTCACCACCAGCATGCTGGTCTTCCTCATGGGCTGGGGCTGCTTCATGCTCATCTACATCACCACCGAAGGGAAGGGCAAAGGGATCCCTGCCTTGCAGATGTTCACGGTGCAGACCAGCGTCTACGCCATCCTCTGCACCTTCTTCCTGCCCAAATGCTACCTGATCCTCTTCCGGCCGCAGTTCAACACGGTGGCCCATTTCCAGACCTGTATCCAAGCCTACACGGCCACAGTCAGAAACGCCGAGCAGTGAGAAGCCTTCCTTGGGGCGGGGGAAAAGGCTGAAGCACCCGCTTCTCCCACAGGAGAAAGCCCGGAAGGACCGCGGGAAAACTTCTGCTTCAACAAGAAACAGGGGAGCCTGGAGACAGGGGCTGCACACTTCACCTGTGTTGTAAACGTAGGGCGGGTGCTCGGAATCAGAGAACGTCTGTGCACCCGAGGGCCAAATAGCAGAAACTACAGAGTGAGGCTGCATTTATATATTCCAAGCTTCTGAGAATTCGGTGTAGAATTTCAATGGATTTTAGGGCAGAGGTTCAATGAAAACAGGATTGTCGACGGTGCTGCTTGGCTACTGCCAAAGAGCACTGGTCCACACATAAGCAACTCTCTCTGCCACTTGTCTGTGTAATCTTTATTAGGGATCCTACGTAAGAAAGTGGTAGCTGCTCCTCTTCCCTCCACCACCATCAGAAGGCAAGATCAAAGGCCCAAGTAAGACACCCTCTTTCCAGAATTAGGGCAGGGATAGGGAAGCCTTAGGGGGGACCCCCTCTAGATGCAGCTGGAGTTATGCTTGTCGTCGTCATCCTCCCTGACTCTTGGCCACATGGTCTGCTGGGGCTGATGGGAACTGGGAGCTCACACAATATTGGGCAGGTCCCCATTCCTGGTACAGCAGGAAGGAGGAGGGTGAAGAGGAGTAAAGTCAAACTAAAGGAGAATCTGGGGAGGGGGCTGTTCCTTCACACTTCAGCACCATCTACCCAGGGCAGCAGAATTATTTTACAAAACTTTCTGTTGGTGTTTTCAAACTGATCCTTAAGTTCAGTAGGGGTGATCTATGAAGGGGTATCCCCACTGTAAGGTGCCCCTGGGGCAAGGCATTTGACTGTTTTTGTAAATAATTTACAGGTTTGCTGCTAGGGTTTTTTAAACAACCAAGCGGTATATAAATTTTGTTAAATAGGATAAATCAATGCTTTGGAACACTTAGCCAAAAGTAGACTCGATTCAGCATCAATTCAACTCAAGGATTTTAATAACATGCATAACACCTAAGTTCAAGTTAGGGTGCGTGGAAGAATTGTGTTTTTGTTGGTTTTTGCATTGTTTTCCTACATTTGGGGGGGGCAGTCATACCCCTGCTGTGGACAAGTGTGTGTCTGTTTTTATGTTGGATGGCATCTCAAACAATTGAGGCGTCCCTTCTGGATTTTAGGCACGCAACTGCATTGATCCAAAGCTGCTTTCTTTCTCTTAAACATCTATAAATAGTGAATATGAAAATTAAGCCTAGAAGTCATTTGTGCGTAGTCAACATGAAAAATGTCTCAACCATCTATGTATTCCCTGCAGTACTCTCTCAGAATCGTTCTTATTTAATCACTTCCCTCAACATTTATCTTCTATTTGCATGACTTGACTAGGCAAACCAGATAATTTGATAAGCAAACACTGTTTTGCACGGAGGTCAAAATGCCATTTTGCACCTGTGATTCTGCAATTTAGGCTTCAAAAGTTTTGCTAGAAAGGGGGAATGGAGGCCGTGGCTTCAACCTATCCCTTGTCAGTTACTTGCTCCATTGATGGTCTGGTGAAACCTTTCATCTTTTCAAACAATGAAACAAATCCACCCCTTTGCCTATGCTGAAGCATTGCAAGACAAATACGTGGCTTCATCTGATAAAGCTTAGCTGAATTCCAGCCCCAGGATGGCTGCCCACCTAGCCCCAACTTCATATGGCTTCAAGGCCACCATCTTAGCAAGCCTGTTCTGCAACACATTTGGGTAGCAGGTGGTCACTGCTTAATTTTTACAGTTCGGTGGTTTTATTTTTGCTGTTGTACTCACAGATTTTTTAAAATTGTTTTATTGGGATAAAAGATAAAAGAACAATGGGATGTGAATTCTTAAATAAATAAACAGGGCCACAAATACAAGACAAACCTCTTCAACAGAGTTCCTCTTTTATTGAAAGCAAGTGGGTCTCGGAAAACACAAAAGGGACTTGGACAGCAGCACCTTCCCCTCCAGGCTGCTTCAAGTTTCCAGGCTTAAGTGCAACTATCATCTCTGCTGCTGCTGCGCTTAAGGGGGCTGCCTGACCTGTGTGAGAGTGTGTGTTGCTATTGCTATAAAAGGGAAAAAAGGCTTTCTGCCACAAGGCTTTCTCCTCTTTCAGCAAGGCATTGCCCTAGTCTTTCAGGACAAGGGGGGCCTTCACCTGAGCGGCCACCTCTTTTCCCAGCAGCGTTTCCACAATCACAAGGCCAAACTCGAAACTGGTGCCGGGTCCCCGACTGGTGAGGATGTGCCCATCTTTTTCCACGCGGCTCTCAGAGTATTTGTAGTGGTCTTCAGAGGAAAGCACAAGGAAAAAACCAAAACAGAACAGGTTACTCCAGCAGGCATCAGCCACAGGAAGCTGACTTGAATGTGTAGGAAGTAACTCCACCCCCACCTATGAACATCATCCACTGTAGCAAGGAGAGAAGCCGCAATTCTCATCCTTTATTTATTGCATAAAATTTATATACTGATGGTTTGTAAGGGGGGAGGGACACCCAAAGAGGTAAAAACCTCAAACTTTGAACTGCCACCAGATTTAGGTCTCACAGAATTGGCGATTTCTCAAAACCAAAGTCTCTTGATAATATGCATACGTTACCCAACATTCCTTTTGGGGGAAAAGGATCTTAATTACAATCCTGAGCTGTGCTTCACAAAACACTGTCTGTGCAAGTCAATCTCTGCCGTGCGCCTGCAGCCACCTACCTCCACTCATCATCTTGTCTTTGGCCAAGGGATGGGTTGTCACTTTGCATCCGTATCCGATGCCATGTGCCAGCAGAGCCGTGGGTCCTAGAGATCAACAAAGAGCCGTCACATGTGCACACTTTATAGCGGGAACCCTTTTTTTGGAACCCGGGGCCACATTTACCATGCTGGAAAGCTGTCCCAGCATCGAAGTGGCAAGTGAAGCCAGATCCCCAAAAGTGTTGGGGATCCCTCACCCTTCCATTACCACCATCACACGCCCTACCCATGCAGGATTTGGGAGGAATGGTTAAGTGTGTGCAATTAATAAGCTTGAAATGATAGCATTAGGTTTAAATGAAGGAAGGCCATAAAACCTCACTACCCCCCCCCCCCCCCCGTTTTCACAAAACTTCCAAACATGTGGGATGACGATTCCCCAGTTGGAAACAACCAGCAATTAAGTTATGCAACTTGTAGTACACCTATGACCATTTGCTTGGGAGTAAGTCCCACTGACGTGGGTGGCACTGTGAGTTAAACCACAGAGCCTAGGACTTGCCAATCAGAAGGTCACGGTTCAAATCCCCACGATGGGGTGAGCTCCCGTTGCTCGGTCCCTGCTCCTGCCCACCTAGCATGTCAAAGTGCCAACCTAGCATGTCAAAGTGCAAGTAGATAAATAGGTACCGCTCCAACGGGAAGGTAAACGGTGTTTCCGTGCGCTGCTCTGGTTTGCCAGAAGCAGCTTAGTCATGCTGGCCACATGACCTGGAAGCTGTACGCCGGCTCCCTCGGCCAGTAAAGAGAGATGAGCGCCGCAACCCCAGAGTCAGTCATGACTGGACCTAATGGTCAGGGGTCCCTTTTACTCCCTTTAAGTCCCACTGAACAAAGTACAACACATACTGAACTGATCTACATAACTAAGAGAGAGACAAAACTAAGAGAGGGAACATTTATGCAGAGTTGAAAGTGATCTCCCTCCTTTTAATCTGGCGACAAAACCACCATTGTGCCCTGTGTCATTAACAAGTCACTAAAGGATTAGCCCTGGTTAAACCACTGAACTGGAAGAGGAAGGTAACAGGAAGTTTGGTAACACCTTTTGGGTGTGCAGAGCTAGCACAGAACCCAGAGTCCTGCCGGTAAGTTTCCTGTGGGGAAGGCGCTGGGCGCTGGTGAAGCTGACTCCTCCTCACACCCTATAGGCCAACTTCGACAGGGGGCTGGGGCTTCCCACCTATCAGTCACCTGGTGTCGCCATGACTGCAGGTCGTTTGACAGGTAGGTGGCTCTGCCCATATGTCAAAGTCAGCCCCACCTGCACCCTAAGGAGGAGGTTGGCTGGTTCTTGCATTTGCAAATACAAATAAGCAGTTGGAAGGATTATTATTGCCCCAAAGAAGAGGGAGATTGGTGTTTGCCCATTGGCCAGAAGAAGCCAATTCCCAGCAGGGAAACCCTTGCGTGGAGAATGACACGCACTCCCACTTCAGAGGAGTTCCCACAGCAAAAGTGTCTAAGGAGAGACTGAGCCAAGGATCCCCACTACAGTGAGAGGCCTCCTGGAGTGGCAGGCCAAGCTTGAGACATCCACATGCATTTCTTGCAAACAGATCCCTTCGCAAGAGCCAACCCAGAATGCTTTTGAGATGAGGGTGCGGAACCCGACACTCGCAGCACCCAAAGGCCAAGCGGTGAAAGAAGGTCAAGCCACACCACATATGGCAAATACAGCACAGCCCGGCCAGCCACTCTGTCAGAAGCAGCAAGGAGGGAAGAGAATCACAGCCAGCAGCTGCTAACTGGAAGAGGGACCTAGGATTCCATGGGGGAAATGCAGCTATTTCTGCAGTGTTATTTTGTGTCACATCCCAACTCAGAGAAGCTGCCCCTAAAGGAAGCCTCCCTTCGAAAAACAAACCAGGCCTGCTTCGCTGTATAAACAGAGCGTTTTCCATATGGGGGCAAGCACAATTAAAAGGATTGTTATCTTCAAATTTCTCTACCCGTTGAGGAGACAGCTTTTCAACTCTCAGTTTTCAAACCCGCAAGACTTGCAGCCGGCCGATATTAGTTGTGTTTTTCTTTACACCATCAGTGGCACAAGAAAGCCAAACCTCAGAAGTGAGGCAGCCAATGGCATCAGCTGTGGTAGGTGAAGCTCTATGCAGGGTTGGTATCCTGGATCTTTGGAGTATTGGGTGCAGACCTTGATAGCATACCTGCACAGATGGCAGCAATCAGACCTTTCCTGCCATCTTGGTCTTTCAGTACCTCCTTCACAGCAGGCGACTGCAGGGAAATATATTTGATCAACAAGATATCCTTTTCCAGCTATGCACACAAGAAGGCTGTTATGTATCAGAACTGGTTGTCTAACAAAGAGAAAGGGTACAAAGGAAGGTGTCGGAAGATTTTGTTGTTACTAGATGACTAAAGGAAACTACTTCTTCCGTCCCCTGCCCCCACACCCCAAAATGTGCCATTGGACCCTCTTTTGTTTCAACACCACTCGAGTAAGCCTGGCTCAGTTGTGGCTTTTTTGTATCTACAGCCTTATACAAAGGAAGGGAACGTGGACCAAGTACCCCCAGAAAAGAAACCAGTTTGGCTTTAGACACACCAAAGCAGTTGCAACATTTACTTTGGACTTTGGAATGATTGCACTCTGCTTCCTTCACTTTCAGAACGGGAGAATATTTGCTCAAATAGGAGGGAAGTTCCCACATTTCCCCAAGTTGTTACCTCTGACAAGTTCTGAGCTCCCAGGTTCCCTCCTGGCAAGACCACGACATCATAGGGTCCCTAAAAATAGGAAAAAGCATTAGCAAAAGAAAAGCATGAAGACTGGAAAAACAAAAGCAAACATCTTATTTGCAGCTATCCTTTAGCAGGCAACCGAACGCTCAGTATTGTGCCATGGCTCAATCCTGGAGTAAACAGAAATAAGAGCCTCTGGTGTGACGGTTTTCCCTTCATCATTAAAACTACAGGATTTTGGGGTTTGTGGGTGGGCAGAAGAGATCTTCCAGATCAGAGGATGCTACTTCCAGACAGATTTGATCCTAGCATCTTTCCCGTCCCTCCAAAAGTTATAAATGTTGTGGGGTGTTTTGTTTTTTCATAGTGTCATTTCTTAGCATCTGTTTGGCATGTAAGGTCATAGTGTTTATTTAAACTCAGTGGCACTGAGAATCACTATCCACATTTGCTAATGGAACACCACTTAGAAACTTGCAAGTTCAACCACTGCATTTCCCTTCTGTGGCCATGATTCCATGAAGCCACATGCAGGCACCGTGAGAGGTTTCTCCACAGTTCCCAGAGTCACCATTTGCCTCTTTACCAGTTGGAGTTTCCAGCTCCTCAGCAATTCCCCCTTTCTCCTATTATTATCACTGTGCAAGCTGAAGGTACCCTTAGGCCACCCCTAGATGATGATGAAGAAACTCAGGCCTAATATGAAAGAGGCGGGTCACCCATTTTTTTGCAACATGGAATCTGTGTGGCACCAACCTCCTTCCGGGCATCTTCCAAACTCTTGTCAGGACAAATTAAGACATCTCGGCTGCACTGCACAGGCTCTTTTCCAGTCAGGCCGGCTACAGTCACAGAGATCTGGTGAGAAAACAGACAGCTTTGCTTTATTTGCCAAAATCTACTGAGTCACCGAAGAAATGGAAATAGTTTGGGGGAGGTAAATTTTTGCATTAGTGGTCCCCAGCACAATGGGGATTTAGTAAATTTGCATATAGCGTGTCTACTCCCCCACCCAATCCATCAGCAAGTAACCAACCCCACCCGCTATTATTCAAAAAGTTAACTCTCTGAAGAATCACTTGAGAGAAATCTATACAGGGAGCAACACAATCCATAATTGAACAATATCTCCCACCTCTCCCTGGCTCCAAATAAATGTCTGCAGACACTCTAGCATACCCCCTCTAAATATGTGAGCATACAATAGCTGTTAAAGAGGCATACGTGGAATTAAGCGGCTATATCAAACTCAGAGGACTAATGGTTGGTCTGCACAAGTAGCCAATCAGAAAGAGATACTGTCTCCGTCCCCTGTAACTGGCCTGTTCTGCAGTCCAGCCCTGCTCTACAGCACATCATTTTTGCGTCTAGCAGGTGCCAGCCAGCCTGCTTCTGGATAGCTTTTTGGATGGTGTGGTTTACTTTACAGTGGAACATCTATTTGCGACCATAATCCATTCTGGAGGCCCGTCTGGAGGTTGAAACAGGTCGCTAGGAGAGGCGCCATTGTGCACAGGCGCGGGCAGTGATTGCCCACTTCTGTGCATGTGTGAACGGTGATTGCTCGCTTCTGTGCATGTGTGAACAGCGATCACCGCTTCTGCGCATGCGCGAATGGCGGCAAACCCGCTGGTTACTTCCGGGTTTGCTGTGGTTGCACCTTGGAACGACCGTAAGAAGAGGCAGTGGTAAGTAGAGGTTCAACTGTATTTCACTATTTTGTTTATTAGAACAGGGTTTACAACATTTACAAGAACAATTTTTATTTATTTGAGCTTCTTTAATGCCAAAACATTTGGTTTTGTGAGCCCCATGAGGACAAGAATAATAAAACCACTGTAAATCCCTCTGAGCCCACAGAACAGGCAGAGACCTATATCTACCTACCTGCATATACCTACATCTAGATCATCTGTATCTATAAATCTCTCTCTCCTTTCCTGGCTTGAGGCTGCAGGGATGGAGGTCTGCTTCTCTATATTGTAATATAACCTTGTCCCCAACATAATAGCGGGGGGGGGGGGGTTGGTGGCATGGGAAGGGGAGTGATGGTGATAGGACTGTTGAGAATGTAAACCTACCCATCCTTGATACCTTCTCCTGCCCAAAGTGCTGTTTGCATGGAGCAGAAGTGGGGGAACCCAAAGCCCTCTAGATGCTGCAGGGCATCAGCTCCCGTCATCGCTGGCCATCACCCAGGCTCCGGGTTCAGCCACCTTCCACTCTGGAGGATTTCTCAAATGACAGGTGACCTGCTGTACTTCCCATGCTTGCCTACGCAAGGGAAATTCAGCAGAAATGGCTTCTCAAACCACTCCACAATTGCCAAGCAACTAAACATGCCTTGTCTATGCAACTCTAAACAGCGCATGAGCCCTCCAGGTCCCAGGACTAAGCAGTCAACACTGTTGCAACCAGCTCAGCATCTAGTTCATGAGGAATCCACCTGCAGGCAACAACACAGAGGCACAGGACAACCATTTCGGCTACTGTAAGCTCCCTATGCCAAGGAAGGGACTTGCCTTCTTGCACATAGACAGTGTCTTATTGTTAACAACAACAATGCCAGGAGGAATGGAGGAAAGGAAGCGATATCTAGGAAGCCCCAGGGCATACTCACACCTGCCCTCCTCATGATGTCTGTGGGGATGACGGTTTCCATCTCTTCAGCTCCTTTGGCCAAGATCACCAGAGCCCTTTTGGCAGTCATGTTGAAAACTGGGCGTTTTGCTCACCTCAATAACAAAAGGCTAGCGCTCTCTCTCTCTCTCGCTCTCTCTCTCTCTCTCTCTCTCTTACACACACACACACACACACACTACAGGACAAGAGAGAAACAAAGTGTTAGGCAAAGCAACATTTATCTGCATAGTTTATTGTTCAATCACCACTGCTCAATAATCCAAGTTGCAGCCAAACTGAGGAGTTACTGAAGAGAAGAAAGATATAGCAAGGAGAATTGCTGGACAGAGGTGAACGTTAAGTGCCTTAGGTAAAGGTAAAGGGACCCCTGACCATTAGGTCCAGTCGTGACGGACTCTGGGGCTGCGGCGCTCATCTGGCTTTATTGGACGAGGGAGCCAGCATACAGCTTCCAGGTCATGTGGCCAGCATGACTAAGCCGCTTCTGGTGAACCAGAGCAGCACACGGAAACGCCGTTTACCTTCCCGCCGGAGCGGTACCTATTTATCTACTTGCACTTGGTGTGCTTTCAAACTGCTAGGTTGGCAGGAGCCTTAGCAGCACCTTAAAGCAGCCAGCACCAGTATGGCCAGGAACACCCACAGAATCCTGGGAAGGTCAAACGTCACAGCACTTTTCTGAAAAAAGCCTTGGTTTAGCATTTCTTTCTTGGAAGAGTGATGAAATAGGAGCTTCCTGCCAGCTGCATATCTTATCTCAGCCCTTTTTTAAATCTACGTCAATCTTCAATGGAGACAAGAGATAATAGATACCCACTGCAGCGAAGCCTTGGTTATGAGGGACACCAGGCAAGAAGAAGCGATCTCATAACTACAGCCCAAAACGAACAAACCACCAATTTGTGACTGAGGGGGAAAACCTGTTGCTGGGGAAATGAGGTCATTTACTTCCAAGTGCTTGGGGAATAACATTTCTCCCTACGTCAGAAGCCAACTCTTGCCGAGAAGACATAGGAAACCTCATCTCCATCTTTTATTGCAAGGAAGTCATAATGATCATTAATCTGGCAAGGTCACAAGCTGCAATCCTGCCTGAAGCAAGTCCCAGTGGACTGACTACCATTTTTCTGTTGCCCCTTTTCCAACTTTTCAGTGGTCAAATAAGCACCTTGGGAGGATGCAGAAATGCAGAGTCAAGATGACCCAAGGGCTCGCTACGTAACAACTGCAATGACAGTAATCTAGACATCTCACACTTAAACGTTCTGTAAATCGGCATGGGAGCACAGGTTTCTTTCACATTTTCAATTACTTTTGCCAGCAACTACAGCAGCTAAGCCTGCTCTGACTGTGAGTGGTAGAGTAATGGCCGGTAACTGACAGGCTTCCCATCAGTTGCAGCTGATTCAGACATAATGCTGGGGAAAAAATAGCTTCTGAACTGAATTTACTGAGAGGGAGAAATGCACACAATGCTTGAATGCTATTACAGTTAGCAAGGGTTGAAGAAAATATTAAGAACAGAACTAACACAGTGAGGCTAAAGTGAAAAGGAAATAAAACTTGAAGAGCTGTAGAATCAGGCCCACAGACCAACCATATGAATTCAAGGCTACCAACAGGGACCATAGAACCTTTTTGGTAAAATGGCTCCTGCAATTGGTGTCCTCTTGTCAGGGAGGACACAAAGAGCACAGAGCTCTTTCTCCCTAGAAACGTTGCAGGAGGAAAACCGCAAGATATTGTTAGACACTTTGCAGATACGCAGTGAAGGGCTTGCAGCTCAAATCTCTGCGGAAATTGCAACCTCTCAAATATTAATTCCATGGTTAGTATCTATGCATAAAAGACCCCATCATTATTATACCAGTATCAAGACGGGTATGCAGCTGAGGGTGCACTGCTTATTGCCAGCAGTGCAAAATAGCTCTGCTTTGCTATACCTATTTAGCTGAGTAGGAAGGAGTTGCAGCCCAGCAGTGTAGTCCTGTGTTATCCGAGTGCATTGGCCTTTTTCAGGAAATTGGGGTCAGCGGACACAGTTGCGAAAGCAGGGGACAGATTAGAGGTTTCAGCCTTGGGTATCTTTATGCCTGGTCTACCCAAAGATGGAAAGCAAGGGCAGAGGAGCAGACCTGGTTGCCTTTATGCTTAGAGCAGGACTGGAGAAGGGGCGTGGGGCGGGACTGATGTTGTCAGTCATCTAGAGGCCTTCCCCAAAGAGGCGGAGGCACGCACTCCCCTGGACCACCTTGACGCGCGTGTCGTAACCCGGGTCACCTCAGTCGTGCGAATGCGCGGCCAGCCAGGCCTCCCCCACCGCGCTTCCTATTGCTGGGATTTGCCCAGCTCTCAAGGGAGGGAGGTAGGCTGCTGAACACGCGAGACGGAGGGGCGGCCTTCCGACGGCTACGAGGGAGGATTTCGCCCCGCCGCCTCCACAGCCAGGCAGGCCTTCGCTTCACCCAGGCGCCCCATCCCGCCATCTTTTGCACGCGCCTCTTTCCCGCACGCGTATGCACCCGTTCTTACGTGCAAAAGGCGGCGGCAACTGCAGCTCCTCCTCCTCTAGAGACGAGGCGGGCGCTTGTTGCTGCTGCCGCTGCCGCCACTCGCTGGAAGCTCGCGATGGCTCTCCGTCAGCGAAGGCTTAATGGTTCCTCCCCCCCCCCCCCCCGCTTCCAGGAGGAATGGTACAGCCGGAGAGAGAGCGACACTCGAACTCCCGTGAGGAGGAGCCTCCGACTCCTTTTAACATCTTCCGCGCCAGCGCGCCTCTCCCTCTCTTACAACAGCCCCTCACATTTCAAGCGGTATCTCCTCCCCCTTTAAAGAGCGGCGACTTACCCCCCTCAAGGAATCATGGGAACTGTATTTTGTTACGGGTGCTGAGAACCGTTGAGGTCCCCTTTCCGCCGCTTCCCCTCCCATAAGGACTACAATTCCCAGAATTCCCTAAGGGGAAAGCCGTTAAACAGCTGCGAGAATTATGGCTCGCGAAAGAGGGGGAGGGGAAGTCTCCTAACAACATTGTGGAAGCTCACCGCGAAGCTGCCTGCATGGCCTATGGCGAGAGGGTGGCGGGGAGGAGGCGGCTTCGCAGAGACCCAGCACCTCCTCCCCACCAACGTGCCCCCTTCACAGCCACAGTCTCCAGCACCCTTAAACTACAGTAGCCAATAATATTCTTCTTTTTTGGGGGGTGGGGGAGTCGCGCGCTTTTAATGTCTTTGGTGAGAACGTGTGTGGAAATTCCCTGGCGAGGGGGTCTGATCTGAGGAGACTCGTGACGTATTTCGCTTTCAAGCCCTGCGCGTAGCGGCCGTCATTCGAAAAGGTCGCGGCTGGGGGAGGGGAAGCAAGCTTAAAAGGCGAGAGCTAGCGGCCGCCTCAGCCCGCGCTTTTAGGCAGTTGAGGGGGCTTTGCTGACGTCACGTTCGCACCTGGGTCGGCGCGAGGCGGAAGGCCAAGGCCCGCCTACCTGCAGCGGCGGAGCCAATGGGGAAGGGCAGCTCCTGCGTTGTGCGTCGAACCCCCGGGGAGTCATGTTTTAGATAGATAGATAGATTCTTTATTGTCATTACACAAGTGCAACATTGCACAAGTGCAACGAAATTGGATGCCATCCCTTAAAAACAACAAAAGCAACACAACAACAACAACCAAACAAACCACATTCCAGCCACACCCACACCCATCAAACTCCCAGGTCACACTATCGAGTTACTGCATTTAAGAAGGCCACAGCTCTTGGATAGAAACTATTTTTCAGTCTATTTGTCCTTGACTTGATGTTTCTGTATCTCCTGCCAGAAGGCAGTAGTACAAACAGACTGTGTCCCGGGTGAGATGCATCCTGCAGGATATTGTTTGCTTTCCTAAGACAACGGGAACCGTACAGTTCTTCCAAAGATGGGAGGGGATGACCAATAATCCTTTGGGCTGTGGTTATGACCTTCTGGAGCACCTTCCTCTTCCTAGCTGTACAGCTGGAGAACCAGGCACAAATACAGTATGTGAGAATGCTCTCTATGGAGCCTCGGTAGAAGGACACCAGCAGTCTCTCACTCAGATTGTTCTTCTTTAAAAGTCTGAGGAAATAAATTCTCTGCTGGGCCTTCTTCACCAGAGCAGTGGTATTTGCGCTCCAAGTCATGCCCTGATCGATAGTCACTCCCAAAAACCTGAATTCCGCCACCCTCTCCACCCGTTCCCCGTTGATATACAAGGGCTGAATGTCCGCCTTTTTTTCTCTGTAATCCACCACCAATTCCTTGGTCTTAGTCGTATTAAGAGCCAGATTGTTCTCTCCACACCAAGCACAAAGCCGCTCCACCTCGTCCCGATAGGCGGACTCATCCCCTCCTGAAATGAGCCCCACCACCGTAGTGTCATCAGCAAACTTGATGATTTTGTTGCTGGAATAAATGGCTGTACAATCATACGTATAGAGAGTATAGAGCAGGGGACTCAACACACAACCCTGTGGTGAGCCGGTGTTAAGGCTAAGGGCTGTGGACATATGTGACCCTACTCTAACCCTCTGAGAACGTTCTGACAAAAAGTCCAAAACCCAGAGACAGGTGGAGTTGGAGAGTCCAATCGCCTCTAGCTTGGACACCAGTCTATGGGGGAGGATAGTGTTAAAAGCAGAGCTAAAATCCACAAACAGCAGCCTCACATAACTCCCCGGCTGCTCCAGATGGAACAGAGCAGCATGGAGAGTGGTAGTGATAGCGTCTTCCGTGGATCTATTTGCCCTGTATGCAAACTGGTAGTTGTCAAAAGTTGATGGAAGACAGGAAATAATGTGACGGCGCACCAGTTTCTCAAAACACTTCATGATGATTGGAGTCAGTGCAACTGGTCTGTAGTCGTTCAGACTACTGATTGTGGATTTTTTAGGCAGAGGAACAATAGTTGACGACTTCAGGCAGGGTGGGACAATAGACTGGTGTAAGGACTTGTTGAAGATCTTAGTAAAGACCCTCGCCAGCTGATCCGCACAGCCCTTCAACACCTTTCCCGTGATGCCATCAGGTCCAGCAGCCTTCCTCGGATTCACCATCCTCAATACCTGTCTCACCTCATGCTCCTCTACAGTGAATGAGGGGCCCCTATGGGCTGGTGGCTGTAATACCGGCGTCTCAGGTGGCTCCTTCTCGAAGCGAGCAAAGAAGAAGTTAAGCTCCTCCGCCAGCAAAGGGTCACCGTCGACAGCACCAAGGTTAGGTTTGTAGTTGGTAATATGCTGAATCCCCTGCCACATCTGTCTTGTGTTGTTACTCCTTAAATTATCCTCAATCCTCTGCCTATAGACCAGTTTTGCCCGTCGAATACCCCTCTTCAAGTTTGCTCTTGCCACACTGTAAAGCAGCACCTCGCCCGACCTAAAAGCCCTGTTCCTTTCCCGCAACAGGCACTGGACCTCTCTATTCATCCAGGGTTTCTGATTGGGGTAAAACCGGATGGATTTATTTACTGTGACAGTGTCTGTGCAGTGATTGATATAGCACAGAACTGCCGCCGTGTGCTCCTCCAGGTCTGAACGATCGAAAATGTCCCAATTGGTTCTCTCAAAACAGTCCTGCAGCTGATGGATAGCACCTTCAGGCCAGATTTTAACAGTCCTTGATATTGTGGGAGCCCGTTTCCTGAGTGGGATATATGCTGGTACCAGGAACAGAGACATATGGTCGGACTGGCCCAAATGTGGCAGCTGTAAAGCCCTATAGCCGTGATTTACATTCGAATAAACTTTGTCCAGTGTCTTGTCCCCTCTTGTGGGACATTTCACATGCTGATAGAGCGTTGGGAGCACTTTTTTAAGTTCAACATGATTAAAGTCTCCTGCAATGATGTGCACAGCTTCAGGATGCTTGTCTTGCTGGCTGCTGATAAGGCTCTGCAGGCATCCCAGCGCCAAGTTTTGAGAGTTAACTCTGAAAATGGATACTCCGGATTCTGGTCAAACTAAACCCCAGGAGTGAGAAGGTCACAGACCCTGTGAAGGGAAAACCAAACACAAATGGTTTCAACGGGGCAGCACGCTGGGTCCATGTTTATGAATACAGTGGTACCTCGGGTTACATACGCTTCAGGTTACAGACTCCACCAACCCAGAAATATTACCTCGGGTTAAGAACTTTGCTTCAGGATGAGAACAGAAATCGTGCTCCAGCAGCGCGGCGGCTGCAGGAGGCCTCATTAGCTAAAGTGGTGCTTCAGGATGAGAACAGTTTCAGGTTAAGAACGGACCTCCGGAACGAATTAAGTACGTAACCAGAGGTATCACTGTAATGTGATTGCCATGACAGCGAAGGGGAACCTCCTTGTCCAGAGGAAGTCTACCCCTGAATTCCAGGTGCTTGGAGAGCAAACAACGGCTGCTTCCCCATTCTGCTTATAGGCTCTCAGGCGCATCTGGCTGGCCAACGTGGGAAGCGGCAGCATGATGCCTCTGGACTCTGATTTCAGGCTTGATGATGCACCAGACTGGTTCTTAAATCTTCTGTTAGCAGAAATTTTCTTTGGGTGGTAAAAGCAGAAAAGCCAGTTATTCGACTCTTTTGTGTGAGTAAGGGCATCAGTAAGTGTTTGATCTGAGTTTTGCCGCCTTAAACTTCACTCCCAGAGAACAAAGTTGTTAAGATATTTCCCAGAAACTAAGATTTTACCATTTCCTAGTCACTTGGTAAGAATAGCGGCACAGCTTTTTCAACAGGTTCTTTGGCATATCCAAAATTTCAAGCCTGGGTGCCTTCACAGGATGACTGAGGGTTTATTTAGAAGGGCTGACTGCATCTTACTATCTAATTTCTTACTTTTGTTAGTCACTTTATATTGCCCAAAGCAACCCAGAGTGACTTACAACCAATCATCTGGTCGTGTCAGTTGGTTCAAATAGCTGTCATTGGTTAAAGTCATTATTAGAATTCAATAAACTGTCCATCTTCAAATGCTAGAATTTTTTTAGCAGCTTTGAGAGACTTGAAGGACAGTATTGTGGAATGTAAACATTGGGCCAACCAATCCCATAGTAACCTCATGGCCATTTTAATAATGGGGTAGGCATTCATAATGCTCACCAAAGCTTGAGGTAAGAACACACAGAGCCTTGCATAGCCTTCCCAGGGCTCATTCAACCACCCATTTTCTTCTCATACCAAGAGAATGCTGTGGTCCTCATGTCCTGCTGCTTTTAATATTCTCAAAGGGACATGGCTGACCACAGCTTCAGACAAAGTGGTGGAGACACCTTATGGTGTTTTTTTTTTTTTTAGTATTTCCCAAAAATTATACACTGCTGGATTGTAGAAAGAAAGAAAGAAAGAAAGGAAGGAAGGAAGGAAGGAAGGAAGGAAGGAAGGAAGGAAAAGCAATTTACAAAAAAGATGAAACTATTGTTGCTACTTTTGCAAATCACAAATATTTATAATTACAATAAAGTATAAGGCTGAATATTTTCCTGATATTTACTATTCCAGAACATCACAAATAAAATCCATCATTTACAAACTTATCTGGTCACTATTCATTTACTCTTTCTTCTGCAGTATACTAATCGGAGCCAGCTCCAGGTTTCTCAGGGCTTATATGGACACTTGGTGTTAGTGTCCCTGTAGGTCAGGAAATCCTATCACCTGCTGACCAAAACACCTAATTCATTCTTTGCCCTCAGTGATTAGGATAAAACAGCTCTGCTTTCCCTCAGTGGCTACAAGCATCAGCTTGCTTTTGAAAAAAGAGAAGAAAAAAGAAGGGTTCCAGTCCCAGGTGCTGTGGGTCCTTGGCTATACTAATTCTGCTTCCAGTTCTTGAACCAGGGAAAGACTTGTTCTCATCACCCATGACTGCTAAGCTTTCTCTGCTGAGGAAATTTCTCAAAAGCTTTTTAACGGTCTTGATGCCCAATGTCTACCAGATCACCCCTATCCACATGCTTATTGACATTCTCAAAGAACTCAGAATGGTTAGTTTGACAGGATGGCCTTGCAAAAGCCATGCTTCTTCTGCTCCAGCAAGACTTGTTCTTCTGTATGATTCAGAATTATATCTGTAATGCTTTCCACCACTTTTCCCAGAACAGATATTAAGCTAATGGTCTGCAGTTTCTTAGATTTTTACACAGTGATTTCTAGGATCTAGCAAAGACTGGTGATACAAACCATCTCAGACATCGAGGTGGGGGTGGGTGGGAGGGGTGTGCTCTCTCACTCCTCCCTGGTCGTCTAGTCCCTTTCAACTGCTTGGCAAGTGGGCTGGGGCACTGAGCAACCAGTGGCAGGGGGGAATCAGGGTAGCAGTGTGCCCCACCTGCCCAGGGCCCCATCAAGCCTGGCTGTGCCACTGAAGAAACTATCAGACAATGTGCTATTAACATATAATAACCAGAGCAGCACATCACATGTCCCCTTTTATTTTTTTTTAGCAGCGGTAACATTCACAACATCTGATTGCTCTGTGCACTCAATCTTCACCCCATGTTTAGTAGCTGGAGAGTCAGTGCATGGGCATTTCAGAATAATTTCTATTAAGAATAAAGGAAACTGCACATACTTTTTTTCAAGAGAAAACAGTCTTATTTTCCAAGTTGAAGAAAATAGGTATAAGCAGCAAATTAAAATAAAATGAACATGCCCAATTGGGTCGGTGGTGCCAATGCTTTTTCAGTTAGGATAACTTATCTAAACTGCACTTTACATTTTTGCTTGCATATGTGTAGGTATCATCAAGCAGAAAAACTGCTTTATCTGTTTCAAAATCACAACAACATCCTATTTGAAGCCACAGTTACCAGTTCTCTATCTTCATTCACGATTGCAAGATTACCGCTCATGATTCTAATCCAGCCCAGTGACAGGAAACCCCACTCCCCTTCCTCCTTTGACATTTCACATACTGTACTTCCCAGCACAGGGCATCACGGTCAGCTTATTATCTGGGGTGGGGGCTTTCTGCTTGCCAGGTGAAGGCAAACACCTTCTCTTCACAACCACCTGTGTTCCAGTGATAACAAATTTTGGGCTCACTGCAGCCTGATAAAGAAGTGGGTCCCCCAAATTCACGCTCGGATGAAATGTAGGTGTGAAAAGCTGAAAGACCACTGGTCAGACTTGTTTGGCCAACGGGTAAAAGAGGTGATATCTGGGAGGTCATTGCCTACAAACACACACAGATTATGCAGTTGTTGAGGCGTTGCAATGAAACAAGACAAGGATGGGGCCCTCCTCACAGTTTACCTGAGCTGAAAGGTGATGAACTCAAGTGAACATGTCTCCTGGTTGCAAGGAAGGGTGGCTAGGGATCCCCTAGGACGGGGGTCGGCAACCTGCGGCTCCAGAGCCGCATGTGGCTCTTTAAAGCCTTTGCTGCGGCTCCGGGGAGGAGGCGATTGGAGGAGGCGAGGAGCGGAGGCGAGGGGAGGAGGCGAGGAGCGGAGGCGAGGGGAGGAGGCGAGGGGAGGAGGCGAGGGGAGGAGGCGAGGAGTGGAGGCGAGGGGAGGAGGCGAGGGGAGGAGGGGAGGAGTGGAGGCGAGGGGAGGAGGCGAGGAGTGGAGGCGAGGGGAGGAGGCGAGGCGAGGGGAGGAGGCGAGGGGAGGAGGCGGAGGAGTTAGTTGCCTGAAGCCCCTTTTTAAACTTAAGCAGGGGGAAGTTTGGTGAATTGTTCTTTCCTTGGGGAAAGCAGGCTGCATTGAAAGGGGCCGTATACACTGGTCACTGTTTTGAAGGGGAGTGAAGAACACACACTCAAAAAAAGGTAACTTGTTAATTTTATTTCTATGAGGAGGAGTAATTCTGAGGGGTCAAACAAATGAATAATAAAAAGGTATTTTTATAATGACGAATGCCTCATTATTAATTATTATTTACATCAGACACTGATTATGATTTATGGTACACTGGGGCCCTGATTAATTTTCTATGGCATTTTGGGGCATTGATTATTGGGCATAGCAAGTTGCGGTTGCGTGGAATTTGTGCTTTGTGACTGTTTGAGGTGGGGGTTTTTTCTTGGGAGGCTGGGCGGCGCGAAGAGAGGGATTATTTTTATAATGACGAGGATGACATTGGGCCCTCATTATTAATTATTATTTGCATCAGGCACTGATTATGATTTATGGTTTACTGGGGCCCTGGTTAATTTTCTGTGGCATTTTGTGGCATTGATTATTGGGCATAGCAAGTCGCGGTCGCGTGGAATTCCACGTGGAGTTAGTTGCCTGAAGCCCCTTTTTAGTTGCTTGAAGCCCCTTTTTAAACTTAAGCAGGGGAAAGTTTGGTGAAAGTTTGGTGAATTGCTGCCAAGGAGTGTGGTGGAGTCTCCTTCTTTGGAGGTCTTTAAGCAGAGGCTTGACAACCATATCTCAGGAGTGCTCTGATGGTGTTTCCTGCTTGGCAGGGGGTTGGACTCGATGGCCCTTGTGGTCTCTTCCAACTCTATGATTCTATGATTCTATGAATAGCTAACGCTTTCCTTGGGGAACGTTATGCAACAGCTTATTGCTGGTCTTTCCCGCCTTTGTAAGCAGGCTGCATTGAAAGGGGCCATATACACTGGTCACTGTTTTGAAGGGGAGTGAAGAACACACACTCAAAAAAAGGTAACTTGTTAATTTAATGTTTATTTCTATGAGGAGGAGTAATTCTGAGGGGTCAAACAAAGAAATAATAAAAAGTGTCAAAAAAGGTATTTTTATAATGACGAATGCCTCATTATTAATTATTATTTACATCAGGCACTGATTATGATTTATGGTACACTTTGGGGCATGTGTAATGGGTCTGAGTTACTCGTGCGTAAACTGCCGCCTCTCTAGGCTTAATTGTCTTTTAAAACCGTTCTGACTGCACAGCCCATCTCCGCGTAGCTGTCTCAGTCGCTAGCAGAATCCGTCTGTGGGCATTTCTTAAACCTCTTCCAGCATAGAAGCTGTCTGACTCCCAGTCGCCTCCTCCTCTCACTGCACGGGAGTCTTCTGCACAGGGAGGGCGTGGCTAGTGGAGGGTTCTACTCACTGATGTACAGAGAAGAATCCCGGAGCTCTCTCTCCGCTTCCCCCATCTGCCCCCCTTTATCCCTGGTGTTGCGCTGATTTCCTCCCCCCTCTACCAAGCTGCTTCTCCCCCTGGTGCTGGGTCCTTTGCCTGCAGAATCTGGGAGCCTCCCCTTCGCCTCTCACTCTGATGTCAGTTCCCTGACATCGGGCATAGCAAATTTTGCTATGGAGCCCTCTGATTTCTAATTACGTCCCTGTTTTGGACCCCTGGTAGGCCAGCCATGGATAAAGGCAAGAAAAGAAAAATTTCTGAAGAAAACAGAATGTTTAATGATACATGGACAGAATCATTTGCATTCTCTACTGACAAGACTGGTTTACCAGTATGCTTAATATGTGGTGAGAAATTTGCAAACAACAAAAAGTCAAATATTGCAAGACATTTCCAGAATAAACACGCAGCCTTTGCAGAAAAATATCCAGATGGAGATGAGAGACGAAAAGCCGTTGCAGAACTTATGAGGAAGGTTGATAGGAGCAAAAATAATTTCAAGAATTGGGTGAAGTCTGCAAATTCCACAACATATGCTAGTTTTGTAGCCGCTCAGGAAATAGTCAAGCATGGGAAGCCGTTCACAGATGGAGAGTATATAAAAGAAGCATTCCTTAAGGTTTCGGAACATCTATACATGGACTTCAAAAACAAGAATGAAATTGTGCAGAAAATCAAAGACATGCCTCTGTCTGCGAAGACTGTTAAAGACAGAACCCTAAAAATGGCAGAAAACATTAGCAAACAGCAAATTCAAGACATTAATTCAGCTGTGGCGTACTCCAACGCCTGTGATGAGTCCAAAGATAAAGGTGATATTGAACAAATAGCGCTGTTCTGCCGATATGTGAACTCTTCTGGGCCACAGGAAGAACTGATTGAGCTGATACCACTAAAAGACCAAACAAGGGGTGAGGATATCTGTAAGGCTGTCCTGGACTTTTTAAGTGCTAAAAAAATAAACACCAACCACCTGGTCTCAGTGGCTACTGATGGGGCACCGAGCATGAGAGGAGCACAGAAGGGCTTTGTGGCTCTACTGCAGAAGGCACTGGGTAGAACGCTGCTGTCATTTCATTGCATCCTGCACCAAGAGGCATTGTGTGCTCAAACATTTCCCCCCGAATGCACAAAAGTGATGGATGTGGTCATTCAGATTGTTAATAAGATAATGGCAAAGGGTTTAAACCACCGCCAGTTTCGTTTGCTATTGGATGAGGTGGAAAGCGGACCTCCTGCTCCACAACAAGGTCCGGTGGTTGTCCAGAGGCGAGGTGCTAAAACGCTTTGTCACATGTTTGGAAGAAGTAAAAACCTTCCTGGCCAGCAAAGAGCTTACCTTTGCTGAGCTGGAACAGCCAGAGTGGCTGGAAAAATTACATTTTATGGTAGACATGACAGCCCATCTAAACACGCTAAATACAACCCTTCAGGGGAAAGGAGGCACAGCCCTGCACATGCTGGAGGAGGTTTTGGCATTCGAGCGCAAGTTGACAGTGTTTGTCAAAGATTTCCAGAGAGGTACACTGTCTCACTTTCCCTCTTTGAGAGAGTTCAAACAAAGTCATGATACGATAAATTTGGAATATTTCAAGTCTGCAATCACCGCAATGCAAAGCTCGTTTGGGAAACGATTCTGTGGGTTCAGAGAGGAAAAAAACACATTATCCTTCCCTGTCACTCCCCTGGCGATCGATCCATCCCTATTGAATATGACTGCATTTCCAGGTGTAAGTCAACCTGATCTTGAGCTGGAACTGGCCGATATAGCCGACAAAGATATATGGGTGTCCAAGTTCAAATGCTTGACCGCTACTCTTGAGGATGTTGCCCGTCAGAAGGCCATTCTGGCTCAGAATCATAAATGGAGTGATATTGAAAACCTTCCCAAACAGGACAAACTTGTATTCGAAACATGGAATGCCATCCCCAACACTTATATAAACATGAAAAAGTATGCATTTGGAGTCCTGTCGATCTTCGGTTCCACATATGTATGTGAGCAGGTCTTCTCCAACATGAACTATATTAAAAACAAACACCGATCACGCCTCACAGATGACAGCTTGCAAGCCTGTGTGAAAATGAAGGTGACGTCTTACAGCCCTGATGTGCAGACACTGAGCACTGAGGTTCAGGAGCAAAAGTCCCATTAACCTGGTTACCTGGTTGTAAATTAAATATTTTAATTAGCTATTTGTCCTTTTTTCTTGAGATTGACAGCTGACTGCACGATCCTGTATATACAGCATTAAGGCAAGAAACAATATATACAGTGTTATATTTGTTTTAAATGTTGCAATGTTTTTGCGGCTCCCAGTTGTTGTTTTTTTGGAAACGGGTCCAAGTGGCTCTTTTTGTCTTAAAGGTTGCAGACCCCTGCCCTAGGAACAGGCTTCAGTAAGCCTCAGGAGAAACTTCTGAGTTGATAGGAGGCAGAATCAGAGGCAGTAGTCCTTCTGCTCACTGCTCACACCATTCTCTGGGCCAGGGGTCAGCACACTTTTTCAGTAGGGGGCCTCAGACCTTGTGGGGGGACCGGACTATATTTTGGGGAAAAAATATGAACGAATTCCTATGCCCCACAAATAACCCAGAGATGCATTTTAAATAAAAGCACACATTCTACTCATGTGAAAACACCAGGCAGGCCCCACAAATAACCCAGATATGCATTTAAAATAAAAGGACACATTCTACTCATGTAAAAACACACTGATTCCCAGACCATCCGCGGGCCAGATTTAGAAGGTGATTGGGCTGGATCTGGCCCCACGCCTTAGTTTGCCTACTCATTCTCTGGGCTGTGAGAGGGCAGGCTGGGATGAGGGGGGGATGTTATCTATGATGGCTGACTGACCTATCAGGTAACATAGAGGGAGTGGATTGGTCAGGTGGGTTGCGGGGGGGGGGGGGTTGAGCTAAAAGGTCTGGTTGGCCAGGAGCCCTATTATAATTGGTCTGTGAAACCGTCTCTCTCCCTCCCCCCACTTTTCCTTAGGTGTCCCTGTGTGGGATCCTCCCCCCCTTCCAAGTGTGGGAACACACCCTGGATTCGAACCAGGGTCCCCTCTTCTATCTCAGTGGGGCTCCCAGTGGGGTGTCACGGTACTTCTCTGTGGAGCACCCAGTTTGGTTTTGACTCCAGGAGTTCCCTCACTTTGGCCCCTGACATGGCTGGTGGGTCTCAAACTCGCACCTCCTGCTTCTCAAGTGATGCAGTGAGCTATGGGAGGTTGCTGTGGCTGCCTAGGTGGGTCTACTTTGCAGTGGTGGCTTAGGAGTGATTTCAGTTGAATTGGCAGCGGTTTGGATTACAGTGATCTGAGGACTTTGCTTCCAAGAAAGCTCAAAAAAAGTTCATGTCATAAAACAGGATATTACTGAAGAGAAAGGACTCATCAGCCAGTAATCACTGTCTTGTTATCTATCAGTGAACTGGCTCACACCAATTCACCTTATGTCCCTCCCATCGCATATGGAGGTAATGATTTCATTTGTTCATGACTTGTATTAATGTGTTTATAGTTAAGTGGTGATATATAACATATTGAGCAATATTCTCCACTGCAGTTATAATAAAATGGACCACAACAAATTGGTTTCATTTGCAGCTTCATGATGTACAGAATTATTCATGAGGTGCTTTCTTACCTGTAAAGGTAAAGGTAAAGGGACCTCTGACCATTAGGTCCAGTTGTGGCCGACTCTAGGGTTGCGGCGCTCATCTCGCTTTATTGGCCGAGGGAGCCGGCGTAAACTTCCAGGTCATGTGGCCAGCTGACTAAGCCGCTTCTGGCGAACCAGAGCAGCGCATGGAAACGTCGTTTACCTTCCCGCCGGAGTGGTACCTATTTATCTACTTGCACTTTGGCATGCTTTCAACCTGCTAGGTTGGCAGGAGAAAAGACTCTCTGCATTGGCCGGGAATCGAACCTGGGTCAACTGCTTGGAAGGCAGCTATGCTCACCACTATACCACCAATGCTTACTTCTTACCTATAAGTGTCCCCAAATGACTCCATTGCCCAAGTCCTCAGAAGCCGCCCCCGCCCCTGTTGCTGCCTGTTCTGCCCCCTCTTTTCCACTCCTTAGCCCAAAGAGGATGCTCCTCCCTAGATTGGCTTTGAACCCTTATCTGTGTTGTGCTGTGTGTGGCCTCTCCCTCCTTGCCGGTGTGTGTTGTGCTGCTCCAAAGCAGTGCCCCACCCCTGTTTTCGAGTGGGATCCGATCACGTGCGGGCAAAAAAGTGCGCAGTTGGAGCTCCATTGCAAAGCCCCACTCCCCCCCCCCATTGCCCCCATGTGAGGTTTGGCAAGAAGGCGGCAAGTGAGCGGAAAATGCAACCCGACAGGTGCTTGGAAGGGACGATGCCCTTGCTAGACGCAACGTCGTCTAACCTCCCTGGCCCTGCAAAGAAAGCAGTCTAACCTAGCCCCACACACCACACTAACTGGCGGCAGCCTAGGGCAGGAGTGTGAAGCCTGCTGGTCCCCTCCAAGGCCAGCTGGAAGCCTTTTGCGCGCAGGAGTGGAAGGCTGCGCGCCCCCCATCTCGCCTTTGAGAGGGTCCCAAGTCTAGAGTCTCTATCCCTGGCGCTCTCGAGGGGCTGCCCCCGCCTTCGGTGGGGATTCCCGGCCCTGGAACCGCCCCCCACGTGTCGCTGGCGCCCCGCTCCGACGCACAAAAGGCTTGACGCCGCCCCGAGGAAGCGAGAGTAGTCCCTACTCGACTCTTGCGCGCTATGATGGGGCGCTCCGCTCCGACGCCGCTCCTGCTCCTCGCCTTCCTCCTTTGGAGATGCCTCGCCGCAGCTAAGGCGGGCTGCGAAAAAGGTAAGGGGGCTGCCCCGGCAGGCGGACCCGTGGGGAGGCTTGGCCGGAGCCCGGCTGGCCCCTCAGCCCGCTCCTCTGACGACGCTCCTTTGCCCTTCTCCTCCAGGCACCTACCGGGACGCCCAGCGCCAGACTTGCAGCCCCTGCACCCCGTGCCAAGGTAGGTGTCTCCTCCTGTTCGCGATCCCCACTCACAGCTGGCGCCTGCTGTTTCCGAAGGGAGCTTCAGTTTGCAAACAGGGCGTGAGAAATCCCTAGGGTAGGTGGTGGTGGGAGAGAGAGACTGCCAGCTGATGCTCAGAACAACTCCGGGATGGCTCATGAGGAGACTTCCCAGGCTCTGAGCAGGGATGAGCTGGACCAATTGCCTTTAGAAAGTGGAGAAATGCTGCCACCTGGGAAAAGGGTATCTGGACTTGCCTCTTCTGCATGATGAAATATTTGCTTGAGAGCAGGGTAGACCGTGAGCATTTTCCTTTTAGGGAAGCTTTTAATGTTTGATGTATTATAGTATTTTAATATTTTTTTGGAAGCCGCCCAGAGTGGCTGGGGAAGCCCAGCCAGATGGGTGGGGTATAAATAATAATAAATTATTATTATTATTATTATTATTATTATTATTATTATTATTATTATTATTATTCCTGCATCCTCAAGGCCATGCAAACATGGGAAGAGCTGTATTGCATGGCCAGTGGCACATTTAGCCCCATATCCAGATTTTACAGGGACACGGGTGGCGCTGTAGGTTAAACCACAGAGCCTAGGGCTTGCCGATCAGAAGGTTGGTAGTTCGAATCCCCGCAACGAGGTGAGCTCCCATTGCTCAGTCCCTGCTCCTGCCAACCTAGCAGTTTGAAAGCACACAGTGCAAGTAGATAAATAGGTATCGCTCTGGCGGGAAGGTAAATGGTGTTTCTGTGCGCTGTTCTGGTTCACCAGAAGCGGCTTAATCATCCTGGCCACATGACCAGCTGTACGTGAGCTCCCTCAGCCAGTAAAGCGAGATGAGCGCCGCAACCCTAGAGTCATCCACGACTGGACCTAACGGTCAGGGGTCCCTTTACCTTTACCAGTTTTTACAGTGGCCAGATGCCCCAAAGGGAAGTCCTCACAATGAGAACCTGAACACACTTTCTCCATTGGTGATGCCCAGCAGCTACTTTTCAGAGCCATACCGAAGCCCTCCACCAATTTAGCAGGGCTTCCAGTGCAAACCCTCAGGAATGCGATTGCAACAAAAACCCTGCTCAGGCAGAGGGGAAAGCCCTTTATTTTAGCAGCACCTTACAGGGCATGGGTGCAGCCAGGATTTATTTTAGGGGGGGTAGGCATTATGTTGGGGGGGGGCAGAACCGGAATAACTCTAACTTGGTCAGTTAGTTAAGTATTTATATTTATTTACTTGATTTTGGAGCGGCAGCTGCCCCATCACGAATGCCCATGTTGCAGGGTGCTTTGACAAATAAATTTACTAGTTTTTCAATATTAACCCAATTATACAAATGCCAATGAATTCCGAATGAATACAATCTAATTAAAGAGGTTTCCCGCGGACCCGCATTTGATGCATTCATATTCTTATCGTTCAAAGCGCCTTGCCCCTGACATCATTGTGATGCTGGGTGATTGACAGGTGGATGGCCCCACCCACTTGTCAGATTAACTAGTAACCAAGGGTACTAGTTAATGGAGGCCAGAGGGGCTCTCTCCCAGACACCTTGTCATGCAGAGCCCACCTGCTTGCCTCCAGAACTACTCCTTTGACTCAGTTGCCACTTCGTGTGGCCGCTGCTTGATGGAGCCAACGGCCCCTTCTTCGGGTATAATGTGGAGCTCTAAAAATGCATTAACTCTTTAGACAAATATCAGTATGAGCGACGCTGCTCAGAAGACTCCGATGCTGTCTGCAAATGCGCCCCTGAATATGAATGCGGAGATCTAGAGTGCGGCAGCTGCGTCTGTGGTATTGGAGAGGAGTGGAACGGAGCAGGTGAGGGCTTAGGATGGGTAGGAATGCATCAAAGACTGGGGATGTGTGATGATGTGGCACTGTTGGCAGAGAGACCCTCATGTCACAGACAGGTTGGGTGGGCAGAAAGGTCCCTCTTTGGTTGCTGTGCTTCTGGGGTGCTAGAGGGAGGGAAAGACGATTTGGAGACATAGAGGAAAGAGGCATGGGTTGGGGAAGGGTGTCTGGCTGACAGAAGATGGAGAAGGGGAGGCTGAATTGGAGGGTGCAAAGGGGCGGATGGGGAACAGAAGGGAGAGGTGCCTAGAAATAAACTTGGGCTGTCCCCAGGTTATGGGCTGTTTCCTGCCATCTGGGCAAATTCTTTTGAGGCTTTGGAACATGAAGAAAAGGTGCTGTCGAAATAAGACAGAGGAGTGTGTCTGAGGCTCCACCTCCTCCATCGACAACATCTCACCCCCAATGCTGCCCCCTCACTTTCCAGTGACACCTTACAAGTGTTCTCTGAGAATCTAGTGACCCTGTTGAATATTAGTCAGCAAAGAGGTGCTTTCTGTTTTAGCTGAAATGACATCTTATAGGGCCAAACTAAACCATTTCCCCAATTGAGAAGAATTCCAAGGCATCAACATATATGGGAAATAATGTTACAAGCCTTCCTTGCCAGCAGAGGGGGTAGAGGTTTTCAAGCTCTTGTAAGCTTGGTGAGTTTGGGAGTCCATTCGACCAGGCCAGAGGGCAGGGCTGGGTTTGTTGCCTCATTTCCATTAAGTAACCCCCACCTGTTCCTCAAAGGTTGCCAAGAGTGTCCTGAAGGGAAGTTTAAGGCCTGGATATCTGGTAAATGCCAAAACTGGACACAGTAAGTCCTTTTAAAAAACCAGCAAAAACATTGTTTTCTCAGTATCATAGTTGCTGGTGTGTGTTTTAATGGGACTTTGTGATTGCCTGCAGATGTCCAGCTAATCAGATCTCAATTCCTGGGACGGCGAAAACTGATGTGGTTTGCAACACGACAACAGAAGGCCCTACAAAACCCCCGACTTGGCCGGTTTTAACGAAGGAGACAGGTGAGGGTTTGCTGCATCTCTCTAAGTGCTGAACGACCAGCAGCTTGGCAGAAGTCACTCAGAGGGCTTTGCCTCTGCTGCTCTCTAGGCAGAGGAGGGTGGCAAAAGGAAATAAGGGCAAGTCACCCTCTACTCTGTGTCACACGAATAGTCACTGATGGAAATGCTTGTGATCGACACTGGAGACCTGGCTTCTCTCTGTCGAGGGAGGAGAATAACATTTGCTAGAACACTCAGTTGATGCACAGTCATTTTGCAGCTTGGTTTGGGGGGGATTTATTTTTGGCAGCTGTTCTAGTTTCTGAATTGCTGGGTTTGACTATGAGCTGCTTCAAGGACCCTAATTGGGTGGAAGACGTATTATTACATTTTTTTGTTTTGTTTTTCGTTTAGCTTCTAGACTGGTAAATCATCCTATTTCTACACCTCTTCTTTGTCTGCTGCTCCTGCCTCTCATTCTTCTACTCCGACTCAGCTCTCAGCTGCCTTTCTTCATGCAGCAACGTAGCTAGCCGCTCGGGTGCCTGGTGGGGGGCATGTCCTCCGGCCGGAGGCAGGGTGATTCACCCATGGGGGCAGGGTAAGCCTCTCCGACACTGTAGGGCAGCCGAAGGAGAGGCAGTAGGCAGAGGCAAATCCCATGCTGCCATTTTAGGCAGCGCAGAACCTGCAGGCACCTAAGCCACCACATCACTCCTGAAGTTTTGTGAGCCCAATTTTTTTAAAAAAACTCATTTTGTCACCCCCCTCAGTGATGACACCTGGGGCGGTCCGCACCACTCACACCCCCTATCTCCGCCACTGTCCTCATGGCTAGAAACAGTGCACACTGTCCTTGGTCACCTGGAAGCCCCCTCAGTTGACGTTCTTGCATGCCCAGCACGACCACCTCTTTCCACCCTGGAGGTCATAGCGACACATACTGTATTTTTCACTCTATAAGACGCACCAGACCATAAGACGCACATAGTTTTTGGAAGAGGAAAACAAGAAAAAAAATATTATGAATCCCATAAGCCAGGACAGCCCGTGGGATCACAGCACAGCGATCCCGCTGGCTGTCCTGGCTTATGGGATAGCCGCGCGCAGCCTCTCCCGGGGGCAAGGGGAGCCTTCATCCCCTGTCCAGGAGAGGCTGTGCGCAGCTAAGGCTCCCCCAAGAGCCGCGCTCCATTTAAAGAGTGCGCAGAGCATGTGTGCGGCTCTTGGGGGCTTTTTCCCGAGGAGGAAAAACGCTCCACGCAGCTCTTTAAAGGGAGCACTGAGCAGAGCCTCCCATCTGCATTCACTCCATAAGACGCACACACATTTCTCCTTACTTTTTAGGAGGGGGAAAGTGCGTCTTATAGAGCGAAAAATACAGTACCTGAAATGTTCAAAACTCCATGCTTAGGGTGATGATGAGTTTCCATTGTGGGCTGCAAGAACAGAAAAAAATGTTTGCTTCATTCAGGAGTTCAAGTGAGGGCCAGGTACCCATCCGTTCCAAGGCAAAAAACAGCACCATCATCACAGCCTTCTAGCGGCTGCCTGCTTTGAAATAATGACCATCCATTGTTTTGGTACACAATTAGTTATCTCCACCTCTCCTGGAATGAGTCACATTTTCTTGGTAGATAGGTGTGCTTGCCTCTGAGCATTTTGTTACATCCACATCCTGGGTTGGAGGTCTCTGACTCCTTTGTGCCTCCATCTTGGACAAAGTGGTGCCACTGCTGGGCACCTAGTGGACTGGGCAGGTGCTGCCAGGCACCTGGTGCTAGAGATCCCAGAACTCTTCCCAGGCAGCAGGCCTGTTCCCCTATGCAGAGCTGGAGTACCTGGTTTTCTCCTTAGGCCTCGGATAACACGGATATTTCTTCCTAATATTTGTTCTAAACGTAGATTAAGAACTACTTGTCCTGAGGCAAGTATCAGTGGTGAAGGAAGGCTTTTCAGCCTTGTTCTCCTGAGCCCAAGCACACCTGTAGGACTTCCTACAGGAGCTCGGCTTAGTTTTGGGGCTACTTCTGAGGGATGCCTTCTCCTTGTTTTCAGAGCAGGACAGCCATCTGGTCCCCATCAGTATCGCCTTGGCGGTAGCCTTGCTTCTGTGCGTGCTGTTCCTGGTGCTCTTTTGCATCTTCTTCAGATCCTGGGCTCGAGAGAAGTTCCCAGCTGTGATCCTGAAAGGTAAGACCAAGGCGCAATCCTCTGCCAGGAACCTGCTCTCTGTTCCCCCCCTCACACACCACTTTGCCGTGGAGCATCACCAATGGGGTGCTTTGCCCAGGGTGAGTGGGGGTCCCCATTGCAGCCATTCAGCATTCCTGGGTCACTGCAGCCTTTTGGTTTTCTGGCCTTGCAAACCCTGGCTGGTGAAAGGGCTGGACTTTCTTTCCCTCAGGATTCAGAAAGACAAGCCCTGTGTTGTATTTTTAACCTCACGGGTTGCAGGTTCAGCTGGTCTCTTAGCAGCTCAGGGCTCCCAGGAGGAAAAAGAGACACACTGGAGAACAGAACAGTGGAATGGTCTCTCTTGGGAGGTTGTGGACTCTCCTTCCTTGGAGGTTTTTAAGCAGAGGTTGGACAGCCATTGGATGCTTTAGCTATTGCAGAAGGTTGGACTAGATGGCTCTTGGGGTCCCTTCCACCTCTACAATTCTATGAGACTTGAAATAAGCTTTAGTCTAGGCCTGATGCATCTAGGAAGAAAAGCTTTCCTTGGGGCCGTTTTTTTCTCCTGAAATATGTTGGGCCTAGAAAAAATATTATTTCATTTTTTAAAAAAAGGTATTTTTATTAAGTATTCAACAAAAGTAACAACAACAAAAATAAAAAAACAAACAGTAACAAATGCAATAACATCCATAAACAAATAAAATTATACATAAAACCATATCAATTCCATAAAGTGGGATTCTCCGAATCCCCTGACTTCCCTCCCCCGCCCTCCATTTCTGGTTCCCTAAATTTCTTATCAAATGCGTATCATTTCTGCTCCAATTTTTTTTCTAACCTCAGATTTCCTATACTATTTCTAAAATTACAAGTATTCTTAAAATCCTGCCAATGTCTTTATCTGTTTACAATACTTTTGCAAATGCATAATGAACATTTCCAGTTCTTTTTTAAATTTATTGTCATCTTGATTTCTCAGTTTTCCAGTTAGTTTTGCCATTTCAGCATAGTCCATTAACTTGGTTTGCCACTCTTCTTTCATTGGGACTGCTTCTTCTTTCCATCTTTGGGCTAACAGCACTCAAACTGCTGTTGTAGCATACGTAAACAATTTTTTCCTGATCTTTTGAAATTTCCACTCCTACAATACCTAATAGAAAGGCTTCTGGTTTTTAAATAAAGGTTATTCTAAACATTATTTTTTTCATTTCATTATATATCATTTCTCTCTCTTTTTTTAACCTTCCTACATTCCCACCACATATGATAAAACATACCCTCTATTTCTTAACATTTCCAACACTTAAGTGTTATTTCAAATGCCTGGAGTTTCTCTCTCACTTTCTTTTTTCTTTTTTCTTTTTTTTCTTTTTTTTATTACACCCCCCTCTTTTTTCTTTTTATAATAATATTTATCAGTTTTCAATAACAGCCCAATAGTAATCTCATTATAATAATACCAATTTATAATACAATTATCAATACCAATCGTTCAAATGCCAAATTGTGCTAGATTTGATGGTTTGATGATTTTATTTCTGCATTCCAAAATATTATTAATTTCAATTACATACTGGTCATAATAATAATCCCTTATACAACAATTGCAATATTAATAACTTCTATTTGTGTGGACACATTAAATGATTTATAAAACTACAAGTGAGGAACTCAAACTATATCCTTGTTCTTGCTGTGTGTGGCAATTATTTTGTTCATGGTGTTTCTTCCTGTCCTTGTAAGATGTTATGTCTTTATTTCCCCTGGTTGTTGCTGTTATCCATCATGCCTTGGGCAGAGCTGATATCCCATTGTTGTTTTAGAGATTTCTCTGTCTCTCTGTCCCGTGCTGCATTGTTTTGCAACTTTAACAACAGCTGCAAAAGTCACTCTGTCCCAGTCAATATTACCTCTTGTCACCATTTTCTCTCTCGGCCTGGGAAGAAGAGCGGTCTGTCGAACTACAGATGTCTCAGTAAAGAACCTTATCAGTTCCTTGGCAGTTCACAGACTCCTCTCATCCTTCCTTCCAACTGTATATGTGCAATCATACTTCCAATTATATTAAATTCCAAGTCCTCTTAGTGTTATTCAGTTCATAAATAATAAAGGATGGGGAAGAGTCAGCTCTAAGTTTCCATTGTAAACCTTTTGCACTATAGAGCTTCCCTCCCTTTTTCCTTTTTTTACACACACAGTTCTGTTTGATATTATTATATTCCATATTTATAATCCAATTTCTTCCATCCTTGCATGTACTGTACGAATATAGCTTGAACTAACAGTCAGAGGAGGGTTGCTGAATCTAAATGTAGAGAATAAAATTTTAAGTAAAGAAACTATAGGCTCCCGTCTTTTGCACCAAATGAAGTTTTATTTCAAATTCAAACCTTAAAGTTCTTGCAGTTGTTTATGTTCCACAGTTTGTGATCTCATCTTTGCTGGTACAATGCCTGTACTTTAGTCCAATTAAGCTCTAATTAAGGGGAGAACCTCTGCTTCTTAATGAGTTTTCAGCAGACGAAGTGCTTTTGCACTCAGGGTCTCCCTGCCTCCCACAATCCATGCCGGATTGAGAGCCAGGCAGGGGCACCGACTTATAAAAAATATTGGGGGGGCCCATACTGGGGTCCTGCCCCGGGAAGTTTTCTAAGATCCGCTCCCGGCCCGTTGCTGCTGCTGCCGCCCGCCTCGTGGCCCCCTCGCCAGCTGAGGGAGGGAGAGAGACCGAGAAGGAGAGAGATGCGTGGTGGGCAGGGCAAGTGCCCGCCGCGCCTCGCCTCCCACCGCCCCTCATGCCGCCCGCCCCGTCCCCTCCCTTCCCCGCCCGCACTCGCTCGCTCGCCCTCCTCACCCCAGCTCTTGGCCGTTCACCCCAGGAACTCGCCGCTGTTGGGGTTGTAGATGAACCTCCGCCACTCGGCCATAGACTGGCTGAAGGGCTTCTCCTCCTCCTTGGCCATAGCGCGAGAGAGAGAGAGAGAGAGAGAGAGGCTGGAAAGAGAGAGGGAGCTCGGCGGTTCGCGGGCGGCGGTTTTTCCCCTGCCGAAACAACAGCGGCTCCTCAGAACCGCTAAGTAACTCTCCCTCAGGCGCCCGGCGGGAGAGCAGAAGAGAGGAAAAGGAAAGAGGGGCTGGGCCAGTCGCACGCACCGAGCAAAACTACTCGCGCCGCCTCTTTTACTACCATAATAATTATTTGTTTTAACTCATTACTGAATGTATTTTAAAAGGTAACTATCATCAAACAAGGAAAATAAAAAATACCAACATAATTTTGTGATTTTACAAAGCATAATATAACTACCGTATTTTTCGCTCTATAACACGCACCTGACCATAACACGCACATCGTTTTTAAGGAGGAAAACAAGGGGAAAAAACATTCTGAATGAAACAGTGGATGTATCATTTTTGTGCTTCATGCTGTGGCCACAGACATGTGATCTGATGGTGAATTTGGGGTGACCCAATGCAAAAATCCTGAGGATCCATGTGGATCCATGTTTTGTAACCACGTTTTTGCACCATTGCAGCCCCAGGCAACAGTGGGTGCGTGATTTTGGGGGGGCAGGCTGTAGCCATGGACATGCTATGTGCTCTGATGGTGAATTTGGGCTGACCCAATGCAAAGATCCTGAGGATCCATGTGGATCCATGTTTTGTAACCACGTTTTTGCACCACTGCAGCCCCAGGCAACAGTGGGTGCATGATTTTGGGGGGGGCAGGCTGTAGCCATGGACATGCTATGTGCTCTGATGGTGAATTTGGGCTGACCCAATGCAAAGATCCTGAGGATCCATGTGGATCCATGTTTTGTAACCACGTTTTTGCACCATTGCAGCCCCAGGCAACAGTGGGTGCGTGATTTTGGGGGGGCAGGCTGTAGCCATGGACATGCTATGTGCTCTGATGGTGAATTTGGGCTGACCCAATGCAAAGATCCTGAGGATCCATGTGGATCCATGTTTTGTAACCACGTTTTTGCACCATTGCAGCCCCAGGCAACAGTGGGTGCGTGATTTTGGGGGGGCAGGCTGTAGCCATGGACATGCTATGTGATCTGATGGTGAATTTGGGCTGACCCAATGCAAAGATCCTGAGGATCCATGTGGATCCATGCTTTTTAACCACATTTTAAGTGGGGAGGGAAGGAAAAACACAGAAGGGACACGGAGCAGGAGAGGGGTGTGCAGAGAAGCAGCTGGCTAAGAATGCAGGAGAGGGGTATAACAGGAGGAGGGAGGAAAGGAAGGCAAAAGTTTTCCCTCACCTACCCACCCAAGTCAGCCAGCTCGCGCGCTCTCTCTCGCTCTCTCTCTCTCCCTCCTGCACGGAGCACAGAGACACACTCTGCTTTCCCTCTGCCTGGAGGGGAGGGGCTTTCCCTGCTCTTTGTTCCGTTTGAGCAAACACAGCAAGGAAACAGAGCAGGGTGGGCAGTAAGACCCTGAGGCAGAATGCCGGAAAAATACGGTAATAATTTTCTTAAATTATTGGGGGGGCGGAGCCCCCCCAAACAAATTTTTGAGGGGGCTCGGGCCCCCTCAGGCCCCATGGAGTCGGCGCCTATGGAGCCAGGTACCAAGACGAATTGTGAGTGAAGCCCATTCCCCCTGTTCCGGGGGGGGGGGGATTTTGCAAGGATAATTACCCTTAACCATCCTTGTTTTTCCTTCACTTTGATTTCCCGCTGTCATGAGGGCTGCCTCCATTAAGGCAGAGTGGAACCGGAAGCTATCTCTCTCTCTTTCCTTCCTAACCAAGGGCTGAGCCATCCCAACCACATCTCAGTCACCTGAGGGATATGTCCCCAACCCCACAGGAGCACGGAATGTGGTAGTGAGCCCAGAGCTCATCTCTGCTTTCTAAAAACAAAACCAGGATTAGCATATTCGGGGCTACCAAGGCACATCTGGAAGGATGTGGGCTTATTTTTCAGAATCCGCCGAAGTCAAAACAGGGTGTCTGAAAATGGCTTTCAGAGCCTGGGGTGGGGGCTAGGGAGGCCTCGTTGCTCTGCAGAGCAGCACATCTCCCTCCGCATGACTGCCACACCAGACTTGTGCAAAATTAGCCCAAATCGCAGGATATGCGGTGCAAAATAGGGAGGGGAAACCCATCACATTACTTTGCTCAATGCATGTCGGCTGCAGACATCAGCACTTCTCAGCGGTTGGGCAACTGATGAGCAGGCAGAAGGTCCCAGCTGCAACCTCCGGCAACTGCCGCTTCTTGCTTTCTGTGCTTCGGCGGAGAATTTTCAAATTTTAGCTGAGAATAGCCACCACCCAAGGGCCTGCCTCTGCCTGGCCTGGTCCCCCGGTCACTTCTTCCTTCAGGGCCCACCACTGGAGGGCTGTGCTTTGATCCTGTAAGGTACCTCTGGCCTTGTGGCCCTGAAAGGTCACCTCCTTCCCTGTTTCACTTCAGCCTCCACACAGCAACACGGCCCTGCCTGTCCGTGTTTTTAGCCAAGGACTGTAGTCAGAGCTGTGGTTACTGAGTGAGCTGCTTGGACACCAGTGGAAAGGAATCTCCCGTGACCTAAAGGGCTGCTGTTTCCCTCTTCCCTTTCGTTCATTTTCCCTGCCGCTCTCTTATTTCCTAGGCAGAACGATTCCGTATGAAAAGACAATTATGGGAGAAACCTCACCGTGACTGTACTCTCTCTCACTTTGTGTTATGTCACACAGCCTACAGGAGCCATTTTATGACGTGTGCCCCCAGTGCTTTCAAAAACATGCCCCCCGGTCCAAAAAGGTGGGCGACTTCTGCCTTTCAGCCTGCTTCTCTGCTTGAATCAGAAAAGCCACATCAGTCACTCTCTAAATGTTGTGGGGTCCTCATGGAGCTGTGAAGCCAGATACGAGCACACATTTGTCATTTTTTGGTAGAAAGGAGCCCTTTTCCACTTGCAGCCTCGCCACCGCATAGGTTGGGGATGTGGTGGCCCGTGAAGGCTTTTCTCTTGTCTAGCCAAAGCCTCCATTTAACTCTGGGGCATTTGGGAAGTTGGTTTTGGATTTGAAGAGTGCTGAGGTGGCTTTGAAGCCGATCTCTTGAGGTTAGCAGGGATTTCTTTTTAAACAAAAAAACAAAATTCTCACACCCGCCCCACGTTTGTGCCGGAAGACAAATGGAGGGGTGGGTGGGGAGGCGTTTCACATGGTCAGTAGTGACCCTGGCAGGGGTGGTGGCAGCAAGGTTGAGTTTTTGAAGAAAGGTGGTGGCTCTGTGCCAGAGCACCTGCTTGGCATGCAGAAGGTCCCATTCTCGATTCCTAGCAGCACCTCCAATTAGGGCTGCAAAATGGCCTGGGCCTGAGACTCTCACGGCTTGCCAGTGCAGCCAGCCCTGAGCTAGATGGACAGGAGCTTCAGCACAGAAGGCGCAAACTGGGAATGGAAATCAGATTCTATCCACAGAATAGGAACTGGGGGGCAGCTGTGAAAATCACTCGCCTGTTTCTCTCTCTCCCCACCCCCACTAGTGCCGCTTGGACAGTTGGCCCAGGAGGTGGATGACTGCAGCTACCGCTACCCGGAGGAAGAAGAAGGAGGAAGCAACGAAACAGCAGGGCTGACAGGGCAGCTCATGGAAAAAATCCCTTAGCGAGCCCCGGTGCCCAGGATGCTTTTCAAAATGCGACCTCTGATGGGAGTTTGGGGAGGGTCAAAAGCATCCAGCCTGTCTTCACACTGCTTTGGCCTTTATTATTATTTTATTTTTGATGTGGGGTGCAGGGAAGGGAGCTGGGAAAATGACCCTGAGGCCGACACCTGCACTGCAACTGCCCTTTCCTATTTGAGCGCATGGCGAAAACCCACCAGTAGCCCTGACCGACCCAAGCAGTAGGTTTTAAGTGGGGAGGACAGAGCAGCGGCTCAACTCTCTCTTCTCCCAGGGCTGCACTCTATCCAATGAGGGTCTGCCCCTTCTGTGGGTTGCTTTTATCACTAGGTGTTTTATGCTGAGGCACCGACATTTCTTGGGCTGAGCCGGTCCAGCAGACCTCCTCTCTTCACCCCGTCCCCCCAGAGCTAAAGCCCCCGAGACCCCAGTGAAGACCATAACTTATCTTACAGTTCCCAGACCCGGCCTCCCTACCTCCCACTTTGCCATTTTTGCTCAGGGTTACACAGATGACTCACGGCGGTGTGCTCTGCACTCTTTCCTTAACGTGGAGCGGCTGTGGTGACCGCGCCGACGGAAACTTCTGTGACGAACTGAGGTTTGAGGTCTTTGATCTGCAAAGGGCAACCAGGCTGGTGAACTGCCTTCTTCCACCCTTGCTCTGCTTGCCTCTTGAAGGATGTGCTATTGCCACATGGGGTGTGTGTGTGTGTGTGTGTGTGTGTAGAAGGCAGAGATCCAGGACCTGGTTTCTCTCTATGCTACCAACCGCTAGGGATGGAAAAAGCTAAAACGGAATATGAATAGGTGCACCTGTCATCAGCTGCACATATAACCCCCTCTGGAAAGAGTTTGTCCTGCTCAAGGCAAAGTCCAGCAGCTCCTGCTTTAAGAGATACGCACTGACAAACCCAACATCAGGCGCACAAGACAGCTGAGCCAGAGTTGCTAGATGCTCAAGATCAGGCAGAGTGTAAAGCGGAGAGAGGAACCAAATGTGTCTCTGGCCTCTGGTACAAGATGTTGCATTCCAGCTGTGCTAAAAGCCTCCCTTCTCCACTCTCTAGCCAGGGAATACGTGATCACAGCCCAAGCATAGGACTTTAGGTAGAACAAGGCTGGCGAAGGGTGTTGCCTGGAGGGAGTACTGTGTCCAGTTCTGGGCACCACAGTTCAAGAAGGACACTGACAAACTGGAATGTGTCCAGAGGAGGGCAACCAAAATGGTCAAAGGCCTGGAAACGATGCCTTATGAGGAACGGCTAAGGGAGCTGGGCATGTTTAGCCTGGAGAAGAGGAGGTTAAGGGGTGATATGATAGCCATATTCAAATATATAAAAGGATGTCACATAGAGGAGGGAGAAAGGTTGTTTTCTGCTGCTCCAGAGAAGCGGACACGGAGCAATGGTTCCAAACTACAAGAAAAAAGATTCCACCTAAACATTAGGAAGAACTTCCTGACAGTAAGAGCTGTTCGACAGTGGAATTTGCTGCCAAGGAGTGTGGTGGAGTCTCCTTCTTTGGAGGTCTTTAAGCAGAGGCTTGACAACCATATGTCAGGAGTGCTCTGATGGTGTTTCCTGCTTGGCAGGGGTTGGACTCGATGGCCCTTGTGGTCTCTTCCAACTCTATGATTCTATGACACATCCAGCTGTGGGCCTGGGATGCTCCCTATTCCTCTTCTAGATTAATGGCACTTAGCTATATTTATTTTGTCTTGCCGAGTTCAGTGAAACTTGCTCTCCCTAGGTGGCAACTGTGCCTACAATCCCTAACCAACCTAGAAGCAGCAGGAAATGGGTGCTGTGGTTTGGATCCCTAGATTGCAAAAAAAAAACAAACCCCAACCCAAACAGTTGTTGGCTATGGGTGGCAGTAGCGACACAATGCATCAGGGGATGTGAGCATCCTCCGACACGAGAGGGGTTTGGAATTGATTCTGCCCTGGGTTACGCAATGTCGCCCAGCCTCCTCGTTAACAAAGAACATTCTCAGCTGCTATTTCACCAGCATTCCTGACTTCAGGAATTTTGGGACAGCATAGGGGAATAGAGCCCTATTCCCCTCACAGAGCTAATATTCCCAGAGTTCCCTGGGAAGAAGGATTGATAGTGAAAGCACTCTGAGACTTGTACCTCTGTGAGGGGAATGGCGTCTCTTAACAGTTCTCAACACAGTTCTTTGGGAAGCCATGGCTATTTAACATGGTATGATACTGCTTTAAATGTCCTGATGGGGCCTAGTCCCATCCTAGGACTTGGAATGCTTTTAAATTTAAGATAGAATTTAAGGTTTTAACTCTGTTCCATTTTTTAACGTGTTTTTTTAATTAAATATTTCTTGGTTTACAAAAAAAAAGGATTTTGGGGGCTGGGGAAGGCAGGAGAAGAACTGCCAAATTCGGGGGGGGGGGCGGGAATAATGATGTGTGGCATCCCGGAAGCTCTTCCAAGAAGGGGTTAGTTATTTGTTCATCAAGGACTGGGACTTCTAGAGTTCCCAGAAAACAGCTCACTTTGCATTAGGTTGACCAAAAGGTGGCACAATCTGCTAAAGTATGAAGCCCTGAGGCTTCACTTGAAGTGCTTTCAAGGGCATTTCGGAGAGCCTCTGTTTATCCAAGTGCCTTTAAATCCACCACTGCAACTGATTTCTCACTGTAAGCTCCTTGTGGCCGTGATCTGTTACCTTGTGCTCTGTAAAGCAGCCTTCCCTCATCCACTGGGGCTGATGCTTCAGAGTTGCATCCCCAAACATTTGGCGGTTGTTGTAAGGCCCCAAATACATGAATGGTGGCACTGCATAGGCAAGGCATCATGTGTGCTGGTGAGGGTGCATGGAAAGGGGGAATCCAGTTTCTCCCTCAAGATAATTTCACAGGATTATATTTTTTTCACAGGATATTTTTTTTAAGTGATATATATTTTTTTAACAAAAGCTTTGATACTTTGCATAAACAGTGTTATATATAATATGTGGGGACGACAACATTTTGATATACCTCTGATACAAGCTCTATCTGTTACTTGCTACTGTCAAGCTACGTAGAGATATATATTTTGTAATAAATTAATGCTTTAAACAACTTTCTCCTGTGCTTTTATTCTTCTTGAAAACATGAGGTGTGAAAGAGAACCTTAATGGTCTAAGGGGCCTATTAAGCTGAGAGGAAGCTTAAGGGGAGAGAAGAGATCATGAAAATGTTATTTTGAATGTGTCTGAATACATCGCTTGTTGGCAAAAAACAAACTTGGTCTTGGCACACTTCACTCATCCCCGTAAAGCCCTAGCAAAGCGTTCCGCAAAACTCATTTGGGAGTTGTCACAGAGTTCTAGAGGTTCCCCTGTTCTTTAACTGAGGAAACACCAGAAAATACAGCTTACCTAGGAAAGAAGCAATTGGGAGCGGGGCCTTCAAACCTGTAGGATTTTCCCTGTGGAGCCTTCTCACATCCCGGAAGATGTGGTCCAGGAGAACGGGTTTGCACCCTTCAGGTGGGAAAAGTTTACGTAAGCCACCCGAAAGTGCGCAAGAACCAGCTTTCGAGCAAGGGCTCATTTCCTGAACACACACCACTCCCGCCCCCACAGAAAATGCACAAAATAGTCACAAGGAAGCTTTTTCTTCAGCAAGACTCTTGCTAGCAGAACTGCCGAGCAGCACCAGCCACCCTGGGCACAGATCCTGCTCACGGTACTAGTACATTAAAACACACATACACATGGGATTATTATATATATTTAAGATTAAGCCTAGCATATTTAGCACCAATTTCAAACTGCACTCCTTGCAGTGCGAGATCCAGTCCTGGCAATAAGTAGGGGGTGGGTGTCTGCGGAAGACCTTTTCCAAATCTACTCCGAAAGCGTTTCGTGCTCTTGCTCCTTGCCTGCTTATATTGCACACCGTGTCCAATGCTGCAGAAATGCAAAGAGCATGAGAAGGTAATATATTATCCCTCTTATCAAAGAGCCTCATTAGGATCCCCTGGAAATGCCTGATCTCCTCCAAAGCCTAGTGGGGTCACTCAGAACCCACTTGTCATGCAGTACAGGGAGAAAAACACTGGTGGGGTGAAGCTGAGCTCCCGGAATATGCGGCGATGACCAGTCACCAACTTGGATGGCTTTAAAATAGGGTAAGACAAGTTCATGGAGAAGGAAGCAACCTCGATGCCCCTAAACACCAGTGGCAGGCTTAAAATGAATGTTGCATTAGCTAGCTCCCTAGACAAGGCATCTAGTTGGCTCCTATGAAGACACGATTTCAGACTAGATGGGTCTGATCCAGGGCTCTTCGTTTATCCTTTCAAGCCTCTCGGAGGATGTTTCCAGTCTCGCACCCGTCCAATCGCTGCTGCCCCGTTTTTCGCTGCAGCAAAACTGTCCCCTCTCAGCAAAAGAGCGTCTTCCCACAAAGGAGTCCAAGGGCAGGGCCTTGCCCTTCTGCAAAGCATCCGCTCTTGACATCCGGCAGACCTTGCCTGGCAAAGCCATCTTCTTCCCAACCAGGGCAAAAAGGTCCCAGGAGCGAGTCAAGATGGCTTGCAGAAGAGGCTGAAGCGTTTTGGTCCCGGAGAAAAGAGACGGCAGCCTTCTGGGACCGCCTCGTTTAGCTACGAGGATGCAGCAGTTGTGCGGACATCGATGTTCTTTGCAAAGGGTGGGAGGAAATGGCAGCCTTTTGCATCGTTGGCCTCAGACTTGTTATAGCAAACCCTGCCGCCCCAGAGCAACTGCAGGGATGGGCAGAGGTGGCGAAGAGGCCAGAGGGATGAGTCGCTGCTGTGGCGAGGGCTGGGCGGAGCAGCCGCTCTGTTGGGAGCGGATGCGTCACTGTTGCTTGCAGCCTTCCTTCTTGTCCCTGGGTTTCTGCCGGCCTACCTTCTCTGGCTGTCGTTTTGTCGGGGACACAAAGGCCGGTTCGCCGAGCTCGTCTGGGTAGTCGAAGAAGCCGCCCACAGGGACTGAGCGTTCTCCTGGGGCAGCAGCGGCTAAAGTGGTTGGACGGAGGAGAGGAGAGAGAGATCTGTCTGTAATGGCATCACCAGCAGCAGCCATCCCCACATCCCAAATGAGCCAGCTGCTTTGGACTACAATGCCCATCAGCCTCAGCTTGCACAGCCAGTGCTCAGGGATGATGGGATTTGTAGTCTAGTAACACGTGGAGGGCACCAGATTGGAGGAGTCTGCTCACAAGTCCATCTCCTGCTGTGCTGATGAGGCAGTTGTGCTATAGCCAAGACAGCTGTAGGAGAAGAGGCTTCCTCCCTTTGCAGCACAGGGAGAAGGGATCTGCTGCGGCTGGAACCCATGACCCAGAGATTAAGGGTCTCCTGCTCTACCGGCTGAGATAGGACGAGAACCCTCCCCAAGGCAACCAGGCACACGGACGTGGTGGTGCTGGGGTGCCAAGCACCCAGTGGAGCAGGCTGTGAGCACTTTCCTCTTGCACAGGAAGCACTCGCATCTTGTTGCAAAGCCTTTTGGCAATTATCACCACTGATAATCTTGGGAGCATTCACGGGAGCCAAAGAGAGTTTTTTTTGGAGGGGGCAAGTGTCAACTCGGGGACGATAAACAGAATGATAAGAATCAGCAGCAACACTTGCCACTTCCACCATCCGGGTGCAGTTGGGGAGGGATGGGAACAGGGGAAGCTGCTGCCTTAGACACTAACTCAGGCCACTGGTCCATGCAGCTCAGTTGGCAGCAGCGGCCCACCAGGGATTCAGTGATGAGTTTTTCTCTGCTCTACTTGGGCCTTGGGGCTACCCTTCCCCATCAACGGCAGCTGGGCCAGCTCAGTCGGCAGATCATCTCAAGGTCATGGGTTTGAGCCCCACATTGGGCAAAAGATTCCTGCATTGCATGGGTTGGACTAGATGGCCCTCAGGGTCCCTACCAATTCTAAGATTCTGACTGGCCTGCAAAGACAGAGCTATTCCGCCTGGCCTTTAATTTTAATTCAGCCTGATCTTTGATTTTCCTTCTCTTCCCTCCCCCTCCCCTTTTATGAAGATCACCCGCTCTGAGACCCCACAGCTAATTCTCCCTTGGCCTCCTCACTGGCCCAAGTAGGACCAATTCAGCCACCTAGCCCTGGGGATTATCTAATTGATTTTTATTGTTATTCATGTTTTTATACTGTATTTTATGCTGCTTTTATATTTAAGTGTTGTAAAGTGTTTTAAATTTGTTGTTAGCTGCCCTGAACCCTGTTTTTGAACCAGGAAGGGCAGGGTATAAATAAAAAAAGTATTATATTATTATTATTATTATTATTATTATTATTATTATTATTATTATTATTATTATAAATGGCCCCAGCCTTTCATTGCAGAGGGTAAATGGGGCTGAGAAAACCATTCTAGACATAGAATGGAAGGACAAGTATTAAATGTTATTCTTTAACGTTTGCCCTTTATGGAGCACCTGAACGTGGAATTGGATCTCACTGCCGGATCTGGACCGATCAGAACTGTGGCTGGTTTGTTTATGAAAAAGGATATCTTTAGCCCACATAAAAGATGGTGCCCAAGCAAATGTTCGAAGCCTTCACTTGGGGTTGAAAGAACAAGCATGCCAACCCCTGCTGCCTCCTGGTGGCCACTCTTGTGCGTAAAGGTAAAGGTAAAGGTAAAGGGACCCCTGACCATTAGGTCCAGCCGTGGCCAACTCTGGGGTTGCAGCGCTCATCTTGCTTTATTGGCCGAGGGAGCGGGAGTACAGCTTCTGGGTCATGTGGCCAGCATGACTAAGCCGCTTCTGGTGAACCAGAGCAGCGCGCGGAAACGCCGTTTACCTTCCCGCCGGAGCGGTACCTATTCATCTACTTGCACTTTGACGTGCTTTCGAACTGCTAGGTTGGCAGGAGCTGGGACCGAGCAACGGGAGCTCACCCCATCGTGGGGATTTGAACCGCCAACCTTCTGATCGGCAAGTCCTAGGCTCTGTGGTTTAACCCACAGTGCCACCCCCGTCCCACTCGTGTGTACCTGAGGTCAAAGGGACACCCCCTCCTCAGTCAGCACCTGGGAAACAGCTTGCAATCCCAGAGGAACCAGCTGCATTACCCACCTCTGGAGCAAAGGGAAACCATTCCAGCAGGGCCCTCCGCCCTCTGGGCCCTGAAGGTTGGGTCCAGGTCCTCTGCGATATTCCGGCACAGCTGCGGCCTGAGGGACAACCTGCAAGGAAGGCCAGGACACTCACAAGTTCGTTTCCCCTCCAGTTGCCCTGGCAGCTCTTTGCGTTCCCTCCCACCCTCCCCCCATCTCTCCGGAAATTTGGTTTCTAACGAAGACAATAAATTGGTCTTAGAAGTGAACTTTAAAAAAAGAGAGAGAGGGAGACAGCAGAATTTAATAACCATTTGAATAATTAAATTCATAAGGGATCTTTGCAAAGTTACCATCTGAGCAGCACTGACCTGATGTCCGGCTGGCCTCCATGGGTGGGCACCTCTGAGCTGTCCGAGGACCAGAGACCAGTTGGCGATGCGGCTCTGCAGCTCTCTTGCGCCTCCTTCTGGCAAGTGGAGCATAAGCAAGAAAAAAGAAACTCGTCTGGAGCCAAAGTCACTGTGCCTGCGCTGGTCAAAAGTTTGCTTTTGCTGTACAGTGGTACCTCGGGTTACATATGCCTCAGGTTACATACGCTTCAGGTTACAGATTCCGCTAACCCAGAAATAGTGCTTTGGGTTAAGAACTTTGCTTCAGGATGAGAACAGAAATCGTGCTCCGGCAGCGCGGCAGCAGCGGGAGTCCCCATTAGCTAAAGTAGTGCTTCAGGTTAAGAACAGTTTCAGGTTAAGAATGGACCTCCAGAACGAATTAAGTATGTAACCAGAGGTACCACTGTATTGTCATAGGGCACAGAACAGGGGTCCCCAAACTAAGGTCCGCAGGCCAGATCAGGCCCAAGGGACTCATTTATCTGGCCCGCAGCAACACCCGCTGCTGCCACCCGCTCTTACTGGCGCTGCGCGGCTGCCCACTTCCGCGTCGGAGAAGCACCAGAAATAGCTTGTGCGCATGCGTTATTTCTGGTGCACATCCAGGTCGGAGGAGGCCTGTGCACATGCGCACAAGCTATTTCCGGTGCTCCTCCGACCCGGAAGTGCGCTGAAAATAGCATGTGCGCATGCGCTCCCCCACCCTCTGGCCCGCCGCGCGATCAGTGCTGGAGACACCCGCCCGAGGCGCGGTACGTTTGCTGACTCCTGGCATAGAACCTGTCATTAGGACCACCCTCACTTCAAGATTTGCTATGCATGGGGAAGGTGCCACTGCCAGCTCCAAGCTGCTGGGTCCATGCAGAGGCGACTTTTGCTACACCCCCCCCCACACACTCAGCTGGGTCACTTACCTCTTGGCTGGGGCTGCTGCTGGGGGCTGCCTCCTCCATGGTGGCGCCCTTGCCCCTTGCCCCTGTCATGGCCTTGCTCCTTCTGGGGGATCTCCATTGAGCTTTTAGTTCCTGGTCCTGCATGTAGCGGGCAATCTCCTGGGAGGAGGAGAGGGGAGGGAGAAAGACCTTTTTTTTTTAAGGCAAGTCAACATCTCTCATTGAAGGCAGTGACCTTAGCCTTGTGAGGCTTTCAAAATGGCGGCCCCGAACCACCCACCTGTGTTCTACTCCCACAAGCCCTTTGGTTGCTTAGCTCCAGGCTGCACCCTAACAAACTGGCCTTGGGCAGTTTCTGCTCCAGATGAGAGGATTCAAAGTCTTTCCGGGTCCACAGAGGAGAGTTGAGGCATTCGTAACTCAACAGCCCACACTCCAGGTCCAAAAGCACACTCCAGTCTTTCCTGGCTCAACCCTGAACCAAAAAGGCCCAGACAAACAGGGAGGTCTTGGGGCTCTTCTGAATGGGGGCAGAGCTGTGAGTGGGCCGAAAGGAGCCCCCCGCCCCCAAAGCAGGGACTCAAGGAATGAGGGAGGGAAGAGGTCGGTGGAGCAGGGCCTGAGCAGCTTACAAGGCTCTGTGGGGAGGACAAACTATCTCTTGGGACACTGCTGTACACTCAGAGGAAGGTGGGGCAGTGGGCAAGGAGCCCCCCAGCAGCAAACCCTCACTCTGATGCCCATGGTGAGAGCAGCTGGCTTGGCAGCGCTGTGGCCTCAACTGCGAGCCAGCCAGTCATGGTCCAGCTTGAAGGAGGGAGGCTGGCTGTTTATGGAGGGAAGCAAGAGTTGCTTTCATCCTTGGATGCTGTTGGAGCTGGGCTGGGCCGACACGCCAGAGCTGCTTTGATGCCACCCTCTCCACCAGTGGGCAAGCCCACAGCTGCGACCCCCCCCCACAAACCCCAAAGCCCCGCTGAGCCAAGCCGAGCGAAGAGACCAGTGATCAGCTCCTTACCTCATCCTGAGCCACCTGGGCTGCCCTGTAGTCATTGTGGCGTTCCCGGTTCTTCCTGGCTTTCTGCATGAGAGTGAAAAAGCTAATAAAACAAGGCGGTACAGAGAAGATGGAAGAGGAGGAGCTCTGTCCGCACCACAAATCCTTTACTTTTTCTTTCTTTCTTTCTTTTCCAATACAGAGGATGAGCCCTGCTCTCCCAAGGCAGGAGCTGCAAGCTCTATTCTCACCCGGGGAAGGCAAAAGAAACCTGCTCCTTTTCTGAAGCGCCCTTGTAATTCTGATTCATGCCGGAATATACAGGAATATATAAACGCTGCCTCAGGCCATTTGCTGGGCAGCTCCTGCCAGCCAGGATTCAGTGGTGCCTGGCTCAGTACAAAACATTTTCCCAGGCGGTGCGGTTGCCTTTTGTACAGCTTCCTTTATCTATTATTATCAATTATTATTATTTATTGAATTTATATACCACCTATACCCGGAGGTCTCAGGGCGGTTCACATAAAAAGACCACAGTATATAAAAGTAAAATAAAAGCAATAACCCAATAATACCCCACCCCAATGAGCCACATTTTAAAAGGGTATGGGATGTTGTTGATCAGGTCATCCAAAGGCCTGGTTGAAAAGGAACATTTTTGCCTGGCACCTAAAGGTGTATAATGAAGGCGCCAGGCAGACTTCCCTGGGGAGAGCATTCCACAGATGGGGAGCCACTGCGGAGAAGGCCCGTTCTCGTGTTGCCACCCTCTGGACCTCTCGAGGAGGCGGCACACGAAGGAGGGCCTCAGAAAATGATCTCAGGGTCTGGGTAGGTTCATACGGGAAGACGCGGTCCTTGAGGTATTGAGGCCCTGAGGCGTTTAAGGCTTTATAGGTCAAAACCAGCACTTTGAATTGGGCCCAGAAACTAATTGGTAGCCAGTGCAGTCAGACCAGGATCAGTGTAATATGCTCAGATCGTCTATACGCACACAAACACACACTTTGGCACTGATGTTTCGGGGGCCCACGGGGCCCACCTTATCCTCTGCACTCTTTAACAGCATTCCTCTAGTGGTGCAGCAATAAAACCCTCTAGCAAATTTGCAAAGCTAAGCAGGGTCCGGTATGGTTTCAAATTGGATGGGGGACCACATGCTGAGATCTGCATTGCAGATGGTTGGACTAGATGGCTCTCGGGGGTCCCTTCCGACTCTACAGCTCTATGAAGTCAACTGGAGGGAGGTCAGCTGGGGATCTGGAATGCTGACGACACTCGGCTCTCCCTCCCTTCTCACCAGAGCCCACTGCAGGGGTGCTGGATGAGGGCCAAGTGACTGAAACTGAATCCTGACAAGAGGAAGCCACTGTGAGCAGAAAGTTCTCAAGTGCAGGAAACTGGTACTTCTCCTGCTTTGGAGAACACTGCCCTGGGAGACTCAGGATTTCAACCATTTCATGCCATTTGGCTTCCAAGGACCTTCCCCCAATGCTCCTGGGGCCAACACGTCCAAGCAGGAGATTTACAACCTTCAAGGTACCGGGCAATTGTCACACCCCCCCCCCCCAGATGTGAAACCCTAAAACCTTCACATGCTCTCTTTATTTGACAGGCCCAGTTTGTAAGAGGCAAGAAAGTGCTGCCACCCAAACTTTAGTTCCTGGCCCAGAGGAGGAGGACAAAATGGGCGCTCACCAGACGAGCCACTTCCTCAGCTTGCAGCTCCCGGGCTAGTTCTTCATCTTGCTGGAGCTGCTGCTGGTTCTGGAGTTCAAGTTCCGCCATCACCCAGTTTAGGGGCCCGAGGGAGTCATCTGAAGACACACACAGAGAGAGACAGGAAGACAAACATGAAAAATGGAGTCGTGGGGAAGGACAACAAAGGAGCAGCTCTACATGTGCTGCTGGTTAAGCGAGCTGAGAGCTCATTGCACGAGGTTGCCCCTCTGCTGGCAGCTGAAGGTCAAGGGGAGAAACAGGACCACCCAGCTGAGGCTAGCCTGGTCCCCTTCCGAAAGGCTAATAATAATAATAATAATAATTTATTTATACCCTGCCCATCTGGCTGGGCTTCCCCAGCCACTCTGGGCAGCTTCCAACAAAATATTAAAATACCTTAATACATCAAACATTAAAAGCTTCCCTAAACAGGGCTGTCTTCTAAAAGTCTGGTAGTTGTTGTTCTCTTTGACATCTGGTGGGAGGGTGTTCCACAGGGTGAGTGCCACTACCGAGAAGGCCCTCTGTCTGGTTCCCTGTAACTTGGCTTCTCGCAGTGAGGGAATCGCCAGAAGGCCCTCTGTGTCCTGGTGGAACGATGGGGGTGGAGACGCTCCTTCAGATATACTTCCAGCGCTTTCGTGCTTGGAAATCTCCCACGTGAAAACGGTGCCAAGATTTCCTAGTCGCAGGGGGGTGTAACACCAAAGCCATGACCCAGAGACATCCCCGAGAGCTGGGCACTAACTCTGCACCAGCCTTTCCCAACCAGCTGCCTTAAGGATGCTGGTGGGACTACAACTCCCATCAGCACCAGCGATGGCCAGGCAACGGAGGCACCCAAAGTAGGTGTCGTCTTTGGTCCCATGCGTGTTGGGATGCCCTCACGAGAACTTGTGCCACCTGCGCTCCAGCTGAGGACGCAAGTTGCAGTCAGACAAAATTTGTGAGGCCTTGCATGTCTGGTTTGCGGCCCCCAGAGAAGCCCCTCCTCTCTAGAGCAACCCTCACCCCTCCTCCAGCTCCGGATACCTTCTCCTCCTTCTCGCTGTGTCACACTTGAGCTCCTGAGCCACAGCTGCTGTTTCTTCTGCAGGCTCTCCTCCTCCAAGTCCTGAAGCTGCTTGGCTATTTCCTGTGTGTAGGAGAGGAAAAAACCCACTGAGAGGGGATGGAAACGGAATTCCAGAGCCAGGCTTCACCCTGCCACTACTTTGTGGTGCTTTCTGTCTCCCATTCAGATGGCAGAGAAAGAAGACAATGGAAACCTGGGGTAGTAATTGTGCCTCTGGGGCCTTATTTCCCACCCCACCCCCCTTGCAAAGGAGCTACTGGAAAGCAGCCTTAAAGTGCACTCCTCCCAATGGTTCTTGTGGAAGCAAGGCTTGTTGATGGCTCCTGGTGTGGACAGGGAGCCTCACTCAATGAGATGACAGGAGTTGCTGTGAACTCTGCACTGCAGCTGTCTCCTGCCCAAAGCGGGGATGTTGTGCCTGCTTTTATCTTCTGGAGAACATTTTTAAAACAGAGGGTGAAATGCTGTTCTGGATCTGGGCACTGTCCCTCCACTCAAGCCTTCATCTTTTTCAAAGTTCCTTAGGTTGTTTTCAAGCCAACGTTCAGCCAGCCATAAAAAAATGTAATTTTATACCTAAGAATTCTGAACGGCTGAAACCATGGAGTGGAGATGGCAATTTTATTTTTCGTTCTGTCCGCCTGATAAGGAAATTGGTTTAGAAGAGGATATTCTATTGGGGAAGCTTTTGTTCCAGAGGAACTGTGGAAACGGGCAGAGGGCTTTCACTCTCTTGTGAGGGAGAAGGGGCTGAGGAAAGTCCAGATTTGGGACTGCTGTTCTTAGAAGGCAGTCAGAGCCTCTTCCAGGGATCTCTGTCACCTCAGGTGACCCCACCAGCTTTGATCTCTTGCTTTTGTTCCATTAGCCAGACAAGCAGCAGCTCCACCAAACTGCTCTTTCCAGGCTAATCCTATTTGGAACCGAACAGCCTGTTCTACATATTAAAACGTCGCCCTCAAAGCGGTTTGCGGCCAAGCTGCCCTTGGCCACTAATGGCAGGGAGCAGGAAGAGGTTTTTGCAAAGGTGAAACTCTCATTTAAGTGGGTTTCCACAACGCTCCACAGTGAACGGCGGGCTTCCCACTGACCAGCGAGTGGAGGAACAAGGAGGTGCAAGAACCCAGCCCAAGTCAGCCAACGAACGCACCCTGGAAACATCCATAAGATAGCAGCCATTGGTTCATCTGCCTCCAGATAAATCTCTCTTTCCAGTCCTGCCCTGGAGGAAACATTTACACTGTTCTACGGTGTTTCCGTGCGCTGCTCTGGTTCACCAGAAGCGGCTTAGTCATGCTGGCCACATGACCCGGAAAAACTGTACGCTGGCTCCCTTGGCCAGTAAAGCAAGATAAGCGCCGGAACCCCAGAGTTGTTCACGACTCGGCCTAATGGTCAGGGGTCCCTTTACCTTTACTTTTTACCCCCTGAAAACATCCTGATTTGTTTGCAATGAGGCTATGCAACTTGATGTCAGTCCATCATTACTCCCCCCCCCCCCCACTTAACTTCGGCGGAGGGTGAGCGGACCCAGAGTCAAATTACTGCAGGGTGTGCTAGAGCCAACTAAAAATAATCTGCTTTTTGGAAGGGCCTGCTAGGCAGCCCACCCTGTCCTGTTCCTGCAGAGAGGGGGCCAAAGGAAGCGAGGGAGCCTGCCACCTGGCTCCAGGTGTTCCTGTTACCTGGTCCTTCTCCTTCCTCTGGCAACTCTCCTCCGCCTCCCTCCGAATGTCCTCCTGGATGGCACGAGCGATTTCGGAGTCCCGATCTTCCCTGCGTGTGATGCGGGCAGGAGAGGGGGAAGGAAGAGGCAATTAGTGAAGCAGGAAGCCTCTGTCCCCGTTGTGTCTGGGCCTTGCTAATCACCAGGTGCATGAGAGAGGGACGGAGCAGGAACTTCAGAGGGCCTCCTGTCTGACATTAATCTGACCTCAAGAGCACAGGAACCTTACAAAGGCACCTGGGGAGCTACAGAGAGAAGTCATCCATTGCCTCTAGCATACACATCTGCACCAGGTGCACACTTTAGACATCAACATGTTTAGCATGCTCTGTCTGCTTGCACTGCAGGTGCAAAGCTCGCCACAAGCAACGTCAGACACAAGTTCTGTGGGCTTGTAAGGCTTGCCTCCCCGCAAAAGAGGCAAGCAATAGAGCCCCAAATTCTTCTGCAGCTCAGATTAAAACTGGATTTGCACAGGGGGGGGAACCAACCTCAGTTTATGTCCCTTTCAGCCTCAAAGAACAGCTTGATCTAATCTGGGCAGGGATAGCCCAACTTCTGCTGTCTATGCTCTGGTAACCTCTAGGTTAGATTTCTGTAAGACATCATACGCAGGGCTGCCTCTGAAGATGGTTTGGACACTTCAGCCAGTGCATAATTTAGCAGTCAGTTTGCTCACTCCGGAGCAAAACAGTCAGAGCATATAACGCCAACTCTGGCTCAACTGCACTGCTTGCCAATCCAATTCCAATTCAACATGCTGGTTTTGACCTATAAAGCCTTAAACAGCTCAGGACTGCAATTCCTCAAGGACCACCTCTCCCACCTCTGGGACTCAGACCCAGAGATCATAATCTGAGTCGCTTCATCTTGTGCCCCTCTCTGAGTGGTCTGGAGGTGCCAACATGTGAGCAGGCCTTTTCCATGGTGGCTCCCCGCTTGTGGAATGCTCTCCCCAGGGAGGCTTGCCTGGCACCTTCATTACATACCGTTAGGCGCCAGGCAACAACATTTCTTTTCTCCCAGGTCATTGGCTAATTAAACAACCTATGGCCTTTTAAACTTGGGAGGGCATTGTTTTTATTTGTCACCATGTTGTGTATTTTTGTGTTTTTATATTGTAAACCACTCTGGGGTGTAGGGCTGTATAGAAATTTAAGAAGCAAATAAAATGAATAAAAAGAGGCTTGGAAAAGAGTCCTTTCAAAATTAGTCTGCCCCACTTTCCCCACATCCAATCCATGCTCATCCACAAATGTGGGTCTCCAGCTGTTTATGGACTACAACTCCCATCATCCCTAGCTAGCAGGACCAGTGGGAACTGTAGTTTGAAAACAGCTGCAGACCTAAGCTCGGGAAACACTGGAAGATGCAGCCACAGCAGAACCAAGACTAGGCCTTGTCCATCCCACTGGGATGTCTTGCCATAACCATCACCATAACTCTATCTCCTACCCAAAGCAAGAGACACTGCCTCCCTGCAATAAAGTTGGGACTCCAAAGCAAACATACAGTTCCTTCTGCTGCTCAGAGAGCTGGTGTTTCCTCCTGGCTTCCTCCTCCAGGTCCTGAAGTTTCTTGGCAATTCGGATGTCCTTCTGGACCAGCTGGTTCTTCTGAATGTTGGAAGTGTAATGCTGCTCGACTGCGAAGAGATGGAAACTTCACTGTGTGGGCTGGAATGGAGAGGCCTCTTTCGTCCTCCTCTCTCCTCCCTTCCCCGCCTTCAAGGGCATCTCCAGGTAGGGCTGGGAAGAAAGTCTTCCTTGTCTAGAACACTGGAGAGCTGCTGCCGGTCCATCTAGGCTGGATTTTGAGAGAGTGCTGGGGGCGGCAGTCGCAAAATGGCTGCCACGGAGGAGCCATGGCCTAACGCAAAGAAGCTGCTGCAGGGCATGTGTGATCCTGCTTCAAGCGACACACTTTCGGGGGGCAACACTCCTTGGGCCACCTCTACAGGCACTGGGCAGATGGGGGAAAGGAAGACTGGCAAGATGGAGCAATAGGACTCTGAGGTAGCAGCCCAAACAGGTGGCGCGATGCCAAGCTGCTCATCTGACTGGATCTCTTCCAGTTCCTGTCTGCTGGGCAGTATCTGTTCACGCTCTTTCCTCTTCAGCCTGCCACCCTAACTCACCACCCCTGGGTGCCATAGACAAGAGCTGCTTGGCTGGCCAGCCAGCTGCTCCCACCACCCCTGGCAGCCCTGATCTTAGCTGCCATCCATCAGCTCCATTGACAGGGTGTTGGTGGCGAAGGGGGCGGCACCGGGGGAGGCGGGAGAAGTGTCCTCTGCCTGGACCGTGTGCGTCACTGCAGCGGGGAATGACGTCGCGGAATGATTCATGGGCATCCGCTGTGGCAGCCAAGACAGGCTGGGGTGGGCAAGGCGGCCCATCTGGGTTGCAGGAGGAACCGTCCCCTTCCAAAAGGCCGCCAAAAGGAGTCAACCTTGAGAGCGTCCCTGGGGAGAGAGGTGCCTGTCAAGCCTGTTCCTCGTTAAAATCTGCAAGGTTGATTCACTGAAGCACTAGGCTCCATTTAATTAACTAAAAAAAAAAAAAAAGGCTGTAAAAACTCTGGCTCCAACAGGCACCCCGTACTAGGAAAACTAAATGCGTTTCCAAAGGATGCCTTGAGCATGAAGGACGGACCTATTTCCAGGGATCGTCTGAAGGCCTCTAAGTGGGTGGGGTCTATGCGGGGGGGGGGGGTTTGGGAGGGGGTGTTAATGCTAAAGGCAGAGGGCCTTCTCAGTAGTGGCACCCTCCCTGTGGAACACCCTCCCTTCAGATGTCAAGGAGATAAAGATCTACAAAAGTTTCAGAAGACACCTGAAGGCAGCCCTGTATCAGGGAGGTTTTAATGCTTGATATTTTACTATGTTTTTATATATCCCGTAAGCTTAAAGATGCTTCGGGTTAAATCTTTTCAGGTTGCATCCCCTGGCGACCCGGAAGTATTGGAAAGGGTTACTTCTGGGTTTCGCCACTTGCGCATGTGCAGGCGCTCAAAATGATGTCACACGCATGCACAGAAGCGGCGAATCGCGACCCGCGCAGACGCGGGGTGCGTTTTGCTCAGGTTGCAAACAGGGGCTCCGGAACAGATCCTGTTCGCAACCAGAGGTACCACTGTATTATTATTATTAAATGCTGAAGCCAGGGGCCCAGCCAGACCAGGTAGAAAAAGACCCCAAGAAAATACAAAACACTGGCCAGGGAAGGGAAGGCAAGGCTGGGATTGCTCTGAGCCTTTCCCCCGACGAAGAGGAGAGGGAATAGTTCCATCAGCTCTTACTCTCTTGCTCTTGAAGGCTGTAAGCCAAAGCGCCATCTTCCAGGACAGCAAAATCTCGGCAAACTGCAAGGGAAAAGAGAAAACACAATTAAACAACAGCAGAGCCCTGTTCTGCCAGTTCTGCCAATATTTTCGTTTATCTGCAAGTTTTCTTACCCATCCATCGCACCACAAAGTCGCAGGTTGAGTTCCAACCATTGCAGCTACGTAACAGGGAAGGCCTTTGCAATTATCAAACGGGGCGAAGCCATTCAAAATGGAAACAGAGCAATGCAAATCCAGCAAAATAGGCCTGATTAAGGCGGTGCATCTCAGCAAATCTCAGCACCCAAGAAGGCTGGTAGGGATGTAGAGGGACTTTCAAATGTTTGGGGCCTAAGTTGTTTAGAGCTCTAAACACAAATGCGAACAGAACTTTCAACTGGGCCTGAAGACAAACCAACCACTGGGGTATCTGTTTTAAGATAGTTATGACTGGATCGCCAGCCAGCCAGTCCTCTGGCCGCTGTGCTTTGGACCGAGGAAGCTCACAGCCATCCGAAACAGCATTTGGAGGAGGAATATTTTGTATAAAGACAAAGGTAAAGGTGCTGGAGGAGACTCTTGAGAGTCCCATGGACTGCAAGAAGATCAAACCTCTCCATTCTGAAGGAAATCAGCCCTGAGTGCTCACTGGAAAGACAGATCCTGAAGCTTAGACTCCAATACTTTGGCCACCTCATGAGAAGAGAAGACTCCCTGGAAAAGACCCTGATGTTGGGAAAGATGGAGGGCACAAGGAGAAGGGGACGACAGAGGATGGGATGGTTGGACAGTGTTCTCAAAGCTACCAGCATGAGTTTGACCAAACTGTGGGAGGCAGTGGAAGACAGGAGTGCCTGGCATGCTCTGGTCCATGGGGTCACGAAGAGTTGGACACGACTAAACAACTAAACAACAACAAAGGTAAAGGTAAAGGGACCTCTGACCATTAGGTCCAGTCATTGCTGACTCTGGGGTTGCGATGCTCATCTCGCTTTATTGGCCAAGGGAGCCGGCGTACAGCTTCCGGGTCATGTGGCCAGCATGACTAAGCCGCTTCTGGTGAACCAGAGCAGCGCACAGAATCGCCGTTTACCTTCCCACCAGAGTGGTACCTATTTATCTATTTGCACTTTGAAGTGCTTTCCAACTGCTAGGTTGGCAGGAGCTGGGACCGAGCAACGGGAGCTCACCCCGTCGTGGAGATTCAAACCACCGACCTTCTGATTGGCAAGTCCTAGGCTCTGTGGTTTAACCTGCAGCGCCACCCGCATCCCTCATGTTTTGTGTAGTTGCTGCCAAATACTTGTAACCCCGCAGAGCATCAATGCTGCCTCCAGGACTTCCATTCTGCCTTCCTAACAGGAGGAGGAAGAGGTAGTGGTGGCAGCACTGAGGTGACTGTGAGCTGCGCTCCCTTGGCAAAAAGGCAGCCAGCCTGCCCAAGGCAACAGGCGCCTCTTTGCAGGAGCCCTGCCAGAATCTGGGTGTGTCCAAAGTTGCACACCCAGTCCCTGCCCACCCAGCCATTCCGCAGCTATTTGGCCGACAAGTCAGCACAGCTTAACAAGGTGTTGAAAGATCTCTGTCTACACGCACCGTTTACGCAACACAAAGAGAAAAAGGGCGGGGAGCGAGCAGGGAGGGCTGCACCTCTCAGCCTAAACCGGGTGCCGTGACAAATGCCAGCCAGGGAGAGTCTTTACGATGTGACGCCCCCCCCCCCAAATAAGCCATTTAGGCCTCAACCACACTTCAGCCAAAGGGCAGCAAATAACGTTTGCCCATTGCAAGGGAAAACCTTTTCCAAGGTGGCGACAAAGGACCGTGTTGGGCACGCCAGGCCTTCTTGCGCCTGGCAAAGCTTTCGTTTGCTCAAGAGTGCCAGCCAGCCTTGTCACAGAGCCCGGCTGCTTGCCAGTGGGGCGAGAGGGTCACATTTGTGCTGCGCAAAAACACAGCTTTTGCTTCCAAAAAAAAAGGAGAAGTCAGACACACCCAGTCTAGGGAAGTCAGCCCCCACTCAGCATCTTTTTTCTGCGGAGCACCGGGGGCGGGGGGGAGACAGAAAAAACAAAAACAAAATAACAAAACCATTCTTCAAGTTTATTGTCCTTGCATCATGATGAATAGGGCCCTTCTCCCCCAACTCCAGGAATCGCCACTTGAAGCCAGCAGCCACCAAGTGGCTCCAAGTGAGTAAGGAAGTCAAGGGCTCAAGTGGTACTATTTTGGGGAGAGGGGGCTGCCCGAAATCTGTACAGTGGTACCTCGGGTTACCAAAGCTTCAGGTTACAGACTCCGCTAACCCAGAAATAGTACCTCGGGGTAAGAACTTTGCTTCAGGATGAGAACAGAAATTGTGCAGCAGCGGCATGGGCTGCAGTGGGAGGCCCCATTAGCTAAAGTGGTACTTCAGGTTAAGAACAGTTTCAGGTTAAGAACGAACCTCCAGAACGAATTAAGTTCTTAACCCGAGGTACCACTGTATTCCTTTTTCCATACCACTGAAAGAACGGATTAGAATTGGAAGTCAACAACTAGAACAATGATCAATTAGAATTCAACAACAGGCTGGAATTGGAGTTGTGAGAGGAAATACTCCTTCAAAGGCAACCTGTGGAACTCATTGCCACTGGATGTTATTCTGGTTCCATTTAATGTGGACTTGCCTCTTCTGCAGAATGTCTGAGAAGTAAAAAAAACAAACCACCATGGAAAACAGAACTCTGGGTTAAAGGGGGGGCCACTTTGGTGTGGATATTGTAAAAAAATAATATTTGCCTGTGTGAGCAGCACTGACGCCACAACCAGCTGTCCTGTGGAAGCGACCCAGGGGTGCCCGGAAGTTGCTGCTCTTTTAGCAGAGAGGCCTCTCTTCCCAGAGGCAGCTGAATGGTCAAGCGGCCACAGGTGAGTGGAAACCCCGCCACTCTGAGCTTCGCTTCCCCGAGTGGCGCTACACTCAGCCTCACGGCCTCATTTCCAGCTGGCATCGCTTTCCTCCTCCTTCCCAAATTACATTCATTTAATCCTTTCCCCGTCCCTCTCCCTATCGCATTACAAGGTGAATAAGGGACATGTCACGCATTAGAATTACTGGCCTGGAATCAAATCTCGGTGGCGGAAAAAATGCGCCCCTCCCCAACACTGCAGTGCTGGGGGGGGGGGGGGAGGGAGAGAGAGCAAGCTTCTCTCAGAGGCCTTGGCTATGCCCATCTTGGCAGGTGCTTTCTGAGGCCTTCACAACCGTCATCCTCACACAATTCTAGAGGAGATCTTGGCAGGGCAAGGTGTAGCAGCTGCCCCTGGTCCAATACACCTGAAGGGCACCAGGCTGGGGAAGACTACCCTGGTTAACTGGGCCACAGGGAGGGGATTATATATATATATATATATATATATATATATATATATTTTTTTTTTTAAGGGACTGGCATTAGATTTTGACACCCTCCCACAGCTTGAGCCACCTTTCCAAATACCACCTGGGGCCATCATTCTGCAGCCACTGAATCTGTGTACAGTGATACCTCTGGTTAAGAACTTAATTCATTCTGGAGGTCTATTCTTAACCTGAAACTGTTCTTAACGTGAGGTACCACTTTAGCTAATGGGGCCTCCCGCTGCCGCCGCACCACCGGAGCATGATTTCTGTTCTCATCCTGAAGCAAAGTCTTAACCCAAGGTACTATTTCTGGGTTAGCGGAGTCTGTAACCTGAAGCATCTGTAACCTGAAGCGTCTGTAACCCGAGGTACCACTGTACTGAACTCTGGCTAGCTCTCCATATTATGGAAGTCCTCATCTCCCAAGTGTCTAGACACTAGTGACTGCAGGAGAGAAGGTGCAGTGAAGTTTGAAGCAAATCTCCCAGTACACCGAGCAAGCAGCCGCATGCCAGGGGCAGGATTTTGCTCTCTCCTCCCTGTCTAATTAGAGGCAGGAGGAATGAAAGCAAGAAAGAGAAAGGAGGTGTCTGTCATGACCCTCTCCCTTCTGGACCTCTCCTTTTTTTTTAAAGGGGGCTCTGCCTCAAGGTATCATACAGTTGCCAGCCATCAGTTGGAGACCATGGCAGACTCCAGAGGGCAAGTGGGTTTCCTGGGCCTTTGCTCCCACAGCAGAAGCAAGGAGATGGAAATTGGCACACATCTCTAAGCGGGCGAGCTTGTTGCTGTTTGGCACGCCACATACCTCAATACCTGGCGGCATTTGGGGGCTTGCACCACACCTGCTCTGTTTGTTTGTTTTTAATTTTTATTTGAAATTTTATTTACAACATAACATAAACCCCCACCCCCCAGTACAGAAATCCACCCTCATTAAACGTGAACATGACATACAATAAGCATAGCATACAACAATACAAACAACCAAATAAAAGACTTCCTTTCTCCTGTATCTGGCCTCCTCATTTACTTCTTATAAGCTGCTCTCTGTTTTGATGATTATTTTGTGCATTTCTCTTTTTTTGTAGAAGAGCAGCATATACATTATCCTTAAGAATGGAGCTTCCAAGTTCAGAGGCAGACTGCTGCCTGGGCTCTGCAAGTGGACTTCCCAGAAGTCCCTGCCTTGCCATGATGGCGACTGTGCAAAGCTGTGGTTTTGCTCTTATAAATGCAACCGCAATACTCAAGGCCCACCTCTTCCCATTTGAACCTACCCAGACCCTGAGATGATCTTCTGAGGCCCTCCTTCGTGTGCCGCCTCCTCGAGAGGTCCAGAGGGTGGCAACATGAGAATGGGCCTTCTCTGCAGTGGCTCCCCATCTGTGGAATGCTCTCCCCAGGGAAGTCCGCCTGGTGCCTTCATTATACACCTTTAGGCACCAGGCAAAAACGTTCCTTTTTAACCAGGCCTTTGGTTGACCTGATCAACATCCCATACCCTTGTAAAATGTGGCTCTTTTTTTGGGGGGGGGGTATTATTGGGATATTGCTTTTATTTTACTTTTATATACTGTGGTCTTTTTATGTGAACCGCCCTGAGTCCTCCGGGTATAGGACGGTATATAAATTCTAATAATAATAATAATAATAATAATAATAATAATAATAATAATAATAATATAACAACAACAATAACCCACACCTTTCAAGGTTAGAAATTTCAGGTATTTCAAGCTGTAGATCAGTAAAGTGGGATTATCACCCTCAGAGAAGCTTCACTTTGTGTTTCCTAATATATTTACACACACACACACACACACACACACACACACCAAGGTGAACTCCTAGATCTTACATGGCTTACCTTCCTGCACCGGAGGCAGGCGGGAGGTGTCAATCTGAACTTCCGTCATCTTCAGAGACCAGGCTGTGTTCCCATGGACTCCCAAAAAGGCAACCTGCAAGAAGAGAGGCTACGAGTTACTGGGATTGCCAAATGATGATAACCTAAGTGGGTTTCAGAGATGCTGGAGGAGAAAGCCTTCCCATTGCATAAGCCCGGGTTATCTCTGCGGCTCTCTCAGGGAGGTTCGCCTGGCAAAGCCTGTCGGTGCTGACAGGTGAGCACGCTCCTCCAAAAAACTCTCTCCCAGGGCCAACGCAAGAGGAAAAGCTTCTGTGTCGAGTTCCCCGAGCCCAGGAACAAGAGATACCCCACAGGGTTCCCAAAGAACTCTTGTGGAAGGCTTTCACTGGTCCTTCTAGCTAGGGGTGATGGGGGTTTGTAGTCCAAAGATAGCTGGAGGCCCAAGTTTGGAAAACCCTGATTTAGGGAAGGTGTGTGTGTGTGTGTGTGTGTGAGAGAGAGAGAGAGAGAAAGAAAGAAACGTTCTCATAATCTCTAGCTGCCTTCCAGTTGTCGTTCTAGACTGCACTCCCCATGCTAAACTGCAGGAGTTACAGTCCCAAACATCTGCAGGGCATTGAGAGAAAAGAAGGTGTGTGAGCTCATGATCAACACCGGGCAAACGTTCCACTTGACCACATCTATACCCGGCCCTTCCTCCCAAAGGAGATCAGTGCTGTCTCCCTGCACCTCCTGCTGCCAACATGGTGACTGGCAAGATGGGTGACAAGATGGGTGACCCAGCAGAGGATGGCACAAAGGCATGGGGTGGCTTCCAGTTGCTGCCAGCCTCCAACGGGCAGCTTGCCTTCCTTTCCACCAACACAGCCACTGCCCCACGTATCTATTCCCCTTTCTAAACCTGCCGCCATCTTCTTGCAGAAGCAAATTCCACAAGTTAAAATTGCACACTCTGCGAACAGCGGCTCTCTTTTATCTTGCTCGGATCTGCCGGCTGGCAAGTTTTACTGGGTGACCTGAACTTCTAGTATTATGGTGGGTGGGTGGGGAGGTTGTTTCAACAGGAATAATGGTAGCTTTACCCTTATTCCTTTGGGGAGTTGCCTCCATAGTCCCAACATATTTTTGATTGCTCCGCCTTTTCCAACTCTATTTTTTGAAATGGGGGATGGGGAAAGAGAAGGGGGAAGAGATCCTAATGCAGCTGCTGCACCAAAGATTTGCCTAAGAGCATTACAATACTGACAGTTTTATTTTCAGTCCCTTTCTTAATAATCCCCAGCATGGAATTAGCCTTTTCCGCAGCTGTCGCACAGTGTTTGCACTAAGCTATTCGCCACGACTGCACAGCACCCTCTGGGGAGAGGCACAACAAGCTCCGATTCCCTCAGTATGCAGGCAGGCAGACTCCACTTTTTACCTTCCTCCTTTGCAAGAAATACTTATTTACTCTACCCTCTGCTTACTGCTCTTTAATTAGTTACTAACTCCTTAAAAAGGCCTATTGTCTTATCCTATGACTGTTAAATGCATTTGATTTAATTTGCCTTTGGTGAAGTGTTTCTTTGTCAAAAGGTTTTTGAGAGTGCTTATTATTACATTTCTACCCCGTGTTTCCTCCAAGGAATGGTGAATGGCCCAGGCTTACCCAGTGAGCTTCATGGCTGAGAGGGGATTTGAACTCTAGTCTCCAAGTTCATAGCTCAACACTCTAACCACTATGCTACGCTGGATGTCAGAAGACGTATACAACATCTTCTGGATTTCCCTTACCCACGTGCTCCCTGACTCTTCTTCACAAACGCTTAAAAGGTTGCTGAGGCAGAACTTCCCTTTACAGAAGCCTTGCTGATTCATTCTCAGCTAGACTTGTTCTTCTATGTGCATGATCAATTTTGTCTTTAATTGTGCTTTCCACCAATTTACCTGAACCGGACATTACAATTGACTGAAATTGACATTACAATGCAATTTCCTGGATCCTCCCCCTGCCCCTGGATACACTTAATAAATACATAAATATACATGTTAAGCTGCCTGCCTTCCAGTTCTCTGCTAAGGGGGAAGATTTTAGCAAGAGGTGGAATATTTTGAGCAAGTTCATCTCCAAGTTCTTTAGGCTGAAATCTTGCAAAAAAAATACATAGATGTAAGTCCCACTAAACTCACTAGGGCTTACTTCAAAATACACATGAAGAGGATTGTGTTAAGAACCCTACTTAGATGAACACCATCAAGACTCCGAGATTTGCCAATTTGTCATTTGTCCCTAGAATAGCCCTAGACCATTTCTAGCCATGTGTTGCTTTTCAGCACAGCTGAACAGAGATTCTACTCTTGTTCCCCTTAACGGAAGAAGAGGAGCTGAACTTATGACCTAATGCAGAAAAGTGAGGATGATATTTACTGCCAACAGACAACCCCAAAACCACTCCACACGAAATCAGAAGGTGGTTCAAAGCTTTATATAAAACTTACCTGACTCGAGGTAGGCACATGGAAGGCGCACTCACAAGAGACCCCTGACCTCTCTCTAACTTCTAGCGCGGTGCCAACCTCCCCTTCATCGAGGCTTGTTCTGGTCGTGCAAAGTCTCTGCTCATTCCTAAATTTAAACAAACTCCCCAGTGGAGAGCCTGAAGACTGTGGATTCCTTCTGGAAATAGCAGCCAGAGAGGAATGCAACTTTTCCCAAGTAAGGGCATATGAATGTGCCCGGTTGATGTGTGGGGGTCTACTCTCTATATGTGCCTCATATTTTTCCCTCTGTAAGACTGCAAATGTGAAGCGCTTTCTCAGGGAGACAAAGGGTGAGTACAGATTCTCCTGCTCAATTTCCCTGTATCGTGGCTCTGTCCAGACTTCCCTTTATTCTGCACTCGCTGCATTTTGAGCGCTAGGTTTCCCCTGTGTTCACAAAGCTCATCTCTGCCCAAGGTCGGAAGAGTGAAGACACCCCCGCCTTCTCAATGTCCCCCGGTGCGCACACAAAACAGGTAACAAATCTGACAATAATGAAGCTGTGCAGATGTGAAACACATGGTGTGTGTGTGTAGTAGTAACATGAACACAACTGCAATTGCAGATTTGCAACCCATTCCCAGCAGGCTCACTTCAGCCCTGACTTCTCCATCAATTAACCCAGCGCTCAGAAAGGTAAAGGTAAAGTAATCCCTGATCATTAGGTCCAGTCGTGACCGACACTAGGGTTGCGGCGCTCATCTCACTTTATTGGCCGAGGGAGCCAGCATACATCTTCTGGGTCATGTGGCCAGCACGACTAAGCTGCTTCTGGCGAACCAGAGCAGCACACGGAAACATCGTTTACCTTCCCGCCGGAGCGGTACCTATTTATCTACTTGCACTTTGACGTGCTTTCCAACTGCTAGGTTGGCAGGAGCAGGGACCGAGCAACAGGAGCTCACCCCGTTGCGGGGATTCAAACTGCCGACCC